>NC_044978.1:144642261-145842261 GCF_008728515.1 Papio anubis
AATTGTGGCAGCAGCCGAGCAAAGGGGGGAAATTAATTGCAGCCAATTAATAATTAATCCCCTTTAAACAGCTTTATTATCTCTTCCGAGCGACAGAGATTTGTCTGATAACCCCCTGAAGACCAAATGTCAAGTTTAACCAAACAGTTATTGCTTTATCAACCCGAGTCTGCAAATAAATTAATCAAAAGCAAATCTGTCCTTTGTGCGGCTCATTTGCTGGTAATGGATGGATATGAAGATTTGCCGATATTATTGTCTGTCATTCAATCTAACAAAGTGAACATTTATTGCATATATATTAAAAATTATCCCGGAATCGAGTGGCGCCGGGTTGCATTTATTGGAGTCTTCCCAGGGGTGAGGTCCCCTCGGATGGGGCCGCGTGGGATAGAAAGTGCAGGAGCGCGAGTCTCAAATCTCTTTAGGACTCTGTGCCTGCCTCTGTCCCCCTCCCCGCGGCGACCTCCCTCTATCCCCTTCCCAAGCGTTCGCCCGGAGCCGTGGGATGTGCCTGCCGCCTCCTGTCGCGCGGCCAGGGCCAGCGGGGCGCGGGGAGCCCAGCTACTGTCAAAACAGAGTCCTTCAGCCCTAAGCACTTACAAGGGGTTCGGCCCTAGGAAATTTGGGGAGGGGGTGTGATTGAAGAAAGAGAAACGGGAGGGGGACAGCTTCCCTTTGTCTTCTCTCGAGTTACATCATTTTCTAATTAGGCATAAAATTGTCTTCATACACTGGTATTGCGGCCTTCATAAACATCGCCATTATGGTTTATAAGGACGCCATTGTGGTGAGGCTGTCCCAAAATAGAAAGAGCTGGGGAGGGAGAGGCCTGGAGTCCGGGAGGCCCCGCTTTGTCCTCCCCTGGGAGAAGATAGATGGCCAGTGTCACGCAGATGATGACTTGGGACTATTAAATTGTCAGAGGGGAGCAGAATCTTTAACAGCCCCCAGCGCTGGTGGAAAATTCTAGAGGCAGGAGCCGGGGATTCTTGGATGGGAGGGGAAGGCCGGGCAGCTGGATTCGCTGGGCAGGTGGAAAAAGAGGTAGGTTAGTGGCGGGCAGAGGCAGAGCGGAGGGCAGTGGGGGCCGAGGCTTGGATCTCCTCCTGGGGCACCCTGACTTCGCTGCTCTCTGAGCTCAGGGCCACTAGATCTGGAGCTGACCTCTCACCCGATCCCCATCGCCAAGGCTGGGGAACAAGCAGCGCTGGAGAAATGAGAGGGGCAGCGAACCCGGAGGAGTGGCGGAGGTCTATGCCAGGCGGGGAGACAATTGTTCTCATTATTCGAAGCTGAGGTCCAAGCCGGGCCACCCGCCCGGTCGGGGGGCGCGTCGCTAACTGGATGGAGATGGATGGAGGCGCCCTGAGCCCCCGGCGTCGTGTCAGACCCGGGGCAATTACTGTCCCGCCAGGATGGACACACTGCCCTGCCACCCTGACCCCGGCAGGCAGGCCCACTGGCCCACTGGCTGCCTTAGCCGCCTGGGTGATTCTCTCTCTCGCTTTTACAATAACCCAACTTGACATAAATAACTCCCCTACGCTTGTCTACATCTGCTTGACCCCCTGAACCCGCGGAAAGTCTTTTGTTGCATTTAGTTAACTTACATTTTTCTACAGAAAAAAAAAAAAAAAAAAAAAAAAAGCTTTTAAAACTGTATATTCTAGCCCCGTCTTACTCACCTCTAGTTTGGGTTCTGGTGTATGTTGGAATTCACACTGTCCTTCCAAATCGTGGAGGACAATTCCCTCCTGGGAAGACATGTTTCTCCCTATTTATGCTGCAGGCACAAGTGTGCTGTTTCGGGAGTCCTGAGTTTTACAAGGTGGCCTACAGGCACTTGGTGCTCCAGGAAGTGGTCAGGTCTCCAAAATCGTCTCCCCTGATAGCTGGGGTGGGAGTGGGGGCCAAAAGGGTGAAGAGAGAGGACAGCAGCTCTCAAGAGTGCTGATCCCCTGCTTGGTCCTGGCTGTCTAAGGGTGCAGCTAGGGGAGGAGGCCAGTTGGCAGAGGCAGCCAGGTGCCCCACATGTGCTGTCTCGCTGACCTGATCTGGCAAGGTTAGGAGGGGGTGAGCCCTGGAAGTGCCAAACTGGCACCATGCACTGCTATCACGAGGTGCCAAGACAGGAGGGAGCTGATGGTGGAAAGAGGATGGGAATGATTCAGAGGATTCTGTGGAAATTGCCTGGTCTGGTCACTACAGCTGGCATGGGCCTGGGGATGCCAGAGCCAGCTTTGCTCTCCAAGGCATCCTCTAGGTGGGGGGGTGGGTAGCATTACCTGCAGCAGCCTTCCTACCAGTCATCTCCTTCCTACTTAGTCCCAGGTGGCTACAAGTCAGAAGATCAGGACAGGATCTCAGAATTTAGAGATGGAAAGGCTCTTAGAAGTCAGACGGCCAGAGTGACTCCCAAGTGTGATGTGTATAACCCTTGGATAAGACCCCTTTGGGGTCCCTGATAGGTTTGGGCCCCTAACTGTCCCTGATGTCTCCATCCGCAGAGCAATATGGGAAGAGCTGAGGCTGGGCCTGGCCAAAGTAAGCTCCCTCGAACACAGGCCCTGTGGCCTGGGCTTTCCTTGTTCAAGGGTGAGGGAAGCAGCAGTTGCAGCAACAAGACCTTGACTTAGCAGCTATATCAAATCAAGTCAAAACAAACAGTAATTTCAGGATTCCAAAACTCTGGGGCCAGTTTTTCTTATAACACATTTTTCCCCCCCTTTTTTTTTTTTTTTTTTTTTTGAACGAGGTGGCTCATGCCTGTAATTCCCGCACTTTGGGAGGCTGAGGCAGGCGGATCACCCGAGGTCAGGAGTTTGAGACCAGCCTGGCCAACATGGCGAAACCCATCTCTACTAAAAATACAAAAAATTAGCTGGGTACGGTGGTGCATGCCTGTAATCCCAGCTACTCGGGAGGCTGAGGCAGGAGAACCTTGGAGGCAAAGGTTGCAGTGAGCTGAGATGGAGCCACTGCACTCTAGCCTGGGCAACAGAGCAAAAGTTTGTCTCAAAAAAAAAAAAAAAAAAAGTCTGCAGTATGGTTTTCACATTATCACTCTCAATGTCATTGGAGGTAGGTCCAAGCTGGTGTCTCTTTGATTAGTCTCCCTAATCCCATCTACTCATTTACTAGCCGTTAGTCATTCTTTAATTGAGTCCAAAAATGTTTGTGAGGAGATAGTCCCATATGAGATTAAAAGAAAGAAAGAAAAACAAAACAAACAAACAAAACACAGAAAATCAGGTACTGAAGGGTTTCTGATGTAACTTGTTTGTGGGACTACGGGATTTTGGTTCAGCCTAGATTTACCAGCTCCTGATTTGTGGACCTTGGTCAGGAACTGAAGGACTCTTGAGCCTCAGTTTTGTCTTCTGTGAAATGAGGGCATTGGATGCATACTCTGCAGGTCCCCTAAGTCCTCTAGGTGTACTAAAACAGGCACTATTCACAGCCCACACAGGCATGAACATCAAAGTGCCTGCATAGGTTTGAGGGAGATAACAGTTTCTGACCGGGCCTCTGAACTTCCAATTCCAAATCATGAAGGACAAAGTACAGGGAAGATGTAAAACACACACTAGGTTAGAAATCGGACTGTCATTGATTTAGTAAAGTTGGTTGGCTTATTTGATATTTCTGAATCTGCTTCCTGTCATAGACAATGGGAATAATAATGTCTGCACTATTCACTCTACAAAATAGTTGTGAGGATCAACTCTGATAATGCATGTAAATGTGTTTTGAAAACTAACAAGTATCATGGAAATTAAAAATACAAACAAGAAGCTATGAATCCACTCTGTAGAAGGCACCCACAAATGAGTGCCGGCAAGGTAGGTTTCCCCTTTCTTTTGGTGCGGCAACAATTAGAGTCTTGGGCAGCAGATGTACACAACTGGAATGACATACTACTTGCTGTGCTGCTGTTAGGGTAGGACATTCTCTCCTTAATTTTCATCATCTACCTGTGGATACTAAAGAGACGGTCTTTTTCATATACAGGTGAGGTCCCAGAGATATCTGGCACATACAGCAGAAATACTTGCTTCAGTAAGCTTCAATGCATTTTAAGGACTCTGTTGCTTGGAAGATTCCTTGAAAATAAGATTTACTATTGATTGGAAAAAAGTGAGGAAAGTGAAAAGGTCTTTTGAAATTTTTTGGCTGATCCTCCCTTCTAAAGAAAAACATGTTTTTCTTCTTAGCAGGAAAAATAAAACAAAACTCAAACTGTTCTTTTTATAATATACTCCTTGCTAAGAACTTTGTTAGCTTACTTAGGTTAGGGAGGTGAAGTTACTTTTAAAAGAAGCTTTATCTCCTTGCTGAAACGGGTGGAGGAAAATAATGTGTTTTGAGAGAAAGGACTTTGACTCTTATAGAGAAAATGTGCGCCTCTCATGGGGAAGCCTTGGAAGGGGGAAAGTTGGGTGGGGAGGAAACCTCAAGATAAACAAGGCCCACCTTTCTCCTGATGCTCAGAACGTTGGCAAAGCAGCTAGCAAGGCATTCACCCCATTTGGCCTGTGGAGATCTTCTAGCAGGTTCTCAATTAAGGGAGCTGCCTTTCCTTTCATTCTCTTAACTTTTGTGTTCAATGTTAACAACCTGATGCTATCTATTATGGTGCCATTATCACAGAATGTTGACTGAACTGGTTCTTTTATCTCTATTATGGGGTTGCCTGCCTTGCAGATTTATGCATTTTTGATATTAAATTCTTTATCTCATTAAGCCTACACTCTTGTTGACTTTCATTGACCCTCTGCCCTGGTCCCCAATACTTTTCCATATTTAATATTGAAAGATTTTTCTCAATGCCCCTCTTGGCTTTGTTGCCATCCGTTTGACGGCTGTCCCTAATGGCCTGTGCTGTTTGCTCTGTTCTTGAACTTGGTGGGGTCACACATTCTTAAACAGTGATGTCCTCTGAATGTCCACCCTTGCTGTCCAGCTAAGTTGCCCTGTGTCACAAGCTCTGCCCTCTTCTCCGCCCCTAACTACCAACTGCGCCTAATTGCTTCAACAAACGCCTTCCCTAGTGGTGCCCCAGGCCCCCTGAGCCTTTTGGGTTTTGTTTAGCTGCTAATGTTCTGCCTGGCCCACCAGCGGAATGGCCTCACTGACCTGATACATCGCAGCTCTTCTCCTTGGAGCGCCTGTCTTGTCCAGCGCCCCCTGGGCCAAAGGCCAGGGTCTGGGCAGGATTGACCAGCTGCTTGAGGTGGCCACAAAAGACAACTTCAGCTTGAAATGGGCAAATGAATGTATTCATTTATCTTTCTTTCCCCTTAAACCTATCCACAAACTCAATCTACTGCCTGGCTTGAAACAAAACAAAGGGATGATCTTGAGAAGGGGGGCAGGAGAGGCCCATCTCGCACCAGAAATCTTAGCTCCCTTCTTGGGGGCCGTCTGTTCAGTTTCACAACACTTACAAGACCAATTTCCAGAATTGAAGTTGCCTGGTGTTTTGATTCTTCCTTTGCCTGTGCATTTGTGCCCTGAAGGTCCCTTCCAAATGGATACTAATTGTGGGGGCTGCACGCTGCTGGCTGCTCCAATGCCCCGGGGCCCGAGGACCTGCTTCTCAAAGCCTTAATTGACAAGGACCTGTCTGTATTTAGGAGCAGCTGGTCCAGAGCGTTGGCACATCAGTGCAATCTTAACGCAGCATCCCTAGCCTGGAGGAGGATGAGGGTAAATGTGGTTAAAATGAAGGAAGATTTATAGCCGGCCCCCTTGGGTAATAGGACAGAAGACAGCTCCCAAGATTTTCCCCTACGAGGGGGTTCATTCATCAGCTCCAGGGCCTGGTAACCGGGGAGGAAGAGCGCTTAAGCTATTATTACTAAACGGGGAGGGGCAGGAGCCCGCTTAGAACAATTAGGCAGGTGACAATATTCCACTATAATGCGTCGTCCTCGGAACTGGACTGGGTTTAGAAGACTATCAGGCTGTCTCTTGCTTCCGCGGGCCTCGGCGCCGGGGCCTCCGCCTGGGTCTGGCTCCGGGTTAATGGTGGCGCCGCCGGGAGGCGGGAAAGGAGAGGGAGGGCACTCTGGCTGCCCTGCCCAGGAACAGGGAGGCTTTCAGTGGCAGCTCGGACTCCTCGTTAGGGCGTTTCAAAGCCCCAAATGGCCGGTGGCAGGGGCCATTGCGTCGATCAGTTTTTCCTTCCTGCTCCCCATCAGGCGCGCCCGGTTCCCCAACTACCCACTCCTCCACCCTGCGAACGCCTTTCTGCAACCTGCTGGCTCCGTAGATACAGCCATTCAGCCGGCTACAAAAAAGGTTTGTTGGTTCAAGAGGAACCCGGTTTTGTTGTGATGTGTGGGAAATACTTTGATGTCCTCCCAGTTCGCACGTGTGAACAGGGATAATGGGTTTGGGGATCTTCATTGAAATTTGAAGTTTTTAAAGCAGAAATTCCCTAACTTTTGCCTGTTTTTCTCAACTTTTTCTTTTTTTTTATTTCTTCAGGAACAATGCCAACATTGAAGTCCTCGGTTGGAGTCTGCACAGTTGGAGATCTTTGGTGCCATTTTAGACATCTTTGGATTTCATCAATCAAACTGACTGCAATTTTCCATAAAAACCCTGAATTTGGGTCAGAAAGTGGGCAAAGTAGATAAAGATCATTCGAGCTGTCTTATAAGATGATAAATAGATATCCTTTCAGGCCAACAATGCCAAAGTGCAGTTTTGTGATTCCCTTCCATGGGTTCTGAATGCAGTGAGTCGAAACGATTTCTACATGTTTTCCCATGGTTTAGGAGGTGTCTTTACATACTTGTCAATAGTAACCTGACCTTTTTCCCCATGGAGTTGCTAAGTGTGTTTTGTTTGAGTCCTTTTTCCTTGTTGTGTGTGTGCGTCGCACAAAATACACAAGAAAATAAAGGTTTTTTTTTTTCTTTTATTGCTCAAATCAATAGGATATGGGTCCGATCTAGATAATTCTCTGCATATAGACTGGTTTCAGTAGCCCTTGAGTTCGTGTAGAAATTCCATTTGCTCTGCAGTTGCTCTTGAGGCACTTGGACACCATTTTGGGCACCATGCTGGGATGTAAACTCACTTTCTTAACGAAAACAACAACAACAACAGCCTACTGGCACTGTGTCCTTCCTATTCTTGAACTTGACGAATGGCCTTTTGTATAAGGTGAATAAAAGGAAATCCTAAAAAAAAGAAATAGCAAAAAGAAATCCCAATATGACATTTAACCCACTACCTCCAGAGACCTTTCAAAATGTTAGCTGAAATAATTTCTGATGAATAAGAACATTTTATGCTGTGTATTCAGCATATATCACATGTCACTTCTTACTGACTGCCTCAGTTTAATTCCCCATCTTTTGAATCTTCTTGACCCTCCTCCTCAAAATGTTTTCATCTTGATAGTCCTTTCAGTCAATGTTTTAGTTAGCCAGGTATTTTAAAAGGCTCTTGAAGAATTACTGGTTCTTCGTGGAGAAACTATGCTTGCCATTCTTGGTTATTTATGAATTAATGATCTGCTGTGTTCTCATAAACTCATAGATCTTGTGGGGGCATACACAATTATGCAGCAGACACATTTATTTTTCTTGATATAAGATTTTCCTCCCATATCCATCGCACGCCCATCATCTCTTTTTCTGTGTTTTGCTTTTCCAAACTCCTTAAATATCAACTGTATGTTACAAAGCATCTATAGAAGAGACTATAGTGCAGTGGGAGTTAATTACTGTTATTAACTTACTGGCTTTATTAGTTTTGAATGAAGCATGTAGCTGTGGCTACAGTTATTTAAGCACTCTTTATTAGCTAAAATAATTTGCAGTTTTTGGACATACACTCACCATGTAAGATTTAAAATAGCAATTGGGGATTCAGCAACAATTCTCACCTCTCATTTGTCTTTAATACATCTTGCTGTTGAGTACTAAATATTTTAACTTAGCTTATAGCTGTCTGAATGACCCTTTATCTCATTCTTTCACTGCAATTTTATTATCAATTTTACACTTTATATGGTGAAAAACATCTATTAAGTGACAATTTAATTTTTGAAGCATTTTCTCTATTTCAAGAAGACCATTGCAAACAGCAAATTTATGAAGGTAGAAAGCATAATTATTATAATTATCTAAAACAAAACATATTTGAATAGAGTTAATAGTCTTCCTATTGCCCTCTCTTTCTTTTTCACTCCTGCTATTCGTTTTAGACACATCTGTGGTATCCATGCAATCTATTTAGTAAGTAAAAGGCATGGGGGCAAGTAGAATAGAAAAACCAAAAGTTGAATTTTGTTAGTCACTTCCCATCAGGATAAATCATAAAAACTTATCTGAAATCATTATATTAAAAAAGAAATGGTAGAATTTTGTAAACCATTTGAAGTCTGTTTGACACAGCTCCTTTCAGAAATCAATTTACCACACTGCAAGGTCACTTATAAAATTTTTGTTTTGGAATTTTAACATGTTTGGTACATACAGTAACAGCCATTTGATTACTGTCATTGTTGGTGAGAGCACAGGCCCTGTTAATTAACAGAAAAATGTCAAGCAGTTATATGTAGTGCACGGTGTTCCATAAATATAGTGCAAAGGACCAATAGTGAGGCATAAACTTAAAGCTTCAGATTTGAAATGACATTCTGGAAACATATATTTGAGTCTGTGACCAAGGATGGAGTAATTTGGGCTCTGTCAGGTGCTGGTTCTCCTAAGCCTCAGAAATGTAGGCCAGAGAAGGAATATCTGGATCAGTGTGACTTCCCATTTTTTAGATGAGAAAACTAAATCTGCACAGGTAAAATGGTGGTCATAATGTACTCATGGCAGTGCACCTGTAGCTTTTTCCCCTCTTCCTCTTCTGTTCCTTATCATCTGTAAGTTACTCAATCAGGGACTGCTTCCTTAATTTTGTTTCCCATATCCACTAGAAACAAACAACAAAATACCAAAGAAAGAGAGAAAGAAAGAAATAAAGACAGAAAGAAAGAAAGAAAGAGGGAGAGAGAGAGAGACAGAGAGAGAGAGAAAGAAAGAAAGAAAGAAAGAAAGGAAGGAAGGAAGAAAGAAAGAAAGAAAGAGGAAGACAGAAAAGATTCCCCAAAGGCATTTACATCCAGTTCTAGCAGCATCCTCCTCCCACTTACAGCATGCCTTTAATAAGCTAATGCCTGCACAGGCCGAAGGAAGCACAAGGTCAGTTAAATCAATGCCAGCAGCCCATTTGGGGAGTTAGGCTACAGTTCTCCTTTCATGGAAGATTTTTGTTCTTGAGAATTATCTGGATAGTTCCCTGAGTATTTCTATTTCCATTTCTATTTCCTTACTTACAATAAAATGAAGGAAATGAAAATGTTCCAAAACAACAACAACAACAACAACAACAACAAAACAAAAACAAAACCAAAACCCCAAAACCTGTGAGAGCTGTGTCCTTACATACAAAGAGGGGAAATAAACAATCCAGGTGAGTGGAAAAGAAGGTATCTGGAGCCCCAGTTTTCCAGCCTGCCTATAGATAAATCCTGACATTATTATGTAATTCATGCCATCTTATGCTTCTCTCAGTAACTACCATGCACATCCTAAGCAATCCTTATAGGTTTCACTTCATATCCTAATATCCTAGTACTTCATATCCTAAAATTTCAACATTTTAATCCACCATTTGACATAAGTTCATAATTTTATGATTATCAATTATACTTTTCAAAAAAATTTTAAAGCTTATGTTAACTTGCACAATAAGTAGTGATAATATTCTTCTTATTATCAATAATGACATTCATTAACTTGCTATCGTCAACTCCTCTTTGACGGTGATTATCTTGGTAGTTATTGTCACATCTTACAATTTGTCAAGATGATTTGGTTTACTAAGACTTTTGAGAGGGTTTAAGAGGTAATAGAAATAAGTAATTTAAACCAAATCTATTTTCTCTTCTCATTTAGCTTCGTAATTTAAACAAAAGCCATCTAGGTGGGTATCATGAATGTTCTGAGCGATTTGACCTCTGGTCCCCATTCTACTGTGTATAATTTTAAAAATTGCTTGCTAAAAATGGCTCTTTATCACTTCTTTGCAAGTGTGCAATACAATTTTACTTCAGAACATTTTCAAGTTTTAATAAGGATTTAATAACCTCTGATTTAGAGGCAGCCAGAGCAAAGTTGTTGAATTTAATAGAGGCTAACATATGGGAAGGGTTTTAAAGAGCCATTCACATCCAAACCCCAAAATGGCTTCAATCAGCAGGTATCTTGATGTTTATTTAATGAAGAAATGTATGAGCAGCTGCTGTTTCCCCATTTCAGATGTAGTTATCTTTCATTGCTTTGCAACAAATCGGGAAGAACAGATTTTAGCTGTAATTTGGGATCATTCCATTAGATGTGCAGGGCTACACCAGTAGATTCATAAACAAAAACAATGAGGCTGGTTTAAGGAAGCAAATAAAATATAATAACGCTTGGGTTGAATCTGTAGGTTGTGTTTTCAGATCTATTGCTAGTTTCTAGGTCATAAATATTTTCAAGTTTAGACTAAGCCCTAAAGGCTTTTATAGATAAATAAAAACCCAATCTGACACTGATTCTTAACTGACCTTATTGTACTATTGCAGATGAACGCATGAGGTTAATTTCTGTTACCCAGTGCATGGTGGGCATTGCCAACACCATAATGTCCTTCTAACTATGCCAAGGATAAATGTCATAGACAAGTGGGGCTATGATATGGCCCAGAGGGTTTATGGGGCAATTGCTTGAATTGCTCACAGGACAGACATTCTTAAGGCACGTATATCGAGCTGCAGATGCATTGTTTCTTTGATTCCTACTTAAAAATTTGAGGCTTGTGTGTGTGTGTGTATTATATATATATATATTTGGTACTTGTCTGCCTTTTGAACAAATATGAATTAGGGGAACATGTACTGATTGTCCTCTTCTGTTATCAATACACATGCTGGGCCTCTTCAAAAGAAATAAAGTTTGTATTTGGCAACCTTAATAGCAGACTCTCTACTTAAGAGAGCAATTATGATGAACTTTTTATAACTTTGGCATTGGGTACAGAATTAACTATAGTCTTACAACTTTTCCGTGATATTTCTTATGAACAATTTCCAAATTTGACGGAGGGGATCATTTAAGAATAGTAGCCCGGAGTCTCCTATAACGTGGCCTACTATATGTTAAGGTTAAGTTATAGTTATATTTTTAAATTCTCCATCCAGGGCCAATAAAAACGATGAGTTTATTTGGAAAGTAAATGCAGGTTTATAATGCAGGTTTTCTCCTTTTTTCTTTCTTTCTTTTTTTAGTTTCACCATGATACATATTTATTATTTTTTAATGTGTTTATTGGTAACTAAGGCAAAGTATTTGTCTGATTTAGGCTCTCAAAGGCTTTAAGTATTTCATGTAAATTCCTACTGTGAGGCTGTAATAAAGAAGGGGGAAAAAGAGATGATTTGAACTATTACCCAATACCAATCAGCTCTAATAACTTAGTATAGGTGAGGACCATACGTTTTGATTAATCTCTAATTGATCTGTTCCCCATTATGCATCTGGCAAATGAGCTTGCCGGTGAACTGACTGCTGTGATCAAACACATAGCAGATATTAGGAAGTAGCCATTAGCTCAGTTAAAAACACAGGGACTCTGAGGCCACCTATTTTAAATCTGGACCCTCCCACTTACCAGCTGTGCGACCTTGGACAAATTACTTAACCTCTCTGCTGTTCAGTTTCCTCATCACCAGGATTAAGTAATTAATACTTGCTAAGTGCTTAGAACAAAATAGTACACCTCACGTGTTGCAATGATGAGGCTCCCACTCAAATCCCTGCCTTCGCTACAAACCCCTCACAGCAAGGGTCCCTTCGCTTTCGGACCCTTGGGAAAGCAGCCTCCACTCAGGTCCGAAGACTTCGAGCCCCCCGACTGCTTCCGGAATGTTCTGCTCACATTTTAACACCTTGACCTTCCCTAAAGCCTGAGTTGGAGCAGAATGGAGTTTTGCCAGGAGCGAGGCCAGGTACCTCGCACCCAGGCGGATGGCAGAGACTGGGAGGGGCGCAGAGAGTCCTGGAAGCAGCGGGAGCAGGCCGGGCGCACCCAGGGTGCATGCTAATGAGGGGCGCGGGCAGAGCCCGCCGCCCTCTGCGCGCCCGTAGTGCAGGAGCCGCGCCCCGGCAGGGGCACGCGGTGCCACTCAGGCCGGCGGGGGGCGCGCAGCTCGCAGCAGCCGCGCGCCCGGGCCTCTCAAAGCCCCTTTCAGCAGCTCTGCGGGCTCCTCACCGGAGGAGTCTGGCGCGACATAAAAGCGCATTATGAAAATTATAATATCAGCCACAGAGCATGTCCACCGAGGCAGCTCTGCACCTTTGAGGCATTGAGCCTCGTTCAGCTGGGCCGAGGAGGGAAATATCCATTTGAATTCGGTCCCTGAATGGGGGCAGCGTCTGCGGCAACCACAACAGTGCCTCCTTTATCCGTTCGGCCACTTCTCCTGCTTGCTCATTCCCGGGCTGTTGCACCTTGTCTCCTTATGGGCAGGGATGTGGAGCGGGGAGGGGGCGCAGAAAGGACAAGGGAGCAGAAGTGGAGGGCCCCGATTCACAGCCGTGCTGGGACAAGAAGCGTTGTCATTTGAGCCCCCACGAGAATGATAAATGAGGCTTTCTAGTGCCTGAGGAAATTTTCGTTCTGCTGGGGAGCGGAGGAGTGGAGGGTCAAGGCCTGGGTGAATTTTTCGGAGGCTGGAAGGGAGTGGATTTGGAGGTCTTGCCCCATTTTCTTGCCTGTGTGCTAAGCGAGAGATGTCAGCATTAGGGCGTTTTCCCATCAGAGCTCGGATTCCAGCATCTGGAGCTATAGGATGGGAAGGGGTCAAAGGCCCTAGGCTCTGGAATCCGGGTGCAGGCCGCTGGTCTTGTAGTGAGGACCGCACATATCTCAGACTCCAAAGCTGAAGCGAACAGCAGTAAAAGCATCAGAGATGAAGCCGAGGTCAGAGTGGATCCCGCACGTGGGTCTCCTCTAGCCTGCAGGGCGCGCCATTTCCGCGGTCTGACTCGCACTATGGCCACATCACGCCTGCCTGTCTTCCATTCCATGCGCTCGGACTCTTTGGGATCCCGGGGCGGAATTCGCACGCTGGGCCCCCGAGGCGGGTCTGATCTATTATAGCAGATGAGTTGCCCCACCATTCAGAATCCTGTCCATTGTCTTGTTAATCACCTTTCATTACGGACTGCCCAGGACTGTCATAAAGCTTTTAATATTAATAGGGCCCAGCGCACCATCCCCCGCACCGCGGTCCTGAGCGACCCAGCAGACAGCGCAGGTGTCGCGCTGCAACCTGTTCAGCCGGCCGCGGTGGGAGTGTCCCGGGGTTAGCTCTCTGCGCTGGGGGTGGGGAAGGCAGGTGGTACAGGGTTCCAAAACCAGATCAGTAAGAAAAACAAAACACAAAACACAAAAACCGTATTCCACACAAAAGGGTTTGTTTAGTTCCAATGTGTGCGCCAGAAGAGTTGTTTAACTCCGGGAGACAGGGGAGGTGAGAGCTGGGGATGGAGAACGAAAGGGTCCGCTAGGGCTGGGACGTGACATTTCCTGTGGTGAAGCCTGCATTGGCTGCTAATAGAGATCTAATTGATGGGTGAAGTCCCATTTCCGCGCGCTCTCCTTTATTGCTCCATCCAGTCTGTTGCAAAATATAACCTTAATCTGATTTAGCAATTCCTCCAGGATTCAGTGCGAGCTTCCAGCCCAGAAAAAAAAATCGTTATTAAAAAAGTTAAAGTACAGAGTTGGATTCGGTGTGTTGCCTTTTGAAATCTTGCCCCAGCTCCCGGCATTTAGCACTTTCTCTTTTTGTAATCGCCCAGTTTTTTATGATCATTAATACCCGCGTGCTCAGCGATCAAGGCAGCGCACATTTGTTGGGGATGCAAATTGGTGCGGTGGCGCAAAGGCCCGGGGGTGTGTGGGCTGTGGGCGGGAGCAGCCTGACAGACGGGATTCGCGCGCAGCCGGAGTGGTTTAGGGTTTCGTAATTCCATCTCTGCCCCAGGATTCCCGTAGAGGCCACCCAGGGACTGCGGCGGCTTTGAGCTGGAGCTGTCTGGTGCCAGGTGGTGTGCTGGTGGGAGAGACCAGGGCTGAGGAGGTGTCTTCACTGCCACTTTAGCTTCCCCGTAAGTTTTAGAAGTAACAGCACAGGGCTTAGGGTGAAGTCCACTGTCAAATGGATGCCTGGTGCATAAAATGGTTGTTTGGGTGCAAGAGGAGGTCCAGGGGCTACTACTTTGGGTCCCCGGGTGGTGCTGTATGAGATGGAACTTGATTCTTATTTGTAGCACAAACTGGATGTTAAGAGGCCAATCTAAGGTTATGGTTTTCTTCCTCCCTTCCTTCCTCCTTGCCCCTCTCCCCTGCTCACAACTAGTGAAATGCACGTCCTTCTCTACAACTAATTGGTTCTAAGAGACTAATTTCGCTCTATCAATAACAGGATAACAGGGTTGTGGTGGTTGTTTTGTTTGTTTTTACTTCTTCTTTCTCTTCTTTCTCCTAATAGGCTGGGGAAGACCCTTAGGGAAGTACATTTGTATCTAGATATTTGATATCATATCCTAGACATTGTACCAAAGAGAAAATAATGCATGAACAATAGTGCCACCCTGGACTTCTCTTTTTTAAAGTTGTAAAGGAGAAACAATGAGGTGTAAACCCATCAATTACTAGCCATGATCTTGGTTAAGTTTAATCTCTCTTAGCTTTGGCTTTTTTGCTTTTAAAATGACACTGAAAATATGATCCCTGCTCTGGCTACCTCCAAATGCTGTTGCAAAGTAACGTGTGAGGAAAAACCCTTGTAATTTGATTATATATGTAAATAAAATAATCATAATGAAAATCCAAAAATAGAAATGTGAGTTGCTACTCAGTAGAATAGCAGTTAGAAAATTTGTGGAAGTCTCTTTTCCCCAAATATAGAACTGGGTTGTGTCTAAGTTACCTGGATTCCATGATTCATTTTGCCCTAGAAGCCCCTAAATTCAGTGTCAGGTTCCAACCAGCATTTGCAGCTGTCAACCTGAAAACACTTCACTTTCTGTGAAACTGTGGTCTCCAGTTTCACCAGCACACACATGAGTTTCTTAAGAAGTAAGACTGAGGCGTGCATGCTTGTCAGCCTGGGGTGATCACTTAATTTCCCAAGTGTACCTCTAAGAAATCTCCCGAAGGAGACCCCTGGCCTGCAAGAAGAGTGAGGCCTGAGCATCTGGTGGCCATGCAAGTCATCTTGGGCACCCTCTCCCCCAGGTTTGTGCGGCCTTTTTCATGCCTGTAATGGGGAGGCATTCCTGGGCCCCACAGCCTCTCTGCAGTGCCCTTGATGGGTTTAATGAGGCGGAACACCATGAAGGAGATGTAAACTGGTTCAAATGATTGATGAAGCCAGGGGCAAAGCCCAGGCTTTTCCAGATAAAGCCCCATACAGCCCGTGATAAAGGCGGGATAGTGGCAGGGCTGGGCGCCTTCAAAAGCTGTGGCCCAAATGCATTGGGAGGAAACAGGGAGGGAAGGTGCTCTGTTGTTACCTAATCAGTTCATGCACTAAGCCACCAGCCACAGAGAGCAGGGGAGGGCTGCAGAGGAAGTGGGGAGGGTGAAAGGCAAACCTACACACACACACACACACACACACACACACAGCTGCCTCTCTTCCTCCCTTCTGGCTTAGCAAGGACTAGATCAGCATCAGCCACCACAGATGTCTGGGTCCTCAGCATGGGACCCGGGTATTCCCTTCCACAGGGCAGAGAGAGAGGGAGCAAAGGCCCAAGAACAGCAAAAGTAACTGGTCCATAGCTTGGCAGGCCTTACTCAGTGTTAGAGCATCTTCTGGCTCTTTTCCTACATATGAGAAAGCAATTATTAGAACAACAGGCGCTAGTCATTGAAAGTGAGAGGAAGAGGAGGAAAAGTCCCAAATCCACTCAGGAATTTCAGTGAAAAATATTTGTTCTATTTCTTTGTTATGAGCAACGAAAAAAAAAATCATTGGCTTACAGTAAAAACAAAATCAAGCTGGGTATGGTGGCTTATGCCTGTAATCCTAGCACTTTGGGAGGACAAGGCAGGAGGATTGCTTGAGCTCAGGAGTTTGAGACCAGCCTGGGCAACATAGTAAGACGTCGTCTATTAAAACAAACAAACAGAAACAACCACCACCACCAAATAAATAAATAAATAAATAAATAAAACTAAGTATACATATATTTTCTACATATATTGTTTTCTAAAGATGAAGTACTATAATTTTACAATAAACAAACAAAAAAGATAATAATCATTTGGCCAGAAATAATTAGGGAATTAGAGTGTACAATGGCTGGAGAAGCAATAGTTGCAATCCTCCTGCCTTGTCCTCCCAAAGTATTAGGATTACAGGCGTGAGCCACCGTGCCCAGCTTGATTTTGTTTTTACTGTAAGCCAATGAGTCTTTTTAAATTTTCATTGTTCAAAACAAAGAAATAGAACAAATATTTTTCTTTGAAATTCCTGAGTGGATTTGGGATTTTTTCCTCCTCTTTCTCTAACTTTCAATGACTAGTGCCTGTTGCTCTACTAATTGCCTGGTCATACATAGGAAGAGAGCCAGAAGATGCTCTAACCCTGAGTAATAAATATACTTATAGCAGGTGACACTCTTCAGTTAAGCTACTCAGGGCTATTAAATAGAGGGAGAGTTGGAAGAAATGTGGCCTTTTCTTTCTGCTGGGCATCAGGGGCTGGTGGGCAAACACAGTGTCTCTTTTCCACAACCCAGTGTCGATTCATAAGCACTTGTAGGTACAGAGGGATAAGGAACATTTCCATCCATATAATGGACATTTTGGTTTTGGTAGTGGCATCACTCACACACGGTTGTTCATATGTAACTTCTACCTGTAAGTTTTAGTCACTAACTGGAACTTGTTTTCAACTTTTCTTGCATGGTCATAGCTGTATCTTATTATATTCTGTGTTTTGAAGACTGTTGGTAATGTCGCAATGGCCATGAAGCTGTGAGAGCCATGTGGATGAGGGGCTCAAGAAAGACCACCTCGGCTATTAAAAATAATTTACCTGAACATTAGCTTCTACTATATCAAATAACATTTGCATAAAACAATAATTTATTCTATTTTCACTATTTATGCCCATCAACTGCAGATTAGTTCTAGTTCTTTTGTCCCTGTGCTTTCAATTTAGAAGGCCATCTTCTGAGGATAGTGTCCTGTCTATGGAAAGATTGTGTATTGCATTACAAGCAAGTAGAACTTAATAAATAAATTATGTGTTTATCATTTAAAAGAGAAAGGTGGAAAATGATGGTCTAGCACTTTTCAATGAGGAAAGATATTTTAAAATTAGCATTTTCTCTGGTTGCAAAGCAATACATATTATTTAAAAAAGGTTTTTGAATGCACTATTGTATGCTTCTTTAGAAAAGAATATTTTATGATTGCATGTCTTAATATGTTCCTGTCTATGATGATCCCCTTGAAAATCTTCCTCAACATATTGTATAAAAGTTCATCCTTTTCTTTCTTTCTTGAGCTCCTACACACTCTATGCTCCTGGAAATCTTTTGGGGTAAATAAGACCAGGCCTGAAAATTTTAATATTGAACACAATAAAGAGCTCATTCGAGATGAGAGGGAGACCATAAACTTTTACAAGCAACATTTAACAGCAGTCAGTATCAACTACATAAAATCTCTGTGGCCACATCATTTGTCAAGTTAGGTTGTAGAATTGAGATAATTATCCATACAATTTGGCTGAATGTCACACATTCTCCCTAAAAGTAATTTTACACTGACTAGATATTGTAAAGTATACATCTTTAATTGTGCATGTTTTTAAGAGAAAAAAGGAGAGATTTCAAGCCCAAACTCTCTAATTTATTCAACGAAATGGATTTTGCTGGTTAAATAACTGCTTAGCTCTCCCCTTCTTGTTGTCTGTAAGCAAAATAAATATGCAAGGTTTTGGTATAAGGAGCCTGCTGTGTGTCTCTGATTCCTTGATATCAAGTAGAAGTATCTAATTCCGTTACTCTAAGGAGAGAGCAAATTGACTTTCCCCAAAGTTGGCCTAAATTTCTGATTGAGGATCCCAGGAGCTTCGATGGAGAAGGAACTTCCACAGCTGTAATGAGAACCCTGTGGGCAATACACTTACAGACATTACTCAAGACAAAAATATGGTTAACTTTCTTTTGCATCAATTATTTTCCAATACATGTTGAAAATAAATGCACTTACAAGGCAGACTTGAATTGGCTGTGATATAGAACAAGCTCTGCTTTTTAATAGTTTCACGTTTATGGTTATCCGGATTTTAAGAAAAATTATAAGATAGGTTTATGTAGATGGGTGAATCAGCACTTTTGTACCATAAACACTGGAAAGTAAATGATTTTAAAATAGGGAGAAGATATAGGAAAATATCCTAGATTCAATTTAAGAGAATGTAAGTACAAAAGTATTAGGTTGTAATCATAATAAAGATATTAAATATGAGAAAAATTTTCTGGAAACTAGTTTTTTTTAAAACCCCTACTTGACATTGTAAAATATATCTCTATTCCCTTTCCTCTCCCCATCCAATGCAAATTTTGCTTTCTTACTAAAAAATAAAATAGTTGATTATTACCTCCTCATTTACTTTGTTTTAAGGAAGGTCAAGGAATGAGTCTAAAATTGCACTTAAACTTTTCAGGGGCCGGATTTTTACTTAATTTTCTTTTCATGATAAATAACATTATTTTATTAGCTTATCCAAGTATTATTACTAAGGTTATATCTATATTTGCATAGCTATTTCTTATGCTTATAATTTTCCAGAAATATTTTATTTACTTAAAAGTACACAGTGAAAAATTTTGCTCTTCCTCTGAAAATTGGCTGGCTGTAGAATAAAAATGATGAAACTTTTTATGTGCTTAGTCCTCGCTGGCTCTCTAGGGAAATCTGGCAAGAAATGACAAAATAACTAGCGATAGTGACTGAAAAATTGCATTTGTTCAAGTGTAGGATGGAATTTCATAAACATTGGGATTTATATAACTATTTATATGACTATAGAGTTTCATAAGCAGGAAGCATTGGTGTTTGATATTTACATGGTTATAGTTTTAGTTCATTTGTTTGATAGTAATGCTGGTGGATTTTGTATATATTTAAATGAGGCTATAGGTAGCTGCCTTCATATTCTTTTTATTTTTATTCCTCATATCTTCTATGGTAAAAGTAAATCAAAGAAACCTCAATCCATGGCCTTAAGTCAAGTCCATATGCTTTAGACCGCTTGACAAGCTTTGAGATTCATAGGTTAAACATGCCAGCATGATATTAAAGTTTGGCTCTTAGAGTCAAACATGTTTATCTGTATTATGAATAACAAGATTTCTTTCCAGCTATTAAAATGTACTGCCAAATTAATTTGTAAAAGAAGTTGGTCATTAGTAGTGCTTTACAAAGAATTTAGCTATGCAATTGTTTAAGCATATGGTTCATTCAAACTTGCAAGCTTAATGTTCTTATGATTCATTTTACTTTGCCCATAGAAAACATGCCCCATATTTTCAGGCCATCTCTCTATTCATTGCTTCTTAAAACAGACGTCATTCACAGTCCAGAGTTCAAGTATCTCAGATACACTTTTCCAAGACTCTTTTTATTGTATTATTTTCCTGCAAGTCTTTATAAGAAACAGTATTTACCTCAATTTCTCCATATACTCTGTTCTCAGTAGGTCCTGCTCTTTCATGACACATATTGTCTTTATATATTCCCAACCTTTCCTGTGATTTTCATTATATATATTCTGGTTTAGAAAGTGTCTTAAAAAATTTAAACAGTTATTTAAGAAGAAAAAGTGCCCACTGGAAGTAAATAAAATGCACAACAAAGATAAGCTGGGAAGTGTTCAATGTGCCTTGTTTGCCTGGCTTTCTTCCGCAGTCACTCCTGTCAGTGGTCAGTTATAATAAAGGAAGAACAAAGTTCCTTGATGTGTACTGAAAAAAAGCTGCCTGCAGTTCCTTTCAATTGCTCCGTTGCCCAGGCAGGCCGGCCTCCAGCCAGAAGCCAGCAGGCAAAATTTAACAGCCACGCTTCAAAATGTTAGTAGCAGCTATCAATGCATCCATAACTCTTAGCCCTGTAGATATGGGGTCATCTTTCAATACTACCCCACTGTCATATACAACATTTGTCTTGTCCCACATTCAGCTGATTGTGTCAAACTATGGAGTGACTATATAATACACATGTACAATAGCACAATGAAAGCAATAATCTCCAACCCAGTTTCTTTATTTATTTGAGTGCTGTTACAAAGTTTCCTGCAGCAAGGAGAAGCTGGGGAGGTGGCGACATGTTCCAACCCCGCAGTGGATTTTAGAGGAGTCAAAGCTCTGGAGTGCTGAAGTATAGAACGCAGTTGCTTTGCTTTTATCCAAGAAACCAGCTTTTCCATTACTTTGATGACCAATTTTGTTTTCCTAAATTCTAGTAGTCACTATTTAGTTATGTAAAGTCGATTTTCTTTTTTACTTAAAAATGTGTAAAATGCTCATGTTTATATATTATGGCTGGAAAAATAATAGGTTATATAAACAGCCATTTAACTCACCTTGATTTGAAGTACTACTGGTTCTTTGACTGAAACGAATCCTATTTGCAAAAGTATATCTTACTTTGTTGTAACTGAATCCAGTTTACAAAATCATAATGAGATATTAAAGGGATGCTTACCTTAGAAGTTTTTCAAGTTGTTTTATCCATGTATAAAAGCTTTCGGGGAAGAAAAAGTTGACTCTGGAGAATGATTGCACTTTTTCTTTTGAATCTACACCTGCCATAAGTAGCAAAATGTCAACAAGTCAATAGAGAGCATTTAATTATTTAGTCACTGGAAAGGTTGATGAGACATTTAGATACAATCCTGAATGACTGGATAAAATAATATTGAGAAGGACTGCACTGCACTCCACTGACCAATATTACATAAAGCAGAGATTTATTATGCTAAACAACAGTAAATATTTAAAAGCCATAATACAAACATTCTTGTAATTAGGATTTCTATGAAGTTAGTAGGTAAATATCATTGTTGATTTTTTAGACCATAATTTCCTTTTGTGATTATATTGCAGTATTTCTCAGCAATAGAGAGTCCACTTTTGCCATGATAACCTTATGAGAAAGATGAGAGAAATAAAAGTGAGTTTCACAAAAGAGGTGTTCTTTTCAGCAATCAGAGCATATGTTTTATTCAAGAATGTATGCCAGTATACGATTAATATGAAAATGACCATCAAAAAACAAATTACATAGGCAGAGGAAAGAGGATCTTAACTCAGGTGTAATGAAGAACAATTTGTAATTTTTATACACCATGGAGCAGAGACAAAGTCACTAGAAGCAGAGTTAGTCTCCTTCGGAGTATGTTCAAAAAGAAAATGAACCTTGTAAATATCCTTGCAAAAGTCAATTCTCTTTCAACAGCCAAACAATGCTCTTTGTAACACAGCTGCAAAGTACATGGGGTTTTCAGCCACACTGTAATATTTTTATAGCCCCGCAGTCACCATCTATTCCATATACACAAACATCCGCGTACCCAGAAAATAATTGTGGATAATTCAATGTTCAGATTCGATAATGGATGCTCAAATAAATATGAGAATTCCAAGCAAATTTGTGCAAATGAAAAAAGATTTCCTCTGACATAATGGCATGGTGCAAGGCTGTGTGTAATGAGCTGTAATTTGTCTGGAAGAGCATTTTAAAGGGGTTGATCCATCCACTGGAAGGCCAGCAGCCGCTCCAAGTCTTGCAGCAGTGAGCCGGCCTGCCTCGTCTCAGAGGAAATTACACCACAAGCAAGCCAAATTTCTGACAACTTCCATAAATTATTTCAGATTTTCATATTTCAAATTTCATCTGCATTCATCATGTGAGTTTGACTGGGGAAAAATGTCTAGGAGGAGCTCTGCTAGCATTCAGTGCAGCAGTCCCAGGAGCCTGCCCTGGGACTAGATAATTTAATTTCGTTTTGATTAGATTATTCTTGCTGCAGTCTACTGCCAATCTGAAGTATTGTGCCTTCTCTTCTACTTAACCTTCCTGCCCCATGCCTGCTCCAGCCTGCATGCAGCTCTCTGTATTGCAGAATAGATTTGAACAATCAAAGTTAGGAGTTATTATTTTGCTTTCCATTGTCCATCCTTATAAAAGCACACATCTTTCACTGGGCTCCCTCTTCCCAGAAATCAGATTACTTCTTTTTTTTAGTTTGTAATATTGTTTACCATTTTCAGTGGAAAGTGCCCTGTAATTTAGGTGGAAAATCTGAAATCATTACTAAATCTCAGGATGATGCAATAGACCATAAATAAGGATCATCTTTAAAACAACTAGAATCATCACTAGGCGATACACAAGAGACTGAAAACAGGTAAATAATGAATACGCCCATCCATTAAACTAAAAATCTATTGTAAACCAAAGTTATTTTTCAACCCTTTACCTAATGGTCAATGAAGAAAGCCCTCTGTAATCGGTCTTCAAGAGCAGGACATTAGAAATTCAGAATACACACTCTTTGTAAACATGCAAAAGCATAAACATGATTAATTTATAAAACATACTGGCACAATAGCAAAATAATCTGGGAAACAGACTCAGTAAGTTTTAAAAAAATTCTCTTAAATTAAATTTGAATACGTGAAATGACAATTAACAGTAAATATGAACCATGGGTATATTGCAATGCATAATAACAATATTTTTCTATTTTTAGAAATTGACTGCATTTATGTGAGATTCAATAACCAAGGAACACCAAAAATGTTTGTCGCAGACTAAGTTAGAGGCAGGAATATTAGAAACATAGATAAATAAACAAAGCTAATGTTGTTCTTTAAGTAATATCTATCACTTCCCCCTTATTGAGTTATTTCTTTAAACAATATAAGTTTTTTTGATGCTATGTGTCTAAACTGAGGACTTTAGCTTCTTTATTGTTCTCCATTTTGATGAAAAAAATTGAATTGGGGTCTGTTATATTGAATTTTGTTCAGTAAATGTACTGAAATCATATTTTTGTTAGAAACTATCAATAAATCCAGTATAAGAAAAGTAATAAGATACAAATATGAACAGGACCTTTGCAAAGGAAATATTACAAAGAGAGTGTGCCCAGAAAATATATTAGGGAATGTGTTTTTTCCCTTGTGCTAGGAGAAAATACAGAAAGAAGGACAGGAAACTGTGTTATTTTTAATACAGATTCTGTGCTTGAAATAAAAACATTTCGAACCACTGTATCACATGGTTCAATAAAAACACTTGCCCAGTATTGCAGTTAAAAAAATACAAAAGGAGCACAACTAAATCTTTTGTTCTTTTTTTTTTTTTTTTTTTTTTTGACACAGAGTCTCACTCTGCCACCCAGGCTGGAGTCTGCCACCCAGGCTGGAGTGTAGTGGCAAGATCATAGCTCACTACAACCTCGAACATCCAGGTTCAAGTGATTCTATGGATTCAGCCTCCCAGTGGAGCTAGGACTACAGGTGCACACCGCCATCCACGGCTAATTTTAAAAAAAATTTTTTTTGGTAGAGACAGTGTCTCACCATTTTGCCCAGGCTGGTCTCCAACTCCTGGGCTCAAGTGATCCTCCTGACTCAGTCTCCCAAAGTGCTGGGATTATGGGTGTGAGCCACCACACCTGGCCCCAAATCTTTTTTTCTACATGAAAATAAGTTACTAAAAATACGTCACAGTTGATAAATAATTATGATTTCATTGGACGTTTTGCAGTCTATGTTCTAATGGAGCATATGTAACAGCCCCAATTCTTTCTTAAAATCTATTTAAACAACATATGTGGCTAAATCATCTATATTCAAAACTCCATTATGTATTATATCAGTAATATCTTAGGAAAAAAGTTACAAGGACTTAACAAAATGTAATTTATGATGGACAATTGTTTTGATGCATAGGTGGTGTTCTTTCCCTCCAGTTTTTGGAGATATTTGAGGTCAAGGGGAAAAAAATGAACGTGTGGAATGTTATTTTTTTCCATTTGTTTAATTGAATTAATACTGTGGGAAAGGGGAAATGATGTAAAGTAAACTGACTTGAGTTCTGTGAAGAGTCATAATTTATTAGTATAAGTAATTGCTGTATCTTATGAAGTCAGGCATTGGGCGTTCATGGGTCACTTGGGGTGCTCAATGGTTCTGCAGCATCTTCACTTTCATATGTCCTCCTAGAAACAAGCACCTTAAGCCTAGACAACTTTAATGGCATTCCCTATTGGTGTAGGTCCTTGAACAGTTATATATCCACTTGGATATCAGTTGCAGTTGTTAAATAACTTCCCAGTAAATAAAATGTGGAAAAAAATGTAATTCAGTACTTGCAGCTTGTCTTAAGGTTCTAAAACGTGTTCTAATAAAATGTGTGCCCTTTTAAAGTTCTGTCAAATCACTCCTTGAAAGTCTCTGTGACTTAATGTTGGAGCCACTGTGCTGTTTGGCAAGAAGGACTGGCAATTAAGCTTTTGTAGCCAGTATTCAAATTTGAGAATGTCACTTTATTACTTTGGTTTTTAATTATGGACTATGTCAGCAGAAAGACTTCCACTGAATACAGTAAAAGAAAAAAAAACAAACCCTTCTTTCCTGGAAATGGTAGTCAATGAAGAGAAAAGCAGCATTCCTAGAAATGTATAATTTATGATTGAAGCAAGAGGCTCCCGTGGATTATCATAAAGGTAGTTTTAAACAAGGATGGAGACTTGTGGGAGGCTTCATATGACTGGGTGCCTCTGGCAGTAGAGTTTTGGCCTCTGATGCCAGAGAAGAATGTAACTACTTCAAGCCTTGTAAGCTGAGCTCTGGAAGAAATGCAATGAATTATGTGTCTGCACTGTAGAAGGGCTAACTCATCCCTTAGACAGAGCAAGACTTTTGTTGCTGTTAAGAAGAAAAAATAAAGCCTTGCTTCGGTAGGCAATTTTCCCAAGGTAAAGGCATTCCAGCTTTCATTTAAAAACTCTCATCCCTGTTCCCCGACCCCTGCCAATAATTTAGAGGTTGTTACGCTGCATAACTTCAGGGACCCCAGCCATATAATATGCTATGAAATTGTGCTCTTGAGGGCCATTTTCATAAAATAACTTGGGAATAGTGCCCTCTGGTGTTGTGGAACTTAGGGGCTCTTGTGATAGCCATTATTTTCCATTATTTATTTATTTAACTTGTATTTTAGTTTCAGGGGTACATGTGCAGGTTTGTTCTATAGATAAATTGTGTGTGCCTCAGGGGTTTGGTATCCACATTATTTTGTCACCCAGGTACCCAATAGGTAGTTTTTGATCTTCACCCTCTCCCAACCCTCCACCCTCAAGTGGGCCCTGGTGTCTGTCATTTCCTTTTTTGTGTCCACGTGTACTCAATGTTTAGCTCCCACTTATAACTGAGAACATGTGGTGTTTGGTTTAAATGAACTAAAGCAGGAACATGTCCATTCCTGTTTTAGTTCATTTAGGGTAATGGCCTTCAGCTTCATCCATGTTGCTGCAAAGGACATGTTCTTGTTCTTTTTTATGGTGAAAGCCATTATTGAATAGTCTGTGTTATGTTCCTTTCTGCAAAGAGCAGAAGACAGTCATGGGAGAGAGAAAGGAACCATTGGGTTCCATTCTTTTCTCCCTCAAGTGCAGCCCCTAACTTCCCTTCCACTTCATGTGGGCTTTTCCAAGCCACTGTGGAGAAGTGCTTAACTTACCAGTCTGGATCTGCCCAAATGAAGTACTGGTAGAATGGGAGACCAGCCTGGTTGTATTCTGAGGCTATCTCCCAGTTTGACCTCTTTCAGTAGTCAGAGAACCTTAGGTTGCAAAATCAGACAGGCCTCTCACCATGTGTCAGAGTGGCAATGCTGCATTAGAGATAAGACCCAAAGGCCAAATGGACTTGAACATGTCCTCCATAGGTGACTCTTCTTGAGTCAAATGGAGGCTTTCTTACT
Source organism: Papio anubis (assembly GCF_008728515.1). Classification (NCBI taxonomy): domain Eukaryota; kingdom Metazoa; phylum Chordata; class Mammalia; order Primates; family Cercopithecidae; genus Papio; species Papio anubis. Next base: position 144,668,407 of record NC_044978.1, read on the forward strand.
CTGAGGGACCTATTTAGGCCAGAAAAACCTGATTTCTATCATGCAGATTTTCATTATTGGTAGAATTCGTTCATTATTTGAAAAACTGTTACCTAAGAAAATGTGACAACTGGCTAAAAGACCAAATCCATCATGTTTTAACCTCTAATTGAGAAAAGAGGACATAGGGCCTTGTGGCAGAGCATAGGAGGAAGATCAGAAAAATCAGCTCTCTTGGGTTGATTTTTTCTTCTGTTAAATAGGGTGACTGGAACAGATTCTGTCTTAAGTTGTAAAATGTATTGAAAGTTTGAAATGTACAAATAAAGTATAGAAGTTTATGAATTTAAATTTTATCTTAAAATAACCTAGAAAAAAAATTCATTTGTGTGCTCTCAAAGACGCTTTCTTGAGTGGAGGAAACATAGCCATTTGTTAGAGTCAATGCCCTGGGAATTGGAGTGTGTCAGCCTGACAGCATCACCTGCGAACAGTGTGGCAGTGTGAATGCAGTTGATCGCTGCTGAACGTGAAGACCCCTAAGGAAGCCTCTATCTGTGACAGTCAGTAGACTTGGGTCAATTCCGAGGCACACCTGTAAATTAGGGAGGTCCATCTTTGGTATTTCCCTGCTCTTTGCTTTTTTGCCATTCATCTTCCCCTTTTCCACATGTATCTACACTATTTCTTTTGTCTCTCCCCTCAGCCTGCACCTTGTCCTTGCCTGTTTCTTTCCCCCAAAAGAAATGCACCTATTCCAATTGTTCTACTCCAAGCTAGTTTTGCTTTTTCTTAAATGAAAATAGAGTCTCCCTATGTTGCCTAGGGAACTTCTGCGCTCAAGCGATCCTCCCACCTCAGCCTTCTCAATAGCTGGGACTATAGGCGCACACCACCTACCTCTAGGCTAGTTTTGTAAAGTATAGTTCATGTAACCCTGGCAGTGTTTAGCATGATACCTGGACATATATTTGAAATGGTAGTCATTAAGTGTTTAAATTGTATTTGAAACACAACTTGTACATCATGGTTCTGAGATATTATCACTTAGAGCTAGGCAAAAGTAGGAATATACATTTTCTAAAAAATAAATCAATTTAAATGAAATACTGAGTAAATAATAGCATAGTATATCATGAGATGGAAGCAATCATTAAGGAGGTACCTAAAGGTCTGAAATTGGAAAACATCTGAATAGATTAATTTTTGCCAAGGAAATAGAAAATCACTTAGTGAGCTTCACTCTCACTCCAAGTACGAGAAAATCACAAAATAACAGTGATCTTAAGGACAGAAACAGAAACTATTTGCCATGGAAGCTCCAATGATATTATGTATAGTCAATTTTGTGTGGTAATTCCAATGTTGCTGTCTATTATTTCTGATAACTTTTGCTCGTGGTGTCTTGATTTTTTTGTGTGTTCTGTGATTTTTGACCAAGAGCTCTTATTCCTTGGGTAATTATTTGGGAATTTATTTGAAGTCTGGCTTGAAGGGTTTTTCCCAGATTCCTTGGGTGAACCATCCATTCAAAACTACTTTAAATTCTAGGCTTGAGGTTTTTCAGATCTGTAAGGTAATAAGAATTTGAACTATGAGCTCTTGTGTTTCTTTTCAGTTATCTTTCAGCGAATGGAATACAAACCGTTTTGAAGGTCAGCTTTCAATTACAATCTATGGTGGAGGTGGTAGAGGAGAGATTTCTCCCTGTGCTCCTCTACTCAATGCCAAGGTTCAAGAAAGGAAGTTTTCTTGCCATTCTCTGGGAGAATGGGTTATTTCAACTTCACTTACACCCGAGCACTTTGTCTCTCATCCTCCATATCCCTTAAGGCCATGAAATCCCAAGTCCCAAATCATGTGGGCTCAGCAAATACTTCCTGATGGTAATTGACTTCAGTGCCCTATATACCTTTCTGGATTCCTGCTTTATTTAGTTTTTGCCCTGTGGATATTTCTTACTTATTTTGCTTACTTCTTGACACATTTACAAAGTTTAAAAAGTACTTTATAAAAGAACTCTCACAGATAGTTGGATGGGGATGTAAATTGGTACAACCACTTTGGAAAACTGTATGGCAGTATATACTAAGGCTAACCCTATGCACACCTATGATGCAACACTTTCATTCTTGGGTGTGTAACCAACAGAAACACATACACAAATTCTCCAAGACACTTATAAGAATGCTCACAGCAGCTTTATTCATAGTAGCCTTAAAACTAGAAACTACACAAACACCCATCAACAGAATGGCTAAATAAATTGTGGCATATTTATATTACGTATAGTCTACACCACTATACCGAGATTGGGAATGAACAAAGTACAATGACATGTAGTAACGTGAGTGTATTCCACAAGCATAAATAAAGAACCCAGACACAAAAGAAAACATACTTTGTGATTTCATTTACATAAAATTCAAAATCTATGCTGTTAGAAGTCAGGGTAGTGATTACTCTTGGAGGATTAGTAACTGAAATGAAACTCAAGGGAGACATTTGTGGTGCTGATAATTTGTTCTTTCTTTTTTAAAAACATATATCTGCTGAGACATGTTCTGTCTTAGTCTGAGTACTGGTTACACAGATCTGTCCAATTTGCAAAAATTCATCAAGCTAAAAATATTTGCATTTCTCTGAATATACATTTTATGTTTCTAAGAAGGAAAATCACCTTTTACATCATTTAAAAATCTTTCTAGTGGGAAGAGTGAGCAGAGTAAGTGGTTTGCCACATTTCACTTAATGAAAGTGGATTTTGTTTGGCTTGACATTGAATTTCCAGGGTCTGGCACAGTATTTGGCACATAGTAAGTTATCAATAAATATTGGTAGAAGTCATACATTTGGAACTTAATTTTTTAAAACACACAATTATTAGTTGACTAGTTTTTTAAATTTAAAAATAACAGGAAATAATTGATATATACTTTTAGAAATATAATTGCCTTACTCTAAAAAAATGTGAGCTGAACAGATTATTCCCAAAAAGCCAAAGGATAAGTGAAGGAGGCTCAAATTGTTCCCCAATTTAAAGGCGGCCAAGTGTGGTGGCTCACACCTGTAATCCCAGCATTTTGGGAGGTGGGAGGATTACTTGAGTTCAGGAGTTCAACACCAGCCTGGGTAACATAGTGAGACCTGTCTCTACTAAAAAAATTTTTTTTAACTTCAACTTTTATTTTAGATATAGAAGCTACGTGTGCAGGTTTGTTACATGGGAATATTGCATAATGTTGAGGTTTGGGGTACAGATCCCATCACCCAGGTGTGAATGTAGTACCCAATAGGTAGTTTTTTTAGCCTATCCTCCCTCACTCCACCCTTCAATAGTCTTCAGTGTCTATTGTTCCCATATTTATGACCATGTGTGCTTAATGTTTAGCTCCCACTAGTGAGAACATGTGATATTTGGTTTTCTGTTCCTGTGTTAATTTGCTTAGGATAATGTCCTCCAGTTCCACCCATGTTGCTGCAAAGGACATGATTTCATTATTTCTTATGGCTGCGTAGTATTCCATGGTGTATACGTACCACATTTTCTTTATCCAATTTACCATTGATGGGCACCTGGGTTGATTTCACGTCTTTGCTATTGTGAATAGCACAGCAATGAAGCTGATGATGTGATTCTATACCTAGAAAATCCTAAAGACTCTGCCAAAAGGCTCCTAGAACTAATAAACAACTTTAGTAAAGTTCCAAGATACAAAATCAATGTACAAAAATCAGTAGCATTTCTATACACCAACAATGTCCAGACTGAGCATGCAATCAAGAACAAAAAATCTAAAAAATTAGCTGGGCATGGTGGTATATGTCTGAAATCCTGAGGTGAGAAGATTGCTTGCACCCCCAGGAGTTTGAGATTACGGTGAGCTAAGATCATGCAACTACACTCTGGCCTGGGTGACAGAGTAAGACCCTGTCTCAATAAAATAAAATAAAATAAAATAAAATAAAATAAAATAAAATAAAATATAAAATAAAATATAAAATAAAATAAAAAGAGAGAACAGAATGTTCCTAGGATTGATGTATGGATACAAGGAATTCTTACATTCTATTTTAGATGTTTGGCCTATCTCAAAGGGCAAAGAGTAAGAGTAATTTCTGCAATGAGAAGGAAAAAGAAAAAAAAAAAGCATCTTTCTAAAAGTTCAAATTATATTTAGATATGAGGACATTTTACTGGAGGAAGTTAAAGCTTATGCTGAAAACTGTGATCGCTCTGTAAAGAAGCGTCAGTGAGCCATATGACCTTGACCAAGTCTCCTATCCTCTATTTCCACTATTTCACTTACAACAAGAGAAACAAGTTTCCTTCAAAACTAAAATTCTTGAATTGCACTATTTCATCTCATTGTAGAAAAAACTGGCTTGAATTACCTTAAAAATAAGAATTATAAAGCATTATAAAAATAAGAATGAAAAATAAGAATTATAATAAGATACAATATTATGTATGATAAATTTTGTGTTGCTTAGTAGAGGTCTTTTGAGGGACCTTGATTTAAGATTGAATAAGATTTGTAGTTAGAATATAGATTATTTAAAGTTTCTTCTGTGTTTTGGTAGATACCACCGTAGCAGACACATTGTGGCTCGCTGTCCACTGAGCCTGTTTCTTCTTCCTGGACACATACCTAGGCTCTCTTTCTCAGCCTCCTTTACAGTGAGGTGTGGTCACAAGTGTTCTGGTTGATGGAGCATTAGTGGAAGTGATACGTACCATTTCCAAGTCCGGCCCGTGGACATCTCCCACCCAGGATCCTCCAGCCTCTTGCCCTTTGGCTGCATTTGGCAGCATTGTATCCTCATAAGCCTTATGTTAAAGACGGCAGAGCCACAGGTGGAGGGATTCTTGGTCCTGAGTTACCACTTGGAGGAGAGCTGCTGACCAGTCAGGGACACCTGTTTTGGTCTTTTCGTGAGCGTGAAATAAATATCTATCACATTTGATTCATTATATGGCTTGAATTTGAATTATATGCTATTAATGTGTATTTGACTAAACAACCCTCACAAAATTGAAATGTGGCTTAAAAGAGAAACGGCAGATTGAAGAGAATACTAATGAATGATTCAAGAAAAGCAAATAAGAAAATGGCAGAGCTAATGTTTCTCCTATTCAGAATATCTTTAGGAAGATGGGTTTGCTAATAAGATAAAGTTTTGTCCTCTCCCTCATTCTCTAGGAACTGGGTTAATCATTACAATACTGACACAAGGAAGGCATCAGAATATGGTAGAAAGGGTAGAGACTTTGGATTCAGTTAGCCTGAGTTTTACTACCCAGTGCCTCAATCTTCCATTTATAAAATGGAACTAATAATATCGACTTTGCTAGGTTGTTAGTGGCAAAACATTGTAGTTAAAAGCATGAAGTTGGGGTGAGACTACCTAGAATTGAATCCTGGCTTTGCCATGACCTGGCTGGGGTAAAATATCTAAATTCTTTGCAGTTCAGTTTCTTCATCTGTAAGATGGGGCTAACATACTTTAGAGAGTTAATGTGAGAATACATGCAAAGTATTCAGAACAGTGCTTGACACAAAGATGTATGTAAGTGTTTATTAGTAACCTACAGATGAGAAATATGTAACAAACAGAGATATAACTAATTAAGGGAAGTTTGTAAGTAAAGGAGGGGTTGCCCAGTGGATTGAGTCCCTTGTTATTATTGCAAGAATTAACTGGAATATGGACAAAAATTCCTCACATTGTAGACACTCATTAAATGGCAATAATGCATGAGGCAAAGATAGTTGGCAATACTTGTTTGCACATAAAAATGACAGAATCTTAGTTTGACACTTTCCATGTACACAATACCCTATTGTTCAAACATTTCATTTTAACCCAGTTCAGTTTATCCAGTATGTGCTGGTCTGATGTGAAAAAATTTGATTCCATGATTCATCAGGTTATTGCACTGAGAAAAAAATACAGACTATAGAAATAAATTTGTCCTTCAAGACCAGAAGTTGAGAGCTCATGTGTTATGCTGCCCTCTTCATACTGAGCTGCACAGCAAGCCCTATCCACCAGACTATGATGAGTAAGGCCGGACATCCTTTCCCCTTAGCTAGGCAAAGCGATAGACACATTGTTCAGATGGTAGAATATTATTTTGGATTGTGCCCTTTTACCAGTAAAACATTTTTGAGCAGGTATATATATTTACCTATAAACTATCTATACTTAATGTTCACATATATAAGTATACAGACTTATATACTATACGCTAGTATCCTTATATAGCATTAAATTATAATATATACAGAAAAGTAGACATTTTAACAGAATGAAATAAAGGAAATTAAATGTAGTATAAAAGTTATTCCTAATTGTGATAGCTTCATCCTATCAATAGCCAATACCTCAAGGCTAAACATGTAGCTAGGGTGAGTTTCATTGTTAATGAGAGTGTATGTTAATTCATATTTCAATTTGGATAATTTCTTGATAATTTCAAAATTGTTTGGCTGACTTATGTCAGATATGATTAGATCATCCTTTTCAAAAAACTTCATATTGTAGCTGAAGAGCCTTTCTAGGAATAAGAAGGGTAAATTCTACCTTTTTCTTTTCTTTTCTTTTCTTGCTTTATATATATATATATTTCCCTGGGACAGAGTATTGCTCTGTCACCCAGGCTGGAGTGCAGTGGCACAATCTTGGCTCACTGCCACCTCCACCTCCTGGGTTCAAGCAATTCTCCCTGCCTCAGCCTCCCAATTAGCTGGGATTATAGGCGCCTGCCACCACACCTGGCTAATTTTTGTATTTTTTAGTAGAGATGGGGTTTCACCATGTTAGCCAGGTTGGTCTTGAACTCCTGACCTCAGGTGATCTGCCCGCCTCAGCCTCCCAAAGTGCTGGGATTACAGGCATGAACCACAGCTCCTGGCCGAATTCTACCATTTTTAAATTGCACTTGCTTCACGTATTAGTCTGTTCTGGAACTGCTATAAAGAAATACATAAACATGGTAATTTATTTAAAAAGAGGTTTAATTTTATTTAAAAAGAGGTTTAATTCATGGTTTTGCAGGCTCTATGGGAAGCATGGCTGGGGAGGCCTCAGGGAACTTGACAATCATGGCAGAAAGCAAAGGAGAAGCAGGCACTTCTTACATGGCCAGAGCAGGAGGAAGAGAAAGAAGGGGAAGGTGCTACACACTTTAAACAACCAGATCTCATGAGAACTCACTTACTATCATGAGAACAGCAAGGGGGAAATCCACTCCCATGATCCAATCACCTCCCACCAAGGCCCTCTTCCAACATTGGGGATTACAGTTTGACATGAGATTTGGGCGGGGACAGAAATCCAAACCACATCACTTCATTAGTATGATACTCATTTGTGGTTTCTCCTCTTAAGTAACATTCCTACTTTGCTAGTTTAGTTGAAACTGCAAAACGAAATTCTTATTTTTTATTTTATTTTATTTTTGAGACAGGGTCTCACTCAGTCACACAGGCTGGAGTGCAATGGGTCAGTCATGGCTCACTGCAGCGTCATCCTCCTGGGCTCAATCAGTCTTACTGCCTCAGCATCCTGAGTTGCTGGGATTACAGGTGCATGCCACTATACCCAGTTAATATTTTATTTTTTGTAGAAATGGGGTTTCACCATGTTGCCCAGGCTGGTCTCAAACTCCTGGGCTCAAGTGATCTGCCAGCCTCAGCCTGACAAAGTGCTGGGGTTGCAGACATGAGCCACTGTGCCCGGCCCTGCAAAACATAATTCTTAATCTATTAAACTGAGGCACAATCTAAATTGCACTGTTTCAATATGCCTCCAGCAAACAATCATGCGAAGAAGGCTGCAGATGCCCCTGCTCTTTCCCTGGGAGAGATCTTTTGGACACATGAATCTCTGACAGAGGGACTGAATGCAACAATGCCAATCCATATTTTTCAGGTTACTCAAGTTAGATTTCTGACTTTTAAGCCTAAAAGTGTAATCACAAGCAGAAGTTCTAGTATTTTCTTACTGAACATCCAAAAGATCACTGGGGGCCCTCATCTCACTTTAGTCTGCACATGATGTAGACTGTTTCATTCATTCTCTTGCAACATCCTGGCTGTGGATGTTGTGGACTATTTTTTTGAAGATCTCTGGCATGATCTGAATCTTCTTCAGATCTACCAGATCTTCCTCATGGGAAAGAGAATGTTACGTTCTGTAATACAACGTTTGTAATTGAAACCTTAGCAATAGAGGCAGGAGAAAATTGAATAGCTGCTTTAAGGCTTGACCTTGGAGGCTGGTGAGCACAATGGGGAAGACATAGGTTTGGGGCATCAGTCAGACCATGATTCAAGTCCTGGTTCTCCTGCCTACCCATTGAGGGAACTTCTGGTAAGTTAAGCAATCTGAATTTCGACTTCCCCATCTGAAAAAGGTGGTAATACCTATGGCATTAGTTAGGATAAAATTAGGTTGCTGTTTAAAGAGACAGAAAGAGAAAGAGACCTCAAAGTACGATGACATAAAAAGATACAGTTTTAATTCTCTTTTATGTAAAAGTTAGGTAGGTGGTCCAAGGCTAGTATAGTGGTTCTGTAGTGGCAGGAACCTAGCTTCTATGTTGTTTTCATTCATCCTTTGCACTACTGGGCTCCTCTCTCATGTTAAAATGGCACTTTCAGTTACTGCTATGATGTCTGATTCCAGACAGAGGGAAGGAGGAAAGGGAAAAGAAAAGACACCCTGCTTTTCCTTTAAGGGCTTGACTTGGAAGTATTCAAATCCACGCTAACCACATGGCCACGCCTAACAGAAGGGAGCATGGGAAATGTAGTATTTTCTGGTAGTGTGTGTCTAATTCTAGGTTTCTGTTACTAAAGCAAGACGGAGAATGGTTATTGGGGGCACAATAACACTTGTTATTGGTCTCTGGAACACCTCCCTCTCAGGATAGCTGCAGGGATTAAATGCCACCATTTAGCACAGAACTGGGCCCATGGCTAAACAACAAACCTAAAGACCACCATGGTTACCATCATTAATCTCTGAGTCTTTTGTTTTCTCCTAAGCAAAAGGAATATTCATTGATCGTTCCATTCTGTAAACAGGCATGGAGTAATCTTGTGGCAGGAATCTTGTGGAAGGAATGTCCTGTCTATGCTAACACAGTGAATGGGTCTTGGAGAGTACAGACATTATTGTTCAATTGCAGGGGATAATTCTTATTACTTTCATGTTGGGATCTTCTGAGGGCCTTGTATCACAACTAAAAAAAAAGGACAAGAGGCATTGCAGTACATTGAGCTCCATAAAGACTGCGCTGGGGCAAGTGAGAACTGGATGAGCACTGGGACTCTGTGCTTCCCTGAAGAAAAACAACTAAACATGGGCCAAGGAGATGCTAAGAAGCTGGCAGTAAAAATGTCATAATATGTACTCCCTGTGCAAGCTCATTGGGAGGAGCCCAAGATGAAGTACCCAGATGCTTCAGTCAGCTTCTCAGAATTTTCTCAGACATGCTCAGAGAGGTGAAAGAACATGTCTGCTAAAGAGAAAGGAAAAGTTGAAGGCATGGCAAAGGCAGACAAGGCCTGTTATGAAAAAGAAATGAAAACCTATATCCATCTGTTTTCCTGCAAAAAACATGATCTCATTTTTTTTATGGCTGCATAGTATTCCATAGTTTGTATGCACCACATTTTTTGAATCCACTCTACCATTGATGGACATTTAGGTTGATTTCATGTCTTTGCTATTGTGGAGAGTGCTGCAATGAACATACAGGTGCATGTGTCTTTATGATAGAATGATTTATATCCCTTTGGGTATATACTCAGTAATGAGATTGCTGAGTCAAATGGTGGTTCTGTTTTTAGGTCTTTGAGGAATCATCACACTGCTTTCCACAATGGTTGAATGAATTGACACTCCCACCAACAGTGTGCAAGCATTCCTTTTTCTCTGCAGCCTTGCCAGCAACTATTATTTTTTTTACCTTTTTTATTTTTCTTTTTTTGAGATGGAATCTCACTCTTGTCACCCAGGCTGGAGTGCAGTGGCTTGATTTTGGCTCACTGCAACCTTCACCTCCCAGGTTCAAGCCATTCTCCTGCCTCAGCCTCTGGAGTAGCTGGGATTACGGGCGCCCACTACCACGCCCAGTTAATTTTTGTATTTTTAGTAGAGACACAGTTTCACCATGTTTGCCAGGCCAGTCTCAATCTCCTGGCCTCAAGGGATCTGCCCACCTCAGCCTCCTAAAGTGCTGGGCTTACAGGCATGAGCCACTGTGCTCAGCCTTTTTTCCGACTTTTTATTAATAGCTATTCTGAGTGGCGTGAGATGGTATCTCACTGTGGTTTTGACATGTATTTGTCTAATGATTAGTGATGCTGAGATTTTAATTTGTACCACAAACACCCATGACACAGGTTCACCTGTATAACAAACCTGCACGTGTACCCCTGAACTTAAAAGCTCAAAAAAAATAAAATAAAATAAAATAAAATAAAACTATCAACCAAAAAAAAAAAAAAACACACACAAAACAAAAAGAAAAAAGAAATAAGCAAACCTATGTCCCTCCAAAAGGCAAGACAAAAAAGAAGTTCAAGGATCCCAATGCACCCAGGAGGCCTCATTTGGCCTTTTTCTTATTCTGTTCTGAGTATTGCCCCGAAAATAAGGGAGAACATCCCAGCCTATACACTGGTGATGTGAAGAAACTGGGAGAGATGTGGAATAACACCACTGCAGATGACAAGCAGCCTTATAAAAACAAGGCTGTGTGGCCAGGTGTGGTAGCTCATGCCTGTAATCCCAGCACTTTGGGAGGCTGGGGTGGGTGATCAACATGGTAAAACCCTGTCTCTACTAAAAATACAAAAATTAGCCAGGCGTGGTGGCGGGCGCCTATAATCACAGCTACTTGGGAGGGTGAGGCGGGAGAATCGCTTGAACCTGTGAGGCGGAGGTTGCAGTGAGCTGAGATCGCACCACTGCACTCCAGCCTGGGCAATAGAGCGAGACTCCATCCCCCCTCGCAAAAAAAAAAAAAAAAAAGGAAAAAGAAAGAAAAGAAGGCTGTGAAGCTGCATGAAGGAAAAATAGGAAAGGGTATTGCTGTGTGTTGAGCTATAGGAAAGCCTGATGCAGCAACAAAAGGGAGTCATCAAGTCCGGAAAAAAGCAAGATAAAGAAGGAAGAGGAGGAAGATGAAGAGGATGAGGAGGAGGAAGAAAATGAGGAGATAAAGATGAAGAAGAAAACAATGGTGAATAAGTTGATTCTAGTGCAGTTTTTTTTCCCTTGTCTGTAAAGCATTTAATCCCCCTGTACACAACTCACTCCTTTTAAAGAAAAAAAATAGAAAAGAAGGCTGTGTAAGATTTGTTTTTAAACTGCACAGTGTGTTTTTTTGTATGTTAACACACTACTAAATGTGTCTTTAGATAGTCCTGACCTGGGGCATTTTCAATAGCCACTAACCTTTCCTGGTAGAATATGAGCGTTGTTAAAGCAGGTTCTTGCTGGTCCACAGTACAAGTTAGTTACGTATGGGGATGGTCTTTTTTTCATCTTCAGCTGTCTCTGACGCAACTTGTAGGAAATCATTGTTGTTCTGTTAACTGAATACCATTTTGTAATTGAAAAAACAGTTGCAGCTTTTTTGTTGACATTCTGAATACTTCTAAGTAAATACAATATTTTTATTAAAAAATTTAAAAAGACAAAAAGAAAAGTTCTGCTATTTTTATGAATATGAAAAATTAAAATACCAGGAAAACAGGCCGATGGGTAGAGCTCCTTGAAGGACTGGGGATGAGAAGGAATACAGCAAAATGGAAAGTACCTGAACGGGGGAGGCAGACAGACCTAGTGTGTTAGTCAGCTTATGCTGTAATAACTCTCAAAGTCAATGGTTTACAGCAATATTTCTTACTCCCAGATCTGTGGGTTGGCTGTAGTTTTGCTTGGCTCTGCAAGCAATTTTCACTGTCTTCACTTTTGCTGCACAGATCTTCATTCTAGTACCTCTATCTAGGGCACATTCTTGCGACAGATGGTAGGAGCTCACAAAGTCAAGCAATATCATGTCAGTGCATTTAGAGCCTGTATTTGGATGTTACCTGTAGCATACCCACCAACATTCCATTGACTAAAGCAAATTGTATGTATTATTTGTTCACAAGTATTTATTCCTTTCTCACCTTTGCAATGCTTACCTGTAAGATGGAGTATTTTCATCTTTCTTTTACAGGTAAAAGAAAAGAAAAGTTCTACTGTTTTTAGCATGAATATGAAAAATTAAAATACCAGGAAAACAGGTGGATGGGTAGAACTCCTTGAAGGACTGGAGGTGAGAGGCAATACAGCAAAATGGAAAGTGCCTGGACAGGGGAGGAAGATAGGCCTGGTGTATAGGCCAGCTTATGCTGTAATAACTCTCAAAGTCAGTGGAAGTTCTTTTCCATCTTACAGGTAAGTATTGCAAGGGTGGGAAAGGAATAAATATTAATACTTATGAACAAGTAATACACATAATTTGCTGTAGTCAATGGAATGTTAGTGGGTATGCTACAGGTAACATCCAAATACAGACTGAAACATCCATTACAGGTGCTTAGCCTTTCTGAGTCTCATTTATAAATATGAGTCACGCAACACACACATTTGCATTTATTAAGTGAGATAATCCTTATAAAGCAGTTTCCCAATGGCTTCTCACAGATAGATTACCTGTGTGCTGTGAGAGTATATTTCTCAGCCCACAGAGCAATTGGGTGAGGCTCAGGGCTTTCCAGATCCTCAGCCAGTGGCCTCCTGCCACAGGCAGCCTTGCTTGTGTACTTGGTGCACAAACAGTATCATTTCCTGTGTGCACGATGCGGAAAATGTGAGCAAGTACTGGAAAGCAAAGCACCTAGATGGTGCCTGGCACTCAGTATGTTTTAAACCAGAAGCAACTGTCATGACTGATAGATGGAGCAGCAATGGGGAAAGCAGTTTTGACGGCAATGAGGCCACTGACAGAAGACAATTTCCCTTCCCAGCAGCTTCAAGAAAACTCCACTTGATGCTTGGCTGTTTTGCTCTCTGTGACCCTTTAGGGGTCATGACCCCCTCCTCTGCAATTTGAGCAATCCTGGGAAAGAGGATGCAGAGGACAATGTCCAGAGCCCCAGCTCTGGGTGACCAGAGTTGAAAGTTGAATCTAAAAATATGTCTTGCTATAGAACACCAATTGTGGAGCTTATTACAAATCTGCCCAAAAAGAAATTCCTGGAATTGTGCTCGTCTGTCAGTTGCTGGGAAGACACAGCACCATTCTTGATCCGGCACGTGGTTGAGGCTGACTTGCAGAAGTTGGAGCCTCTCACTGCCTCTCAGGCAGCCTGAGAGCGTGAAGCTAGTGCTTTGGGACTTTCTCCATTGTTTTTATTTTTATTTTTTTGAGATGGAATCTCACTCTGTCACCCAGGCTGGAGTGCAGTGGCCTGGTCTTGGTTCACTGCAAACTCTGCCTCCCAAGCTCAAACAATTCTCCTGCCTCAGCCTCCCAAGTAGCTGGGATTACAGGTGTGTGTCACCACGCCCAGCTAATTTTTGTATTTTTAGTAGAGATGGGGGTTCACCATGTTTCACCGGGCTGGTCTTGAACTTCTGACCTCAGGTGATCCACCTCCCTCAGCTTCCCAAAGTTCTGGGATTGCAGGTATGAGCCACTGTGCCCAGCCTTCTCCATTGCAATCTATCCTGGGTGCTGAAATAATCTTCTCTCACTACCATAGAGATGAATATTATTGTATAAACTAAAAAACTAGTGCAATAGCCTAAGCCATTTGACAATGCCAATGGACTAGCAGTCCATTGGCTAGTTATACTGCTAGACAAAGCATATTTCCATGGCACACAGAGGTATTTTCCTATTATTTTTCTCTTATGTTTTCCTATCATCCAGCGTAGGTATAGTCAGTCAGGGTCTGGTATCCAAAAATATATGTAACAGTTAAGATGAACATGGAGAACTGAAGTTTTTAAACTAAAAAAGTTGGATTCAACTTCCATCTTATTTTGGAAACTGCTTTAACATAAGTGATTTCCAAGGCATGACCATTTGGTTGGCATGGATTTAGCATTCTTGTATTCATTACTTTGATAGACATGTATTGAAAGCCTTTTATGTGTGAGATCCTGGAGATGCAATGATAAATAGGACATTATCTCTGGCCTCAGGGAGCTACATAGCAGGAGTTGAGTGTTTAACTAAAGAAACATCATTCTGAAATTTTGCAAATAACCATTCCTCTTCTAATACCCTGCACTGAGTAGAAATAAACTGCATAAAAATTCTCTGGTAAATAAACAGTACACATTTTTAAAGTGTTGTTCACTCAGTAAATCCCCTTCTCCAAATCGTGTGTCGTAATGAATCTCCTATTATTTTTCTGTGGAGGAGGAAAAAACACTTGGTCAGCAATGTTGTTAAGGGAACAGGGACATGGACATTCTCATATACTGCTGATAGGGCTGATAGCGACCTAAATTGGTTCAGGCTTTCAGGAATGGCAATCTGGCAATATGTAAATGCTCTTCAATGAGAGAATTTCTTAAATAAATTATGGAGTCTCTATATAAGGGAATACTATGGGTATCATTAAAAAGTGATGCTCCAGATAAATAATAAAATGGAATATGTTGCTGAGTGAGAAAAATACAAAACAGTAGATACACACTGATTCCAATTGTGTGTTTGTATGTGTATATGTGTGAAGTATCTTTTTCTGTTTTTTTAAGCGGAATCTCACTCTGCCACCCAGACTGGAGTGCACTGGTGTGATCTCAGCTCACTGCAACCTCTGCCTCCTGGGTTTTAAGCAATTCTGTCTGCCTCAGCATCCCGAGTAGCTGGGATTACAAGTACCCGCCACCATGCCTGGCTAATTTTTGTATTTTCAGTAGAGACGGGGTTAGGCTGGCCTTGAACTCCTGACCTCAGGTGATCCACCCACCTCGGCCTCCCAAAGTGCTGGGATTACAGGCGTGAGCCACCACACCCAGCTGAGTATCTTTTATGCATAGAAAAAACTTGGAAAAAGATAATGCTGACTGGGCGTGGTGTCTCATGCCTGTAATTCCAGCACTTTGGGAAGTCTAGATGGAAGGACTTTTTGTGCCCAGGAGTTTGAGACCAGCTTGGGCAATATGGTGAAATCCCATCTCTACAAAAAATACAAAAATTGCTCAGGCATGGTGGCATGTGCCTTTCGTCTCGGCTACTTAGGACACTGAGGTGGGAGGATCGTTTGAGCCTGAGAAATCAAGGTTGCAGTGAGCCATACATTCCAGCCTAGGTGACAGAGTGACAGAGAGAGACCCTGTCTCAAAAAAAAAAAAAAAAAAAAAGAAAGAAAGAAAAGAAAAAATTACAAATCAGGTTGTGTCAGCTCTGGGGGTGAAAATGACTCCAACTAAAAACATCTACTTTACATGGCATTATTGAAGATCGGGTGTGGTTAGTTGCTGGAATTTCTACCAATATAGAATTTTTTTAACTCAGCCAATTGAAGAGGCAGCTTCAATTTTTTATTTGTGCAAGCAATGAAATTAGTGGCAATGGGGCACACTCGCAGGAAGAACACAAGCTCAGCTCTCTTAAACAAATCATGCCATCTTTGGCAAATTGTTATTGGAAATCTGGAAAACAGGCAGCTGGGAGCGCTGCTTGCTGGAACACCATCCAGAGTCAGGCCTGGGTTAGGGCTATTGTTGGCGTGAGCTCATGTCTTCCCCATTTAGGTTGTTGAAATAATGTAGTTCAAGAGAGCTGATGTCTAATCTCAGATTTTAAAATAAATGTTGATTTTTAAATTTTAAATATTGTTTTAAAATATATTTTAAACATACTAAAAAATAGAAAATTATATAGTGAACACCAGTTTTATTGCCTTATTTTCTTCAGATTTTTTTCTCCCGTCTTCAAACTTAAATATTATAGATACAGTTGAAGCCATCTCTGAATTCCCTCCTGTTTTCCCTTCCCTGCTGTCCTCTTTAGAGATAACTACACAAATTGTGTCCATCATTTCCATGTTTGTTTTAGTAATTTTTCCACATATTTTGCATCAATGAGCATAATACATGTATTAGTCGGTTCTCATGCTGCTAATAAAGACATAACCCAGACTGGGTAATTTATAAAGGAAAGAGGTTTAGCGGATTCACAGCTCCACATGGCGGGGGAGGCCTCACAATCATGGTGGAAGGCAAAGGAAGATCAAAAGGTTGTCTTACATGGTGACAGGCAAAAGAGCTTGTGCAGAGGAACTCCCCTTTATAAAACCTTCAGATCTCATGAGACTTATTCACTATCGTGAGAACAGTATGGGAAAGACCTGTCCCCATGATTCAATTACCTCCTACCAGGTCCCTCCCAGGACACATGGGAATTATGGGAGCTACAATTCAAGATGAGATTTGGGTGGGGACACAGCCAAGCCATACCATTAAAGCATTACTTTCTAGACTCTTTTTGGGTATTTTCTAGATTTATGCAATTTTCTTTTTTGTTGTTGATTTATCTACATTGATAGTTATAATTTATTCATTTTGACTGCTGTATAGTATTCCATTGTATAAATATGCAACAATGTACTTCTCCATTCTTTCATTGATGGACACTTAGAGTGTTTCCAATTTTGTTTCTGTTTTGCTGTTTCCAACAATGCTGCAAGGAACATTCCTGAACTTGTAACCTTGTCTAGGGTGTATGCCTAGGAGTGGGCTTACTGGGTCACAGGATAAGTGCATCTTCAACTTAACTGGTTACTTCTATAGCCAAATAGTTGTACCATTTTATAGTCCCACCTTAAGAGTATGAAGCTTCTCACCAATCTTTGAAATTGTCATTCTTTTTCTTTTTTTTTCCCAATCTGAAGGGTGTGAGATGATTTCTCATTGTAGTTTAATTCGTTTTTCCTAACTGACACTGAAGCCAAACACCTTTCTCTATGTCTATTGGCGTTTCAGTTTTTCTTTCCCGTTAGTGACTTTGATCATTTTCTTAATGTGCTGTTACTCTTTTTTCTTCTTGGCTTATTTTTATCTTATCTTTAAAAAAATAAAAAATAAAGAAATCCATCTGTTCAACATATTTTTCTTGAGTAAAAATTGAGTGTTAAATGCTATGAAAGAAACATGAAAAAGGTGTAGGCTCTCCCAGGCAAGTACCCCATTTATGCTATTTTTGATGGTAAGGAGAGAAAGTTCTCCTTTAACATTGTATGTGTTGCAGTAGGATGAAGCTTTACCTCATTTCAGTTTTTCTCTTAAGGGTTGTATCAGACTATTCTTAATAAAAGTACAAAATTATCTGGTGATAATTATCGCTGTATTGCCCCTTAATTATCCCAAATAAAGCACACATTCTAGACTCCAGAATCAGAAGATAAAGGAAGACAGCCATGTTCCCCCAAGGTTATCTTGTGCTCATGATGCAGCAGCACAGTGGGATGGTCAGGGGTTTGCAGAGAATGACTAATGCATTAATAAGCCTTACATGTACCTCCCACCCCCTTATAATTGCATTTCTTTCATTAGCTTTTACCCAGCTGGTCTGAGTTGCACAAACAAAATATTGTATAAGATCGGCCCATTGATGGTAAATTCGGAACAATTTTTGTAAAACTCTTGCCAAGTTACATACTGACCCCAGGGTCTTTAAACCAGCCAAAAAATGTTAAGAAAAAACTGAATTAAATCTATTATCACAAATTTGTGCCCCCTAATCTGATGAGACTTCCAGATGTCCAGGCCGAGACCATCTGCTGAATGTCTGTGGGCACACACTCCCAGAACATGTGCACAGCTAAGGATTACGGGCTGAGCTTGGAGCTTGAAAACTGGGCAGTTCTTGCTTAGACAGAAAAGCAACAAAGGAAAAACAAGTAAGAGATTTTCCTTTTGAGAATTCTTCTTTTTTAAAAAAGCAGACAATTTATTTATTTTTTAAATCTCTCTATATTTTAATTTTTGTTTAAGTACTCCTTAAAATTATTTACATTTTTATTGATACATAATAGTTGTACAAATTTGGGGGGTACATATCATCATTTACTTTCTGTTTAACTGGTCAGTTGCTTTGTCCTTGAAGTCAAATGGCTTTTTCTAACATATAATGAGATGGGTTTATTTCTCTCAAAACAGACGATATGATTTTGAATATTTTATTTTCTTTTTCAAAATTTTGTAGTAGATATCTGAAGACCAGATTTTGAATATTTTAACAACTAACAACAAAATCTTTAGCAATCAGTTTCTCTTTTTGTTTGTTTGTTTTGTTTTGTTTTAGAGACAGGATCTCACTTGGTGGCCCAGGCTGGACTGCAGTGGTATGGTCCTAACTCACTACAGCTTGATCATAGCTCACCACCGCAGCCTTGGCCTGCCAGGCTCAAGCAATCCTTCCACCTCAGCCTCCTGAGTAACTGGAACTACAGGCACATGCTGCCATGCCTGGCTAATTTTTTTCTTTCTCTTTTTATAGAGACAAGGACTCGCTATGTTTCCCAGGCTGGTCTTGAACTCCTGGCCTCAAACAGTCCTCTTACCTTGGCTCCCCAAAGTGCTGGGATTACAGGCTGAGCCACTGTGCCCAGCCCAGGAGTCAGTTTCTGACTTAGACTTGGTAATAACTCTGAGTAGCATGTTTTGTTCATTACCATATCTTTCTCTCGTGTCAGGCTTCCAAGAAAACCAACTCTCAGAAGGAGATATAAATGCAGGAGATTTATTGGAAGGTGCTCTCAGGAACAATGTGAGTGAGGGAGTGAGAGAGGCAGGATTGAGCAGGGAGAAGTTGAAGAAGTTGGACTGAGAGACAATGAGTATGGAGGCCTGAGCTTTGGAGCATGGATGGCGTGACAATTAATTTTATGTGTCAACTTGGCTAGGCTATGGAGCCCAGTTATTTGATCAAACACCACACTAGGTGTTGCTGTGATGGTATATTTCAGATGTGACTAACATTTAAGTCAATAACTTTCAGTAAAGCAGATTGCCCTCCATCATGTGGTCTTCACACAGTCAGTTGAAGTCTTTAAGCTCATAGACTGAAATGTCCCAAAAAAGAAGGAATCCTCCTCCAGATTATCCCATTGACCTTGATGTGATTATTACACATTGTATACCTGTATCAAAACATCGCATGTACTCTGTAAACATGTACACCTATGTACCCATGAAAATTAAAAATAAAATTATTATTTTAAAAAAGATGGCAACATAAATCTCAAGACCCTGCCTGAGTTTTCAGCCTGCTGCCCCATGAAAGCCAAACTCAAGACTATAACAATATCTTCCCTGGGTTTCTAGCTTGTCAACCTGTCTTAGATTTCAGATGAGCCAGCCCCCACCACTGGGCGAGCAAATTCCATAAAACCAATCCCTCTCGCTCCACCACCCCATCCAGAAGTCTATGTTATGATTCTCCTGCTGGAGTTTACCATAAACTTTACACAGCTTCTGTTCTCATTATAGTGTCAAGAACTGTGAAGAGTCTGATATTTTACCCTTCTTGCAAGACAACAAGTTAGCCTACCACCATTTTATGGGTGCTGGTAGAAATCAAGAAGTCAGAGATGAAGAATAGTTTATTACCCACAGCAATAGCAATAGCCAGAACATCAGAAATTCTGTACTCCTTCCCTAAACCCCAATTCTTATAGGGTGAGGCAAAGAGGGCTAGATCACACCTGCCTACACTGTGAATTGCATTACAGTAAATAAACTCCAAGCTTAGGGAACTCAAATATTTTATAATGGGCAGTAAGCAAGCCTGCTCTTTGCTGCAGAGAGAGATGCTATCTCTGTCATCCATAGTTATAAGAAAAACTGCCCTGTGTTCTGCAGGAAGATACTATTTATTCTGAAACTGTAAGAAAACCTGTCTCCTGGTCCAGAGAAACACACTGCTACACAAACAAAATATCCTTGAAAAGACAGCTCAGAACAAAGGGCAGATGGTACTTTACTCACAAGACATGCAGAAATATAAAAGACACACAGAATATTGTTTCTTAACACAAGAAGCCTCTGGCATGTGACCTACCAGGATATAACAGTCCAAAAGGAAGAGCTTCTTGCACAAAAGCCCTGGACCTATTGAAGCCCTTTCCTGCTCTAGGCTCTGTGAAAAGCTGGCAGCCTTCCATGTCACTTGTAAATTAATGGGGATAAGACTTAAAAGTGTGGAATATACTTCTTCCAGATCCCAGAAAGTCATGGAAACTATGTCTTCTTTAGTCCATCGGCTCTAGACCTGAGAACTGGTTTAGGCAGGGCATCGTGACTGTATATTAGGGAAGCTGACGCCAATCTCCTGATTATCCATCCTTGATTTCTTTCGATTGTATAAATTGAACAAAATCCTTGTGGGCGACCCATCTACCTTGCCCCTAAGTAGACTGTATTTTATTAACCATCTCCATACCTCCCTGCAGATCAGGCCCTACTGGCTGCCAATCTAACCTTGCTGCTCATTAGGATAACTACATTCACTTTGCTTCAGATTTTTAAGTGCCACTGCCTGGCCTCTGTTATTTAAGGGTTTTATCACCCTCAGTGCTATTGGTGAACTCGATTCTGTAACAACATCTTCTACAGTAACAACATCTTCTATCAGTCCTAACCTATCAATCAGAGATCGTTCATGTGCCAAATCCAGCCTACTGCGTTTTGTAAATAAAGTTTTACGGAAACACACAATCATGCTCATTCACTTGCATCTAGTCTACGGCTCCTTTTGTGCAGCGAGAAGAGATTTGAACAATCATGACAGAGACCATGTGGCCCACAAAGTCTAAAACATTTACTCTTGAGCCCTTTACAGAAAAAGTTAGCTGACCCTTGCTGTAGAGAACAGTCACCTCAGTAATGTATCTTCTCTGTTCACTGCTGTATTCCTTATTGCTTTGGGGAAAGGGTTTCCTCTGGTTCTCCCCCATGGAATGCAATCAGCTGGTATGTCATTCTATTTTATGTAGTGTGTCCACTTCTCTAGGCCTTTGATTCCCTTTCATCACCATTTGTTGTGGCAACAGGGGTTACTACGTTCTCCAAGCTTGCAAGAGTTATTCTAGCAGCATGATAGCACCATATCTCAGAGACTTTCCAGGGAGCCAATCACAGGACAGTGCTCTCATATCAATAAACTCTCCCTTTCCCAGCCCTTTCCTTCCTCCCACACCCGCCTCTGATCAACCCCTCCCTCCCATTTGATGCAGCATCCTCAGAATCCAGTCCCTTATGTGCTGTTCTGGCTCCTGACATTACATGTTGGCCAGTCCTGCTTCTTCTTCAGTGGATAGCCCCTTTCCTCTCTTAGCAGCCTTAGCATATCCTTGACTGAGCCATGTTGTCATTTCGTGTGCACGTTGTCATGTGATATAGGAAAGTGTGGTAACTCCTGAGACAGGCACTTGTGTTTTCCAAGATAGAGGCTTCTGGATGATTTTTAGGTGAAGAGGGCATGGTTGCCTTTAACAGGGAGGACTGGGCCACTTCTATAGGTCCAGATAGTTCAGGTGGATGTGGGGTTTCCAAGTTCTTGAGTGTCTGCACCATATATCGTCACATCAAATTTCAGGGTACCACTCCTTCCAAACCAGGCCCTGGGCTTGATGCCACTGAATTCCTGGGGGTGAAAATTCAACCTTCTCTGGAGTTTCCCTGCTGTTATACTTTCTGGGTCTTATCCTCAGCCTTTTCTATCTCTTGGCTACAGGAACTGATAGTCACTTAATAAGCTGCTAAGGAGAGACCCTTTGACTTTCACAATTCACTTAAATTGGTGTTTAATCACCCTTGGCCTTTCATTGTTTTCTCCAACTCATCAATAGGTTAACAACCAGTAATAGACATCTAATTCCCTGGTGTTTGTATTTATCATTTCCCCCAATCTCTTGAATGCCTAACTTGGCACCCACAAATGCATTCCCTTTCACCAATATCTCATGCCTTACCATTGTGAAAATCTTAACAATTGTAGTACAGATTGAGAATCCATAATCTGTAAAAGCCAAAATCCATATGCTCCAAAATCTGAAAGTTTTTGAGCACTGACATAACGCTGAAAGGAAATGTTTATTGGAGCATTTCAGATTTCAGAATTTTGGATTTGGGATGCTCAACTGGTAAGTATATAATACAATTATTCCAAATTCAAAAAAATCCCAAATCCAAAACACTTCTAGTCCCAGGCATTTTGCATAAGGAATATGCAACCTGTATTACAGGATACTAGGGGCTACCAACAGCTTGCCTACACCAACCTTGGGGTCCTCATTGCCAGCCAGGTAGTGGGCTAGTCAACTCCAAAAATTTCATTTTAGCATTTGCTTCCTAGGATCATTCTTGGTACCAATTGACTTAGATTGGATCCCCAGGAAACAAACTCTGAGATGGAGATTTGCATGTGAGAGGTTTATAGGAAAGTACTCTCAAAACAATGTCTGCAAGAATAAGGGAAGCAAACTGGACAGAGGGAGAAGTTAAATTGTGATGCAGTTGCAACAGAGATCTCAGCCAACCCTACAGGGAATTCTGGAGCAGGGTTATCCCTTCAGAATTGTCCAAAATGAAGGCAAGTTGAACAGGGCTTTAGACACTCTGAACTGACCAGTCATTTGAATGTGAGTGCTCCTGGGGAGGGGTTGCATGACCTTTGGTGAGGCAATTTCTTTTAATCAAGGCCAGTTTTCAGAGAGGGACAAATCTAGGAGTCATCAGTAGCCATTACTCCTGGCAGCTGGAGAATGAGTATCTCGGTCTCAAAGGGGGAATCTGGGCAGGGCACCATATTATCCACTATAATCCTTTGATTGTTGAATGAATGCAAAGGTTTTGTAAGCAATGGTAAGGGTCTTAGACTTGATCTTGAAAGCAATGGGATCTCATCACTGGATATTAAGCCCAAGAATGACACAGTCTGATTTGAATATCCAAAAGATCACATTGGCTGCCATGACAATGAATCCAAGAAGGATGTATCTGTTGAGATCCAGTCAAGAAATTGGAAACCATGCCGGTAAGTTTAACAGTGAGAATTGAATATAAACAGTTGGCTGTGTAAGTATTAGAGCAAAGAACAGGTAATAATGATAATTTGAGGGAT
Source organism: Papio anubis (assembly GCF_008728515.1). Lineage (NCBI taxonomy): Eukaryota > Metazoa > Chordata > Mammalia > Primates > Cercopithecidae > Papio > Papio anubis. The sequence goes on from NC_044978.1 coordinate 144,691,544, forward strand.
CTTCAAAAAGTTTATGAAAAATGCATATTATGAAAAAACTCTGCCTGGATTTCAAAATATTTTTGCACCAAAAAAATCCATACTCATTTGTTATGTCTGAACAGCATCTAGTTTGAGGCATTAAGAAGGATAAGACATCAGTTTAAAAAAAATTCCCTATCAGAGGAACATGAATTCTGCTAAAATTGATGCAAGAGCCAACATTAAATATAAGGCGAAGCTTGGGTGGAAAAATGGTGAAATCATTAATGCTTCATAAAAAGTTTACGGGGACAATACACCAAAGAAATCAGCAGTTTGAAATGGATAACTTAAAAAATATCCTTCAGACATGAAGGAGGATAACTTTTTTTTGTTTTTTTGTTTTTGTTTGTTTGTTTTTGAGACGGAGTTTCGCTCTTGTTGCCCAGGTTGGTGTGCAATGGGGCGATCTCAGCTCACTGCAACCTTCACCTCCCAGGTTCAAGCGATTCTCCTGTCTCAGCCTCCCGAAGAGCTGAGATTATGGGCATGTGCCACCACGCCCAGCTAATTTTGTATTTTTTTTAGTAGAGAGGGAGTTTCTCCGTGTTGGTCAGGCTAGTCACGGACTCCCAACCTCAGGTGATCTGCTCGCCTCGGCCTCCCAAAGTGCTGGGATTACAGGCATAAGCCACCTCTCCCAGCTAAGGATACTTTTTTTGTTGTTTTGTTAGACAGAGTCTCATGCTGGTGTGCAATGGTGTGATCTCGGCTTACTGCAACCGCCGCCTCCCGGGTTCAAGCGATTCTCCTCCCTCAGCTTCCTGAGTAGCTGGGATTACAGGTGCCTGCCACCACGCCCACCTAATTTTTTGTATTTTTAGTAGAGATGTGGTTTCACTATGTTGGCAAGGCTGGTCTCGAACTCCTGACCTCGTGATCTGCCCTCCTCGGCCTCCCAAAGTGCTGGGATTACAGGCGTAAGCCACCATGCCCACCTGATAACTTTTCTTAAGAAGGGATGAGATGATGTTGAAGATGAAGTCCCTCCCAGCAGACCAGCGACATCCATTTACAAGGAAAAAATTAATCTTGTTTGTGTCTTAATGGAAGAGGACTGATGATTAGCAGCAGGAACAATAGCCAACACCATGGACATCTCAATTTGTTCAACTTACACAACTCTGACTGAAATATTTGAGCTGAATAAAGTTCCCATTCAATGGTTGCCAAAACTGTTGCACCCAGATCAGCTGCAGACAAGAACAGAGCTTTCAATGAAAATTGTAAACAAGTGGGATCAAGATCCTGAAGCATGTCTTTGAAGAATTCTAACAGGAGATGAAACGTGGCTCTCCCAGTAAGATACTGAAGACAAAGCACAATCAAAGCAATGGCTACCAAGAGGTGGAAGTGGTCCCATCAGGGCAAAAGTGGACTGGTGAAGAGCAAAGGTCATGGCAAGAGTTTTTTGGGAGGCTCAAGGCATTTCGCTTGTTGGCTTTCTGGAGGGCCAAACAACAATTACATCTGCTTATTATGAGAGTGTTTTGAGGAAATTAGCCAAAACTTTAGCAGAAAAACACCTGGGAAAGCTGAACCAGAATCCTTCTTCACCATGTCAATGCTGTTGCTCATTCCTCTCATCAAACAGAAGCAATTTTTTGAGAGTTTTGATGGGAAATCATTAGGCATCCTCCTTACAGTCCTGATTTGGATCCTTCTGACTTCTTTCTGTTTCCTAACCTTAAAAAATCTTTAAAGGACACCCACTTTCCTTCAATTAATAATGTAAAAAAGACTATTGACATGGTTAAATTCCCAGGACCCTCAGTTGCTTAGGGATGGGCTAAGTAGCTGGTGTCACTGCTTTGAAAAGTGTCTTGAACTTGATGAATCTTCTGTTGAGAAAGAAGGTTTCTATTTTTTATTTTGATCTTTTAATTCCATTTTCCATGAACTATTTCAAGTTCCCTCCTATAGTATAGTTAACTTTGGGAGACAACTACCACTCCTAAGGCTGAGGGAACACAGGAAACAGGTTGGGGTTATAAGAACTTAGAAGCTTGCTGGCCCTGTGGAGCTGGGACTCTAACCCTGAGAACAGACACTCATTACCAAGTTAGTGTTGATATCTTAAGAGTTCAGAGGAACCCTACAGAAGTGGACCCAGATCTCTGAAGAGAGGGCATTCCCAGCTGGTGCTATTACCTCTGAGCTAGTGTAATGAGGCCAGTTCTGGGATGGGGGAAAAAATCTGGAAACTAGAAACAATGGTTACTGGAACCCTCACAGCTGGTAGTCCCCCCTGCATATGGTCCTGCTGGCAGGAGCAGCAAGCAAACAGCAAGGAGTAAGGCTCTTCCCGTCTTCTTCCTTCACGACTCCCTTTGGAGCCCCCTACTGGTAGAACATAACAGGAGCCAACCGGCAAAGCAGAAATGCAGTTTGCAGAGCCCTAACCCTAGCAACCAAATTAAGACTTAGAAAGTGAGAAGCAATAGATTAACAGGAAGCCCAAAGACTGAGGATGTTAGTGGAGAGACAAGTTTAGAACGTTTATTGCAGTAACTTAGGGAAGGTGACGACTGTAGAGATAAGAGAGGGGAACAGATTCATGACACATTTGAAGTTTAAATTAATAGGGCTTTGTGCAGGGGATCGGGGAGGGTGGAGACCAGGGAACAAACTAACTGTATGATGGTGGCATTTACTGATGTAAGGAACACTGGAGGAGGAGCAAGTGGGTGGGTAAAGAGTTTTGTGGTCAGATTTGAGCTGATCTTGAAAGACAAAGATTGTTCACACAGGCAGAGGGCAGTGAGGAAGGCATTCCAGGATGGAGGCGAAATCAATCGAATAAAAGATTTTTTAAAAAAACCCTACAGGTTTGTTCAGGGGACAGTGGGTCCATATGTTTGCCTGGGGAGATGTGAACAGGAAAGGAGGGAGAATCTACAATGTAACCACTTGAAATTGCAGCTCATTTAGCTGTGAGCCATTAGCATAGTGGGCCTTTAGGACTTGGAATTGACCATTAAATATTTAGTTTTGAGATGTATAAGTGTATGGCTACAACCAGGAGGGGAACAAAATTATATTTTGAGTTATTTCATCCAAAAAGTATTTTTAAGTTTTCCTAACACCTATTCCTTTGAATCATCTACCATAAATGAAAACATGATACAAACATTTTAGCATTTTAGGAACTTTAAGTTAAGAACGTGTTAACTATAAAATGGAGGGTAAGAGGAGAGGATGGAAGTCTAATTCCCGAGTTGTACTTCATCTTGTTTTGATTAAGACATTGCTTTTTGGGAAAGTCTAAGAATTTGATCTTTAACTTTTTGCTAAACTGCCCATTCCTTGTTTTGATCAGTTGATTAGTTGTTTAAAGAGTCAGACTGCCTGGGTGTGATCCTGACGCTGACACTTATTAGCTATGTGACCCTGGGCAAGTCACTTAACCTCTCTGTGTCTTAAAGTCTTAACTGTGACATAATGATAATAAAAGCACCATTTTCATAGGGTTGTTGTTAGGATTAAGTGAATTAATATATGTAAAGTATTGAGAACACTGCTTCGCAAAAAGTAGCACTATGTTAGTATTCAACGTCTTTGACATTTATGCTTAAGAAAACTATTTGCCCCTTTCTCTTCTACACCAGACAGGTATGTGGAAGAAATGAATAATCAGGCTAGATGAAGGAATCAATTCGTTCTCCTTTACAAATTTCTATTTCCTTTACAAAGCTCTTTCCTTTACAAATCTAATGTAGTAGATATTGCTATTGCCTAATCCCATATGCATTCTACTTTCCTTAGTATTAAAACGTGAATTCCAGGCTTAGACAAAAGATAACATTTCCAATTCCTTCTTGAAGATATGTGTGGCTGTATGACTACAATTTAGGTACCAGGATAAGTGGAATTGTTGTGGGACCTTCCAGGATGCTGAACAGTAGCTATCTCAGATGAAAGGGTCTCACCTTCTACCTCTCTGCCTTCCTATCTTCAACTTGGATGTGACGGTTGCAGTCCTAAATCATGAGGGTACAAATCACACTCTGAGAATAGCTGCAGAAAGACAAGAGCCTGTGTCTTGGAAGAGATCATGGAACTGGAACTGCTATCTATATCAGCATCATATTGTTGGCCTCCAGAATTCTTTTACATGAGCATGAAGTCAACTTTTCCTTGGTTCTCACTGTTATTTTGATTTCTGCTACCTCCAGCCAACCTCTCCTGACTCATAACAGTGAGTTTCTATATCCATTAATTAATCTATTGATTCATTATTAATTTAGATATTTATTGAGTCCCTACCCTATGATAGGCTCTGAAGAAATAAAGCAGTTCTTAAAAATATTTTCCTCTTCAGGTCACTGGGTCTTATGCAGATGAGTTGTGGTTCCAATAAACTCAAATGAAAAATTATGCACAATGATTGTTTTAGAAGATCTTCCTGGAGCAGTCTAATGATCTGCAAATTCATGCAAGTTCAGAGAAAACAATGAAGTTGCGCTGGAAGGCCCTTTCGTAGTGGTAGTTGTGGGATAGGGAGAGTTCTCGGAACTTATTTTGATTTTGCTTTCTGCCTCTGGGTTCTGAATTCTTCCCTGCCTTCCACCTTTTGTTGGAAATGATATCACCTCCCAGTCTCACCAGTCTAAAATGAGCTGCCCTTTATCTCTATATCTTTAAATGTTCCTGTAAAGCCTTCTATCTTTAAGAGGCAGGGGAAGAAGAAAAAAAGTATGCAAGGGAATTGTGATAATAATACTCACATACTCCTCTTTAAAGTAAAAATCACCAGACAATCCAGTAGGCACACAAATCCTTTGGTTATTGCTTGACAGGTCGAAGTTGCCATTAATAGGCTTATTTATGCTAGATCTATGTATGCAAAGTGTTCAAGTTATAAAGCTTTAGTCACTCATTCAGGTAACTGAACCTCAACTACAGACTTGGCACCAAGAATATAGGAGAGGCAGATGGCAAAACTAGCATGATTCTTACTCTCATGTTGCTTTGAGTTGGTGACAGCTCCTTTCTTCTCCCTGACAAAAATCTCTCAAATCTTTATTTCAGACGTGCATGTGTGTTATGAAGTTAGACCCTTTATAACTGGAGTTATATGTAAAACTCCTTAATTCAACCTTTGATTCAGTATAGATTCACTCTTAAAAATAACAGATTTATTTTTCCAAAGAATGACCCCCTTTTACTTTTTTTTTTTTTTCTTTTGAGACAGAGTTTAGTTCTGTCGCCCAGGCTAGAGTGCAGTGATGGGATCTCGGCTCACTGCAACCTCTGCCTCCTGGGTTCAAGTGATTCTCCTGCCTCAGCCTCCCAAGTAGTTGGGATTACAGGTGCGCACAACCACGCCCTGCTAATTTTGTATTTTTAGCAGAGATGGGGTTTCACCGTGTTGGCCAGACTGGTTTCAAACTCCTGACCTCAAACTGTCCACCCACCTAAGCATCCCAAAGTGCTAGGATTACAGGTGTGAGCCACCATGCCCAGCCCTTTTTACTTTTACATAAGCCACATTTTGGATAAACTTACAGCAGTGTGACATAGGTAAGATGTAAGTCACTCTTGGAGAGTTCTATTCAATCAATATTTTTTTTGAAAAAATGTTGGAAAACACACCCCACCATGCAAATTAAACCTAACGTGCAACACTAGGGCAAATACTCAATAATCCTTTTTTCCTCCTTACTTTCAGAGCATCCCCACATAATCAATGTAAATCCTATTTACAAGGCAGGTTTTGTTGTTGTTGATTATTTCGCTTCTCAATATCTGGAATATAATTGAGATAAGATGTGGGTCACTGAATAAAATGCCTGAGACTTTTATTTTTCCTTCAACTGACAGTCCTTTGATCTATTTAAATTTATCAATAACAGATTAAGCACATTGACATTTTACATATTTTCTACAACCTCAAATCAGTTTGAAACTTAAAAAAAACCCCACACAACTGTATTTGTGTTTGTATTTCTTTCAAATAGTATGAATTTGACAGGTTAGCATTCCTTGAGTTCTGATGGGGGGAAATTGCATTTAATTGATCTGATAAAAACAAAGAAAGTGGAGTTGAAAAAGCTAAATAAAGAGTTTGCTTCTCTTTTAAGGCAAGAAGACTGGAAGTTATATCAACGGTTTTATTTTTCAGTTCATTTGGTTTCTCTTTCTCCCTCCCTGACCCCAGTTTAATTGATTTTTGAGTTAAATAATTCAGCTCCTCTCCCTTTGTAATGGGCTGTATTTGGGGAGATGAAGACAAACTGCTTAGACCTTGAAAAACACATGGGCTCCTCGGTTAGATGGCATCTGCGAGGACTCAGAACTCCCTCCACATTCTATAGGGAAAAAACAGAGCCAGGTGCATTTCTTCCCAAATCAAATTAGCTGCAAGATGCCACATCCAATTGTAGCAAATTGATGTGAGAGTTGGTGATGTCTGCAGCAGCTCTTACAGCAAAGGTCACCACACAGAGACACAGACACCAGGCGGGGGTGCAGCAACTTGTGGTAAAGCCACTCTGACAATAGCAGGGAAGACGTAAAATGCAATCAGCTTTTTGAAAATTGCAAGAGAATCCAGTTGTAGTATGTATTCTAATTGGATTTACCGTGCCATCATTTACCTCTTTAAGGATGTTAACATAACATTATGCTTAATTGAAAAAATGGGTAGTTAACTATTCAGAAGAGACTCTCCAGCCCCCCTTATAAGCCACAGTCTAATCAGGCACAAAATATAGGATGCCCTAATCATATCGCCAGACAGTTTTCAAATTTCTTAAATAAAATTTACTTATTTACCACTGAAAATTAACTAAAAATGTTGACATGTGACAAATTTGCCCATCTTGATAGTTGTTTTCAAAAATCTCCCCTGACATTAACAAGTTTACATCATGCATTATGACATTTAATTAGTTATTTTTTATTTAATTAGCATGGTAAGGCATCTAAAGCAATCCAAATGTTTTCTGCAATGCCCAAACAGGCAGCAGCAGTTCCATACATTGTATGAGACCAGGCGAGTGTCTGTTCAGATCACCTACCAGACAGTCTATTTATATTTTTGGTTCTATCTAGCAGGCTGCTCCAGGAGAGAAAGGGGAATATCTTAAGGTTTCAATAAACGATTTCAGGACCTTTGTCAAAATCTGTCTATAAAAAGTACATAGGTTGCCAAGCCAACTTAACCCAAGATACGTCTCTGCTTGAAAGTTAAAATGCAGCTATCTGCTGCACCAGTTAGTCTTGTAATATAGCTCTACTTATGAAATAATGAATGGATAAATCAGTTTGGTATCTTGGAAGCATCATTTTTGTGCAGTTGAAATTCTTTCTTCTTACAACTGTCTTCTATACTTCTCTTCTTCTCACATTCTTTTTCTCACAACTACTGATGATTTTCAGGGCACTGAGGCTCTGCTAGAAATTCAAGTCTTGAAGATACTGAGTATTATTGAGCACTTATTTTGTGCCAGGCATCATGCTAAGTGCTCTGGCATTTAATCCTTCCCCAAACACTAGGAGGCAGGAGCCCTTATCACTCCCAGTCATTAGATCATGAAACTGAGGCTCAGAGAGGGTTACTAACAGCTGGCAAATAAGTGACAAAGTTAGGGGTCAAACCCAGTCTCAGGTCCCCTGTGAAAAAAAAATTGCCCCATGGGCCACAGGCCAGATTTGGACCTGTGGGCAATGGGGTTGGCTTCAGCCCTGCTCAAATCTTGGCTGCTCTATTCTGAATCCAAAGCCTCAGCACTTAACCAGTCCAGGTCTCAGCCTAACTCTCTGGTGGTTCATAGCAGCTGGTCCTCCTCTTCTAGAAAATATATTAATTCTGAGCAATTCAAAACACTATGAATTATTCAAAGTTAAAAGTGCCAAAAACAAAAAGCAAAAAACAAAAAAACCCCCCAAAAAACATAAAACAAAAAACCAAAACCCCAAAGCAACCCACTACGATTTGGTAGTTTTTTTTTTTTTTTTAAGCAAACTTTTGTTTCTAATTTTAGAGTGTAAATTCTACTTCCCTCACACTGTAGCCTGGTAATAAAACCAAGTCATCTATCTTGGTTTTATTTTGCCTAACTGTAAGATTTCATTTTAAATGCTATTATAAACTTGAGGGATGCCTCCAAATGCAATTACCTTTTTTTCTGTATAGACCTAAGTTGGTTCAACTTTTTTGAACTCCAGCAAGGAAGTAAACTAAGATGTCCACAGTAAGGGGACCAGTGGTAGGAAAGGAATCAGAAATCTATGCCCTACTTTCACCTTGACCACACAAAAACCTCAGGGGGGATCTTTAAAAGCATCCACACAAGTCTGTTTCAGATTTGGATTGCTTTACTCGAAAGTCAGACAAATACAACTTTAAAGCATTTTACTTAAATATTCCAAAGGATATGAACCCCCACATATTGGTGGTTACTCCAACTACTTGCAACCTCCTTCCCCTACAAATAAGGAATACAGATGTAGGCTTTATGCTAAAATAGTAGAGCTCTAAGTGCATTAAGAAAATCATTTCAATATAGCTTTTACTAATGCAGACTATTTTTTAAATGAAACAAGGCAGCTACAATAGTTGAGGCGCCACAGATTGAATAAATATTACTTAACCAATTACCAATTATCCATGCTAATGAAGGATGAGGCAGAGCCTGATAAATTAAAACCCTAAATAAACTGAATGTTAGTTTAACCAATAACTTTCTCCCTTTTGCAAGAATGTCTGAGGAATAGCTATAAAATGACTGATCTGAATTTTACTTCCTCTCCCTTCCTCCACCTTCCCACCCTCTGACTGTGGCTCTGATGGGCAGGAAAACGGTCAAAGGGCAGACAGCTGGAGGAAACTCAAAGAAAGTAGGGGGAATCCACAGAGTGGAGAATATGCCCCTGGGTAAACGAGAGTTGATTGGATACACAATGGCTCCCTATTGTCCACTCCTCATTTTGGATAAGAGGCCAAAGTGGAGCCTGACATAAGTCACTCTTCCTTGGACGTTCCTCTCCTGGCCAGCTGTGTGCATTCATAGGTGACAGCCACGTTTGTCACATTCCTTGCTTCACTTCTCTTTCCTTCTGAGTCACTGGGGATTGAGCTAGAAAACGCTGGCCATACCAGAGGTCTGATCCTTGCCATTTTGCACAACCTTAGCCTGGGTCAAAGACTGGACAGGACTGAAGGAGGCTGCAGACAAACATTTGCTAGTGATTTGATGCTAGGAGCTTCCAGCTGCAGCCTTTCACGGGGCTCCTGACTTCCGTGATGTCTTCCTTTCTTCCATTACTCTTGCCCTACATTTCTCTACCCCACTCCATTCATGCTCTAGCATTCCATCTTGCTGCCCCCATCATTTGCCTTATCTCTGCTTTGTTGGTGGCCTCACTTACCTCAGCATCATTAACATCTGCTTGTGACTAGAATAATAGCTGACTTTCTGATGCTCCATGGGTCATCTGGCCCAGGGCTGACATACAGCTAGCATGCAACCGTGCAGTCGTATCATTTTCTAAAATATCTTAGCCCCCAGAGTGCACCCCTGCTAACTTGGCCTTCTGAATCCAACCCTTAGGATTACCCACCACCACCCCCTGCTAGCCTCTGGAGTTCCCCATGTTCTAGCAATTAAAGGCTTAAACATGGGCACTGCAGAGGATCTCCAGCAATCTATTCCAGCTGGTATCCGGTTGACATCCATTCTATTTGGTGCTGCCCTTGCCGTGCCCCATCAGAAAAATATTCTGCCTCATCATCCCGTAGCTAGGGGTCTCAGAGATACCCCAGAAACCTACAAGACCAGGTGTTTATAGGCATTAGTAAGGGAATAAGTATAAAATGTTAAATATTTAGTCATTTGCAGATTGGAAGTTGCTTTCAGGTACCATGACCTGGACTCTGACTGGTCTACGGCCCAGTATAACTTGGAGAAAAGATATCTATTGATGTTGGAGTTCCAAAATGGCTTGTACATCCATGCTTTTGTCATGTTCCTTTATCTGAATGCCCTTCCCAACTATGCCCATCTGGCAAACAAGCAAACAGCCACTGATCTTCTGAGACTCTGCTCATGTATCACCTCTTTTGTGCAGGCTTCTCTGATGACCCTTGTCTATTCAAGGAATCACATTGGTTCCCACAGAAATTGTATTTTTCTCTATTAGAGCACTATTGCCTTGTGTTGCAGCCATTTGGTAACACATCTCTCTTTTCTACTAAAACAGCAGTGGAAGACTGGCATGCTGGAAGCACCTGGGGGGGTTTAAGATATGCCAATAATAGGGTCTCATCCTCAGAGGTTCTGATTTAATTGGCAAGAGGTGAGGCCTGAGCATTGAGATATTTAATACCTCCCAGGTGACTATGGGACCCAGTTGGAGTTCCACTACACTAGATTATGAGCTACTTGAGTGTAGTTATTGTGTCTCATTCATCTGTATAATCTCTGCATAGGGCTCAGGGCATGGCATACAGTATATGCTCATTGAATGACTGCATATCTGTATTATTAATTGGCCTTGACTGAAAAGATCAGTAAGGGCCCTATGACAGAGACTGCCAACTCTTCCCCAATAATCATTCTCTCTTCTATGGAGAAGTGGTAGAAATTTTAGCTCCAGGTGCAGGACTGCGTAGGAGAAAGACCACATTTCCCAGCTTTCCTTGTAGCTAGGAGAGGCCAAGAGAGTATTATGGTTAATAGGATGTGAGCAGAAATAGTGTAATTTCGACATTACGCTCTTAAAAATAATCATCGTACCCTTCTCTGCTCCCTTTTCTCCTTCTCTGCAGACTGACATGCCAAACTATTTTATATTTTACTATCACAAAGCCAGATGTCTGAGCTGCTAACACTAGCAAAGCATGTACTAACTCCACTCCAGCCTGGTAGCCAACTCTGTTGCTACCAGCACTCACTTGGGTCACCGATGGCTCCCCATCACTCTTAGGCTAACAGCCAAAATCCGTGGCCTGGACCACAAGGTCTTGCCTCATCAGGCCATGTCTGCCTCTCCAAACTCATCCTGCCCGCTACTTCTTTTGCTCTTTCTGCCCTGGTCTCAACTGACCTTCTCTTGGTTCCCAAATGAGTTTTGCTCTCTTCCACCACAAGGTCATTAGAGGAGCTGTTTCCTCTGTCTGGAATGATCTTGCCCCACATTTTCACCTGACTGACTCTACCTCATCCTGCTGTCCTGCAGCTCTCAGCTTAGCTCAGGTCTCCCCTACCTTTCTGATTAGGCACCCCTCATATTTAAATCTTAAAACTCTGCATTTATCAAAGTTGCTCGCCATTGACTCCCCAGTGCCTGGCACAGAGTCCAGCACAAAGTAGGTGCTCAATAAACATTTGTTGCATGAAGAGATGAATAAATGAGTAAACCCAGGAGGATAATCTTTTCCTTCCACTGAAGACCAGGCAGAGGTAGGGGAGATGGGACATATATGGTTAAAACATTAAGAGAGGAAGGACTTTGTTTCTTAACAGTCTTCCGGAGAGCATCCTCCAACCATGATCTGGCTGGAGGAAAGTTAGCCAAGTGTGATCTCACTAGCCTAAGCTCCAAATTAAGTTGTTCTTGGCACTGTAGCCACCAGATCACAAATAGGTGGACTGGCTCTGCTCTGCGTAGAGGCCTTTCTTCTTTGTGCTATGATGAATGGGAGAGCACTAATACTTTTTCCTCTCTTGTTTGCAGGCTCATCTGCTTAAAAGCCCCTGGCCTGAGCTCCCCTGAAAGAGTCATGAGTTCTTATCCAACATGATTCCTCTTGCCTGGAATTGCTTCCTCCTGCTCCCTTTCAAAGTATCCACATCTATACTCTCTTCAAGGCCTGAGCTTGCTCTGTCTCTTTCAGGAAGATTTGATGAGCTTCCCTGACTTGCAGTACCCTTCCTCCACTCCTGAACTTCGGGAGTTTTGTCAGGAGCATTCACTAGGCCCTCATGATAAGTGTCTAACAACATTATTTATTTTTATGTAACAACACTATCTCCTCAAATAGGATGTGCGTTCATACAGGGCAGAAATGTGAATCTTTTATTCTTAGATCCCAACACAAGGGGTGCTGCCTAGTAAGCTTCAGTGAAGCATGAAGTGTTTAAGATGATGATGACATGAGGAAGTATATACTCCCTCTCACAAGACTATTGTCAAGTTGCTCATCTGTAATCCTGCACCCCAGAATGAGGGTAAAAATAGAGCGCACATGCATCTAAAGAAACTATTTAGCTCTAAGATCAAAAGTCAAGTTGCTTCCAGCACATGACACCATGAGGGTCCTAATTCACTCCCAGCCAGATTAAAACAACTCAGATCTGGCTGAGTGCGGTGGCTCACACCTGTAATCCCAGCACTTTGGGAGGCTGAGGCAGGCAGATCACCCTAGGTCAGGAGTTCAAGACCAGCCTGGCCAACATGGCGAAGCCCTGTCTCTACAAAAATACAAAAATTAGCCAGGCATGATGGTGGGTGCCTGTAATCCTAGTTACTCTGGAGGCTGAGGTGGGAGAATCACTTGAACCTGGGAGGCGAAGGTTGCAGTGAGCCGAGATCGCACCATTGCACACCAACCTTGGAGACAAGAGCGAGACTCCTTCTCAAAACAAAAACAAAACAAAACAAACAAACAAACAAACCAGCTGAAATCTGAATCTCAAAATTGTCCAGGGCAATGGAAATTCTAAGTGAATTGAACTTTGGTTGTAGTGGAAGAAAAAAAATTACTAGTTAGGTTAAGAGAGCATTAATCTCAGGTGCTACATATTTATTATGTACATCCATGGCATCACAGCCCCTACATCTGACTACGTGATCTGTTAATCAGAGAGACACTTGTGGGTTCTTTCTGAGAAAATATCAAAGCACATATGCTGGTACCTTTGTTTGCTTTTGTCAGTTCACTCACTCATCCACCCATCCATCCACCTATCCATCCATCTACCTATCCATCTATCCACTTATCCTTCCTTCCATTCCTTCAGCCTGCCAGCCAGCAAAGACACATTGCAAGTTGCCCATGTGCTAGGCACTATGCTAGGCATGTGATACAAGGACAGGTATTTAGTAACCACGTCAACCAAAATAATGGCTGTTTCTTTTGAAGGTTTAACCATGGATTAGATACATACCTTCTGGCATTTAATCCTTACAACAACCCTAAATGTACAGGACCGTTGTATGCCTCATCTGATATCTTCTTGACTTATCTTTTTAGTCTAGCTGTTGCCATGACAACCAGTTTCCTCCAGGTATAAGTTGGCAGTACCTTGTTTCAGCGACACCACTTATCTCTCGCTTTCTGCCCTGGGGTTTCACTGCTTCTGCCAAGGATTTTACTTGTGGGAAATTGCTCAGCTATTCTGATGTGTGCTCAAGCTTGAAAGTGTGGGGAAGCTGCTTACAGGACCTACGGAACATGAGTGATGGTGGACAAATGCTCCCCTCTCTATCCCTCAAAAGGACAACTCCGAGGTCATCTACACAGCTCCTCAGAGGGTACCAGCAAGGTTGAGCTCCAGCTGCCCAGAATGACTAGCTCAATTATGTATGCTTATATTGACTTTCCCTCCATTTCTGTTTCACTCTTCCTAGTTCCACCCTCCTGTTTCCTGGGACCACTTCCCCCACACCCCAACTACTTGCATGCGCGTCCTTGGTCTCTAGCCTGCTGAGGGGGAGTGGGGATGGGGGAACTCAAACAAACCAATCCATATCAGATTTTGAATAGGACATCTATTTTCATTGATAAATAGTAAAATATAAAAATAATATTTTAATACATATATAACCAGCAGTTAGGGAATGTAGTAGACTGAATAGCAGCCTCTACAATGTCAGGTTCGAACCCCTGAAATTTGTAAATGTCATCTTATTTGAGAAAACAGTCTTTGCAGAGGTGATTAAGCTAAGAATATTGAGATGGGAGATTTTCCTGGATTATCCAGATGGGTCCTAAATGCCATCACATACATCCTCTGATAAGATTCATGTGATGAGGCAGAGGGCGATTCCATACACATGGGATAGGAAGAGGCAATGTGACCACAGAGGCAGAGACTGGAGTGGGGCAGTCGGGTGGAAGAATGCCCGCAGTCATCCGAAACTGGAAGAGGCAGGGAGAGAATTCTTTCCTGGAACCTCCAGAGGGAGCACGACCCTGCCGAGACCTTCGTTTCAGCCGACTCACACTGATTTCCAACTCCTTGTCTCCAGAATTGTGAGAGAAGACACTTTTGTCATTTTAAGCCACGTAGCTTGTGGTACTTTGTTACAGCAGCTACAGAAAACTAATACAAGGCAACTGGGGCACACAGGAGTCAATTTGCCCAAGATCTTAACAAGCAGTTATTGGTGGAGCCAGGATTTGAACTTAGGTTTGTCTGATTCTGGCACCCAAATTCTTAATACTCTGTTTCCTCTCCAAAGAAGGCAAGATTTGTACTCTGGAGAGTAGATAGATGTCTATACAAGAAATCATAGCTCATTTGCCTCAGGGCCTAGGAAAAAATTCAGGACCCAGGAACCACCTGCCCTTCTTTTAATTCAATCAGACAAGGCTCTAAAGAGCCATATCCAGACTTTGTGGCAAGGTTGCAAGAGGTCACTCAAAAATCTATTGCAGATGATAACACCGGAAAAGTTACTCTAGAAATAATGGCTTATTAAAATGCAAATCCAGAATGTCAAGGCAACTGGGGCACACACAACTGTAATGGAAGGAGGTGAGTGTCTTGAATTTGAGCGCAAGGAAGGATTCCTTGGGAAGATGTGATCACCGAGTGGAGTAGGAAAGCCCGTGTGACATGGATGCTGCACTAAGCAACACATCAGATTCCCATCAGCCAATTTCAACCCACTCATTTCCTTCGTTAACTTCTGATGCCGGCTCAAAGCCACATCCCCACCAGATCAGTCCAAAATATTTGTCTTGGTTCTCCCACACTGTTACTCAGGGTGGACTGAGGTAATTCTCCTCAGTTCTGGAGAATTCTCTAGGTCCCAACTAAAGTAAGACATTCTGACTCCAAAGGCCCGAAGGGATTTATTGTGGACTCAAGAATTCCTTGAAGGGACACCCTCCATCAAAATACAGGGCCCACCAAATGAAGCTGGGGACCCAGTAGAAGTATGTGAGGCTCCACTCTGGAATGGCAGATGAAGGACAACAGGAAGTAGGGACTGTGCACAGGAACAAGCAAGGAGTTTTGCTGGGTGTTATGGTTTGAAAGTTTGTGTCTCTTGCAAAATTTGTGTTCAAACTGAATATCCAGTGCAATAGTGTTAAGAGATGGGGCCTTTAGGGGGTGAATCAGGTCATGAGGGCTTCTTCCTCATAAGTAGGATTAAGGCTTCCCACAGGGTTCATCCCTTTTGCTCTTTGACCCTTCCTCCACATGAGGACCGAACAACAAGGTGCCATCTTGGAAGTAGAGAGATGGGGCCCTCACCATACACTGAATCGGCTGGTGGCTTAGTCTTGGACTTTTCAGCCTTCAGAACTGTGAGAAATAAATTTCTGTTACTTACGAATTACCCAGTCTATGGTATTTTGTTATAGCAGCACAAAAAGGACTCAGATAGTGGGTTTGTGTGATAGAGGTGAGGTGTTAATTCCCTAACCACGCCATCTCTAATTTGGTCACTCAGCCACAATATAGTCATAAAAAAAATCTCAAACATTACCACTTAGCATTAAATGTTTCACTCCTCCAATACTTCTGGAGCCACTTCCTCCTCTCTCCCAACAGTTTAACTCTGGATAAATTCCTCGAGTAATATTATGTGATAGGCTTGCCTGATCCTTCTTGGGTACTGGGTTGGCCCTTCTGCTCTTTTATTCCATAAAATGTATCAAGCACTTTCTGCCAAGCACTGGGTAAAGTTTTGGGGACACAGAGATGACAGATACAATCCCTGGCCTCAGAGAGTTCACAGTCTAGGTGCAGAGACAGATGAATATACAACACTTACAAAATAATAGTAAAGTCATGCTGTGGTAATATGAGAGAAGATGCCCAGCTTCATACAGAGAGCAAGGGTGTGGAAGGAAGGCAGGAGGAAGTATGTGCAAGAATGAGAACAAGAGGGCCAGGTGCGGTGGCTCACACCTGTAATGCCAGCACTTTGGGAGGCCGAGGCAGGCGCATCACGAGGTCAGGAGATTGAGACCATCTTGCTAACACGGTGAAACCCTGTTTCTACTAAAAATACAAAAAACTGGCCGGGCATGGTGCCGGGCACCTGTAGTCCCAGTTACTAGGGAGGCTGAGGGAGGAGAATGGCGAACCCAGGAGGCGGAGCTTGCAGTGAGCCGGGATCGTGCCATTGCACTCCAGCCTGGGCGACACAGCAATATTCCGTCTCAAAAAAAAAAAAAAAAAAAAAAAAAAAAAATTACAACAAGAGAGTGAGAGCAAGTGAGAGAACAACTGGATAATTGGTAGGCAGTTAGTGTGGTTGGAGCTCAGGGTATGTGTGCATGCAGCTGGGAGGGTAAACACGAGAACTTCGTATGCCATGATGAAGTTAGACTTTATTGTGAATGTAATGGTGAGTCATTGAAGGATTTTAAGTCAGAGAAGTGACATGATCAGATTTACCTTTTAAATGATCACTGTGGCATCAGCGTGCAGAATGTATTGGAGTGAGGCCTGACTGGAGACAGAGAGGCCAGTTAGGAAGCTATGGCAGTGATCCAGGTAAGAGATGATGAAATGACAATAGGGGACAGAGGCAAGAGCAATTTAGGATATAGAATCAGCCACAGATGGGCCCTGGAGGCTGACAGAGAAGCAGTTGAGAATGACTTCTAGATTTCCAGCTTTTGCAAATTGGTGTATGGGTAAGAAAATTTGAGGGAGAATAGGAAGGGGAAAATAATGAATTGAGTTGGGGATAGTCCAACTTTGAGAATATTTCCTATCACTTAAGTGGAGATGTTTGGTAGGCAGGTAATTTGGAAATCAGTTCTAGTCATGAACTTCTCTTCCCAGTCAATATTCTCTCCTTGAGTAGTCTGATACACTTACATGCTTCAGCTACCACCTAATTCCTGATAACTCTAAAGTCTTTAAATTCTGCCTCAACCTCTCTTCTGAGCTCTAACTTCCTGGACCTAACAATCACCAATTAGATATTTCCTTTATTTATTTATTTATTTATTTACTTATTTCTTTTTTATTAGAGACAAGGTGTTGCCTTGTTACCCAGGCTGGTGTGCAGTGGCATAATCATAGCTCACTTCAACCTTAAACTCCTCGACTCAAGCAATCCTCCCAAGTAGCTGGGACTACAGGGAAATGCCACCACAGCTAGCTAACTTTTTTAAACTTTTTTTTTAAAATGAGGTTTTTAAAACTATCCTGCTGCCTTGGCCTCCCAAAGTGTTGGGATTACAGGTGTGAGCCACTGTGCCCAGCCTAGGTATTTCCTTTTGGATATCCTATCATAGAGGTCAAATGACTGCATCTCATTACCAGGTTAATCCATCTAAAGTTGTACTGTCCAGTACAGCAGCCACTAGCAACATGTGGCTACTAAGCACTTGAAATGTGGCTAGTCCAGCAAAAAACAAAACAAAACAAAACAAAACAGAAAAAAGAAAGAGAGAGAGAGATTATAAGCCACAAACTAAGAGAAAATGCTTGCAAAAGAAATATCTGATTTAAAAACTGTTACACAAAATATACAAAGAGCCCTTAAAACTCAACAATGAGAAAACAAACAACCTGATTAAAAAATTGGGTCAAAAACCTTCAGACATCCCACCAACGAAGATATACAGATGGTGATATGGTTTGGCTCAGTGTCCCCACCCAAATCTCATCTTGAACTGTACTCCCGTAATTCCCACATGTTGTGGGAGGGACCCAGTGGGAGGTAATTGAATCATGGGGGTGGTTTCCCTCATACTGTTCTTGTGGTGATGAGTAAGTCTCACGAGATCTGATGGTTTGAGAAAGGGAAACCCGTTTGGCTTGGCTGTCATTCTCCTTCTTGCTGCCACTATGTGGGACATGCCTTTCACCTTCTGCCATATTGTGAGGCCTCTCCGGCCACTTGGAACTGTAAGTCCAATAAACCTCTTTCTTTTGTAAATTGCCCAGCCTTGGGTATGTCTTTGTCAGCAGCATGAAAATGGACTAATACAGATGACAAATATGTATATGAAAAGGTGCTCCCCATCCTAGATTACCAGGGAGATGCAAATGAACACAACAAAATCCAGAACACTGACAACACCAATTGCTGGTGAGGATGCAGAGCAACAGGAGCTCTCATTCATTGCTGATGGGAATAAAAAATGGAACAGCCACTTGGGAAGACAGTTGGATAGTTTCTCACAAAACTAAACATTCTTTTATTATGCCATCTAGCAATTGTACTCTTTGGTATTGTACCAAATGAGTTCGAAGATACCCCCACATAAAACTGTGCACAAAAATGTTTATAGCAGCTTTATTCATAATTGCCCAAACTGGGAAGCAACCAAGATGTCCTTCAGTAGGTGGATGGATATAAATAAACTGTGTTACATTCAGACAGTGGAATATTATTCAGCACTGAAAAGAAATGAGCTATAAAGATTGAAAAGACATAGAGGAATCTTAAATTCATACTATTACATTAAAAAGTCAATCTGGAAGGATTGCTACTATGTGATTTCAACATAGGACATTCTGGAAAAAAGCAAAACTATGGAGATAGTAGAAGATTAGTTGTTGCCAGGGATTATAGGGTAGAGAGGGATGAAGAGGTGGAACGCAGGATTTTTATAGCAGTAAAACTACTCTGAGTATTATGGTGAATAAATATCAATATACATCTGTCAAAATCTGTAGACTATTCAATACCAACAGTGAACCCTAATGTAAACTATGGACTTTGGGTGATAACTATGTGTCAATGTGGCTTCATCAATGGTAACAAATGCACCACTGTAGTGCTGTGTGTGGAGGGGCATATGCACACTCTCTGTACCTTCTGCCCAATTTTGCTGTGAATTGAAAATTATTCTAAAAAATAAAATCTATTTTTTAAAAATGTGACTAGTCCAAATCGAGATGTGCTGTCACTATAAATCCTGAATTTCTAAGACTTGTGTGAAGAAAAATATGTAAATATCTTATTAATTTTTTATATTGATTACATGATGAGAAGATCATAGTTGGTGTATATTAAGTAAAATATATTATTAAAATGTATTTTTTGCTTGTTTTAAAAAGTATGACTACTACAACATTTTAAGTGGTATGTTGACCACCCTTCTAATTCTATCGGACAGTGTTGGCAGACTATAAACAAACCACCATCAGAAATCAGGTCTCCTGGCGTCTTATCCAGGATGAATCCAAGGAAATGCAAATGTAGCACACCATTTAGGAAACATACTTGAGATATCTACTCTGTAATGAATAAGCTAGAGATTGGTTCCTGCTCTTGAAAATCTTACCATCTTTTTCTGTGTTATTATTGAGATCAGTATAAGAAACATCTTTGAAAACCACAAAGCACCTTAACAATATAAAGAATAATATGAGTACAATTTCCAGCTAGAAAAAAGACATGCTCTTATCTTCAGAGTTAGATACAGTAGGGATTTCTACCTTGTGTAGGTAGAAAACTAAGCAATCAGTCCAATAATTGTGACCAACTAAGTGACCTTGAAATGACATTGAGGTTATCCAGAGAGTAAACAGAACTATGATGTCGATGTGTCTAACGAAAGAAGTTCATGTTGGGAATAACAGAATGGTACAAAAACCAAGAGTTCTGCAGAGAGAGCTTTGCATATAGACTGATCTTTGCCTAGGTAGTAAAAAGAGATGTTGAATTTTAGTCAGCTTTCCCTCAGCCAGAGCTGTTGGGATATCATGGCAGAGCCAGGTAGGGCAGAAAAAATAGTCAAACAAGGCCTCGAGGGAAGTGTAAATCATGCCTCGTTGGCAGGAAATGGCAGCAGCAGCAACATAACAGAAGGCATGATCCAGGCAAGAGGCGGGCCCGTTTGAATGAAGCCTCTGGAAGAGCCAAGGATGTAAGGGGCAAGTGACCAACAGCCCTGGTTTCCAGATGGATAGGAGGGTGCAGCAAAGTGGAGCCTAGGACCAAGCTTTACAGTGTCTCAGCAAATGCTTTCTCAGGGATCATGTGGCCTGGAAGGAGGTCTCCCAGGACTGGGCTGCTTGTTTCACAGGTGAAGGGGAAACAGTAGTAGGAAGGGCAGAACGATGTGCTGGCCAAACTCCTGCCGTGAGCCAGTCCCTGGGCTGCCCATGGGAGCCCAAAGGGAATAACATGGCCTCTCTCTCCAGTGAGCAATTCCCTACTGGAAGGAGATCCCATTTATTTGGCAGAGTTTCTCCCAACAGTGGAAGCAGACTGTAAAATGATTAGTTTTGAAAGTACATTGTATTATTTAAAAACCAATTTTGATGAAATTGTCTAAACTTTTTTGTACAGTTCTGTAAAATTGGGTTGTTAGAAGAAATAAATGTAAGAGAACATTTTGTGCTTCAAAGCAAAACAAAAAGAGGAACAAGAGGAAATTTCCCATTTTGCCGCAGTAGTCATGTTTTTTTATTTGCTCATTTTCCCCAAATCCAGGTACATGCCCCATGCTACTCTCTGACAAGATCAGCTCCTATTATTGAGAACTCCAAGCGACTTAAACATATTTTTTTACACTTGAGGAAATTATTGCATTGAATGCCACCTGAAATATGGGAGCCATTAGACCTGGGTTTAGATATATTTTTTTTACTCCTTTGACAACTATTTCCTGGGCTTTGACTATGTGCTACGCACAGTGCTGGGCCCTAGGGATACACTGGAGAAGACAAAATCCATGCTCTGAGGATGTTCCATTCTAAGCAAATCAGCATGGAGTGTGGTGTCAGGTGTTTCAATGGCAGGATGAGGGTAGACAATGGTGGGATGGGGATAAGGTGCTATTTTTGAGAAGACAGCCAGAGAAAGCCTCTTTGGGAAACCACGTTTGAAGAGATAAAGTTCCTAAGTGTTAAGGGAATGAAGAAGCAATCCATGAAAATATCCAGGGGAGGAGTGCTCCAGGCAGAGAGGTCAGCAAATGTGGAGGTAGGGGCAATTCTTGACTTTGACTGTATTTGCTGAAGTGAATTTTGCCTCTATAAACATGGCTGTCTATATATTCTTTAGAAAATTTACCATGTTTGGGGTTTTTGATATAGGTAGAAGTTTGGAGGATGGTTGGTAAAAGGTGGAGAGATGTTCTTGGGGAATGGACGGAAGGCTCAAGGGAATGATGAGGTGAGATCTTTAATTCATAGTCTAATTCTTAAGGTGTGTGTACATAAAAGTTTCTTAACCTAGGCCCCGTTGACATTTGGGGAGGATAATTCGCTATTTGGGGATGGGGTGGGGAAGTAGTCATGTGAATTGTAGGATGTTTAGCAAAATCCTTGATCTCTACCTACTTGGTACTGGTAGCACTTGCCCATTTGTAGCAACTCAGGGTATTTCCAGACATTGCCAAATGTCTTAATATTTAATTCAAGTTTGATCAGGAGGAAGCTGTGTGTATTGAGCAGCAAAGTGCCAAGTGTTTTCCATGTATTAGCTTATTTAATCCTCACAACAATCTGTTGAAGGAGGTGTCATAAGTTTGATTTCATATATGGGGAAACGGAGGCTTCTAGAGATTGAGTGACTTGTTGAAGGTCAAACAGCTAGTGAGCAACAAAGCCAGGATTCAAACCCAGGTTTGTCTAACTCCAAAGACCATCTTTTGCTCTTGATCTGCACTGTCCAATATGGTAACACTAGCCATATGTGGGTGCTTAGATTTAAGTTAATTAAAATTAAATAAAATTAAAAATTCAGTTGTGCTAGCCACATTTAAACTGTTTGGCAATGACACGTGACTGGTGACTAATGTATTGGACAGTGCAAATCTAGTACATTTTCATCATTGCAGAAAGTTCCACTGGACACCACTGCTCTAGACTAATTGGCCCAGGAGGAGGTAGAGGCATGAGATAAGTGAGTAGACATGGCCTTAACCTTCATGGCTGGAATTCAAGTATCAGGAGTAAATGTAGTTCCCTCGTCCTTTCCTTACTGCCAACCGCATGGGTCCTCCCTGTCCGTAACTCCCCAGCTACCTCCTTGGATAGTTCCTACTTAGCACCCACTGCATTCTGAAGCCTCCGCACAGAAGGTAGATGCTGTTGCTGCATTTTGGGAATGAGTTTTTCTGTAGTCTCCATGTCTCTGTAGGCTTACCGAGACCAGTCTCCTCACCAGGGTCAAGCTGGTAGGAGGCAAGCATGATCCCAGTGTACTGGGGAGTTTTGCTTTTGTTTGCAGAAAAGGCTCTTAGAGGGAGAGACAAGGCTGGCTGGAAGTCATCGGGAAGTCTATTTTTAGTTCTAGGCAAGCAGACAACAGCCCTCTGAGCTCACCAAGGGCTTCTTGCTTGTATGAGGATGATAAAAGCAGGAAGGAAAGACACAGGCTTATCAGGTTTAAACAGAAAATTGATGTCAGAATTATGTATTTTTCTATTAATTTTTTTTTTATAACCAAGTCATCTTCCCAAATGTGAACTGAGTGGTCTCACAGCTCTTAGGATGGTGAGCTCAGTATGGCATAGTGCGGCATAGGAGACAACTTCCAGACACTGAATGGCAGTCTCTTAAAGTCAGTATCCATCCTGGCACAATCAAAGCCCTAAGAATGGGAACTGGGAAGGACAGTGACTTAGGGACTGGTACTTCAATTTTGATCGTATTTCTTCTCACCTGTCTCAGAGCTCTTATTGTTATTTTCTTCCCCTTTTAGTCATATTTTAGTCTTCTTCAGGTAGAGGGTAGTTCTTGGAAAAATCAACAGCACAGTCCCATGTTGTCATTTTAGTACCACAGAGCTGGGCCCTCCCAGGATCTGCTCTAGCCCAGTGCAACAACAAAATGGGTGTGGCGATCAGACAAGATATCGTCATGTGGGAAAATATTTTAATGCAATGGTAAACTTTCAAGTCTGCTGCTAGACAAACTGTCACAGAGGTCGTGAAACACGAAGTTTCGCAGCAGCGTGCTCAAGTCCACACAGTTGATTAAATCAATTTAAAAGACACAGAGAAAAAGGTGGGCAAGTTTACATATTTTGGATAAGATACAAACAAAGGGGAAGGACCACACTTGAGTCTTGCGTTAAGCAGTGCTCATCTGTTCTGCCCTCTTCCATCCATCACCTTTCCCTTTCTCTGTCTCTTTCTCTCATCTCTACGTCAGCTTTCTCCACTATTGGTGTGGTTACAGTGACCAGAATTGAGGTTAAAAAAGGGAGCTCAGCCCTCAGAAGGTTCCTGGAGCTAACACAAACACTGAACTGTGTCTTCTAGGGAGACACAGGGAACAGATGCACCCGGCCACATGCATTGCTCTCCGGTCAGCCTGCTGAGCAGCTCTGGGTTTTGCCTGCATCTCTGGAACAGAGCAAATGTGGAGCCAGAATGAGACATCTCAATGAGTAACTGATTTACAGATAATGTAGCTGTCGGCCTGGTGGCATGGTCCTTCCTAATGACTTGCTCCTTCCATCCCTTTCTACCTGTAAATATCATGCTCACTTGTTCCATCCACTTTATCATATATTCCATGCTTCCTTTCTATCTGCTCTACAGGTTACTAACTTACCATCTACAGATAACATAGCTTATAAATTCTTTTCATGTCTTCCAAGCTACTTGCTTACTCACTATTTTAAACATTTAAGAGTTTCATTCAACTTTATCGGTTTGTCTTAGAAGGCAATATTGAATGTTCTCAAATAGTACAGCAAACACGTGGCCCATTAAAAATATTAACACCTTTGTTGTGGCATGTGCCTGTAATCCCACTCTAGCCTGGGAGACAGAGCAAGACTCTGTCTCAATAAATAAATAAATAAACATTAAAAATAAAAATACTAACAACTTTAAATCCATTTAAAAGTATATTTAACAATTTTACTATTGCAATCTTCTAAACGTACTAGTTCAAAAAAATTTTGACTGTAGGAAGTATCCTGGTGGGCATAATAGAAGCCTTTTTTTCTGATTTAATAAACTTGTTGTGTCTCAGGGTTATGGTTCTTCACAAGGAGTCAGATAATTATAGAATTTTTAGATTTGAAAGAAACCTCAGAGTAAATCTAGTCCAATTAATCTGTTAGGAAAAACTGAGGCCCAGAAGTGTTAAGTAATTTGTATCTGGTCACTTAGCAAGTGCTCTGAAACAGTAGGCAGGTGCAGGTATTTGGGGTCAATTTCCAACAACCCCAGAAAAGGTCCCAGAAGTTGCTTTTAAAAATAAATGTTGCTATCAATCTGTTTTTGTTATTTGCCTTCTAGAAGTGGAATAAAAAATATACAAATGAAATAACTTTCTATGGAAGTATTTCTATGAAAGTATCTCCTCTCTTTAACTACAAACATCTAATTCACCATTCTAGTGAAATGTGTACGTTTCAGGAATGAAATTACGGTGTTGAACGTTGCAACAATGAACTGCTCTTCAAAAAACCCACAGTCACTCGCATTTGTTTGAAAAAAATCCATTCCCTTCTCAGAGAGGCTTGAGCAAAGATGATGCAGGCAATGATATTTATTTCACTATTATTACTATTTTTGAGATGGAGTCTCACTCTGTCACCCAGGCTGGAGTCCAGTAGCGTGATCTTGGCTCACTGCAACCTCTGTCTCCTGGATTCAAGTGATTCTCCTGCCTCAGCCTCCCAAGTAGCTGGGATTACAGGCACGTCTGGCTAATTTTTGTATCTTTAGTAGAGATGGGGTTTCACTATGTCAGCCAGGTTAGTCCCGAACTCTTGGCCTCAAGGGATCTGCCCTCCTTGACCTCCCAAAGTGCTAGGATTACAGGTCTGAGCCACCATGCTGGCTATTTTATTATTTTTTGAGGGAGAACTTTTCATAAAAGATACAGCATGGATTACAGTTCCCAATCCAGGACCCATGATAGGGTCTCTCCGTCCTCTGAAACTATATGCCAATTTTGTGCCTGCCTTTGGTGTGTTTATTTCTGGAAAGACTATGTAAAGAATGGCAGGCTGCTGTGGGTCAAGGGGTGGTCTCTAGGGCCAGACTGAACCTGAATCCTGACTCCTCCACTGTGTCTGTCACTTTCTCCATGCCTCTTTTTTTTCATGTGTAAGATGGGTACAAGAACAGTAGAAGAGTGCCTGACATACACACAACTCAATAAATATCAGCTCTAACTATTATTGCTTTCATGAAATTCTGAAGGAGATCACTGGCCTCCAAAAGGTTAAGAATCCTTGGTCCAGGCTGTCTTGTTTAGGTTTTGGTGGAACAAGAAAAGATTGTGTTTCTTTCAATGAATCCGAATCAGAAAAAAGAAAACATGTTGGCAGTTGTCTTCTCTGAGCTTTAACAGGAAATGAAGTGGCACTAGAACTATCAAGCATGCTGGTTTGCCCAGACTATTCCAGTTTTAGCACTGAGAGTCCGTTGTCCCAGGAAACTCCTCAGTTCCGGGCAATGCAGGACTGTTGTCCACCCTAGAACACTGCAGAGGAGCATAGGCTTTGTAGGAGAAAGAAAGTGAAGTAACGTTTGCTGAGAGCTGACTCTGTTCCAGGCCTTTTATAACATGGCATTTCATTTAATCCTCACAACAATCATTAGGGTCTACTTTAGTTGGTATCAATAACTTGAAAATAACTAACAATAACATTTCAAATATAACAGCCCAGTTAATTAGGTATTACCTCTGTGACTTTGCAGAGAAAGAAATGGAGTCTCATTTCAGCCCAAGGTCAAATACTTATTAAGAGGCTCAGGATTATCGTCCATGGTCTCTCTGGCCAGAAAACCTGTGCTCTTTCTAAGATGCCTCTTACAACCTGTTGCAGAAAAATTGTCCTACTTTTGGTCCATTTGTGTCTATGTAATTAGGGTCAATACATATCCACCCCCAACTCTTTTTGGGCAGGCTATAAGGTAGCTTGTGGAAGACATGCTACCTCCTGTCATGCTCATGGTCAGCTAGCCTGTATTGCCAGAGCTGAATTTTTTTTTTTTTTTTTGAGACAGGGTCTCACTCTGTTACCCAGGCTGGAGTGCAGTGGCATGATCTTGGCTCACCACAACCTCTGCCTCCCAGGTTCAAGCAATTATCCTGCCTCAGCCTCCCGAGTAGCTGGGATCACAGGTGCCCATCACCATGTCTGGCTAATTTTTGTATTTTTAGTAGAGACGGGTTTCACCATGTTGGCCAGGCTGTTTTCTAACTCCTGACCTCAAGTGATCTGCCCCCCTCAGCCTCCCAAACTGCTAGGATTACAGGTGTGAGCCACCACACCGAGGCTCTGAGTTGCTTTTTATTAGCATCAGTGCCTTGCAGATTATTCTTTCAACTCTTCCTTTTGAAGTCTCAGACTTGTGAAGTTGTGCAGTGAGGACCAGAGCTTAAGCCCTGAAGGGCAGCTGGAGGGCAAATCGCACTGCAGAGGCTGGTTCTATTGCCTGCATTCAAGATGGCAAGACTGTGAGAGACATTAAACTTGCCCAACAGCCAGAATAAAACCTACATGGACTCAATCTGCTTCACTCCACAAGGCAGATGTCCTTGTTACCAAGTGGCTCATTGTCAGTCCTGCTGAATTCAACCTGGGCACCCTCAACTTTAGTTGGCATATGTTTTTTGCTTTCTGCATTATCAGTGCATCACTTGATCCAACTCGCCCTGGCAGAAGATGCAGTGATGGCAGATAGGTGCTTGTTGCCCATAAAAATATGGTTACCCAGTCCAAATTAGAGGAGTAGCTCTTAATTCTTATTGGTTATCCCACTGAGATAAACTTCTGAGGACCAGAGGGGACACTCATTTTGGAAGCATGATTCTTCAGGTGTTTTCTACCTCTGGCTACCAACATTCAGGAAATATTTACGGAGTCCCTCTTTTGCCTTAGACACTGTTTTGGACACTGGATTTAGAGTAGTGAACAAAACAAATACGCTTACCCATATGGAGCTTGTGTGCTAGGAGGAAGAGATAGACACAAAAGAAAAGAACTAGGTAAAATATATAGGATGACAGAAAGAATTAGTGCTATGGAGGAAAAGAAAGTAGGGGAGGGAGTTAGATAGTATAAGTGTATTAGTCCATTTTCACCCTGCTGATAAAGACATACTGAAGACTGGGTAATTTATAAGGAAAAAGAGATTTAATGGACTCACAGTTTCAAGTGGCTGGGCACAATCACAGTGGAAGGTAAAAGGCACGCCTCACATGGTGGCAGACAAGAGAAGAGAATGAGAAACAAGCTATAGGGGTTTCCCCTTATAAAACCATCAGATTGGCCAGGCACGGTGGCTCATAGCTGTAATCCCAGCACTTTGGGAAGTCAAGGAGGGTGGATCACCTAAGGTCAGGCGTTCAAGACCAGCCTGGCCAAAATGGTGAAACCCCATCTGTACTAAAAATGCAAAAATTAGCCAGGTGTGGTGGCACATGCCTGTAATCCCAGCTACTTGGGAGGCTGAGGTAGGTGAATCACTTGAACCCAGGAGGCCGAGTTTGCAGTGAGCTGAGATGGCACCACTGCACTCCAGCCTGGGTGACAGAGCAAGACTCTGTCTTTAAAAAAAACAAAAAAACAAAAAAAACAAAAAACAAAACCACCCACTAGATCTCGTGAGACTTATTCACTACCATGAGAACAGTATGGGGAAACTGCCCCCATAATTCAATTATCTCCTACTGGGTCCCTCCCACAATACAAGGGAATTATGGGAGCTACAATTCAAGATGAGATTTGGGTGGGGACACAGCCAAACCATATCAACAAGTAAGGTGGGAAAGTTTCAATTTTAAATTTGGAGTGGTCAGGGATGACTTCAATGAGATGGTGACATTTGAGTGAAAACCTAAAGGAGATGAGATAATGAGACATTTGGACAGCTGAGATAATCTGCATTCCAGGCGGAGAACAACAAATGTAAAAGTCCTGAGGAGGTGGCAGAAGGTAGTAGCAGTGAGGAGGCTGGAGAGACCGCAGTGGAGAGGGGTAGGAGGTAAGGTCAGAGAGGTTGCAGAGGCACTAGGGCATACAGGGCTCTGAGACCCATGGTGAGAATTCGGTTTCTATTAATACTCGCATCAGATGAGAAGCCACTGAGCAGAGAGTTGACATAAATGATCACTCTGGGTTCTGTATTGGGAAAAATAAATTGTATGGGAGTGTGGTAGATTTAAAAAATATGTCCACAAGTGTTTTGATGCTCCTCTCTTCAAAGGGTGGAGCCTAACTTAATCTCTTTCCCTTGAGAATGGGCTGGACTTAGTGGCTTGCTTCTCACAAAGAGAAGTGGGGACAGCAATGGTGTGGGAGCTTGGAGATTAAATCCAGGGGGCAATATAGTCTTCTCCTGGCTCTCTCCCTCTCAGTTCTCTTGCTCTAAGGAAAGCCAGCTGCCATGTCATGAGGAAATTCAAGCAGCCAAGGGAGAGCCCACCTGCTTAGGAATTGGAGCCTCCTGCCAATAGCCAGAGAGAAACAGAGATCTTCATTGATGGTGAACAGCCATGTCAATGAACTATTTTGGAAGTTGATCTTTCAGTCAAGCTTTCAGATGACATCTCTTTCTTTTTCCCATTTTAAAAATTGTGGTCAAGTACACATAACATAAAATGTACCGTCTTGACCATTTTAAAGTATATGGTTTAATGGTATTGGATACATTCATCACGTTGTGCAGCCATCATCACCATTCATCACCAGGACTCCTCTCTTGTAGTAATACTGAAACTCTGCACCTATTGAACAATGACTCCCCATTCTCTCTTTCCCTCTGTCCCTGGAAACCAGCATTCTAATTCTGTCTCTATGGTTTTGACTACTCTAGGTACCTCATATCAGTGAAATCAGCTGGTATTTGTCTGCTTGTAACTGTTTTATTTCACATAGCATATTGTCCTTCAGAAAACATCTTGACTTCAGCCTCATAAGAGACCATGAGCCAGGACCACCCAGCTAAGCCACTTCATTTCTTGTTGTTTTGAGACAGGGTCAGGCCCAGGCTGGAGTACAATGGTGCCATCTTGGCTCACTGCAACCTCCGTCTCCCAGGTTCAAGCGATCTTTCCACCTAAGCCTCCTGAGTAGCTGGGACTACAGGCACACACCACCACACCCAGCTAATTTTTTATGTTTTGTAGAGATGGGGTTTTGCCGTGTTGCCCAGGCTGGTCTTAAACTCATGATCTCAAACTCTAATCCTCCCACCTTGGCCTCCCAAAGTGTTGGGATTACAAGACATGAGCTACCACGTCTGGCTCATATACATATTTTGAATTCCTGTGTCCATCTTTGAAAGTTTTCTATTTCCTTCATCCCACCCACCAGAATCCATTGTCACATCGCAATCCGTTCCTTAGAGCTAAGAGAACTGAGAACGCTTAATATTATTATTTTTTTGAATGGAGTTCAAAGAAGAGTGACAAAGTGAGAGAGTGCGTGGCTGACGGAACTTTGACTTTTGTACTGTTGCTTTTGCTGCTTAGGAATTTTGCTGCTCATCTGTGGCTTCCTTGCTGAGCTGCAGGTATCTGAGGTCGATGGATATTTGACTTTTGTACATGAGCCAAAATCTTGCCTGATATTTGCTTCAGTATTTTGCTTTCATTCTTTTGCAGAAACATTCATGCTTCACCGAGAGAGAAATAAAGAGATGAATTGCTAGAAACTCAGACATGTGACTATACAAGCAGCATATTTCAGAGAAATTTTTAAAGGTTCTATTGTGGGGGAAAAGTAAGAATTCTCTTCCTCCCATGAGAGCTGATGCCAAGGGAGCTGGCTTGGAGAAGTCCTGGAGGGAGAGAAACCCTGGGGCTGGAATGGAAGGGTGCCAGGAATTTATGTCTCCAGTAACTCTGAGGAACGCAGTTTTGCATTAAAATTTTAGGTGGGGCTGAAGTTCAGACAGAAAAGATTTTGCCTTCTCCAAGAAAACTGTGATAAATAACTGCAGCATTGACTTAGGGAAGACACAAGTAGTTGAACTAGAAAGTGGAACTGGAGTTGACTCTAAAAACCGAATTTATGGATTACCAGGTGCCCAGTCAAAATGACTAATAATTCTGGAGCTGTAATTACCCACCTGTAGGCCTTATTTTTCCCTCAACTTTCTACTTTTTTTTTTTTTGTATTTTACAATTTTTTAAATAATGAACATGCACTCCTTTTATAATATAAAAAAATCCAATTAACTTAATTAGAAAAAAATTACCCACCAGGTGATGGGAGATTTCTTATTAATTCATCACACAGCATCATATTCTGCCCACCATGGAACAGTTATTTTTGTGGCTAACTCCGGGTGAGGTGTTGCAGGGGGTGTGGTAGGTAGGGGAGGGTGGTGATAGGGAGGGTGAGGGGAAAGACCGTTTCTTAGAACACTGTCTGGAAGAGAGACCCAAGCAGCTCCCTCTGACTGGGAGCCGTGTACATCGCCTGGATTTCAGTGATTTCAAGGGAGAAGGGGAGGGGAAGAAGCAGAGGTTCTACTGTGGTGGGGGAGGCTAAGTATCTGGTTTTGTCACATGATATCCACTGTCATTGAAAGCCTTGCTTTTGGAAATGTGAGTTTGGTCCAAATGGGAGCCTAGGAGAGAAGTCTAAAAGCGTGCCACCTGTCTTCATGCTGTGTGGTTCCTGCAAGAGGGGCAGGGACGGAGTGGCCAGCCCAGTCTCCCTCCCACCCGGCCCATCTTCTGTCTTCTACTGATGGGTTTGCTGGGTAAGCAGTCAGCTTTGATATTGATTGAAAATTTACAAGACTTTTTTTTTTTTCTGTTTTTTTTTTTCCTTTTTTGGAGACAGGATCTTGCACTATTGCCCAGGCTGGAGTGCAGTGACACAATCATACTCACAGTAGCTTTGACCTCTCTGGACTTAGGTGTCCAGCCTCAGCCTCCCCAGTAACTGGGACTACAGGTGCGTACCACCATGCCCGGCTTCAAGACCTTTCTCTGGGTTAGACCCATTCTTGGTGTTTGGTGTCCTGAGTAGAAACTTGGGAAGGTCTGGAATGATTTACTCAGTGTAAATATCATGATTAATTTTACTTTCATCTAAGGGAGTCAACATCACATAATGAGTGGCTGCTGTGTGCCCATTAAAGAAATAAAGGGCTGGATGCAATGTCTCACGTCTGTAATCCCAGCACTTTGGGAGGCCGAGGCGGGCAGATTGCCTGAGCTCAGGAGTTTGCAACCAGCCTGGGCAACACAGTGAAACCCCATCAGTACTAAACTACAAAAAAATAGCAGGGCATGGCGGCGTGCACCTGTAGTCCCAGCTACTTGGGAAGCTGAGGCAGGAGAATTGCTTGAAGCCGGGAGGCAGAGGTTGCAGTGAGCAGAGATCGCCACTGCACTCCAGCCTGGGTGACAGAGAGACTCCGTCTCAAAAAATAAATAAAAATAAAATAAAATAAAGAATTCAATCCTTGTCAGCCCTTTCTCCAAATGGAAGTCTTCTCCATTTCTCAGAAGAGCAGTGCAATTCAGGGATTCCAACATCACACACCACAAATGGGGGAAGGAGGAATCTAGTCACAGTTTACAGTGAGATTCAGAGGATTGCAAATGAGAATAGAGGAGACAGTGGAAAATTACAGTGCAGCCTCACAAAGAAAAAAAGTGGTATCTGGAATTTGAAAGAATGTTCATGCTCTGAAAGCAGTACTCATGTCTAGGTAGAGTTAATGTATGGCATCTTCATCATAATCGTTCCATTATTGATTAACTTCACATTGTGCTTCAGTTAGTTAATTGTAGCCTTTTCCTGTTTCTGGCTCTGGTGTCTAAAGGCAAAATAGACCCTTTGTTATGCTCTCAGAAGAACTATTTACACATTTTGATTTGGCAAAGAACAGTTCATTTTTTTTCTGGGCCTTTCTGGCTTTTTTATTCCACATGGAATATGCAAGCAAAACTGGCTGAACTTTGAAATAGCAGCTAAATCCTAACAGCACTAGAGCATTTCTTGCCTTGCTCTTCTCAAATGGCTATATTTATTACAAATTAGGTCAATATTCTGCTGTAGAAAAGTCACTGAATAACGGGTACATCTGCCTGCTATGCCAATAGTCCCAGAACCATGAGCCTGTCTGGCATAGATCATTCAGCTTTGCAGGCATCCCACTCTGGAATGTGGTTCTCTCCCCTAGAGAAGGATCCCCACTGTACTGGAGGAGGGGAGGTTGTAAGCAGAGTCATCAGTCCCTTGGAAGACGTCCTGACCTCCCCAGGACTGAACTTTCAACCTCTTGAGCTGACAGTTAGTAGTGGATGCACAAATTTTGCTTGCGACTAATTGCAGCTTGTAAATGGAGCATTGTGGCTCCGGAAAAGAGCCAGCAGTCTCTCTCCCCAGGGTCACCCAAGTGGAATCTGGACACAAGAAAGCCTGTCCCGTAATGGGAGTCCTCCCAGAGCCCTTCCCAACCTCTCAGGCCCTGGGTTTGTCTCCATCAAGTAGAGAGCTAGAGGGCACAGCAGGAGACTCCTCTGCAAATCTTCTTCGAATGCCAGGCTATTCATAGTAACTTGCAGCTCCCTCAGGAATTCCCACAGACTTCCCAGAGCCGACTATTGTCTCCCCACCCTGCAGCAGTGGCCTTTCACAGACCCAGGGATACACACGCCATCTCAAAGCACAAAATGCTCTGCAAGCCATTCATGGGGTGTTCACCAAAGAAACTACTGGAAATTGAGAGGAGGAAAAACAGAGGCAAGTTGGGAAGGTAGAATAAGATTTTCCAGCAGATTAACTATTTATTTTTAGTTTCACAAAGCAGATACACTTTGTAATAGACAAATAAGCCATAGAGTGCCATGCAACATGAAGTCACATTTATTTTTCTTAAAGGCAGGGCTAGGTATGCTCTGAGCATCTCTCTCATAGAACAGCTGGCTGTACATGTGAATCACAAACATTCAGTTGTAAAACAAAAGGGGTAGCCAAGGGTGACTTTTTTGTTTTCTCTGATAGTTTCATTGGACTGAGGTGGTAGCTAATATCATCTCGTATCCTCAGACCATGAAAAGAACATAAGGAACTCTGTGAAAGTGTAGAGTGAGCTTTCCAGGCAAGCATCATATTGTTCTCAGTTAATCAAATTTGTCAAATTGTTCCCAGTGCCTTAGAGCTAAAGGGTAATACTTAGGACCACAGTAAACAAATCCCCAGCCATCTGCTCTGACAGCTGTTGGACCTTGAGCACGAACTTGTATTCCCAGAGTATTTCAAGAGCCCTTAGGCACAGAATTGCACTAGAATGGTTCGAACATCAAGTGGCCAAAGAAAGATTAAACTACCACCAGCCCTGGGATATGTACTCCCACCTAGAGGTGTCCCAGGAATGAGCAACATGAGCAAAATTCTCCCTTTGCTCATCAGCCTCTGAACATGCCAGTTTCTGTGTCATCTGGATATTTTCTCAATACCTTCAGCCTGGCCTTAAAAATCAATGCAGTTAGTGAGCTGCTTAGTTGAAACTGAACACATCTATTGATGCAGAAACAAGAGCTGTGCACTTCCAGCCAATTTAAAGAAATCTTCTTGGATGATCTGTTCGATTCTGTGCCTCTCAAATGTAAATTATTTCTATGAAATTATTTCTATGAAAGTTGTTTGCCTTCACAAGTTAGTTTTTGTGTGCCAATTTCATTAGGCCAATTGAGTGTCATAAATGATGTTAGAATAGGGTGATCAATCAACCCAGTTATGCTGAGACTGTCTCAGTTTTAAAACTAGAAAATTCAACATTCTCTGAAAGCTCCCATTCCTGGGCAAATGAATAGTTAGTTGTTTTACCAAGTAATTTCCCTTCCAAGTAAAAATGTCCTACTGAGCTTGAAAGTGTAGCGACTTAATACAGTCTTGAGTTTCTGAGTTTAAAATCTTAGTGGGGCACACATTAAAAGGAGTTCTTCTGAAAGTGACAAGGGGCTTACCTGGGGAGGTCAGTTTGTTTTGAAATTATCCAAGACAAAAAGGACTCTTTGTGACATCTGATGGGTGGGGGAGCTCGGTGTCCAAGTATACCACACTCAGTAACCACACATAGGTATTTAGTAGTCAGTGTTTTCATCTTTCTTCCATGTCTTCAATTTCTGATACAGAAAAAAAAATGCCAGACAGAGTTTTATAAATGTTCTCTTGGGACATTGCACATTTCCACTCGTACACTTTTATGCACTTGGGAAACATGTGAAAAGAAGGTCAGATGAAAGAAATATTTAAATTATGTAAGCCTCCCTTACTACATTCTTAGAAGATCAAAGCCATTTTGTGCATTAATGTTTTTCCATATCTAAACTTTTATATTTGGCTTCATTTATTCCACTCAATTTGACCCAACTCAGTGCTTTTTAAACTCTAATGTGCCAGTGAATCACCTGGGGATCTTGTTAAAATACAAATTCTGATTCAGTATGTCTGGGGTGGAGCCTGAGATTCTGCACTTCCAACAAGCTCCCAGGTGATACTGATGTGGCTGGTCTGAGGGCCACAACTTGAGAAGCAAGATTCCAGGGGACTATAACTACATTTTCTTTACTCTCAGGAAATTTCTAAAAAGAGGGAAGGAAAAATATTTTTAAGGGAATGGAGAGAAGAAATTGTGCTTTATATTCCCAAAAATAATGCCTGTTGGAACAGTGAATACTGTGTGTTTTAATGTAAAACACAAATGCAATTAAAATTGACCCAAAACATCAGACTGCCTAGGAAGGAAGGCGGAAGGAAGGAAGTAGAGGAAGTTAGAGGGTGTGGCCATTGAATGTCTGTGGCCCGAGGGAGTCCGCTCTTTTCTCAAGCAAAGGTACTTACCTTTTCTTCTACCACTCTCTTTCCAGGGACATCAATAGCCAGGATTCCCCTTCCAAAGGTTGCTGGAAGTGTGAGCAGTAATTTGGTTATGAAGCAAGAGAATGTTTTATTCTCTTTCGATTGGTTGTGAGAACCCTACAAAAAGATCCATTAAAGATGAAAAATGAAACATGCTCTGAAAAGCGTACCAATCTTTTCATGTTCATTATAGTTTATTGTGTTTCTGAAGACACAAAACCAGATAATGAAATACATAAGTAGAAGAGGAAATATCATTAAGTCAAATGCCTGACAGAAAATGGATTATACTAAAACACACACAGTTCTGATAGCATTTTACAATAAAAATTGTTTATGTGACTCAAGGATTTCTGTTGCTCACACAGCTCTGGTTGACACATATAGGGACAGAAAAGAAATTTTGGATTAAATATTTTAATTATTTAAGAAGAAAGTGGGTGTGCCTCAGAAATGGATGACATATTTCCCCCAAATTACATCAGTCATGACCTTGGGAGAGTTTACATCATTTTCCCTGAAGAGGAACATCAAATGTAGCTGATTACATGGTCACTAAGCACCCCCACAAAACAAATCTTTCAATGTATGTTTATGTTCCACGGAAAATGTGTAGCCAACGCTCTAACCAATATGACTTATATCTACTGCTCTTACAGGAGTTTCAGGCTGAAAGAGGAAACCCTTTTTTCGTACAGGTCATCAAAGCAGAGGTGGCCCAAATTATGCTCCATGTTTCTTTGCGTTTCTGCAAAGGAGGAGCATGTAATTGGAATAAATTGAGTTCAATATTTTTCCTTTACCTAGAAGCTTTCTTCTGTTTAATTTCTCCCGTATTTTTGTTTTGAACAGCTGGCTGTTCATAAATGGTTCCCTATGTGTTTTGATATGATATCCTCAGAGACGCTCTTAGATTGTGAAATCCTAGTGAGTGGAGCTGTTTATTTGCTCATCACCGAGACAGGTGGTCTCTCAGGCCAGCAGACAGTTCTTTAGAGAGCAGTCTCTGGGCTGCAGCTTTGACTCCAGATGGGTGAAAACCTCTCTGTTATATCTTAGGCTTCACTTCCTCTCTTTTTTCTTGGTATGGCTTTGTGGGGGCTGATGCTAGGAAGGACCATGAAGGAGGATCAGTTTTGTTTTTCTGCCTCTGCCACCTTCGTGTTCACAGCCCTGGCTTGGCACAATGCACATACCTCTAGAACATTGTCACCTCTCATCAGATCTACAGACTGGGTGCTTGCACCAGTGGAGAAGCCAGCTCACAGGCAACAGGAATGGTTTTAAGTGTCCTGCCTTGTTTCTTTTTCTGGAATTTGCTCAGACATTTGCATAGATTTACATGATCTATCCATTTATATATACTTTGGGCACTTAATCTTGCAGCTACCTATTTCTTTTTTTTTCTGTTGTTTATTATTTTATACTTTTTGTAAGAATTCTTGACATATGTTAGATTTTTTAATATATATATACTTTATGTTCTCGGGTACCTGTGCACAACGTGCAGGTTTGTTACATATGAACACATGTGCCATGTTGGTGTGCTGCACCCATTAACTTGTCATTTACATTAGGTATATCTCCTAATATGATCCCTCCCCACCCCACCCCAAAACAGGCCCCGGTGTCAAAATGAAGGCAGAAATAAGGATGTTCTTTGAAACCAATGAGAACAAAGATACAACATACCAGAATCTCTGGGACACATTTAAAGCAGTGTGTAGAGGGAAATTTATAGCACTAAATGCCCACAAGAGAAAGCAGGAAAGATCTAAAATGGACACCCTAACATCACAATTAAAAGAACTAGAGAAGCAAGAGCAAACACATGCAAAAGCTAGCAGAAGGCAAGAAATAACTAAGATCAGAGCAGAACTGAAGGAGATAGAGACACAAAAAACCCTTCAAAAAATCAATGAATCCACGAGCTGGTTTTTTGAAAAGATCAACAAAATGGATAGACCACCAGCAAGACTAATAAAGAAGAAAAGAGAGAAGAATCAAATAGATGCAATAAAAAGTGATAAAGGGCATATCACCACCGACCCCACAGAAATACAAACTACCATCAGAGAATACTATAATCACCTCCAGGCAAATAAACTAGAAAACCTAGAAGAAATGGATAAATTCCTAGACACATACACTCTCCCAAGACTAAACCAGGAAGAAGTTGAATCCCTGAATAGACCAATAGCAGGGTCTGAAATTGAGGCAATAATTAATAGCCTACCAACCAAAAAAAGTCCAGGACCAGATGGATTTACAGCTGAATTCTCCTCTACAAGGAGGAGCTGGTACCTTTCCTTCTGAAATTATTCCAATCAATAGAAAAAGAGGGAATCCTCCCTAACTCATTTTATGAGGCCAACATCATCCTGATAACAAAGCCTGGCAGAGACACAACAACAAAAAAGAGAATTTTAGACTAATATCCCTGATGAACACCGATGCAAAAATCCTCAATAAAATACTGACAAACCGAGTCCAGCAGCACATCAAAAAGCTTATCCACCATGATCAAGTTGGCTTCATCCCTGGGATGCAAGGCTGGTTCAACATATGCAAATCAATAAATGTAATCCAGCATATAAACAGAACCAAAGACAAAAACCACATGATTATCTCAATAGATGCTGAAAAGGCCTTTGACAAAATACAACAGCCCTTCATGCTAAAAACTCTCAATAAATTCGGTGTTGATGGAATGTATCTCAAAATATTAAGAGCTATTTATGACAAACCCACAGCCAATATCATACTGAATGGGCAAAAACTGGAAGCATTCCCATTAAAAACTGGCACAAGACAGGGATGCCCTGTCTCACCACTCCTATTCAACGTAGTGCTGGAAGTTCTGGCCAGGGCAATCAGGCAAGAGAAGGAAATAAAGGGTATTCAATTAGGAAAAGTAGAAGTCAAATTGTCCCTGTTTGCAGATGACATGATTGTCTATTTAGAAAACCCCATCATCTCAGCCCCAAATCTCCTCAAGCCGATAAGCAACTTCAGCAAAGTCTCAGGATACAAAATCAATGTGCAAAAATCACAAGCATTCCTATACACCAATAACAGACAAACAGAGACCAAATCATTAATGAACTCCCATTCACAATTGCTTCAAAGAGAATAATACCTAGGAATCCAACTTACAAGGGATGTGAAGGACCTCTTCAAGGAGAACTACAAACTACTGCTCAATGAAATAAAAGAGGACACAAACAAATGGAAGAACATTCCATGCTCATGAGTCGGAAGAATCAATATCGTGAAAATGGCCATACTGCCCAAGGTAATTTATAGATTCAATGCCATCCCCATTAAGCTACCAATGACTTTCTCCACAGAATTGGAAAAAACTACTTTAAAGTTCATATGGAACCAAAAAAGAGCCTGCATTGCCAAGACAATCCTAAGACAAAAGAACAAAGCTGGAGGCATCATGCTACCTGACTTCAAACTATACTACAAAGCTACAGTAACCAAAACAGCATGGTACTGGTACCAAAACAGAGATATAGACCAATAGAACAGAACAGAGTCCTCAGAAATAATGCCACACATCTACAACCATCTGATCTTTGACAAACCTGAGAAAAACAAGAAATGGGGAAAGATTTCCTATTTAATAAATGGTGCTGGGAAAACTGGCTAGCCATAAGTAGAAAGCTGAAACTGGATCCCTTCCTTACTCCTTATACAAAAATTAATTCAAGATGGATTAGAGACTTAAATGTTAGACCTAAAACCACAAAAACCCTAGAAGAAAACCTAGGCAATACCATTCAGGATATAGGCATGGGCAAGGACTTCATGTCTAAAACACCAAAAGCAATGGCAACAAAATCTAAAATTGACAAATGGGATCTAATTAAACTAAAGAGTTTCTGCACAGCAAAAGAAACTACCATCAGAGTGAACAGGCAACCTACAAAGCGGGAGAAAATTTTTGCAATCTACTCATCTGAGGAATTGAACTCAACTCTGCACCAAGTAGACCTAATAGACATCTACAGAACTCTCCACCCCAAATCAACAGAATATACATTCTTCTCAGCACCGCATCACACTTATTCCAAAATTGACCACATGTTGGAAGTAAAGCACTTCTCAGCAAATGTGAAAGAACAGAAATTATAACAAACTGTCTCTCAGACCACAGTGTAATCAAGCTAAAACTCAGGACTAAGAAACTCAATCAAAACTGCTCAACTGCATGGAAACTGAACAACCTGCTCCTGAATGACTACTGGGTACGCAGCTACCTATTTCTATTTAAAGTCATAATTTCCCCCCACATTTTCCTGATCATGTTCAACTCTGCAGTCTACGTTGCTGAGAACATTGTATCATTCATTCATTGAACAAATATTTGAGTGCTTTCTATGTGGCAGTCATGGTAGTAGGTGCTGGGGTGCAACACTGAATAACACAAAGTCCTTGGCTTCTTTTGTTCTAGTGGCAGAGTGGAGAGACAGTCAGCAAACAAATAAATCAATAGATATGAACTATATTAGATGGTAATAAGTCCTAGAGAGAATGTACAAGGTAAGGAAGATGGGAGTGCTGTAGCAGGGTACAAGTGTTGCTCTTTTACATGGAGTAGTCAGGGAACTTCCTATCTGGAGCTACCACTTGGGACTGTACTTTGTACAAGTTCATGGATTGCTTTTCTCCTCATGGTTATTATAGGTTGTGTTGCTGTGAAAATTTTCTGGCATATAGGATCAAAGCATTTGATGAAGAGGGTGCCCATTTTTGAAATTGTCCTTTGGGACTAGTTGTAGGCCTTGATAAGGCTGAGATTTTAGCAGCTCCATGGAGGAAGTGAGGCAGTGAGTCATATAGCTGTATGGGGGAAGAGTATTTCAGGCAGGTGGAACAGCAAATGTGACACTCTGAAGCAGGAACAATTTATAGTGTGTTAGAGGATGGGGCTAGTGACTGGAGCAGGATGAATGAGGGGGCAGGCATGGGAGGTGAGGCCAGGGGTGGAGGAGGACCCATCACAAAGGGTCTTGGAGATCATTGTAAGGACTTTGTCTTTCATTTTAATAGAAACAGAAAGTCAGTGAAAGTCTTTGAATTAAGAATTGATATGACCTGATTAGTATATATTAAGGATCATTCTGGCTGCAATGTGAAGAACTGATATAGGGCAGATAAGAGTGCAAGCAGACAATGATGAGGCTATTGCAATTGCCCAGGGGAAAGAATATGGTGGCTTGACCCTTGGGGGTAGTAGTGGAAGTGATGAGAAATATTAATTCTGCTTTTGGGAGAAGTCTTTTATATGATTCCTGAGATCCATTAGCTTCTTGTGCAATGTGGTGAAAATCCTCTTGCATACGAGGTGTAGTTCAACAACTAGTATCCCACAGAAAGAATGGTGGAACTTCAGAGTTGGAAGGGGTCTTAGAAGCAGGACATCTGGTGGAGGAAGAGTGAAAACAGAGATACTTGGTCTGATCTTCAAGCTTGTGTAGGTCTTACATTTTGATAG
Source organism: Papio anubis (assembly GCF_008728515.1). Classification (NCBI taxonomy): domain Eukaryota; kingdom Metazoa; phylum Chordata; class Mammalia; order Primates; family Cercopithecidae; genus Papio; species Papio anubis. Next base: position 144,731,982 of record NC_044978.1, read on the forward strand.
AGGGGGAAAGGAGGAAATTGATGCCTCAATAAATGCTGATTTATCTGGAATTCACAGTGGTCCCAGGCTAGGGAATCTAAAGGTGGAGACTGCATCCTAGTGTGAGACAGCACAAAATCTGAAAGCTCCGATCTCACTGAGTTCTCGCTTGAGGCTATTTCAACCTGTCACACAATGCGGAGATTACCTGCATCCCAGGGTGCATAAACCTAGCCTTGACTACATTTCCAATGGAGATTACTTGTCATTTTAAGGTAATTCACCATGATGTTGGATAGCTCCAAGCATCTGGAAGATTTTTGTTTGTTTTTGTTTTGTTTTGCTTTGTTTTTGTACAGAGCTGAAATCGTTCTCTTCTACCCATTCTGCCCTCTGCAGCTAGGCTGGCCAGTAAAGGCAGTGCAGGAGTATTGGTTAAGAGTATGGTTCTGGATCCAGATGGTCTAGGTCAGGATCCAGGTTCTTTGTGAAATTGAGCAAGCTGATAAACCCCCTTGTGCCTCAGTTTCCTCAAAAACAAGGTAGTACCTATAAAGCACTTAGAAGAGGACACAGTACAGAGATGGGGTCCAAAATATAATGGCCATATAATTAATTATTCTTTCATATTGTTATGAATATAAGAATCAGGCCCATATTTGAGCACCGCTCTCATGAGGCTCTGCTTTTCCTGTAATTTGCCTATTCCTATTAAATTTTTTTTTCTCAAAAGTAATTTATTCAGGTATATGGTGACCTTTTGTCCAACATTTTCCATTTTAAACAGTTTATCTTATCTTCTTTTTATTATTATTATTATACTTTAAGTTCTAGGGTACATGTGCACAACGTGCACGGGCAAGGACTTCATGTCTAAAACACCAAAAGCAACAGTAACAAAAGCCAAAATTGACAAATGGGATCTAATTAAACTAAAGAGCTTCTGCACAGCAAAACAAACTACCATCAGAGTGAAGAGGCAACCAACAGAATGGGAGAAAATTTTTGCTATCTACTCATCTGACAAAAGGCTAATATCCAGAACCTATAAAGAACCCAATCAAATTTACTAGAAAAAAACAAACAACCCCATCAAAAAGTGGGCAAAGGATATGATCAGAAAATTCTCAAAAGAAGACATTCATACAGCCAACAGACACATGAAAAAATATTCCTATTAAATTTTGTAGTCCTCTCATGACTCCTGGTAGCAGTTATCAATGAAATTAACAAAACAAAGGGTTTGGTGTTTGCCCTGGGGCAGCAAGAAAAGAGGAATTGCTCATAACTGGTTTTGGGTTCAGGGATTAACCTGAACCCAAGTTGTTGGTTCTCTGGCATTTAAAGGTTGACCCCATCTTAAATATAGATCCATAAGCCCCATTTCATTTGGTAAGCAGTAGTCCAGGATGCAGCGGAGTATTGTGGTTGAAAATCTAGGTTTTGGAGTCTGATTTTTCTCATTTGACTCTAGTTTTGACACTTATTCTATAACTATGGGCTACTTATTTAATCATAATAATATATTCCTTCAGTCTATTGTCGAGATCAAATGAGAATATATTCAAAGTGCTTTGTACAATGTAGGAGGTCAAGAAATACTATGAATAATTTTAAGTTATAGAAATGAATTTCTAAAACAAAGTAATATGGTTTGGCTCTGTGTCCCCACCAAATCGCATGTTGAATAGTAGTCCCCATTGTTGGAGGTGGGGCCTAGTGGGAGGTGGTTGGATCATGGGGATAGATTTTTTCATGAATGGTTTAGCACCATCTGCTTGGTGCTGTTCTCATGACAATGAGTTAATTCTTGCAAGGTCTGCTTGTTTAAAATTGTGTAGCACCTCCTCCTTCACTCTCTCTTCTCTCTTGTTCCTGCTCCCACCATGTGAGATGAAATTTGCCTTCTGCCATAATTGTAAGTTTCCTGAGGCCTTACCAGAATCCAGGCAGATGCCAGCATCTTGCATCCTGTACAGCCTGTAGAACTATAAGCTAATTAAATCTCTTTTCTTTATAAATTACCCAGTCTCAAATATTTCTTTGTAGGAGTATGAGAACAGACTAATACATAAAGTCAATTCTTAGAAATGACCATGTTCAAAAGTAATGCAAGCCACATTCTCTGGGCTTCATAGTGCATCTTAAGGAGGAGAAGAAGAAATGAATATTAAGACTTGCTGCTCCTACCTTCCTGGCAAGTGAAGGTTCCCAGTGCTCAAGGAGGCTTACTGCTAGAGCCAGGTGGAACTGATCTCACATTCACAAGAAATGTAGGAGACTCTGAAGTCGGCTTACCCTGACACCCACTCATCAACTGAAAATTTAAAATGTGCTTGAACTGGTTATTTTGTAGCAGATAGATTTTTTAAATAATTTTTTTCTTGAATACAACAAAATACATGTCTATTATAGAAATGCAAGAAAGTATAGAATAACCCAAAGAGTCAAAACGCTGCCTCTGCCCAGAAGTTGCCCTTGCAAGGTTTTGCACAGCACCTTAGGTGGGTGAGCAACATAAGGCAGAGCTGTGTCTTTCTGGCCTAATCCCAAGACCCTAGAAGGGAACGCAGCATTGTAGTACAGAAGAGTGATTAGTAAAGAGTGGCTGAATGCACAACATATAATCATGTCTATAAATACATTTTTACCCCCACCGTGGATAGAAATTGCCAGATAGATTTCTTTTCATGGTTGTTTCACTTAATTAGATCCTTTTAAATATTGAATTTAAAGCCAGTGGTGAATATAAGTAGATCCTAAATGTACCAAGAACACAGCTTTGTGTTTTGTCCATGTGGTGGTCCATAACCCAAGAAGTGTCCAATGGGCTTCTCTCAATGGATCCTGAAGACTGACTAGGCTGATCTCAAGTAAGTGGCTCCCACCCAGAAATCCCTTCTCCTGAGTTTTTTTTCTTTAACCCCACTTTCACTCATTTGGAGAATTTTACAAACATTTTGGATTTTGGAGAATTTCCACTTCCCTCCTCTACATTCAATTTTCTTTCTAAGATAATGGGGTACCATTTATTTTATGCTTGCAACAAGCCCGATACTTTGCTAAACTTCAAACTGATATCATCTCATTGAATCCTCAGAACAACTCTGTGTTGGCTATCACCATTCTTACAGAAGAAAACGCAGAGGCTATGAAAGGTGCAAAAACTTGCCCAGAGTCACATGGCTGGCAAAGGGCAGAATCTAGTTCAGGTCAGTCTGACTCCAAAGTCCATGCTTCAACCACCTGGATATACCAACATCAGAGTTTATGTTTAATCTTGAATATTGTTCTCTATACTTAGCTTTATAAGCATGAAGCTATTATAGTACCTTCAGCAGAATCTGAAATGTCAAACTAATATCTGGAGTGGATGTACCATAATTTAAATACTCAATCTCTTGCCCCTCCTTGTTAAACATGTAGGTTGTAGAGAATATCAGAGCAGAGATGCCCAATATTTAAAACTCAGAGAGGGTCAGGAAGAGCATCCTATTGTGGAACTCCAAGAGTGAGGTGGTGGGCAAAGTAAAAGCCAGTTAACATAAAGGGATCACGTGGAAACCAGGTCCTGGGCATCTTGCAGCTTCCTAGAACCCAACATGTGGCTCGCAGGAAATTACAGGAACATTGAACAAGGAGGCTGCAGAAGGGCAACAAGAAAGGTTTGTGTTCGCATTTTCCCACATCTGGTTTTTGCCCATCTGAACGCGTCATAGGGCTAAATTACAACGTACATTACAAGGGCTTGACCATCAGAGCCTTTTTGGGGTGTAGGAAGGAAACATCCAATCCTGCTTTGCTGCTGGGCCTCTCTCTCTCACTCTCTCTTTCTCCGCACTGCACCCCCTTTCTCTGTCTTCTGAGGAATCTGGAGGATGACTAGTAAGGGGTAAAAGAGGCTCATCTTCCTCTTCCTCTCACTCCCAGGATGCTGGGTCTTTCTGCCGTCAGAAACCCTTGGATGCTGTCAGTGATTGTTAGAGAGAGACTGTTTGGGCTGTGGCTTCAGACACTGCCCAAGGGCAGATCGCTGGACTCCTAGCCCGACCCCTGCCTCATGAACAATGAAGACCCTTCAGCTTCTTCCCTCAGCTGTCTCGGGGCTGCCCCGGGTGAGGTGGGGGTGGGCGATCAAGTGAACCCCAGCTCAGGAGGGCACAAGGAGGGAGGTAAAATGGCACAGTTAAAATCAGAGTTTTTTTGTACCCTGGGTTAAATTTCCAGCCCTGCCATTTATCTGTGCAACTTTGATTTGTGTTACTTAACCTGAAAGAACCTCAGTTTTTCTATCTAGAAAATGGTGATGATAATCCTTAACAAAGAGATGCTGAAAGGCTGAAATAAAATGGAACCATTGTGCCTGTCAATCAGTACATGTTGGCTGATATTGATATTGTCAGCCTCAGCGTACAGAAGAATTATATTCTCTCTTCTATTCTGTAAAATGCTCCTGACTATTTTGATGTAATTTTCTACTTAATTAAACTGGTTCATTTTTGCCCGGATGGGTTAATTTAGTAACCCTCCCTTACCCACCCTTCCCAAAAGCTTTTGTTCTTCTAGGTCCATGGCTTGGAGAAAGAAGACGTAGGTCCTCTTTGTTTGAAGGATACTGGGGCCTGAGGTGACCCTCAGGTGACCTGTTCCGGCCAGAGAATCTAGCTAGAGAGAAGGTTGCAGGAGACACAAGAACCTTTTGTGACTTTTTTTGTGTGTTTGTTTATGAAGATTTAAAAGCATGTGTTATTCTTTGTAGGATGTGTATAGAAGCTATTCAACACTTGCAGGTGAATGATGAGATACTCCTTTTTCAGGACAAGAAATTCCTTTGGCATTCTCATTTTTTCACTCTTAAGAACCCAAGAGAGAAAAGTATGACTCTGAGAGGCTTCCAAATGGGAATTAACACCACTCTATGATCTGTGCAGTTGTTATTTGCAATACAACACAAGCACAGAGGATGTAGGGGGCAAAAAGGAAATATAACCAAGGGACAAGATGGTAGTATATTTTCTCATGAAGAATAGAAAACAATTCTCCCCTAAAACCAGATTGAGACAGCTAATTGGAGCCTTTGGAGACACCACTGATGAGACACTCAGAAGAGAATTACTCCATTTTGCAGTTCAGTGTGTTTAGCATCTTAGACTGACCTAATTTCAATAAAACATAATATTATGAAAGAAAAAAGTTATATTCCAATAGTAGGAAGTGATTGCAGGGTTAAATGGTGCCTGTTTGGTAAGTGCCTGCTTCATCTTTTTATTCATTTAAGCTCCTCCACTCCCTGGCACTCACCTTATTTTCACTTTCAAGGATAAACTCTGACATTTCTCCTGTGACTAGAGTAAGTCATCCTTTTTCTTTCTGGAATTTGGGTTCAGAAAACTGCAACCCTTAAATTTTAGTAGAGACTGTTAGGACAAAACTGGAAAAAAATTAAGGTGATGAATTGTGTCTAGAAATGATTTGATTTAGGAAACTTTAAATTACCAAGAATACTCATGGTTAATTATTCTAGATTTGGTTTACCCAAATCTCAAAATTAACTGTGCATATAGTTTGCTTGGACTGACACATGTTGATGATGTTTAAGACAAATAATCCCTCAAAGCTTAGACTCTGTTTTTACTTTTTCCCCCAAATTAGCATTTAGCCTTTGAATACATTTTGTTTATAGTTATTTAAAATTCCATGTAAGTATATAAACTCCCACTTGCTCTCATTTCATTTCTCTGCCTTTTTCGCAGGCAATTTTTACATGAAAGTTGTGTCACTTTTAACAACCTAGCCTTATTTTCTAATTTCCCTGTAATGGTTTTGTGTTCTAAGTTTAATTTAAGAATGGATTGCTTACATTTCACTTACAAATCTCCCTTCTAATCACTGTTATTAATACCACAATTTTGTTGTAATATCTGTAAGAGCACAAAATGTGTCCTCTTAAAGATGCATTTGCCAACCGCTGACTTGCATACGTTTCAATTACAACTCTCCCTTGTAATTATTATTATTAATATCACAATTATTATCCTAATATCCGTAAGACTGCAGAAGGTGGCCTGTCAAGGGCCCATTTACAAACAGCTTTTTCAGTTTCCTCTTAAGAAAAATGTGCTAGACTTTATCTAAATTCAACCTCCCCTACGATTTACATTAGACAACACACTCCATCAATAAAACCATCAAAATGATCTACTGCATTGTAGACAAAAGTTATTGTGTCAAGTTGACACTAATCAGTTAATTCCAGTAAACCTTCAGATAAACAAAAGCTTGTTGTCTATTACTGATGTGTGTGATGGGCCTCTTGTATATCCTATGGTTATGCCCATCTATAGAGATGTATTTGGCAGACACTTGCCCTGAGGCATCTATATGGAAACTGAGACAAGATCTATAGTTAATGATGTTGACCCTGACTCCCCCAACAGAGACTGAATTCAAGTCCTCATAATATCTTGACAGCTGATATGTATATTGTGCTAATAATATTAACAATTACTATGCCACTGGGATTCCCCAGGCCCTGGCTTTGAAAAAAAAAAAAAGCTATTTTAAAGCTTCTTTCCTCATATGAACTAATTTCCTTGTTTATACCCATCATTACCACTTTCTTCCCATTGAGACAAGAATGTGTCTCTAAGCAGAGAAAGGCTTTTCTTAGTAAAGGTATTTTGTATGAATAAATAATGCTGTGTGAGTCCATCAAATTCTGGAAGGGGCTAGCAATACCAGCGATGATCTAAGGAAACATTTTAGTCATTTCCAGCTCAGGTTGGGCTAGTAGAAACCGAGAGAGCTAGCTTCACATTGGTGTTGTTGATATTGGTCAGAAGGAGGCATTGAGAATGTCAATAGGCCCTGCCTGGTGTGGCTCTCCTTTGGACATAGGCGGACAGACTGCCAACCCCTGCTTGGCATGACTGGGTGGCTGAGGCATCAGAAATTGCCCTTGGGGCTCCTGAGTTAGCTGCCCAGCCTTGGAGAAAAGTGGAGGAACTGAACCAGATCTCTTCTCCTCTCCCGGCTTCTCCTTCCTTTGCAAATATTGGAAAGGCCAAGGCAGGCTCACAGGCCACAGAGAAGCTCAGGATGAAATGTTGACAGGGGGCACTGTTAAAAATTAAATTGTGCCCTATTTTGTGTACCATTCTTGTGAGTCACATTCGTGAATAGTAGCGAGAGATTTAATGATCGCATATTTTTTATCTTATTTCCCTTCAGTCGATGGCAATTTTTTTCTGTTAATGTCAACTTAGAGCTCAAAGTAATTTAGTAATTGATTCTAAGCACAGCAGTTCGCCAACGGCAGCTCTCCATTTGTGGGGAATATCTCTGCTAATTTTATCCATCAGAATGAGATTACCATGCTAATCTCTCCCATCCTCATCTCTTGGTCATTTGGGACATGCTGATGCAAATGACTTATTAGACACAAGGCCTTCGTCCATCCCCAGTATCAGAGAAAGATGAAAGGAAGCCAAGATAAGGATATTTCAATGCCCTTACAGACACAGATGGCATGCATGCCTAATACTAAAATGATAATACCCTAAACTGGAAACTCAAATAAAAACGAGTTATGACAAATGAAAAATACAATGGATCAAAATATATTAAGTACATTGACAGGGAAGAACAAAAAGAATTAAGGCAGAACAAATGCATCTGGGGACGTGTAATTGGAAACTTAAACATTCATTGAGCCAGGGAAACCTAGAAAGTCATATGTCAGGTGGAGGGAGGGGGGTACCGTTAATGAGATTAAGTGGAGAAAACCAAAATGGCTGTGCTAACAAAAAGATTGAGGCTGTGTCTACAGACACAATCTGTTCGACTGTTTTCAGTGAATGACTGGTTACTGACCAAGTTAGCTATTGGTTGCTTGTCTGATTCAATTAAAATGCTCAAACCAATGTGAGCGTGTGTGGTAAAAATAGCCTGAAACTAGTTTGGGTTACATATACACAATAGGGTATTGTATAACACAACGGGCTGAAAGGCCTTCCAAAGACATTGCTAGCAAATGGATACATTTTAAAACGCTTTGCTTTATGAAATAGCAAAATACTTAGGCGAAGTTCAGAAAAAAAATAAGTTTAAATACTTCAGGTAAGAAGGGGTTTAAAGAAAGAAAATAACTAATAAAGTAGCTGGGTGAATGTTTATGGACACAGAAAACACCTCAGAGAGATGGGGTGTTTGTTTTAATACCCCTTAACACTAAGGATGTCTGATGTGAGATCAAAAAATGAAAATCTTGGTATTAAGCATACAAATAAATCCTATCATTATCTCTTCCATGGAAGAAATGAGAAATGGACATTATGGTCATTTTATGTTTAAAAAGCCAAAACTCATGCCTGTAATCCCAGCACTTTGGGAGGCCGAGGCTGGCGGATCACGAGGTCAGGAGATCGAGACCATCCTGATTAACACAGTGAAACCCCATCTCTACTAAAAAAAAAAAAATGCAAAAACATTAACTGGGCGTGGTGGCAGGCACCTGCAGTCACAGTACTCAGGAGACTGAGGCAGGAGAATGGCATGAACCTGGGAGGTGGAGCTTGCAGTGAGCTGAGATTGTGTCACTGCACTCCTGCCTAGGGGACAGAGTGAGACTCCGTCCCAAAAAAAAAAAAAAAGCCAAAACTTTATTACCAAGGAAATCAAAATATATCATAAAAATTCTAGAACAAAATGATTTCCAAGTTTTAATCATTGCCTCAATTATTTCAAATGTCATATACATATATATATATATATATTTTTTAGACAGAGTCTTGCTCTGTTGCCCAGGCTGGAGTGCAGTGGCATGACCTTGGCTCACTGCAACCCAGGCCTCCCAGGTTCAAGTGATTCTCTGCCTCAGCCTCCTGAGTAGCTGGGATTACAGGCGCCCACCAGCACATCTGGCTAATTTTTGCATTTTTAGTAGAGATGGGGTTTCACCATGTTGGCCAGGCTGGTCTTGAATTCCTGACCTCAAGTGATCCACCCACTTCGGCTTCCCAAAGTGCTGGGATTACAGGTATGAGCCACCACACTCGGCCAAATGTTTTATATTCTAAAGCTATTATATAACAGTAGCAATAGCCTAAAAATAGGGCCAAAACCCCTCAAATGCACGCTGCTGTCTCATACCCTTAACCTCAGACTTGATATCATCCCCCCAAACCAGGATTTTCTCCTGACTTTTCTTTTCTCATTAAAGTGGCACAGGTCCCGAGTTATCTTTAACTCCTCTAAGTCATGGCATTATCTTGGAGTCCTTGTCATCATCCTCCTACCACACAATTGCCAAATCATATAGATTCTAGCTCTCCCCATGGTTTCCATCCTCATTGTCAATTCACTTATTTGAGTCTTTTTTCTAGCTCTGTCACCTGGGCTGGAGTGCAGTGGCATGAGCTCAGGTCAGTCTCCCAAAGTCATCTGGGTCTTCATCCATTCTTGTCTACATCCTTCTCTGAGCCTGCTCTTCTCAGCCTCTCCTCTGAATCATCATCCATGCTACTGTCAGATTACTCTTTTTGAAAGCATGCTTCCAGATTGGGCTGGAACAACTATAAGGCAAGTGGAGAACTCCCCTAGGGTGTCAAAGTTATGAGGGTAAAAACTCAGTAATCGGAATCAATATTGCTCTAAAGAAATATTTTTAAAAATCAAAATGAATGCAAAAGTCATCCATGACAAACAAAACATCAATATTTAAAATAAAGAACAGGATCCAACCCTACACTTTTATAGCCTCGCCTCACTTGCCTTACCCTAATCCCATCCCTGGTTTTAATCACTTTATTTACAAAAATAGAAAAGAGGAACAGGAGGTTGTCTTGTGGTTGTGTGTGTGTGTGTGTGTGTGTGTGTGTGTTTCTTTTTTGAGATGGAGTCCCGTTCTGTCACCCAGGCTGGAGTGGTGCGCCATATTGGTCAGATGCTGTTTTGTTTTTTTTTTTACTGTTGCATTATAATATTATTTAACTTGATTATTGAGTTTTGTGGCATGCTGTACTTAGCTGACCCTAGTCCTACCCATGCTCAATGATTCGTCTCATCAAGTGCCAATTCCACATCCTGGCGTTTCAGGATTTTTTAACACAGAGATAGTATGGTTTAGCAGTTACCTTCATGGACGTTGAGTCAATCCTAAGTACAAATCCTCGCTCTGCTGCTCGCTAACTGTGGAGGGCACAAGCTTTTGGCCTTTCAGTTTCCTTATCTGTAAATGAAGATTAAATACAGTTTACAGAAGACATTGCCCTATTTTCCCAGTCTTACCAGTCCACTGCCACAAAAATATTCAACTCTTTATAAAGTGTTTCTTATGTTTTCTCATTTAAGCCTAATGACCACCATGTTAGGGATACATGATGCTGCCCCTCCAGCCTAAATCTCCTTCCCCTTCAACTTCACAAGTTAAAATATATTAACAAACTTAAAAAGCCAGCTTTAAAACCACCACTTGTATGAAGTCTTTCCTAAGTTCCCCACAACCCTGCAACAACAACAGGCAAATATTCAGGGCCTACCATGCAGCAGTCATTTGGGATTCAATGGTAAACATGACCCAAAAAAAATGACATAGTCAAATGGCAAAAATGAACAAATAAACTATTAACTATTAAACATGTCAAATAATTCTAATGCATTATAAGAAAATCAATATGATTATATTTCCATTAAGTATAATCAAATTAATTATAAAGTACTTAAAAATAACTCCAGGCTGAGGAAATAGTACATGCCAAGGTCTTGAGCCATAGGAGCTCAGATTTTGCACTCATTGTGCTTGAAGAGCTGAAAGAAAGCCCGTGTGAGCTGAGGGGAGAATGGCAGGCTGCAGTTCTCTTTGAACACAGGAGTCACTTTCATATCTATTTCTTATAACAATTATCTCCCCCCACTTTATATTCTGGTCAACGGTACCCTTGTCTTGTTCCAGTATTAGAAACAGTTAAGAGCACAGGTTTCGTAACCAGAGTGTCTAATTTAAATTCTGTCTCCGTTGCTTATTAGTTAAAAGACTATGGACAAGTTTTAACCTCTCCAAACATTATTTTCTTGAATTGTAAAATAGGAGTGATAATAACAGAACACACTTCAAGGGTAATTGTGAAAATTAAAAGATGAATGCATGTAAAGCATCTATAATAATACTGGTACAGAGTGAGTGCTATGTCAAAGTTAGTTATTATTATGATTGCCATAACTAGTCTGTAAGCGGCCTGGCACAGTGGCTCATGCCTGTAATCCCAGCACTTTGGGAGGCTGAGGTGGGTGGATCACCTGAGGTCAGGTGTTTGAGACCAGCCTGGCAAACATGGCGAAATCTCATTTCTACTAAGAATACAAAAATTAGCTGAGTGTGGTGGTGCATGCTTGTAGTTCCAGTTACTTGGGAGACTGAGGCCTCAGTCATTTGCTTGAATCCAGCAGACAGATGTTGCAGTGAGCCAAGATAGCACCACTGCACTCCAGCCTAGGTGACAGAGAAGACTGTGTCTCAAAAAACAAAACAAAACAAAAAACCTAGTCTGTAAGTTCCTCTAGAATTGCTTGTCTTTGCATTAATACAGCAACTCGCACACTGTTTTACAAATAGTAGACTCTTTAAAAATGTATATTGAATCTAGTCACAAGTAGAACAGAAGACTGATACTTTTTTTTTTGAGATGGAGTTTTGCTCTTGTGGCTCAGGCTGGAGTGCAAAGGTGTGATCTCGGCTCACTTCCACCTACGCCTCCCTGGTACCAACTCTTCTTTTGCCTCAGCCTCCCGAGTAGCTGGGATGACTGATACATTTTTTTGTAAACATCAGTGGCTAGATAATTATAATAGAGGTTTAAATTCTTTATTTGGTAACTTCTTTATCTGTTCTTTCCTTTCTTACCAACCGAAAGAGATTATCTGTAAGGAGGACTCAGGCTGAAATAGCATTTAGCAAGGGCCACCAGCGTACAAGCGTCTAACATCATCCTGAAACCCACACTACTCAAAGTTAACATTATCTTTTCTTTTTTCATTTGAGACTGTTTAAGAATTTAACCTATGTCAAATGACAATTTTGCAAAACATTTTGCTGATGGAGCTAGTCTGAGATTTTATATTCATTTGCTTTAGGAGGTTACAAAAATTTTCCACCCTGACAACAGGTTTTTCTCCACTAGGAGGGCTGTTATAGAGCATTTCTTACCATGGCCTTTGATACAGGAGCATAAGTGTGTATGATCCACCTTAGACCAAGCAGTTTTGATCTTGCAGATAATCTGGGATCTTAAAGAATATATAGGTGACGCTTGAACAACAGGAGGGTTAGGATACCCATGCTGCATGCTGTCCCAAATACACATATAACTTTTAATTCCTTAAAAACGTAACTACAAATAGACTACCGTTGACCAGAAGCCTCACCAGTAACATAAACAGTCTATTGACACGTATTTTGTATAATACTGTATTCTTCTAATAAAGTAAGTTAGAGAAAAGAAATTGCTACAAAGAAAATCATAAGGAAGAGAAAATATGTTTTGTATTCACTAAGTGGAAGTGGATCCTGGTAAAGATTTCATCCTCCTCATTGTCACATTGAGTGGGTGGAGGAAGAAGAGGATGGGGAGGAGTTGATCCAGGGATGGCAGAGGCAGAAGAAAATCCACATAAAAGTGGACTTGTGCAGTTCAAACCCATGTTTTTTTTTTTTTTTTTTTTTTTTTTTTTTTTGAGACGGAGTCTCGCTCTGTCGCCCAGGCTGGAGTGCAGTGGCGCGATCTCGGCTCACTGCAAGCTCCGCCTCCCGGGTTCACGCCATTCTCCTGCCTCAGCCTCCCGAGTAGCTGGGACTACAGGCGCCCACAACCGCGCCCGGCTAATTTTTTGTATTTTTAGTAGAGACGGGGTTTCACCGTGGTCTCGATCTCCTGACCTTGTGATCCGCCCGCCTCGGCCTCCCAAAGTGTTGGGATTACAGGCGTGAGCCACCGCGCCCGGCCAAACCCATGTTTTTCAAGGGTCATCTGTGTGTGTGTGTGTATATGTGTATGTATGTGTGTATGTGTGTGTGTATGTGTGTGCATGCATGTGTGTGTGTGTAATGTGGTAGCATCTTTAATGAAAAGACACAAATGTCAATGGGAGCCACATAGTAGAAAACAAGCAACTTGAAAATATGAAAATATTATTTACAGATGTTTTTATTGCGAATCTCTTGGGTTGATTATCTCTCTTTACATACATATAGTGTATAAAGTGTGCTATTTTGATTATTTTATTATTTTTATTTTTTAAGATGGAATCTTGCTCTGTTGCCCAGGCTAGAATGCAATGGTATGATCTCGGCTTACTGCAGCTTCCACCTCCAAAGCTCAAGAGACCCTCCCACCTCAGCCTCCCGAGTAGCTGGGACTACAGGCATGCACCACCACCCTAGTAGATTTCTGTATTTTTTGTAGAGATGCGGCTTAGCCATGTTATCCAGGCTGCTCTTGAACTCTTGAGCTCAAGGGATCCAATTGCCTTGGCCTCCCAAAGTACTGGGATTACAGGTATGAGCCATGGCATCCAGCCACTATTATTATTTTTACGTATTTTGGAATATTTTGTTAAATTGGTCTTCCAATAAATCTATTACTATATTTTAATTTGGGAAATCATGTTTTAATATTTCCAAAGCCATTTCTTTTTAAACTATTCCATCTCTATATAACTTTTTCACTATGAATCCAAGATCTCTGTGGATTTTTTTCTAGTATTTGGAGTCTTTCAGTTTTAAAAATTTCATCTTCTTACTCTTCACATACCTATTTCTTATTTTATGTTAACTTTTCTGTTGTTTTAATATTAGTGCTTTACCTTCAATTTTAGACTTTTTCAAATGTCTGATAAATGTTTTATCTCTTGATGGACTCTTACTTTAGAAAAGTACTGGCACAGAGTAAGAAGTAAACAAGTAATTCTTTTAAATTATTATTTTTAAATTACATTTTTGTCTTACAATAATAACAAAGTCTTGGTTATACAGAGGTTTTTCTTTACAGTGAGCATGAAAGGAGCTAACTCTTATGTTAGGGTTCATCCAAATGCCACAAGAAGGAAGGCTATTCTTAAGTTAGCAACACCCATACTAAATGTGCACTCTTCCCAGTAAGATTATATAACACAAGAGAAGAGAACCACTTTTTTTGTGACAGGTAAATTCCTGGCTTCTCTATGATCTCTAAATAAAGGCAGGGATGGGAAGTGTGAATGCATAATAGACTGTAAATGGCATTCGAGTTTCCAGTTAGTATTTCTGATTTCTGCTGCCACCTTTCTCTTTCCCTTTAACAAACCTGCTATTTCCAAGTCCAGAGTCCCTTTGGCTCCAAAGGCAACTCAGCTTGTTTGTCTTCAGCATCCTCCATTAGAAAGGGACTTTCTCCACTTTGAGTCATCCGTCTATAGTCTATCATCTACTTTGCAAACTCTAGAAATTGGTTAAAATTTCTCATCTGTTGAGCTGCTCCTTTAGTGTGAAGAAATCATGCTTACTAATTGCTGTTCTATTGATTTCATATGATTGGGAAATAGGAGTCTTATAAAAGCATGGGCTTTAGTCTTTTATAATACTCTAGAAGTCAATACTCTTTAAGAATGTTTAGGCCCTTAAATTTCTGTCATTTTTCCAGCTTCCAACCCATATTGTAGAGACCTGGAAAGAACATCACTCGAATTCTCACAATGAAATTTGAAGTTGGCTGGGCTAACATAAATCACAACCTTTTAAGTCTATTGTAGAGAAGAGGTCACAGAGCAGCCAACTGGTACAAAATCTTTGGAAATATGATGCATGTGGTGAAAGAAGAAATGTGATAGATAGAAAGGTAAGAAAAGTTCAGCTAGAGCAGCTGTACGTCCATGAAAGCTTGGTGAGGGCTGGCAGGACGATGTGAAACCACTGGGGGCTGAAGAGACTGGAGTCCACACCCTCTTGCATACTTGCACCACGAACCACAGTGAGTACTCAGAGAACAGACTGGACAAAGTCCTGAGAAGTGACCATGTGGTGCAGACCGGGGATTGGGAAGAGTGGCTGTGCAGGAAGGGCAAGAAACCCCACACAAACTTTCCTCCCTCTCCACCACTCAATAAAACCTATTCTTTAGAATAAAGAGCAATGAAGAATGGTAGTCCTTAGGGTATTGGTGAAAACTCATTGCAGCCAAGAGAAGATATCAGGCTTAAAACACAAACAAACGAAAAACGGTTTTTTGGAAAGCAGTTGGATTATGCATTAGGCCCACAACTGCGGTCAAGGGAGGGGCAGCAAGACCAAGAAGGCTATAGTCCCCAGACCCAGGGTCATTCCTCCCAGTCAATACTAAGGCTCAACTACAAATTAGAGAATGCACCCACGTGACCACACCACACCATTAAGTGAAGAAGCTTCCGATTACAAGTAATAGCAGAATACTGTTGGGATAAGGATAGAAGAAAAAGAGCATGTGAAGAGATTTTCTGAGGTTGCTACCAAGGGAGGGCCTAGGACTCAGCATTGGAGAGGCATTGCTCTGGAAAACCAAGCCCAACTCCAAATACAAAGTATTTCTACAGGAATTTGAAGCCTGTGGTACCCTGGTGGTATCCATAGCAACAACACTACAAAACCAGTCCAACTCTTTACTATACCCAAGTGTTTTGAAACTCCTTTTATAAACAAAACCCCAAGTCTCCCATGTTTATCCCAGTTGCTTATCCAAATTCGCTTAAATTGTGCTGAATGATGAACGAGAGAAATTGCATAGTGGAGTGGAAGGAGTAGAGACAAGGATTCAAACTCCAGTTCTGCTACAAAATTACTGTGTGCCTTCAGTTTACTTATATAACCTCTCTGAGCCTCAATTTCCTCTGTAAAAATACAATACTTGGCAGAGTGCAGTGGCTCATGCCTGTAATCCCAGTACTTTGGGAGACCGAGGCCAGTGCATCACTTGAGGCCAGGAGTTTGAGACCAGCCTGGCCATGGTAGTGAAACTCCTTCTCTACTAAAATACAAAAACTAGCAGGGTGTGGTGGTACATGCCTGTAATCCCAGCTACTCAGGAGGCTGAGGCACAAGTAATCGCTTGAGCTGGGGAGGCGGAGGTTGCAGTGAGCAGAGATCACGCCACAGTACTCCAGCCTGGGCTATAGAGTAAGCTTCTGTCTCAAACAGGCAAACAAACAAACAATACTTGGTTCTTAGCATTAGTGTGAGGGTCAGAGAATACACACACACACGCACACACGCACACACACACACACATGTGCGCACACACACAGTGACCCTGCACAGGGCATGATACATGTATTAGTTTTCTGTGGTTACTGTAACAAATTGTCACAAATTTATTGGCTTAAAACAACAGAAAATAATTTTCTCATAGTTCTGAGAATTTCTGTGGCCAGCAATCTGAAAACAGTATCACTGGGGTATCAAGTAAGTATGAGTATCAAGGTGTTGACAAGGCTGCACTCCATCAGTCCCTTCTCTATCCCAGCTTCTTGTGGTGGCATCACTCTGATCTCTGCCTCCATGACGGTGCTGCCTTCTCCTCTTCTTTCTAATCTCTTCGCACCTCTCTTTTATAAGCACCCATGTGACTGCATTAGGTCCATCTGGACAATCTACTCTAACTTTCCCATCCCAAGAGCCTTATCTTAACCACGTCTGCAAAGATGCTTTTTCCATATAAATTAACATTTACAGGCTGCAGGGATTAAGACCTGATATCTTTGGGGGCCATTATTTTAGGCTGCTACAATACCTAATGGGTATTTAATCAGTTACCTATTATCATAATGATTAGTGACTCTTGAATTTTTAAAAATCAGAATTAGGGATCTTTCTTTAAGTCAGCTCCTGACCATGGGCCAGATGTGCTTATGACCTCAGCATTCAGGTAATAGGAGCACAAATTCTACTTATGCTATGTCATGATATACTTAATATATAAGAGAGAAAAACTGGGAACAAAGCAGGTTTGGATGTTTTAATTGTATTGACATCCCTTGGGTTTAGTAACATTGTACAAAGCAGTCTGTGTTGTGTGACTAGCTGTTTTTATCTCCTTCAGCAAAATACTGTTACGTGGTAAAATTTTTGCCCCATCCTGACTCAGTGCCATATAAAGGGATTCCTAAGGACATCCAAGAGGAAAAAAAAAAATAAATCTTCAAAAAGCACTCCAAAGAGAATGAAAAGGACTATTTTTATATCATGCATTAATGGGGGTAAAACATCAAGAAATTCTTGGCATGAGATTAGGGAATATGACAGCAATGATATATAGCAATAGATAATCCACCATATTATGCTGTTAGATGTGTGTGTGTGCACATGTATGTTCATACATTTAATTAAATATTAAGCTTTAACTCATCTTATGGTTTTACCAACTAACATCCTATGAGCTGGGCTTAAAATCCAAACAACAACAATAATAAGAGCTATCACTTATTAAGCACATACCATATGTTAAGAGCTTTATGATTAATATCTTGTTTACCCTCACAATAATGTATGAGGCCAATATCATTTTTAGCTTTGTTTTACAGGTGAAGAAATTGAGGCTTAGAGAGACGAAGTAACATACCAACATTCTTGGCAGAACGGGGGTTTGAACTCAAGTTTGTCTGTCTTTGAAACTCATGCTCTTGACACCATGGAGGGTGTTATTTTCTTATGGCTCCTATATCCAGTGTTCTTGATTCCTCCTGTTAGCCATACCTGAGTCATTCTATGCCTGGTAATGCAGTCATTTCTAATACACATTCCCCACGCTGTGTGGTGGAAATACATGTATTTCCCAAGCATGTGAAGTGGCATCATTTCAGATGTGAAGTGATGTCAGAAAAAGTTTTGTCTGTAGCCAGTGTGACCCTGGCACACACACCTTTTCCATGTCTGACTGGCCAGACCACATTTGCTGTCACTAACTTGCCACCCTGCAGAGTTCTTTCATTACTTCTTAAAGAGCTAAGAAATCAGTGACACTACTGGAAAATATATAAGAGGGCAGGAGGACATTTTTATTGTTATTTTAAAATGCTTTATTGAGTTCACACAGAGGAATATTTTATTAATGAATTTAATATAAATGCCATGAAGTGTATGCAAAAATTCATGAAACTTATGAACAAAACATTAACACTACTCAAGTTTCACATGGTTTAATTTTCCCAGTATCCCCTGGGTTCCATGGGAAGAATTTCAGCATAATTATTTTCAGTTCAATGCAAAAAAAATACTGAGTTTCTACTACGTGCTAGGCACTGAATCTACAGGAGTAAATAAGATATATGCCTGCCCTCTCCTTTCTCAAACTACACATAATGTGGTCCTCATTAGCTATTCTAATATGGATTGAAACTCTACATGTAATTAATTTTTTTTTGAGGAAGGATCTTGCTCTGTTGCCCAGGCTGGAGTACAGTGGCATGATCACGGCTCACTGCAGCCTCAACCTCCTGGGTTCAAGTGATCCTCCTGCCTCAGCCTCCCAAGTGGCTGGGACTACAGCCATGCACCACAACACCTGGCTAAGTTTTAATTTTTTGTAGAGATGGGGGTCTCACTATGTTGTCCAGGCTGGTCTGGAATTCCTGGGCTCAAGCAATACTCCCACCTTGGCCTGACAAAGTGCTGGGATTAGCCACCTTGCCCAGCCATAATTTTATATTTTAATAATTCACCAGCCCAAAGTTAAGCAGATGGGCTCTCTAAGTACTCTTATATACTCAGTATTAGTACAAAGATTGTAAATATGAAACCTGAGAGTCTATAGGCATTCTGAATTGAGCATGGCACCAATCCCTGATGGGCTGAAACTTAACCTCAGAATCCTTCTCAACATAGCACTCCACACAGCCCTAATTAGAGTTGGCTTGTGAGTTGCCACCCCCTTCTAAAGTTTTTCACTAAAAATGGGAAATGCATCCACTTAGAATTGTTGCTGTTGAGGCTTTTCAAACACTCAAAATTCATTCCACAAAGATTTACTTGGTAATGTACTAGTTAGTGTGACAGAATGCTTCCACGTGCCAGGTACTGTGCCAAGTGCTCTTCTGACATTTTTATTTAATTCTCATGAAAAAAGTAGATATTGTATCCACTGTAGTATACAGCTCTAAACTAGTTTTATTTTGTCTTGGTCCTGCCCAGCATTCATTTTCCCTGGAACCTTCCAAGAAGCATGTATCTATACAGTTTTGTGGGATTGTTCCCATTCCTAACTGCACGAGGAAGCACACAACCCAAGCCTTGCCGAGGAAAATATGCATCTTCCTGGCTACAGCAATTGTTTAAGGTTTGGCTGGGATAAAGGTTGGACCTATCAAAGGCAAAGAAAGCCATGATGGGGCTTTCGCTGGGACTACTGGCAAAGAGGCACTTCTTTCCACTGGGTTTGCTGAAACCATTTTGCTTGGATGGAAGCTCGCAGCTGTTGTGGCCATCTTGCCACTTCCTGGGGCCATCCTAACTGAGAAAGTGGCCACATGGAGGAAAGCAAAACTCATGGAGAAACAGTTCCCAATGCCAAAGTCTGACACCTTCGAACTGGCCAGATCTGAAATGGGTTCTTCAGCTTTCTACCTCTGCCCTACGGTTATGGTGGCTTAAAAAATCCTAGTGTGTTTTTTATATGTTTGTTGGCCGCACAAATGTCTTCTTTTGAGAAGTGTTTGTTCTCACTCATAAGGGGTTGTTGAATAATGAGAACACATGGACACAGGGAGGGGAACATCACACACTGGGGCCTGTCAGGGGTTGGGGGACAAGTGGAGGGAGAGCATGTGAGGCTTAAAACCTAGATGATGGGTTGATAGGTGCAGCAAACCACCATGGCACATGTATACCTATGTAACAAACCTACACTTTCTGCATCCCAGAACTTAAAGTTTAAAAAAAAATCCTAGTGCATGTGTATATTTAAAAGCCACCTTGATTTTGGTTTTCTGTGTTTTATGGACAAAAAGACTAACACAGTCCCATTTTACATGTGAAACCTCTTAAGCTTACAATGGGAAATAATTTGCCCAAAGGTACATAACTAGTTAGTGGTAGAACAGGCTTAGAATCATACTTCAACTTTGTGTCCTTAATCATACCATTCTATTCAGGCACTGAAATAGAGTTCTCTCTCAGTACCCAAGACTGAAGGGTAAGGTAGCAAAAGTGTAGATTGGACACTTACTTGGCAGAAAGAATGTCATCATCAAGAAGGTGGTTCTCCCAGGACAAGTCTTCTCCATCGCACTCCAGACTTGCTGGCTCGTGTGGTTTCCCCAGTGTGGGAAACTCTACTGTGGAACTTGTCCCGGTGTGAGACTGCACTCATGCTCTCCCCTGACATAGTCCAGATAAAGGCAGACATTGCTCCATGTTGGCCAATGTCAGGACTGCTTCTCTCTCTATTTTTTTATTATTATACTTTAAGTTCTGGGATACATGTGCAGAACGTGCAGGTTTGTTACATAGGTGTATACGTGCCATGGTGGTTTGCTGCACCCATCATGTTTTAACGCTGCCCCATCCTCACTGCTTCTACCTCATCTTTTCCTTCCACATTCAAGAGCATGTGCTCTCTCTCAAGTCTGTGCTCTCCCTCTTTCATTAAAAGTCCCACCAATATTTAAGAAAAAAAATGCAGTGTTGATATAAAATAAAGACTAATTTACAGACAGCTGAGATGGGAGATTCTAGTTGCAAAATTCAGAATTCACTGTAGTGAAGGTGAATGGGGAGTCAGAGGGAAGACAGCTCCTAGGTAGACATCTGGGGCCTGGATAAAGGACTTGTCATGTTAAAAGAGAGGAAAACAGGTATTTCCTTTTTTTATGTTAATTTCTTTTCTGTATCTAAAGCAGAGGAGGAGGGAGAACAGCTGTCTTTCAACTCTTTACAATTCTGTATCCTATCTGCTACAGAGAAGTTAAGCCAAAAATTATAGTAGTTCCCTTTCCACTAAAACTGTATGAGATAGAGGGTAGACTAATTTAGATTTTTTCTAATTATAAAATAAATATGTTTATGGAGACTACTTTGGAAATTTCAGAAAAGTATAACAAAGAAGAAACTTTGCTCATAATTTTAAGGGACAACCATTGTAAACCTAGTTTACTCCCTTCCAGATTTTTATCATCATCATAATGAAATATTTCAAACATCAAGAAAATATTACATCATCAAGAATGATATAATAAATGCCCATGAATCCACCAGTCATCTTTAACAAATTTTAACAATTTGCCATTTTTTAAAGAAATAAAACATCTAAAGTAGAAGCAACTTCTCCCCGCTCTTTAATGACACTCACTCATCTAAACTGATATGTATCTTTCCTGGCTTGTTTTGATTGTATCCCTACAACAATAGTTCATATATTTTTAATGTATATAAATTTACACACTTTCATTTTGCAACTTGCCCTGTTTATTCAACAATCTTTTCAAGATTCACTCATATTTATATATATAAATCAAGTTCATTCATTTAGACTGTTGGTAAGATTAAATTTTATTATTATCATTTATTTATTCTCTTACTGTTGGTTTTTTAGGCTGTTTCCAATGTTTAGTAAATCAGACAATGCTGTCCTAAGCATCCTTTTGTGCAGGTGTCAGTTTCTGTAAGGTATGTTCTAGAGATGAAATTCTTATGTCGCAGGGCATGAGCATCTTCAAGGCACCAGCTATTGCCAATTTGCTCTTTCAGGTCACCAGCAGCATATGAGAGTTCCCATTTTCTCTCACCCTCTTGACAACTCTTGGTATTTTAAGACTTTTAAACTTCTTTCAATATCTGTTGCAAATTATCTCGTTTTTATTTTAATTTACCTAATTCCTAGTGAAGAGGAACATCTTTTCATTATGTTTATTCTTTGGATTTCTTTTTCTGCAATTACCTTTTCACAGCCTTTGCCCATATTCACTTTAGATGTTTATGTTACTTTTAATGAGTTCTTCATAAATCCTGAATATAAACTCTTTAAAGTGTTGCAGATATCATTTCCCAGTCTTTTGCTTGTCATTCCATTTGTTTGTGTGTCACTTGTAGTACATTTAGTATTTTACGCATATGCTTACGTAATTATACTACACACAATTCTGCATCCTGATTTTTAAATTTAATATTAAACTATAAACACTTTCTTACATAATGTAAATGACTACATGACACTACAGAGTCCATAGAACTATACTTTGTTAATGCATCCTTTTTTGTTGAATATGTATGCTGTGCCACTTTTGTGGTTTTATTGTTGTTAGTGTTTGCTTATTTTTTTATTATGAATAATTCCTTGTTGAACATCTTTGTGCTTGATGTTTTATATAATGTTCATAATTTTCTTTTCCTACAAGTTGAATTTTTGTATCAAAGGATATCAGTACCCTTTGCCAAATTGCTTTTTGAAAGATTATACCAATATGTCTTTACTTTTGTCTCAGAAGAGGCAAGTCTGCCACAATAATTCCCAATCTCTGCAGTAACACACCAAAAGTTTATTTTCCACTTGTTATTTGTTTCAACACTGGTTGTCACAAGGGTGTCTCTGTTCGTTCATATCACTAAGGGAATTCAGGGAATTATACACTGGCTCTTAAAACTTTCTTCTGGAAGTGATTAATGTCTCTTCTGCTCACATTTCCTTGGCCATAGCAAATTATGGAAATGTGTCCAACTTCAAATGGGTCAGGGAAGTGTAGTCCTACCATATACTCAAAAGGAAAATCAGGACCATTGTA
Organism: Papio anubis; assembly: GCF_008728515.1. Lineage (NCBI taxonomy): Eukaryota > Metazoa > Chordata > Mammalia > Primates > Cercopithecidae > Papio > Papio anubis. The sequence continues at coordinate 144,754,731 of NC_044978.1, forward strand.
AACAGCCCAAACTTCCAATGACAGAGAGAAGAGGAGCTCCAGATGCACCATTTCTGACTTTCCAACACATTTTAAAGCTGAAGAAAGAAGTCATAGTGGGTGAATGGAATGCTTTCCCTAAGCCAAAGACAGTAGCTCTAAATCTTAACAAAAGTATAAAAAAGAATGTTTGTTTTTGGTGTCTGCTTCCCTTTGTTAAACTTCTATTCTGAAAAAATTACAGACACACTGGAAATTGCAAAAATTGTGCATACTGTTCCGTATACCCTTCACCCAATTTCCCCCAATGATGACATCTCATATAATTGGTACAGTATCAAAACCAGGACATTGAAATTGGTACAATGTTGTTAACTAGACTACAGAACTTATTCAGTTTGCACCATTTTGCATGCATTTATTTGTGTGTTTATGTATGTGTGTGCATATGGTTCTATGCAATTTTTTGTTAGTGTTGAGCAATGTACCCATCCATTTATATTTATTTTTGATTTTTTAAGTTCTATACAATTTTAACTCATGCATAGATTCATGTAACTACCAAGACAATCAACATACAGAACTGTTCAATCACCACAAAACAACTCCCTCATGCTACCTTTTTTTCCTTTTTTTTTTTTGAAACAGAGTTTCACTCTTGTCGCCCAGGCTGGAGTGCAGTGGCGCAATTTCGGCTCACTGCAACCTTCACCTCCTGGGTCCAAGCGATTCTCCTGCCTCAGCCTCTCGAGTAGCTGGAATTACAGGTGCCCACCCCAATGCCCAGCTAATTTTTGTATTTTCTTTTCAGTAGCGATGGGGTTTCACTATGACCAGGTTGGTCTTGAACTCCTTGGCCTCCCAAAGTGCTGGGATTACAGATGTGAGCCACCACACCTGACCGCTACCTCTGCTGCCCCATTCCTGTCCTTTGGAATGACTAATCTGGTCTCTATCTCTGTAGTTGTATATATGTCAAGAGTATTATGTAAATATTTAACCTCTTGAAATGGACTTTTTTCACAAAGCACAATGCGCTTGTGGTCCATCCAGGTTGTTGCATGTATCAGTAGTTTGTTTCTTTTTGTTGCTGACTAGCATTCCATGATATGAATGTATTACAGTTTGCTAAATCATTCACTTGTTGAAGGACATTTGGGTTATCTTCAATTTTTGGCTATCACAAATAAAGTTGCTATGAACATCCATGTATACAAGCTTTTAAGGGAGTTTTATTTCTCTGGGATAAATGCTCAAGAATGCAATTGCTGGGTCATAAGGTAAGTGCATATTTAGTTTTATAAGAAACAACCAAACCATTTTCCACAGTGACTGTACCATTGTACATTCCCTCCAGCAAAGCATGAGAGATCCCGTTTCTCCATGTCCTTGCCAGAATTTGGTATTATTACAATGCATTTTTAAATTTTAGCTGTTTTAACAGGTTTTATTTCATTCTGGTTTTATTTCAGATTTCCCTAATGGCTAGTGGTCTTGAACATTTTTTAATGTGCTTGTTTGCCTTCTGTATCTCCTCTTTAATAAAATGCCTTTGCCCATTTACTAACTTTGTTTTGTTTTTATACGATTGAGTTTTGAGAGTGCTCTATATATTCTAGATACATTACCTTGATCAGATATGTGGTTTGCAAAGTTTCTTCCAGTCTGTACGTTGTCTTTACATCTTTTTAACAAGCTTTTTTTTTTCAATGTAAAAGTTTTTGATGTAGTTCAATTTATCAATATTTTTAATGGATTATGTCTTTGGTGTCATGGCTAAGAACTCCTCACTAAGCCCTAGGTTTCAAATTTTATGGCTTTTCAAACTTTGTTTTTGAATTCAGTCCATTTGCCACACTCCCAACTGCCACCAGTGACCAATCCAGGACCCATTTGCAAAGGACTTTTTGTGTAGGTATTAGTCTCAGCTAAACATCAGCTAGTGAAGGTTTAAGGCGTTAACTCTCTTCTTTAGATCCAGTCCCACAGCAATCTTCTTTAGAACAAAAGTTCTGGCACTGGAGGAGATATTTGGGGTTGGGGAGAGAGAGCTTTTCCTGATCAGTTCACATATTTGCGAAATGGGACAATCAGAGATGAGACTTGAGTTGGGTATGTATTAGACTGAGCTTTCAGGGCAGTTCTGGCTGAGCCCGGCTGCAAATTTCTATCCAATTTACAGAACAGAACTGCAGAAGTCCTGCTTTGCGCCAGTGTGTTGTAGGGGAAAAAAGGAAGCAAAGTCCATCTCTCCATGTGCCTGAGACCTAGGGATTAATTCCTTCTTTCATAGTCTATACATTTAAGCTCTGACTCAAAAGTCATTTTCTCATAAGCAAAGTGCCTCTATTCTCTATAACCAGAGCTCACTAGAGTATTATTTTGTTGTTTTGAAAGTCCTTGATAATGCAGGAACTATCTTTTTAGAAAATTCCATAGGGCCAGAATTGAAGGCCATCATCTGACACATAGTCGTTTGACTTTCTCTCATAAATCATTTAGTCCTGAAGGTAACAAGATAGATTTTCAACCTTGTGCAAATCTTTGATTATTCTAATACCCACCAAAAGAATTAGCTAGCTGTTACAGCCTACCTATCTTTTCACAAAACCTTTATATTAAGTTGTTTTTTAATTTTTATTTTTGGGGGGTAATAGTAGGTGTATATACTCATGGAGTACTTGAGATGTTTGGATATAAGCATGAAATGTGAAATAAGTACATCATGGAGAATGGTTTATCCATCCCCTCAAACATTTATCCTTTGAGTTGCAAACAATCCAATTACACTCTTGAAGTGTTTTAAAAAGGTACAATTCAGTTATTATTGACTATAATCACCCCGTTGTGCTATCAAATAGTAGGTCTTATTCATTTTTTCTAACCATTTTTTGTACCAGCAAATCCTAAAACTTTTAAATGCGTCAAAACATATTTAGTTCCTCATAGAACTAGGTGAAAAACACCCAATTAATCATTCATTAAAATTGGGTGTTACCAAAATAAAAAATAAAATCCTCTAACCCAGAAATCAAGAACTGAAATCATAATCAAAATATGTAGTCTTAGTAGGCTTGTATGTATTAGGCAAAACATATGCATGCACTACCTCATTTCTAGAAAAAAAAAATGGTTCATTTGATAATTTAAATCTCCCTTCAAACAAATTTTGCAATATCTCAGTCTTCTTTGATGTTTTCTAAAATAACTTTGTCATTTTTTTTCCTGGACTAGGGTATCTGAAAAAATATATATAAAAGATAGAAGGAAGTGACCCAACACAGAACATATTTTCTGACATGATTTCTGTTAAGAATTGATTGGAAGAGAAAGTATGCCTGGAGGCAGAGGGATAGATTCAATGATTTCTTGAAGTCCTTGGCAACTGGGTATGTCTAGGATTGTAATTTTGATTATGTTTATTTATTAACATTTATACTGGGCCATTTTAGTTGATTAGCACAATGCAATTACTAAAAAATATGCAGCTAAAAGTTCTGGGAAATCTCTATATTGCTAGGAAAGGCTAGTATGATATCATTTCTGATTTGCAATAATTTAATTAAAATAAACAAGCATATTACCTCCATGTTACAATAGTTTCTTAGCATAGTTTACAATATGATAAAGAACCCAGACTAATTGCTTAAAGTAGGAGTAATGAGAGTTAGTAATCTCAAGTTCTTTGCTAATTACTTACTGGACCTGGACCCTTCTCTATTAATAAAATAAGAAGGCTATACTCTCTTTAAGTGAAGAAGCCCTACATAATCTGAATATGGTTGCAGGTATTCTCTGCTCTCTTCTTGTCCCTGATGGGTTCAGTCTTGAGGCTACAGCCTTTCTCCAGCCAGGGCCAGACTTCAGTGGAGGCTGAGAGGGCAGTGGAGCTACCCATCCATGAAGTGGACCACAACAGGGGACCCTCAGCCAGACAAAAGACCTTCTGTGTTACTGAAATGCTACCATTAGAGACTGATTCTTTGGAGGAAGATTTAAGCCTTGTTAAAATGTAAATTACTCAAAAACTTTGAACCTGTTAATTGTTATCTGCTACAAATGAATGAATATAGATTAATTTCCCACATCATTTCTTTAGGGCAGTCATTCTGAACGTATGGTCTGGGGACTCCTGGAAGTCCCCAACATTCATTTGGGGGTCTGTGAGGTTAAAACTATTCTCACAATAATACTAATACATTTCTTACCTTGTTCATGCTCATTCTCTTGAGGGTACAGTGAAATTTTCTAAAGGTTACATGATGTGATATGGTAGCAATTTGAATGCAGAAGCAGATATGAGAATCCAGCTGTCTTCTATGCAGCCAGATATTTTAAAAATTTGCAAAAGTGTAAAACAGTGCTAGTCTTTTAACAACTTTTTGTTTTGGAAAATACTATTTTCATCAAAAGTATATTATTTGTGTTAATGTTTAATTTACTTTTGTTACTTTTAAAGTCCTAAGTAAATATTTTAAACTTTTTTCTCAGATTTAATTTCTAATATGGCAAATACTAATGGATATAACACACATGAGCAAAAACTCTTAGGGGTCCTCAATAACTTTTAAAAGGAATCTTGGGACAACCAATGTCTGTTGTATAGAATGTCAGAGTGGGTGGGACCTTAGAAAGTGTTAGGTCCTTTTCCCTCATTTATAGGTTGAAAATTGATCCCCAAAGAGAGAGGGTGACTTACCTGATGTGCTGGTTACCTACTTCTGTGCTATAAACCATCCCAAAACTTAGTGGCTGAAAATACGACAATTTATTTTGCCCTCGAAACTGAAATTTGGACTGAGCTTGAAGGGGGCAACAGCTCTGCTTCACATTGTATCTGTAGCTTCAGTGGGATGGCTCAGACATCTGACAGCTGGAACAACTGGGACTTGCCAGGCATCTCTCTCTCTCTCTCTCTCTGCCCTAGTGGATACCAGGGCTTCCTCAAACAGTGAACATTCCAAAACACTGGAGTGAAAACAGCAAGGCTTCCTGTGATCTAGCTTTGGAAACCACATGCTTTCCACCACATTCTATTGGTCAAGCAAGTCACTGAGACCAAGCCAAATTCAAGGGAAGAGAAGTTAGACTTCATCTCTCAGTGGGAGCAACATCAAAACATTTGGGGCCATCTTAAATCTACCACACCTGAGGTGCTAGAATTAGCATCAGAAGAATTGAAATTAGAATCCACCTCTCCTGATTCTTAGTGGATGTGACAACTTCGACAGTGGTGCATAAGAGGAGGATGGAAACCAAGAACCAAAGCATGGGGCTCTGTATGAATGAGGAGCTTTTCAGGGTGGGCCCTAAGACCCAAGTGAGTAGCATGAGCATTTGCAAGCCTGAAAAAGAGGCTGCTAAGAGGAAGACAGGAGTCATGAACTCTCTGATACAGAAGATAACTTAATTCTTGCTTAATGTGCTTGGCTCTTTTCCTCAACCTCCCCACTAGTCGTCTCTGTCTTGATGGCAAGTTTGATCTGTGGAGCGGCCTGCTCCACCTCCAGGAGGCTCTGACTATTAGAAAGTTCTATAGAGCAGAAATCTGTTTCCTGCTGGCTTCTACCCAATGATTTCCTAGTCGTACCTTTATATTGCCTTAGGGTAATATTGCAAAAGACTTTGACTTCCTTTTTACATGGCAGCTCCATAGCTATTGCAGCTTTATAGTCCCTGTTTGACTCCTTAATGTTGCTTTTAAAATTCCCCTACCTATCAGACCACTCTCCTCTAAACTACTCGAGTTTGTCAATTGCAGTTTCTAAGTATTCTTCAAGAGAGATCAGAGCAGTCCACTGTTGATCAACATCCCCATCATGTTGTATGCACTTCTTTTACTTTAACTTGTATTTTAAGTTCAGGGGTATATGTGCAGGTTTGTTACATAGGTAACTCATGTCATGAGGGTTTGCTGTATAGATCACTTTGTTACCCAGGTATTAGACATAATACTCAGTAGTTATTTTTCCTGATTCTCTCCCTCCTCTCACTCTTCACCCTCCAATAGGTCGCAGTGTCTGTTGTTCCCCTTTATGTGTCCATAAGTTCTCATTATTTAGCTCTCACTTGTAAGTGAGAACATGCAGTATTTGATTTTCTATTCCTGAGTTATTTTGGCAAGAGTAATGGCTTTGAGCTCCATCTATGTTCCTGCAAAGGCATGATCTCATCCTTTTGTATAGCTGAATAGTATTCCATGGTGTATATGTACCACGTTTTCTTTATCCAGTCTACCATCGATGGGCATTTAGGTTGATTCCATGTCTTTGCTATTGTGAAAGGTGCTGCAATGAACATACATGTGCATGTGTCTTTGTGACAGAATAATTCATATTCTTTTGGGTATATACCATGTAATGGGATTGCTGGGTTGAATTGTAGTTCTGATTCCAGGTCTTTGAGGAATCATCACACTGCTTTCCACAATGCTTGAACTAATTTACACTCCCACCAACAGCGTAAAAGTGTTCATGGTTCTAATGTGCATAGAGAATTATACAGATTGAAACTCCTTTTCATGTATGCTTTACCACTATGCTTCTATTGTTTTTGTGTGTGTCTGTGTGTGCTTGTTTGTTTGCTTAGTTTTTTACTCAGCTATGGAAATTTATATTCATCCCTAGAAATGTTCTCAAGAGGTCCAACTTGCCAATATCTTTTTGAATCCAGACTTTGTCACTAAAACTATTCATTGCCCCACTTAGTTTCATATAATCTGCAGATTTGTTAAGTATTTGTTCTATACTTTAATCTAAATCATTGATTAAGATGTTGTACTAGACAGAACCCTGTGCCACTCCACTAGAGACCATCTTCTATGCTAACATCAATTTACTAATCAGCATCCTTTGGGTTCATTTATTCACCTAACTGTTGTTAATTCATCTAATGGTACTATTGTTTAGTCCATATTTCTCCATCTTGTCCACAATGATATCATGATAGGCCTGGACAAATGCTCTGCTAAAGTCCAAATACATTATGTCTCCTGCATTCGGCTGCTCTAGAAATTCACTAACCCTGTCAAAGGAAATGAAGCAAATCTGACTCTTCCTCAAACACACCATGCACTTTGATGATTCTGAGACTGCGCTCATGTTCTTTTCTCTGCCCAGAATCTTCTTCCATTTCACCTGTCCACTCGACTATTTACATTGCTCAGATGCCAGCTCTTCATGAAGCTTTAGTCCTTGACTCCAGACATAATTATTTCATGCCTGGTTTATTTCCCCAAAGCTCTTTATACATAGCATCATGTCCCAGCTGTTTGTTTATGCTTATTCTCCTCTCCCTCACTTAGAACGAGCCATGTATTATTTAATAGATGTTTGATGACTTTAATTCAACTATATCCTGGTGCCTACTAACAATCGCTTCCTTTCCAAAATACTCATAAATCACTCATTCCAAAATCCAATCTAGCAAGCACAATGTGCTCCCTAAGTACCAGTTCCCAAGAAAAGGAACCAGGGCTTCTTGGCAAAATGGCTGATGCCAGGTCTAGGCAAAAAGTGTAAAAGATGAGCCTAGAACATCTCGGAGTGCCAGTCAGTGAGGAAGCTATCAAAAGCAAGGAAGCTATCCAAGATAAAGAAGCTATCGAACATGATTAGGGGTTGTCAAAAACTGAGAAGTCAAACTGAAGAGGTTTCCAATGGCCAAAGCTTGGATAATTTGATTAATAATTATAATAATTACTGCAATGAAAGAAAATACATAAAATATGTCTAAACGCAGGAGTTCATAATAATGGTAAATAAAAGGTAAGAATTCAGCATTTATCCTGCCTTTTCATATCTTACCATACTAACCATAGCTTAGGGACACAATAATATTTTCTTTATAGAAGCATTCTAACTAATACATTAACAAGGAGTGATATACTTAGAATATCACCACTGTACACCTACTAAATGAATGAAGTAATGTAGTCTAAGCCATGATAATCCATGGCTCCTAAAATCCTTAGTAAAACGCTGATGAGAAGCTTTATAATGGATGGTTCCAGCAGACAACCCCTAAACCCCACAGATCAGACCTTACATGCTAAAAGGAGAGCTAACCAGCCTCCTGGTATGGTGCAGGAGGAAGTACATAGCACCACCTACATGGTATCCTTGCTAAAAACTTGCACATGATGCTATCAAGACTCTAGATTCAACTAGTAGTTTACATGAAATAATAGGATTTAGAGTGAAACAAGTCCATGGGGAGGTGACTGTGGGAAATCCTATAGTACATATGATCTGTTTCCTTTTCTTTTTTTCTTTCTTTCTTTTTTTTTTTTTTTTGAAACAGAGTCTTGCTCTGTCACCCAGGCTGGAGTGCAGTGGTGCAATCTTGGCTGACTCACTGCAAACTCCGACTTCTGGGTTCAAGCGATTCTCCTGCCTCAGCCTCCCGACTAGCTGGGATTACAGGCATGTGCCACTATGCCCAGTTAAGTTTTGTATTTTTACTAGAGATGGGAGTTTCTCCCTGTTGGCCAGGCTGGTCTCAAACTCCTGACCTCAGATGATCCGCCCACCTCGGCCTCCCAAAGTGCTGGGATTACAGGCATGAACCACCACACCTGGCCTGACCTGCTTTCTTCTCAAATAAATTACAAGGAGGGAAAAAAAGCAGGGGTGGGAGAGGAATCTACAGATCAAAAAAGACTTAAGAGCCACAAAAATCAAATACAATGCATGGACCAGGCTTGGATTCTGATTCAAGTAAACCAACTACAACAAATGTTTGTGAGATTATCAGGGGAATCTGAACATCAGATATTTGAGAATACTAAGAAATTATTATTAATATTGTTGGTATCATAATTGTACTTGGATTGTGTATTTTAAGAGAAGAGTCCTTATCTTTTAGAGATAATACTGAAATATTTCAGGAGAAAATGATATGATATATTAAATTTGCCTCAAAACTACCTAGTAGGGAGGCAGTGGGGATTGGGATGAGGGGTGGAACAAGAATGGTTATGAATCAATCATTGTTGTATCTGAGTAAGTGGTTCATGCTTCCTTATATTTTCTCTCTTCTTTGAACATGTAAAATTTCCCACAATTATCTTTTAATCCAATCTAAAATTTTACCCAAAACTGTTATTGAGCTTACAGACCTGTTTCAGAACACACTTTCCCTTTCTGAAAATTTAAGCATTTGCCAGAAGAGCAGTTTTTTCATTCCTGCCTGATTCTCCATAATTCCACAAAAATCACAGTCATGTGGCCATCATAATGACCAGTTCTCTTGGTTCTCCAGGACAGTGTTCTTGCAGAACTCATTAGAGTAGTTGGACCCTTCCCAATCACTCTGTGCACATAGGGCTCTGGTCTCCGTCACCAGTGTTCACACTAGTCCTTTCCATACTGAAGCCCATTCTCTTTGACAGAAAAGACAAGATTAAAATAAGAGTTTTGGGCCGTTCATAGTGGCTCACTCTACCTGTAATCCCAACAGTTTGGGAGGCTGAGGTAGGAGGATCCCTTGAGGCCAGGAGTTCGAGACCAGCCTGGGCATCATAGTGAGACTTTGCCTCTAAAAAAAAATTATAAAAATAGCCAGGCATGGTGGCATGCACCTGTAGTCTCAGTTACTTGGGAGGCTGAGGAAGGAAAATCGCTTGAGCCCAGAAGATGAAGAGTGCAGTGAGCTGTAATCATGCCACTGACAAAAATAAAATAAAATAAAATAAAATAAAATAATAAAAAAACTAAATAAGAGTTTTATTCAATTTTCTTTGTCATTTATCAACATTGAAAAAATACAATTCCTTTTATCATCTGGATCTAAACATACACAAAAGGATCCTTTGTCATCATTAGATTTTTATTTTTTAAATAAAGCTGACTGGGCCGGGCGTAGTGGCTCACACCTGTAATCCCAGCACTTCGGGAGGCCGAGGCGGGTGGATCATCTGAGGTCAGGAGTTCAAGACGAAACCCTCTCTCTACCAAAAATACAAAAATTAGCTGGGTGAGGTGTGCATGCCTGTAACATCAGCTACTCAGGAAGCTGAGGCAGAAGAATCGCTTGAACCCGGGAGGCAGAGGTTACAGTGAGCCAAGATTGCGCCATTGCACTCCAGCCTGGGTGACAAGAGGGAAACTCCATCTCAAATAAATAAATAAATAAATAAATAAATAAATAAATAAATAAATAAAGCTGGGCTGGACATTTTTCCTCTATTTTTCTAGATCTCTGTTATTCTTAAAAATTACCTGTTCCTGCTTTCCCTCTTTTTCATAGCATCACTAGTTTCTTTTGGCACCGTCTCCCCTTTCTTCAGAATTCTCACTTATTTACAATAGCACAGTAAAAAGAGAATGGGCTAAACTTTTTTGATGGAACTATGCAATGTTGGTGAGTATTGGAATGCGGACAGTGTCATATTCTGCTCTACAAGTATAAACTTGTATCACTTTCCTGGAAGGCAATTTTACAACTCCAAAGCCTTTTTAAAAGTGTGTACTTTGTGACCAAGGAATTCCATTTTTAGGAATTAATCTTTGAGCTTCAAATCACTAACAAGTAAAAAAAAGAAAGAAAGAAAGAAATTGATCCTCAGCATATGGATGTGCACAGATATTTAGCTAAAAGAATGTCCAAGGCAGCATTTTAAATATATTTTAAAAATTAGAAACAACTTAAATATATATGTAAAACACCAGGGTTGCCTAAATAAACTGTGGTTTATCTTGCAGTGGAATATCATGTAGCCAAAAAAGATGACATGTCAGGATATTTTATGACATGGGGAGATGTTTATAATATATAATTTAACGGAGACCACTTGATTTTTTTAAATTTAAAAAAATTAAAATTTTTCTAAAAGTGAGAAACATGAACAAAACAGTTCATAGAGAATGTTTCTCATTTTAAAAAAATGTATGCATGGAAAAAAAGACTGAAAAATTATATGAGAAAGTTAAATTAATTCCTTTTATTCTCCTTTCCTCACACATGCTGTAACAATTTCCATAATGGATATTTATTATTTTGAAATTTAAAAAAGGAGGTAATCAATGAAATAGGAAGAGGGTACACAGGGCCAGCTTGGGCCACATCACAGTTTTCTCCCTTTGTTGGGTGCAGCCTGTTCTGGCCCGACCACCTCTCAACAGCAACCACTCACCTCCCCTGGGAGGGGCTTTGCTGCCCCATCTCCATACGCAGAGACCAGGGGCAGCAGCAGTGACTCTAAGAGGGTTTTCAGCAGATAGGAGGAAGATCGCTGCCCAATAGCTGCTGAAAAAAGAATTTGCCCCAAGAATGTGAGCCTGGACAAGGCAAGGCCAGTAAGTCCAATCTGTCCTCAGCTCTGTCTCTGCAAGGGCACAATTTGGCCCCACCCTGGGGTTGTTTTAGACCTTGGTGGCTCACCTCTCAGCAGTTAACACTGTTCATTCAAGAGGTTTCCCTGGGGTTTGGGTTAAAGCCATTGGCCTCTGCTCTGCAGTCTCTTGTGTGACTCACTGTTCTGTTTTGTTCATTATTATGTTCTACTTCCTTCCTAGCAGCCTCCCTGGCTCTTCTTGGAAATCCCTTTTCCTCCTTCTCTTCCTCAAGCCCAATTGCAATGATAAAGATTTATGAATATGCAAGGGAGTTGGCAGTGTTTGTGATTAGAACCCTTAGCCTTAGAGTTCTCTAGGCTGTGGTTTAACTTACTAGAGTAAACAAATCAGAGAGAGAGACAGAGTGGGGAGAGAGAGGGAGAGGGAGACAGAGACAGAGAGGGAGAGGGAGACGGAGAGGGAGAGGGAGAGAGAGAGGGTGAGAGAAAGAGATAGAGGGGAGAGAGAAAAAGAGAGAGAGAGAAGAAAAGAAGTGTGTATTTTAAAAGAAAAGAAATATTATCCATTATATCTAACAGGGGAAATACTACAAACATGCATCACTGTGAGCATTTTATTGTCTTCTGGCTCCTAAGGTCTGGGACATGTGGTGCCTGTCCCTGAGTACTGGATTGCATTTGTTCTCAATTCTGAATCAGCTGAAATACACATTAAAATGCGTGATGCTGCAGCACCTTACTGGCAAACCCCACAAACCTCCTAAAGAAAACAAAATGAGACAAACAAACAGCAGCACCAGCACAGTCTTTTGGAAGCCCCGAAAAAGAAATATTTTTAAAGTTGTTGAATTCTAACTCATTTTTATATGTATTTCAAGGCTGAGTCCTTTAAGACAGTGAATGATTCCAGTGTTCCTGACATGCCTTTCGGTTACCTCTCTGACTGTGCTGATGAAGAATGCAAGAACGTGTTATTGGAATTAATTATGGATATGATGGAGGCAACATAGAACCCTTGAGTACCAGGACAAAGGCAGCTTTCTTGTGGGTGGACAAAACGGGCATCTTCGTGGTGTGACAGGAACAACATAGAAAGTGCCATCTAAAATAGCTGCCCCCACTTCTAAAATACCTGCTGTGTCACCATCAGTACTTTCTTCCTCTGTGGTACTGGGATCTCGGTATCTTCACTTGAAAATATACCTGGCAGGGATAACACGCAAAATCCTAAGACCATCATGCAAAGGATGGAGGAACAGAAGAGAATCAGTCTCCTCTCTCCTGTTCTTCATGGAGCCCTCTTTATGAATCTCAAAATACTGCTTTGATTTCCCAGTATACACACTATCCCTTATGTCCTTTCTTTCACGTAAGAATATATGTAAAGAAGGTTCCCAGACAATCCCCTCTCCACCAAATCAATGAACAGAATGTTAGGATTGAAAATAATTTCACAAAATCGTTATTATGATCCCTGAAGCAATTAAGGTCTTTCCCCAGCTTGAGCAGTGACAGGTGCAATGGCCAGGCCATCCAGTGTGAGTTTTAGACCCTGCAAGGTCCAGACTTTCTTGTGGGTGTCCCCACTTTCAAGTCCAGCGGCTCCCCTTCCTCTCAGATGCCTGTGGTTCTTGGGTTTGCTTCATCTCAAAAATTAGCTTTCAAGACAATATCTGAACTCCTTCTAGTCTAAGGTGCAGATTTCTAGCACATAGTAGGTAATTAATAAATACAGGTTGAATGAGTGAATGAATGAATGGATAATACCATTAAGCGCTGCCAAACTCAGGGAAGTATGTTAATGAGGATCACTAGACCCAAGTTACTAAAGTGAAGGTCTTGCCAGAAAATGTGAGAGAGGGTTTTTGCTTTGAAGTATCTTCCTGGGTCCCCTGAAATCTCAGCACTGTGCAGGACTGTGGGTTCTGCCTGTGCTAACACTCTACTTCTCTAACATCTCTTGCATCCCTTTAGTTCTCTTTATCCTACACTGCTATTCTTTGGCTGAAAAATCCATTATTCCTTGACTAGCATTGTGCTACAGCCTTCTAATTTATCTCTTGGCTTCTCTTTTCCATCATCCCCTCCTCCCCAAATCACATGACTTTGCATCCATAATCCTGTAGGGTCTGATTCCAGATCTATTGCTCTTATCTTGTATTTCATCACACACCTCTCGGTGTGTCCCAGCCCCCATCAATTCTGCCCTAACCAAAAGCTAAATTGAACCACTTAGAAATTCACAAACACTCTATGTTCTGTCTGGTTTTGGAGCCTTTGATTGTTGCTGACATACTGGGAAACTTCTTTTCCACTTCATCACCATTTGCTCACTCTCACTCACTGCTTAGTACCCAGTATAGATGTCACCTCTTCCAGAAGCCTTCCCTGAGACTCTAAGGAAATATATGTCCATTATGGGTCTGCTGGATTCTTTACTTCATGGTGTCTTCACTCTGAAACTCAGACTAACAAAGCAGTCACCATCTGGAGCATAGAAGAGGGCAAAAGAGGGAGGGTCGAGACTTGGATGCTAGCTCTCAAAGCTTCCACCTGGAAGTCACACTTTAACACTTCCATTCAATTGTCATCGGTCAAAGTAAGTCACACGGCCATATCTAACTTCTAGGGGGCAGGGAAGTGAAATCACATTATATGCCTAGAAGTGAAGAGAAAGAGAACCATTTGTAAAACAACCCTAGTGATTTACATATTCAAGTAAGTGGAGGCCTGGAAAACCCCCAGTGGATCTGATAACCTTACCGAGAAATATTTAATTTGCATGAGGGTAGTGGAAGCCATATTACAGGACGCTATGGAGTGATCGAGAAGTAAAGAAATAATGACAGTGAGAAGAGATAATTCCTTCAAGATGTTTGACTGTAAAGGGCAGACGAGAGGTAAGTGGTGGTGGGTTGTGGCCAAGGAAGGATAAAGAGTTGGTTGGTAATTTGTATGAGCATGGCTTGAGCATGTTTAGAGAACAACAGGATATGTCCAGACAAGCAGATGAGAGTTCGAAGATCCATGAGAGAGGAAGAATTGGGTAGGGTCCTTGAGCTAGCAGAAGAGATCAAACTCCAAAGTATGATAGAGGGATTGGCCTTAGATAAGACTAGGCTCCCCTCCTCCAAGTAGCAGGAGCAATGGAGAATGAGTGGGTGCAGAAGTTGATCGATTTATAGATTGAAACGTAGGAGGTTGAGGGAATTCTTGTCCAGTGGCTTCTGTTATCATTGTGAAATCAAGTTATATAAAGCTGTCATAATGTGTTCCACTTAGAGAAATTTAGGAAATCATTATAAGAAAAAGGAAGAGAGATGCTCCTTTGTAACACTTGTGATTTCCTAGAACAATGGTTAGGAGGATGCTAAGCATATCTCACCCCCACCCCCACTCCCACCCCTGTGCCACAGTTGAGCCCTATTTTAGGCACCACGGCAGTTTTGATTGCCAAATGCAATCTCCTAAGCACATGTATGTGCCTGGTGAAAAATGGTTCATCTATAGTAGTTGGAAGTAGGAGTTTGAATATAGCTGTTAAATGAAAATCTGTTTCTGCTCAAACTTACCCAAAAATATACTGAGATATTATTAACTCTGAAGGTTTTGCCCTTATTTCCTTCCTGTCTTCAACCTGAAAATGATTTCTCAGCCCATACTATACTTACACAGCTCAGGCCATTGCTTGGCTAAGAAAGATAAACTTGTCTGACCATTTTCTTTGGAGCGTAAGAAGTTGCCTTCAAGGTCTTAGGACATTGCTACCTTAGGATGCTGCTCCTCCAGTCATTTTGGGAGCTGCTGGCTCAAAAAAATCATAATCCCATCTACAAGTTCTCTTCTGCACCCTCAAGCTTGGTCAGGGCTCATGATTACTTTTTTCCCTCCTTCTTCAAATAGGGCTTTTTTTTTTTTTTTTTTTTTTTTTTTTCTTTCTGGGTTTAGACAGAGAGGGCTTCCTAGCTAATTTAATTTTGGTTCTCCTTTGTTACAAGCAGATGTCACTTTTACATCTGTGTCACTTTTACATTAAATACCCCATGTCTCCCCACCGACCAGCCCAGCAGATGTTACTACTATTAGCCAAACTCCAGCAAAAAGGTAACAGGCAGCCCCTTCTGCTAATTATAGCATTGTGGGAGTGAAGAGAAGAGGAGGGGAGGAGTGGAGTGGGGCTTTTAAATGTCCTGAAAAGTTCTTAAAATAATGCATTTTGGAGATTTGTACACCATCACCTATATAACACATACACATGGGGTACCTTCAAAGTTAATCCAGATACAGAAGCATCATCTATGAGTTAGCCATAAAAGTTCAACCCAAACCCACACAGCTAACCCAGGGCAAATGCCTTTCAAAGTGAGATCACCCTGAACATACTAACAATTACATACAACATAAATCACCATATTAATTATGCATAAATACTGTATATAATATTGTAAGACAAAACATAATTAACCTATCTAATACAAATATACCTTCCAGTAAATTCCAAAAAAATAAAATTATCTGCCTGGTTGCTTTCTTTTCTCCCATTTGATATCCTAGAGCCTGCTTTTTGATTTAGCCTACCCTCTTCCACATGCATTATAAACGTGCAATAGGAAAAATGCTGTGTCTATGCACCATCTAAATCTCAAAGTCAAGTGTTTAATATACAATTCTAGGAGACTGTACCAACATCATCATCACTGCCATCATCATAATACTGGTGACTAACAGTCACTGGATTCTTTCCATGTGCCAAGCACTGTGTTAATTGCTTTGTATACGCTATTGTCAATCAGTTAATAATTGTTAGTCTCACAGTGCCAGGAGGTTAGTTACCAGAACCTCAAAGAGTTTCTATTATGAAACGTGTATCATGGTTGCTAGGCAAATGGAAAATGTGGTGGAAATTCTAAAATGCTATGAGAATGTACTGGGTCATCAGATATGGGGCTACTGTGACTGGTATGCTTTCTGTTCCGTGGAAATAGTGTCCCAGTAAATTCTGTCTAGGTTATTTTCTTAGTGCAGGTGAGTGGGAAAGACTGCTGTCTGCTGAAGTCTTTTTGGAGAAACCCAAGGACAAATCTTGTCTATTCATTCTCGGTTGAAGGAATGTTGGTTCTGTGTTGAGTATGCCAGACAGTGGGCTAGCTGTGCTGGGATAATTTGGATGCAGCATCAAATAAAGCAATCAAAAAGAGAATTCCTCTGAAACTCTCACTGGTATTTAATATTTTATTCATTCCCATGTTATTGTGCTTCGCCTGCGGTAAAACAGCCTCGAAACAGCCTCCTAGGAGTGAGGCATTAGGAGGCTGACAAGCGTTTTCCCATGAATCGCTACTACAATACAATGGCATTTTGTTTGCTGTTTTGTTTCCTTGTCTTCTAACATTCTTTCTGACTTTCAAGGAAAAAAAGAAGAAAAAGAAACCCTTCTATGAATGGTGAAGAAAAGGAAAGAAAAGTTTCTTTTAAACTTTCAACCTTTTTCAGTTGGTATTGAGTAGCATGTAAACATTTTTTTTTTTTTTTCTGATAGTATATATGCTGGTAATCTCTTCCTTTTCGGTGTTTTAAATGGCCTTTTCCCCTCCTTTTATCACATAGCATTGCCTTTCCATTATTGATTCAGAAAATCGGCAGGGGGAAAAAGTCAACCGTGTGCGCATACTAAGAAAGGGAAGGCAGAGGCAGATGGATCAAACTCATCCATCTATCCATGTAGTCATTTATCTATCAATCCGTCCTGTTACCCACCCGCCTCTATTAAAATA
Organism: Papio anubis; assembly: GCF_008728515.1. Classification (NCBI taxonomy): domain Eukaryota; kingdom Metazoa; phylum Chordata; class Mammalia; order Primates; family Cercopithecidae; genus Papio; species Papio anubis. The sequence continues at coordinate 144,771,780 of NC_044978.1, forward strand.
AATAGCAGGCACTGTACACATTGCTGGTTGGCTGAAGTTGTGATCCGGACAAAAGGTCTGTTTGGGGAAAGGATGCTGAAGCTTAATTCTATTTGTGCCGGTTGAAAATCAGGAGGGGTTTTTCTACACTTCACTTTTATTAGATTATTTCTTATAGATGGTTTCTTTTTTCCTCCCAGACGCGTGGTGGAGGCTGCTGAAGCAGTTGGTCTATAGTTGGAATAATTAAATTAACCATTTAGTACAACTTTTAGGGGAGAGCTCGCGTGTAGAAAGCACAACTGGAACAAAACAGGGCGCTGGAGCTGGGGCTCTGGCCTGGCCCAGCCCCGCACGCCTTTCATCTCCAAGCAGAAGCAGGACCCCGGGCCACAAAAGACGGGCAGAGGGACGATAGGCCAGGGGTGGTGGGGGAGGGATGGTGACACTGAACAAAATAAACCTACAAGGTCTACAAAGGGGAAAATGAAGTCAAGCACATTTGCTCATCCGACCGTGTGGGCCCGGCGCTGAAAGGTCTGGTGGTACAAAGGCCAGAAGGCTCACGGCACCCCGACCCGGGGCGGTCGGCAGCAGGGGGTGCCCGGAGATGGCTGGCTAAGCGGCCCGGGACCGCGAGGCGGGGAGGGACCCCAGGACCGGGAGGGAGCGAGCGCCGGACCTGCCCCTTGACCGCTCCCCGACACCCTCCGCGGTCAAGCACTTCCCTTGCCAGCGCTGCTCGGCAGAGACCTCGCCCAGATCACTCAGCTTCTCCCTTTGACACCCTCTGACGCCCCGTCAGTATCCAGGTCCCCTGAGTTGCTCACTGAACTCCCCACCCCAACACTCCCTTTCGCCCAGGAAGTGCCTCTGTGCACCATCTAAGTTTCCAAGTTCCACATCTTCACCTAAGAGCCATCCTCAGAAACTGCCAACGTGAACCCCTCTACTCCGAGCTCCCAGCACTTTTTAGGTCCTAGTCTCGCCTCCTCCCTAAAAACTAACGGGGCCTGGGGACTGTCAGCAAACTTAGGACCCACGGTGAAATTGCCCTGCAGTCGGCTCAGGCGTAGGGATCAGAGCCGGGGCGCACAGCAGTGGCGCGGCACCCAGCCGTACCTCCGGAGCAGAGTGCGCGCTCTGCACCACGCGGAGACACACCCCGGGTACACTAAGACTCTAGCACCAAGTGGAGTGTGAACCTAGTTACTGTCAAAAATAGGCCTTGGAGCCGAAACACATCACCTCCTGGCCACTCCTGGTCACTCTCTTCTGCAGGGAAACGCGCTTAAACCCTGCAGCAGAGGAGCGGGCTGGCGGTGGACAACCCGGCCTGTGCTCCCTACATCCACATCTCCCGAGTGCAGGCCTCGGCGGCAGAGTTGCGTTCAGAAAACCAGCAAGCACATCCCCCAACCCGAAATCCGAGGGAACGAAGAAACTTGGACGATCTCAGCCTTGTGCTTGACAACCTATCCCCCACCTCCCTTAAGTGGCTGGGGAGGGGGATGAGCGTGGGGGAAATTCCATGTGTGGAGTCCAAAGGGATACAGCCACCTCCCGGCCCAAATGCAGATTCATATTCATGAGAGCAGGATAAATAAAGACAAATCTCCGCTGTAATAGCACTTGGATTCGCATCCGTCTTAGCTGGCCTTTAGGTTTAGGGGACTGAAGACAGATGTTTGCATCCCTTTTCTCCTCTTGTCTGGTGACCATAAAGAAAAACCATTTAGAGCGTTGCAATTTGTTTCCCGCCGCAGTAAAACCTTGTACACATTTATTTTCATTTCACCCCCGTGCACAAAAAAGTGCACACTGGTCACCAAGGGCCCTTCTTTATCAAATACGCATTGTACAACATACAACTGCAATAAAACTATCAGCCCTCCCCGTAAAACTATCACCAGGATCCTCGGTAGGTCCGGCTCCCTGCACTCCCGACTTTAGCGCTTCCTCACGCACCGAGGATTTGCAACCACCTGAAACGAGCCTGAAACTCACCCTGCAGAGAAGCACAAGGCTGGGGGACCGCTGTCCCTGTTTAATCCATTACTGCGTCCGCAGCAGTTTAGTGCGCAATAAAACACGGTGGCAGGGGAGAGCGGGCGCCCATCCACTCCCCGGCACTAGCATCGAATTAAACCACTTAGTTTGGCAAACACTGAACGCCTAAATGCCCCTATAAAGACTTTATGAGTTTGTTACTTTAATTACTGACTTGTTACAGAGCACATAAAGGGGGTAATGAATGCAATAAAACTAATTATCTACACATTTAATTCATATAAAATATCCAGGGTTTGTTTACACCACACGGCGATTCAACTAAGCTTTCCCCCTCTTGTCCACCGAGAGGAAGGATTTAATGAAATAGTTTCCCTCATTCTGCTAGGGCCTAACGAACCAAATGAAAATTACCCTCCGCTTAAATCATGGGGCCACCGAGGTCCACAAATCACTGCTCGCTTCTTTGTCTGTGCCTCGCTGCCAGCACCCAAAAGCCTGAGGAATCGGACAAGAAAGGTGCCCGACCTGGAGCCATTGCCTGGGCATTTACATGGCAAGAATTTCGCTCACTGTCGTCCGCAAACCTAAAAGGCAAACAGACACAGTCCCCGGGTCTGTGGAGGATTGTGGGCACCTGAAATAAAATAGAGGAGAGAAAGAGGGAGAGCGCCCGAAAGAGATGAAAGAGGAGATACATTTGGGTACGCTTCATGCTCGCTTGCCAGTTATGGCGTAATTAAAACGAACAACCTCACTGAAACTCCAAACCAACCAAATGCAAACCTTGCGCTAATGCAAACAGACACAGAACTGAGCGCAAAGAACACAACGGTTGAGAATCCAGATGTTTTACATTCAAAAGCTTTCCTCAGATTTTTTTTAATTATTATTTTTAAGTGGCTGTATACCCTGAGTCTCTTGAAAGCACATTTAGCTGCAAGGAGAAATGCAATTTATAAGATGCTTTCTCTCTCTCTCTCTCTCTTTTTTTTAACCCCTTCTACCAGGTGTATTTTTAAAGAAATCCGCTTATCGTTCACATAAACCCCCTTGACCCACTTACTCTATGTTACAGGGCGCCTGAGTCTTGCCAATGTCCCAGTCCTTTACAACATTTCATGCACTTCGGGGGGTAGGCTTGTTGTTAAATTGAGCGTGTAACACTCTTACAAAACAGGTTTTCTATGACATCAAGGTTTCTTCTCCCTAACTGAGGGGAAAAAAAAAGAAGAGGACGTAAAAGGGGGAAAACACACACACTATCTCAATTTATGCCTAAGGTATATGATCAGTTAAAAAGGCTTAAAAGCTCGGGGAAATTGGATCAGGGAGAATCGTCACCCAACTTTCATTATTTCCAAGTAGTGTGATTGAATTAAAGGGCAGGGAGCTGGTTAGAAGGGAGGATCAGGGGCTCGGTGCGTAATGGTGTGGTATTAAATTCTAATTAGAGATGCAGGAATCAATGATAGGGAGGTTGGACAGCTCAGTTCCCCAGTGCCAGCCCAATAGACGGATGAGTTATTGTCATGTAAAAAGCGCCAGCAATAAGACCAACCGCTTTGCTATTGTCCAAGTGGAAAGAGCCAAGTTTATTATGAGGACTATATGCTCTAGAGACCTCAGACAAGGCATCTCATAGGAGGCTTTTTCATAAAACTAGGCTCTGCTGGTAGTAAGGAGGCCAGTTTGGAGGCAGGCGTTGAGCTGTGCACATCTCCCCACTCCAGCCACCTTCTCCATATCCATCTTTTATTTCATTTTTCCACTTGGCTGAGCCATCCAGAACCTTTTCAATGTATAAAATGGAATATTCTTACCTCAATTCCTCTGCCTACGAGTCCTGTATGGCTGGGATGGACACCTCGAGCCTGGCTTCAGCCTATGCTGACTTCAGTTCCTGCAGCCAGGCCAGTGGCTTCCAGTATAACCCGATAAGGACCACTTTTGGGGCCACGTCCGGCTGCCCGTCCCTCACGCCGGGATCCTGCAGCCTGGGCACCCTCAGGGACCACCAGAGCAGTCCGTACGCCGCAGGTAAGGACCTTCAGCTTTCTCAGCGGAGGAAACCGCCTTTCCGCCTGTATATAGGAAGCCTTGATTGCATTTGAAAATGGAAATGTGTTTAGTATTTACCAAACGAAATTTGCTTACACAAATGAAAGAATTTATCACGTTAGAAGCGATTGCAGGGAGGGGTAATTCACTTACAGGGTTACACTATCCTAGTCACACCCGAACCGCCAACAAAATTATCTTAAGCTGCCAAAATGATAGGCATAATTTATTTACTTTGCGATGAGACGTAAAGCTTAGAAAATAATTAAATAACAAAGAGTAAAGCTCATTACTGGCAGTGTCTCTTTTTTTAAGAACCGACAGCGGCTCACACCTCTTTGGCTGGTCATTTTTATGATTATTTCTTTAATTTATTATTATTTTTTTGCAGCACTTTCTCCCAACTTTTGAGCCGGGTCAACTTTCTGAGAATTGAAAAGTTTCCAAAGTGGAACTGTTTGGTAACTTCTTTCCTGGCTCCCTGATACTCCTACTGAGGTTTTTGGATTTTTTTTCCTCTCTGGTTTTTTCCTGCTGAAAGCACTGTCCCCAGTCCGTCACATCGCGCTGTTTCAATCCACCCAAAGGCGCTTGTGCCGGAAACGACTCCGCCACGTACGAAGTTTGAGCCCAGGTTTCCGTAGATAACAAATTTGCTCGGTTTCTTCTGGCAGCTTCTCCGTGCGATTCTCTGCGCGGGTGTAGGTAGCGGCTGCCGGATGACCTGACCTTGGAGTCCCCACATTCTAGCTCCACGGCCGGCGCGCTGCTGGCTGATTCGCTCACTTTCTATCTCCTCTGTCATACTCTATCTAGTTCCTTACAAACTCTTCACGGACCACGGCGGCCTCAACGAGAAGCGCAAGCAGCGGCGCATCCGCACAACTTTCACCAGTGCGCAGCTCAAAGAGCTGGAAAGGGTCTTCGCGGAGACTCACTACCCCGACATCTACACTCGGGAGGAGCTGGCCCTGAAGATCGACCTCACAGAGGCGCGAGTCCAGGTACGCGCGCCTGGAAACCGACCCAGCTCCTCCGCACTGATCCGGGGAGGTGTCGGGGTGAGGGGCGGCTGGTGAAATTCGAAGTCCTGGAACCTCGAGTGAGAAAGACCTAGAGCCCCAGGGCCGATCAGAAATACTGGATTTGGTGTGGCTGTATGTTCGAGAAAGGCTTAGAGCGCGCGCTCTTGGCATTTTATTTCCAGCTGCGAAGTGTTTCCCACCCGAGCAGAGACATGGGGGGCCTTGGGACGTGGATGAACAAGGCAATTTCGGGGACAGGAAGTGCCTATGGTGGAAGGTGTGCAGACTTTGCTCCCGTATTATAGGTCTTTCCTTCCTTTGTTTCTTTTTTCCCAAATGCCTCCTAACTCAAGTGCTTTTAACCTGGCCCCATGGCATATAGGTGCATTTTCCCGGAAACTATGACTTGCATCAGATTTGCAAAGGGTCTGTAACTTCATGAAGGTCAAGAACCATAACTTACTCTAAACTGTTAGACACAGGTGCGCTCACGAGTTGGCCACAGCGCCTCTCTGGGTGAGCCCCCGACCGAGAAGCGGTACGCACCATCGCATGCTCTTCCAGGCCCAAAGGCCCGGGATGGGCGTCGGAGCAAACCCAGAGGATCCCTTTTCCTTCTACCAATTAGAGTTGAACTTTAGAATTTAGGCTTAGGATTGAATGACGAGCTCGGGGCTTGCTCAAGAAGCAGACTGAACAGAGGTCCACCAAAATAAGGCCTTCCCTTTCAGGGTCTTTCTGGGACCTGTAGCTTTTTTAACTCTGCCGCAAGCCTTCATTTCCCTGGCGTGCTCACTTCCCCTAAGATAGTTTCTCCGAAGATGCACAGCAGCAAGAAGCGGTAGACTTGGTGGACTGGGTGCGCGCAGGGGTGACCACGGCTCATGGGGAGGAGGGTGTTAAAACAAGCCGAAGTAGAACGTGGGCCACCCTAATCGTTGCTTTTCTTTCCCATTTTCCTCTTTCTTCCCCTGCTTCATCGTCTCTCCTTCCGTCTTGGGCCAGGTGTGGTTCCAGAACCGCCGTGCCAAGTTTCGCAAGCAGGAGCGCGCAGCGGCAGCCGCGGCGGCCGCGGCCAAGAACGGCTCCTCGGGCAAAAAAACTGACTCCTCCAGGGACGACGAGAGCAAAGAGGCCAAGAGCACCGACCCGGACAGCACTGGGGGCCCAGGTCCCAACCCCAACCCCACCCCCAGCTGCGGGGCGAATGGCGGCGGCGGCGGCGGGCCCAGCCCGGCGGGAGCTCCAGGGGCGGCGGGGCCCGGGGGCCCGGGAGGCGAACCCGGCAAGGGCGGCGCAGCAGCGGCGGCGGCGGCCGCAGCAGCAGCGGCGGCGGCCGCGGCGGCGGCAGCAGCTGGAGGCCTGGCTGCGGCTGGGGGCCCTGGACAAGGCTGGGCTCCCGGCCCCGGCCCCATCACCTCCATCCCGGATTCGCTTGGGGGCCCCTTCGCCAGCGTCCTATCTTCGCTCCAAAGACCCAACGGTGCCAAAGCCGCCTTAGTGAAGAGCAGTATGTTCTGATCTGGGATCCTGCGGCGGCGGCGGCGGCGACAGCGGGCGAGCCAGGGCCCGGGCGGGCGAGTGGGCGAGCGGGTAGGCCCAAGGCTATTGTCGTCGCTGCTGCCATGGCTTTTTCATCGAGGGCCTAAAGTAATCGCTCTAAGAATAAAGGGAAAAAGGCGTCGCCCTCATTTCAACCCCACTCCTACCCCCCTTCCTCAACTCCCAAACAAAACAAAACAAACTTCCCTGGCTTCGCACCTGCCTGGGGCCACGCATCGGGGCCTGGGCTCCTGCTGCTGACCAGGGGTTGTGAGCAGCGCGGCCTGGACGCGGGGGCACTCTCAGGGGGCTGTGTCTGCGTGTCAGTTTGTGTCTGTCTCGGGGAATGTATGACTGTGGCCCAAGCAGGTGACAGGAAGAGATGGGGGCTCGCAACCAACTCAGTGACTTGTTTAGAAAAAAAAAAAAAAGACAAAAAAGTAAAAATAAAAACAAAAAGTTGGAAGACAGAAACCATTAAAAAACAAAAAGCTAACAACCCAGAAAGATTTAAAAAACATAAGAAAAAAAAAAAAAGACAAATTAAAGGAGGGGCTGGGGAGAAGCTGCAGCTGGAACTGAAGATTCGATCTTGTGAACCCCTAAATCCGCTCCCTCCTAACAGCACGGATTCTCTTGGGGCTCTTCTTCAGGGAAGAGTAGGGACGCCTTTCCAGCTCCCCCTTCCTATTCCTGTCCTTGGGTTCGGGTCACTGCGGCGACGACTCACTCAGACTGTCCCGGTGGCCGGAATGACTTTCTCGCTCCCCCTTGCCTGTCCCACCTCGCTGAACACTATCCCGCCATTAGGGCATCGGAACCCCACACAGTTGCAACTCCCAACCCCGAATCTTTGCAGCCGTTGGGCCCTGAAAGATGCCCTATCCATGAGATGCCTTTTCATCTACAAACTCTGCAAAATGTGTCTCATGTTTCGCAACTCTTTTTTTCCCCCTTGCTCCCGCCTACCCCGTTGGCATTTTCTTCTTCCACCAGCTTTTACTGAACTTTTTGGCACTGCTTTGGATTGGAGTCAATTGCAGTCCACATAACTGGCTGCAGAAAAATCTACCGAGCAAGGAAAAGGCACACACACGTTTGCAGAAGTGTCTCGGTTTGCATTTCTGTTGGAATGATCCGAACTGGACTCACATCCTGTATGGTGGATGGACTGTATATTGAGGGTTCCATTCTTCGCGCAGTTTAGACATCTCTGTTTTGATTTTTTTGTTGTTATTTTTATTTTAAAAGGCACAAACTCTAGATATTAGTTGAATGTTGAGGCTTTAACTTTTTCGGTGTCTTTCTACAACTGTGTTCTGTGACTCAATTGTATCGTGTTAATATCAGTACAGACCGTCTCCTCTACGTGACCGTATAATGTTTTTCTCTTCTTGTAGTCTCTATGGCGTGTCTTTATGGTGTAATAAGGTTCTCACGGGTTCAATCTTTTGTGTTTAGAGAGGCCACAGTTCAGACAATGGTATATATTTTTGTTATCAGGTGCATGTCTGTCTGATTTCTTTTTTTTCCTGTTGGACTATGTTTGTGAACATAATTGTCATAAGTTATGTTTCAGATTTTTGAATTTATTTATATGTGTTATAATGAATGCTTCTATTTAAAAGGGAAATATTTCTACATGTGCATATAGTTTTCCAAGAGTGTACCATTAACTTGATTGTTGATAATAAAAACAAAAAGCAAGTTTAGCAATTGAATTCTTCTTTTTCTTGATTCATATTTTTTGGGTTGGTAATTTTTTTAAGTTTTATTTCAAAAGGATAAGGGAAGATAAAGGAAATTGTACTAAAAATAGCAAGAACCCCACTTGGCTCTGGACATCCAGGTGGGTTGTGACATCTAAACCCATGCAGCCAAATTCAGCCAAATATAAAATTTAGTGCTTCAGAGAGCAGGGAGGATTCTTGTCCATGCTTTTCTGTCCCCTAGAAGCACACCAGGGACTGATAAATCTTAGTCCACATCTGGCTGCGGATATGTGGACTAAGTAGCAGCCAAGGCAGGATTTGAATTCAGGTCTTTGAGGTGGACTTAAAATGACAGTGGATTCTGCATGCAGGTGCCTTCAAGACCAGTGATGTCCGGCAAGGTCTGGGCTGTCCAGCTCCCCAAAACCCTGCAGACTGCTGACACCCCAGGACACCCGACAAGCTCCATGTGTGCAGGTGACCAAGTGCTATATGGAACAGGGTGTGCCTTCCATGCATTTTCTCATCTATCCTTCAAAACAAGACCATGAAGCAGGTACAATTCCTATCCTCTGTTTTCTTTTAAATAGGTGAGGGAATGGAGGCAACAGAGACTTAACCTGCTGAAGCACCCCTGGTTTATGAGTGATGGGGCCAGCCTTTGAAACGAGAAAATTTCATTCTAGAGCCTGTGACATTTAACTATACCAATGGTTCTCAAAGTGTGGCTCCTGTACCAGAAGCATCAGCCTCACCTGGGAATTTGCTAGACAGAAATTCTTGGGACCCACCTTGGACCTACTGAATCAGAAACTCTGGAGGTGGGGTCCAGCAATGTGCTTTAAGGTCTAGAGGTTATGAGAACCACTAAACTACCCTATAAGAAACACAAATCAGAAAATTCCAGAACTGGGACTACCTTGGGAACAGGTGAGGGGAAGAATTCTGGCAGCTTTAATGATCTCTTTTGGAGGGAAGGGGTCCTCACTACAACCCCAAAATGGAATCCTGCCTCTTCCTTGGACCCTTTGACTGGGCCACTTTCTCCAAGCAGAAGCCCTGTGTAAACTTCTGGTACTTACCTTTGTACCTCTCTGACTGGGCATAATCAACACATAATTCAGTTTCCCTCATTTGAAGGGAGGCCACAGTTTGCCTCCTCTGGTTTAAGGATTAGCAGTTGATCTGGTTTAAATTTATCAGGGCTTCTTGCCACAAGCATCCAAATGTGGCTTGCATTTGATCAGGCAAGTTCATTCAGAAATCTCAGATATTTGCATCATATCAAACTTTGAATCATCTTTCTAGAAGGCTTTTAGGGCCAGGTGTGGTGGCTCATGCCTGTAATCCCAATCCTTTGGGAAGCCAAGGCAGAAGGATCACTTGAAGGCAAGAGTTGGAAACCCACCTAAGCAAAATGTGAAGATCTCTTCTCAAAAAAAAGAAGAAAAAAAAAAAAAAGAAAGAAAGAAAAGAAAAGAAAAGAAAAATTAGCCAAGTGTGGTGGCACATGCCTGTAGTCCTAGCTACTTGGGAGGCTAAGGTGGGATAATTGCTTGAGCCCAGGAGCTAAGGTGGCAATGAGCTATGATCATGCCACTGCACTCCAGCCTAGGTGACAGAGAGAGACCCTGTCTGGAAAAAAAAAAAAAAAAAAAAAGAATAAAATAAAAGGCTTTTAAATATTCCTTAAACATTCTATCTCTAAATGCCCTTCAGTAAAGTCTCCAAGATAACATTGTTTATAAAGAGTGCCACTAATTGTGCTAGTTTAATATGCCAGCAATTCCTGAACCTCTTAGGTTCTAGTCTTCGGTTGTAAATATAACTTAGAAGGTCTGAGACAGGCAGACCACAAAAGCAATAATTTGTTGGCAAAAAGAGCAATCAAGGTCCTGGGCCTGGCCACAGGAAAGTTCACCTTCCTATAGTCATGGAAGCCCATGAGGTAAGTCTCTGTAAGCTTTTGGGCAGGCTAGTGGACAGGCATTCTGGAAAAGGCAAGACCAATGGAGAAAAAGAAAGCAATGAGTGGAGAGAGGAAGAAGAGGGATAGAGAAAGAAGAGGAAAAACAAATAGCCACAGGGTTTCTTTGGAAATCCCAGAGAAGGCCCTAGAAATCTTTTCAGATGTGAATAAACTGATGAGGATCACCAAATTTCCTTCTCCTGGTCTTGAGCGACTTTGAGTGACTTGTCTCCAGGACAAGGGAAACTCTGGGGATTGGTGAGAAAACCATGCCTCTCACCTCCATCCCAGTTTCCCAGAGAGGACTGCATTGTAAATGTCTGGACGCACCCAGCTCTAGCTCTAGTATTTTGAATACCACCTTCATTTTAATTTGGGTCACCTCTGCTTCTCTTGCTGATCAAAGAAACAAACTGTTGGGAGGAAAGTTTATGATGAAATGCAAAATAATATCCCCGTAATATGTTGGAGCCTAGTGGCAGGACACTCTGTCTCTTACATTGTGTCATTTCCTTGGAGCCCTGCACAGTGTGAACAAGCTCACTTTCACTTTTCCTCTCCTAAGAAATTTGCATTTTGGCTCATCAAGGCATCCTTTTTCCTGGCAACTCTGGGACCACATGTGACTTCACAAAAGCTGCAGAGCTGATGCCAGATAGCCACCCCTAAGCCAAGTCTCCTTCAAAATGGCAGAGTGTAGAGAATCAGAGAGTGGTTTTAGAGAGAAGTAGACAACACAGCAAATAGTAGCTGTCCATAACTCACTCCAGATGTGTCTCTGTGACCACTGCATATCCTTAGGAAGACAGCCTATGGTTAGAGATGGTCCTCAATTCAGAGAAGAGAACTGTGTCACCTGGTGGGGCAAATAACTTAATCCCTCTGTGTCTGATTTATCAACCAAAAATGTGAGTAATTACGTAGAGTTTGGAGTTGTTGAGAGGATTAAATATAACATACAGTAAGCATCTAATATAGTATAAATTTTCAGCAAATGTCAGACATGATTATCATGATGCTGTTGCTGGTTGCTGCTGCTACTGATCATGCTGTAACTTCTGGAACCTTTCTTGACCTGTCCAGCTCAGGCCTTAGAAAATTAAAAAGAGCCCTCAGTTGTCACTTAAGTCAACAGTCCAGGAACACAGAGTGTGAGTGACTGTACAAAGGTTGGAATTGGAGAACTTTGCTGAGGGTGGACAGGAACAGACTAAAATCAGTCAGGGGCTGACAAGAAACACCTACTAACATTTATTGAGTGCCTATTGCATGCCAGGCTCTATTTTAAACTTACAAGCTTTAATGTATTTAGTCCTCATGACCCCTGTGAGATAAAATGCCATTTCCATTTTTTTCTTATGAGGAAACTGAGGCATTGAGGAGGTGGATAATATGCTTAGGGTTACAAAGTTAGTAGGATTGCAACAGGAATGGATTCCAGTCCTAGCTGGCTGGTCTCCAGAGCGTGTGTTCCTTAACCACTGCTCTTTAGAGCCTTCACAAGAGGAAGAATTCATTTTAGTACACAAGGTTACACACTATTGGACCCTGGAGGAGATTTTGCAAGAGACTCTGGAGGCAGGTGGAGGTTAGAAAGGGCAACAGGAGAGCCGTATTGGGATGAGAATCTCAGCCAGACTCAGAAGAAAGTCCAAGGCCTGAGAGGTTTTGCAATCCGGAGGAGGAGGGACAATGTTTCCTGCAAGGCAACATATTTGCAGCTCAGGGTCTCTTTCTGGTAAGTGAACAAGACAAGAAGTAGCCAGGGGCATGGAATGTGGAAGGGAAAAAACAGTTACATTTATGAAGTGCAGAACATCAGTTGGTGGATGGGAAAGTATGTCAGCCTCTACACTCATTCATCACCATCCTGACAAACGGATGGCGCAAATGACAAGTCCACCTGAATCTTTCATTTTCCAGCACTCATTTCAGAGTGGCTGTTTACAAATCTATGTGGATAAATAATGACTAAATGTCTTCACCTTACAGTATTTCCACATTAGAAAGCAAAGTGCAGTGCAAAGACCTGTGACCTCATTAGACCAACAGGTAGGATTATCTGAAAACAGTCTATGACCATGTCCCCATCGCCATGGTAGACATTTTGAATTGTGTTAGTCTTGGCTTAATGCAGGGGTTCTCAACCTTGGGTTCATAGATAGAATTCAAGGGGAAAAGGGAAAACTACATATATATTTCACTAACCTCTACCTGAAATGCAGCATTTTCTTCAATGATGAATGTGGGCAACACAGCCACAGTAGTAATTATCAGTACCTGTGACTTTGTAGCCAGTGGAAATCACAGATATTTTTATTTCACAATAGTTTTTGAAGCTATCTTGATAGAGCATTTGTATTCATAAGTTTGAAATTATGATAAATACTAGAGCAGACATTGTATCTTGTTATTTAATGCATTACTGAAGAAGCACATATGCTACTACAGCACAAATTTGTTTTAAAACATTTTTTATAACTTTGTTTCAATTGGCTTCTGTTATAATTCTATGTACTTTTGAAGATTATCTTTCCTTTCAAAAATTTTACTTATTTATTAAGCAATTTTAAAAATTATTTTTGATTGACAAAAATTACATATATTTATTGTGTACAACATGTTTTGAAATGTGTATTCACTGTAGAATGGCTAAATTGAGCTAGTTAACATATACATCACTTTTGTGTGTGTGTGTGTGTGTATGGTGAGAACACTTAAAATCCACCCTCTAAGTGATTTTCAAGAAAACAATACATTATTATTAACTATAGTCACCATGTTGTAGGATAGATCTCTTAAACTATTCCTTTCACCTAACTGAAATATTGTATCCTTTAACCAGCATCTCCCCAACATTTCCCTGCTGGGGAGATGGTCCTTATTGTTTATACTTTAAAACATTATCTTGAGAAGGGATTCTTGGCTGTCACCAGACTGCCATGGAGTCTATGGCACCCACACAAAAAACTAGAAATGGATGTCATTCCTGGTTCCTGGCTAGCTGATGAGAACAGGGAGTTCCATGTCTCTGTGAAGCTCTGATTCTAAGAACATTTCTTCAGGATCAGAACATGTAATCATTTTACTTCATAGGTGGAAGCAATCTTAGAGAAGTTTTAATCCTATCACATGCTCCTTCAAGGGACAAAAGAAAATAAAACAAGCCCTCTAAGTTGCACAAAGAAAGTTCCAGGGTTTTATAGGCCACTGGCTGGGTGGAGGTGACAGTAAGAAAGCCAGGGAGAGCAGGAAGTGATTCAGAGGAGCAGGAGGTGATTCAGCAGGACTGGAGCACTCTGTTACTGTTTATGGAGGATTTATATGAGATGGGCACTGTGCTGCATGCACCACACTATCGTGATTCAAATCCATTGACTCTTACCCAAGGTCACATCATTAATAATGGCAAAGCAAGACTCAATCTAAAGCTCAGCCTCTTAATCAGTATGTTAAAAAGGTGTTTTTAAAAAACAGGAAAGGAATTCCTTAGTTACCTAGCTGTCGCTTACTTTACTTTTTGTCTGAACTTGAAGCTATTGGGTTTGTTGGATTACCCCAAGGCCAAGTGATTGAACAATGATGTTACTTTAGCCATGTGTTTGATGTCAAAGACCTCCCTCTGGGGAAAGTCAGACATCAAGGGGAATAAAGGCCTCTTACCTGGATATAATTTCATTAGGGAACATAGTGGATGACTGCTTGCTATATGACTTCTCAGATGATTTAAGCGATGATTTCCAGAACAGGAAGTGCCTGGGTGTAAAACTTAATTTCTTTACGGCCCCAGTGGCAGGGCCACCTTGGACAAAGGAGGAATGTAAACCTGACTTGTTTGAAACTTAAGATATTGTGCTTTCTGGAGTATTTGCTATGTGTTAGATACTCGGCTAGCTGTTTTGCATTTGTTATCTATATAGTGTTTCAAGACTTCTGCGGTAGACGGTATTGTTATGAAAAGAAATCCAAGTGACGGAAAAGCTGAGCAACTTGCTCAAGACTCCAAAGCTGGTATGTATCAGAGATGAGCTCCAAACACATGTCCCTTGACCCTAAAGTCCCATCCTCTGGGGCTCTCAGAGTCCAGAGGAGTCACTAGCATGGCCTAGAACTCAGTACTGCCCTTAGCCCCTTAGCCTTTCTTTTCTTTCTCTTTTTCTTTTTTCTTTACTTTTTTTTTTTTTCTTTGAGGTAGAGTTTCGCTCTTTGGCTCAGGCTGGAGTGAAGTGGCACGATCTTGGCTCACTGCAACCTCTGCCTCCTGGGTTCAAGCAGTTCTCTTGCCTCAGCCTCCCATGTAGCTGGGATTATAGGCACCCGCCACCATGTCTGGCTAATTTTTGTATTTTTAGTAGAGACAGGGTTTCACCACGTTGGCCAGGCTGTTCTCCAACTCCTGATCTCAGGTGATCCACCCACCTTGGCCTCCCAAAGTGCTGGGATTACAGGCGTGAGCCACTGCGCCTGGCCTTGCCCTTAGCCTTTCTGCTCACAACCTAAGCAGATGTTAAAAGCCAGAGAGGGTGATGAGAATATTCTGGAATTACACAGTGGTGATGGCAGCACAACTTTGGCAATATTCGAAAGTCTGCTGAATTACGTACTTTAAAAAAGATGGATTTTATGGTATGTGAATCATATCTCAAATTTTTTAAAGTAGAGAATAATATGAGCAACCCATCACCCCCTTTACCTTCCTCCATAATGTCTTTTATTTCTTACAGATATAATTTACATACACCCTCCATCTTAGTCTTAAGACAGAGCAACATAAATTAGCAGAGGAAAGAGTGAAAATGTTACTGTTTTCTTAACCAATTTTCTTTCTTTTTGAGGCTAGAAAAAGTATGCTCTCCAATATTGATTTAAAACAAAGTGGACAGAAATTTCTTAAGAAATATAGACTCTGCTTCACATTGTAGTAAAGTTTTCCAACCTTGTCACTGAAAGCCCAGGGTGCTGTTAAAATATTCAGACATATTAATATCCCTGTACCTGACCACATATTGGAACAATCATGCATGGAAACTCCTCTATATGCCCATTCTTGCCTTCAATGGACTGGAAAGAAGTCACAACCTATAGGACATTTGGGCCGGGCACAGTGGCTCACGTCCATATTCCCAGCACTTTGGTACGCCAAGGTGGGTGGATCACTTGAGGTCAGGAGTTCAAGACCAGCCTGGCCAACATGGTGAAACCCTCTCTCTACTAAAAATACAAAATTAGCTGGGTGTGGTGAGGCATGCCTGTGATCCCAGCTACTTGGGAGGCTGAGGCAGGAGAACTGTTTGAACCTGGGAGGTGGAGGTTGCAGTGAACCGAGATCACGCCATTGCACTCCAGCCTGGGCAACAAGAGCAGAACTTTGTCTAAATAAATAAATAAATAAATAAATAACATTTGAAAATGTCTGAGGCCATTCATCTACTTATGCTGGAATTTCCTTCAGGTCCATTGAAACACAAACATGTCATTTCTTAGAAAATTCTGAAAAGATTAAATTTTATTTTCTCTAAGCACTCTACTGATGGGGGAAAAAACAAACAAACACAAAGATGATGCTGGTGAGACTGTAGAGAAAAGGGAGCACTTATGCACTGCTGTGGGAATGTAAACTAGTTCAGCCACTGTGGAAAGCAGATTGACGAACTTAGTTATGTACTCAAAGGACTATAAATTGTTCTACCATAAGGACACATACACATGTGTGTTCATCACAGCATATTCACAATAGCAAAGACATAGAATAAACCTAAATGCCCATCAGTGGTAGACTGGATAGAGAAAATGTGGTACACATACACCATGGAATACTATGCAGCCATAAAAGAATGAGATCATGTCCTTTGCGGGAACTTGAATGGAGCTGAAGGCCATTATCCTAGGCAAACTAACACAGGAACAGAAAATCAAATACTGCATACTGAGTACATACAAACATAAATAAGGGAACAACCAACATCAGGGCCTACCTGAGGGTGGAGGATGAGAATCAAAAGACTACCTACAGGGTACTATACTTATTACCTGGGTGATGAAACAATTTGCACATCAAATCCCTGCAACACATAATTTACCTATATAGAAAACCTGCACATGTACCCCTAAACCTAAAATAAAAGTTTAGGCTAGGTGTGGTGGCTCACCTGTAATCCCAGGACTTTGGGAGGCCGAGATGTGTGGATCACTTGAGGTCACCGTTTGTGACCGCTTGTGAAACACCGTTTCTATTAAAAATTAAAAAAATTAGGCTGGGCGCGGTGGCTGAAGCCTGTAATCCCAGCACTTTGGGAGGCTGAGACGGGCGGATCACGAGGTTAGGAGATGGAGACCATCCTGGCTAACACAGTGAAACCCCGTCTCTACTAAAAAAATACAAAAAACTAGCCGGGTGTGGTGGCGGACGCCTGTAGTCCCAGCTACTTGGGAGGCTGAGGCAGGAGAATGGCGTGAACCCGGGAGGTGGAGCTTGCAGTGAGCTGAGATCTGGCCACTGCACTCCAGCCTGGGCAACAGAGCGAGACTCCATCTCAAAAAAATAAAAAAATAAAAATAATAATAAAAAAATTAAAAATTAGCTGGATGTGGTGGCGGGCTCCTGTAATCCCAGCTACTCAGGAGGTTGAGGCAGGAGAATCGCTTGAACCGAGGAGATAGAGGTTGCTGTGAGCTAAGATTGCACCACTGCACTCCAGCAGTGTGACGCAGTGAGACTCTGTCTCAAAATAAATACATAAATAAATAAATAAACAAACAAGTAAAATAAAATAAAAGTTTTTAAAAAGTTGAAAATTTCAGCACACACGTATTTGCAGAAATTAGGGTAACCCATTTAAAAGGTTGTTTCATGGTCATTATAGGTCCTTTGAGACGCATAGATGATATTCGTTGGGAGGCTACCTAAGGTGCAAACTATTCTTTGAGGAGTTGATTTTCTGGCCTTAAGATAATTATGTCTTCTTATTTACCCAGGATTCTGTTGCTCTGAAAGTTTCTGCTTAATAGGAGGGAACCACATCTAAATGCTAGCCTTGGAGTTACTTTTTGTTTGTTGAGAAAGTCCTTTGGTGTCATCAGTGCTAGAACTAGTTAAGACTAGCTTCCATGCCATTCACACCTCCTTGCAGAAAAAGTAGTTTGTAATAAGTAAAAAGAAGTCTGAATAATTCAGCGATTTCAACGTTTAAGAAAAAATTGCACACATATACACATGCACAGTCTAAAAATTCAAAAGATTTTAAAGGTTATTTAGCAAAAAGCGTATTTCCCTCTTACCTCTGTCTCCCCAAAGTAACCAGTAGTAGTTATTTTAGTATCCTTCTGAGAACAGTCTCTCTCTCTCTACATATGTGTGTATAAGTACAAATGTTATTACATTATACATATTTTCTATATTTTGTATTTTTTGCTTAACTTATATATCCCAAAGACTATTTCCTATGAAAACCTGTAGATTTGTCTATTTTAGATGGCTGCATGGTATTTGGTTTCAAAAACAAACAAAAAAAGACAGTAAAAATGCTTCCTGTATTTCTAATGCTGCTTGGAATGGTAAGGAGTAATGTGGCAGAGATTGCTAACTGTCCCTTAATAGGCATTCTCTTCTTCCAGTTAGCAAGAGAACTCCTTGTTTTTTTGGGAGCTGACACATGGCCATTCAGATAGAGACTATATTTCCCTTGAAACATAGTCACGGTTTCCCTTGAAGCTAGACATGGCCATGTGCCATGGGTATGAGCTGAAAGGATACATGCCACTTCTAGGTCAATGAAAGCTGCTTGCCCTGAACTACTTCTTTTCCTTTTTGCAGCAGGCTAGAACGTAGACATGAGGATGATGAGTCATCTTCAACTGCACCAATGAGGGTAAGATCTGGGGGAATGGCCAAGCAGCATAACAGAAGTTGCCTCGGCCCATGAACGACTCCTTGAGGTAGAGCCATCCTATTGCCCTCTATAGATTTGTGCAGTAAAATATATAAACTTATTCCATTGGCAATTGTTTCACCTGTATTAAAGAACTGAACCAATATCTTAACAAACATAAGAGGTGTCCTTGAAGAGTTGACATTAATGTTGAATATTCAGCAGTATTCGCCAGATGAACTGGGGTATGAGAATGACATTCCAGGCTGTTGCATGTGCAAAGATGGATAAATTTAAATGATTTTTTAAAAAAGAGCCATTAGGCCGGGTGTGGTGGCTCATGCCTATAATCTCAGGACTTTGGGAGGCCGAGGTGGGTGGATCAGCTGACATCAGGAGTTCAAGACCAGCCTGAACAACATGGTGAAACCCCATCTCTACTAAAATTACAAAAATTAGCTGGGCGTGGTGGCACACCCCTGTAATCCCAGTTACTGGGGAGGCTGAGGCAAGAGAATCGCTTAAACCCAGGAGGTAGAGGTTGCAGTGAGCTGAGATCATGCCACTGCACTTCAGCCTGGGCAACAAGAGCGAAACTCCATCTAAAAAAAAAAAAAAAAAAAAAAAGCCATTAAGTGGCTGATGGATTAGATAATTCATCAAAGTCCATAATTATTTCACAACACCACTGGTAAGATGTTCATTTAAGGTTTTTATGCCCCTGGGTAATATTAATGGACTTGGGTACTGTTCACATGAATTTCCCAATTTGCTTGTGATCCACTGGGAGATCCTAGAACAGGTTTTTCCTTTAGAATGACATGAAAACCAGTCCCAGTCAACTCTAGCACTAATAGGTCTGAGAGATAGTCCCACCAATGAGAAAGTGACTACAGCGGCAGCATCAAGATGTGGCTTTCTTCTACTAAGTAAAAACTTTCTGAGCAGGAGAAGCTTGGGTTAATTAGAAAAACCACAATGGTTGTAAGGCTGAAAATCAATGTCTTAAAATGCAACCTGTGTCTTCTTTCAAACTCACATGCCAGCATCATCTATATTTCTCCAAAAATGTTACAATGGAACAGGAAACAACCTTCCCAAGAACTGGATTAGGGAGATTATGCAACCTCTTTGCATCAGGTCTAGAAACATTCTCTATGTTCATGAGAAAGGAAACCTGGCACCGATGGCCAATAATAATAATAATAGTTAACTTCTATTCAGGCTTTGCCATACGCTGAAACTGTGCTAAGCACTTTATATGCATTATCTCATTTAATCTTGGCAACAACCTTATAAGATGGTACTATGATTATCCTCATTTTAGAGACAAAGAAACCAGGACTTACAAGAGATTAAGTAGCTCACTCAAAATTCCACAGCTGGTACATAGCGGAGCTGGAATTTGATTTGAACTCAGCTAAGCCTGATTTTAGAGACCACTCTGCCCTACTGCATCTGGCCATACACAATACTGTGCTCACTCACACACTAGTGAATAAAACCTTCTTCATGACCCCATAAAGATCTTGATTGTGCACAAAGCAATATTTGTGCACAGTCCCATGTGTTATTAAATATTTAAGAGCTTTTTGCTTATTGTGAATGATTTCACAGATTTTAAACAACATGCTTGTACTACTGAATGTTTACCTGTACCAGGTGCCTCCTGGGCCCCAAAAGTTGGGGTAGTAAGAACTCCATGGTGCTCTGGGCATGGGTAGGATCCCCACGGGGTCCACTTTGGATGCTGGACTGTGGCCCAGACCATCTCCTCTCCTTGCCCATCACTTATCTTTCAGGCAGCCTTCCTTAGAGCCTAATTAACAGTAGGACAGCTGGAAGGAGCCATATTAGGTTGCATTTAGGAGGTTGATCCCAAATGACAAAGATTACATCATTAGGTCCTCCCTCTTTGTGGGCCAAGACTTTTTCCTAAAAGCAGAGGACCAAGTGCCTTTTCCCTGACACAGTGTCCAACTCACTATCCTATTTGATAAGTATTGCAGTAGGCTGATTCAGGAATGCCAACCCCTTTCTGTCTGAGGGTGTGGGATGTCTATTGCAAGTGATAAATGGATTGTGCTTAACCAAGGCTTAACAATTGCTTAACAATTTTCAGAGAAAGTAATTTATGGGTCCAGACCCTACTGTGAAGCTCTGCACAGATGTAGAGCTCAATTTTTCAGAGCACAAGTTATATCATTCAGTCCTCCTCACAGCAAAACTTTATGTGTGGGTGTTACTAATATCCTCCCTTTCCAGATGTATAAACTCAGGCTTGGGTAGGGGGATAAATAACTAGCTTGAGGTGGCTCAGGAAGTGGCAGAAACACAGATTTAAAACCCCATGCACTTTATTCAGTGGTTCTGCTGCCTCACTTGAACCTATGTTTGAACAGGAAAAAAATTGTAGAAGTGGTTATTTGGGGAGTGTATGACATTCTTTTTCTCCCCCCCATCTTTGGATGTTTTAAATGAAAAAGATACATAAAAATAACCATCGCTGTCAACCCAGCTACTGCTCCGAGCAGAACCAAATTCTGAGATAACTGATGTTTTTGAACAACCAGAACTCTGCAGGAGTTAAGCATCAGCTCAGGCACTGTTCAGACCTTGAGGAGCCAGGCCGGACTGGAGAATGTCAGAATTATCCGGCCTTTTCCCCGCAGCAGGATCATTTCCAACCACAGCCAGGGACGCAGGCAGAGGCATTAGCAAGCCTGCAACATCTAAACGGCCAGATCAATTCGCAGAAGCACTTCTAAGGGAAACAAATCAATAAGCTCCTTCCCCTAAAGATTGATAAGATCATCAGGAAGCAACAGATGCGTTTTAGGGCCCGGTACGCTGTGCAGGGGAGGTGGGTTCCCGGTGCTACAATTTCTCTCTGGAAAAGCAATTGTAAATCAGCGCCTGAACATCCTGGCACCTGTCACAACAATAAAAGCTAACGTTCCTAATGCACTTGGCAGGTTTCAGGGTGCCATCACATACTCTGTCTCTTTTGATTAAGACCCTATGAGGCGGATGTTGCCATCCTCATTTCACAGATGAGATTCAGCCAAACTGCCCAATTTGCTTCAGACTCTGATTGCTTCTAGCCAAGCTGGGGCTTGATTTTTGAGTCCCAGGTTCTGCCTACTTGCCTAGGGTTCCCCAAACTTCATTCACTCTTGTGTCACCTTCACAATTTTTGACACATCAGAGAACCTCCTATGTTATTTATTACTTTTCTTTTCATTGAACTAGTTTTCTTTATCTACATAAATTTATTTGAAAAGGAAACTTCCTATCACTATTAAAAATGAAAACAATGACTTGCTATAACTAGAAATCAAAGAATTACATAATCTTCAAAAAGAACAAAAAGCCATATTCGTCTATGTGTTACCTTAACTAGTGGTACCTAGACCATACTTCGAAAACACAGTATTATACTATAGATTATACTGTAGGTCTCTAGGTGGGACTAAGAATGTAGTAATTTTAAGTTTTGAGGTCCTAAAACATGTACTCTATTTAAGTAAGCTGTTTTTTTGTTTTTGTTTTTGTTTTTGTTTTTTTGCCAAAATTGATAGAATGAGGTTTATTTTACACATTGATAAAAAAAAGTTTAAAATTTTAGGACAAATAAAAGGTTTGTCTCCTCTGTCACTGCTGGAGGTCCCATCCCTGGTCACTGCCCTAGCTGAACAGAGGTGTCTGGGATGGGTAACCCAGGTCAGGTTTCCGAAAATCTGAAGAATAGAGGAGATTGTTGAACAGTCCAAATAATACTGGATTTTAAACAAGTGAAAATCAGACAAGCGTTCCATGCATACAATACAGAAATCAACAAACCTTGCAGTTAAATGCCATGAGAGGCAAGGATTCAATGGAAAACTGTAACTTCACCCCTGATATTAATCTATCATTTAAATTTGTTTAAGACTCATTTGAGTCTTATTGTCAGTTTTGACCCCTAAGTGCTCTCCCCTGCTTGTCCTCAGATACTTATCGATTCTATCCCCTTAACATACCCTGAACCGTCCCCTGCTCCTCTTTAATCAGCGTACTTATGGAAATGGTCTGAGGTCAGCACCCCCTGCATTTATTACCTGGGCTTTTGTAATAGCCTCCTTGATTAGCCCCTTGCTTTCAGGCTTACCCCCTCCCATTCATCCTCCCTAAGTCGCCAGTATCATTTTTCCAAAGTACAGATCTGGTCAATTTCTCTATCACTCTGTATATGCCACCAAATATCTTTAACAGCTTCCTGTTGCTATAGGAAAAAGTCTAAATTCTTTAATATGGCCCACAAGGCCCTTCATAAAAGAATAGCCACATGCCCCCCTTTTTTTTCTAACCTTCCAAATTTTACTCCCCCCAAACAAGATCCAATTTGACGGAATGTGTTTTATTAACACATTAGAAATTCTCTTGATGGCATCCCTCCCTGTCTCTAATGGTTTCTTGTCACCACCTTGAGCTTCTCTATTATAGAGTCCAAAAGACACTCAACAAACACCTGTTGATGGCTCTGCAGAGAGAAGGCGTACTTTGCACCTCTGGGCCATGTGTTTTATGTGAGCAATGCTAAAAAATACAGAAAAATCATTTGCCAATTCATGAATTATGTATAAATTTCTACTTCTCTTTCCAAAGGTATTTCTTTAAAAACAAAGTTTATTCATTGATTACTTCCTTTTAGTAAGTGGAAATGTTGACTGAAATATGGTTCTTCATGTGAAATGCAAGACTTTGGAAATTCAAATATACATTTAGAAAAAGCATGCATTTTCATCTCTTAGCTGACAATGACTGAGGCAGAGGCTCTCCTTAAAGCAATTACCAGTTGGAGGAGAAGTGTAAAATTCAGCATAATTCATCAGCTGGTTCATTTTTATTTCTTCAAACATTAGTCTGGGTTTGGTATGAAATAAGTGCATGTATACCTTAAGTACATTCTACTTTTTGCTGCCTTTGCCTTAAAAAATCTGCTGGATTCATCACTAATCCATTCTACTCAACAGATAATGATTGAGTGTCTACTTTGGGCCAGACACATTTTAAAAGATGGAATCATTTGCTGTAATTATTGGCATATTCAATATTACATATCCTTGCTTTAACCCAGCAGTAAACTGAAATGTGTAGTTTAGATGGTTTTATAAGTTATGCTGTAGAAATGATGGAGCTATGCATGGAAAATATGTAAATCTGTCACCTCCTTTTGCTCCTCTTGACCACACTAGTAGTCCTCCACATCTGTATCCTGCTGTGCATTCATAATCTCACTCACCACTCAAGAAATGTGGCATTCTCCTTGTTTTTTCATGTTAAAAACCCAAGAAATACATTAAGTTACCTGACTGTAGTTCACTACAAATTCCCATGCAAGTGTGTGTGGGAGGTGGTATGTGTCTGGGTGTGGGTAAGTGGGGGAAGAGGACAAGAGAATAAAAGCAAAAGAAATGTGGACTTATTTGTATTGAGTGTCCACTACATACCAGTCACCCAGCATACCTAATTCATTCAACCCCTATAGGCTTTATATTTGTGGTAAAGACAGTACTATTATCCTCTGCTTTACAGATATAGAGACTAGCTGTACAGATTGTAATCAGGGAAACAGGCTCCAAACCCATTCTTTCCACTACTTACACTAGTACCCAGACCTTCTATCCCCAAATCTGTCTATTCCATCACACCTCTCTAGCCCATCTGAAAGAAGGATTCAGTGGTGTGAAGATGCCCTTGGGAGGGCTATCTATTAGGTTAATTCCGGCTTTCCCACACTTTGACTTCTTAATGGCTTATTTGCATTGTTTTAGAGACATCATCAGAGTTTCTCTTACTCAGAAGCTGAACTTTTTCAAAATAAACATCACCTACAAGGGTCATGTTCGCTGATGTTATGGGTCATGGAAATCTGACTCAACTTCAGAAACTTGGTATCTACAGCAAGATTTCAAATGCACAATAAGGATGAGGTTCAGTAACCTCCATCCATTGCACTTTATCTTTATTTTAGAGTGAATTTGGTGGCTGAGGTAGGTCACTGTGTGTTAGGCTTCTAGCCAAGGATGATCTTCAAACTATCACCAGTCAACACTGGTTGATCACAGTGGAGTATCCATCAGAGAGGCTCTGATCTCTAGAGACTCTCTCTGAGCCAGACATTAACTCTTTAGCTGCTGCATCATGGGAGAAGCGTGAGGGTCTCAGGAGAGGAGTTGGAGTAGATAGGATCTCAGACAGGCATTCAAAAGAACTTAGGGGACTGACCCTTTACCCAATGGTATAGCTATATTTTAATGTTTTCACAATGAGTGCAGCCATATTAGTGGCTATTGATTGAGTACTGGCTCTGCTTCTGGTGCTCTTCCCTACTGCCTTACAGCTCCTGCTCCCACTTTTCCCAGCAGATGACTCTCCTGCACTGGGCCGGTGTTGCTTCTGAAGAAGAGGGAAGAACAGGATGACATGTAACCCTGAGGAGTTGTTCAGTCTTTCTTTGGCCTTCTAGCGCATCTGCAAGCCTTCAGGAATAATGCTGTACGGCAGTGACTGCTTATCATTCACCAATATCCATTTTTCTCCTCCTCTAATAACCAACTCTGAAGTTTCAGCTAGACACATGGCTGCCCAGTCAGAGACTCATTTCCTGTTTCCCTTGAACCTCAATGTGATCACATGTCTGTTCTAGGCAAAGGGATTGTACCATATTCAACTTGCACCTTACAGAGAAATGAGTAGGGCTTTCCTTGCCCCTTCATGCTTTCTGATATTTGGGATGCACATAAAAGATAAAGCAGCCACCTTGGATGGGAAGGAAGCTGCATGCTGAAGATGGCAGACCTGCTCTACAAGCCTGGACTCTTAAGTTCTGGATGATTACATGGGAGAGTAATGTTAAGCCTTTCATGCTTAAGTCACATAATATTGGGAGACCTTTGTGATAGCAGCTTAGATTCCACCTTTATAATACTGCTCGTTGCATTTTTCAGTTGACTGGGTTTCCACAGCTTACTATCTTCACCAAGGAGACCGACAGTGGGTCTGCACAAAAGCCACCATACATACAAAATCTGTAGGGTGAAAGCCAGGAAACAAATACATATGGAAAATGCCTTAAGAAAATGTTAGACTTTTTTCTCCTACAGTGATGAATAATAGCTTTTTGGGTCTTATATCTTGTACTGGTTTCCTTTTCTCTGTGTGAGAACTCTTTTTCTACTTCGTGGGACTCCTTTGGGGAATTCTATCATGGCATCCTTCTTCTCTGTCCACAGAGATAGTCACGTGTCCCAGACTGAACCAATCATGGTGTCCACTCCAATAGTTATTGGTCCAAAGGGTAGGCATGTGACCTATTGAACCATGCATACACGGGCTTCTTTGGGATTGATATGTAGATGCCAGATGAAATATGGGATCTCTTCTCTCTCTCTCTCTCTCTCTCTCTCTCTCTCTCTCTCTCGGTGTTGCTAAATTAGGATAATATAAGCACCAATCTGGCCACATTAATAGTCCTTGGCTGAATGGAGAAAGGTCATCTTCAATAATAGAGTATTATATCAACACCCAGATATAAAACAAACTGGGAGGTGGGTTGAGAGAATTCTGGTGGTATTGGATTCTTGGTTCCAGACCCTGTGACTTTGTTCCTAAAGCTCTACCCTTTATCCCATGAGCTACCCCAGGCATCTTCTCAGCTTTGCAAGCCAATAAGTTTCTTATTTGCTTAAGCTGGTTTGAATTGGAGTTTTGTCACTTGAGGGGTTTTAATAATACCTGGTCAGTTTCCAAAACTTCTCTATAACATAATTACTAATTAATGCCCAAGTGCTCACAGATTCACATGAATTAATATGTTCCTCATCTGGTTTAACATTTGCATTTTACCAAGGGCTTTCTAGAGCTTATACCTTGATGCAAAGGGGTCTTTTCAGTGGCAGGAACAAGTTTTAGGCAGTTTAGCAAGCCAAAGGGAGAGACATATGCTGGGTACCTAGGCTTTCTGCAACCTGCCAAGTCATTTGGGAGTGTGGAGCAGAATTTTCAGTCTCCATATCCCCACAATGGTAGCTTGGAGCAGAGATTGGAGCTAATGGATGTCAGGAGCTTCTTTAATGAGCATTCTTCCCAGCCCTGGACCTCTCACATGGGTCGTTCCATTCCTGGTCCTCCCTTCACTCTACTGCAGCAAGGCATGAATAGATTGTTTAGAAGGGAATTCACCACTAAATAGCAATTACCACCAATACTGCCACACTTCAGGGAAGGACAGTTTTGCAACTAATTACTTCCCATGGAAATACCCAAACATGATTTTGTTCATTATTAAAATTTTCCAATAAGAAATTTATCTTCCCCATTAAGTAATACATTATTCTCCTACAAAACACACAGTAAACTAGAATTACTAGGCACTGCTTATATTAAATTGTTGCTTAATAAATTAAAACTCCTATGGTTATGAATAAAGTAGGTCATCTGCACATTTTGTAAATTAGTAGTTTCTTGTAGTTATTCTCTCCTGGTCAAAGCCTAAAAGAGGGGGAGAAGAAAAATGATTATCATTATTATTTTACTGTTTTCAAGCAAAGTACTGCTCTCTGCACTGTAGCTTAAAATAAACCACTCAATCTAATACAGTAGAATCAATGTTGTTAAGTATCAATCAACAAGGTTGATTTTTAAAGACTATGGTCTGTAAACTTTTTAAGTCACATTAGAAGCTATATGTACTTGGATACATAAGACCCGATGAATAACCAACCTCAGTATTTGAAGATTCTTGATGCACTAAGCATTGTCCAAAGTGACTTTAAATTATTGCTCAAAGGTTTTCTCCTCTTACAACTTTTGAGTGGGTTGAGAAACCTTTCTTTGTGATTTTAAGATAAGTCAACTTTTCCTCTGTCATCTTTTCTATTTGAGATGGATAGAGTTTTTTCTAGTCATATACAAAATGGTTGAAGCTACTTAAGAGTCAGTTACAAGGACTCCTCAAGTTACAAACTCCTTACTTAGGAAATCCTGTAATGCAAATAGATCGTTGCACTGTGCTTTTGTGCTTTTTTATTTTTTTTTAAGTCTCCCTACCCACTCAGAGGTCACAAGAGACAGCAACCCAGCCACACTGAGACAACTACTCCACCTTCTTGCAAAACCTGGAACTGTTTAAACCCATATATCACATTCTCTTGAAGGGTAAACATACTGCATCTACCCTGCCCCTCATCCTTGCTTTTCAGCAGCTGTAATTCAGTTGTTTATATTCAGCTAATCTCCTCCTTATATCTATATGCATATCTTCTTTGAGAACACCTTTCTTTGTTGTCTCTCTCTTAAACTTTTGTCCAAGACCTCAGGGATCTCTTTTTCTTTCCTGAGCAATTTTCTCCTGTTACATGTAACTTCTTCCACCTCTTTTTCTCATCATGCGTCAAAACAGAAAGAAAAACAAAACAGGAACAACGACGACAAAAAACCTTTATCCTGTTTAATGTATGTAAGAGTAATACTAGTACTAATAAGGAAAATAAAAGTCAAACATTGGAACCTCAGACAACATAATAAAGAATCAGTGTTAGACTTAACGTATAATAATAATAATAATAATAAGGAATCAGTGTTAGCAAGCCTTTGGTGTACTCATAAGTTTCCTTCAGAATCTCTGCAAAAGATCATCTGCTTCTAATGAAGACATTTTAGGAAAAACTTTTTTTACATTTAATGTTTTTTTGTTGAGTCATTAATTTTGAAATGAATATCTTCTACCCAAATAATATGGTAGTTCAGCTACATTAAATAGGTTAGCATTATTTCTATGTGTGCTATAGTTACCAAGAAATAACTTTGTCACATTCTCAAGTTAAAGACATCTTGTATTTTAAAAAATAGTTTCTCTTTTAGAAATACCCCCACTACCATGGTTAAATATCTCTATAAATTTAGTTATTGATTTAAAAATCAAATGATTAAGTAATTATCAGAGTAATAATTATTCACTGGAAAAACCCGAAACAACAGGTAAATGGATAAAATTGAAAATGACACCTTTTACTCCTTTGTCTATCCATCATCAGAAATAGTCAAGAGTTTGAAATATTTAAGATTTTTTTTCCATGCAGTCACAAGCATATTTTTCCTATTTTGGAGAGGGGAAAAATTATCCATCTCCATCTGTCTGTTATCTATCTACCTACCTACCCAGTAACTTTTTCTCCCACTCATTATGGGATGCTTTGGTGTATAGGCAAAAAAATTTTTTTTCTTTGTGAGATCGAGTCTCGCTCTGTCGCCCAAGCTGGAGTACAAAGGCATGAATTCAGCTTACTGCAACCTCTGCCTCCTGGGTTCAAGCGATTCTCCTGCCTCAGCCTCCTGAGTAGCAGGAACTACAGGCACACACCACCATGCCTGGCTAATTTTTGTATTTTTTTAAGTAGAGACGGAGTTTCACCATGTTGGCCAGGCTGGTCTCAAACTCCTGACCTCGTGATCCACCTACCTTGGCCTCCCAAAATGTTGGGATTACAGGCGTGAACCACTGCACCTGGCCCACATAATTTAAATTTTAAAACAAATTTCTACCCATTACATACTTATTTCTGGTTAAAAAAAAAAGGAGCGGAGAAGGAGGGGCAGGCTACATATGAAGCTAGTTCATCTGAGATCACAAAGTGGGGGAAGATGGAAGGAAAGTTCACTTAACTCTATAGACAAGAACTCATAGTTCAGAGCATAAGAAAAGAAAACAGAAAATGCTTTTCATTATGGCTTAAATACTATGAAGTTGGAAGACAGATTTTGCTAAACTTTAAAGAAATATCTTCTTTTTAAAAAGTACTTTCTTTACAAAGCACAGAATCCTCTATGATTATAAAATAAGTCATTAATGCACTTTCGTGTGTACTGTGCCTCATCCTTCTGAATCTTCTGACTTTGTTTTTACATTTTGCAAACTCACAAATTTTCACCTCTTTACAGTAAAATGTTATCTTCTTCATAGGACCCAGAAACAATTACAGGAGACTAAAGGTAGCCATACTGTCTTTTTTGGGAATGGCTAAATGACAAAAGACAAATGCTTTCTCTTTTCTTTTCTTTTCTTTATACCTCATTAGAAGCCAAGCAAATACAATGTCAAAGAAACACTGGACAGCTGTAACTGAGTTTATTCCCCTGGGACCGACAGATCAAGCTGAGTTGCAGCTTGTCTTTTTTTCTGTCACGTTCCTGGTCATTTACCTTATTATGGTAATGGGCAATGTGAGCATGATTTTGATCATTAGAAGTGACTGAAAACTTCACATTCCAATGTACTTCTTCTTTAGTCACCTCCCCTTTGCAGTTCTCTGTTACACTTTCAGTGTCACTCCTCAGATGCTGGTTACTTTCTTATCCAAGAGAAAAACCATTTTCTTCATTGGTTGTGCGTTGTTTGTTTGTTTTTGTGAGACGGAGTCTCAGTCTGTCGCCCAGGCTGGAGTGCAGTGACACGATCTCAGCTCACTTCAACCTCCACCTCCCGGGTTCAAGCAGTTCTCTGCCTTAGCCTCCCAAGTAGCTGAGATTACAGGCACGCACCACCACACCCAGCTAATTTTTGTATTTTTAGTAGAGATGAGGTTTCGCCATGCTGGACAGGCTGGTCTTGAACTCCTGACCTCAGGTGATCCACCCGCCTTGGTCTCCCAAAGTGATAGGATTACAAGCATGAGCCACCACATCTGGCCGGTTTTTTTGTTTTTTAACTTTTATTTTAGGTTCAGGAGTACACGCACAGGTTGGTTGTGTTTTATAATTCCACTTATTCATTGTCCTGGTAACCAGAGATTATCATATGCTTACAGTGATGGCTAATGACTGCTACATGGCCATTTGCAAGCCCTTGTTGTATGGTAGTAAAATGTCCAGATATGCCTGCTTCTCTCTGGCTTCTATTTCTTAAATATATAGCTTTGCAAACAATCTGGCACAGACCATCCAGATGCTTCATCTGTCCTTCTGAGGATCCAATGAGATCAACCACTTTGACTGTGCAAACCCCCTCTCTTAGTCCTCCCTTGAGCAGGTACCTGTGTCAAATAAATCACTGTGTTGATGTAGTCACACTGTCTTTTGAAACCTGAATATATTTTATAGGAGATTAAACACAAATATTGGGATGGTAAGTTTCTAACTCAACGTCCTTCCTTTGAGATGCGTCATGGAGGAAGCACAAAGCACTGTCTTATTAGTGGCAATAATTCTTAGTTGCAGCTAAGAAGAATTTGCCCTGTGAAGTTCCTCTGAATCATGTGCTTCTATTGCTTGGGCATTCTTATTTTTCTAACTTTGACTGACTTTTACCAGAGAGAGCATAAGACTGTAATTTGAATGCTGCATCTTTTACTCCCCACATTAATGTTTTTAAAATAATTATTTCCCATCATTAGGGGAAATGGTGCCTACAAGACAACATAATGTTTACCCACCACCCTAAAATACTTCCTTGGGCTGATTTTTCTCCAGGCATCTTTCTTTTTCATTGACTGAAGATTGAAATTCTTCCCTGGTGAAAGGAATGGTCTCGCTCCTATTGGTACTGATTGATCATTTCTTCTTGTTGGAAGCACAGTATTCTTTCTTGTTCATCACTCCCTTGCCTTTTATTAATTTTATATTCTTGGTTAATTAAGTCATGAGAAGAGAAGCTAGTTTGAAAAGGAGTCTTTTTAGATGTGACATGCCAATATTCCCAGAACCACCATCTGAAAAATCCACAAGTGGGGTCCTCATGGAATCTTTGTTCCTTCCCACTTAGTCCATCCCCCCTGTGGCTAAAATGGACCCGCAAAGCTGAAAAATTGCTTCTCATTGGCCACTCTCTCCAGTAATTAGTGTATTTTTCATAACACCACAGTCTTGCAATGCCAAGCAGCCATTGAATCTTAAAGGGAAATAATCATCTTGTAATTCAGACTGGTAGGAAGCAGTCATTTCTAATTACTTGTCATAAGAAAAGACAATGCAATTAAATATTCTGGCTTAAAATAGAGCCTCTACACAGCCACTGCCTCTGTTGATTCATATTTTTGACTGTCTGAAAAGGCAAAGTCAGCCAGATTGACCACAGGTTTATCCAAATTGGCTTTTACCATAATGGAAGGCACCTTGAAGATGTTTTGTATTTTTGGTGGGTATTATTATACAGGCTTGGAGAGCCATTTATTCCAATCCAAGATTCTTAGGACTGAAGAGTTATTAAGGATTATTTTAGAATGAGATTTAGGCACACTATTAAATATGCAGTAGGTACTTAAGTATCTCAAGAGGCATCTTTTTTGAGGGTTTATTGGAGTGAGTTGATTAGGATACAAAGATAATTTGTGGCTCCACCCAAAAGACACTTTTTAGTCTTCATCTTACTTGATCTTCGTGGCAAAGACAATACTATGTGTTCACGAAGTTCTAATCACTTTTCTCTTCCTGAATGTATAAGGCCACATTTTCTTGCCTTCCTTGTGGTTAGTTTGCAATCTGCTTCTGGCCAAATCCTTTAAGGGAGAGTGATATATGTCACTTTTGTGCTGAAGCCTAGAAGCACATGTGTGAGCCCTCCTGCCTTCCCTCCCCCTGTCATTGAGGTTGTTGAGGTCTTATCTGAAGATGTAAGACACACAGGATGGAACCAGTCTGGACTCTTGGATCACTGCTCAGAGGTGAGTTTCCTCAGGGTCCTGCAACAGACTGAGTGTTAGGGGGGAAATAAACTTTTATTATAAAGCTATTACCTGAAAGGGGACCTGAGCCAGATGCCAGGAGAAGGTTCTTGGACCTCGCATAAGAAAGAATTCAAGGCAAATCCATAGAGTAAAGTGAAAACAAGTGTAATAAGAAAGTAAAGAAATGAAAGAATGGCTACTCCATAGGCAGAGCCAGTAGCATGGGCTGCTAGATTACTGCATCTTGTTTTGTCAGCAGGGTCTTTGTGACCTGTATCTTGTGCCGACCTCCTTTCTCATCCCGTGACTAAGAATGCCTAACCTTCTGGGAATGCAGCTTGGTAGGTCTCAGCCTCATTTTACCCAGTTCCTATTCAAGATGGAGTTGCTGTGGCTTGAACGCCTCTGGCAAAGTCACTGTGACTTTAGGGATTATTTTATTACTGCAGCATCACCTAACTTATTCTGACTCAGTCTCTTTGGAGGCATCTGACTCAGTCAATCTTCCTTGGATTATGCAGCTCAAAGCTCTCCTGATATTCCTGCCACTCCTTTGACTTCATCTTCTCAGCCTCCCTTTGAGATTTCTCTTCCCCTTCCCAGTCTTTCAATATTGAAATTTCTTAGTTTTCTACTTTGGGGTCTCTTCTCCCATTCTGTACCATCTCCCTCTTTCAATGACCATCTGATGAGGACTCTTAAATGTGTATGTCTAGTCCAGTCTTCTCTCAAACGTACAGATCTCTATAAATATCTCCCCACCTATGGGATGTCTCAGGCTCAGTCCATCCACAATTCAACTTAAAAGCTCTTCTTCCCTCAAGCCTGCTTCTCCTCCAGTTTTTCTGTCCTCAGTGAATGGTAGTATCATATGTTGCAGCATCTGCAGAGATGGCTTCAATGAATCACACCTCTCCACATTCGTATTTTTGTTTAGAGTCTCCCACATTGACTCTGCCTTGTCCTGTGACCCACCTTAACCAACAGAATGTAGCGGAAGTGACATGGTACTGGAAGCTTCTACTTTTGCACTGTGGGGAGACTTGAATTGCCATCTTAGATGTCCAGCTATCCTCTAGAGAGACCCTGTGGAGACAATGGGATGTGGAGTCTACGTGGAAAGAAAGAAGAGGCCAAACTCTTTCAACATCCCAGCAGAGCCCAGTTTACCAGCTATCTGCACCAAGGCCCCCAGTATGTGAATGATACCATCTTGGAAAGTCCAAGCCACCAACTGACTGCAAATACATGAGAGAGCATGAGCAAGATCAGCAGAAGACTCGTCCAGCTCAGCAACATACACTGCAGAATCATGAGAAATAATAAAACACTTTGTTTAGTCACTGAATGTTGCACAGTTTGTTGTGCAACAACACAGCTACCTAGTGTCTGCTACTATAACTTCAATAGTCTCAAGGACATTAAAAGATATGGACTCCTTCTTAAAAAAACAAACAAACAAACAAAAAAAAACCATATCCCCAGAAACCTGGAGATCATCTTTTCTTTTTTCTCCTTCATCTCTCACATATAGTTCCCAGCCCCTTGGATTACACATCCTAATCGCTTCTTGAATACTACCCTTCTTTTGATAGTTTATACCATTGCCCAATCTAGATTACTATCATCTCTGTCTCCAATACTGGATCCCTCCTGCAGCTAAAGGGATCATCTACAATGCAAAGATGTTTATGATATTTGCCAGCTGATTAAAACCCTCCCATGGATATTATTGTTTTTAGGATAACATTCAATCTTAACATTCTTACAAATCTGTGCAGTTTTTGGCCTCTGCCTATCTTCCAGCCTTATTTTATGTGATTCTACACATTCTAAGCATCCTATATTTAATTCAGTTTTTCCAGGGTGTCATGTTTCTTGATATAACTTTTTGCTTTGGAATTTGTTCTTCATATCCAAAATATCTTTCTCTGTTGTCACCCCTTCCCTTCCACCTTTTTCAAATTCCTACTCAACCTTCAGGTCTCAGTTTAAATCATCTCCTCATGGAAGGCTTCTTTCAAGGCTGGATTGATTGTACCTGCCAAGTGCTCCCATATTGTTAATTAATTCTTTCATTCATCAAATTTTGATTGAGCATAAACTCTAAGCCATATACCGTGTCATTCTTCCCCTATAGTCGCACCCACCATGCTGCACTGTAATTATTTGGTTAGCTCTGTGTCAGGACTGTAGGCTCTTCAAGGAAGAGTACCATGTTTATCTCATTCCATTTTGTACCCCTGGTGTCTAGCACATAACAGATGCTCAATAGATATTCACGAATGAATAAAAGTAAACTTAGTCATGATAGCTGGTATAACTAGTGCAAGGAAATTATTATTCAATAGGTGCTCTGTTCTGATAAACATACCACTTAATATTTTATAAATTAAATATTTGGCAAGAGAAAAAATGCTCATGGTTTGTTGGAGGCAAACTACAATTTTCAGTGACAAATTAGAATCAAAACTGAAGTTCATCTGGTTTTCTGAAATCACAGTTATCAACAGATTGGAGGGCTGTAGTAGAGACCATTCAGCATTAATCCAGCAGCTTTGAGTCTGCACCATTACAAACATCAGGCTATAAAGGAAGGTTAACCTCAAAGATTTACTAAATCATTTATTTCAAAGAGAGCACTGGAAGTGTCTGTGGACTCTGAAAAACAGCTTGAATGTATTTGCTACAAAGAGATGGTACTAGAAATATCTTCAGCTATTCTAAAAGACCAAATATGACTAAAAACTGAAGGGTTCTCAGACGCGGTAACTGCAGTCACCCTTAGCAATGACTTTGACCCTGGTTGACCATCATTAGGTAGTCTGGCAAGTGCTAGGTAGGCCAGTTTCCTTAAATAATCTGCAAAGATCTCAGATTATTGACTCCAGTTCTTGGGTCCATTTCAGGGAAATTTCCACATGAAACCCAGGGCAGCCACAAAAAGATATAGGGGCAGGTGTGTGGTTGCTGACACCTGTAATCACAGTGCTTTGGGAGGTTGAGGCAGGAGGATTGCTTGACTCCAGGTGTTTGAGATAAGCCTGGGCAACACAGCAAGACCCTGTCTCTAAAAAAATCTAGCCATGCCTGGTGGTGCATGCCTGTAGTCCCAGCTACTTGGGAGGCTGATGCAGGAGGATCACTCAAGCCCAGAAGTTCAAGGATGTGGCGAATTATGATTGTGTACTGTACTCCAGTCTGAGCGACAATAGTGAAACTCTGTCTCTAAATAAAGAAAACAAGAACAAATAAAAAAACAAAATGGAACTGCTTGAGTCTAAATCCTGATTCTCTCACTTACTAGCTGTGTAACCTCGGGCAACCTATTTCAGCTCTCTGCCTCAGGTTCCGTGTCTATAAAATGGAGATAAGAATCATGCTATCTTATTTTTAAAAAGGATATGGGGCAGACACATAGGCGAAGCCCCTTCCATGATAAACTACCTATTGGTGATCATCTGCAGCCATTCTTGTGAGCATTGTTGTTTCTGGCCAATGAGCTCCCTGCATTCATTACAAAGCCCATCTACTTTTAACCTCATTCCAGTATTGTTTTCATATTAGGCATTTATGGAAGCTATGCCAATCATCTTTGAAAGTATGTTGGATGCAAATAAACACGTGAGATACAGTTATTTATCAAATTGAGATGCTGCAGTATATATGCTGGAAATTTTAGAGTGTTTTCTCTGGGCGCTAGGAATATGTGTGAACTTATATTTTTATGGTCCTGAAAAATGTTTTGCATCAAGAATTGTTTTACAAGAATTAACAACATAATAATTAGTAGAATGTTGAAGTGGAAGGGCTCTTAGCGAGTATTCTGCCTAAGCCTGCCATCATACTTGAGGGAGATAAGACCCAGAGAAGAAGTAATTTAACCAATCTCTAATGAGATGTGCAAATGTCAGCCACAAATGAGGTTTTGGTTCAAAGTTTTCAATTAAATGCCAATGATAGTTCATATTCTCAAAAATAGGGTTTGGCTTTCTGGCCATATTGTTTTATATCTTTCCTTTACACCAAACAGACAACTTAGATCTTCACTGAAGATAAAAGTGTCTGACATCTACATTTGAACTGTAAATTCTGTTGGGGTGTTTGAATACAGAGCTTGGGTTAGTATATTAGTTTGCCGGGGCTGCCATGACAAAGAACCACAAACTGGGTGGCTTAAACAGAAATTTATTATCTCACAGTTCTGAGGGCTAGAAGTCTGAGATCAAGATGTTGACACTGTTGGTTCTTTCTAAGCTATGAGAAAGAACCTGCGATGTGCCGTACTCTAGCTTCCACTGGTTTGCTGGCAATCCTTGGCATTCTTTGGCTCTTAGAAGTATCACCTCAATCTCTGCCTCCATCTTTATATGTGTGCATATATCTGCATCCAATATGTGCATATATCCCTGTCCAAATGTACATCTCCCTGTTTGCATATATCTGTGTCCAAATTTCGTCTTTTTATGAAGACACTAGTCACACTGGATTAGAGGGGCCCATCTTACTTCAGTAAGACCTCAGCTTTACTAACTATATCCACAACAACCATTTTTCCAAATAAGGTTGCATTCTTAGGTATGGGTGATTGGTACTTCAACACATGAATTTGAGGGAAAGGAGGACACCATTCAACCCATAACGGTATCACACAAAAGGGGGTATCATGGGGTAAATGGACTACAAAAACTCTTAGTGCCTTGTCTATTTCAAGGGAGGACGTCTGGACCAAGATACATAAGAGGAGTTTGCCTGAAGTTTGGACCTGGTTCTCAGGATGCCTGGAGGTCAATTTCTCCAAGAGCAAACACAAGCCCATGGTCACCTGGGAACCTTGTGGCAGCCACGCTGCAAGCCCACCCTGTGTTTTTCTGGCTTCTCTAATGAATAACTGTGTATGTGACTTCTCCAGCCTGTAGGTGGTAGATAGTTCCCCTTTAGTGTGCTATTTTTTTGGTGCCAGAATGATGAACCAACTTAGACATTATTTTTGGTAATTGGGCAGGCCTACTATATCTAGAAATTTTAAAAGTAAAATAATCATTAAGCCAAAATGCAAAAACTCCAAATAGCAATAATCGATCCCTTCCCTGAGCCTTCATATTCCTAGGGAACGGTCAACATTCCAGTCTGTGGCTTTGAAATTATTCAGAATAAATAGAAAGCTTGAGTTATAGAGTTTAACTACCAAGTTTTATAAAAGCAGAAAGACTGGGAAGCAAATGAATAATTGTGTGCCAAAATTTGCTGAAATTACCTATTTTTCCTGATCATGCCACTCATCACTCTTATCTTGTAGACAAGCATGATCTACCTGCATTTAGCACTAGAGACATGTCCTTACTGTAAAGAGATGCACAAATAAGTCTTTTAAAATATGGTTAGAAAGTTTTAAATGCTTTAGCAGCTGCCTTTGAAATACTGAGATTTATTCTTCCTGGCTGATTGAACATGATTCTACTTGGAGTTTTTCCTTAAACCAGATAGTTTTGTTTCAGCATAAAACCAGCTTGGAGAAAATGGGTGATTCCAGGCACTAAACACGAATTTGAGACATCCTCATCATGCTTTATGTAAGAGAATTAGCAGACGCTCATCTCCATGTGCCTTCAAAAGAGGAAACTAAGCAGACAGCCTTGTTAATTTAGCATATAGACTTGGAATACAGTACAACATCCATCATCTTATCAAAATTCAATTAAAATGTGAGTTACTGGCCAAAGAAAAGGAGCCAATTTTTTTCCTTCTTTCTCTTTATTTATTTATTTATTTATTTATTTTTCTTGAAGAAGAGTTCTTGGAACATCACTAAGCCCTTAATGGTTCTTTCATTATGGATGCCAATTTTGAAAGGGTAGTTTGAGGGTTTGAGTGGCCTCTTACGTTAAAAGTTAGAAATTCTGCCGTCACGTGGTTGCTATTAATTTAAAGTGTGTTAGCGCTAGCAAAGGTGACCAGGTAAGAAGGTAATTTTAAGGTCTTTCTCCTTATAGGGACTTTTGATCTAATTTAAAAACTCTTTGGATTCTACAGGATCTTCTCTTATCTGGCGGGGAACGTGAACAGTGATTATCCACTTAGCCCAGATCCATTCTCTGATTTTTAAAAATGTGATTTGCTAACACATACCAGACTTCACATAGGGAGAAGGTAAGCCCACAGGTCCAGTAACAAGATTTGTGGTGTTAAATGCAATTGGGTCTCAAATTTTAAGCAGTTAAATGTCTTAATTTGTTCTTTTCTTCCCACCATAATATAATGAGGATAAACTTTGACACACAGCAGCTCTGCAAAGGGAAGATTTCTCCTTGTTCATTGTTTCTCGAATCAATCTTCTCTCCTGAAATTTGATTTTCGAAGTGCCTTACAGTCCTTAAGCCAGGTGGCTGCAATGAGTCCACTTGGAACATTCATAATCATCTGAAATAAAAGCACACTCTAGAAGCCAGATGCACTTAAGACAATCAAATGTGGTTAGTCACCAAGTAGAAATAACTCTTTTAACCTCTCTCTAACTGTGCCCTTTAGCCTACCAATTCCAGCACAGGTTGCCGAAGGGAATCACCTTGGCTTTGAGGTAAATAGTATGAATCTCTCTGGGTTAAGTACTTATGTGTCCTCTTATGCACAGCAATTCGTTTTTCTGATATTTTAGCCCAAATATTGTCAACTAGAGGCTTGTCTTGTGGTTGGGAGAAGGAAATCTACATTGTGTTATCCAAAAGATCCATCAGAAGACTGTCTATAGAGGCTATTTTCATCCAGGATTTAATATTTGAAAATTAAATATTATAATATTTTCCATATCAGTTGGTCCTCCATCTCCAAGAAAGATTGACTGAGGAAGTGGTAAGTTTTTAAAAGTCAAAGAAATATAACACAACGTTAGATTTGTGGGGGAAACCATGAATTTGAATTTGACCACAACTGGCCATCTTTTGGTTTGTTTTTTTGTTTCTTAACAAAATTGTGCTGAGGCACAACTATTTCTCATTACTCAGTTAGCCCAAAGGGTAACTGGACTTAAATGTTTATGTAAGCCACACGTAAACTGAGAGCTGTTGACTTAAAAAGAGATATCACACTGCTTCCTTTTTTTTTTATTTCCTCCTAGATGGGAAAGTCAGGAGGTCGGTACTGGGGAACAATAAATAAGAAGAAAAGGGAAATTAATGCTATTAAATGTGGGAAAGTGTTACTAAGGAAAAACTGCAAAACCGATTGAAACAGTCTGGGTGTGTGTCCCCTCCAAATCTCATGCTGAAATACGATTCCCAGTGTTGGAATTGGGGGCTGGTGGGACGTGATTAGATCATGGGGACAGATCTCTCATGAATGGTTAAACACCATTTCCTTAGTGATATAGGAGTCCTTGCTCAATTAGTTTGTGTGAGATCTGGTTGTTTAAGAGTCTGGGACTCCCCCCTCCCTCTTGCTCCCTCTCTGGCCAAGTAACATGCGGGCTCCCTGTCGCCTACTGCCATGACTGGAAACTTCCTGAGGCCTTACCAGAAGCAGATACCAACCCCAGACTTCCTGTACAGCCTGCAGAACTATGAGCCAATTAAACCTCTTTTCTTTATAAATTACCCAGCCTCAGGTAATTCTTTATAGCAACATAAGAATGGTCTAACACACCAATCATATCCTTACATTGAAATAAACATAATAATATGTATGTTGAAACCTCAAATCTAAGTACTACCCAGGATGGAATTATAAGTATCTATGCTTATTTTAATGTGATTCTGTGGCTGAAACATAGCCTAATATTTCTCTCTCAATTGGGATACTTTCCATTGCAAGTAATGGAAAAACTGTCTCACACTGAATTCAGCAATAAGGAAACTTACAAGGTTTTATGAAACCGTAGTGGTGTGAATTCCAAAGGTGGTTAGTTTGGAGCTCAATAATGTCCTTGTGGGCTTTGTTTCTGCCATCTTTTTATCTACATATGCTAGTTATAATGTGGGCTTCACCCTAAGGCTGGGCCCTTTAAGGTTATAGGATATCTGTCAGTACAGTTAGATCCACATACTTTCTCTTAATTATCCAGAAAAGAAAAAGAATGCTTTCCTTAACTCTTAACAAACGTTCTGAGATTCCTGTTGATTGGAACATCGATTGGTTTAAACCTGGGTTACTTGAACCAATACTTATGGCAAGAGGGTGAGATTAACTTGCTGGATTACAGCAATCAGAGCCCAATCCTGGAGCTGATGGAAGAGTCAATCCCACCTCAACAACTGCTATAGAATAAGGGTTGGAAAGGCAACAGATTTACCACTACAGATACTCTGGGAGAAAGGGAATTCGAGATTGCCTATTCTTGTGTTTTTTATTTTATTTTTTTTTAATGAGAGGCAGTAAATGATACAGTTGTAACTTTAGAGCTATCACTAATCTCACTGTTTTTATTGAGCCCTTTTCTGACAGATATTAGAGAAGATGAGATTGTGAGGTTGCTCAACG
This sequence comes from Papio anubis, assembly GCF_008728515.1. NCBI lineage: Eukaryota > Metazoa > Chordata > Mammalia > Primates > Cercopithecidae > Papio > Papio anubis. The sequence goes on from NC_044978.1 coordinate 144,812,121, forward strand.
GTCTCCTCATTCAGGTTACTCATAATTTTCTTCTGTGACTCACATAGATGTATACAGACTCACATACTGGTTCAATTCAAAGCATCAGAAATAATTCTTAAATTCTATGTAAGAAGATGAAGATCAATGATACTCAAACAGGAAATTACTGCAAATGTCTTACTAATAAATCAAAATGGTTTATTAAATGGTTCACAAAAGCAAAATATAGTTTCTTACCTTACATTTTTTTTTTTACAAAGATAAACTAAGAATTTAGACAAGGCTGATTTTATCCTATTCAAAGGTTCTCAAAACAAAAAATACAATGGCATATATTAAATACTCTCTTTTTTAAAAATGTTAAGTTCTGGGATACATGTGCAGGTTTGTTACGTAGGCAAATGTGTGCTATTGTGGTTTGCTGTACCTATCAACCTGTCATTGAGGTTTTAAACCCCTCATGCATTAGATATTTGTCCTAATGCTCTCCTTCCCCTTTCCCCCACCACCCCTTAAGGGGCCTCGGTGTGTGTTGTTCCCCTTCCTGTGTCCATGAGTTCTTATTGTTCAACTCCCACTTATGAGTGAGAACATGCGGTGTTTGATTTTCTGTTCCTGTGTTAGTTTGCTGAGGATGACGGCTTCCAGCTTTATCCATGTCCCTGCAAAGGACATGATCTCATTCCTTTTTATGGCTGCAGAGTAGCAGAGTATTCCATGGTGTATATGTATCACATTTTCTTTATCCAGAATACTCTATTGATACACCAAACAAGATAATCCTTGGGTCTAGAGTGGAATCTTGAGTCTAGAGAACCAAGGAGATCAGAATTCATGAGAGTTCCTTCACCAGCTTTCTGAAAGGCATTCTATTGTTTACTTTGTCTATTAGGGTAGACTGTCTGATGGCACTTTTTCAGTACTAACCAATTGTTAGTTGCCTAGTCTCTCAAATTCAGATTAAGGTGGATATGTGTTTTTTGTTGTTGTTGTTGTTTTGTTTTTTTGTTTTTTTTTTTTTTTTGAGACAGAGTCTCGCTCTGTCGCCCAGGCTGGAGTGCAGTGACGCGATCTCGGCTCACTGCAAGCTCTGCCTCCCAGGTTCACACCATTCTCCTGCCTCAGCCTCCCCAGCAGCTGGGACTATAGGCGCATGCTGCCACGCCCAGCTAACTTTTTGTATTTTTGGTAGAGACGGGGTTTCACTGTGTTAACCAGGATGGTCTCGATCTCCTGACCTTGTGATCCACCCGCCTCGGCCTCCCACACTGCTGGGATTACAGGCATGAGCCACCGTGCCCGGCGGATATGTGTTTTATAAGGTAAGCTGAGGCCCACCAGCTCCATGGAAATCTTTGCCCATGGTTCAGTGCCTGAGATTTTTGCATATGAGGTTTGAAGTTTTCCCTCCTGAGTGCTGGATGAAGGTGGGAGAGAGAAAGAAAAGTTAAATATGGAAATTACTTTTCTTCAATATTCTGTCTCTTGACTACAATAAAAGTCTTATTGGGGGGTATTATTATTCTAGCACTGAAACACAAATGCTTCCACCATATTCTTGACAGTGTTCTTGATGAAAGCACTACTTTCCACTGGAAATTTCTTAGGAGAATTAGATCTTGAATAAAGAAGTCTAGTGAATTTCAGCCATGTTTGCTCTCAGCCACAGCTCCCTGACCCTTAACTCACCTGAGCCTCCACTTCCTGCTGTCATAGTTCCAGATACAAGTATCCCAACTGATTTTCTTTTATTATTATTTTTTAAGTTTTACCTTTGGAGACAGAGTCTTGCTCTGTTGCCCAGGCTGGAGTGCAATTTCGGCTCACTGCAACCTCCGCCTTCCGGGTTCACGTGATTCTCGTGCCTTAGCCTCCCAAATAGCTGAGACTACAGGTGTGTGCCACCATGCCTGGCTAATTTTTTGTATATTTTAATAGAGATGGGGTCTTGCCATGCTGCCCAGACTGGTCTTGAACTCCTGAGCTCAGCTAATCTGCCCTCCTCGGCCTCCCAAAGTGCTAGAATTACAGGTGTGAGCCACTGTGTCCAGCCCCAACTGATTTTATAGTTACCATTCTTGTGACTGGCCATCAAGAATTTTAAAAAGGTCTAAGAATTAAACAAAACAAAAACAAAACATGTCTGCATGTTGGTAAGGTATTTGTGTGATTTCCCAAAGGTATCAATTGTCCAGTCAATGTTTCTCAGAGTGTGTACTGTGGAACCTAAGTGCTAGAAGATGCTGAGAAGAGTCTGGAATAGAGCTTCTTAATGAAGTATAGTTAGACAAAGATGTGAGTTTAACAAATTTAAACAGGCTCCTGCAGAACTGTGTAGGCCTTTGCTATGCTTTCTATATCTCCAAGAAAAACGATATGCAGCACTTTTTACTCAGGTGTAACCATGGAATCCGTTTCTTGAAGAGCATTTCATACAACACTCCTGAGGAACACAGTTTGGAAAACGTTCATCCCTGTCCAATTACCATGTTTGCTGTGAGTTTATGATCTGCCTGCCCTTCATCAGCCTTTGTTATCAAGTAGTCCCAGGATTCTATTCTACGACAAAAAAAAAAAAAAAAAAAAAAAAAAGGAAAAGCTTTGCCCTTTTCTTTTCAAGGAGTAATAGGATGGAATAAAGACTCCAAAGCAACTTTTTCCAAGAATGTTAGGTCTAATTCAAAATCAAAAGCCTCTGATTCATCTTCATTGTTGTATTTCTGAGGGCAGAGGACATTTGCCATTAACCTCTAACTGGATCTTAAAGTCCCTTCTGCTATGTAAATACATTGAGGCCATAACAAACTTGGGAATGGTAACACCGTGGTTTTATACAACTGACGTAAGATTTTGCTGAAGCATTTTTTGTGACTCACTCTTAAGGCGAGGACAAATGCTACACACGTAAACAGCAAATGGAGATTAGGGTCTGGTATCAACTAGAAGTTCATGTTAAGACCTGGCTCTCCCCCATGGGAACAGAACTCTAATTATATATATTGAAGGGCAGCAGCTGAAAAGCTCACAGTCCACTCACAGAGCAGCAAGATGGCCGTACAATAGCCAGGCTCTCCCAGGACTGCATACTCAAATAAATGTTCTCTTTATTTAAGCCTAGACTACATTTCACTGCAGGGTTTTGGCAATTCAACAAATTCTACGAAACTGTCTTTTCTGGTGTGGATCTGGAAGGCTTTCCTTCTCTCTTTTGTAACTTTCTTATTTTTCCATATTATAAAAGCCATATAGATGGTCAGTGTGGAGAAAACACTCGAAAGTGTTCAGATAAAAATTTTAAAAAATCTATAATTACACTAATCAGAAATAACTGCTGTCAATATTTTGGCATATCTAATTCAGTATTTCCTTTTCAGGTTGGTACATATTTATTTTGCAGAGGTTCTGAGAATATTTGTAAATTCTTTGTGGTCCTAATGCTATAAGCTAGAATTTATTTCAGGGGCAGATTCCCTCTTCTCAGAAGAGTTACTCTGATAAGCATATCCAGTAATATTGATACAAGTTAAGCAAGAGTTTTTTCATACTGTAGCCCTGAATATTGGTAAAGTAATTCTACAAGCTCAACTTTCACTATATTGTTACTAGTCCTAATGCATGGTCATCCTAATCGAAATGGCTAATATTTACCATATATGCTAAAATATTTATTTAATCCTATTTAAAATGCATGATCCTATTTAATCTCACAATAACACTATATGGTATGTTTTACTATTATCCTCATTCTGCAGATGAGGAAACCAAGACACAGAGAAGATAAACAACTTGCCTGAGGTCACATGGTAAGTGGTGGAGCTGGGACGTGAACCTGGACATCCCAACTCCAGAGTCTGTGCTCCTTCTTTAGACAGATATATTAATTGAGATGTTTAGTAAGGGAAAGGCTATCTTTGCTGTGGGCTGGCTGTAAAAATCAATGTGATATTTGCTGGCTTTATTTGGATTCCTTTAGCATGTTTAAATACAAGGGTGCTCTCCTAGGGGTAGGGGTGGAAGAATGAGGGGAGGAGAGAGAGAATAGAAGGAAACTCTAGTTGGGAAAAGTGTGCCTCTCAATGTGGCAGCGGGCCAGAGGCCAGGAGCTAAGGAGGAAGGATGGATATGACTCCCTGTGAACAGGCATAGCCAATGGATTTTTAAGAGCAATGATCCGTTAATTCCAATTTGATGTTTTCCTTTCTTGTCTTGTAATTTGGCTATGCTCTCCTCAAGCCATATTTAAACTTATTAAACCATGAGAGGCCCCTGTTAGCTGGTCTCTGAAGAATAAAACAGTGGTGGGTTGTATCCATGTTCAGGGCTTAGTTGGACTGAAGAGAGAGAATTGCATATAGAAGGAAAGATGAAACAGGCAAAAGTGATTGAAGAAGAAGCCTGGGGCAGCCACTGAGCAAGAACTGTGGAAAACAAAAACCAGGGCACTCTGAAGATCAGATATAATTGCAGAAAGGGCCAAATTTCTTATCGTCCTGTAGAATGGGGCATGGATTTATGCCTGGATATCATGGGAAGGCATGGCCCTATAAATCTTAAAAACTGCAGATGCTCGGGTTACATATATAATACAAAACATGAGACATAGTTTATATATATATATAATAGATTTGACTTATAAAACTTGAATCATGTGCATAGTTTGATATTATGGCTATTTATTTATTTTGGGACAGGGTGTTGCTCTGTCACCCAGGCTGGAGTGCAGTGGCACGACCACAGCTCTCTGCAACCTCTGCCTCCCAAGTTCAGATGATCCTTCCACCTCCTCCCGAGTAGCTGGGACTACAGGCTCATGCCACTACAACCAGCTAATTTTTCTGTTTTTAGTAGAGATGGGGGTTTTGCCAGGTGGCCTAGACTGGTCTCGAACTCCTGGGCTTAAGCGATTCTCCCAAAGTGCTGGGATTACAGATATGAGCCACTGTACCTGGCCTCATGGCTTTTTTAAACTTAGCATTTTATTGTGGGTACTTTAATAATTTAAAGTAAATGTTTTTGAAAATGGAATTTTTCAATGGCAGAATGTTATTATAAAGATATGCCATAATTTTCACAATGATTTCCCTATTGTTAGACATCTGGGATGTTTTCCAATTTTTTGCCTATGTAAATAACAATGGGACAAGGATGTCTATTATCACCAATTACTGGATAGCTTAGCAATACAATATGACATAAAAAATGAGAACATAAAAAAATAATCTTTTTTGTGGATGATGATTAACATAGAAAATTCAAGAGATACGATAAACAATGCATCAGAACTAATAAAGGAGTCCAGCAAAGTTGCTGGGTCCATGATTAACATAAAGAAATCGGTGGTATTCTTGTATATGAGCAATACTAATTAGAAAAGTATAGTCTATAAATTCAATTTTCATCAAACTCCCAAGGCATTTTAGAGTTTACAAGCTTATCCTAAAATTTATATGAAAGAGTAAAGATCCAAAAATAGCTAAGACAACTTCGAGAAAGGAAGTTTGCCCTTCTAGATAGCAAGACTTAATATAAAAATATGGTAATTAAAATAGTGCCATATTAGTGTAGAGATATACAAATATATTAATGAAATGAAATAAATTCCAGAAACAGGCTCTTACATATATGCAAATCAGTATCCCACAGGAGTGATATTACAAATCAACAGGGAAAGGATGAGTTTTTAAACAAGGAGTTCTGGGAAAATCGACTATCCAAAGAGGAAAAACATTAGATCCCTACTTCACTTTATAAAGATCCAAATTCAAAACTTTAAGAATTTTAAAAGAGTATGTAGCAGGATACCTTTATGCAAGCAATTGGTAAAAGATTGGGATCTAGGATATTTACACATCCCCTAAAAAGCTCTATGAATAATAAAGCCATTTGGTCGGGTGCGGTGGCTCACGCCTGTAATTCCAACACTTTGGGAGGATGAGGCAGGTGGATCACCTGAGGTCAGGAGTTGGAGACCAGCCTGGCCAACGTGGTGAAACCCTCTCTCTACTAAAAATACAAAAAATTAGCTGGTGTGGTGGTGCATGCCTGTAATCCCAGATACTGGGGAGGTTGAGGTAGGAGAATAGGAAAATTGGCAAATGAAATGAACAGGTAATTCACAGAAGTGGAAACTGGTCCATTTTTGTGCTCAGAAGTCCAATAGAGATGAAAATATGCCCAGTTCAGCCTCATCAGTAGTCAGGAGACATAAATTCAAGCAATGCCTTCCATCAGAAAGGCAAAAAAATTAAGAAACTAGAGATACCAAGTTTTGAGTATGATGTGGGGAAACAGGATCTTCTATGTTTTGTTGAACTATTTGGAGCAATCACTTTGGAAAGCAGTTTGTCAATATTTAGTAGGGTTGAAGGTACTCATAACACAACAAAACTTATGAATAAATGTGAAAACATAAAAATGCAATGAAGTTGATAGCCCCTGTGTATCCTCCTTGATAGGGGTCCCCTTCCTCCTACAGCAAATCCTGAATTTTGTTTGTGTTATTCCTTTGTTTTGATTTGCTCTTTTATTATATTGGGTACTCCCAGAGACTATAAGGCTTAGTTTTCTATTGTCTTTGGGCTTCATATCAATGATGTTGTACTGTATGTAATTACGGGTGCCTTGCTATTTTAATCTTATATTTTCTGAGATGCACCTAAATATATGTGTGTACTCTGCAGTTCACTCATTTTTCACTACTAAGATAGAATACTCTAATATTCAAACTGTACTGTGAAGGACTTTCTGGAACGTGTCTCCCAGGGCACATGGGTGAGAATTTTCTTGAGCTTCTCTAGAGTTTAGGTTAAGGCATTTATGTTCTAGAAGTGAAATTGCTATGTCAAGGGGTATGAGCTTCATCAGCTTCACTAGATAATACAGAATTGTCTACCAATATATATTCTTTTTTTTCCCCCTTTTTCTTCAACTTTTATTTTAAGTCAGGGGAACATGTGCAGGATGTGCAGGTTTGTTACATAGGTAAATGTATGCCATGGTGGTTTGCTGCACAGATCATCCCTTCACCTAGGTATGAAGCCCAGCATCTGTAAGCTATTCTTCCGGATACTCTCCCTCTCCCCACAGGCCCCAGTATGTGTTGTTCTCCTCCCTGTGTCTATGTGTCCTCATTGTTCAGCTTCCACTTATAAGTGAGAACATGTGGTATTTGGTTTTCTGTTCCTGTGTTAGTTTGCTGAGGATAGCAGCTTCCAGCTCCATCCATGTCCCTGCAAAGGACATGATCTCATTCCTTTTTATGGCTGCATAGTATTCCATGGTGTATATGTACCACATTTTCTTTATCAGGTCTATTACTGATGGGCATTTGGGTTGATTCCGTGTCTTTGCTATTGTGAAAAGTGTTGCAGTGAACATATGTGTGCTTGATCTTTATAATAGAATAATTAATATACCTATACCCAGTAATGGGATTGCTGGGTCAAATGATATTTCTGCATCTAGATATTTGAGGAATTGCCACACTGTCTTCCACAATGGTTGAACCAGTTCACACTCCCACCAATCGTGTAAAAACCTTCCTTTTTCTCTGCAACCTTGGCATCATTTGTTGTTTTTGACTTTTTAATAATCGCCATTCTGACTGGCATGATATGGTGTCTCATTGTTTTACCAATATACAATCTTATCAGTAGTGTATGAGCTCCCGTTGTTCCATATCCACACTAACACTTGTCTTATCAAAGCTTTAAATTTCTATCAGCTTGGCTTGTATAAAATGGTATCTCATAACGGCTTAAATTTATATTTCCTCCTTAAAAATATGGAATATATTTGTGTGTTTTGCTATTCACGTTTTCTATGAAATGCCCATCATGTCTTTTGTTGTTTTCCATTGATCTGTTTGTATTTTTCTTATTGATATTCTGAAGTTATTTATTTTGGATACTAATTGTTGATTTATGTGCAACAAATATCTTCTCTTGGGTTGTAGCTTTTTAAAAACTTTCTTTTCACCATATAGAAGTTCTTAATTCTTAAAAAAGCTAAATGATTTCCTGGTTTTGGGGAGATAGGAGGAGTCTTGTCTTACTGTTTTTGTTTGTTTTGTAGAGACAGGGGCTTCCTTTATTGTCCAGGCTGGTATTGAACTCCTGGGCTCAAGTGATACTCCTGCTTCATGCCTCCCAAAGTGCTGGCATTATAGGTGTGAGCCACCGGGGCCAGCCATCAATCTTACTCTTGTTTTAATTTGCATTTCTGTATAACTAGTATGGTTGAAAATTTTTTGTTATTTATTGGCCATTATATTTCTCTGTGAGTCTATGTATGTTTTCTATTGATTAGTAAAAGGCTTTCATAGTTTATGGCTATTAGCGCTTTGTTATATTTGTTGGAAATATTTTCCCCAGCTTTTCATTATTTTTAAAATTTGCCTTCAATTCTCTTTATTATGTATTTAAACATATTTAAGCCTATCTTTTCTTTTCCTGTTTTGCTTTTTTTTTGCACTTAACACGTTAATCTACCTTGAATTAATTTTATTGTAAACAGATGATGTTAATCAACTATCTCTCCTCTGGTCATTGGCTTGTGACACTATTATTATACACTAAAGTTTTTATGTTTATTTGGATTTGTGTATCATATTCATTGCTGTGACAGTTATAATTAGTTTATCAATTCTTGCCTGAGATATGTACTTTATTTTCTTTACAGTAAATTTTACTGTTGGGCAAGGCAAATTCCAGTAAATTTTACTGTTGGGCAAGGCAAATTCCTTTGATTATTCATTTTTTAAACACTTTCTTGTATCATCTCAGAAAAGGCATTCTCCATTTGTCTAATCAATGATTCCATGTTTCCCAGAATGTTATCCTATCAACAAGATGAAGTTTCTTGATTTTCAAGGTATCAGACAATCACAGATTTTCATGGATTCAGGAGGAAGTGTTCAATACTCCAGGGTCAGAGGTTGGGATAGTCATTAATTCCATAGCAAAGGAGCATGAGTGTAGTGCTTGAGAAAATGTTGGATAGATGCTCCCTATAGCTCTATTAGAGTCATCTCAGTCAGCCAAGGTGTTTTCTAAGACCACGGGACCTGCTGAAATAATTCCCTGTCTACCTGGTGAATAACAAAGGACACAAGCTATCACAGACAATGCCATTATTCCTGCTGAAAAACTGGAAACACTTTCATTCATGGATCAATGGATCTATTTGCAGTGAAATAATATTGCGGTATGGGAACCAATGTGGAGTGCCGTCAGAATCCTTTCCCCATCGGAATGGTTAGAAAGAGACCCTCCCTTTGCTCAGGGCTGGGCTGTTGAGTTTGAGTTTGAGGTTTGGCTGTGAAGCAAAAGTTGAGTGGGACAATGTGTTATCTATCAGGCAGCACTAGTTTTTCCTTGACTCTGGAAATAAGACTTTGAGAGGGAAAAGGAGGTTTTGGAGATGGTACGTATCTCCATCTCCAAGGAGAGGTCAGTGGGCTCTGGCCAGGGGTGTGGTTGGCACAGAAAGACTCCTCAGCCTCTACTGCGGCAACCACCAAGGTGTCCAAAGCCTTGCCACAAAGAAAAGCTCCACTTTTCTTTCCAGAGTAAAAAATCAAATCACAAAGAGAAAAAAAAAACAAAAAACAAAAAACAAAAATACTGCTGTGATTCAGATATTTGTCCCCTCCAAACCTTATGTTAAAATTTGTTCCTCAGTGTTGGAGGTGGGGCCTAACGGGAGGTGTTTAGGTCATGGGGGTGGATCCCTCAAGAATAGATTGAAGCTCCCACTCAAGGGTGAGAGAGTTCTCGCTCTGTCAGTTTCCATAAGAGCTGGTTGTTAGAGACAGCCTGGCATCCCCACTCCCACCCGCACCTCTTGCTCCCTCTCTCACCATGTGATCCCTTCATGTGCCAGCTTCCCTTCACCTTCTGCTATGAGTGGAAGCCATCTGCGGACTTGATCAGATGCAGATGCCCAATCTTGAACTTTTACAGACAGCAGAATCAGGCAATACTTTATTTATAAATTACCCAGCCTCAGGCATTCTTATAGCAACACAAAAGGGACTAAGACAAATAGTAAGTCCATTTGAATATTTGTTTATATGTGTAAATTTACTATAAAAACAGTGTTCTAGTCTCTGTTTGGGTGCAGATGAAATCCTACCAAGGTCTAGCTATGGTCAAATGTCCTCCTAGTTGGTCTGGAATAAGATTCCAGACACGGGCACCAGGAATAGTTGGATAGGAAATTATCCTGATCCACCCTGATTGGGGACAGAAGGCAAAATACACAATTATGTAAAATCTTATACTCATCCAGAATAAGCCACTTATCCCTCTGATACTTCAGTCTCTCACCTGTAAAATGAGGAGGCATACATCTATCTTCTCACATGCCAGAAATGCTATTTGATAAGTAAAACAATGCTTGCAAAAGCGCATTTGGTAAAATGATGCCAAACAAATTTAGGAAAAATTATAGTGTGTCTATTTGCACACTTTTCTGTCCTTTTGAGTCACTCAGAAGCATGAACGTTTACCATTAAGGGGAAGGGCACAGTTGGGCAAAACACTGAACATGGGCATTTGTGAAATAGTAATGTTTGATGACAATGCACAAATACTGCTGCCTAAAAGTGTTATGAATCATAACAGTATTACCTGATGATTAATGGCTCTATTGGCTTCTTTCTCTGTGTGACCCAAGACACTCTGAAAAGCAAATATTTTGCATGGCCATTTCTTGATAGATTTTTCAAAAATAAAATAAAATGATCAAATTAGTAGCAGTTGATAGAAAAGCAAAGAGGAGACTGAGCTATAGGTTGGAAACTAGTGGCCTCAGAACAAAATTGGACTTGCACATATATTTTGCTGAACCCTGCAATTTTGCATAGCACTGTGTTGGAAAGTGTTTGAAATTGTCAACATTTAAAAACCAGAGATTTCACATAAAACGACTGATGAAGCCAAGTAGCTGCCTCTTTCTTTAGACAGAACAGTTTGCCACACTCCACGCTGCTCTCTACTGTCCTCTTCTGGTTCTCATTTACAATGCCTAACTGGTTACCTGGTTCGTAACCCCTCTAGTCATTTGAGTTTATAACCACTACCTTACATAATGCCAAAGAACGGGGAAAGGAGCCTTGATTTGGACTCTAAAAGGAGTCCTTAGGTCTTGAAGAAAGTCCATGGAAAGAAAGCTAGTTCAACAACCTTCAGGCAAAATGTTCGTTTTTGAATAAAGATATTCTTCATAGACCTCATATTAGAGTAACAGTCTTTGTTTCGAAATGCATTCTAGTTCAATGGGCTTTCATTTAAATAACAATGAAAATATTAAGTTCACCTGATAGCTACTAAAACTCTCTTATGAGAAGAATCCACTTTTCCATGCAAACAGCAGCAACTACTAACTGTCCATCAAACTCTGCAAAAAGAAGACAATGCATGGTGGCAATTAGAATAGCACATTTTGGCCTGGCGCGTGGCTCACGCCTGTAATCCCAACACTTTGGGAGGCCGAGGCAGGCAGATCACCTGAGGTCAGGAGTTTGAGATCAGCCTGGCCAACATGATGAAACCTCATTTCTCCTAAAAATACAAAAAATTAGCTGGGCGTGGTGGTGGGTGGCTGTAATCCCAGCTACTCAGGAGGCTGAGGCAGGAGAATCGCTTGAACATGGGAGGCGGAGGCTGCAGTGAGCTGAGATCACACCACTGCACTCCAGCCTGGGCAACAAGAGCAAAACTTTGTAAAAAAAAGTATCATGTTAAAGCAATTGAAAATTTCAGGGGATTTGCTTGGTATTGCCACCACCTTCAAATTTGGAACAGAGTGCAAGGCAGAATACATGTGTACTTCAGAGAGCCAACAGTGTCAGCGGGATGCTACTTTTTCACAGCAGATTTCCTGGCTCCACACCTGAGGAAAAGGGCCTTAGTAAACACACCTCACATACATAATAAGTGGGGAACACTGGGGCAGTGCTGGGGAAACTGGCAGAATACAGGGACTTCAAAAAGTTTGCCTTGGCTGGGTGCGATGGCTCATGCCTGTAATCCCAGCACTTTGGGAGATGGATGTGGGTGGATTACTTGAGCCCAGGAGTTCAAGACCAACATGGGCAACATGGAGAAACCCTGTCTCTACTGAAAATACAAAAAACTAGCTGGGTGTGGTGGCACATGCCTGTAATCCCAGCTACTTGGGAAGCTGAAGTGGGAGAATCACCTGAGCCTGGGAGGTCGAGGCTGCAGTGAGCTGAGATTGCGCCACTGTACTCCATTCTGGGCAACAGAGTGAGACCCTGTCTCAAAAAAAAAAAAAAGAAAAAAAGAAGTTTGCCTTGTTTTTGTCTAGCCAGTGCTGCACGCTGACCATTATTTGGTTGTTTCAGACAAATTCACTGGCATTTGCATGGTCTCTGCTGGTTATTGTGTGTCTCATCTCCAGGAGCTTAAACCCTTCCATAGAAGGCAATTCCTCAGTGACCCCTAAACCAGCCAGTGAGTTTGGTTTGCCTTCAATAGCTGACCTCAACTATGCATCAATAGGTATATGCAAACATGCAGCATTGCCATCATCTGTCTATGTAACCCTGGACCAAATGCTACAAGAGAAAGCTTGAGTCTCTCTTTCCCATGTAAGAAAACTAACTGCCACCCCTCCAAAAATAATTAATGGAATACAGAGTTGATTTGAGTATTTTATTTATAAATGTACATTTACTATAAAAGCTGTTGCATTTTAGACAACTTGTTGTTTTTATTTTTTACTGTTTCTCAGAGGCATTTTAGAATAAATATTTTAAATGAAAGTTAGTATAACCGATATAGAACATTGGCCCACCCAGAGCAGTAACATCTTTTGGACGGACTCACATATCAGGTGGATCATTTCAGTTTGTTAAATCTTACACTGTGTATAGATAACTATAATATGTATTGCATTAATCACACTACATAGAAAGAAAATATCATGGAAGTTCGCTAGTGAAAAACAAAAAGTTACCCATGATTTTTATTAAAGAGTAGGGACTAGCTTTTGGAGTATGAGAAAAAAAATCAGACATACTTCTTCAGGAACAATAAATCACTCACTTGCCTCATCTGTTTTTTAAACAAACACATTTACATTATAGCTCAATGGAGCAGAGCATTTTTTTTTCCTGGGATCTCAAAGATTATTTGAAAAGAAATAGATCATGCTCATTACGATGCATTGGAAAAAACAAGATCTAGTCTGCCTAAGCTGCCATGGAACAGACTCCAAATGAAATCTAAATCAAATAGAAATAGAAACAGTTGGCAATTAGAATTTAGTAAATGTTGGAGATGATTCTGTGCTGGTGACTAGTGTTCATTATGGGAAAGCACATTTTGCAGTTGGAGAATGGGGCTTTATTTTTCTTGACTCGATTCTAGCTTCAATACATGTACAATGAGCCTCACTAAGAAATATGTATAAATGGGTTTGTGAAACTAGAAGAGAATGTGCAATATTCATGTAATCCTTACATAACGGATGGAGTTGCACATGTAAAAGGTATTCTATAAAAATCCATTATGAATGACCATATTGTACATGTTTGTGCATTACTGGTGGTACTCTAATATCATGCAAAGTGTAAACATCCACATTATCAAAATATTTAATAAAACATGCAGTGAATAATCAAAATATTGGACTTGATCTGTACATTTTCAAAACAATTTTTCTTTTTAATTTTTTCCTTTTTTCTCTTTTTTTATTTTTATTTTTTCCTGTAAAACAGCAAACACCTCCATGAGAAGTCTTGGAAACCTGGAAGTGACTTCATCTTTCTTCAATGTACTGCATCCATAATTTGTCACTATGTGCAACAGCTTTGCATTTTCTAAGGCACAATTTTTAATGAAATGATGTGTACATTTCAATCTAATAACAGCTCATCCAAATGACAAATATGGTCGAAATCCCTCCAGTGGCTGAGGAAATTTCTGCACCTATATGGAACCCACATGCAAGGAACCCATCTAGCATGTAATAAATAATCGCTAGCCATACTCAATAAGACACGGAAAAATTATTGCTTACATAACAGAAAAACATCTACTTGACCCCCTTTTATGACTACATCAATCTACTAGGAGTGTATCCACAGTCTACATTCACAAAATGTCATCTTGACTTATTTGCCATTGATTTAAGGCAGAATAAATAGTCCCCCTTTCCCCAGTCTTAAAAACAAAAAACAAAAAACCCAGCCTGGAGATCTACATTGTGATGCTTTTTAATAACTTGACTCCTTTCTTGGCCAGCTGAAACTCATCGCACAGGGCAGAAAATAAACACAGCTCTCCACAAGAGTTCCTCTCTAAACTTCTCCACAGGCAAGGTCCGGAGTTCTTGATAGTAAAAAAAGCGATGGAGAGTGGAGGAGAGTCGGTATTCATTGAAGTGGGCGGGGCATAATCTGTGCTGTAGGTTCTTGCTGATCACAGACCAGGGGCTGACCACATCATACACTACGTGGATTCTATTAAGATGGACTTAATGCTTTTCTTTGGACACCTGTGCTTCAGGCCCTTAAGGAGAACTTGCCAGCAAGGGTGAGCAGTGCTCACACCTAATGATGAACTTATCTCGGTGCCTCATCTTCCATATGCCTCATGTTAAGTCTCTTATTGAAGACTCCTAATCTAGTGTCTCGAGAGAAGCAGGCAACAGAGGCCTGATGTCTGACATTGACTCTTTGGAAGATTAAACTTCCTCACAGATTTTGATAATGACTTTGGAAATGATGACTGAAATATTTCCCTCTGCTTTCTTCCTACCTTCGGGCAATGTCCCAGAGTGTAAATCTAGCTGATATTGCAAGGTTTTGCTTTATTTGATGAACCAGCCTATATTAATGACATAACTTCCAAGGTACACAAAATCTAATACTAACGGTGCAATAATTTATTGGTATAATTTCTACCTCCAAAGGTAAGTAACACAAATGTTTCAGGATTACAGTATATATTATCAAACTAGTGTCTTTGTATTAAAAACAAATTATAGCTCAGAGATAGAGCTTGCTGTGATGTTTAGTTTCTGAAATGCATTAAATTTATCCTCCAGTCTTAGAAGACTGTGTGTCTCAACTTGGCATGTCTTGCACTTTCTGCAACTCAATTTGTAAACATAAAGTGTTTAATTCCTAGAAATTCTAAAACAAAACAGGTTTATTGCATCATTTAGCTAATTCCCAAAGAAGAGAATAATACAGTTTAAACCATAAGCCTGTTTGACCATGCTAAAACCTTTTTTGAGCTATTCAGGATCATTACAACCCCATATTCTTTTGTGTATACTGTGCAAATGCAAAAAAAAAAAAAAAAAAAAACCCAAAACAATAAACAGGAAAAACACAAACACTGTGCTACAAAAGAACAGATACCACCTTTCAGAAGAGCCTTTCAGAAATTAGGTAAATGCTGAGAAGCCCCTGAACTTGGGATTTCATTAAGCAGTTGCCAGGGGACACCCTCAATAAAGAAATGGTGAGTGATCCGGAAGCTTGAAAACCATGTCACAATGTTGTAGGCTGCCCAGCACCTGTGATTAAAACAAACAACAACACAAACAAGGGTGGTCAGGCAACATTTCTCGCTTCAGACATTTTAAAACCTCCCTAATGAGCAACTGCCTTTACCACAGTCTCCTCTTGCTGGGGACTGGAAACTTCTCCCATCCTGCTACTTGAAGTGTGGCCCCAGGACAAGTAGTATTGGCATCACCTGGAGTCTGTTTGAAATCCAGGCTCTTGAGTCGCATGCCAGACCCATTTAATGCCGTGCACAGGTGATTCACATGCACCGTGAAGTTTGATCAAATGCTCTGGATTGCCCCTAAACCGAAGCATCTCCATCAAGTTTTCTACCTTGTCATCTGGGGCAAATAAGCAAGAAAATAATCTCTTTTTTCTCAGTTTCCTTAGGTTTTGATTTCTCTAAGAATAAGTACATTGTAATATGGGGAATTTGACATATGATCTAGAAATAAGATTGCTAGATTCAGCAAGTATAAATACACAACACCCAGTACAATATAATTTCAGATAAGCAACACAGAACTTTTCAGTATAAGCATATCCTATCTGATATTTGGGACATACTTATGCTAAATCCAGAGCATGCAATATTTGGGACATACACATACTTAAAAAAATGTATTGTTTATGTGAAATCCAACTTTAACTTGGATAAAAAAAATTCCACTAGGTATCTTATATTTTATCTGGCAATCCTATCTAGAAAGGATCGTTTGGGTTCCGTATTTTCTGCTGAAACCTTCACAGGATTTCTCCTTTTTAGGCACTACTGTTGTGATGAGGCAATTGCAACATCTGAAAAGACCCCAGGGAGTTTGCATTAAATGCTTTTGCGAGAGTGAATGATGGAACAGAACACCATGTACAAAGACACAGTCACCCAACACCCAAGCACAAATGGCACAAGTTAAACATGTGACGGCTGGATGCATGACAGGTCATTTGTTTTGCACTTCCATTCCCATTTACATATGAACTTAAAAACTGTTTACATTGCTTTTAGGAATTGCATTTTAATATGCTGGCATGCTATTTTTCCCTTCAAGAGAAAAATTTCATTTAAATGTGACTAGTTACTTGGAGAAATAGGATTATATATTCAGGTTTTATTATTCCACAAAATGAAATTATTTTGTTTCACTCAGAATGCCTATGATGTAAACCACCCCTCACATCTATCCATCTCCACTCTTCTCAATTTAAATCAAATTTTAAAAAGGAAAGAAAAATGGTTTTTAGCCATTTTTTTCCCATTCTGACTCTTTTATTGCATCTTGGATATATTTGACCAATTCAAGCATATTTATACTTCTCAACTGAATTATAATCCCCTCTACCTATTCATTCCTAAGGTATATTTATTTATTAGGACATCAGCAGAGAAATAAACAGTATTCTCAGATGTGCTGGTCATTCTCTCTGTCACGTGTTAACTTAATTGAAATTAGCCTAAAGATACTAATGTTATCTGGAAAAATGAACATGGGAGAACAGTTAGGAAAATTTTGGAAAAAATAATTGGAAAGAAAGTGACCATTGTTACCCAATATTAAAACATATTATGAAGCTACAATAATTAAAAACATTCAGTAATGGAGAATAAATAGGTTAATAAAACATAATAAAATATCCAGAAATAGACCTAAATATATATGGGAACTTAGTTTATGAGAAAGCTAGCATTTCAAATTAGTGAGAAAAAGAGGGATTATTCATTCAGTGATATTCATACAATTGGCTAATTGGAAAAAAAATCAGGCCAGATATCAACCTCATTTTTTACCCCCAAATACAATCCTGATTATGACATATTTACATGTGAAGAAGAAAAAAAATATTCTAGAAGAAATCTCAGCTAAATTTATACACTTTAAATAATGAGAGTTATCCTAAGAAACCTATAATCCAAAAAAGAAACATATATTTATTTTATATGTATTAAATATATATATATTTAATTACATAAAATGAAAATCTTTTGTATGAAAATAAATCACAGAGTGGGAAAACTACTAACCGCAATATGCAGCAAATATAACAAAGGGCAAATTTCTTTAATTTGCAAAGAACTCATACAAATCAGGTGCCAAATAGAAGAACCGGTAAAGGATAGGGAAGCACTTTACAGAAAAGGAAATGTAAATAGTAAATAAACATATGAAAAGATGTTCAAACTCATAATTACGGAAATACAGCAATACGGTGTTTTTCCCCCACCAAGCAGAGTGGAAATTTTTAATGTTTGACGATATCCAGAGCTGATACAGTCTTAGAGGAAAAAAAGGGGGGTCTCTCATACATTTTGCAGGGAGAGTGCACTTTTCTGAATGATAATTAGGCAAGATGTCTGAAAATTTAAAAAGCACATGCCTTTTAAGCCAGCTGTGCTACTGCTCAGAATCTATCCTATGGAGATGCTTTGAAATATTCATCAAGATATATGCACAAAGATGTTCACTTAAAAATAATATTAAAAAATGGGAAACCACCAAAGTGTCCATTCATAGAGAATTAGTTTTAAACTATAAGTCCACACAATGGGATTGCATGCAGCTATTTAAAAGTCATTAAAAAGAAAAAGGAGATACAGCATGTTATCTGGAAAAATTGCCAAGATGTATCATTAAGTTCAAAATGACAGCAACAGAAACAAAGTACAGAACACCATGACTATATATATGATCATCACCTTTGTGAAATAAAAACCAACACAAATCCAGGTAGATACATCATACTTATATGTATCTCTGTGTGTACATGTGTGCAAGTGTGTTTGCATACACATGTACAAACATATATTCTGCCCCACCCCAAGAAATGATTGGAAAGTGATTACAATGGAGAGTTGCACTTTTAATTTGGTGTCTTTCTGAACAATTCAATTTTTCTAACCTTATATCATCTATAACTTTTATTTATTCATTGAATGTCTATAGAAGTATCTAGGCAGAGAAAACAATGGGCCTTGTTTTCTCTAGTAAATCCTGGTAAAACACTACATTTAAAATATAAAATAAAGAAAAAATCATTTTTGTGGCCTACCTCCAAATCACTTTCTTATTTTTCAGCTCATTACAGGAACTCCATGGTTTTGAAATTGAAAGCAGTTAATGCCCTTTATATTTGCATACTTAAGAGAAAAATTCCTGGTCTTGAATTAAAAAGCTAATTTCCAAAAGAAATGACAATGAATCACCCAACCTCTCAATTTAAAAATATCTAGACAAAAAGAGGTCACTGTCACCCAGAGGGGGGTTCACGTTTGTTCTGTTGGCATCCTTCAAGCACTTGAAATTATGAAACAAACTCAGATCTACAGCACTTTTCAAATCTTTTTGAGCAGTCCTTCAACCTAACAGTGCCCTCTTCTGGTTCCATAAATTATATTCAGCTGGTTCACTGAGGTTCACTGAGGTAGAGAAAAAGAACAATCTATAGAAGACCATAGGAAAGGCCGGGCGCGGTGGCTCAAGCCTGTAATCCCAGCACTTTGGGAGGCCGAGACGGGCGGATCACAAGGTCAGGAGATCAAGACCATCCTGGCTAACACGGTGAAACCCCGTCTCTACTAAAAAAATACAAAAAACTAGCCGGGCGAGGTGGCGGGCGTCTGTAGTCCCAGCTACTCGGGAGGCTGAGGCAGGAGAATGGCGGGAACCCGGGAGGCGGAGCTTGCAGTGAGCTGAGATCCGGCCACTGCACTCCAGCCTGGGCGACAGAGCGAGACTCCGTCTCAAAAAAAAAAAAAAAAAAAAAAGAAGACCATAGGAAAAATTACATTGAAATCTGGGAGAAAAGAGTTTAGTTTTCCTCGTTAGCATATAAAAGCAAAAGTCCAGTTTAAGTAATATACGTATAATTATTACCTATTATACATGTATTATATGTGTTCATTTGTGTGTATATATTTATGATATATGGTATACTATTTATGTATTTTAATATATATATGGTATAAAAATTAATATCATGCATGATATAAATAGTCCAGTTTGATAGTAGCGGCTCTAAGTTGGAACTGTTTTGATCTCAAGTCAAGTATTTATTATAGATCTAAACTACCTGGGTTTGATTAAATTTTTAATTCCCATCATTTTATTAATAGGCATACATTTAACTGAATTTACTAAATCTATAGCTATAAAACAAATTACTTTCAATTTTTATTCTTAAAGTTTTCAGTCATGCAGAGATTTGAGATCCATGTAAAAAGGCAGTAAAAACGTGACTTCACTTTGAGAAATAGTCAAATTCTTGAGTTTCACACTCCCTATCTTCACTCCAATTTTTTAAAAGAGTTTCTGACTGATGAATCTGCACTAAAAGGTCTTCTGCTGTCTAGGTGACCCACCAGAAGGACTGTACTCATGATGGAGAATGAGGAAACATTCCGAGGCAAGCCACTGGCCATTTTCAGATTTTCTAAACAGCGGCTAGGCAACAGCACCCCCTGCTGCCCTGCAAACTAACATGAACCTTCCACAGTAGGAGGCCCGGATGCAAGATGGGAAAGCAGGCTTCTCACTTACTAAGGCAGCAAATAATTTGTTAAGCGCATATTGTTACTAAGGTATTGTAGAGATAGGAGGTGGGGAAGAATCCACAGAGAAGTAGAACCACCCATCATTGCTGCCTCTCAAGGAACTTTCCATTCAGTTGGGAACACATATGACATAATGAAACTCCTGAATGTAGGGCGTGCACACATTGATGAGTTGGTGCTCGATCTGATAAACGGTGGAGAGCCACTCTCCATATTTAACCATCCCCAAACGGTGCCAGTTGTCTAAAGACATGCCTGAACAAGTGAGCAGCGTTTGACAGACCTTACATCTCCTTTCTATCGCACCAAAATCTCTGTAGTGAGCTCAGGCAATGTTTCGACCTGCTAGTGTGCTGATGCACTTCAGGATAAAAAGAATCGGTCCACATTGTAGCAGTAAACTTCCAGGAAGAAACGAGTGGTAAATAAATGGTTATTTCACTATCTTTTTTTTTTTTTTAAACCTAGATGTTAAAAAACCTTTCTCTCAGAGTAGAGTGCCAATGGCTGGGGAAAAATATTTGAATTTCTAAATTGGGTCCTAAGGAAGACATATGATTACACTAGGTCATCATGAGGCATTCTCCCCAGTACTTACTTCTGGATCGCATGTAGCAATCATTACAGTTCAGAAGACCATTTCGAATCCTAACATCAGTCCCACTCACTGCATCTCCAAGCTGGCCTTTACAAATTCCACACTATAGGGTAAAAAGAACAGACATCATAAGATGCATAAGGAATTGTTTCTTTATAATGTTTAGTTACTGTTTATGTGAATAGCACAACAATCCCTACTACAATCACCACATTTGTGGAGCATCTATTATGTGTAAGATGCTGCACCAGTGTCAACTTATAGCAAAAGCAAATATACGGTTAGCATTTTACCTTAATTCCTTGCATTTTACAGAGAAGGACACTGGTTCAGAGACGTTCGTTGACTTGTCCCAAGGTTGTGAAGCTGATAAGTGGTAGCAGGTTGACTCTAAAGCCTAGCCTCTTAACCTCTATCATACACCATTTCTCAATCAAAATGGAAGAACCATTTCAAATGCATTAAACCCTAGTGGCTTTAATCCACGAGTTATCAATTGAAACGTGTCCATCAATAATCTTTAAAGGCTTGCCAGCATTGTTGCTAAGTTCTACCAGATCAAAATTTCTAGGAAGTAGCTGTTCCATTTTTAAATTTTATTTATTTATTTATTTTTTAAGACAGTGTCTCGCTCTGTCGGCCAGGCTGGAGTGCGGTGGCATGATCTCAGCTCACCGCAACCTCCACCTCCTGGGCTCAAGCAATTCTTCTGCCTCAGCCTCCTATGTAGATGGGATTACAGGTGTGTGCCACCACGCCTGGGTAATTTTTCTGTATTTTTAGTAGAGATGGGGTTTCACCATGTTGGCCAGGCTGGCCTCAAACTTCTGACCTCAGGTGATCTGCCTTCCTCGGCCTCCCAAAGTGCTGGGATTACAGGCGTGAGCCACCGTGCCCAGCCAACTGTTCCATTTTATATTTCCACATTAAAGGCAATGATATTCAGAGCAACAAACCCACTGGGAATTTCCACCAACACAGGCTGAGTACAGAAGGAGACTGTAGGATATACTTGGAGTTTGTACCAGAAGGGTACAAAGGGCAGTGGAAGTTGGTCTGGGTGCCAACCTCTTGCAGGAGGACCAGGATCTAGCCCCTAATTCATGCTCTAAGGTGAGCTGGGACAGAGTGAGGCTTCATCCAAATCATGTTATAAGCTGCCTCTACGTTGCAAGAGTGGGGAATACATCCAAGAGGGGATGTACCTTAAAGTGTCAGGCCAGCTCC
Organism: Papio anubis; assembly: GCF_008728515.1. Classification (NCBI taxonomy): domain Eukaryota; kingdom Metazoa; phylum Chordata; class Mammalia; order Primates; family Cercopithecidae; genus Papio; species Papio anubis. Next base: position 144,834,021 of record NC_044978.1, read on the forward strand.
AGGAAGTGAATGATTAGAGTGAATAAAGGCCTTGAGAGTTACGAAGGCAAGTTTCTTGACCCTTGAGAATCTGCAAAGAGCCCTTACCACCTTGCTCATTTCTAGCCCTGATAAAGTTTCTGAGAATAGAATGCAGTGTTGAAACATATTTCTTGGCATAACTACAAATCTTAAAAAGCATATTCCTTGAGCCTCAAAACATCCCTAGACAATTTAGGACATACATTATCTAGCTTAATCTTTACAATGAGAATATTTTTGCTTGTCCTTTGTGGAATGGTTCTCTATAGAAATAAAATAAAACTTAGGAAACTGTGGTCTCATTCTAATACTTTTGATAAATGAAATCTAAAATAAGTATCTATGTTGTGTTTTGCCTATGACAAATCTTGCTTTCAAGTGATTACTGGTATTATTAAATTAATAATTTGGGGACAACTTCACTGACTTTCTCTTAGCTTATCAGCAAAGTGGGAGTTATTTTAAACCCAGGCAACTTTACTTCATAGCCAAGGAAACTACCAACAAGAAATAAGAGAAAATTCAAGAAGGGAAAAGAAAGTATGTCAGCATTATGCAGACCAAGAAATGACTCCTCCTCAGAGACAGAGGGTTTGCCTTCAAAAATTACATATTATTTTGAAATGTGTCCATGAGTGGAAAATAAAGACAGGATATGCTGATACAGTCCAGCTTATAAATTTCATAATAAATCAGGTATAACTGGTTAACTCATCTACTTATTACCAAGAGATCTGGGACTAGAATCTAGGCCTCATTTTCCATTTATTTACTAATTCATTCACCTAAAAATATTTATTGACACCTACTCTGCTAGGTAGAGAGGAAAGAGTGGTAAGCAAGACAGATATGGTCCCTGCCCTTACGGAGTTTCAGTTTATTAGAGGAGATAATATTTAAATAATTCGATAATCAGTAATAAGGACCAAGAAAGGTTCTATAAGGACCTGTAACAAAGGCAACTTAATCTGGGTGGGCAGGGCAGCTTTTTTGAAGGAGTGATATTTAATCTAAGATTACAGACACATTCATTCTGAGACCTACAATTTTCTAACTAGCCACTGAATTGACAGACAATTTTCCACTAGGTCAAAGACTAAAACCGTTTCACGTTAAGTCATAAGAGTTTAAGAAACAGCATAGACATTACATTCCAAATAAATCCACATGGCCCTAAAAGATTTGGAAGAGCATCATCCTCCCCAGCGTCCCATTCTCAGCCTCTTGCTGAAGTATATGTTCTTTAGCAACAAAAACTGTTTTGTAAGGACAAACTGCACAAACCTTTCTGCTTCTTCTAATCTGACATCCCAGAGGGATTCGTGATAGGAGACCTTCCTTCTGAAGGATGGAATCCAACCACACGTCTATACAACCCAGACAGGGAGACCTCACAGACAAAGCCCTCCAGAATTTCTAAGAGGCATTTCTCAGCACAGAACAATGCCAAAAGACATCACGAAATTGTGTCTGGAGAGAAAAGCAGTAAGTACGTACCCTGAAACACTGGATGTGAAAATAGAGATTGAGGGTCTCGATGATCATCGCAGCTCCTTTACCCAAAGGAAGCCCACAGGAAGAGCATAGCTTCTTTCCACTTATAGACCTAGGTTTAAAAATATACGTCACAATAAAACTTCAGTTTAGAATACCTGGTCAAACACACAGACATGTAACCTCATGCAAAAATGAAAACATGGATTTTTAAGATGCCTATATCATGAATAAAATGAGAATGACAGAACTGATGATGAATTGGAGATTCAACATTAGATATAAATGGCAAACAACTGCCAGACTAAATATACTAGGTCTCCACTGTGGTACTGAATCTGGTGCGTGTGTTTAAATTATTAGGCTATTTGTTTCAAGAAGTTTGTGCTGTAGTCTATTCAAATGCCTCAGAATGATTCAATATATTTATCATACTTTTTTATAAGTCCTAAAAGATAACTGAGTTTCACTTTGCTGAGGTTTCAATGTTGCTTTTAAATTTCCTGTAAGTGATTCACTGGTCCACTACAGCATTTCTTTTTATTTACTAAGAAAACAACATTTTTGTTTGAAAATAATCACCTGTGATACAGCAGACTAGGCAGAGGGCCCAGAGAGGTGAGATTTAATGTTTGCTCTGTCACCAACCTTTTAATAGGAAAGGATTGGACCAGATTATCTCTACGACTTCTTCCAGTGCAAACACTCTGTGAATGAAGGCACTTGCCTTCTCTCTAAACTGTAAGCCTATTGAGGGCAGGACTGAATCTACCTCCTCTCTGTACCCCTGCAGCATCCAGTACAGTGCCCAGCAATGGACTGGAACCAAACCAGCAGAGCAAAACCAGGTCAGAGGACACCATCAGCAACCCATCTGAAACTAGACAGCTGTCCTCTGAAAGGCAGCTTTTGTACAACTAAGATCGTATTGCAATGATGCCAGATGTCTGAGACACTCTTGGAATTACACAAGGAATTTAAAAATATGCAATATCATTTGAAAACCAGCAGGATACAGAGGGACAGGAGAAACAGAAAGGAAGACAGTAGAAAAGAGGAAGAGTTCCCCTAACCAAATGCTATTTATTAGTATTTCCCTTTTATCCAATAGTTAAATGAAATTTCTACATCAAAGAAAATCTCTGAGTACTCAGTAATTTGTCTCTCCAGGGAACGGGAATTCAGGCAGCTTTTTAAAATATCATGGGGCCCCGTTAATGTCCAGAAGTCATCATTAGAGAGCTGGAGTAGGTTAGAAGGATGAAGTTTCGTTTGTCAGCCTCCGCCTGGTTCTCTGTAAGAGCCACGAGCGGATCCTGCCTAGAAGGGCTGAGGCCTCTTGGAGGGAAAGGCGCCAGCTTTGGAGCCCAGCAATTGTCTGGTGGATTTTATTATTAAATTGGAGGTTCCACACAATGTAATTAAAGCCCTGTGGCCATAGCGGCACCAGTGTCACAGGCCTGACTTTTTCTATTGCAGCTGATAAATCTGCAGGCAGATGAACAATGTTCTCTTTCCTCTTGCCTGTGTGTGTGTGTAGGAAGAGATGTGGATGGACGCATCCCTCAAAATCATTTGGCAAGCACTAATTCAGTTGAAATGATGCTTGGCAAGCTCTAGTCACAACAAAGCAGCCTCAGAAAGGCCTGCTGACCTCTTGTACCTGTTTGGTGACTGACCGGGAGGGGTGGGAGAACAGGGAGAGAAAGGCCCAGCCTGGAAGTGCTCTCGGGGACTTTTCCTGTAATGTGGTAAAGGAGTCAGAAATTATGACAAGTAAAGAGAAGCCAAACTCCATTTAAAAAAGACATTTTAGATTAGGAAAATAAAATAAAATGAAACTTTCTTGACAACCAAATCAAAGACCACAGCGTTTCCTGGCAGTATTTTATTTTTTAAATGAACAAAAATACTAATAATGTCTAGCAAGAATTGTACATGTATTAACTACATAAAATCAAAACCAGGTTGGCATGCTGGCATTGCTGAACAGAAAAGACAGAATATTTTTATAATCTTTATTTTTAGTTAATTTCTTCGTTAGCTAAAATTGCCAGGTTGTTTTTTAAGTTGCTTGCCAAACTGCTTTGGCATGCTACTTAGATATAAAAATGATGGATTCTGTGGAAGGGGAAAGATGAGGAGGGATCCAGGGGAGATCTTCAAGGAGAGCCCAGAGATGAAGGGCAGACCTTAAAGGAGCTCTTTTCAGTGACTTCCCTTATCAACAAATTCATTATGGGTATGTGTGATGAAGGGTCATGTTCAAAACATGTAACAACTGGTATATCGTAGGCATCAACAAGTCAGAATGGCTCCCAGCTAGAAGCTACCAGAACGGTTGTACGTGAGCCCTGCCTGTGATTAAGCCATCAGTTCTGGGCTCTTGCTTTTAAAAGTGAATATCATTTGTAAAGAAAGGGGTAGAACACAGAAAAGAACAAGGGAAAGAAAAATACCAACACGGAAGCGAACAGCGTGTGAGTCCACCTGTCTTCCGCTTTCAGCAGAACTCCCTGACCCTGCTTCCCACCCAAACCTCCCTTGCCAGCGAAAGCTTGTCTTCTTCAAATATCACATTTTCATGTAACACCCTAAAGTGTAAGTACCAATGCTTAAAAAAAGATTAAACATCACTGCAATAATCAATAACAATAGTGATTACTTCCAGGCAATTTTAACTTCTATTGATTCGAGTGTCACATAGACAAATAGAAATAAAACTGGATAGACATAAAAGAAACAGAGGAAATGGTTCAAATATTGCATTGGGGTAAAGGAAAATGTAACAAGAAAATATAAGGCAATAAATAAATATTTTTCTCTTACAAAACAAGTTATCATCATCATCATCATCATCATCATCATCATCATCATCATCATCTTCATCACCTGCACTTACTATTAGCCAGGCACAAAACCCTGTGAGGTAGGGACTATTGTCATTCCCATTTTGTAAATGAGGCAGAGGAAGATTAAGTAATATGCTCAAGGTCCAATGTTGGTAAGTGACCAAGCCAAAATCCGAATGGAGGTGGTCTGGCTCTAGGTAGAATGACTGGTTACAGTACTATGAATGTTACAACATTTTAAACATTGTGATTATAAGGTATCTCTGGCTCAAATGTGATCTTACTGTGAAACTGAGGGTTCATTTTGAATTCCTCTACTACTTACTTAATCAGTTAAATAATCTGGACACGTTATTTAACTTCCCTGAGCCTCAATTTCGTTGTCTGTAAAATGGCAGGAACAATCTCATAAAGTTATTGGAAGGGTTCAGTGAGTTAATAGATAAAGAGGAGATAAATATATGTAAACTCTTCAACAGGGTGCCTACTATAATGAAATGGTTCAAACATGATAGAAACTATTATTGTCAAAAATACTTTCTTACAAAATTAAAATACGACCCAGGTAGTTACCTTAAGGGAGAGCATAATAATGAGAGAGTAACATTTTTTTCTTGAACGAAACTTTGTCCACAGACTTTGAGGTGATTTAACTCAAATCAATTACAAACACAACAGGCCTGCACCTGCTTTCCAATGTTTAAATTTGTGGGCTAAAAATATAACTTTGCCTGTTACAACTCGATAAATTCAGAGTACATATTCACTTGCCAGAAAGACTGCCCCAAACTTCCAGTTATGTTGACTATCTTGTCAATAAGATTTAATGGAGAGAAAGCACAAAAATATGGCTGTCATCTTGCCATCTCACATTTTTCATTCTTCCCCCTTCTAAGTTAATGAATTTTTCAAAAAGGGAATCCCACAACCATCGTGTCTGGTTACTCACTTCCGCCTTTCACTGGGAGACTCGATCTGATGGTTAATGCTTTTATCCAGTGGGAGGGTTTTTGGCTTCACGTCTTCTGAACTGTGCATTGGATTTGATACCTGCTGATTCTGGGATGGATCTGAGGCCAATTAAAGAACATAAATGTAGTGCACAGTAAAATCACCTTACTACCCAGGAAGTCACCTTTCTTTAAAGTGCTAACGCCTGTTGAGGTTTCATAGCGATTTCATGCAGGTCATGGGCACATGGTGGTTAGAGAGGCCACTTAAATCACTGCATCACGATTTAGTTCTGGAAGCAAAGGAGGTTAGGAACCATGCCCTTTCCCCTCGCTGATTTCTGATGTCATAAAACAGTACTTTAAAACACGGACTTCTTATGCATGAAAGAAAGCAAATCTGGGTGGACGCAATTATAATCTGGAACATCATTTCTAAAACACAGTGAACACCCATTGCTTTCTCTGACTCATGGATCACATCAACTGCGATGTGGTTTAAATCCACAGGGCACCTGAATGGTATTCAGCTTGCAGGGATATCTCTGTTTGGGAACATGCACAAATCTATGCTTATGTATTATAATCAACCCAGGTAAATATCTGTGTAGACAACAGGCTGAAGAGTGTAAGGCAAAATTCATTAATTCCACCATTATTGCTTTGGCAATAAATACATTTACCAGGGTAACTCTTTCATCCTCTTAGCTCACTCCTCCTCTTTATATCATTCAGCATTTGAAGTTTCAGTTATCTAGGAATGATACTGAAGACGCTCGGCATGTAGAATTTGGTCATTTTGGTGAGGAATACATTTAAATTTTGTTGTGGCGAGCCAGGAGTGTGGGAGACACAGGTGGGAATGAGGGTGAAGTGGCAATGGGAGCTGACGGGACCTTCCCAACATTCCAGCACCCGCATCTCACCCAGCTTTGGGGATTCCACTCCTCCATAAGCATTTTATGGGGAGATTATGTCCAATGGTGGAATTAGGAATTTGAGGAAGTCTCAGAATGCACTACTTATGAAGGTCAAAGGTTTTCTGTAAAGTTACATTTTTTTTAAAGTGCGAACACCGTCTCAGGTCTCACTGAGTCCCCAGCACACAGTGGTGGGAGTTTATTTGCTATATATTGGGCATAAGCTAGAAGTCCAGGGCCCTTAGAAAGAAGCCTGCAGCCAGCAGAGATCATAGCTTTCTGGACAATGTGAGGGTCTAACAACAATTTAAACATTGAATGAAACTGGTCTTCTCCATTCTTACCCTGAGCAAGCTGTGGATTCGTCCCACAGCGTGGGGCCCCAGCCTCGGTATCCAGTTGATGGTCTTCATGAACTCCTTTTGATACAGGGTTTCCAGAATGAGCCAAGGCCCCTTGAGTTAGGCTGTTAAAATAAAGAGGTATACTTCAGAGTAGACAGAAAAGTAACTGAATGAAACTTCTTGGTCCTATAACTTAAAGGATGGAAGTACCAATTATAATATAAAAAAAGAGATGGGACTGTTTATTTATTCTTTTTATTTTAAAATAGATTTAAAATGATAAAGTACTACAAATTTCTATTATCCATCCATTTAACAAGCTCAACAAACTATCATTTCTGATGCCTTCTCTGTCCACGAAGGTCTTCATTCTAATAATTTCAAGGAATGCCAGTGCTAACCTGATGTTCACAAGAGAGGACTTACTGTAAAAATCATTTAGCCACATGAAACCTTTGAAGACCATGGTCACTCACTGGCCTTTCAGTGGCTTCTGTGTGCAAAGAATGAACAGATGGAGGAGATAAAAGGAAAGTTTTTCTGGTGAAAACAGGGACAGCCTGGAGAACTAGCTAAAATTCATGTAAAACATCTGTCTGGAGAAATTGCAAAAATGCAAAAAATTGCAAAAATGAAGGTAAAAGGTTTTCTGTAAAGTTACATTTTTTGTACATTTTGTAAATAGCTTATCAGCATCATTCAGATCTTCCTGACTAGTGGTTTTCATTGCATAAAAGTCCCTTTCAAGAGTGTAAACTGGAAAGTCATCCAAGGGCCCTATAGTTTCTGGACATAGGCCTGAGCACCTGCAGCTTACGATTTAACCAGTCTTCTAGCTAATGAGCATAGGAGGATTCTCAGGGCAAAATCCCATCCGGAGAGCTCTGCTCCCAGCCAAACTTTCAAGTTGGCCAGTCTTTGAAAATGACACTTAGCCTTTCATGCCTCAGATCCCTCTGGGATGCTGGTGTGTGTGTACATGCATGCACTCTTGCCAACACCTATCTGGTATCTCGGAGCCCAGAGGAAAACATCTTTCTCATGAACAACATGTTGGTTGCAGAGCACTGCCAGCTTCTTGGGCTTTCTGTAGGTCCCTTCTAGCTAAGGGATGGGGTGGGGTGGCATCAATAAACCCATTACAACCCACAGCCACAAACAGAGTCTGCTCCAGTCTGAGCTAGTTTTGAGTGCTCCAGGGGTCTCTAGCTGTCCTTTTCTGATCTCCCATGGAACACAGTAGAGCATGGATGGGGTGACTACCCATAATCAATTGACTAGTTGGTTATCCTTTATATTATCACCAGAATAAACATGGTTTCTTACAGCTCAGGGGATAATAATGGCCAAGTTCAGGTCCACAGTGAAACCACAGTGGTGGGACCCCAGGTTCTCATTTCAATTTCTATCACTCCAGACACATTCATCATTTCAAGTGAGTAATACTTAGGTTTGGGGCTTTGAATCAGCTTTTGAAGACTGATACTGTCCCCTTTGTTTAAAAAAGAGTTTGCCTTTTTAAAAGTAAGGCTATTTAGGCCAGGCACGGTGGCTCACATCTGTAATCCCAGTACTTTGGGAGGCGGAGGCAGGTGGATCACCTGAGGTCAGGAGTTTGAGACCAGCCTGACTAACATGGCGAAACCCCATGTCTACTAAAAATACAAAAATTAGCTGGCTGTGGTGGCACGTGCCTATAGTCCCAGCTACTTGGGAGGCTGAGGCAGGAGACTCACTTGAACCTGGGAGGTGGCAATTGCAGTGAGCCAAGATCGCACCATGGCACTCCAGCCTGAGACAGAGTAAGACTCCATCTCAAGAAAAAAAAAAAAAAAAGAAAGAAAAAAGAGAAGGCTATTTATATTCAAGAGCATAAGGACACTGATTTTAGAGCTATTACAAAATATGTCCAAGCAATATGTAATGTATTACTCGAACATTCATTTCAAAGCTGAATATAATTTGCATCAGCAAAGAGTACCCTTCCTGGGCATGCACGAGTAGAGTCCAGCTTTGTAAATTTTCATGGACGGCCTGAAATGGGCTCATACCTGCCCTTCTCCTCCAGTCGATCACTTTCCCTAGTCTTCAGCAATAAGTCACTGTCATCTCCCTGGAATGATTTCTTCCATCTTCTGTCTTGTTTTTCATCTTGACAGTTTCCCAGATCTATCTTATTCTAAGGAGAAAAACAATGAAAATCTTAAGTATACATTTTAAATACACTGTATAACCCTTATCTCTGGCCAGGGATATCTGAAGTATTTTTCAATCATGTTGCCTATAATTTAAAAACAGTTGTCCAAATTAACTGAATAGCCACTGATTTCCAACTACTTGGAATAAATGTATAATCTGAATCTCTTTTGAAAGTTATTACAAAAGGGAATTGATTAGAAAACCCCTCTTTCAAAATAAAACAGTCATAGGACTGCTCATTTCAGGACAAATGGTTTTCTGGTATCCACAGGTTATTTTCCTTTATGTGGATTATGGACTATCCAGGTCTTGATATAACTTCTGCCCTATCCTTCCATCTTCTATGACCTTATTTGGGGAATGTGGAGGCAGACCAGACTTTATAGGCTCTCTCTGGCCTTCAAAGACAACATGTAAATTTCTTGAGAATTTTTGTTTGTTTTTAGTGCTGTCCTACATAAGTTCATTTTATTTATTTATTTAGGTTTTTAAATTTGTTTTTTGTTTTGTTTTTAAGTTTCGGGGTACATATGCAGGATGTGCAGGTTTGTTACATAGATAAAAGGTGCCATGGTGGTTTGCTGCACCCATCACCTAGGTGTTAAGCCCAGCATCCATTAGCTAGTTTTTAAAAATTATTATTATTTCCTTTAGAGATAGGGTCTTATTCTCTCACCCAGGCTGGAGTACAGTGGTGCAATGGCAAGATCATGTTCATTGTAGCCTTTACCTCCCGGGCTTAAGGGATCCTTCTGCCTCAGCCTCCCAGGCAGCTGGGACTACAAGTCTTGTGGAATGTGGGGGGTGAGAAGCGATTTTCATGGACGCTGGTGGAGAACATATTATTGACATCTCTGCTGCTGCCAAACAATGGAAAGGAATGTATAGTATGGCAGAGGGGAATAAATGTCTATTGAATGAATGAATGATCTGGCAACTGGGCTGTGAGAAGAATATTCCAGAACATGACTTCACTAATTGAGATCTTGCCAGCCAGGTGTGGAGAGACTCTGGCTTCCAGCCTACTGGGATAGATCTGGCTGGGGTAATGACTTTACTGCTCCACAGGAAATGACTCGAGTTTGGCAGCAGCAGTGATGGAACAATGGGGCACAATGGCCACATAGTTGCTGACGTGATTCTAGGGGAATAGCTAGTTTTGGATTTAAACTATTGAGTCTGTTGGGTAACCCTGGTCTTGGGGTTTTGTACTTCTATTTAGGTTTCTTTATTTCACAAATTGCTTTTAATCTGTGGTCTCACCATTGTCCCATTGCCTTCAGTCACGGAGGAAGAGGTAGACAGCTGGTCAGCGGAACTTGAAGAAACAGTAAATGGAACCACAGTGTCTTCAATTATCTTACGCTCCTAAGGGGAAGGACAGAAATCGATGAAAGGGGGGAAAATAAAAATCGTATTTGTCAAAAGAAAAATGTCATTAAGGCACTTTAGAAAAAAATCAGAATATGTTCAAACAAGCAGGGCATTTTAAAAAGTCTTATTTTCCAAAAGCATGCAAATCATATAACACTCTCCATGGGTAATAATTTAGAAATTAACATTTAATTTTGAAAAACAAAGACTCCGCAAATTAATTGGTTAGAGTGATACAAGAAGCCTAATTAGAAATGCTATTTTCTGATATATGGATCTGATTATGACATAGGGATCTGATTATGCACCAAAAGTATTGTTGAATATAAAATTCACAATATTAATTATGAACAAACTTTAGATAATATACATAAAATGCAGCCCCCTTTAAGTTATCTAATGTGTTCTGGCTTATTCATTTAAAAAACAAAATGAACCTAAACCAAATTCTCTTCTCCTCCAAATCTCTTTAGTGCTCTATAGTAAATGCATTCATTCAGCCTCAATATCAAAATTATCCTCATAGAATTAATTCACTATTACCAAACAACAAACACACAAATGAATGGAACTGATTATTTCATGTCACCTCTCCAAGATCAATCAAGAATCTGACTCACTGATTAGAGAACAGATGTAATTGTATCGTCTCCCTTGACTGACTCAACACGCCCTTACCATGAACTGTATTTGAGGGGAATTTTGGTCTTTTAGAACCTAAATGACATGACTGTTTTAAAGAGGTTGATGGGATTCTGCTGTCAGTAAAGAGTCAGACATAGCCACACGCATCTGCATGCCACAGACACAGAGAGTGTTGCTAGATTGAGGAATTGGGACGACAAGGTCAAATTCCTTCTTGGGAATTTCCTACCTCCTCATAGTATCTGCGTTCTTCCTCTTCCACCTCCTTTTGGGCCTTTTCCCACTCTTCTTTCAGCTTGTCCTGCTCCTTCTGGTATCTCTCCTGTTATGGAATTTCCATAGATTGTTCTGAACTGATTGCATACGTCATCGGGAATTTTCCCCCCTAAACCACCATGCACAATACGTTGCAAGATTATCTTCTTCTTGTAAGGATTCTGAATGTAATTGATTCATGCAATGAAAAGGGAATACAGTTTTGTGGCACTCAAACATTTTGGGAACATAAAAATCCAATGGACAGCAGTATTTTCTACTGCTCATGTTTTGCTTACAGAAAGAGAAAAGACAGAAAGGTGGAAAACCTCTAAAATCTTCCTTCACTTGGGTATTGTCCCAGGTGTGCTAAATCAATAGTTTGGTTTTATTGGGCCCTTTAGAGATGAGTTTTGCCATTCCACTAATAGAAATGCATTGCTGCGAGGAGAGTGTGATAAAAGATGAAAAACCTTGAAAGTTTATAAGACAGACAATACAGAAAGGTCCACTGTGGACAAGATGATAATTAGCTGAGTAGCTGAATCACTCTTTGCTTGTGACTATTTTACCAAAATATTCTTCCTAGCTTTAAGTAACTCCTGAATTAAGAGTAGTTTTTAACCAGTCCATTAGAGTACTTCTTCAGAACTGCCATTTTTGTTTTCAGAAACAATGCAGCACAAGTCACCATTTCTGGGGGGGGGAAAGAACATACTATGAGTAAAAATGGTGTTCAAAATGTGACTGGAGTCCCTGATGGCTGATTAGAAGAAATGAATAAATGGGGATTAAAATTAATGCATAAAATGAGAAGTGACACTCCTGATGCCTTGGGAATGGCATCCTGACATGACAGACAAAGGAACCATTGATGCGTGGTGCACACACTCAAATATTTTAGGCTGACTGTTGTCAATCCTCTCTTCAGGGCTGAAACAAGTCTGCTTCTGTCTTCATGGGGAAGCCACTGAGATTTCCTGCAGGCATCACCTGTTTTGTCGGTATCTTAGGAGCAGAAGGACTTTCTTGGCATTCTCTGGAGCATGGTGTTCTTATTAACTCTAACAAAATCACTGTTGATCAACCCATGGCATGCTCTTTATCTCCAGGTAAAAATGTGTTATGAAAACCAAATATTGTAAAGTTTTAGAGAGGGACCTCAGGGGCTTTTTAGAATAGAGGAAAGAGACCTTAAAACTACATAAAAGCTGAAAACCAGTAAAGCTTCTTAGACTTCTTGGTTCTAGGAGCTTACATCATGTGTTCCCCTCACCAAGAGGATGAACTGATTATGCAGAGAGGCAGAGAGTGAAAGATGCAGTATTACACACACACACACACACACACACACACACACACACACACAGAGTCTCTCTCTCTCTCTCACGCCCTCCCCGACAAACACCTTGGCCCACAACCCACGATGCCATACCAGGCAACAAGTTAGAAACACAGGAGCAATAGAAAGGTCCGGTGCCTGCGTCTGTTACCAGGGGTCACCCCTTGGCATGTAATAGAGCACCACAGTGGGGAGCACATTTGCCTGACTTCACCGTGTGGAAATCTGACTCTTGGCTGTTCATCATTTACATAGGGAATGAGGACCTAACTCTCCGAGAGACGAGCAGATGGTCGGGGTGCACTGAGGTCTCACAATGGACCTCAAATCCCAGCAGCTCCAAGACTTTGATGAATCAGGTTCCTACTAACAGTTTGGTATTGAAGTCTTAACCTTTTGCAAGTTCCAAAATGCCAAATTTAGGCAGAACCAAAACCACACTACCATCTACTACTGCTATATAAATCACCATCCACCATCTCACCCCTGGGAATTCAGCCAAAAGGATTAGAACAAAAAAAAAGAAAAAGAAAGAAAAGAAAAAAAAAGTAAAATAAACTTGCATTAAGCATTGCTTTCTACAAGCAGCAGAAAGTCACCAAAATTAATGAGATTTAACATATTTTCCTTTATTTATTTATTTTTTATTTTTTGTAAAATCAGTACTAGTGGGAATGTAGTGGAAGGACCATGAGTTTTAAAGTCATCCAGACTTGGATTTGAATCTGGTCTTGACACCTGTTAGCTGTGTAACCTTGGGCAATTAATTAATTTCAGTGAGCTTTACTTTCTTCAGTTGCAAACAAGGGCTAATAAGACATACTTTGAAGTGTTGTTTGAGGATAAATGAAGTAAAAATGTCAAGCACTAACCACAGTTCCTGCACATCCCAGGTAACCAACACGGGTTAGTTCTTTAGGTTGCTAGATTGCCTTTTGAAGCCGTGTTCATCCATAAAACTGGCACGAAGTAGGAGTATGATGAACTTACTACCAGAATTTTTCTAGAATTGATAATCAGCAGCTTTTACTCAAAGGTAGAGCAAACATTTCTTTTTCTTTTTTTGTGTGTTTTTGAGACGGATTTTCGCTCTTGTCATCCAGGCTGGAGTGCAATGGTGCGATCTCGACTCACTGCAACCTCTGCCTCACGGGTTCAAGCGATTCTCCTGTTTCAGGCTCCCTAGCTGGGATTACAGGCATATGCCACCATGCCCGGCTAATTTTGTATTTTTAGTAGAGACTGGCTCCATGTTGGTCAGGCTGGTTCTTTTTTTTTGAGACAGTCTCACTCTGTTGTCTAGGCTGGAATGCAGTGGCGCGATCTCAGCTCACTGCAACCTCTGCCTTCTGGGTTCAAGCAATTCACATGTCTCAGTCTCCTGAGTAGCAGGAATTACAGGTGTGCATCACCACGCCTGGCTAATTTTTGTATTTTTGTAGAGATGGGGTTTCACCATGTTGCCAGGCTGGTCTCGAACTCCTGACCTCAGGTGATGCACTCACGTCGGCCTCCCAAAGTGCTGAGATTACAGTCGTGAGCCACCACACCTGGCCCTCAAAGGTAGAGCAAACGTTTCTATTTAAGAAACTAGACTGAGGCTAAATTTTATTTCACGTGTATGCTAGCAGAGAGCTTTTAGATAATTAATTCCCCCTGCTACTTGGACCAGAAATTGATTGGCAACTAAGGAGGTGATGAATGGGTAGACTGGCCCTTAACCATATTTGGAGGAGTTTTTGGTTCAGCGTTAATATGAATGGTTTTTCATCATGTTTATTATTGTAGTCTTTGGCAGGAAGAATGAGACACAGGGTACTCCATTACATGGACACAAAATGTGGAATCCATGTGGATTCCTTTCCACATTTCCTGTGCTAAAAGTCTACGTAATGCAATGGAAAGTAAAGTAAGAGAAAAAAAAAGAAAAAACAAAAAAAGCAGCAAACCCAGTCCTACCTGAAGCAAACGTTCCTGTTCCTGTTGCCATTTTTCCTGTCGCCTGCGCTCCTCTTCTGGGTCCCATGCCCAGAACTTAAACTGCTTAGAAAAATAAAAGCATGATCAGAATGGAGCCATGTCCTCAAGGGACAGGCCAGGTCAAGAGAAGACAATTGGCCTCTGGCCTGGCACCCAGATTGACACACAGAGGCAGAAGGCTTCACATATCTAAACATTCTCTTTGGTGGCAGAAACTATTTTTTAATCTTAGTCCCTCTTTGATTTACTTCCAAGATGCTGGTATGATTCTGTGAATCTTTTTGGAGCTAATGAAAACACAAAGTAATTAGCCACTGGCGTTGGAAAGCTTTGCTTCATTTCTCTTAGAAGTGATTTCTCTTAAACGCATTCATGCTTCTGAGCTTAAGGTGCTCATTCTGCATATTGATCCTGGGTCCAAGCAAACAAGACCGGTTATTTTAGCAGAAATGCATTTTGTAAGTAGTGTTTGCCACATTATAAAACTAATCTTTTATACTGCAGTTGCTTTTCCATACCACCTTTCCCTACAGGGGGTTATTTAACTCACAAATGCTTACCAGTAACACCTAAGATCCAGGCAAGCAGATCACTTGCCCTGGGGCCCGCATGACACAAACGCTCAAGCTCAAAGACTTATTTCCTTTTTGTATTAATAAAAGGTTTTTGCAAGTTTGGGAAACAAGTAAATAATGGGGAATAACAGAGAAAAATCCATGAACCAATGCAGGTGTCCAGGCCACAGAATATGAGACTGGGAGGGTGCAGGTCGGGGGAGGGAGGAGGGAAATCAGTCAGCCCCCGGAAACGAGTAAAGAGGGGTTGCTGTGTTTAAAGTCGGCTGCCCCAGTCACCCAGAGTAGGTGCCCAGGCAGACCAGGTTCCTCAGTACCTGTGCTCCTCCCTTCCCTTTGTTCTGAAGGGGTAGGACAGAGAGGCAACTGCCTGGGAATCTTGAGTTGAAAAAGCAAGGCAAGGGTGGGGAAGGTGTCGGGGGATGGGAAACAGGGTTGGGGTGGGGAGGGGTGCAGGCAGAATCTGTGTACCCTGGTAGCCTGGGAAGATGAACAGGGGCAGTCCTATCCAAGGCTTTGATAGATCCAGTTAGTGCCCAGGGTACCTGGGCCAGGCCACCCCCCACTCTGCCTGGCCCCCAACAGATTCACATTACCATTCAGGTGCATGCAGGTGGGCTGGCCCAGGGAAGTATTTTGAAGCAGAGAATGCAGGCCAGGCCATGGGTGATGCTTGATTTATAACTTCATAAATATTTAGAACTTTAATATATTTGGACAAATGAAACATGGGCCTCATTTTGTACTCTTGCTACCGTGCTTCCTGCAATTGATTGCGATGGCCACAATGCTCACAGAATAGTCAAACACAAGTGGGCCAATAAGCTAGGGATACTAGCTTATCGCTTCCTACTTGCCACTCCTGAGTTTCACACTGCACATTAGCATATTACAGGCTCTGGTAAGTTATGCAGGGGGAAAATCATTTAATTGTGTATACAGATGGTCCCCAACTTAACAATTTTTCAAGTTTATGATGGTGCAAAAGCAATATGCAGTCGGTAGAAACTGTACTTCAAATACCCAAACAATCATTCTGTTTTTCACTTTTAGGTTGGTATTCAATATATTTCGTGAGATATTCAACACTTTACCATAAAATAGGCTTTGTGTGAGAGGATTTTGCCCAACTGCAGGCTAACATAAATATTTTGGGCACATTTAAGGTAGGCTAGGCTGAGCTATAATGTTCAGTAAGTTTGGCGTTATCAAATGCAGTTTTGACTTTGAGTATTTTCAACTTACGATGTCTTTATTGGGATGTAACCCCATTCTTAAGTTGAAGAGCATCTGTAATCTAAAATTTCCCAAACTCCCTTGGATGACCATAAATGTTATCCAAATGTGGTTACACCAGAATTCTATTAGAATTTAATGACATTGGAAGTTGGCTCCACCTGTCATTGTCCTAGAATTTCGAGGTGGTTTAAACATTCAGAAGCTTTTCCAGGGGCACGGCCCCTCTTTGTCTTTTGAGGGAAAAGGGGATGTTTATGTGAATAAAGCCACAGAAAGACCACTGAGGAAAGTTCAGTAGTAGGAAAACAAGAGAAACAATTAGGAATTATTTAATTTCTAAATTTCACTAGGCGGTGCTCTCAGGAATGTCAAGTAAGGAGTGGGCAGATAGGAGGAGGAAGTGTGGGGCAGGGGGATTGAGTACAGAAAATACAGAATATGTGTCAAAAGGCAAGAGAGGAAAGCAGTGGGTATGTTAAGAGGAGGATAAAGGGGAAGAAACCAGCATGATAAACAAGAGAGAATGAAACCATGATCTTGCTCCTTCTTTTGCAGATTATTTCCTGGGCACTCACTGTGGGCCAGGGCAGGGGTACCAGCTGGCCAAGTGGCCCAGCCTCATGGAGCTTATACCTGAGTGCGTGTGGGGTGGAAGAGTGACCAATATATACGTATGACCAGAAGATAGTGTGATAACTATCATAAGAGATGTAAAAAGTGATAGAGGAAGTCAGAATGGACAGCATTTAACCCACTTGGTCCTACAATTTACCTGTTTACAAGTCCATATCTTCCTCTGGCCTAGGGACTTCTCAGGAGGCAGGAAGGGCCCCTCACCCTCCTATCTATCCCAAGACCTTATATTTTTAGGCCCTCAACAAATGTTTGTTGAATAAATGAATGGAATCCCTTCATGCTGGGTAATGCATCTCCTACCATCAGAGTCCCTTCTTTTCACAGTCCTGAGGGCCTCAAGTACTCCAAGTCCAATCAAAAATAGCCAGTCTATGGAGGCCCGCATAATCTAATGCTTATCTCCTCTTGAAGCTTTACTTATTTCAAGTTTCTTTTATTTTCTATTCTATGATGAGCCATTTACTATCAAAAGTACATGAAATTTTCAGAGGATTTACTTAAATAGGCCAGTGATTTTTGTCTTTCTTATTCTATTTTCCATAAACAAGAAATCAGAATGTGTTTCTTTGGAATGCCCTTCCTCTCCATCCCTCCCCAGGGGCATGAACAACCGACATCTTTGTTCTAAATGCAATTTAAAATGGAAAACTTCAGATATGTGCCATGGATGCCAGCTCTGGGATCGTTCTGGGGTTCCCATCCATCATCAATGAACTCAGCTTCCCAGGAAACTCAGGATTCCCAGTATTGGCTTGGGAGTGAGCCTCCACAGATAGTCCCTAGTTTTGTAATGTGGGTTATGCAACAAGTGATGGATCCCTTCTCTGTTCTGCGGAGATACTTAGGACTCCCTAAGTGAGACAATTTGCCTATAAATAAGAATTGATATTGACTATGGTGGGCCTCTTGGATTGGCTATTGGGAGTGGGGGAAGGATTCATTTACGTATCAGTCACTGTGCTAGGGGCTTCTGAATAATTATTTCAATTAAGGCTCATAACAACTTCAAAAGAAAAGTACTGTCACCTTATTGTACAGTTAAGGAAGATGAGGTTCAGAGAAGTTATATAACACCTTCAGGGCTACACAGCTAGATCCAGAGTCAAAGGTACAGTAGTGATTATGTGGCTGAGCTGGGGTTGCTCATGGGCAATGCCACAGTTGGTTGTGCCACAGAGAAAGTCTCCAAATCCAATGTAAATTCCAGAGGACGAATGAGGAGGACAGGCCCGAGATTAGAAACACCAGTTCAGATGCCATGCAGCAGCAAGGAATGTCCACAGCACCTTGTGTCTTATTTTAATTAACAAATGCTTTCTTATTTCATTAAAATACAAAATGGAAAGCAACATTATAGTTAATATTGGTCAAATACTGATTATGAGAAGGGGTACAAAAATGAGAGCTTGGGTCTCTTGGAGAGTTCAGGCAGGTCCTATCTGCCAACAATATACTATGTTCAAGTATTATCCTCATATTAAAAAATGAGATGCATTTTTAAAAATGTGTCTATAGAAACTCAGTTTTAATACTAATTCCTACTGTCACATTCTATTCTATTCTATTCTATTCTATTCTATTCTATTCTATTCTATTCTATTCTAGTCTAGTCTAGTCTAGTCTAGTCTAGTCTATTCGATTCGATCCGATGGAGTCTCACTCTGTTGCCCAGGCTGCACTGCAGTGGTGTGATCTTGGCTCACTGCAACCTCTTCCTCCTGGGTTGAAGCAATTCTCCTGCCTCAGCCTCCTGAGTAGCTGGGATTACAGGTGCCCGCCAGCACGCCCAACTAATTTTTGTATTTTTAGTAGAGACAGGGGTTCACCATGTTGGCCAGGCTGGTCTTGAACTCCTGACCTCAAGTGATCCACCTACCTCGGTCTCTCAAAGTGCTGGGATTACAGGTGTGAGCCACTATGCCCAGTCTGTCACATTCATTTTAACTGCCTCTTAGATTTTGCTTTCTTATCATTTATTTCCAGGCACGGTAACAATTCCATATAATGATAATCCATATCTTTATAATTTACCCAATGGCGCTACATATGACTTTTAATTATTCTTTTAAAAATCAATTGTTTGGGTCTCAATTTTGGTTGAATACTCCTTTTTTTTTTTTTTTTTTTCTGAGATGAAGTTTTGCTCAGTCGCCCAGACTGGAGTCCAGTGGCGTTATCTCGGGTCACTGCAACCTCTGTCTCCTGGGTTCAAGCAATTCTCCTGCCTCGGCCTCCAAAGTAGCACCACCACACCTGGCTAATTTTTGTATTTTTAGTAGAGATGGTGTTTCACCACGTCGGTCAGCCTGATTTTGAACACCTGACCTCGTGATCTGCCCGCCTAACCCTCCCAAAGTGTTGGGATTACAGGCATGAGCCACTGCACCCAGTCTGAATACTCTTTAAGCCAATCAAATGTTATAAATTAAAATCACACTAACTCATAATCTTATTCCTTAAAATGAGTGACTTACAGGTGTTGTAACAGGTGACTTTTCACTGCTTGGAGAATCCACTGCGCAGAAAAAAAAAGAAAGAAAAAAAGATACGAATGTGAGTATCTTCTAATTGTCTTTGTTTTTGACTTATCAGTGGAGTGTAGTTCCTACATCAGCTTTAAACCAATTTTTGTGTGTGTGTGTCTTTGTGTTTGGTAAGCCAAGAACATCAGAAAATCATAATAAAGCAGACAACCCCTGTAGCAGGTTGCACCCATCACCAAAGAAAGTTAAAACCACTATCAAATGATTGATCACATCAATTAACATCAGGTACCAGACTACAGGAAGCAAAAACTGTTCCTATTAGTACTGATTCTTAGTGCACTTTGCATTCTGGCTTGACTAAGTAGTTCCCTCACTGTCTGGCATGGAGAAGTACCATACAAAGAGAGGCCAGATGTCACCCAGGAAGCAAACACAGTGACACAGTTAACAAGAGAACCATGATCAGTTTCCGGTAAATGCTTTTAATTTTTTTTTTGTTTTTAAAGGCAGGGGACTATCAAGAAAATGATGAATATTATTATTTCTCTGAATTCTTGAAATCAACATAAAGTTGTGTGATTCTCTCCCCCCACCCACAATTTTAGCATAACGGTAGTAATACCAAAGAACTAGCTCTTTGCTAACTGTGCATAAGAAATAATTTTTTCCCCAGAAATCAGAAATGAAGACAAGTGCCAGACATCATTGATCGCCCCAACATGGATTTTTGCACAAAAGAAATACAGCTACCCAGTATGCAGTTTACCTGACTGGGAGAAAAACTGGGATCGTCGCCAAGAGTTCTGAACTCTAAGCGGAACACTGGCAGTGCCAGGCGACTCTAGATCAGATGGCAGAACAGAACAAACAGAAAACCATGAAAACTAGGGTGAGAACTGAATAGAACCATGCTCCCAAGTATGAAAGGGGGTTTGGCTATAGTCAATACCAGAACTGACAGTCAGTAAATCTACAGTACAAAATGTCTTAATAATACACAGATAAAACCTGAAGACATGGACAAAATCAACAGAACCGGGACAGTTTATGCTATTGTTTGTCTTCTTTGGTGTTAGGTGAAATTTCATAGGGTCACACTTAATGGTGATAGTGTTAAAATGTTAAATCTCAAAATGATAGGATGATATACTATGCAAGAACAAAAATGTACAATTTGTATTGCTTTTTGGAGAACACTAGAAAAGTATAAAGGGCAGCAAAGATGGGTGGTTTAATTACTATTTCATATATATTACACTTCATAAGTTTTTTGTATATATAAATAAAGGTTGTGTATATGCCTGTCTGTGGTGATTCATGGCAAGGATTTGCATCCTTAAAACTCTGCTGTTCTCATCATTTTCAAGTCCCCCCAAAAAATCAGTTTTTAATGTGCACATATTTCACTGAAACATCAGTTTGAGATATCTTTCTGCTGCTGAGAGGCAGTTAAGAAAAGAAAATTTGTCACTTTCAAATGTATTTTATGAATGTTTTCAGGGCATTTAAAGACTGAATGCATGGGTGTGTGTGTAAGGAAAACGTGTGGAACAGCATTAGGGTCGACCAGCAGATCTTCAGTGACCTGTGTGACCAGTCTACGAATGGATGACTTTATAGAAATGGGGAAGAGACCACTTTCTGGATGAGAAAGTATTAGGTGTCTCTCCAGGATACCTGATCCTAACCCTAGAGTTCCACTGGACTTGATGCTTGACTTCAGATCAGTCCCTTAAATGGGTGCTGGGCAGAGACCTATGCCTCCCCGATTTCCCCATCCCAATTTAAGACAAATCATGTATTTTAAGGTTACATTTATTAGATGTCTTTGGCTTCTTGAAAGATGGAAACTTTATAAACTTCAAGCAATTATTACTGTTATTGTCATATCAATCAATGATATTTTTGGTGCACAATTTAAATAAATACTTGAGGCCACTGCTTTTCAGAGTGTGGTGAGATGTGCAGCTTGAGCATCACCTGGGAACCTGTAAGAAATGCAAATCCTCTGGCCCCAGCTTAGACCTACTGAATGAGACACTGTGAGAGTGGGCTCCAAGCCCTACAGGGACCCTGGCACACACCAGTGTTTGAGAACTGCAGTGAAAAACCGGATCTCCACAACATGAACACTCTTATTTTAAAGAAAGGATTCAAGAGTAGTTTATTCCTGCCTGGTGTCTTGCTCTATTCTTTTACTACTCCTGCTGCTATTCTACGATTACTAGATTACATTATGAATGCTTATTCTGGGCCAGGTATTGAGCTAAACACTTTTTATGGATTCTCCCATTTGGTATTTCTAATATCCCTATGAGGTTATTACTGGTATTATTTCTAGTTTATAGGTACTGATTAGAGATTAGGGGAAATCTGATGGGTACAGTCACACAGCTAAGAACTACACACATGAAAATCTGAACCCAGGCATTCTGTCTCCAGAGCATGCAGCTATAGTTACAGTTTCCATGAACCGGGTAAAAGCATTGATATGGTTTGGCTATGTCTCCTCCCAAATCTTGAATCGTAGCTGCCAAAATTCCCACGTGTCATGGGAGGGACCTGGTACGAGGTAATTGAATCATGAGGGCAGGTCTTTCTTGTGCTATTCTCGTGATAGTGAATAAGTCTCATGAGATCTGATGGTTTTATAAAGGGGAGTTTCCCTGCACAAGCTCTCTCTTTGCTGGCCGCCATGTAAGACGTCCCATTGCTCTTCCTTCATCTTCCACTATGATTGTGAGGCCTCTCTAGCCATGTGGAATTGTGTGTCAATGAAGCCTCTTTCCTTTATAAATTACCCAGTCTCAGGTATGTTTTTATCAGCAGCATGGAAACAAACTAATACAAGTATACAACTGGTGTACTCCAAATATAATTCTATCTTAAAGAATAAACTTTGAAATGTTTCAGTACTCTACTAAATTTTATTTTTTAATCATTCAACTTGGGTAAAGAATGAAGTAAAGTTTCTCAATTCAGCAGCACATTTTATAAAATCAAAATGCCTCACAATAAGTAATGGAATGTGTAAATTTATAAGAAAACAAAACATGGCTTTAAAATGGCTTAAAATATTTATTCCCTCTCTATACCACTTATCTACACAATTACAAAGTACTAGAAATAGGGCAGAATTAAAATTGGTCCAAATATGGCCATTTGCTGGCCCAGTTGTGACACTTCATTTTTGTTAATTCCCTTCAGGACAGTAGGACTGACAAATTTAAGATAAATGCTTCGAAAATAGTATTGAACTTGTTTCCACATTATGAACCTAGTAACCATCAGTACATGTACCAGTTAATTATTCCCAAGAGTTCCCTGTTATGTAGATAAAGCCCAACTTATCTGCCAAACATCAATAATAGCTAACGGAAGCCAACTCAGATTCTGCCAGTGGCTGAAATAGCTGCCCACCCTTAAAAAGAAAAGTAAAAATAAGCTAAATCTACAAAATCCACTGGGGAAAGTCTATTAAAAAAGAAAAACAAGAAACCCTACAGTTCTTGCCTCCTGAACTCTAGCTGTTTTATAAAAAAATGTTTAGGCTGGGTGTGGTGGCTCACACCTGTAATCCCAGCACTTTGGGAGGCTAAGGCGGGCAGATCATGAAGTCAGGAGATGAGACCCCAGTGAAACCCCATTTCTACTAAAAATACAAAAAATTAGCTGGGTGTGGTGGCAGGTGCCTGTAGTCCCAGCTACTTGGGAGGCTGAGGCAGGAGAATGGCGTGAACTGGGAAGGCGGAGCTTGCAGTGAGCCTAAATCGTGCCACTGCACTCCAGCCTGGGCGACAGAGCAAGACTCCCTCAAGAAAGGGAAGGGGAGGGGAGGGGAGGGGAGGGGGAAAGGAAAGAAAGAAAGAAAGAAAAAAAGAAATGAAAAAGAAAAGAAAAGAAAAAGAAAAAGAAAGAAAGAAAGTAAGCTTAAATTTAATTTTTTTTTTGGTAGCAACAAAGTCTTGCTGTGTTGCCCAGGCTGGTCTCAAACTCCTGGCCTCAAGTGCTCCTGCCTCGGCCTCCCAAAGTGTTGGGATTACAGGTGTGAGCCACTGCGTCTGGCCCGTTTCCACATCTAGAGAGAGATCTCACAGCAGTAAAATTCAGTGGTCTAGTTGTTTTGAAGAATAGTCCCTCTGGGTTGTGAATTCTCAGAACCCATCCTCCACTGTTCACATCCCTCAGGGCCCTTTCTGGTGGTCATGGGCACCTGGGATTCCCCCTGGGATAAAGGGATTCAAATTGGGTTCTTAAAGAATAAAGGGGTGAAGTCACAACCCTAAATATGGTCTACACAGTACTTGGGGAATTTTCAGTGGTCAGTGCCATTTTAAGACTTTCTTATAAAGCCCTAAATGCCTATGTTTTTAGAGGCAACCCCTTCCCACATCATATCAAACACATTAAAATACATCCTCAGTATGTATGTGTTAAACATTTTTAAATCCTCAGTATTGTGTGTGTGTGTTACACATACACACATATGTTTCTCATATATACATATATATATATATAGCTACAAATGATTTTTGGAAAGATTAAAATGTTTGTCTATAACCTGTTTAACTATGATGGTGAATGATTTCTCAATAATCATCAGGCACCCAGGAATTATTATGGAGTAAAAAAAATGGCTTTTTCTCAAAATTATTGTCAAATTAAATGGTGATGACTAGAATTAACAGTGAAATAGACATAATATTAAACTTTTTATTAAATATATTAATTTCTGAGTTTATGACTATCTTTATATTTTAGAGATAATTTTTTTTTTTTTTTTTTTTTTTTTTTTTTTTTTTGAGACAGAGCCTCACTCTGTCGCCCAGGCTGGAGTGCAGTGGCATGATCTTGGCTCACTGCAACCTCCGCCTCCTGGGTTCAAGCGATTCTCCTGCCTCAGCCTCCTGAGTAGCTGGGACTAAAGGCATGTGCCACCACGTCCAGCTAATTTTGATAATACCAACATTTTAAAGCTCTAACACTTGTATAGGCTCTATTGTGCCTATAGTGCCTGGCTGACCAAATGGCCTTGGCAGCTAGGGTTCTTGGTCTGCTAAAATAGAGAATCCAGCCCCAGCTTTCCATTCTTAAGTTATAAATTCAGCCATCACAGACTCTGGCAAACATGCTGGCTAAAGGAATATCAACATAAAGGACGTAATCTTCCTTTAAATTAAGTAATAGTTTACTACAGATGGGCTCAGCAGAACATGTAGACCTAAAATAAAACGTGTCCTCCTCTTTACCTTGAGAATTGAGATTTGGCAAGTGCAGTTGGTTGGTTTCCGGCATTTTGTCCAGAAATGGAAATGTCAGCGTTGCTTCTGGTTCTGGAGATTTTGGCTTTACCACCTGGACAATGGACAACAGGCATAAACATTACAATAACTGTCCATTAATAAACACACAGGTGACATAAAATTTAAGGATCCATGGTTATAACAGAAGTCAATCAGTTCAAACATTTAACATTTCACTTTAACTTTAAACATTTAATTTTTTGTTTCTTTCCTAAAACGCTTTCATCCTTCTCTACATTAATAGAAAGTCAATTTTTTAGGTAAGTCAGACAAGAGCATAAAAATGTAATGATCACTTTTCTCCAAACCAGAAGACAATATAATTCCATCTTTGGAATTACACATCACTCTCTCTTATTTTCTTATTAAACAATCACAAATTCTCTTCACAGTACCACACAAAACTGAGTTTGTAATGTCAGGAAATTAGATGTTCCACATAAGATAATTAAAACAAATCTTACTCCATAAGTGCTAAACATTCAAGTAATATTACTTTTCAATAGACATTATTCTAAAGACATTACATAACCACCCACAAATTTATGCAAAGCACATTAAAGACAGTATACTTTGCCTGTTGACAAAGAAGCATTATTATCAATAACCACTGTCGAACAGTGCCTTAGTATCTGATGCCCTTAGGGAATTCTTGAGGCATGTTAGACTACTTGTCACTACTTGTAAATAGTTGCAAAATTACAGACTTTAAAAATTCTTATGTTTGTTTTGTAAAATAGATTTTTCTTGTTATTGCTACTTAATTTTGTTTCTCCCTAATCTGAATGACCTTTAGTAGAAGCACCCTTCTGATTTGTTACTTCTAATCAGCTGATTGCGAAAGACCAGATTACCAAACTTACTAAAACAAAAATGTCTAAAATAAGCATCGGTTGACACCGTGCGTAGGTCTGAATGAAGAGCGTGCTGTATAAGTTTATGTTTTTTGAGTTGCTCACAGGACCTTCTCTGATTCACTCTTTGGATAGTGGCTTTGTTCCTGATAGATCAATGACCTCAGGGCGAGTGAGACCACAGAGCACTTGTTTCATTACACGTTGATCCCTAATTTGGTCCTCAGAATAATTTATGTTAGAATTTATCCTCCGAAGGATTTATTTTTCTTTATGAATAACATATTCAACTCTAAGAGAATCTGGAAGAAAACTAATCACCTCATTCTGCATTACAGAGGTCAACCAGGTGTCCAAATGAATGTTGGTGCTACACAGCAAATGATAAGGTCTAGCCTTCCCGAAGCTGACAACCCACCAATTAGCCTCAGAGCATTTCCTCATAGTGGAGGCTGGCAAAAACACGTTTCAGTAATGCCTGGTTGTAAATGAAACAGTTAAGGGTCATCAGCAATGATCAAAATGACCGCTATGTAAAAAGGTTAGCCTGTAAGCATGGGTGCTTTGTTGTAATCCTGCGTATTTAATTTTATGCTTAAAAAATATTCTGAGAATAATGTTTACCAGATGACCAAAAGGCAAAATGCACAGAAACACACACACAAACAAACTGAAGAACTGAAAACAATTTTTTTCCGTAGTTGGGCAGGTGTGACTCTGGTGATCCACAGATGGACTCCAAGATGAGGTTGCACAGATGAGGCTGGCAATGACTACCTTTTACTTAGGGTATTCATTCTGTTCAAGTTAAATGTTTTTTTACTTGCAATCATACAGATTTTTCCTTTCAGTTTAGATTTAAGTGGCAAAAGCAAGTAAATTTGGAAGGATAATAAATAATGGTTACTAGTCCAAAATAATGCGAAACCTGCAAAAGTGGGAACTTCTGCCTGCCTCCCAACATTTCACCCCCAGTTTGGTTCCCCTTTCCAGACCTGTAGACCATTCTTTAATTATCTATAAAAATGAAGAATAGCTAGGGTCTGAAATATTGAAAATGCATCAAGGCAACAGGCATTTTAGAGGCTCTACCAAGGATACAGAATTCTCAGATCCTTAGGACAGGGACTGCATCATGTTCACTGTTGACTATCCAGTACCTAGCACACGGCCAGGCATGATATAGTAGGTGCACAGTCAATACTCGTTGAGTAAATGATGAATAAACTGGAGCTACAAATTTAAGGTTACTTTAAGGTCAGATCCAAATTGAGGATTCCTTCTGGAAGGTGGGACACCACCACAGATAGTCTTCCAGTTGTGCCAGTCCACAGTTTTCCGTCTTGGTGGCCCAATAAAATTACCTGAGAGCTTTTAAAAATACAGATGCTTGGGCTCTGCCTCCAGAGATTCTAATTTATTTGGTCTGGAATGCGCTTGGATTGTTTTGTTTGTTTTTGAGATGGGGTTTGCTGTGTCGCCCAGGTTAGAGTGCAGTGGTGTAATCACGGCTCACAGCAGCCTTGACCTCCTGGGCTAAGTGATCCTCCCACCTAAGCCTCCAGAGTACCTGGAACTACAGGCGCTCACCACCATGCCTGGCTAATTTTTTTTTTTTTTTTGTAGAGATGAAGACTTTCTGGGTTGCCCAGCCTGGTCTTGAACTCCTGGGCTCAAGTGATCCTCCTGCCCTGGCCTCCCAAAATGCCAGGATTACAGTTGTGAGCCACCACGCCCAGCTAGCTTGGTATTTTTTAAATTCTCAAGAGTAATCAAGGTTGAGAACAACTGCTGTAACTCATGAATATTTTTAGACTCTGTACCTGAAAACAAATCAAACTAATGTGTATGAGATGAGACTCTAAACAAGGAAGAAACTTTACCAAAGACAAGACTTTAAAACCTGTTATATCAGAATAATAATTTTCTAGGTTCCTTGTTATCCAAATCCAGTGGCATTGGAATTACCATTGCTAACAAATAGGTGATTATTGGAGAGAGATTGGCCAGTAAGCTGATGGGTTAAAAAGCAAATAAGCAAACACACACAGCAAACTAAAACCTAACTGCAAGGCTTTAAAACTTATATTACACCTTTCTACAAAGAACAGCCTGGCCAACATGGTGAAACCCTGTCTCTACTAAAAATATAAAAATTAGCCAGGTGTGGTGGTGGACGCCTGTAGTCCCAGCTACTCGGGAGCCTGAGGCAGGAGAATCACTTGAACCTGGGAAGCAGAAGTTGCAGTGAGCAGAGATTACGCCACTGCACTCCAGCCTGGGCCACAAAAGCAAAACTCCATCTCACAAAAAAAGAAAAAGAAAAACTACACATTAAAGATAGGATAAAAAGATGAGGGGAGAAAATAAATCTTCATTATTCACAACTGCCACAGCAACAGCTAGCTGTAATATGGGGCCATGTTAACTTGTGGGTTTAACCGCTTTCCTCCACTCTGCACTTCACCTTTTGCGACAGCACCAACTCCACCTTTCCACTCATTTCATTTTCTGGTTTCTTCTGGTCTTTTTCTTCCGGCACATCGTTCTTCAGCTGGGGGCTGGAGGGAAATTCCACAAAGGCCACAGTCGGGCTGCATCGGGTCACGGTTGTTGTAAAATGCTGTGGTTCTGCAATGGAGTTACATCCAGAAATAGAGAAGGAAAAGAAAATCAAATAACTATAGGGCCATTTACTCTGCAAAGCCACGAATATGACATTGCCATGATACAGACTTTCAGTCCATATCCTGTCCTGGCAATATAAGCTGGATGACAGTGTGCTGAGAGGTATAAAAGAGCCTAAGATGCTGGAATTCCCAAAGCTCTTTCATAGTACTGAACAACAAGCAACATAAAACATGTCCTATAACCACACTATGAAGAACTTAAGTTTTTGGTAAGGGTCATGGTTTATATCTGAATAACATTACATGGAACAGAAAGCTGACATGAAATATATAATGATTATGACAGCTGGGCTGGTTGAGAGAACATCTACAGGTAGTTTCTATTCCAGTGAATGAGCAGCAACCTGATGCTTCCTTTTTCTGTATTTCAATACTCCATTTTAACATCAGAATTTCTTAATTGGAATGTGTTATGGATTGTGGGGTATATGTATATAATGCAATGAAAATAAAGTGTTCTCTGATACTTAAAGAAGAATTAGGTTCACTTTAGAAGGGGTGGGAAAGTCACTACCCAAGGGGGCATATCAAAACATGAAGGCATAATCTAGTTTGAAAAAGTATACGCTATTATTTTAAGTGATATTTAATTTATTTTAAAATGTCACTTAAACATAATTTGGTACTTAACAAATTATTTTTCTCAAGTGGTAAACACTTGAGAAAGGCCTTATAAAGGTAATAATTTGGTATTGGAAGAGGGTGAGAGGTTTTACGGTTTATCAAAAGAAGAAATGTGTTAAACATATTGATAAGGCTGCAAAAAATACTGAGCAACAAGACTTTCAGGAACAGGGGTCTCCTTGCTAAAACAATGAATACAGTATATTATACTCACTGTCCAGATTCATGGCACTATTTTATTCTTTTTAAACTATATGTGAGCATTATCATTTCAGCATCTATTTTTATGTTTTTGATCTCTCGCTTATCTGTTGCTGTTACTGTGTGTCAAAATCTTACCCTCAATTTTTAGCATAATTTATATGGGAGAACACAATATTTTTCATGATTATAGAGATAAATATATAAGAAACAAAATAAACCTGGGTAGCTTTAAGAAAAAGCACGGGCTCATATTTTCAGAGCAACATTAACCATATGGGCAGAACTTCCCCAGGAAGCCTCTAGGTGGCAGCACAACAACACCACTCCTAGAGTCTAATTACTACCTTTCTGTGGCTCAGTAGGAAAATTCTTGGCTATTTCCATTACATCTTAAGAGTTATCATGATTTGCCTTAAAACTAGTCTCTTATGAAACAAACCTGAGGAGGCAAGTTCTATATTCCCTTTTCTTGGTTTTCCACCGTCATTTTCGTCCTCTTGACTATTTGGTTCCGTTTTCTCAGTGGTTGCCTGAAAAAGAGATTTTTTTCCCCCCTTGAATAAATTATTACTTTAAAGGTTCTAAAAATTATTTTTTAAGCAGTAATTTTTAGGCCAACAAAGTGGTTTGCTCATACAAATTCCCTCTTCTACTTCCCAGGCAGCTTCATGGTGACAGCCTGGACTGGCTGGAGGGAGACATTCGACGGAGAACAGGACACCCATGCGGTTCACTATCTCCCCAAACTTCCTATGACTGCCTCGGATGTATATCCCACATTTTCTTTTCTTTCACCACCAAAAGTTCAAAATCATGGCTATCCCCCACTTGTTCCTGAACACCTTTCAAGCTGGCTTAGGGACATAACACCAGTGAAGTCTTTTTGTCTTTTGTGGCCTGTCTTGGCATAGTTGCCTGTGGCCCTTAGCACTGTGGATTTTAGTCTAAAGTTCTCATCCTTCCTGGGCTCCCAGTGAATCTCTATTACTGGAGTTCTAATTCATTCTCTCCTTTTCCCTCTCCTCCCCACTCTCAGCCTACTCTTCTCTCATTGGTTCTTTTTCCTTTTCATCAAAGTATGGGTCATTCCGAAAGATTTCAACTGGACCCTGTTTTCCTCTACCTGTGCTGAATTACCCTCAAGTATATAAATTATTCCCATGGATTCACCATTACATTCTCCGTGTATAACTCATATTTTCATCTCCAGCTGTGAGAGTCCATCAGAGCTTTGGTTTCACCTCTAGGGTCAATGGCCTTCTCCTCCAAATTTGACAATTTCTGTTTATAGCAGCAGTTCTTCCCATCACATAAACTTTGAAGTGATCTTTGACTCATACCCTGTAAATAGTCATCATTTGCCAAGTCCTACTAAGTTTCGAACATACTAGTGCTCATACCCATCACTTCCTTTCTGTTTCTATGGCTTGGAATTCAGGTTTGCCTTTCCTCCTTGTTCTCCACTAAGAAGTCTCTGTGAGTTGGACCTCACTGTCTAATCCACTTGGCACATCACTGTCATGTTCATCTCCATGGCACCTTCAGTTATTATTCTAATGCTTGTGTTCCTCTCTCTCAGTAGTACCTCAATTGTGTCAGTTTTATGCTTGATGGAATTTATAATAGTAAAAATAATTGGAACAACTTAAATACCCAATAATTGGGGAATGATTGAATGAATTACTGCATGTCCATAAAGGCAATATAATCACGAAAAAAAGATGTTGAATAATAGTTAATGATATGTGAAAATACTGTCCAATGATAGGAAATGTAAACTGTACATATAGTTTGATGTTTACATGTATAAGATTATATACATGCCTATACGTAAACATATAGGAAAAAAAGAAAATATCAAAATGTTAATTGTAATTATTTTTAATGTGCTTAAATTTTGGGTGACTTTTCCTTCTCTTTACATGTATTTTATATATTCCAAAATGTTCTGTAGTGACTATGTATTACTTCTGTAATTGGAAAACAAAATCAATGTAATTTTACATTGTCTTTCACTGGGAGCCAACTGACTCTAGAACAAAGTCCAAAATTATCCTGCTATTACAATATTTGCTTAGCAAAAATAAATAAAATGTTAAATTAAATACTAGCTAGATTATATTTTGACAATTAAAGAGAGCAAGTTAATGACTACTGCATTTTTTGGTAGAAGTTTCTT
The DNA here is from genome assembly GCF_008728515.1 of Papio anubis. NCBI lineage: Eukaryota > Metazoa > Chordata > Mammalia > Primates > Cercopithecidae > Papio > Papio anubis. The sequence goes on from NC_044978.1 coordinate 144,865,187, forward strand.
GTAAAAAGCTAAAGTTAAATTTTAAAGTGTGTATGAAATATCGCATCCATTTTAAAAGGTTTTAAGATAAAGGTTAAAGTTGATTTCAGAAAAGGCATTACTAAATAATTCATAAAATATCCCCATGGGTTCTCAAAGAACTATGAATTTATTCATCTCTCATAAGTATATATATTTTATCCATAAATCAAATTTTGCCTCTCAAAATGAAATTTAAAGTTAATGCATTGGTGGAAACCATCACTAAATTCTTTAAAAACAAAAAAATTTTAAACAACAAAACTTTCAAGTTTCTAAAAGGTTTTACAATAGCATCTAGTGGCAAAATGTGATTTTTCTTTGGAGGATGGGGTAGTTTTGAAATCCTCATAATTAGATGGGCATTTTCTAATGATGGACAGTCATATATATCAATTCTGGAAGAACATAATATTAAGTTAAAATGCACTTTTAAAACCCTAGGCAGGAAATATGCATCACCTTGGTATTATTTAATGGATTTTGTAATATTTTCATATATCAACAAGTCTGGGTTGAATCCCTGCAAGAGAATGAAATGAGTGAAAATAGTTAACTGTCTCTTTTGTTATATTTAGGTTATGGTACATGTGTATGTTTACATTGTTTACTATATGAACCACCAACATGGCAGTGGGATTTGAAGATCAACCAGTTTAGCATTGCAAAAGAATAAGTTGGGTTTTATAATTTAAAGTGCTCGCCCACACATGTAGAAATATTAATACATGATGGCATTTTTGTTTTATGATGTCTATATAGAAAATACTGGCAGAAATACTGATTTTTAGCTTTCCCTTCCCCACAAATGGATTACATTATAGAAAACCATCTGAGACCAGGAAACAAATTTGCAGTTAAATATTGATGAATGAGCCTCTTGAGAACACTGGTGTTTCCAAATACTATAAACAAAACAAATAACTGCACAACAGGGCCAACGTCTCACCAGACCAAAAATGAACAAAGAAATGAACATATTTTATTAAATCTAAAACGCCATCCATTTTAAGTGGTATTACTTTAGGTCCTACTAAGAAAGAAAACACACCATCTGTTAAATATGCTGCACTATTGATTATAAGACAGATCCTGATTCAGAGATGTTAAAATGTGAAAAGTGTGCCACTTAGAATCAATGAAATAAGACAATTCGTGAAGCCCTGTAGACCTGATGTGTGATGCAAAGGGGACGGGGGTGCTCAAGCATTAACTACTTTACTAAGGCTTATCGTACCAGCGCACCACATTCCAGCAACGTTTTACCACTGACGCGTGCCGGAGAACTTCTACTTTCAAGAATTCTCACATTTCTCAAGGCATTTCTGTATGGCTCAGCACTCAAACACTAAACTCCAGATAACCCAATTTATCTTACCTTAAAAGGATGCTTTAAAGGTTACATCCTGACATTTGATATGGTAAATTGATAGTAGCAACAGCAGAAACTGCAATCAATATTTACTCACTTGCCACGTGTCAGTGCTGTTGGGCCTTTCATAAGAATCATCTCACATAATTCTCAGAGCAAGCTTAGGAGGTAGGTGCCAATATGATTCCCTTTATACAAGCGAAGAAACTGAGGCCCAGGAGGTGAAGCAACTTACCGAGGGTCATACTGCTAGAAGGCAGGGGAGGTGGGAACCCTGCCTGTGCTGGTGATCTCAATGCTCCACCATCTGGGCTTAGAGTCATATCCCCTCCAAGCTGTCCTCCAGTATTTGGCAGTTTTGATCCAGGAGAGGCAATCTATCACCTGAGAGTCTTGTTTATTGCTGAAGTGATTCAAACTGCTTTTTCCATTCCCTTTCTTTCCTCTACCTCCCACTCATTTATTCTGCAAAAGATTAGAACTCTCCTGGAATCTCTCCTGGCTCCTGGAGACCCAACTGCCCCTGGCCATCAGCTCATCTCAGGGATTTCTGTTCAGTCCAGGTTCTGAGGGATTAGGAGCCAGATGCGTAATCCTTGTTAAGTAAATAAATATTATGCATTATTTATGGAATGTATACTCTGGCTTAGTTTAAATGTATGCTAGTCATCAAAATCTGGCTACTGCTAGCAAAATATTCAGATAAAGTAAGAGAAAAAGCAAGCAATTTGAATAACAGGAACCCATTTAAAAATACTTTATACACACTGAGAAAAACAAGAATATACATTTTCTAAAAATCTTAGCATTCATTTCAGAGTGGCTGAGTAATAGGTAGTTGATGGTTTCTCCAGTTTTCTGTATTCTGCAATGTATATAGGCTATCTGTAATCAAGGGAAATCCCCAAAGCCAGGTTAATTAACTTATGTCTGGATACTCCATCCTGGAGGCTTATTACTTTTGTACTCACATCATTACTTCAAAGGAAATGAGTTCAAAGTTGGCAGTGATACACTCAGAGGTTTGCTTCAAACAAACCCGCCTTGCTGGAAAAATGTGTTTTCTGACCTGTATTTTTCTTTGGTTACAGCTCAACAGAGAGCCCTTCCCTTCTCCAATTGGTAACACTTTCTCAAGAATGAAAACAAGTAAATAAAAACAGATCCCTGGATGTGAATGAATGAGAGCACAGAAAGACTGCATGGGACTCAGCCAGGAGCTGGCTTCCCCTTAACTGAGAATGTGATCCAAACTGCCCGGGTGCCAGACTCAGCCCTGGGGCCTCAGGTGGGAGGCGGCAGTTTCCTGGCTTGAGAGAGACACGGTCTAGCCCAAAGCCTACCTGGCATCTGGCTGCTCATTTTAACTAGGATCTTGGTGGTGGACTGGCCCAGAGAACGATACTGGAAGATGTATTAGAAATGTGAAGCAGGAGGGCAGGCACCCTCCTGAGACTGAGGACCTGGGTGCTGGGCCTGTCTCTAGCATGGAGTTGCTGGTGAGCTCGGACTGATCATTTAACCTCTATGGGTTGGAACAAATGATGTCCAATGTCCTCTCCTGAGCAACGGTTCTGTGACTCTGAGTGAATTCCTGGCTCTTGTCTTGAATAGCTTATCTGGACACAAGCCTGGAAAATCAGTCTATTTATGCTCTGGCACTGCGGTGCCAGACCCAGGTGCCACATATGCTGTGCATGGATTTCTCTTTTCACTTTTATACCTCCAAATATCTACTGCCACTGGAAGACAGAGAATCTATATGGAGAATCAGGCTCTCCATGTCTTATACTTTTTTTTTTTTGTACTAAACTTTTCAAATTAAAAAAAAAAAAATGAGGTTTTGATCCAGGTAACTGGATAGGTAGGCCAGGTTAATTTTTTATTTTCTCTGATGTATGCTTTCTTGAAATCTGTAAATGCATCTGTATCTAAATCTCTTTAATGACTTAAAAATCATTAAATCTAGCAATCTTACAACTACTTCTAGATGGAGAAAACCAGTTTCTAAAGAAATGTTTATTGACATTTGCCATCTAAAAGGAATTTGCAGTTGGTCTCAGCTGTAAGAAAAACAGCACCTACTCAAATGCCTTCACCCTGCTCTCACTGCAAAATGCAATGTTTCAAGAAAGATCCAATTGTCTGTTTTCCTGGAACAGAAAACATAAGTACTGAATTTTCAAGAGGAAGACCTAGAGCTTTTTCAAAATGGGAAAAACAGACCTACCTTGTGACTTAGTTTGAGAAAAGCAGATGAAGTAGTTTAGATACCCAATAGGTGAGTTTGGCCCTTGGTCAATGAGGGAAAATTGCCACGAACCTGGTGGGATGGTGCTGACTAGGAGGGAGAACAAGGGCTGCGTCATTTGAGATGAGCTGATGAGAGAGATCCGATGAACAGACATGGAAGGGAGTGACACAGGCGTAGATGGGTGGGAGTCTTAGGGGTTTAGGTGGCAGGAGGGGGCCAGAACTGGAAAGGAGGGAACAACAGGAAAGGCAAAAAGAGCTTCAGGAAGTGCCGGGCATGGTGGCTCATGCCTGTAATCCCAGCATGTAGGGAGGAAGAGGTGAGAGAATCACTTGAGCCCCAGAGAATTGCTTGAGACCTGCTTGGGCAATATAGTGAGACCCCATTCTCTACAAAAGGGGGGAAAAGACAAAAACAAAAAAAAGCTGCAGGAAAAATCATGTAAGTGTCTGCAAGGACAACTGTCTTTTAGAAAAAGCTGTCCACATCTGTATGTTTTTTAGAGAATTACAGTTGGAACAACAAGTTGAGTTAGAAGATTACAAGGAATTAATCTCATTTGTATGAAATTCACATCTGTTCAAGACGGTAACTTTGACCATCTTACTTTAATCCAAAAAACTTCATACTGATTGCCTTTATGGGCTTCTGCAAAATGTATTAAATATTACAACTTCCTTACTCCCACTTGTTGTATGACAATATTAAAGATAGCTGAGTGGCACCTGTGGTCTCTGAGTCACCTGACAGTGTGCTAAGTGCTCTACAGACATGAATTCTCACAATACCATCTGATGTCTCTGCTATTATTATACTTCTTTTTAAATATAAATTAAGGCTCAGACAGTTTGACTTGTTCAGGTGGAGTCTAACCTTTGATCTAGTGTGTGAAGTATTTTAGGTATTTTTGAAAAGGGTCATTTTGGTGCCACTGAGGAAAGAAGAGCTTCAGATACAAATGTAACTGACAGGGAATCAAGACAACACTGGAATAGCTTTGGGGGAGACATACATAAAAATATCTTTCTGTAGGCCACTAAACACAGGATATATTAGCCCTCAGATTAGAAGACCTTCTAAACTATTTTACAGTCCTTTATTTCTAGGAGTCTACTTGTGTGCTATAACAGGATTTTCTTACAGAAGCCAGTATTTTAAAATGAAAAAAAAAAAGTGAGAGGTTTCCACTGGTCCTTTAACAGAGACGCTGAAATGAACAAAACCCCTGAAATATCTCAGGGATAATTGGGGGCGAGGGGACGGGGTGGTCAGAGGAGGACCTGATCCCTCTGCCTGGAATATACAGCACACTCATCACCTCTTAGCCTTCTTGGGGTCCTCTGGTGGGCTCCTCACCACTGTCCATGCCTTTGATCCTGCTCTTCCTGGTGTGCAGAATAGCCCCTCCTCCACTTCAATACAAATCCCACACTTACTGTCGAGTTTCAAACTCCACATCCACACAAAACCTTCCCAGACTAAACCCAGCCTACAAGGATCTTGCCTGTTCTTTGCAATCTTATATTCCTCTGGTTTTCTTACTCCACCATCTAGTACAGATGTTTCATGACTTATGATAAGGTTACATTCTGATAAACTGTTGTAAATTGAAAATATCGTTAAGTCGAAGATGTACTGAATACACCTAACTTACCAAACATCATAGTTTAGCCTAGCCTACCTTAAACATGCTCAGAACTCTTACATTCACGGTTGGGCAAAATCATCTGGAGATCCAGCGCACTACAGAGTATTGGTTGTTTACCCTTGTGATCTCGTGGCTGACTGGGAGCTGGGGCTCACTCACAACCATGCCCAGCATCATGAGAGTGTCCTACTGCATATTACTAGCCCAGGAAAAGATCAAAATTCAAAATTTGAAGTACAGTTGCTATTTAACGTATATTGCCTTTGCACCATCATAGAGTTGAAAAATCGTAAGTTGAACCATCCTAAGTCAGAGTCCCTCTGGATTTAATTCTACATTGTTCTGTATACTTTTCTAGTGGCTTTATGAACATTTTTTTCCTGGCAAGTTTAGAAGTTTATTCTATTTCAAAAAACAGGTAATACAGTAGGTCCTTAATTCGTATTTACCAGTTAACAGGTGCCCATCTGCAAGGTAACTGCTATCACAATCTTATTATCTTAAAGGTGATTTGACTGAAGATGACTGGGAATTATCTGGCATGAGGAGGTACAGACAAAACATTTTTTGAAATTCCTAACTTAATTTTGGATCTAGTTCTAAAGTAAGAAAGTGATGGTCCCAAGAGTTTCAAATGAGAAAGATGAAGTAGAAGGAAACTGAAGAGATAACATGACATCATCCATAGTGCCCATCCGGGGCCCAGACGCTGACGTTTCGCACGCATCCCTTCCCCCAGCAGGTCTCGGGCCGCCCTTCTCTGTTGTTCTCCCTCCATTCCTGAATTCATGCTCCTGCCTACTGCTGCTGCTGTGCCCTTTGAACAGTTCTAGCTCACCCTAAAGGAATTGTGACATTTTACTGGTGGGTGAAGCTACTCCTCTGTAGAGAGTGTATCTGTTGGGAATGCAGTTTTTGGAAGAAAGACACTATTTAAAAAGAAGAACACTAATCTTTTGACAGCCCCACAGAATCAGGCAAGTGAGTTAGAAACAGAAAATGAAGTCCAAGCTGGTGTCAATCTCTGGGAGGCCCTGAAGTGCAGCCTCCTGTTTTAAGTTGGTCACCATATTTTGCCATGACCAAGTAATTCCTTTTTTTAATTTTATTTTAACAGGAGTATACTGGCTGTAACAAAGTCAAGAAATGCTTTGCTTGGAATCATGCAGAAAGAAGTAAAATGAGGAGTAGGTTTACTGGAGAAGTGATTCTTTTAAAATGACTCTTGGGATAACTCACTCTGAATGGAAAACTTGTGGTGTCCTAAGTTGCATGTGAGTATGATGAGTGTCTTAGTAATAAGCCACAGTCCTATGTAGTACAGCTAATAGCTTATAGTCTGAGAGATATATACAGAGATTTTCCCACACAGAAAGTAATGCAATACCCCCTGTCCCAGTTGATTTAAGAGCCTCAAGTACTATAGACAGGGTCCATAAATACTACTACCTATTCAGAAACATTAGGGTTCACTGAACTAGAAATTACTCTGAACTAGGCAATTTCTCCAAGGAAGAAATACACAAAAGGGAAAGACTCCCAGGCTTTTCTGAGTTTAGACCTGCATCCTTAGGCGACCAGGATCCGGCTCGTTTCTAGGAAGAAAGTCCTGAAGGCCACCTTTCTCCATGTGATCATGCATAAACTTTTGAAATAGCATGGTTTCTTTCAGATCGTGTAATTTTGCTTCTCTTAAAACAAGATACTTTGGGGGATATGTAATCAATGTGAAATCTTTTTTATGAAGGGAATTTAGAAAATGCTCATCATGAAAAATGGCAAAAGAGAAATAAGAACAGAATTATTAACTGCCCTGAAAAGCAATGCCACCCCTATGTCTAATTTGGGGGGCTTCTAGTCTAATTTTAACAGCATAAGTTAATGTTTACTGTATCAGTTAAGTTCTCATACTGCTAGCAGAACTCAATATTCTGTCTCCTGATCATCTGCAAGAAATCTCTAGCAGAGGTAAGACGTATGCAAATGAAAAGTAAAATGGAAGTCCAGGAAGTCCAAGTTCAGGAGAGAATGCATTGGCCTGGATCACAAAACTTTGCTCCTAGAGACTAGGAAACATGTTACCATGGTGAGAAAATGATTTTGGTCTATTCCCATGTGAATCTCTTTCATAGAGCACTTGGGTACTGCGGGGAAAAATTATATCTTCTCAACTCCTCTGAAAAACATAATTTTAGTCTTCAAAAGACTAATCATAGAGGAAAAAAAATAATGATATCCAGCCTTCTGGGTGAGTTTTAGCTAGCTGGGTCACACAACGCTCAGCTCCCTTGGTGCTGGAAGACGTTTCCTTTCACACCAAACCTTTCTAGGTCCTGGGGGAAAATATCTTGACAGTTCTTTCCTTCTTTTAACTATAATACAAACCCAAATGCTATAAATTAGAACAGCAGAAACTCAGCCTCTGGTGAGGACAAATGAGGTTGAACAGAGTCCAGCCCCCACCTCAAAAGCAGGGCTGTATCTGTGTAGTGACAGTTTTGGTTAGATTAGTAAAACCAGCGTGAGTCTTTCTGGTGAGAGATGGAAGAAAGTGTAGTTTTCCCAATGATGTCTTCTACTCCAAAGCAACAAATATCATAGTGAGTTCACTTTTCTGCCATACCTGTATTAGCATATATTTTTTTAGCTTTGCCATTCAATAGTACTCTCATGCTCTACATTACTTTCAGCTTTTAAATGAATTTTTGTTTCTTTAATAAGAAAAAGGCCCTTTTATATATATCGTTGGGGATGGAAAGCCAGATTCTGATAGCACCAGTTATTTTCAAATGGCACTAACAAGTCTAATGAGGTCCTAAATAAACAGGAAAAAAAAAAAGGTATCTTAAAGATTTACTTATTCTTCTATAACACTGGACACCAATAGTGAGACAAGAAAAGGTAATTTCTGGCTCATAAATTGTAATACCTTCCATTATACCCCAATGATACAGGTGGAATTGTGTCTCCCAAAATTCATATTACTGAAGTCCTAACCCTTTAAATACTCAGAATGTGACCTTTGGAAATAGGGCTGCTGCAGATGTGATTAGTTAAGATGAGGTCACACTGGAGGAGGGTGGACCTACTCAGTATGACTGGTGTTCTTTTAAAAAGGGGAAATCAGGCCGGGTGCGGTAGCTCACGCCTGTAATACCAGCACTTTTGGGAGGCTGAGGTGGGTGGATCACTTGAGGTCAGGAGTTCAAGACCAACATGGTGAAAACTGTCTCTATGAAAAATACAAAATTAACTGGGTGCAGTTGTGCATGCCTGTAGTCCCAGCTACTCGAGAGGCTGAGGCAGGAGAATTGCTTGAACCCCAGAGGCAGAGGTTGCAGTGAGCTAAGATTGAGCCATTACACTCCAGCCTGGGCAAAAAGAACAAAACTCCATCTCAAAAAATAAAATAAAATAAAATAAAAAGGGGAAATCAGAATACAGACACATCCATAGGGAGAACACCACTGAAGATGAAGGCAGAGAGGTGGATGACACATCCATAAGCCCAGGAACCAGAGGCTAGGAGAGAGACCTGGAACAGATGCTCCCTCATGACCAGTGGAGGGAGCCAACTCTGCCAACACCTTGGTTTTGGACTTCTAGCCACCAGGCCTGTGAGACAATTTCTGTCATTTAAGCGACTGAGTTTGTGATACTTACAGCAGCCCTAGCAAACTAATACGCCAACATAGAAAGAAATGGTCATTATCATGACCTACTTATTTTTAAAAACAGATTCTTTCACCATGGAATTATCCCAAAGGGAGGCGGGGAAATGTTCGGTTCTTACTGTGAGCTCTTGGGGAACAGAGTTTGGCTTCTTTATGTTGATTTCGATGCTAGTGTTGTCTTGTTTCAGCTCCAGGGGAGACCCGTGCACTCTGGCCACACCTTCAAACATCTGGGATTTGGTTAAGGAGTGGGCAGGTGCCACCGTGGGACACTCTCTTTCCTTCTCCTCCTCTCTATGAACCGTCTCTCCATTCACGCTGACTTTCCCATCTACCTATAAAAACCAGAATGAACAAAAAACATGCTATATATACCCCAATCAAAGACTGTAACAAAACGACACGTTCAGAATTACCTCAAAAGATGATCATTTAAAAACCACAGTCCAATCAAGAAAGAGGTCTCTTAAATGTTCTGATGGGATCTACAAGTTAGGGCTTCTATAAACGCTATCTTTAAGGGCCTCCTTAAAAGGTAGTTTGCCTGCTTGGGCCACTTCACTTTAGATTCCATTTCATGTTCACCTCATTTATGGTCTGCTTTTATTTTAGAGTACAGAAAACCAAAGAATCTTAAGTACAAACACATGCCGCATATTGGGGTTCCAATACTGTTTCAGTTCAGTTCTGATTGCTATTCCACAATTCTGACTGTTTTTCTGGCTAGCATACAAATGAGGCAGAACTTACCACAGATGAGGAATATTTTTACAGCTTATCCCATGGTGGTAGCAGGGGCAACAGATACTTTTTTTGAGGCTAAGGCAGAGGGTAAGGGACCTGAGACTATGCTCTGTTACAATGAATCTCTATTTCTAGTTACTTTTATAACCTCCATTTTTTTAAAAGAAAAAGACCATGCACATTAAAATATTTTTGTTTTGCACTCACATCTAGGGGAGGCAGTTAGAGCAAGAAAGGGAAACCAGAGAGGGTAGTTAGCCTGGCTTACTGAAAGGCATCTGGAAATCTCGGTCTTGAAATTTGAGGCAGAAAGTAGAGTGGTTTTGAGAGGGAGCTCTGCAGTTAGGTGACCTGATTGAAACCTGGCTCTACCATTTAACAAGCATGGAATCTTCAACAGGTTTCCTATTCTCTGTGCTCAGAAGCAAAATTTAAAGTAACAGTATCTTCCTCATAGTGCTGTTATGGAGATTTTATGGATTACCATATGTACAAAATTTAGAATAGTACCTGACACATTTTAAGTCTTAACTATTAGCCATTATTATCATTAGGCCTCTTATTTATTTATTTATTTATTTATTTATTTATTTATTTTTGAGACGGAGTCTCACTCTGTCGCCCAGGGTGGAGTGGAGTGGTGCAATCTCAGCTCACTGCAGCCTCTGCCTTTCTGGTTCAAGCAATTCTCGTACCTCAACCTCCCAAGTAGATGGGATTATAGGCGTGTGCCAATATGCCTGGTTAATTTTTGTATTTTTAGTAGAGACAGGGTTTCATCATGTTGGCCAGACTGGTCTCAAACTCCTGGTCTCAAGTGATCTGCCTGTCTCGGTCTCCCAAAGTGCTGGCATTACTTTGTGAGCCACCTTGCCCAGCCTCATTAGGCCTTTTAAAATCTTTTAAAAGAAGTAATGGAAGGCGGGGTATTAGTTATAGTTCCAGCCTCATTAGGCCTTTTAAAATCTTTTAAAAGAAATAATGTAAGGCTGGATATTAGTTATAGTTTATTTACCTTAAGCCACTGGTCTTCTTATTCTATTATTTGTTACCCATAAAAAGGAATTTAAATCACAACTCAGCACACACACATAAATATAACTGAAACAGAAGTTTCTCCAAGCAATTTTGCCTTCATTGTGTGATACACTATGTTTTTTTATTGTGTTCTATTCCAGTTCATTTTTTTTATGTTGGCTTCAAACCACTAAATTGATTTTATAACCTAGCAACAGGTGGTAACTCTCAGTTTGAAAAACAATGCCTTAAACTATTTCTCTGATGTTCCTTTATCCTTAATTCTGTTGTACGGGAAAAACAACGGAGCCTGTATTCCCTGCCCTGCCCTCCAAGAGACACACACACACACGCACACACACACGCCTACTCCTTAGCTTCTGTCCTGGCATTATTAGCTTGTAACAACAGTCTGATTTGCATGTTACCTTTGACCAAAGTTGCTGTCCATGCACTCAGTAATGGCACTGTAGGCCATCAATAGAAATACTAGCCAGTGAGGCCTATGATGAGGCAGGGGACCCCACCAGTGAGTGATGCGGAGTAATCTCCAGCTCTAAGAGGGCCTCTGCTCAAATTCTCTAATAACCCCCTCCATGGAAGTGCTTTCTGAGGCCGCCATACCACTTTGCTCCACTTTGCCGCAGTGGTGAAGAACAGAGTTTTCTCAGAGCTGAAGTTCTGCCATAAAATCATCTATGCTAATTCTTCTGTTTAAACAATCACTTTGCACTATTTACATAAAGGAGGGAAAGTGGACACCTAGACTGTATGATCAGATGTCTTGGAAATCCAGTTAAATAAATGTATTCCCTATCCTATTCTGGGCCACCTCAACATAGAATCTTCCTTCAGGAAATACCATAGCCATTCATTATCATAGGCCCTAGGTAAAGGAAAGCTTCTGAAACACTTAGGCAGACCATTAAGCACACATGGGCATGTGTGTATCTGTGTGTGTGTGAGTCCGTATGATTAGTAGCTCATCTTCTCAGGAAAAATTCACTTACTTATTTAAGGAAAACTTGCTGAGTGCTTACTCTGTCCTGGGCAACTGTGCCAGGCTCTCAGGATGAAGCCATGAATGACAGAGACGTGGCCCCTGTCCTTATAAGGGGACAAACAACTCAATGTGATCCAGATGAGACAGTCTGGACATTTTTCTTTTGTTTTATCAAAGCCTAAGAGAGATTTTTGAGATACATTCAGAGTTATTTTAGCAAAAGTCAGAAAGGGTAGCTTTGTTCCCTTTGAAATACAGCAAGGAAGCTACATGGCATCGCATTGCTCAATCAGTTACAAAAACTTTTCTACGTAATGGTCACATCTCGGAGTGACGCAGTCCACCTCTGTTTGTTACAAACTCATTAAGCACAAGGACAAGGGGAACTGATTTTTCTTTATAAGTCAAAAGAATGTAAGACAAAGGATGAGTGCTACCTCCTAACATAAGGGAAAGTACTTGAATTTGAGGAAGTGAAAAGATGCTTGGTTTCCACAAGTTCTTCAGTCTGGAACACTATTTTACACACTCATTAGCAAAACAACCCAGTTTCTTTCCACTTGTTTAAAAAACCTGTCTCATCTGAGGGCCAAGTATGTCCCATGTTCCCATGTGTTCCTTGTATTTGTATCAATTGCAGCATCTTTTTGGATGCTGCAATGTCAAATGGATGCTGAATGCTAATTTCTTCCTAAAACAGAGGCAGCTGCTATACTTCTATTTGAACCAAAAGCAAATAAAATGCTGTTTTGAGGAGTCTGCCATAACTCCCGATACCTAGAAATACTAGGGTATTACTAAATTAGCGTTTTTACCACTAGTACAGAGAAATCATGCCATTATATCAAACTAGGAAATAGACCTTGCTCATGGAGACGACTCCACTATCAATCTTATTTAGGAGTCCATCTGTATTAACAACAGCAATTGAGGGAAACGACCGTCCCTGAAGCATTTATAAACCAAATCTCCAGAGACCTATGGCTTTCACAGCTGTAAATGTCAACACATTTTGCTTCTGTATGGTAAAAAGAATGACATTTTCTTGAGTCACGATGCTTCTCTCCCTTGACTCCCTGGAGTTCAACTTTGGTTCTATTCTTAAGGAACTTGTCCTACCTTAAAGGTCTTCAGAATTTCTTGAGAATTTTTGGGCTGGGAGTAAGGCTTGGGTGTCAGCATAGGCACTGCTTTGGGAGTGACAGTTTTGCTTGGAGACCCACTGCCTGCTGACATGCTGGTATCCAGAACACTGGCACGAGTAATGGTGGTTTCAACAGTGGCAGTGAATTTGGGCGGAGGCAGTGACTGTTGCCGCAGGTATTTCATGGGGTTGGGGTCGTTCAGGAAGGAGGATAAATTTGGCTCTGTTGAATGGCTTCTTTCCAGAATTTTTGGCATCTCCAAGCGTTCAAGAACAGCCTCACTGATGGTGAACCTCTCAATGTACTGTTGAAGGATCCCCTCTGCCTCCTCCTGGGACCGAGCGTTCTTATATGCTTCATGCAACTCTCTCTCTCTCCGCTCTCTAAAGGACGTAGAAGGGAGAGGCAATAACAAAGTCAACTAATGAAAATTGCAAAGAGGACCTTGGTAGAAACCAGGGTGGCACTGAAGAGATAGTACAGGGAATATAAAAATGTTACTATCAGAACCTTTATGACAGCCAACAATTTTTAGAAAAAAAAAAAACCTAGATAATATTGTACATTAAAAATGACAACAGAAAGAACTCACTTTTCTTGAACAATTTCTCTGTAGGTTTTGATGCTCTTCCTTCGTTCACTTGTCCCATCTTCTCCAGCCAGTAACTTCTCCATTTTTTTCCTTTCTTCCTCTTTCTTGATTAAGTCCTGAGAAACACTTCTTCTACGACTCTTCCAACGAGCCAGGTCCTGGAAGGGAAAGAGAGATATAATATTCTTCTTCAGACTTGCGCATAATTCCATTTGTATTCTTCAGAGTTTAGTCATCTCCATTTCTACTCTTTAGGGAACTGACTATGGGCCCAGGCACTATAACATTGTGTGCATTCTCACACAATCCAATGTAAGTCTGGAACCGGAATGCCTCAAAGGCAGAAACATCCAGATATTATCTACAGTATCCATAGCAGGACAGCACATTTATTTAAATATGGCAGTGTGAAATATGCAATCACATTTCATGTCAGTTGCCAAATTTCAGAGAATTGCCTCGCAAGGTAACTAAGAAACTTCATTCCTTCCTATTTATAACTTCTGCATTGTGAATAGATTTGCTGACAAAAGAATAGTAGGGATTCATTTTCCACTCGGAAGGTAGTCAATGCAGAAAAAAATAGTTTTGGAGCCTTTAGATCTGGTGATTCTATATGTATTAATTTATCTGATCCTTACAACAACCTCACCACAATCCTACAGGTAGTTATAGCATAATGATGAGGAGTGAGGATTCTGGAGTCAGATGGATGGGGTTGCACTGGCGGGAAATAATCCCAGCTCTATCTTTTCCATGCTGTGGAATCTCAGGCTTGTTTCTTAGTCCCCCTGTGCCTCCATTTCCTCCTCTCTAAAATGAGGATGATAATAGTACCTATTCTTACAAGCTTGTAGGGTTAAATGTGAAAATAGATGTAAGGTGTCAGGCACACAGTAAGTGCTCAAAATATTTTAGACATAATTGTTACTATATTTTATCAACTTTAGAGAAGTTAACTTTTTAAACTAAAGGTGTAGTCAAGTTTGCAATAGCTACCTCCAGAGTGCTTTGTGAGAATTAAACGAAATAATCCACTCTCCCTCCTCTCTCCCCGCTTTGGCTCTCAGCACACAATCTCAAAGCCCTCATCAGCCTCTTTAGCCTTCCTTCCCTGGTTCTAATCCTGGCTCCCCCACTCGCTAGCTGTGTGACGTTCAGCAAGTGACAGCTGTGCTGGGATTCGTCTGTGGAATCGAGGACAATAAGAGTTGCTAGTTCATTGAGTTACTAAGAGGATTAAATGAATGCATGCAAGCACTTAGAACAATGCCTGGTACTGGTACATGTTTGATGTTGGTCATTGTTATCGTTACTATCATCATAATCATGATCAGTTTCAAATATATAACCTCAGAAGATAGTGCAGCCTCAATTCTGCATCCCATTCCAGTTTCCTGCCTCCCCTCCCCACCTTTGTGGCCAAGCTTCTGGCCAGGGTGTTTGCTGATTACATGTCTGGGCTATCACTCCATACCTTCACGCTGCTACTCACCTTCCGTTGAGTCCCACGTTTACCGTGTTACCTTTTGAAACCCTCTAAGGGCTCCCTTCCCTCGCATGGCTTTCAGGTCCATTTCTACCCACCCGGCTGGATTTTCTGCTACCAGAAGCCTCCCCGCTGTCCGCGCGCCTTGGCCGGAACTCACATCTTGCCATTTGTCGTCCTCTTCCCTCAGCTGGTTATTTATCAGCTGCAGCTGCTCCTGGCGGGCCCTGCTGTGCGGCTGCACCGTGGCCTCCTCCTCACACCGCATGTCAAACATGCTCGTGCTCCTGAGTGCGGAGAGAGCGAACACAAGAGGGACCGCGATCAGCGCCTGTCGCGTCTCCGCGCGCCCGGGCGTCTTGCCGCGTGGGGGCGCTACCGGGCTTGGAAAACTGCCCCCTTCCCTGGCTGCGCACAGCGCGTGATGGGCGGCGTGTTCTGGCCCTAGGCGGGCGGTGGGCGTGCTGGCACCCCACCGCCTCTTTTTGCCGCAAACGCCAAAAATGTGACCATCTTTGTCTTCAGTGATGCCAGTGAATCGGGTCAATATAATTTTATATGTAGGTGCCAAAATAGGTTTAAAGAAGAACTAGAAAAATGGTATTTGAAGCCCCGGGCTCCTCTCATTTGGAAATGCATTTAAAAAATAAAATTAAGATAATTAAAAGGTATAACCTGGGGAGAACTTGTGGGGAAAGAGGGCGGTGTTCCATGAAGTAAAACTGTATTACGGTAAATGCTTCTTTGTGTAGAAAGCTGGCTTAAAGTCTTCCTACGTGAATGGAGGCAGTTTCTCCATTTCCAAAAAAATATCATTTGGCCTTAAGTTTAAGACACCCACTTTTTCTTATTTTATTTTATTGAATTTTAGATGCATCTGACAACTATGGATTGCTGATGTATATGTTCGTTGTAATCATGTCTTGTTATTTCTTGTAAAACTGCTGTAATTGATAGTGCAGTTGATGGCATCTTGGAATCAAGAAAATAAGGCATTTTATAACAAGAGTAAGGAGTCAAATACATAAATTAGGTATATATTTTGTATTCTAATATGCACAGTCATTTAATTTTTGTCAGGATACCTCTGAATATACTATTTTAAAAGAAAAATGAAAGGGAAAACAATCTTTAAAAAACTCTTAGACTGCACATATAATTTATATATTCTATAGGAGCTTATTAAACATTGCGCAAGACCTAGGGCCTTTTTTTGTGATGCTTACATAAACCTTTGTTACAGCAAAAGCTGAAGCAGCAAGATGAAAACAGAAATAGAAACCAAAGCAAAATCCTCCTCCTTTTATTTTTCTTTCAAAGAAATGACTCACTTTGGGACAAGTGGGTTATGGAGCCCAAAATTCAAGACATAGAGGGCTCTTAAAGCTCACTGTTAAGTGCTAGCAACAAAAAATGGTGATAGTCCATTTCTGAAACCAGCCTAACACAAAGAAAAAAAACTACCATGCACTTAGACACCAAAGAATTCCAGACATCATCAGTGATGTCCAAAATTGTTACTCCCATGGCCAGACAATGAACAGCAGCAGCATCGCTGAATGCAAAGGGCTCCCTAGCAGGCAGCTGTCTGGAAAATGACCCCCAAAGCAATGGCTGCCCACCTTCCCTTCAATCCACTCAAAAGGAATCTGTACAAATGTGTGAGTGCCTCTCTCCGCTCTCCAGATGTTGGACAATTCAAGTCTGACCTAAGAGAACTAAACTGAAAACTGTACTTGCAACCTGTCTTCCCCAAGAGTATTCTAATAATCTGGCTGCATAGAAGGACTCTTAGCTGAGGTTCCTATTAGCATGGATATGACAAGCCACTGCATAATGCCGCCTCCATGTCAGTGGAGAATGTTGATTTCAGCAGCTGTGCCTTCTAGAAAAAATAAACTGAGCCAGGCGTGGTGGCTCACGCCTGTAATCCCAGCACTTTGGGAGGCCAAGGTGGGCAGATCACTTGAGGTCAGGAGTTCAAGACCAGCCTGGTCAACTTGGTGAAATCCCTTCTCTACTAAAAATACAACAACAACAACAATAATAATAATAATAATTAGCCAGGTGTGCTGGCACATGCCTACAGTCCCAGCTACTAGGGAGACTGAGGCAGGAGGATGGCTTGAACCTGGGAGGCAGAAGTTGCAGTGAGCTGAGATTGCACCACTGCATTCCAGCCTGGGTGACAGAGTGAGACTCCATCTCAATAAATAAATAAATAAATAAGAAAAGAAAAGAAAAAAAGAAACTGTAGTCCTCGATAGAGGAGAAGGGCTGTGATTTTTCATCTATTTTAGACTATTAATTAGTTATCTAAGAAAGATTAAGAAATTTGCAGGATTAGGTAGAAAAGTCTAACCCATGCTTTTAAACTTCATGGATCAAAATTCACTGAAGCAGGCCTTCCAGAAAGACACAAAAATTCATCCCATTCTTCCTCTCACAGTTAAAAAAAAAATCTTACTTTTAAAATATTCAATCTAGTCAGTTCATCTTTTAAGTGATTTAAAATCTTTGCTAAGATCTTAGAAGACTTAAGCCTGTCTGAACTGGGACCCTCTTATCATCCCACTAAGTAGTTTGTAGATTATGGGAGAGGAAAGAGGTTCCTTCATTCAGCTCTGCCATCTGTAATATCTGCAGGTCAGAATTTCGGTTTAGGCCACAATGGGTGGCCACAGATCCAGGTTTTCTTCTGGGACCCCAAGAAGAAAATGGCAGCCTTCTCCAGGATCTGGGATTTGATTATCTCACCCAGTGGGCCTGGAGAAAATGAGAGCAGGCCTTAAGAATTACCTTTGTCTGTCCTGCGTTCCCATCTCCACTCCCACTGTGAAGCTCTAACTAGCTCAGCCCAAATGTGGCCAGAAGCCAGTTAGTTAAATAAAAGGAGAAACTCTTGTTTGCCCTTTCATGTACCGGGAAGTACAGGTTGAACATCTCTAATCCAAAAATCTGAAATCTGAAATGCTCCAAACTCCAAAACTTTTTGAGTGCTGACATGACCCCACAAGTGGAGAATTCCACCCCTGACCTTGTGTGATGGGATGCAGTCAAAACTTTGTTTCACGCACAAAATTAGTTAAACTATTGTATAAAATCACCTCCAGGCTATCCATATAAGGTATATATGGAACATAAATGAATTTCATGTTTAGACTTGGGCTCCATCCTCAAGATATTTCACTATGTATATGCAAATATTCCAAAATCTAAAAAAGTTCAAAATCTGAAACACTTCTCACTCCAAGCATTTTCTATAAGGCAGGCTCAACCTGTATTATTTTTTTCTCAAGTTTTTTTTTTGTTTTAAAGAAATATCAGCAAACTGGCCAAAAAACAAGGAACAAACCTGAGTGATATATTTATGCCATTTTCTAAAAAAATTAAGAAGTTGAGAATTGATAATACTAAAAAGAAAATGGGCTGAGTTGTCATTCAGAACATGTTCCCTATTTCAGGTTAGACTTGGCCTCCCAAATGAAGAGGTGTGTGTCTGGGGATGGGGGTTGACAGGTATGGGATCCTGGAGACGGCCAGCTTCCAGAATATTAATGTGACTTGGACTAATACTGTGCTCCGCAGTACCTTATGTCTATGCCCTTGGGCTGTTGGCATGAGGGCTCCTGGCTGCAGAGTCCAGGAGTCTCCCTTGGTGGTGGGTTGGCATTTTTGAGGGCCAGGATGGAATTACCCCAAGCGCCTGGAAATTGTTTCTGGGCCAAGTCTACAGTAAAGGAATTCAGAATAAAATGGCCTATGGCTCTCACAAAGTACCGACTCCTTTGGTGGGCCGGGTATTGGGAGGGAAAGAGTGTGCAAGTGAGGAAAAGGGCAAGAAGGTGAAATTAAATCTATGGAAACATTCTTGGCTGGCCAGGAGGTGGAAATTTCTCCGTTTGCCTGTGCGGTAGGTCTGCCCCTGACCTATATTCTCTTTAAAGGGCTCATCTTTTTTTCTGATTGGGCTCTATTTTAAGAATGTGTCAATTATTAATAAACATAGCCTGTGCCAAAAAAATGCCTTTAAAGATTTTGGAAAAAGGAGATATTAAGGGAATAAACTAAAAATAGTATAAGTTTCTATTTTAAGAATAAATTCCTGATATCAACTTTTCATTTTGTTCCCCACATGGTTTCATGTAAATTGGATCTGCTCTAAGCAGGAAACCCAGCACTTTGGATATCCCTAGATAAGAGTTCTAGAAAAGAAGCTCCTTTTACTCTTCTTGGTCCCTGGGGCTGCATTTTGTAAACTTAAGAGAAGGCAAAAACGGAGTCCCTGTCCCCACTCCTTTTAAGAAATCATTAACTTTTCCTGTGGGTGAAGTTTTGTGTTCAGGTGTAGGCAAAATTCAGAAACTCTTTAATTTCTCTTCCTTTCTTTCACCTTTTAGGGTTTCCTAGGGGTCTATTTTAAGCAAATTGTATAGTAGCCTTGCATTGATGAAGAAGAAATCCATTCTATCAAAATGTTTTTGCTCACCAAACCAAAGTAGTGTTTTGCCTATCGATCTTATAAAATCCTCCTTTCAGTGAATGTTAAATATTGCCATTGCAGGTTTGAAAAGTAATAACCAGGGCTCAATTTTACAGACTACTTAACTCTGTGCAGTCAGTCAAGCTCAGGCTGAATTTAGTTTTGAGGCATAAGTGTTCTTTATGTCAGATCACACATGGGAAACTTGGCCCTGGAGTTTGACCACTTAGGGCTTGGAGTCCAAACTAAGTAGACATCTTGAACACAAACATGGAAACAGCACAATCTGAAGACACTTAATGTTTTGCCTAATCTCATTGTCATTGGTGGAAATGATGTTTGCGTGTTCTACATGCAAATTCTATTCAAATTCCTCATTGTGTGACTTGAAACTGAGGCTCAGGAAAGGACAGGCAAAGGAGGGCTGGTGATTGCATTCTGGATGTCCCAGGCTCCCATGAGGCCACAAAATGCTTCTCAATGTCAGGATGAGCAGACTACTGATGCTGGATTTAGGTATTAATCAACATTTCTTCATATACAAATTACATGAATCTGAGAAGGCTAGTATTTTGCAAAAAATAAATAAATAAATAAATAAATAAATAAATAAAGTTTGCCTTATATATCAGTTGCAGAATGATCTGCATATGGGAAATCCATTTCTGAAGCAGAGTTAACGTGGTCACAAATGGGAGGGTTTGGATTCTTCTCAAATTTGAATGTGAAATATGGGATAAGGAATGAACCTCTGCTTGGTTGAGTGAAAACCAAGCAGCAGGGAGGGGAAGGGCCAGTCATGTCTTAGATCTTTGGCCCCTTGCTAAGCCATGGAACTTGAGCAAAACTCCGATGTTTTGGTTTCAAGCATCCCACAGTTTATATGACTCCAACCTGGGAGGAACTTGGGCTTCTGAATCTATAATTAGTGGTTTGGGATTTATTTTCTTAGTTAAAAAACGAGACTATTGGAATGACTACTTCGTTGTTAACTCTAAGCCCCAACATATCAAGAATTAAGTGCAAAACTCAGAATACCCTTTAAATAATTCTATGGTTCAGAAGGGGTACCAATGTTCAAACCATAACAAGAACAACAACTTTAACATGCCCAGTCTATGAAAAGCAAATGTTAAGTTTCAAGCAGCAGCTTCATATTAGAATCATGCTTAAGTTGCTTTTTCATTCATCTTTCCTGCACAGAATGTATGCTCTGCATTCCAACTTCAAGTGCTTTGTTGCACAAGTCAGCTAACTATTCAGTTCACTTGCATCAGTTGCATTTCAATTAGTGGTAAGTACTGGAAGCATGCAGTTTAGGCTAGTAATTAATGTAATCCTACAAATACAAGGCAACTTACTCTGCGTCATCAGACACAGGAGTTCTCGGACCGTATCTATAAGATCAAATACAAAATTAGAGGACTGGCGGAGTTGAAAGTGAATGCTGTAAGCAAGCTGGAAATAAAAACTGCTGGTGAAATACATGTGCGCCAAACCTTTTTTGCTGAGATACTGGATGAGAAGTGGCATTATACAATTAGCAATATTCATTGACTGCTGAAAATCAAAGACAAGTCTTGATGTTTCTAAAAAATGCAACATTTATCTCAAAACCCAGAAGAGAAATGAAAATAATCCCCACACTACCCAAAAAGAAAGAATCTGTTCAATATAAGCACAGGAAGGCTTAGGTGCAATCCACAATGTTTAGAGAAGGCAGCTTAGAAAACAAACATGTATTACAGTCATTCACAAACCGTTCAACTTTTTGTGCCTTTATGTTCAGCAGTAATGGGCTGTAATGGACACCCACGGTACAAGTGCACCCTTACTGACCCTGTCCCTGATATGTTAATGCATTTGCACAAATAACATCAAAGAGTGTTTCTGCAGTTTTCTGAAAGTTAACCAGAACCCCAATCAGTGCCTTCCACATGCATTTGACAGAAACCACAATTCCTAGAAAACTGGTAGTCTTAATCAAAACCAGACTTGGATGATATTCCATAACTTGAAAAACTAAAGTTTTTTTCTAATCTTTTATATTCTCCTGATAATTTAGATCCATAAAGTTGTACCCTCTGCAATAGTCACTTGAAGTCTAAATGAGTCTAAAGCAAAAAGACTAAATTAGAAAAATATTAGAACATTACAAGGCATATTTCAAGCACATTTAAAGAAACAAAACAAAACAAAAAAACAACACAGCTCCCACAAATGCCTGTCTCTTCAGCAAAGGTAAATTTTAAGGGTCAGTTCTTACCTATACCCTGAAAAGCTCCTCCTTTCTGCAATTCTGATGGTAGACAAAGAATAGTAAAGAAAATACATCCTGCTTCCAGTTTCCAATAAATTACATTTTGGAGTCAGCAGCAAAAATTACCTGGTCCCATGATCAGTTTCACAACAGTTTACAGGAAAAGGGTAATTTCTAAACATCTCTTCCTGCAGTCTTAGAGAAAACACCCCAGAATGCATGAGTGTACACACACATACCCCCTTCTCTCTTATGCTTTTATCATTCTAGAATAATGTACATTCACTGATAATTATTTAATTCACAGTGAAGGCAACCATACCACTGCAAAACCCCAAATCTCTGTTGAAAAGGCCAAAAACAAGACAAGGAAAGGGTTTGTGAATGTTTTTCTTCTGGGAATAAGACTCATCTTCTCTTTCTCCAGGGTATCAGAAGGTGTTTCAGTTGAACCTAATATTCTCAATTTTCCAAAACACTACTACATTAAAGCAGATTCTTTCACATCAAGAGAGAGTGGGCTGGGTGTGGTGGCTCATGCTTGTAATCCCAGCACTTGGGAGGCCAAGGCAGGAAGATTGCTTGAGCTCAGAAGTTCAAGACCAGCCTGGGCACATGGTAAAGCCTTGTCTCTACCAATAACACAAAAAAATTAGCTGGGCGTGGTGGTGCACGCCTGTGGTCCCAGCTACTCTGAAGGATGAGGCAGGAGAATTACTTGAGCTGGGGAGGCAGAGGTTGCAGAGATCATGCCACTGCACTCCAGCCCAGGTGACGACAGAGTGAGACTCTGATGGAAAGGGAAGGGGAAGAGGAAGGGAAGAAAGGGCAACATTAATTCTGAAGACTAGGTGTTTCCCAGTTAATAAATAGGCCTATTGGAATAAATTTATTCAAACACAGTGTTTTCTAAGTTATCTGTGGAAGAGAGCAGAGAATTTCTTTCCAATGGATGGTTAATCAAGAATCTATTAATAGTTGCTATGTGTTTTTGTGTTTCAATTTGAATATTTTAATTAACATTTTATTGAAGTATAAGATACATACAGAAAGTGCACATACCACACATATACTTCAATGAATTTTCACAAACTGAACATACGCATAGATTAGTGTTGAGTGTTTTGTACTATGTAAACAGACGCAAATAGTATGTACTCTTGAGTTTGGCTTCTTTAGCACATTTTGTGAGTTTTTTAACTATGTTGTTGCATGTAGGATATATCTGAACTTAAATTATTGCTACATAAAGTAATTAATAGTATTTCACGGACATCTCTACCAATAAATGTAGATCTATACCAAAATGTAAGCCCCACAGGAGCAGACATTTTTCTGTTTGGGTTCCCTGAACAGTGGTCAGACTAGTCAATAAGTATTTATTAAATACTTACCAGGTGCTCAAGAAATTGAAAATAATAACCCAGTTTCTGAAGATAACCTTCATTTATCTCTTTACTAGTAATGTACTGCAGGTTTGAGGTATTTCCTGTGAGACTAATATATTAGCTTTAAAAGGGCACCAACTTAAGCAGAACTGCCTTTGCTGGCAAGGGGAAGATAATTAGAGCTGAGGTGTCAAGTGACTTTCCCAATCATCCTACAGGAGATCAAAAAGTAAAGGCAAGTTAGCAAAAACAAAAAGTAATAAAATGTTCTTTTTAATGCAAAGTACGTGAGTCAATAGGTTATGAGGTACAAAATTGGCCACACATGTCACAGTTGACATAAGCATCCTACAAAAAAAGAAAGTCAATAAAGTTTAATTTTGAGGCCAGGCATGGTAGCTCATGCCTACAATCCCAGCACTTGGGAGGTTGAAGTGGGAGGATCACTTGAGCCCAGGAGTTCAAGACCAGCCTGGGCAATATAGTGAGACTGTCTCTACAAAATAAAAACAAACAAACAAACAAATTAGCCAGGTATAGTGCTGTACACCTATGGTCCCAGCTACCTGGGAGGCTGAGGTGGGAGGATTGCTTGAGCCTGGAAGGTACACGCTGCAGTGAACTGTGATCACACTAGCTTGGGTGATGGAGTGAGATTTTGTCTCAAATAAATAAATAAATAAAATAAAGTTTACTTTTGAGGGTAGGGGTAGGTAGAAAGATAAAGGGAATAGCCTATGCACCCATTCCCTGTATTTATGTAACTTTCACTACTAATAAAGCATTTCAGAATCAATAATTTGATAGTTATCTATTTCTATATCATGAACTAGCATTAGCTTAATTTAAAGTGTTTTTACTGCTCATCTAAGATCACCCCCCAGCACCCAGCACAGTGCTTTACACATAGTCATTATTACTCAATAAACACTTGTTGAAAGGAAACGTGTATCCCTCTGGTGTTTGCTGGCTCAATCACACAATATGTCACATAGTTCACCTGACCATTCCTCCTTGTATTCAGAGTAACCACTCATTGCCATGTGAAAATAAAAAGGACGCTTTCCCAAATCACAAAGA
This sequence comes from Papio anubis, assembly GCF_008728515.1. NCBI lineage: Eukaryota > Metazoa > Chordata > Mammalia > Primates > Cercopithecidae > Papio > Papio anubis. The sequence goes on from NC_044978.1 coordinate 144,889,354, forward strand.
GAGTGACAGGCCAGGTGCAGTGGCTCAAGCCTGTAATCCCGGGAGTTTGGGAGGCTGAGGCGGGTGGATCACTTGGGGTCAGGAGTTTCAGACCAGCCTGGCCAACACAGCAAAACCCCATCTCTACTAAAAATGCAAAAATTAGCTGGGTATGGTGGTGGGCGCCTATAATCCCAGCTATTCAGGAGGCTGAGGCATGAGAATCACTTGAATGGGCAGAGGTTTCAGTGAGATGAGATCGGGCCCTGCACTCCAGTCTGGGCAACAAAGCAAGACTCCATCTCAAAAAAAAAAAAAAAAGTGACAGAATTCCTCAGACTTCCACAGTCCCCTCTAGTTACTTGTGTAGGCATCATGCTGGAGAGGGATGGTGCGTTTCCACTCCAATAGAGCTGAGTTTGGATCTTGGCTTTGTAGGTACCAGCTGTGGACATATGGACCTCGGTTTCCTAATTGCAAAACGCAGATGGAAATTCTTCCTCTCGAAGGTGGTATAAGGAATAAATGAACAGGAGAGCACCTAAATATATCCAGTAGGCAGTCTCTAGGCCTCACCTCCTTCTTTCCTTCCATTCTACCTTGCTTTACAGAAGCCTGCGGATCCAGGGTCAAGTCCACGGCATCTGGAAAGTGAGTAACTGTGGAGGACCAGCTTCACCACTCTGTTCCTCTGTCTCCCCAGCCCTAACAAGCTCGGGAATCACGTGTGATCCACTCATGTAGCTTTTCTCTACATCAGTCTTCTTATTTGTGAAATGGAGCTAACATAGATTCCTCTAACCTACCTGTGAATTCCCAGGACAAGGTGAGCTTGAGGGAGCAGACATAGACGAAACGCTATAAAGAAATCTGTGGTTGTAAAACACAAATATTACTTCTGCTCCCTGAAAACAGTGCTAGGCTCCATTACTGTTTTATTCAGAAGAAAGAAAAATATAGATTAAATTCAGATGATCAAGATGGCTAGGGTATTGATTTTTTAAAAAATCTGGAGAGATTACCTACTGTTCTCCTTGCCTCCTACTTTGCCTTCTCTCCCACTGCCATCAGGGTCCTTGGAGAAGCAGAACTCCATTGCTTCCTATTTTATGGTGAGCTTATAAATTATGCAAAGCTCTCCTCACTTCTTTGCCCTACATTGGTAGGCTGACCACACATTTAACAAAAATGTATCACTTTTATGAAATGGCAAGAGAGGCTTTAACATATAGGACCCTAAACTGGAACAGGAACCCCAGGATAATTATTTCCTTACTCGTCATCAAGTCATGGTTGACTCTAAGTCAAGTCAGAGCATGGAATAGAAATCCTACCTCCAGAAGGCAATGAGTGCTGGCTAATGTGGAAAAATTAATATAATTACAACTTTTATAAATGTATTAATCATCTTTGGACCTGGAATCACAGTGAAATCAAGCAAATCAGAAAGAAGTTCAACCCTTTTACCCAACTATGTGAGCTAGAAAGAAATAAAATAATTTCCCATTTATTCAGTCCACCAGAGTCAGAAAAAAATGTTTAACAGGTAAATTCACCACTAAATTGCACCTGCTTACATGCAAAAAGAGGAAAAAATTCTTGGCAGATGAGGCCAATTTTAATCATTCTGTTTCTGCTAGCAACGGCAGGTAAGTGGCACTGAAGTGCCATAATGCATTAAGAACACACTGAAAGCTCAGACTGGAGAAACAGTCACAAGAGCACAGAATAACCTTCTGACCTCTGATCTTTCATGGGTGGACCCTTGGAAGATTCTTCCGCATCCTGTTGCTTTGCAAATGGAACTGGAAGGAACTGGTTTGGGTTGGATCCAGTGTGTCTAAGAGACATCCCAGTTCTCCTGGCCATCATGTCGTCTTTTCGTGAATCATCCAACTTTCGCTGACCTTTCAGTCCACTGCCACCCCAGGCAGGAGCTATCATCTTCTCCAACTTCTCTTCTGTCCCTGAGGCCTCACACTCAGAGGCCAGAGGACACGCCCTAGGGCAACATTCAGTCCAGCCAGTCAAAGGCCACTTACTGCTAAAGATATTTTCAGTAGCATCACTCACTGGCGTTAATTCAAGACAGAAGAAGCCAGCATCCCTGGAGGCAGCAGCACACAGAGCAGCTGAGCAGGAAATCTCCCTTTTGAATACTGCGACCCTCTGTCATGCAGCTGGTACTCACACAGGAATAGGGGTCCCTTTCTGGTTTTCATGAGCCCTGAGAATGAAATTTGGCCAATTCTCAGCCACATGCAAAGGCTAAAATCTCTACCCAGAGCGGGCACCAGAAGCAGAACTCTGATCTTGGGATGAGCACACTCTTTTATTCACTTTACTCCACGCTCTATCAGTCGCCAAGTGCAGACTGTGACTTTAAGCTGTGTTTTTGGGAACACGACAGCCACACACAGCAGGGGCAACACACCACGGAGCGGAGCGCAGGCAAGATGCTCACAGTGGCTGGCTGCTTTCCTCTGATCTTCCTGCCTTTGACAGTCTCTCAGAATCTCTTGGAGTGCTTTCCGTTTCTTCTTTGCCATCCTGTGGCAGCTGTTTGGATGTAACTAAAGCCAGAGAGGACAGTTTCACTCCTAGGAAAGAATTCACACCAGAGGCCCTGACCCCATCTGTCCTCCTTCACCTCCCGGGAAGGCAGGAAAAACTGCTCCTCACCTTCCTCTATCCCCCTCGAGCACTCGCCCAGACCGCAGACCCACTCTTCCTGAGACTCCGGCACGGGAGCCAGCCACGAGGCCCTTCTGTAATAGTCACCTTGGCCAGAATTCACTGTTCTGCAGACGATCAAGTAGCATTGGTGGCAAGAGAGGAGAGGAACAAGGGTTACAAAAGAAGACAATGAAAGTCCTTGGGACTGAAAGATTAATAAGAGAAGAATGTGGCTGCTCTCATTCGTAAGGCTGGTTAGTAAGGATGAGATAATCAGATTGAGATAATGGAATGTGAACTCTGGCTAGGGCCTATGAAGGTCAAACAAGGCTGGCGTGACTTTGTCACCACAAGACTGAATGATGGGCCTCTCAGGATTCAAGGCCTCGAGGATGTATTTCTTATTAATTTCCTACCCCCTTCTCCCCACCTCAGATCCCCACCATCCTCTGAAACCTCAACTCTTTATTTTGGGTGTTTATAGCCTTCTCTCTTCTATGGTGTCACCCCAAGTCTGGAACCAAAGAAACCCTTCTAAAGGTCATAGGCCACCCATCATTTCCTTTGGATTTCAAGGGCAAGGTATAAAGAAGAATGCTATGAACACTTCCTCCTGCTATGGAGAGCCTCACTTTGCTCGTGCCGCACAGAGGGAATGGAGGTTCCCAGGGCAATCCAGTTTTACACGTGTCCTGTATGTGCTTCCTACCAGCCCACAGAACCAAATCCCTAAAAGAGGGCTTGGGAACTCAAAACCGGGGGGCCTCCAGGGAGGATAAGAACTGGGACAGGCCTATAAGGTGTTCTTCCCTCACACATTTGGATGGCGATTCATCCAAGGAAAGTCTTGACTTACAGAAACTCCCAAAGAGGAGATTTTTAAGACTTCTGATTTATTACACAATTTTAAAAAGTGGGAGAGGAAGGAGACCTTTACTTTTTTAATACGTCTACTTAGATGTCCAAAACGTGAACTCATGATACTAATAACTTTTTCTTCCTCTCTCTAAGGGATAGGAAAGAAAAAGGTTATACATAACCCCAGGAAACCCTAGTGATATCATTAAAACATTCCATTTAGCTCATTCAGTATTTTCAACTAATAAAATAGTACTGGATGCAGCTGAGGGAAAAAGGGTCATTTGCCAAGATTATTGGCATTCCCAGGCAGCGATTCTGGTGATAACAGAATCAAAATGGATGCCTGCCATTTAACTTCACACACATGTCCCCCCCAGGCGGACCCACTAACCTTACTTCTCTGCTATACACAGTCTGTTAAAACTATGTCATCTCTAGGGGTTTGTATAACATACTTCAGCAAACTCTAAAAGCGGCAGCGACTCCCATGCAGCTATCCTTGCACATGTATGGCAAAAAATACCTGCGGTCATTTTGTGGATTAAGCATTTGGTGCCCCTTTAAGCTGGAAGTGGCCGCTGAGACAGGAGACACAGAGCCCGTTTGAATCTTGCTGCCACGACAGATGACTTTTTCTTCATCCTCTCTAGGCCCAGCCTTGCCAATGCTAAGCCGCTTCCATTTCTGCTGATCTATCTCCGTCACTGGCCCAAAGTGCACAAACTTTTGCCTGGGGCTGGAAGCTTTCTTAGAGGCCCTTGCTTTGCGGTTGGCAAAGTCATCATGAATGGCAGTTTCTGCTTTAATTTCTGGGGAAGGCTCAGAAGCACAGATGTGCTGAACATCTCCATCCCTAGTCAAAACCAGAAATAAGTTCTAAAAATGTCTAAGTACAAAGCAATAAGATGTTTGGGGAGAAAAAAAAAAAAAGCAACTAGAAGTAGTTGGCCCTCCCTATCAGTGAGTTCAGCATCCCACTGACAGGATTCAACCAACCTCAATGGAAATTATTTGGGAGAAAAAAATTCCACAAATTTTCAAAAAGCAAAACTTGAATTTGCCGTGCACTAAGTACTACATTGAATCCACATGAATAAAGTGATGTGAAAGCACTGTGTTAGGTATACATGTATAAGGTATGCTTATGTTAATGTAGCTATTATCAGTAATCTACAGATAATTTAAAGTATATGGGAGGATGTGCACAGGTTATATGCAAATACTATATCATTTCATATAAGGGACTTGAGCCTCTAAGAATTTTGGTATCCAAGGGGAATTCTGGAATCAAGCACAGATACCGAGGGAAGACTATATGAAAAATATTTTTAAGGCTAGAGCAGAACTGCTTTTTCATTAACACTCAAATGAAGAAATGATCATTGTCTTGCCTAGAAATGATCATTACCTTGTCTTTAAGCTTCCATAGCTTTTAAAACATCAATTCTAACATCTCTAACATCATAAATAAGGGCATAAGAAAATCTTAGGTACTGTGGAATAATTAAAATTATTTGAAAGTCAAGTTTAAATTATTTACAGTAAACAAGTCTATCAAAATAAATAACCATTCTTGGAAAGGTGGCTGGGTTAAAAAGAGAATGTTTTCTCTCCATGTGGTTTGCAACTTTTGGTATTAATAAATTCACCTCATGCTGAATATGCTGAGCTCCAGGAGCTCTGTGATGTGAGAGGCACTTTTTCAAGCCATCAAAATAAGAAATGATACAAGGGGTCTGCACGGTGGCTCATGCCTGTAATCCCAGCACTTTGGGAGGCTGATATGGAAGGATCACTTAAGCCCTAGGAGCCCTAGGTGTTCAAGACCAGCCTGAGCAACATAGCAAGACCCCATCTCTATTTAAAAAAAAAAATTAATTAATTAAAATTTTGGCCAGGTGCCATGGCTCATGCCTGTAATCCCAAGACTTTCAGAAGCTGAGGTGGGAGGATCCCTTGAGCCCAGGAGTTCAAGAACAGCATGGGCAGCATAGTGAGACCTTGTCTCTACAAAAAATCAAAAGATTGACCAGGCATGGTGGCATGGGCCTGTAGTGCCAGCTACTCAAGAGGCTGAGGGAGAGGACTGCTTGAGCCCAGGAATCGAGGGTACAGTGAGCTGTGATCAAGCCACTGTATTCCAGCCTGGGCAACAGAGTAAGACCCTGACAGAAAAAAAAAAAAAAAAGACACAAAGATAAGCATTTCATGCCTTCAAAATGAAATACCGTGACTGCTAGGGGGAAACATGACACACCTCGCTTTTCCTGACACTTTGAGTCTCTCCCACGTCTCCAAGTCGGCTTCTGTTATGTTGGAGAGTGTAATGAAGCTCGGGGGCTCACGGTGAGGGGCAAGGCTGCCCTGAATTCTCCGCTGGGCCAGGTCATCCTTGTGACGATCTGGCACCTTCCTGAGTCCTCCTTCCACAGGTTCACTTTCCTGAGCCCTCAATTTACAGGTCACTATCGACTTCATCTCTTCTGTGTGGCCCTGGTTTCTGTCCATTCGATCCAGGCCCCCACACCAATCGAAAAATCAAGTTCAAGGAAGGGGAGCAGACAAAGAGAATGTCAAGCATGGAAACTCACAGGCTGAGGACAGAACAAAATGATGGAAACGCTTTTCCCTTTCTCAAAAATGGAATCAATGGGAGCTGTGATGACTTTCATCTATATCACCCTTATTATAATTCTGAATGAGACAGAGGTTTCTTCCCCCCTTCCAGATGATAGTCTCAACTACAGTTTAGGAAGAGAAGCCATGCCTGCTGAAAGATTACTAATGGTAATGAGATTTTGGTTGGATGGTAATGATGCCCAATTCCCACACTATTCAAGTTACTGTAATGAATTCAGGTTTTCTGATTGAATCCCTTAGCCCTCTTGGAATGTTTTTTACTGCACTAGTAAAATGTTCGTAATGAGCTCTGCATGATCCAAATTCTAGGATTAGTTTGGAGATAGCTGGAACGTTGTTCACATATTAAGTATCTCAAACCTAAACCCACAGCTGCCAGAAAGTACATCTAAGTCAAATCTGAACATAAAGTTTCAACGTTTAAACTCACCGTCTGCTTCATGGCATTAGTCAGGTTTGGCTAAGGCAAACTTGAAAAGCAGAGGGTATTCTTCTTTACCTGGATTGAAAGGGTCAATACCCACTTGTTTCTTGTGTTAATAACCGTTCACCTTTATTGATGCTAAAATTGATATTTTCAATTGTTCTCCTATGAAGTGAACATTATCTGGCTAATATTGACAAAACTGTGATTTAAACCAAAGCTGTGGCATTTATATATATAAATATTCCATTAAAAGTCTATTTCTAACTAAATATCCTTCTTGAGATAGAACAATCTCAAAAAATACATAAATAGAGCCTATTAATTTTCCCACAAAATATATCATTCAAGCTGGAAAATCAAGAGGTAGTCTTTTGTTACCTTGATGATTTGGCATGCTTGCAGAGCCCACAAAAATAGAAAGGCTACAGAATTGTCTTAGTTTGAGGAAGGAGATCAAGGAACAGCATAGCAAAGAGGCACTAGGGACCTTTTTTTTTTTTTTTTTTTTTTTTTTTTTAAATAAGTTCTTTGATGCTATCTAGAGAGGTCAAGGGCTGCTTCAGACCCAGAACTGTGTCCACAAACACAGAGTCAGGTGACAACAGACAAATGTAGCTGGAAATATCAGGAATTAAAATTACATGGAGGAGAAAGGAAAAAAGGGAGATACAAAGGTTAGTCCTTTTCCTGACTCAAATTGCTGATTGCCATCAATATGCCTTGATGTTAGTCAGTTATCCAAAAGTCTTTGTTTCACTTGCACAACTGATCCCTCCCACAAGGCCCTCCAAAAATCGTTTGTTACAAGGCCTGCCAACTGCAATGGCAAAGACCAAGGGCCTCCTGAAGCTATAATGTGTCCTGTAAAGAAATGATGCCAGATTTTCTCTTATCTAATCCCTGTTCTATATCCAGGAATCTCTCATGGGTTTTTGTATCTGGTACTTCCTAAGAAAAATAAAAAAGATCAACTACTCCACTGAGCTCAACAACTCTGCCCAAAGAACGATTTTAATTGTCTAAAGCACAGCCGAAATAATTATATACTAAGTTCAACAGGCTTAAAAAACTCTAAAGTGATGGGCAAAAAGATGACAATTCAATAATGTAGATGCTAACTCTAGCTGATTTTGATATAAGGAAAAATACACGAATGACTAACTCTGCAGGATGAAATTCAGCAAGTGGGCACCCTAAATGAAATCATATCTCCCTCTTAGGACAAAAATCACTGGTCAAATTCCATCTTACTATAATTTTCCTTTCCCCAGTTCACTCCAACATGTATTAAGAGGACGGGGAAAATGTTGGCAGAAGGAAACTGGCCTGAAAACAATTTCTATGACAGAACATATAGAAGTATATTATAAGTTTGAGAAGTGTTTTTGATTGGAAATATCCATTATCATTTGTCTGGGTTATGCTGCTGGTGTGAGAGAAGAAAGAACAAGGCTCATTTTTCTTTCTTCCAACATCTAAACGGAGCCAATAAGAGAGAAGCGCTTTTATCACTTTTCTGCTTCCTTTGAATGGACTGGAGCAGCTGTGAGAGGTGGCTGTTCTCTGATAGGCAATAGTACATGTCTATTTTTGCTAATAATGCCAACTGATGACACCAGCACCCATATGTGGTGATGAGTCCTGATTCAGCACATCTACACACTGGAATTCAATGTTTCTTTGGCAAATTCAGCCCTATTTTGGACATGGACACTCTACCGTCTGCCATCTGCATTTAGCGGAGATTGAATACCTAAAGTTCCGCTTCAAAATAAACCCCCATTACAAAGTACATATAATTGAGGGGCTGGAAAGAGGAACTGGAAGGGGTACAATACAAATTGACTTCACTTAATTATGTCCTCTCTCCCTGTCTCTCTTTCATAGACACACACACATACACACCACGCACACCTTTTATATTCTAGACTTCTTTTTTTTGAGATTCCCTTTGAGAGCTGTTTGCTGCCATCTGATTTCTCTGCCCCTTTCTTTGGATAAGGGCCATAGAGGAGTTGATTTAATGGCACCATTGGCTTGGTTTGGTTCATCCTTGCTCTCCTTGCAGCAAAGTCATCCTTCTCAAGATCAGGCAGCCGACACACAACTTCACCTTCTGCCTCTGAATTGTTGCCATGTTGGTGGGTCAGGAAAGAGTTTTCTTTGCGAAGGACAATATCACGAATAGCTTCTTTGTCTTCACTTAACTGTTTTTGACTGATAGGGGAAAATTAAATGGGACTCCACATGTGATCAGACAAAAAAAAATTAAATCCCCGTCTCTAGACAGACAACTGTGTTGTTAGTGAAAAGTCTTCTCGATATTGTTAGTTCAAATGGCATCTGTTCATTATTTCAGTCCAGAGTTGCAGCATAGTTAGGGTGGGTTTTAAAACCTTGAATTTAGCCAGACACTAGCAATACTAAAAATTCATTTAATTTTCAGGGCTTTCATCAGCAACAGAAAAGCAGGATCCTAAATGGCTCTGAAAGGGACAGTGCAGATTCTTTGCATGAACTTGGGGAAAAATGGGAAGCTTTTTGTTACTGTTCTTTTTTCTTTAGCACATTAGTACCCAGTAGACACTTAATTTGTTTTTGACTGACAGGGCAGAAAATTGAGCCACCAAGAAACTGATTTGGGGGAAAACAAATGAATGCAGCTGTGTGACACCACACCTAGAATGTGTAACAGATTACAAAATGTAAGGAATTCTTTCTTCAGGGCTGAGCTAACCTGAAACATCTGGGATAGTTTACGACCACTCATAGGATGGTCTTAAACTATTCCATTCCCGTGGTCCTCCACTGCCAGGAAGCTTATCTTACCCTGCACCTTTCCATCTGCAACCCTTTCTTCCCTCTTCCATCCTCCTGTCTCTCCACCTCCCAACTCTTCTTTTTCTTTTTTTCAAGAGACAGTGTCTTGTTCTGTCACCCAGGCTGGAATGCAGCAGTGCAATCAGAGCTCTCATACCCTAATTTAGGAGCAGATCTTCTGCTTGAACCCCTGAAGTCCAAGAGCAACATTCTTTCCACTTTTGGACAAACCAAACAGTCCTGGGCTCCAACCTCCCCAAGCTTGGGCAGATTTTTTTGGAATAAAATATTCATGTTTATGCAAATGGCCCTGCCAATTTGCGATGCCAATTTGAGCAGGGAGAATCTGGTCCCTTGTGCATCTTGTGAACCCAGCCAGGCTGCAAATTCCCTTGGGTGTTTATTTTTAGGCTAAATGCCCAGTGTGGCAAGACTCATTTCAAAGGATCTCAATTTAGATATGTGGACTTAAAAAAATAGATTAAAAAAAGAGGGTGAAGAAAGTTTTCATACCATTGGCTATCTGAAGACACTCCCCACCCACTTGAAAAATTGTCACAGTGACTGATTTTCCACTAATTGCTTGAGTCTTTTAAGTTCAGAGCTTCAAGGCAGATTCATGGAGAGCAAAACATAATGATACAAGTTTTGAGCTGGCCCTGTTGGCCTTGAAATAATAAATAATATGTATAAGGTAGATATGTAGGATTGTATTCACAGGCATCTAGGTATCAAAATATTTAAATGACTTTTATAATGTGCTTTTTTTTTTTCTTTGAAGGACCTTAAGAGCAGTCTTTTGTGAAACTTGGGTCTGTTTTACTTTATTTTTCAATAACTACAACTCTTAGTAGCTGGAACATTCCAGATACACTAACTTTCATGACAGCCCTGCAAAATAGGAATTATTATGCCCACTTTGCAGAACAGAATATTAAGGTCTCTAATTCAAGCCATCTGAACTCAGGTAAATTAATTGAAGTATACTCAAGAGGCAGGCCCAGGCTGTCTGGATTTATATTCATGAGGAGGTTTGGCACTTTTATTTCATCCAAGTCACTCATAGATGAGTAGCTTTGGGAAGAAGGAGTTGCTTTGGGGGCACAGCTCACTGTTTCATGTGGAAGGAATACAGCACAATGTGAAACGAGAAATGCCAAGCCCTGCCTCCAACTGGCGATCCTGCACAGCCTTACCTAAAGAAAGGCAGGCTAGCTATCTTGGTAGGAGAGATTATGGGTCCAAAGCAGGTGAGGGGAAAGAAAAGCTCTTGTCTCAACGTTTCTGAGGCTTATATATTTCAAAATGAATGAGATAATGATTTAAACTAAGGAAGAGCTGGTGTTTTCTTTCACCCAGTTTTACTTGGCAATGCATAAGCAACCAGCTTAGATTGGTAGCTAGTGTGTTCCAATGAAGGAAACTCTGCTCTCCAAAAAAGCCTCTTAGTCCCCCTGGGAATGTTCTGGGTGACACTGGAAACCTCCCTGTTCACCCCATCTCCAATCAGGGCAGCTGTTTGGTCGGTGCACAAGTAATTGCGGTTTTTGCCTTTAAAAATGGCAAACCCACAATTACTTGTGCACCGCCCTAATACATCCAGAGTCACAAAGGTTCGTGCAAGTTATGTGCCTGGCTGGTCCCCGATACCCGAGGATCTGTTCAGCAGCCATGGTGAACCGGCATCTGGTAAGGAGGACTGTAGAGGAATCCGTGTCTGGCACTTAGCTGCATCTGCTCTTCCTCTAAAGATTTCTAAAATGTCTATTGTTCCTCGGAGGTTTTTTTACACCCCCTACCCTGCCCCCCGCCTAGTTTTCCCCTCTGTAATTAATTACTACGTGGTTGAGAAGATCCACAGACTAGCAGAAAGCAAGCACTGAGTGCTGAAACATATGAAAACAATTAGAAAAGAAGTACAATCACATGAAACCTATAATTCAGTTAAAAAAAAGTTTACTTCTCCAGTGGGAAACACTAAGTAAAAGAACTCAAATCTCTATGGCATTTTAATTCAGGGTAAGTGCATCTTGGTTCTTATTTTATCCTCTTAAAAACAGAAATCTTGGCTTCTTTGGCAGACTCTGATATTTGGGGGATAATTAAGTTAGCGCAACCATAAAATAAAATAGAAGAAAAAGTAATTTATATACTTCTTCCCTTCAGTGGAAACTCTAATAAATATTAAACTCCACACATTTATTAAGAAGTCCTACTTTCCGTCTCTTGATGCTAAGATACTGCTAATATATTGTTTGACAGGAAGCTTGGGACTTCTAGGTTTTTGACCTCATGTGAAAATGAAATAACATGCGCCTTTGCTCCCGTTTGTATATTGTCTTAAAGATAATACGAGTCTCGCTCTGTTGCCCAGGCTGGAGTGCAGTGATGCGATCTCGGCTCACTGCAACCTCTGCCTCCCAGGTTCAAGCAATTTTCTTGCCTCAGCCTCCAAAGTAGCTGGGATTACAGGCAAATGCCACCATGCCTGGCTAATTTTCTTGTATTTTTAGTAGAGACAGGGTTTCACTATGTTGGCCAGGCTGGTCTCGAACTCCTGACCTCAAGTGATCTGCCCACCTCAGCCTCCCAAAATGCTGGGATTACAGGTTTGGGCCACCGCACCCAGTCTAGCAAGGTGTTTAAGAATACTTGGGAAACAAGCAAACAAAAAACAGTCTACAAAAGAAAGCTTTGTTGTTCATCTATATGCTCCTCCCCTCGGATATGGCTCTATTATCTCATTCATCTCTACAAACATTTCCCAGCTGAGAAATGGGCCACAACAAGTGGTCCTCTTGTTGGGTGCAGAGACGTGCTGGCCAGAATTCATCTGGATGTCAAAGACAGAACACTGAGGTTAAAATGCCTTGAGAGGTATCAGTGTATTTCAATGATTTAAATTACTATTTTTCAGACACCAAGAGTCCTTTTCTTCTTCATGATACTTCATTCCAGTTAAGCTACTTTCTGCCACATTAAAAGCAGGATCCCAAATGTGGATAAACTTAGAATGACTCTCAACTCTTGTGGCATGCAAAAAAGTAAGTGACAAAGACGTAGACATGCCAGGCTGGTGGCATGCTATGTGTAAAACCTTTATGAGGGAGCTGGCTGGCAGCTGAAAAATCTGCCTAACAAATGAATTCTGGGTGTTTGGAGCAGCTGTGTTGTGTTGCTATTGGGAACATTCTCTGAGAATATGCATAATTATCCAGAGCCCAATTTTAAATGCTAAGTCAGAAGATCTGAGGCAATGACATTAACTGACCTGCAAATTTCTGCATATGAGAGCTAACTTGAATGAAATAGGTTAAAATTAAGCCAGATAACAGGAAACGTGAATGGAAGTGAAATAAACAAAGATAATATATATTCATTAGAATTACATTTTTAAACTATGATTTGATGTTTGTACAGCGAATGGGAATTGTCATAAAAGAGTTCAAAGTTTTTAATAAAATAAACGTCCCAGTTACTGAAGTGGCACAGTACGTGTATGGACTTCCCAGTCTTTGCCCCACTTCTCTTCTCTACATGACCATTATTCCTGAGTGTGCTGAATTAGTTTAACGCAGCTCCCCCTCTTCTTCCCCTGCTATTTTAGATACTCTAAGGATGATGGTATCCTTGGTAAACACTAGCTTAAAGACTTTACACATGTGATATAAACGAAAAATGTGTGTCAGAGACAGGAAGAGTAAAATTTCACGTAAGTTCATATTCTTATCTGTATCACTTATTACCTACTACTATGTCCTTAAAGGCAGAAGTGGGAGAGGTCTGAAAAATGGTACCTAGTGAGGAGATATTATTCCCCTCACTATTATTATTTTTGTCTTCTCAGCATCTAGTCCGGTCTCTGGTACATGGGATATGGGGTGCTCAAGGGATGCAGAAAAAAAATGTGTCTGATAAGGTCTCTGTATCAAAACTTTAAAAAATCTGGATTTTTAAAAAAGATTTTATTATATTACTCTTCATTATTTAATAAACTCAGAGAGCTTTTTGTAACATAAGCACAATTTTATGTTAGAATATTCCAGAAGCACATACATGTTTAGAATATGCATGATTATCTGTAATATACCACACACAAGGAGGAAGTATATCCTTAGTTGTTTTTTTTTTTTTTTTTTAATACAAAGGTACTCTAGAATTAAATTTATGTAACTCAACACTGGATATTTTAATTAAGACCTGGACCACATAAAAAACCACATGTGGAGTTGTACAGAGAAACGGAAAATGTGTGAGAGGAAGATGTGATGCTGTGGTCAGAGCATCCGAATCTGGTCACCAGGTTGGTAGTGACCAGCTTTGCACGTCACTATCAATGATCCTCAGCTCGCACTTCTGGAAGATGGGTATATCAGCCACCTCTTAGACCAGCCTGGCCAACATGGTGAAACCCCGTCTCTACTAAAAATCCAAGAATTAGCCAGACGTGGTGGTACACGCTTGTAATCCCAGCTACTTGGGAGGCTGAGGCAGGAGAATTGCTTGAACCTGGAAGCAGAGGTTGCAGTGAGCCAAGATCGCACCACTGCACTCCAGTTTGGGTGACAGAGTGAGACTCTATCTCAAAAAAAAAAAAAAAAGAATTAAACAGCAAGTGGCAAAGGAATTTCAACTGTCAAATTATTATGAATGTCGATTTGTAAAATACATTTTGGCTGCATTATTATTTGTTAGGATCATTGCGGTTATTTTATAAGAAAAATTAACCAGCTTCTCAAAACATTACAGAATAGTGTAGAACTATAGTTTTCCTTGGCTCTGATTGCTGAAGGTCTCCATCTCACATGTAATATGAAGCTATCAGGACTGGATACTAGTACCTTTGTTAAAATTAAAGAGAAGTAATTACTCCATTCTTTGTTTTTGAATCAACATGCTTTAGAAACTAAGGAGTCAAATAAACCCAATTCTACTTAGTACTCTCTTGGGACAAGGAAAGTAAGTGGATTTTTGTAAGGCAGCCACTCTCTAAAGAGAGTGTTCCCCATTTCAAAGAAACAGACTATTTTTCTAGTGATGTGTAAAGTAAGATATGAGCCATTTAGGAGTAGCGTGAAAATTAACAAGCCACAAACAATAGAAAAATACAATGTTATTGCTAGGTAAATCCTGCAGCCCACACATGCCTGACCACAAATACATGACGAAGACAAGGTCTGCACCCAGCAGTGAGGAGCTCACTCTTCACATTCATTTAAAATACCCAGGAGGTACTTAGCAGAGACATGCCTGAAGGCAAAGACTATCGTCTATGTGCTCAGAGGAGGGAACAGTGATGCAATAGGAAAAGCGGGAAGTGGAAAAATAAGATGAAAACTCCAACTCTCTAGACAGATTCCAAACCCCCAGGCATGCAGAAAGCCAGTCAGGCCAGCCTTCAGCCCAGAGCTGACCTGGCAAAGCGCTGTGCTGCTGGCATGACCTTGATTCCAGCTTGCTCTAGCCTTTTGCGCTTTTGGATCTCAACAGCATCTTTTTCTTCAGACTTGGGAGCTGGGGCCACCACAGCCCCGTCTGAAGAAGGGTGCTCCTTACCACTGCCGTCGGGTAATTCACACCCACCATTGGAAGGCTTCCAACCAGGATTCATTTGGCCAGCTGGGTCGTCTTCACCAGCAGACCCCACTTCACTCCCCTCTTCCTCTATCGTTTCAGGAAAGCTAGTGAGTTGGATGATACGGTTTACCAAACTAACAGACTGGGCTGGGAGCAGACCCCATGACATCTCCCCGCTATTCTGACATTACTTTCCCTTTAGAAAAGGAAGTCATAGCAGACAATATAATGTGATAATGTGAAGAAAATTCAAGGCAACCATTTAATTTATACAATGCATCATACCCACAACACTGAGAGTTATCCCAGACTTGATAATGAAAGGCAAAAACCTTTTCTGCTGGAAACGTAAAATTCATTAGTTTGTTCAGCAAATTAAAAATTGTAGTAAAATCTTTATTCAATGGAAAATAATAGTACAGATGGACTATTAGACAAGTTTATTTTATTGTAAGATTCTTGAAGGCAGGGACTCTGCCTTATTTGTTATTGGGTCCCCAATGCCTATCATATAGTAGATGCTCAATAAATACTTGCTGTATAAATGAATAAATAAATAAATAAATACAAAAGCATAATCAGAGATTAAGGAAAACACTGTTTCTCTAAAGAGATGAGAAATCCACTTATTATGACTATTTCTATATGTGATTGTGAACCATATTCCATGTATCACATATTTGAGCTTATATCAGATTAATTTAAGCCTAGATTTTTAAAATATCTTTTTGCATAAAGATAGGAATCTTTCTATGCCTAATCTGACAGGATTGGGAGTCAAGCAGTCTCTGCAGAAGGACACGGATGACAGATTTGCGCTCAATGTCCTATCAACAGAATTGGTTTCAGAAATCTGCTTATTTAGACAAGCAGTTGCTGAGTACCTACTGTGTGCCAGGCACGGTTCTAGGCGCATTCACGAAGTTTCTATTTTCTCCTGACAAGCTGTCTCCAAAGATCTGTCCCACCCACTTCCATCTGTAATCTTCCATCAAAGTTCTGATTGGTGATTTAACCTGATTCCAGGAGCTGCAGTTCCCAAACCACTAATGCCCAAGTCAGGAAGAGGGCAGCGGCGCTCAGGCCTTACCTGAAGGGCCTCTCCCCACCCAGAGGGGAGGTAGCGGTACTCCAGCTCTTGCGGTATTCCTCGCGCTCTGCTTTCTTCTTTCTCAGAGGCGCGGGGACGTAGGCCGTCTGATTGCTTTTGTTCGGGAGGTACTGGTTAAAAGGCACTACTGATTTCGGCTCACCATGGGAAGTCCGCCGTGCAGACATGTCATCCTTCTTCACATCTGGCAGCTTCCGATGAGGCAAGTCGGATTCAGAGTCACTTCCTCTCCCTGGGGAAAACAGGATGGGTGCTGAGAAAGTGTGTTAGGCTAGCAGAAAGTTCCCAATGTTAAGCACGCATTAGGGATGTGGTTCAATGTGTGGGTTCTGAGGATTCCTTCTTAAATCATTCACTTAACAAATCTAAAGGATCCATGTAGATTACTCCACTGTGGGAAAAGAAGGAAAAAAATCAGGGAAAAAACCTGACAAGGGCAAAATTAAAAAATACAGACATAAGCCTAACTGTATCTGAGAATTACAATTAGCAACACATCTGCAATAGGATTATATGCCTCCTGAGATTCTGCTATTCTCAAAAGAAGAAAACAGAAATTAACCAATGAAGTTTTCACTGAGCCCCTGCTGCATGTCTTACACTATGCTAGATACTCCAGCAAATAAAAATTATGAAGCCTTTTGTCTTTGAGGCATCTTTAACCAACCCATAACATACCTAGAGAACTTAAGTTATAATCAAGAAGCACAGATGTAGAAGAACAACAGAAACTCAGAAAAGTGATCAATTTGGATTATACCAAGGGTTTGGCTTCCAGGAAATGGCTCAAGTTGTTCCTCTGCATGGGAACTCTTCCTGGTTCCCACAGCTGGAGGCAATCTGTTCTTCCTGTGAACCCTATGACCCCATGATCTTGTCGTTTCTTCTGGCACATTACACTTTCTACCTTGTACTTTGAGAATAAGGGCTTTATAGTTTTTGTAGTTATTATGCCATTGCCTTTGTACACAGTGGGCATCCTTAGATTATCTGATGAATAAATGAGTTGGTTTGGCTTAGAGTGTTTTAGACAACACAAAGGAATTCAACATTCCCAACATCCGCCACTTGTTGGACAAAAGCCCCAATAATTATATGGTATTCTTGTTTCCTGAGTCTCATCTTATTAGATTTCTAGGATCTATAAGAATGAAGCCATCATTCCAACAAACACTACCATATAAGTAGCCACTGTTTCAATGCTGGTTGAAAACAATTAATCAATGAGAGCATTACAAGATTATTCAACTATGTTGGTAACAAATAAAATATATACCTATTTACCCTTAAGAAAAGAGCCTTAAACTAAGAGCCAGGAGATGTGGCAGCCTGGCAGAGAAGGTTGGTGTTAAGTCAGAGCCACTTCCTTTTGAGTTCTGCTGCTCATTAGCCATGAGACTTTACATATGTTACATCAGCATTTTAAGCCTCAGTTTCCCAATTTATAAAACAAGGATAATAATATACCTGCTTCATAGCTGTTGGAAGAACCAGATACATATAAAACTATTGGTACAGTGCTTGGGGCAGACTAAGTGCTTAACAAATGCTGGCTACTCTTTAGGTCATAATAGTTCCGGATCTGTTAGAAATGAGCTGGGGCTCCTAGGGTTGTCTCTAACACTCTTGACTGTCCTTTTCTGTAAAACAGGAATAAAATGATTTGCCCTGGAGGTTAAATGATATAATGGCTTTTAAAAGACTGTAAAAGTTAAAGGCATTGACCATAAACAAGTTGTTCATTGTTGCAGATGAAATATTCAGTTTATGAATTATTCATGCCACATGCTTTCAGTCCTCCTTCTGAAGTTTTGACCATTTCACTACTTATTAGTACAGTATTTGACTCATAATTTAGCTCCTTTCCACCCGGTCTTTAAACAAGAATATCTGTCTCAGTATCATAATGAAATGTTTAGAGCTCCCTGTGAATTGCTTTACAAACAAACACTAAGACTACCTTACCTTGCTAAACTTTTGAATTTGTTCCCCCATTTGATACTATCCCCATTTTATAAAGGTGGGAACAGAGGCTCAGGGATACCTTAGGAACCTCTGCTGCAGGGCTGATTAGTGACAGTTGTGAAACTCTACTTTCTGTTCTCTTGACTTCCAAAGTTCTTTCCTCTGTGACACACCTGTCTTGGGAAAATGTCCTCTGATAAAAGTGTACTGACTACAAGAAGTGCTGCACTTTGTTGAACAAATAAAGCAAATGATTCTTCAATCAACTATGAAAGCTTAGTGATGGATTAGAGTTATCTCAGGTCCCTCAATTCTAAAATCCTATAATCTATGAATCCTATTTGTGTATAGTATCTATACACACACATATATAGATACAGATACCTATTTATATTATCTATAATATACTGAGTGAAAGTCTCCAAATATGTTGTCTAACAACATAAGCAAATAATTTTTTCCCCCAATTATTCTTTGGTGAATGTCTAAGACACTTCAAGAAATGTTAGCCTTGCAAATGCTCCAGGACAGGGTAGCTCAGTTGAAAGAAGTATAGGTTTATGGATTTAGAGGCCAGGGTCTGAAATTTCAGCTCTACCACCTACTAGCTGTGTGACCCTGGGACACTTAAATCTTCTATACTTCAGGGTCCTCATGGGATACATGGAGGTGATAATACAAGTAATCACATGTTGTCACAAGAATTAAATGAGATGACATAAAGCACCTAGGAGGTGGCCGGCCCAGTATACCCTTGGAAAATGTCAGAGTCTTCTTATCTAAGGCTGACACCTCAAAAGTTTTGACTTCACTTCTCCCTGTGAACATGGAAATTTACTAAGGTGGCTTCTCCATTTATTTCCAGAGTTAGGAGAATGTAATCTAGCATGAGATGATGATGTTGGGTTTTTTTTTTTTTTTTGAGACGGAGTTTTGAGTTTCACTCTTGTTATCCAGGCTGGAGCATAATGGTGTGTTCTTGGCTCACTGCAACCTCTACCTCCCAGGTTCAAGTGATTCTCCTGTCTCAGCCTCCTGAGTAGCTGGAATTACAGGTGGCCACCACCATGCACAGCTAACTTTTTGTATTTTTAGTAGAGATAGAGTTTCACCATGTTGGCCAGGCTGGTCTTGAACTCCTGACCTCAGGTGATCCGCTCACCTTGGCCTCCTGAAGTGCTGGGATTACAGGCATGAGCCACTGCGCCCAGCCAGTGATTTTTTTTTTTTTTTTTTAAATCCAAGTCTGATTCTTCCTTTCCATGAGTCTACACTTCTCTCTCAGTTACTGGAGATTTTTTTTTTTTTTTTTTTAAACGTATCTTTGCCATACACACCCCCAACCCTTCGCTTTTTAATCTTCCTCTAGAACTTTGATTTCTCTCATTACTTGTTTCCCTTCCTCAGCACATCTTTGATATGAAACATTAGACTGTTTATTTAACCTAATGCATCATATTTACAAAATATGTTCTTAATTTTGAAAACATCTGGGTAGAGGGTTTTGTTATTTCCTCTTCAATGAAGCCCATTAAGTGGACTCAGAAGAGATGCTATTAATGCTGGGGGAGAAATTGGGCACCTGTCTAGCAAGACAGATTTGTTGAATCAACCCTGGGATCTACAGCATCCTACCAGGTAGCTCTGTGTCCAAACCACAGAATCATGATGCCTCTCATGAGTATGGCCCTTGATTATCTTTATTGAATGGATTAATGGGAATGGATAATAATAAAATGAAAGATGTCTATATTGGCCCAACATAGAGTTGAAGAATTTCATGGTAAGATATTCCCCAATTGATTGTGAGTCCTAGGAAATAAATTCTCAAGATTTAAAAAAACAAGTTTTTTTCAAATTTGGAAGTGTTTATTAGGACCAGCAATCTTCTTAATTAGCATCATTTAAAAACACACTATAAACTCTTATGAAACCCAACATCTATTTGGCTAAAATTATACTACATTTTAAACAGCAGATTAATAAATGCGTTGTTTTTCTTTAAGAATCTCATTAGGTCTTGATCAGTTTACAAGAACATAAGCCTTAAGGTATTGGGTTGATTGGTAAAATCTGTGTATAAGAAGCTCTTTCATGGATGGTGTTTTGTAAAGCTCTAATTTCATGTTTTTTGGATGGAGAAAACATTCATAAAAACACTCTAGCTTATCAATTTTAATTGCTGCAAACTAAATTGTACTTCACACATATTAGTATATTATTAGTAATCACCCTTCAAGATGTGATTCGTTTAAACTTTGAACACCCCAAAGCTGGTAATGATAAATGATCTACCTTACCAGTTAAGAAAAAAAACAGGATAAAGAAAATGCAATAACTTAAAACAACTAATCAAAATAATATGGATGAAATCGTTTGTTTGGTTAAGGTATGTTTCAGAAAAGTAAATCTACTCTTTGGTTATGTTAAAGCTCACTTAGATCGTGAATTTGGTATTTAACTTCTAATAGTGTGGGGGGCACTTAAGATGACATATAACATTTTAGAAATGCTTTGCCAGAGGTTCACAATGCATCCTGGAATTCTTTAGGAGTCACATACTATGTGGCCCCGAGGTTAAACTATTTGCTGGAAAGTTTAAGTCCTAAACAAAAGCATTAGTTGCAGTCATTCCAGAATAAAACATCTATTAGGCAAAGAGAAAGAAGTGTGGGTAAATTAAGCTTAAGAGCATAGATTTTGTATTCACACTTCTTAAAGCTAACATTGTTATGCTTCTTTCTGACAGTGATTTTTTTGTAATTTGTAAATGTTGAGATGATTACTTAACTTCTCAAAGGCTCATCAAGTAAGAATAAGTAGTGTCTCACAGCTCTGTGGAAGTGTTGACTGAGATGCTGAGTGAGTATCTCTAAAATCTCAGCTGAGGACTAAATGAGATACTGTGTACCAAGGAATTAACTTAGATCCTGGACACATTAAATAGTCAAGTATTTTCATAACAGAATTTTATAGCTGGAAGGGATCTTTTAGCTACAAAATATAATTCTGATCTCAGAGTAGGCTTAAGATATATTAGCTAGATATAGTAGCATCAACCAAGCAATACATTAAAAAAGGAAACAATTTAAAAATTTCCCACCAGCCCTCATGATTTTCTGCAAGTTTCTATATGCAGAATATGTAGAACCAAACCATCTTTCCTTCTAAAAGTACAAAGGTACAAGATAAGTAAGACAAACAGCTTCTGAAAAATAGGCATTATGTTTATATCAAGTTACATGATTACACATTTTTGTAAAGAAAAATGATCATTTCTTCCAAGTGATATAAAACCCACAGGGTTTAAATCAATCCCAGCTTC
Source organism: Papio anubis (assembly GCF_008728515.1). Taxonomy (NCBI): domain Eukaryota; kingdom Metazoa; phylum Chordata; class Mammalia; order Primates; family Cercopithecidae; genus Papio; species Papio anubis. Next base: position 144,910,735 of record NC_044978.1, read on the forward strand.
AGAACAAGCAGGCAGCCTGGGTTGTGCACTATACATTAACGGCCACCTGCATCGTGCTAGCTATACCAGTCAGGTATCATAAGCATCAAACAGATTGCCAAAAACCATGCCAATTAAAGTTGCACAATCCCAGGCTTCAGAACTTTCCAAAGTGTGTGCAGTTCATTTCCAGTTTACTGGAAGTTGATCCATTTTCACTTATATAGTGTGGTACTCACTCAAACATTTCCCTTCCTCATGCCCAGAGTATATAAACCTCCAACACACTTTATGAGCTAATGGTCTGCACAGTGTCTTGATTCACTGAGACCAACGGAGGAATGAGGTAACACATTTTCCAATAGAAGATATGCTCACTGAGGCAGTGCTCAAATAAACTCTTGGCAAAGCCAACCAAAATTCTAAGGACCATGAAAAACAACATTCAAAGACTTCTTTTTTTCTGCCAGTTTAGAGAATTACTAAGTTCCAGCAAGGTGAATATGGAGCCTGCTTTCCCAGTGCCCATCCCTCTGCCAGCCGCAGTGCAGCCCCTGCAAATGTTTAATTCCAAGATGGACAGTTTATTAAGACTCCAACCTACCATCGCTGCTTCCCCTGAGGACTACATCTGGTGAAGGCGTCTGCCGAGAGCGGGAGCCAAAGGAATCCAGGCTGTCGAAGGAATCATCTCTGCCGTGGCGAGGAGGAGAGAGGGAGTCGCTGCGCTCGGAATCCCAGCAGTCGATGTAGCCACTGTCTCGGATACTGCGTTTAGGACTCTCAATGTCATCAGTCTCCTGTTCAAAAAGAAAATGAAAGGGTTACAGACATAATTCTAGTCTACACTATCAGGAAGATGGGTCTCCAGTGGTCTCCAAAAAAACCCCCTGCATATCACATCAGAATGGAAAGGTTGTGGCAACCAGTTACAGGATCAATCATCATCGAAAAGTCATCACTCTGTTCCTCGAACCTCCTTCGCTGCAACTTTCCCAATCAGAAAATCATGCACAACATTTTTTTAAAAATCCCCAAATAACTCATATTCCCTAGGTTAAAAAAAAAAAAAAAGTAGAGAAAGAATGAGAAGAAAGGATCACAAAGTTTGGATTCACAACAGTACAATGATAGTCCAAAACAAAAACAAAAAACCAAAACCTTAACCTTGACTTGTCTTTCGGAATCCATAACTGCATGTCTGTCCTGGGGATGAGCCCCTGGTTTAGCTGTACAACTTTTGCTCCTGTTTATGCTATCTGGCAAATACAGGCAGCATTTGTCTTTGCTGAAGAATCAGTTGTGTAAAATCTTTGAGCAGCACGCATTCATCTCCTGCTACCTTGAAGGGAAATTCCTGCTCTGAAAGGGAGCTGTCTTTCTGAGGCAAAAAGTTAAAAAAAAAAAAAAAAAAAAAAGCAATGAAAAATATGCAAAACGCTTTTCCTGATGCCTCAGAAGAATCCAGGCATGCTCTCGCTCTCGGCCAGCTCTTGGCGCTGGGGGAGCTGAAAGCACTTGTGGCTGACCCACATGTTCAGAGCAGGGAGAACAATGGCTGTCTTTGACAGCCTGTGATTATAAATTCTTTCCAGCACAAGCAGCACATACTAAAACACTGAAACTCCAGCAGAAGAAAGGTCAGTCAAAGCCATCCTCACCCTCATATTATAATAAAAGCCTTGTTCCCGCCAGTGTCTTAGCATTAATTACAATAGTCCAGGCTGACTAAAACAAAAATAACTCTGGTCACTCAAAGATAAACCTCAATTTAATATCGTCCAGACTGTCGCTTAAAATTAGGACTGTGGATAACACTGGCAGAGAGGCATGTTCTCATCCACAAAGACTGGAATGCCACACTGTAGATTTCCTGGGATGCTCGCGAAAGTCCCCTCCGCATTCCCAATAGAAAGGAAAAATAAATATTCTTCATGTTAGCAGTTTTGGAAACTCGTCTAAACTGTCTAGGATGCCCACGGGAGCCAATGCCTTTGCAGGAAGTGCCTTTGCTGGCTGCTTCTATCAATTATATCCAGAGCCTCTGACATACTCCGCAGCAGGAGGCCCTTTTGGGGGGGACAGAGTGGCTGTAATTTACAAGACACACACAGCTTTGCATCAAGAGAAGGGAGTGGGCAAAAGGACAAGGGCAGGACTGAGAGGAGCACCCTGCAGCCTCCAGACTGAGGACTGATTGATGCCCTGAAGAATAGGTTGTCAAATGGCCTGGGTGAGTAGAGCCAGCATGACCTTCCAGAGGAAGGCAGAAATTCCAGTTATGGAAATTAAGGTAGCTTACTCTTAGGTCAAAAGTTAACCAGAACTTGAACAAAAGCCAGGCCTGACTAGCTGGAAAAGGAAGAACTCATGACTCACTGAAAATTTATAGACCCAAATTGGATATGGTTTCATATTTAATTTCTTTGGAAATGCAAGTAATCATCTTGGATTATTTACCTACTGAGAATAGGCCAAATGGCTAAAAAACAAAGGTCACTTTTATTGATCACTTATTATGTGTCTGTGGCTATACTTGATGCTTTTTGCATGTTATGTTATTTAATCCTCACAACCACTCATCCTACAACATGGTTAGCATTATCCCTATTTTACAGAAGAGAAAAATAAGAATCAGAGAGGTTAAGTAACTTGACTGAGATCACATAGTCAGTGGCAAAGCTGTGATTCCAACCCAAAACTCTGTCTCCAAATCCCAAATGGTATACCTGAAAATATTTGATCATCTTCGATACAGTTACAGTTCCAGCATCAGCATCTTCTCTACTACTAGACACTTACTGCTTCCTTATTCTGTAGATGATGCTAACCTGGATTATGTTCCTCAGCTAAACGCTATTATGACTAGATCACAAAACTATAAATACAGTTGTGTGTTGCTGAATGACAGGGATATGTCATTAGGAGATTTCACTGTTGTGCAAACATCATAGTGTGTACTCACACAAACCTAGATGGCCGATCCTACTACACACCTAGGTTATATGTACAGCTCATTGTTCCTATGCTGCAAAGCTGTACAGCATGTGACCGTACTGAATACTGTAGGTAACTGCAACACAATGGTATTTGCGCATCCACACATATCTAAACATAGAAAACATACAGTAAAAATGTGCTACAGATTGAGTCTCCATTATCCAAATGCTTGGGACCAAAACTGTTCAGGATTTCTGACTTTTTTTGGATTTGGAAATATTTGCATTACACTTACCAGTTCAGCATCATCCCAAACCTGAAAATTCAAAATCCAAAAATGTTCCAGTGAGCACTTTCTTTCAGAGTCATGTCTTTGCTCAAAAGTTTTGTATTTTGGAGCATTTCAGATTTCAGATTAGGGATACTCAACCTGCATTTTAATTTTCTAGGACCACTGTATATATGCTGTCCACTGTTGACTGAAACGTTATATGGAGCATGATTAGCGCAAAGGAGAGGGAGTTTAGGGTAATGGTTAAGAGAATGGTCTCCGAATCCTGACTGGCTGGGTTTAAATATTGGCTCTACCCCTTGCCAGCTGTGTGACCTTAGGCAAGTTATTTAATTTCTCCAGACCTCAGTTTTCTCATCTGTAAAATGGGACTAATAATAACACCTATCTCGTAGAGTTGCTGGGAGGGTTAAATGTGTTCATACATGGAAAGTAGTCAGAAAAATGCCTATTACAGAACAAGTACTCTGAAAGTGTTAGCTATAGTTACAATTAGTACAATTGATTCTCTCAAATAGGTAAATTTCAATATATACAAATCATAAAACACTTACAAATGTAGCTAAGGACACAACTTTCCACACATCCTGATATTCCTCTCTCTCTTTCTTCGTTTATATCCCATGTCTAGATGTCTTGAGCCTAATTTCCCATCAGGGAAGGCAGACACTCAGGGAGCCAGACCGCTGGTCACATCTGGAAATGACACAACTACAAACTCCTTGGCGCAGCCATTATACAACTGGGTTTTCAAGAAAATAATATCAGAAAGGCTCCCCACAGGCCCAAATGTCTTCCCCACCCTCACCCTACAAACCACAGGAGAAGAAAGGAGAACGTCGACATGCCTCTTGGAGCGTTAGCTGCTTTCTCACAGCTAGTTATGGGAAGGAAAAACAGAAAGGCTGTTATATTCATGGCTGTGTAGAAAGCCAAGAATCAAACCTTGGACCAAGTGCAAGAGCTGGGAGCTGAATGGCATGGCCAGTTGAAGCAGTGAAAACCAGGCCACCCATGGCTGTCCTTGGCCAAGCTCATCCCTAGGAAGCTCAGGGTGAAGTGACAGGCTGGCTCTTCAGCCAGAAATAAAAATAAGGATATCAGCTGGATGGGCAATTCTATTGGTTCCCATCAAGTCACCATAACTCATTTTCTGGTCACTTAAAGTGAAGCTTCTGAGGGCGAGTAGAAGATATAAACCAACAGAGATTAGCATATCTACATTCTCCTTTCTTGGGCTCTAATTAACATTGTTTCTGCTTTTCATCTAGAATCTCAGTCCCTTGTGCTAACTGCTACTGAGTTATTCTAGTCAAAGTATATTAATGAAGGGGTGAGAACTACTAGCATCATGAAATTTTGGGATTATTTTACTCATCTTCTTCCTGTCCCCCTTTCTCAGACATAACAAGAACCAGCGAGGATTGGTGGATGACTTAACTGTTTCTGAGAAACTCCAGATGCCTCTCTTTTACTGCTCAACATTTTTCTGCTCCCTTTGTGATTTGTAAGGTGGCTCACCCTGATCTAGAGGGCTTTAGGGTTCTACTTTTCCAGCCTGCTCAGCCACTCTCCACCCACCATTCCCTGGTTGTGGAAGCTGTTCATTCCACAAATATCTACTGAGCATCTTCTGTGTGACAGGCACTCTTCTATTCCAAAACATTCCAGAAAGTCAACAAATACCCTGTCCTCATGGGCCTTAAGTTCCAGTAGAGAAGACAAAAAATACGCAGAAAAACACAAATGAATACAAAGTTGGATGATAAGTATCATAAAAAAACATAAGGTGGGTTGAGGGACTAGAAATTGAGATGGTTGCTCTTTTAGGCAGAAATCTTGCATCTGCTTGCCCACCATGCTCCCTCCCCTTTTCCCTTTCTTCCTGTAATACCCCTCACCCCCTGAAACAGGAATAGCCTGGGCCAGTCATGGTATCACTTGCCCCTGATCACAGTGACTGCTTCAGGAATAAGGCCCACACAGGGTCAGGGTACATTACTAGGAATTTTACACCTGGGGCCAGGGGAAAGAATTCCCTTGCTTTTCTGGGCAAGGAGCTAGAAGCAAGTAGTCCTGGGGATGATATCGGCCACGCTCCCTGTTATAAGGGAATGTTTGCCTATAGGAAGAAAGAATGAGTTTAAGGAGAGATAAGAGATGAGAGAAAGATCCCGAAATCTCTAGGGTCACCCTAGTCCCCATGGGTGTCCCTTCAATCTTAATATTCTTGTAGTAAATCCTTTTTGTTCAGCTGAAGTGCCACTTCCTTTGGAAGGACTTTTCTGACATATCCAGTCTCAGTGAAAGGCCACTGTCACTATGACTTCAGAGTTCCTTTTTAAAAAAATACAGCAATAGCAGCAATCTATGAATACCTACTACATGCCAGACTTTATGCCAAGGGCTCTACCTGGGTCACCTTCACTACTGAACTTAACAAGTTACACCCTATTGTATCATTTTTACGCACATTTCACCCAGTAGAAAAATGAATATAAAAATTTGTGGATAATCTCCTTTGTGAAAGAAAAGAATGTATTCAGCCTGCATATGTACAGAAGAGAATACAGCTGTCCCTCAATATCTGCTCTCCTAATAAAAATGCCTACAGTTTTTAGCTGAAATAAAGTCTACTTTTCCCAAGTCTTTGCTTGCAGCTAGGTATGGGTGCATGACCAAGTTCAAGTCTGTAAGATGTAAGTATGTGTGTAGTGTGTAATTTCCCAGAGATGTGTTTAAAGGGAGAGCATGGAATCTTCTCCCCGCCATTCCTCCTTTCTCTTGGCTAAATGTGGATGCGATCGCTAAAGCCTGAAGAGGCATCTTGGATCAGCAGGGGAAGAGCCATGGGTTGAGAATGTCGGTACAAAAAGACAAAGAAGCTTGGGCCTTCTGTTGGTGAAAAGACATGGAACCCCACATCAGCCCTGGACTGCTTATGTCCACGTCTCGTTTAAGTGAATTAGAAATAAAATTGTTATCTTATTTTATCTGTTGTTTTGAGGCTTTTGCATTTCCCAGCTGAACCCGATCCTAACTGACAAAATGAGATTATATATATTACCTATAAAACTAGTACTTCCAGGTGCTTGGATAGATCAGTGAAGTTCAAGTCATTTTCTCTCTAGATGGAGATATAGCAGTATCATGGCTGGCCATTTTTGCTAAGAGTCATGTATCCCGGGATACTACTTACTCCATCATGTCCTGTGATGTTATCGACATTCAACATAAACGGTAACAGCTGTTAACAACAGGTCATTTTACAGCAGTTAAAGCAACTAACTGTAGAAAGAGAAGCTAGGAGAGCTGAAGAAACCAATAGCTTCTCAGATTCTACAGGAGCTGGACTAGTAGTAAGAAATGTCAATCATGAGAATAAATCAGATTCCAACAGAATCTAGCAGGGGAACTGTGAGACAGAGCTTGATGACCTATCTATTATTATTCAAGTCCAAATTTAATATAAAAACAATAAACATTTAGACTTCTCAAATCCAGACTGGATGTTAGATGAGAAATTAAAGGACAAATAAGAGGTGAGACTGAGAAGCAATGAGTTGTGCTTCATTGTGTATGTGTGTTTATTTTATTTTTAAAGGAATTCAGCTTAAAATACTTTGTGTATGTGCGTTATGACCAATATGAAAGCTTTGTCCATTTATAAATACATGAGCCATACTGGCCTTAGCCAAATGTGAAGAACTATCAGGACCGTTAGCTTTAATTTAAGGAAAGGAAAATAAATGTTTAGAAAATTGGAACCAATTCTTGCTTTCAATATTAAAAGAAAAATTGCAAGGAACTGAATGTTTCTAGTTCACTTATTTTGCATGCTAGAGAAATGAGGACGAGTAAGGCCTCAATTATTTGTCCTCTAATGTGGACTTTATCCAAAATGCCTGGAGGGGCCGGGTGTGGTGGCTCACACTTGTAATCTCAGCACTTTGGGAGGCCGAGGTGGGTGGATCACCTGAGGTCAGGAGTTCAACACCAGCCTGACCAACATGGTGAAACCCTGTCTCCACAAAAAATACAAAAATTAGCCAGGCTTAGTGGGAGCTGCCTGTAATCCCAGCTACTTGGGAGGCTGAGGCAGGAGAATCTTGAACCTGGGAGGCAGATGTTGCAGTGAGCTGAGATTGTGCCACTGCACTCCAGGTGGGGTGACAGCAAGACTCCATCTCAAAAAAATAAAAAAATAGAAAAAGTGCATGGCAGTCGATTATAAATAAGCCTTACCTGCTCACTAAGGCGGGTTGGGAGGGCCTCTCTTGGGTAATACTATGTACTAGCCATTTGTATGACTTACATATATTGCTGGACCTTCACATGAAACCCTCAGGCAAGTACACATGAAACATCCAACTGTTTCCTTGACAAATCCCTACCTTAGGTCAGTCTTTTCTATACTCAAAGAAACAAATGAAGCTTTTAACAATGTATGAAATGTTTTCCAAATTCCTATGTCATTCAAAAACAGTGACCATCACATGCACATGCTAGAGGAGAATGCATTTAAAGTATCCCGGCTTGTCCAGAGTGTATGCCAAGGTAAGAGCTTGGCTCTTGTTACTTCACCCACACCAAGGCCCCAGTGGGTAAGCAAAATGTCCTTTAGGACAAAAGTGCAGAGCGAGTCTTCATTTTTGCATAATACTGCATTGTTTAATTCAAGCATTATTTCCCCAAGAAAACAAGCACTGAGCTTCTTGGCATACAAAGGCATATACTGTCAGACTGAATTTGCTCTTTTGGAATTAAAAAGTTGGAAGGAGCTCAGAACTCCTGTTCTGTGAAGGGTATGAAAGCGCAGGTGGGTGTGAGATGTGTGAGGCAACGACGTCATTGGTAAGACAAGTGATCATTTCCTTGAGTGCCTATCTTTGGCCCATACCATTCCACAACCCAGTACTCCAGTAATCTTAAAAACAAGCAAATGTGTAGCTTTCCCACCTTGTCTACTGCTCAGGGATAAAGAAGAAAAGCCAAGTTACCTTTCGCATCTGAGTCAACAATCCTTCAAACTCCTTCAGGTTCAGTGTCGTTCCGCTGTAGGATGTGCAGCTATTCGCTGCTTTTCCCAGCCAGTAAATGGTAACTAATACCTGTGGAACAAAACGCACAAGAGCAGATTTTTCCCTCAAGAATGACGTTGAAACTAAGGAGTCAATAATGCACCACTAACAGGAAGGCAGGAAGGAAAGAGCTGATTTACACTGATTTTAAAAAACCACCACCCATGAGGTATTCATTAAATGTAAAATCACTTTAATAAGAACCCAATGCCATGTCAGTCAACACAAACATGGTTCAGTAGTTAAAACGACTCCAATGTTAGGAAAAGTTAGGTTGTAAGGAAATGATCTCTAAGTCAGCAAGAAGGAAAAATAAATCCACCAACATTATTTTTATGTAGTGAAAGTTTCACAATTAGGCAGCAAAATTTTTCAAAAATGCTTTGGAATCTTTATCCAGAGAAGCAATGAAAGAGACTGTCAAATTCCTTTTGAGAAAGGTGCTTTTGAAGGCCCATAATCTCTACCTGTGGGCACAGAGGTTCTGCTAAGGTCAATGGCAAAAAAAAGATCCCAAACAAGTGATAAAGGTTAATTAGTGTTTCCAAGCACAGGATCAACATAATATATCTAATTAAAGTAGAAAGAAAGCAGTGTCATGAAGAATGTGATCTGCAGATACCTAGCTCTGGGGGTATAGTTAGATTCCCATTAATCTGAGATGGGAAATTTTGAGCCTTGACAAGGCTTGCTACCAATTAAACCACCTTGGATATTTAAGAATGTCTATGAGTATTCAATGGTCTGAAGCTACAGTCCCAAGTTAATTTTGTTTTGTATTTCCAAAGAAACTGTCCACAAAAGCAAATCCTCCTCACGTTCACTTCCCATGAAACCCAGCAGAGTCAGCTGAAGATGAGCTCCTTCACACTGAATTACAGGGAACTGAGGCCCATGTAGAAGCTAAGAGGAGTACTTTCTTTTCACATTCTGTCTTATTGCTTCAGCCAGGATGGGAAGTACTTATTGTGCCTCCTTCTACTTGGTAGGCCAGAAAATGCTTTGGACAACATGATATAGTTACATGAATCCAGCTGGCGACAGACCCAAAATATGGTTATGCGCATTGATGCTAAGAGGTGATTCCATTTTCTACCTCTGTGGGAAAATTTTACTTCATGAGCCCCTCAAAACTTCCAGAACATCTTTTTGAACTGATTGCTTACAAATACATTTCCAGAGATTCAAATGTCAGGACATTAACTAGGACCATAAAATAACTAATGTGTACTGAGAGTATGAGGCTATCTTAAAAGGTATAATGGGGGAATGGAAAAAAGACTTGTGTTTTAGCTTAAAAGTTTTCTGATTTGTTTAAAATTTTATGATGAAAATGGCATATACCTCTAGTTTTACACAGGAGGAAAAAGATGTCAATCAAATATGATAGCACCTGGGGAGATTTTTTTAAAAAGAGATTTCAGCCAATTTTAAAATTTTAGAGGCAGAATGTAACTTCTTTCATTCCTCAATCTAAACTGAAAATAAAACAGCACTAACATACTTGCCTTTTGAAAATAAGATCTACAAAAAGTTCATTTTGGCAAGTACTAATAAAAATGCAAAAGATTAAAAGGAGGACAAAATACACAGAGTATAGACTCATGGCAGTCAACACTATTCATATTATGCAGATCTTACCCTACAACAATTTGCCAAACTGCTTAATTTAATAATCCTATCTGTGCCTACAAATGGAAAGGGGCTAATGTTAGTATTGAGCCTGATTGTTTTGTGTTTAAGAAACTGAATCATAAACAGAGCATAAACAGAGCACAAGCTTTCACTTGTTTATTTCTGGATTGAGCACTTATCTAAATAAAGAGAACCACCACCACCCCAGCCCAACACATACACAATTTACTATTTTTATTTCTATCATGGTCATTAATTATTCTATGAAATACACATATACTTCTTTCTAAGGACTTTTTCTGGCAAGGCATATGAGAAGCATTGAATTTAGCTAAATTTTACACTTGAACCATCAAAGATACAAGTTTGGAAGTTAAAACACTTACATTTTTCAGCTTCCTACTATAATCAAGGCTCCTAGTCAAGGAAAGGGAAAAGAAAATATTGTCAGAATAGCAGATTCTAAATTGTGATCTTTCCTTAAATGCCACTAAGATGTACTCGAAGCTAACATATATAATGAGATCAGAAGAATGTATTATTTTTTAAGGTTTAAGTTTTGTGATTTCGGGCACTGAATAAAATTACTTAGAAAACAAAATGTAGAAGGACAAAGTGGGATTAAAGTTCCACAGTACAGTATAAAAAGATGATGCTTGACTGGGCACGGTGGCTCACACCTGTAATCCCAGCACTTTGGGAGGCCGAGGTGGGCAGATAATAAAGTCAGGAGATTGAGACCATCCTGGCTAACACAGTGAAACCCCAACTCTACTAAAAATACAAAAAAAAAAAAAAAAAAACCTAGCCAGGCATGGTGGCACACGCCTGTAGTCCCAGCTACTTGGGAGGCTGAGGCAGGAGAATGGTGTGAATCTGGGGGGCAGAGCTTGTGGTGAGGAGAGATCGCACCACTGCACTCCTGCCTGGGCGACAGAGCGAGACTCCATCTCAGAAAAAAAAAAAAAAAAAAAAAAAGATGATGCTTTATAAAGTCTGGAAATAGAAAAAGTCCAATTAGAACTAGGACTGTTCATAGTTGTATTCTCAAAGATTAACCATTGAAGATTCTGCCTTGATCATAGACCACTGTCAAACTGAAATCCGATTGCACATCCAAAATCTTAATGCAAGTATTTTTAACACAGGTCTGAAACCTTACTTAATTAGACAGACCTGAAAATATGTGTACAAGAAGCAATCCTATCCAAATATTTGTTCTTTTCTGCTCTGGATATAAATTAGCATTGGGAATAAGCCATAAGCAGGAAAATATGCTTGTTATGTTCAAATATACACACATGCATGCTCAAATATGCACCCATGTTTACTCTCTAACTATAAACAGAAAAGCTACTTCGAAATATTCATACAATGAAATAGAAGAGTTCCTGCAAAATTATTTCAAAGTTTTTTTTTTTTAACACGTCAACAAATAAACACTAGAAAAAACAAACTGCACTTCTTTTTTCCACAGTAACTTCAGTGAGGGGGAAAGGAGTATAAGTCTATCACATAAACCAGTCAAGAATTCCTTAAAGTATTTAGACCCTGATTACTTCACTGCAGCATATATTGACCTAAAGTACATATTAATGAATAAATGGACCATTTTAAGTCCTTTGAAATTTGAAGAAATAGAAAGCAAGTAGTATACCATGGAAATAAACCATCAACAAGGACTTAGATTGAAAGCATTAGTCCAGTTTGGATTTGATTTTAAAAATGTTTTCATGTTTCTGTTTTTAACAGGGGAAAAAAATGGGATGACCTTACCTGCTTGGATATCTGGTAGGGTTTTTTGTTGTTTTATGTTTTTGTTTTTGTTTTTTGAGACTGAGCCTCGCTCTGTCACCAGGCTGGAGTATAGTAGTGCGATCTCGGCTCACTGCAACCTACACCTCCCGGGTTCAAGTGATTCTCCTGCCTCAGCCTCCCAAATAGTTGGGACTACAGGCACGCACCACCACGCCTAGCTAATTTTTGTATTTTTAGTAGAAATGGGGTTTCACCATGTTGGCCAGGATGGTCTCCATCTCCTGACCTCGTGATCTGCCCGCCTTGGCCTCCCAATCTGCTAGGGTTTTTTTAATTTAAGAAAGAAACCAGATTTTTAAAAATCTATAAAAGATTTGAAACTTTTATGGAAAACAAATTAAGAATAGGGAACACAGAGCTTTTTCTGCATTGATGATAAAAGTTCATTGAGACTGTAACCCAGTGCTAAAAATTGTGCTTGGTACACAGAAGCTCACAAAATATTTGTTGAATGACTCCCACCTATTTTGTGGAAATATTTCCAAATTTTGACAGAGACACTCGGGAGCAATCCAGAGCCTGTGTACGTTTTCATCCAGTTGCTTTGATTCCCTGGAATGATACTTGCTGTGTGCCTGTCTAGATTATACTTTCATTTCCCATCAAGATTGTCTGGCATCCATTACAGGTAGAGTTCACTAAATTACACATGCAGTAATCACTTGCAGGCTTTTCCTTTTTTTTTTGTCTACTCATGTTACAAAAAAAAAAAAAAAAAAAAAAAAAAACCACACACAAGAAAAACTGCCTATCATGAAAGCTAAACGAAAGAGTATTTTCTAAAACACAACTTCCAGAAAACCATCCAAAGTTCCTCTGTAGGATCTACCCCTATACCTTACTGCTTCCGCTAGTAATTGGTGGCAATGGGGTGCTCCTCTCTGTGTCTACGGATGTGCTGCTCAACTCTCAGAGGGACAACAGAGAAATATAGCAGTTCTACTTTAACTACCTTAGTTTACAAAATCTGCATATGTTACAAGCATTCCCTGTACAGTGCCAAATTAAACCAGCATCACCTATCAAAAATACATGAAATCCAATAGTTTATTCCATACTCTATTCCTTACTAAAACTATAAACAACTTTCTAAGTACTGTAAGTGAATTTATAGAATCATTTTAAGCTAAAATTCTTTATGTTCTTTGAAATACTCATACAGTAAAATGTTTTTTCTCTATAATGATTCTGAGCTCAACATCCCACCCCGCTTGTGGACTGCCACGCCCACCACACACGTCCTTACACATTATCCTTCAACCGCACCAGTTACTTTTCTTTCTTTTAAACATGAAGCTTGTCGTTCTTCCTCTTCCCCAGCCTTTGTACCTGCTCTTTCTCTGTCCTGAATGCCCAACAGATCTTCCCACAGCCTGTTCTTCCTTCCCATGTGTGTCTCAGCCCTCAGTTATTGCTCAGTTGAAATGCCAGCACTTCAGAGAAGCCACCCTCAGCCACCTCTGGACTGGCCACTGTCTTTTGCTTATTACTCCATTTTATTTTCTTCTCAGCACTTATCACTTCCTGCAATGATCTTCTTTGTTTACTTCTTTGCTTCTCGTTTCTTGACACTGGACTGTAAACTCCACATGAGCAGAAGACCTTGGCTATCTGAGTTCATTCTATTTCTCCAGTGATGAAAAGTATCTAACACATAGAAGCTGCTCAGCAAACATTTGTTGAATGAATGAATGAAAAATGCCAGGGTCATGGGGGAATGTGATGGCAAAGTATTGCCTAAAGAAAATAAGAGTAGTCAAGTGAAGGAAACATTAAAAAGAAAATGAGGAGAAGACATACAAAAGGAGAGATAGATGGAAAGAAAGACAGGATTAAAAAGGGAGAGAATGCAGAAGGAAGAAAAGGAGACAGAAAAAAAAGAAGGAGAAATGGACAGGAAAACAAAAAGATGGTACAGTAACTAAGAAGGGACTGTATCCATGTATCATTTGCCTAAGTGACATTTTCCCCTTTAGGTTTCTTTCCACACCTTGATTTAAAGTTTCTTTCTTTACAAGTCGGTTGTTCCATCTTCCCATATCTGCACTGAGCAAGCTGTACCTAGAATCATACCAGATGGAATATTCTGTCCAGTTTCCATTTTTAGATGAATACATGGGGCCTGCTGAAGAAGGGAGCTTAACTAGGGCTTCAGATCTAGTGAGCAGCAGACCTAGGGCTAGATCCTCATTTTCCTGATGCCCAGTTTTTTGTAGATAAGCAATAGAGGTGATACGAGTTCTGAATTTTTAAAACCAATCAGGTTCAGAATTCTGGTTTAGTAACATATTGATTTAAAGTGGCTCTAAAAAAAAAAAAATGAATGCAGCAGCAGACACTTTCAAAGTGACCTTTCCTTCACCCTCCAAGCAATGTGTGTGTGACTAATTATTACCTATGAAGCTGCACAGTTACTATAGTTTCTGGTCACTTGCCACCCAGGTGAAACTATGAATGGGAGATGAGGCAGAACCTAAAACAATTTCCGAAAGTGAACAATGGTTTATAGAGGATAGATTTAAGTACAATAATAAATGGGGCATGTGATGACCAAGATGAGGTTTAGTGTGGTTTCCATATTCAAATATCCTAAATTTTACTCTGTTATTTTTTCGCTTAGCTAAAATTTTTCCCAGAGAAGTTTTAAAGAATGGCACATTGACAACAGAAAAGTAATTTTAGATAATAGATCACCACTGATTCCCCCATATTCCCAGTCATGAATCATAAAATCCAATATAAAATCCAAATTTTATTTTATCCAGTAGTCACTTTTTTCCTATTTTTCCTCATCCTTTTTAAAAAATAAAAAAATCTAGCAAATAGTATAAAATCAAATAGTATAAAAAATCAAGCAAATAGTATAAAACCAAATAGCATAAAAATCAAGCAAATAGTATAAATCGAATAGTATAAAAATCAAGCAAATAGTATAAAATCAAGCAAATAGTATAAAATTAACAGCTCTGAATTTTGGCTTCTCTCCCTTTTCTGTTCTTTCATGATAAAATGACTCCAAAAACAATCAAAAGAAGAAAAGTTACTAATTCACAGACCCCATCTATGAAACTATGTTTATTATTCAGGCATATCCATGTCAAACACTGTTTGGCTAAAGTGGAAAATGTTTTATATGAAATCAGCAGGATCTAAAGAACTTCTAAACTACAGGAAAGTTATCTCTGCCATCTCATACCCTGGTCACAAGCTATTTCTTTACACGAAGTACATTGCTGTCTCTTTTATTGTGACACTCTGCTCCAAGACTTATTTGGCCCAAACAGGGCTCACTAAGTAGATATAGTCAAAGTGCCAATGATCCATCTTCAAAGAACTTGATCACTGACACATATGAGAAGACAGTTACAATTGTAAATGAAGAAGTGAGTTCTCCAAAATCTAATGCCTTCCTTGCATAGCAGAGTTCAGATCTGTTTACCTTCCAAGAGCCTATTCAAATGCTCAATTGGCGCCAATAAAAGTTTCTGTCTAACACACTGATTCTGTGCCTATTTGTTTCTTGCCTCTCTGTTAAGCTTTATTTAACATTTTTCTCCTTCTCTTCAAAATTCAAACTCTATATGCAAGATTTTTGCATTCAAAAAAATTATGATTAGAATGAAAGCTATGCACAGAGGGAAAGCCAGCGTGAGTTGTTTCGAAAGTTGATTTTTACCTTCACATTTTTATTTTATTAAGCATAACCAATTCTCTGTCTCTTAGAACTTACAACATCATCACAAAATTGCAAATCAAACTATAAAGGAGTCTCCCTTAAATATAAATCATGCTTTACTTACTTGACTGTTACTCTGTTGGATGTATCCTGGAGGTCACTTGGGTCAAAAAGTTGAGATTCTTTAAGGCCAAGCTCTTTACAACCTCTCAAGAATAAGATAATATTGTCCTAGAAGGAAAAAAAAGAAATCCAAGTCTATATTATCTTAGATTATCTTTATGAACCAGCCCCTCCCAAGTTGCTGTAGGGATACTGGTCACTAAGGCAGCTATGGTCAGGTCTAAATCATAGCTTGCATAACAAATCATACTTTGTTAGGAAATGCCAGATAAACAGACACTTCAAACCTCCAAACCCACAGCCATGCCAGATTCATTTTTCCCTTTAGCTTGACACATTTGTATAAAACTACAAGTAAAATGCCATTAAAAGGAAAACTTAGGCCAGGTGCAGTGGCTCACGCCTGTAATCCCAGCACTTTGGGAGGCTGAGGCGGGTGGATCCATGAGGTCAGGAGATCGAGACCATCCTGGCTAACATGGTGAAACCCCGTCTCTACCAAACATACAAAAATTAGCCGGGCGTGGTGGCAGGGCCTGTAGTCCCAGCTACTCGGGAGGCTGAGACAGGAGAATGGCATGAACCCGGGAGGAAGAGCTTGCAGTGAGCCGAGATCGCGCCACTTCACTCCAGCCTGGGCAACAGAGCGAGACTCTGTCTCAAAACAAAAACAAAAACAAACAAACAACAACAACAAAAAAAAAAAAAACAAGAAAAGGAAAACTTAACATTGTTAGGGGGAACTGTACTCAAAAACAGGTATTCCTTATTGCTTCTTTGTCCCTGTCTTGTTGTATATACATCTTTATGGGTTTTTGACTAGTAATACCTTTATGGGTGTTGACTAGGAATACCTCTTTGTGGATTATAAACTGGGTTAAATGCAAGAAAAAAAAATGTAGACTTAATTGAAATGAGAAAAAAAGGACAGGGAAAGCTTTTAAAAGACTAATGCAAAAGACTGTCAAAAGAAAGTGAAATTTTCTCTAGCAGATACAAATTTACTCTGAATTGGCAGGCACCATTGACAATTAAGGAGGGGTCAGTCTCCATCTATTTTAAGTCATTAAGTACAAACAAATGGTTCTGAAAGGGACTGCAAATTGTGGGTCATCCTTTTGGAACTCCAGGATATTAGTCAAGAGGTTTATCAGTTACAAGTCTCTAACTGTCCTCTTCCTAAAAGACTTTTGAAGGTGGTAACTGACCCCGTTGGTTAGTGAAAACTACAGGGTAGGGAATGTTGGCTCCAGAAGCCAGACTGATGTGAATCCATCTGAATGCTGTGAGAAAGATGCTACAAAAATCTGAAATGATGGTGATTACAGAATCATATATTCACCCACGTGCAATTCAACTGAGTGAACAGAAAAGATATTTCCCAGTTACCCAGTTTGTAGTCCGGATTCTAAGATAACCCCCAAGAATCCTGCCTGCAATGTACACACCTCTTCTTGAGTGCAAGTGAAGTCTGTGAATATGATGGGCTATCACTCTGTGATATATCACTAGCAAGTTGACTTGGAGTTAATCAAAAGAAAGATTATCTGATTGGGCCTGACCTAATCAGGGAATCTCTTAGAAGAAGGTGAGGTCAGAATTCATGCCGGCCACGAATTCTACAGCTGCAAGGGGATGAATTATGTTAACAACCACATGAGCTTGGAAGAAGCTTGGAAGATGTTCAGATAGGATCTCAGCCCACACTAATACTTTGATTTCAGTCCTGTGGGACCCTGAGCTAAAAACCCAGTTACACCATATCCAGACTTCTGACATTCAGAAAATGAGAGATAACCAAAGGGGAAACACATTAGGTTTATGCAGTAATAAAAAATTAATACATCCAGGTTCAAAATAACAACAGCAATAAGTTGCTAACCTTTCCATTGCCCTTATTATTCACCATGCATTATTCCAAGAACTTTACATATATTCACGCATTTAATTCGTGTACAACTTTATGAACAATTTTGACAGATGAGTGATCTAAGGCACAGAACAATTTATCAAACTGTCCAAGATCACACAGCCCCCAAAGGATGGAGGTCCAAAACAACATGTCTTATGTGAAGAATTCAAGCATAAAAACCTGAGGCCAGCACCAAAGGAAGATGAGGCTATGCAGGTAGAGGCTGATCATACAGGCCTCGAAGGCCATGGAAGGCAAGTTGCAGAATGTCACAGGGGGCTGTATCTGAGAAGTGAAAGCCTAGATCTATGGTGGAAGGAGATTGTTGCAGGTGGGGTTGGTGGGAGGTAGATGGTGTGAAGAAAGTATTCAAAGGAACAAGATGGGAGACAGGGAGACCAATGAGGAGTTACTACAACCTTATTTTCCCCCAATGAGGGTGCCTTCATCCCAGGATGTTTTCTTTTTGGGTAAAGCCTCGGTCTTTTTCAGCAGGCAAGAGATGCCATCGTTCACAATAACTCTCAGAGGCTGACAGTGAGCTAGCTGCTCAGATCATGTCTGAAGTCACCTATACCCTCACCAGTGTCTCCTTCAGTCACTTTCCACATTTTTAAATTATCAAATGTAAGAGTTCCCTCCCATCCCCTGAGTTTTACAGTTTTCCACTTTCTCTGGCATATATGCTTCATTGATCGACCCTGTCCTAGGTAGAAAAGAAAAGGAAAGAAGGCAAGGAATGAAAAAAGTGGTGATACGGAGTCCTTTCTAACAGACCCAAATTTTCTAGTTGTGCATTGATCATCCTGTTACTTAATTTAAATACAACATCTTTCTTTTCAAAATACTTATTTTGTCCCAATATTTCAGTTACTTGAAATAAACTGTTTTCCACCTTTTTTTCTAGTTAACTGTGTTATCACAAGACATATCAATGTATTACTGATTTTAGCTATGCCAACCACGCCAGTCTTACTTGCTTCCACACTTGTCTTTACTCAGTACTCAGACTTCCAATTTGGGTCACATCATTTTCCAGAGACAGCAAAATCTTCTCCCTGGAATTTTGCTTTTCTTATTGCCAGTGGAATAAGTACATGTGGATGTTCACTTGGTATGCTTACATGTAAATGATTGGTTAGAAAAAGAAGAAGGAATAAAAGTCACCTACTTTGTTATTATTGGAATATTTATGAGCACATATGGAGATAAAAAGTTAGTACAATAAACTATTGCTAAAAAGTGGAAAAATATTTTGTCAATATGAGAATCAAAAGTTTGCCAGTGAATTTCTTTTTCTTTCTTTCTTTCTTTTTTTTTGAGATGGAGTCCGACTGTGTCACCCAGGCTGGAGTGTAGTATGCAATCTCGGCTCACTTCAGTCTCCACCTCCTAGGTTCAAGTGATTCTCCTGCCTCAGCCTCCTGAGTAGCTGGGACCACAGGCATGAACCACCATGCCTGGCTAATTTCTGTATTTTTAGTAGAGATGAAGTTTCACCATGTTGGCTAGGCTGGTCTCGAGCTCAAGTGATCTGCCCACCTTGGCCCTGCAAAGTGCTGGGATTATAGGCATGAGTCACCATGCGCAGTTGGTGAATTCTTTTTTAAAAGGCTTTAAAAAATTTACTCATTATTGTTAAGAAAATAGGTTAAAGATAGGTGAAGGCTTCAGATATCAGACCATTATGGTAAATATAATTCACCATATATATTCACCAATGGGGCACTTATTAATATAAACTAAACGTTTGTAGCTTACACTCTTCAAGCATTTGCCATCTATCTACCTGGTCTGTTCTGAGGATGTATATGGATTATTTAGTTTATTTTCAAAACAGCCATACACAGCAGTCACTGTTATTGTCTCCATTTTCTAGAGGAGTAGTTGAGGCACAGAGAGGTTATACACCATACCAGTCACCCTGCTACTAAATCCAACTCCCAATTAACTCCACACAGGTAGGGGGCGGGGGGGAAAGTTTCCCCAGATGTTAAAAATCTAAGTCTGAAAAGTGCCAATTCTTTTTCCCACCTCTCCAAGTTTCCAGGTGCCTTATTCTGAATTCAGCCTTCCTGAAATTTCCATTTTAGTTTTTTTCTTCTTGTCTCTTCTCTTTCTCTATGATGTTCTTCTTCCTCCTTGCCACCCACCAGCAAACAAACACACATAAATATGCACTCTCTTAACTTACTTGGCTCTGTGACTCTCAAATTCTCCACTGACTCTAGCCTTGAACAATCTTGAGGATACCACATTCAAAAACATGTGCACCTCTCACGTACAATTCTACCATTCAGGAACAGTAAACAAACCCTTTAACTACCCAATGAGGCAACTCCAAACCAAAGAGTGACTAGTACAGAGCCAGGTGAGTCTTCACTTGAGAGTGCAAGTATCCACTGATTGGTCTTTAAGCTCTGAGTGCTTTCTGCCCAGAGGAAAGCAAAGGAAGTGTTGACACTCTCTGGGAATCATTTGACATCACAATAAAGGACAAGACCTGTGACCAGCATATAGTCTCCTAAGAGGTGCATGACTGTGACCCCCACAGATTCTCAACAGGGTGCTCCTCCTATGTGCATTGCAGACGCACAGACCCGCCCTTGAACACCATGCTATGTTCAGTACGCAGCCTGCAAACACAAAAGCTTTGTGCTGCCAGCCAGCCCAAACAATTTGGGCTAGAAGATTTAAATAACTGCAGGTCTGTTTCCAGCTTCTTGCTACAACCTAATGATGCTGGAGGGGAGCCAGGCCCTAGGCAGAAGAAAACCCAGAAGGAAGAGCCACCCAGCCAAGAGCTAGCAAGGGCAGCCACTGGAGCAAGCGAGAAGGGCTGTGCCTTCAATTACATAAAATGCATCCTGTGAATTCTCATCTGCCTTGCTGTTCACACTGAGATTTTTCCACATTTACAATTTCCAGCAAAGCCCACATCTTAGTGTGTTAACTTTGGAAGCCAAACACTAAAAGTGTCTCTATCCCAAGGGAAAAGAAGTACAAGACACTGCTTTACTATAATGGCTATATATTTAGCTCTTACTATCATGGAGCTAACAAACCCATACATCTTTGCAAGAAGTTTTTAAAGGACTCTTCAAAAAAAGTCAATGTCATGTAAAACAAAAATGGGCGATCAAAGCCATCATGACCAAATGCAATGCATGATCTTTGATTAGACCCCAGATCCCAGAGGAAAAACTAAGTGAGGGTGTAAAAGTCAAATTTAAATATGAACTGCACATTGGATGATATTGTTGAATGAATGTTAATTTTTTAGGTGTGATTATGATTTTGCATTTATATGAGAGACTGCCTTTATTTTTAAGCATCCATATGAATTATTTAGGGGTGAATTATCATAATGTCAGTAACATAATGTTCAAATGGTTCAAAAAAAAAGTATGCATGTGTATATATGTTCACACGTGTGGGGGAAGGGAGACAGAGAGAGAGGTTGCGACTATGTCTGCCTGTCTGTGAAGACAGAGATAAAGCACATAGTAAAATAGTAACAAGCAGTGAATCTAGATCAAGGGTCAGTCAACTTTTTCTATAAAGGGTCGGATAGTAAATCTTCTAGGCCTTGTGGGCCACATGGTGGTCTCTGTTAAAATAATTCAACACTGTTGTTGTAACCAGATCATATGTAAACAAACGTGTGTGTCTGTATTCTAACAAATTTTATTTACCAAGGCAGGCATTGGGTGGATTTGGCCCATAGGCCGTAGCTGGCTGACCCTGTATTCAGTTATTCACCATACCTTTCTTCGAATTTTTCTGTATGTTTGAGATTTTTCCCAAAAAAGTTTGTGAGAAAAGGTTCTTGAATTTCTAAAAGATAAATTGGACTAGGTAGGATTGTGACTTCATTAGTAAAAATCTATTCCACAAAATTCAAGGAAAAATGGTTGTCACCTCTGAGATGACCACCGCAAAGTCATGAGGTAAATCCTCAGGTGCTACTGATGGAAAGTCACCATTTCTGGCTAATTGGCAAGTAGTGCATGAGTCTCAATTCAACAGACAGACATAACATAAAGTTCCTCAAAGAGTCTATTTTGTACTAGACTAATATTAATATATGGATTTATACCACTGTTTATGTAACTTCCATACATTAAACCCTCCTTGTTCATGGGCCAGTGGTTTCTCATTTCATTGATTTGTGGGCTTGCCCTGTGTATAAAAACATTCCCCAAGGGCTATGGTAAGACCTGAGCTTGCTACCTTCCCAGGGCCTCTTACTCTAAAGACATCCTTGCAACTCACTCCCTTTCCTTTCTCACTCCAAAGGCAAGGTGAGGGTATAGCCCAGGATGGTCTCTACCCCAGAGTATAGCAAAGTTCCTGACATGTACCAAGTGCTCACTAAATACTTAAATAAACTCAATTCAATGTGCTACGTACTCTTCTAGGTATCTGTAACAATGAATAAAGCAGAATTCCTTAGTCTTCACAATCCATCAAATAACTGGAATTGTTCAAGATACACATAAATAGAGTTATGACATCAAATTAGAAAACAGAAGCAAGAGAAGAACAAATGTATCAAGGAACAGGGCACAAATAGCTTTTCCAGTTAGAAGCTTTTCCAGTAAGAAGCCTTGTCTGCTTCTTAGCTACGTGTCCTTGGGCATAGATCCTAACCTTTCTGATCCTCATATCCTCAGATTCCTAACTCGTAAGGTGGGGGATGCTATCGACCTGTAGGGATGTCATAATTAAAGAAAACATGCATTAAGAACACAGCTCAGTGTCTGGCACCTTCTGGGCACTCACTGTGTGGAAGTTTTTATTAAGACATTCTTGTTCACTCAGGCACGAAAGGACCATGGAAGATGCGATGATGAAAAACAGTTTATCCATCTATGAAAAACAGGCACACTGTGTAGGTATAGCACTTGCCAGTTACATAGGAGATGGCAAAGAAAAAAAAAAGACAGTTGCTGCTATTGTTACTCAGTTGTTATTAACCACCAGCTTGGCAGTTTTATACAAACAGCCTCAAATTTAGGGGCAGGCTACATACCAAAAGTCATTTGTAAGGTAGCTGCTTATAAGCCATCATTTGTAATTATCCCACAGATATAAATCCTTGCATGGTGGTTCTAAGTTCAGACCAGAAAAGCCTACTTCATCCAAAGTACACATGAAGAAGAGTAGGAATTACATGATGGAACCTAAAAGCTGGGCAGAACACTTCAGTGGGATATATGCATATTCAGAGATGCCAGGTGCACGTCTCCTCTGACAACAGTTGGATCAAGGATCCCAACAGCTACAGAAGAGGTTTCCTCAGCCCATGGCAGTGCTATCAGAGGGAGAAGGAGCAGGAGGAGGGGGCCTCATCCAGGCCCTTCTTCCTCTTTTCTTCCGAAGGCAAGCAAGAAGCTCCTTGCTACCTTTCTCTTTCTTCAGTTGTCATTTCCATCTGAAAAAAGGTTTCTCTCTTGCTTTCTGGCTCTGGGGCAGACACCCTGCATTTGGTAGTTCTCTATGGAAACCAGACAGGGAATGAGAAGCTCCCTTCTGTGCCCAACCTTCTTGGCTTTATTTCTTTTACCCCGTTAGGGAAAGATCAACATGATCATGGATTTGGGTTCACAGAAAATGAAGGGAGTGCTCATCTGGGTTTCAAATGAATCCAGACACCTTTACTGCCAGATATTTAAAATGCAATATATGAATAAAGCATCCATATAATTCTCAGTTTCTATAAATGAAAAGACTAGGTGGAAAATATTAAAATGTAAACTAGAATTACCTCTTTTGAAGTTCTCATTTTTATATATTTTCTACAAGAAATATTTGCCCTAAAAATCTTAATAAGGCCCAGGTGCAGTGGGTCACACTTGTATTGCCAGTGCTTTGAGAGGCAGAAGCAGGAGGATCCCTTGAGGCCAGAAGTTCAAGACCAGCCTGGGCAATAGAGCAAGACTCTCTCTATAAAATGTTTTTTAAAAAATTAGCTGGGCATGCTGGAGCATGCCTGTAGTCCCAGCTGCTCAGGAGGCTGGGGTGGGAGGATCACCTGAGCCCAGGAGGTAGAGGCTGCAGTGAGCTATGATCGCACCACTGCACTTCAGCCTAGGTAACAAAGCAAGACCTTGTCAAGCAAGCAAGCAGGCAAGCAAGCAAGAGAATGAGAAAAGAAAGAAGAAATTTTAATAAGGACTAGCATACCTCAGAAAGACTTTCAGATTTGCAAGTCTGTCACAGAAGACCCAGATCTTGTTAGGAAATCCACAACCAACAATAATGTTACTTTTCTATTCTACCTATAAGACTTGTTTTTCTTTTAAACATGGTTTTGGTTAGGTTTTCTACATTTGAAGCAAACTCCCTTTAACAGAAATGCAATTAAGAAACTCAGAACTTAAGGAATACATCACCAAAATATCTCTAGGAACTTACCCCGTAATTAATAGAATTTGGGGATTTCCTGTACCTGCCGTGTGTTCACAGTTGCTGCCTCAGCCTGTATGGGTAACAGTCACACTCCAGTGACTGGCTGATGTCCAACAACAATCAGCACTTGCCAGACTTTCAATGCATTTTTATTTGCCAGGAGCACTTAATGAGGATACCAGCTCTTCCACTGAGAGAAAAGAGCTACTCATTCTGCCTGGGGGAATTCTGGGGAGGTTTGACCCAGAAGGTGGCAGCTGGGTGGCTGCTTGAAGCAGAAGAAAACATTTTATGGATGGGAAATGAGCAGAAGCGCAGTGGATCACAGAAGAGAAAAGGGGAGGTGGGAGGGGAAGAGAACTATGAAAGGTGAGACAGAGGAGGGCTGTGAGTGTCCTGCTAAAGATCTGGGCTGTTCTTTGGGCAGTGGGGAAGCCAGACCAGTTCATGAGAACAGGAGTCCTGGGATCCTAGCTTTGTTTTGGGAAAAGATGTCAGGTGCAGTGGGAGAGAGCCAATGAGTGGAGGAGAGGGTCCATTTAAGATCCCAGGCCTGGCGTGGCCTGGTAGTTTGTGCCTGCAATTTCAGCACTTTAGGAGGCAGGCAGATCACTTGAGCCCAGAAGTTCGAGACCAGCCTGGGCAATGTGGCGAAACCTTATCTCTACAAAAATTTAAAAAATCAGATGGGACTGGTGGTGCACACCTGTAGTCCCAACTACTCAAGAGGCTGAGGTGGAAGGATGGCTTGAACCTGGGAGGCAGAAGTTGAAGTGAGCCGTGATTGGGCCACTACACTCCAGCCTCGGCAATAGAGCGAGACCCTGTCTCAAAAACAAAACAAAACAATTAATTAACTAATTTTAAAAGATTTCAGGGAGAGCTAAACCAGAGGGGGCAGATATGAACACCTCTCTTTGGATTGGCCATTGAGTGGATGTGGGGATAGAGGACAAGGGGAAAGATGGGGTTTCAGGTAATGCCATGGTTTTTAGCCATTGAGATCGTCCTAAGGAACAGGAGCAAGAGGTGATCTGTGAGGAAGGGAAATAAATTGGGAGCACTCTATATTTAGAGAGCCACAGCTCATCAGGGACTTATATTTGGGTTTGGAGTAGAGAAGCAAGGCCCCTGTAGAATATGTAGGTTTGGGAATCACCAACCCAGGAACACAGGAGAAGCCAAGGGAAAGCAGGATATTTCCTGGGAGAGGTCAGACATGGGACGAGCAAGGCTAACCCAGAGACATCATCCACATGTAAAGGACAGTTAGAGGAGGATGAGTTCATCATGCCTGAAGAGGAGCAAACACAAGGAGGAGGAGAACCAGGGAAGACAGTGCCAGGGAAGCCAGCCCAGAGCACTGTTTCAGGAAGCACTGTGTGTCTGGAGTCAAATGTCACACCACCACACTGAGGATCCCAGCTCTGCCCCCTAACCCTTCTCTGTCCCAGGTTTCTCTTCTAAAAGCCTATGTCCTTATGAGTCCTATAGAACCTGTTACCCACAACATTTCTGATCACATCTCCGAGGCTCCCCTACCTACCACCCCCGATGCGGCTTCAACCAGGCACCTGCTCACGGGTCCTCAGACATGCCAGGTGAGCTCCTGCCAGGGCCTTTGCAGTGCTCTCTTGCTCTCTTTTAACCTAGATATCACCTAGAACAACAATAACTGGGGCATAAGAAGTAAATGCTCCTCCTCTTTGACCTTAGTCCCTCTTCTTCTAGGATTCTCATTCTTTCTCTCCTATAACACCTGCTCTTTCATTTCCAGACTTTGCTCTTTTCTCTCAGTCCATTTCTCTCTCCCCTTGTTGCCTTATTTCCTTCGTGATCCAGTCTAGGCCACTGCCTGGAGCTTCAGCATCCCCACCTCTTTGTCATTCTATAAGAGAACAAGGACTAGGAGGAGGAAATAACACAGATGGAACAGTTAGCCTGGGACAGTGAGCCTTGGCATCGAAACCAGCCATCTCTTGCCTCCACTGGAAGAAGGATCAGCTGTGTGTCTATATGGAGGGACATCAGCAGGGATAACACTCCCGGCCCCTCCCTCCTCCTTTCCTAAGCTGGTTTGGGAGAAGAAATGGGACATTCCTGCTCAGCCATTTGCATTTCCTGAGACAAGCTCTTGGTCTCTGCCGTGTGGTAAGGGGCCTCTCTCTGGGGAGGCCTGTGGTTGCCCAGCTGTGCCAGAAATGGGTGGATACATTCATTTAATTCAGGATTGAGGATTAGCAAACCCACTTTGTTGAAGCGCTAAACTCATGTTCTCCAGTTTGTTCCATGAGAAGTCAAGATGATACTGTGATCTTTGTCTGATTCCCATGTTTATGTCTCAGCTGGAAGAGGAAGAGAGGAATATTATTTATCACCCTAAGTCTCTAATGCTTGACTCGCAGTGCTACTGGACATAATGCTGCCATGATTGGGCCTGGAACTGCCACAAATTTATGAGCTCCCACATCAGTAGGCTCCTGGATCCACTTGTTAATCCTTCCAGGCATTCTTGGTCAGCCCCCTCTTCCAATCTTGGAAGAAGTGTGAACAAGCCTCCTCTACTTCCTTCCACCTCTCTGCCATGCCTTCACCTTCTTCTCGCTCACAGATGTCATTAGCCCTCAAGAGTTAAATCCCCTTCACTTCACCCATCCCATATTCTATATCTAAAAATGATTTTTTAAAAAGAATATAAAGTTGGATATTTTACGGTATTTTGAAATAATCTGTTACTGTTTTTTCAACAATGGGAGCAAAGTGTGAGTCTGGGTTAGAATGATGATGAGTCAGCACTTAGGCTATGTTAACTTTAACTTTTAAAGCTTACTCAAAGCTATCAACGGCATACTTGCTGTTTGAAAGGTAGTATATTAAGTGTTTTGAGCAGGAAGGGGTCATGATAAGAGACTCTTATTTGCAAGTGAGAGAAATCCAGACGTAAATAGGCATATATTGGATTACAGAGTCCAGTATGACCCAGCAGGGCGCAGGGTGGGGATGCAGCTGACTCACTGAAACAGCTAGAAACCAAGGCCTCAGGTACTGGGGACCTGGACTTACTTCATCTCTTGTCTGCCCACTCTAAATGTTGGCTTATTGGCTCTTGCTGTTCATGAGTTTCTTCCACATGAACCTCTAGTTCCCAAGTGTCATACATGAAGGCTGGCGCCCCCCCAGAGGACTGACTCTCTTCTCACTTGCGGTTTGAAAAACATCCCAGGAAAAGACCCATATTGACCTGTCTAGGGTCAAGTTCCCTCCAATAGTAGCTAATGAAAGAGGATAGAAAAGACTGTGAATCCTTGGTCAGGGAGGAATAGAGAAGGAATAGTTTCCAAAAGAAGGAAAATGAGACTCCCTAGGGCAGACAAAACTATCAATACTGGCTGCACTCACAAAAGTGGATCAGATGTGGATTTTTCTTTCGGAGTTTTAGAGTAGAATGTGAATTACTACTATCATTTTTAGCATACAAAGTGATCAAATTTGGTTTTGCTTTAAAGATATTCTTTTGGAACTATGCACTAAGCTGTAATGCTGCTTCCATTTGCTGAAGTTAACAGTCCTGATGTCAAAGAGGACCAACTACAAAATGAAGTGAGCATACATTACTTAATTAACTCTGCTTGGAAGAGCTTTGGAAGCACAATTCCTTGCCAGCATAGCATATATTAGTTATTTTTTCCTCATAGGACAGTTAGGGAAATAGAGTGCCCAACCCCAAAGACTCTGTTGGCTTTTGCACCCTGATTTTATCTCTATCTGGATTCCAGACTCATGACCATCCAAACAGCAGCTGTATCACCTCTCAAGGACTTGACATTCAAGCTCACTTGAGGGGCAATACCACAGTGCAGCCTATCAGGAAAACTGTCTGGATTCCAAGGAATCTATCCCTCCAAAAAATTACTGAACTATTCCCCAGGCTACTTAAACTAACCTTAAAACCCAACATATACATTAGTATATTATATGGCCAGATTGTTTTCCAACATAATTCACTAGTTGCATTTTGGGAATTGAATGAAAAATATCTTCACTTATTTTAGAATAAAACTGCTTTAACTATCTATCATATGCCATTAAACAGTTCCCATATATTTGACATGTAAAATGTGACTTGAGAGCAGTGATAAACTGTGGTCTGTGGATTGCTATGGGTTTGGTACTGGTCCATGATGAAATAACTGCAGAATTGAAAGTAAGCATTTAGGCAAGGCACAGTGCTCATGCCTATAATCCTAGCACTTTGGGAGGCCAAAGCAGGTGGATCACTTGAGCCCAGGGGTTTGAGAGCAGTGCGGGCAACATGATGCTATCTCATCTCTACAAAAAAATACAAAAATTAGCCAGGCATGGTGACATGTGCCTATAGTCCCAGCTACTTGGGAGACTGAGGTGGGAGGATTGATGGAGCCCAGGAGGTTGAGGATGTAGTGAGCTGAGATCATGCCACTGCACTCTAGCCTAGGCGACAGAGTGAGACCCTGTGTCAAAAAGGGAAGGAGAGGGGAGGGGAGAGGAGGGGAGGGGAGAGGAGGGGAGGGGAGAGGAGGGGAGGGGAGAGGAGGGGAGGGGAGAGGAGGGGAGGGGAGGGTAGTGGAGGGAAAGGAAGGGGAGTGGAGGGGAGGGGAGGGAAAGGAAGGGAAAGGAGAAGAGAAGAGAAAAGAGAAGAGAAGCTAAGCAAAGCATTTAAAAACTTTTATAACAATTTGGTGTTCTACTCACATCCAACTGTGTGATCAATGAACTCATTTCATTGAACAAGGAGTATACCATTTTGGATTGTCTCCAACCCACATGAGTCATATATTGTGCTGAACTGTGTAATCAATGGTAGTAGAATCACGTATCAGTCTGAGTTGGGTTGGAAGTTAACAACAATAACAAAAGGCAAATCAAACACAATGAGATATCGCTTCACACTCATTAGAATGGCTATTTTTAAAAAGACAGAAAATATCAAGTGTTGATGAGAATATAGAGAAACTAGAACCACTGTGCATTGCTGCTGAGAATGTAAAATGGTGTAACTGCTATGGAAAACAGTTTGATGTTTCCTCAAAAAGTTAAACATGGGATTACAATATAATCCAGCAATCCCACTTTTAGGTATATGCCCAAAATAACTGAAAGCGGAGACTCAAATAGACACTCGCACACTAAAGTTTATAACGGCCAAAATGTGGAAACAACCCAAATGTTCATCAGCAGATGAACAGATAAACAAAATGTGGTCTATACATACAATGGAATAGTATTTAGCCTTATAAAGGGATGACATTCTGACATATGCTACAGTGTAAATAAATCTGGAAGACATTATGCTAAGTGAAATAAGCCAGACACAAAAGGACAGATACTGCAGGATTCCACTTATACATGAGGTACTTAGAGTAGTCAAATTCATACAGACAGAAGGTAAAATAGAGGTTACCAGGGTCTCAGGTAAGGGTAGGGGATAATGGGTAGTTGTTGTTTAATGAGTAAAAAGTTTTAGTTTGTGATGATGAAAAAGTTCTCAAAATAGTGCTATAGACCGAATGTTTGTGCCCATCAATGTGATGGTATTTGGAAGTGGAGTGTTAGGAAGTGATTAAGTCACGAGGGTGAGCCCTCACAAATGGGATTACTGATCTTTTAAAAGAGACCCCAGAGAGCATCCTTGCCCTTTCCACCATGGAAGGACATAGAAAGAACATGGTCATCTATGAACCAGGAAACAGGTCCTCACCAGATGCCAAATCTGCCAGTGCCTTGACCTTGGACTTCCCAGCCTCCAGAACTGTGAGAAATAAAGTCCTGTTGTTTATAAGCCATTATAATCTATTTTGTTATAGCAGCCTGAACAAAGACAAATGGATACAGGTGACGATTGCATAACACTGTGAATATAACTTACTAAGCTGTACACCTAAAAATGGTTAAAATGGTAAATTTTGTTAGGTATAAAAAATGCAAACAAACAAAAAAACAAAAAACCAGCAATAAACACATCACAGAGTCCTAGAGGATATGTCCCAGGAGATTCTGGATCAAATAAAGTTTGGAAAATGCTGCATAAAATATTCCCCACTTGGAGTTCATAATGTTTAGACTAACAGTTCTGAGAAATTCTTACTAAGAGACTCTTAGTTTTAACTCAGCTTTTCCTAAACTTATTGGACTTCAGAATCCCTTTTTCCATCATACACCTTTTAATAGCTCACAAAGCACAGTTTAAGAAATGCTGAGCCAGATGAACTACTGAAACACAGTTTATATTTTCACACCATATTCAAATAGGAGTCAAATAGTCATCACACTTTGGCTGTGGCTCATCATCTAAAACTGTCAACTTTCAATCCATTCCTACACTGGCAATGCCAACCCCCAAGACACGTGAGACAAATAGGAGTCAAACATCAAGGTCTGATTAATCTCTGCATACTTCAATATTTGCAACAAAGGATATATTCCACACTTGTCTCTATAGAGCTGCAGGTTAAGACAATGATTTACTAGTTAGGGGTGACCCCAGGAACAAAGTATTTCATAGTCCAGGTCAGACATGTGGATGACATTAGGAAAAGAAACAGGCATATAGAGGTCAAATGAGTGTGAGAGCAAAGAGCCATGTGATGAGATCTAAACACCATTACCCCTATCATATTTACAGGTCACAACATTCCTACTGAGAAGGCTAAAAAGTCAGCCAGAAAGGAAACACCACAAAATAAAAAATAAAAAAAAAACCCTGAAGTAATTTCGGTATTTGGAAAGTTCAGCTGGAGAAAAGTCCACCTGAAATATTCTGCTGATATTAAAATGTGTATGAAAAGGGAGAAGAGATACATAGGGTATGAATTCAAAGCAAAAAAAAAAAAAAACAACAAACAAACAAACCAAAAAAAAAAACAGAGAGAGAGAGAAATCGGGTGGAAATATCACCACCACTCCTTTTATGTTTTCAAGTTTATCAGGTGTTTAACCTAAGTTGGGGCTGCCTTTACTATTCCAATTTTTGTCCATGTAATTCAAAAAAGGTGTGGAGAAAAGCCTGTCTTCATATAACTCTAGATTCTCAATGTTGTAATCATGCACAAGTGGAAACCACATTTCATCTTCAAGGAATGTTGAAAAAAAAAGTATATTCAAAATAACAAATTTTCCATGGATACTGACTTCCTCTTTCCAACTTAGTGTTTGACCTAATTTATACAGTAAATCTAATGGAGGAAGTTATCTCTCCCAAATAGCACCTAGCACATTCTTGGCAACTAAAATGAGTTAACACATTGCATATGCTGTTCCTGTTCACAAAACAAGATATCTGAGAAAAAGGTCACCATGGAGGGGGAAGAGAAGAGAAGGGTGAACATAAAGAATGTTGAGAGCCACCAATGTGACTGCAGAGGACCCTTTCCTAAGCACTCAGGTTTGGGAAGATATAGGTAGGGTTTCCTAAGGACAAGAAGTACTAAGGCTGTATAAGATGTGTGGGGCTTTGCAATTTCT
The DNA here is from genome assembly GCF_008728515.1 of Papio anubis. Taxonomy (NCBI): domain Eukaryota; kingdom Metazoa; phylum Chordata; class Mammalia; order Primates; family Cercopithecidae; genus Papio; species Papio anubis. The sequence continues at coordinate 144,942,105 of NC_044978.1, forward strand.
TCCACATTTAGTTCTCACAACCTAGCCCTAAGTATGCCTACCTCACAGACGTAGAGAAAGATGTTTAAAATAAGTTCCATACAGTTATTGTTTGATAGGAACAGAGTTTCAGTTTGAGATGATGAAAAGTTACAAGGGATGGATGGTGGTGATGCTTGCACAGCAATGCAAATGTATTAACAGCATTGAACTGTCCACTTAAAATGATTAAAATGGTAAATTTTGTTATGCACATTTTACCACAATAAAATAAATTTCAGTAATGTCCCAAGAGCACACAACACACCCATGACAAAGCTAACAGGTATGCCAGTTTGATTCAAAAGCCATACGTAGCCTTTCCCTCTAACTTATAAAAATACTGCTGAAGATGATGATAATGATAATTATAAATATCAACATCAGGATCATCATCATTACTGACTTATTGAGTGCATTCCATGTGTCAGACACTGTTCTAAGCAATTTATGTATATTTACATACTAAAGCTTCATGTCAACCCTATGAGGTAGATACTATTATTATTCCCATTTTCCAGATGAGAAAGTGAACTACAGAGACATAATGTAATGTGCTCAAGGGCACACACATAAATGGCTGAACCAACATAAATGGTTGAATCAAATCCAGGCCGTCGGACTCCAGAGCCCCTACCCCTTATCACTACACTGCATTGCCTCCTGGTCTATAAATTTAGGCATATAGCATATAAAGACATAAACCTCACTAGCCTGAATATGATGCCCAAACCAAGCATGTCAATAGGTTATAAATAATGTTTAGATGGGCTAATAAAAGTGAGTTGCCACCTACTCTCTCAGGAGGATATTCCAAAGACCTGCTTCAGTACCACCTTCCATCTACTTTTCTGTATGTGCCTATGGATCACTATTCCTTGGCACCACCTGAACCATGGTGGTAGGAACAACATACACATGCAGTTCTAGGTTATAGTTAAAGCCTGTGACTTAGTTTTCCATTATTCCATGAGTTATCATGCAGGAATTCACACTCATGCATGTACCACCTATTTTAGGACTAGCACTATGGCCAGCACACTACACATTTTAAGCAAGTGTTTTTTTAATTCACTTGGAAGAGTTTAAATAACATATTCATTGCAGTATTATTAGCAATAGCCAAAAAATGGAAACAACCTACATGTCCTTCAATGGATGAATAGAGAAAGAAAATCTGACATACATATTTACAATGGACTATTAGCCATAAAAAAGAAGGAAATCCTGTTATTTGTGAGAACATGGATGAACTTTGGAGGACATTATGCCAAGTGAAATAAGCCAGACTCAAAGATAAATTCTGTATGATCTCACTTGCGGATTTTTTTTTTTTTTTTTGAGACGGAGTCTTGCTCTGTTGCCCAGGCTGGAGTGCAGTGGTGTTATCTCAGCTCACCGCAATCTCTGCCTCCTGGGTTCAAATAATTTTCCTGCCTCAGCCTCCTGAGTAGCTGGGACTACAGGCGCATGCCACCACAACCAGCTAATTTTTGTGCTTTTTAGTAGAGACAGGGTTTCACCATGTTGGCCAGGATGGTCTTGATCTCTTGACCTCGTGATCTGCCCGCCTTGGCCTCCCAAAGTGCTGGGATTACAGGTGTGAGCCACCATGCCTGGCCATCACTTGTGGAATTTAAAGTCACTGAACTCACAGAAGCAGAGAGTAGAACTGGGGTGGCCAGAGGCTGTGGGAAATAGGGAGATGTTGGTCAAAAGGGTATAATCAGTAATAAGATGTATACATTCTGATGATATGATGTGCAGGATGGTGACTATAGTTAATAACACTGTATTGTATACTTGAAATTTGCTAGGAGAGTAGATCTTAAGTGTTCTCACTGCACTTGCAGTAATGGATGTGTTAATTAGCTCGATTGTGGTAGTCATTTCACAGTGTACACATATCTCAAATCATGATGTTGCACACCTTAAATATATACAAATTTTGTCTGACAACTATCCCTCAATAAAGCTAGAACACAGATACATGATTGACAGATAGATAGATAGATAGATAGATAGATAGATAGATAGATAGACAGACAGACAGACAGACACAGTTTTCCTGTCTTTAAAGGTTAGCTCTGTAACCATCTGGCTCTGGAATCCTTTTGAATGTTAACTCTTTGACTACCTTTCCAGCATCTTCTACAGTAATTGATATAGTCAAGGTTTCTACTTCTGGGATCAATTTTGATCATTTATATTTTGCTGAAAAATCACCCTTTTTTGCTGGTTTTCAAACCTCTTACCATGAGTTTGTTTATACAAGTCTCCAAATGATTTTAATTTATCTTCTATTTATTGGTTTGCCATTTATTTTCTTTGCCTTTACTTTGTACTCTTTTGCTATCTTATTTTCCCTTAATTGGGCTTTCAACGGATTTATCTATTTTACTGGTCTTTCCAAAGAACCAGCTTTTGGATTTATTTATGCATTATTCTATCCCTTTACTTTCAGCTTTTATCTTTATTAATTCCTTCTTCCCAGTTTTTTAGGATTATTTTGTTTCTCTTTCTTAAGCTGAGTAATTACTTGTCCTATTTTTTCTTTTTATTCTAAGAGGAATAAAATATTTCCTCTGAGTATAGCTTTTACTGTGCTTAGAAGTTTTGACAATAAAATATTCTTTTTTCTTTCTTCTCTGATAACTTTCACTTCCAATGAAAATGAAAGTGATGTCATTTTTTTTGGTTTTCTTTTTGATTCCAGGGTTATCAGTGAATGTGTTTCATAATTTGCAAGTGGGTAAAAATTTTTTAATTGCCTTCTTGTTATTATTTCTATACCCATTGCATCATGATCAGATAGTGTGACCTGTTAAATATCTCCATTTTCTTTGAGCTTTTGAAGGATTTCTTTGTGGCCAAGTACATGATTCAGGGGAAGGAGTGACAGTAAATGGAACATGGACATTTAACTGTCTATTTTTATATGCTGACTATGATCTTTGAAAATTGATATGAAACACATTCACTTAAGGATTGTTCTATAGGACACCTCACATGATGTGGTGAGAAAACACATGAGATTTGGAATTTTAAAATCCTGTCTCCTCCATGCATAGGCCTGGAACTCAGTTACCTTGTGTGTCAAATGTAAATTGTGCCTGCCTGCCTTACCACGTTACTAGTGAAAATTAAAAGAGCTTGGTGGTGCCCTCCCCAAAGGCTGTGCCTCCCCAAAGTCCCAGTTCACTACTGAAATACTGCCCTTAAAAAGCAGCTCCTCTGCAGCCCTGGTAAGCAACAGAAAAGCCTCCAAATGGAGACTGGGTCTTGTCAGGCACCACAGACCATGAAGTACTGAGAAATGAACACACCACTGCATGTATGTTACACGTGCCAAAAGGATACTAGAGAGAGGCAATCATCCCCTATCATGCGTCTTTTGAAGCAGTTAAGTGTTTCAAATTCCTTAAAACACTGTTTGAGTGTACAGTGGGGGAGGAGAGAAAGGACTTAAAGCAATTTTGCTGTTACACTCAGCAGTGTAAAGAATATTTTTGAAACTAAAGACTGATTGAGAAGGACATCAAAAGAGTTTGATTTGTTTGATGTTTAGACACATATACATGACACAGATCACTGTTACATTAACAATGACCGTCTGTACACCAGATGGACTGAGCAACTATGTCAAGAGACATCTGACTCAGTGCCATTTGAAAAGCAGATTAAGGTAAAACCATCCTTAAACAAATGATTTCCCCATCTCATGTTTAAGGGTGCAACACGCTATTGTGAGTTAAAATAATCGAGAAAATTGCAATTAACTTTTAAGACGTTTCCTGCCTCAGTAAATGCCACTGTGTAAGGATCAGAAGTGGTGACATTATGCCCAATCAATTTCAGTGACTGGGCAAGATTCTTACAGGACAGGAGGTGGTAAACAGCCCTGACATTCAGAGGTACAAAGTCAGGTATAACCTAGCAGCTGGCCTGTAGACTTACATAATCATTTTAGACTTGACATTTCTATAATAGCTCTTATTCTGAGCACCTTGACTGGCAAAAAGAAGAAAGCCAAGATATGTGCTACTCCATTCTCAGAACCTTCTTTTAACGTTTTGGTCCCACTAAAAAAAAAAAAATCACACATTTTTCTTCTGTTAGTTTTATTCATAAGAAATATAAATAGAGCTGGGTGCAGTGGCTCACATTTGTAATCCCAGAACTTTGGGAGGCCAAGGCAGGAGGATCCCTTGAGTCCAGGAGTTTGAGACCAGCCTGGAAAATATAGTGAGACCCTGTCTCTATTTAAAAAAAAATTAAAAACTAGCCAGGTGTGGTTTTGCGTGCCTGTAATCCTAGCTACTGGGTCACTTGAGCCCAGGAGTTCAAGGCTACAGTGAGCTATGACTCCATTGCACTCTAGCCTGGGCAACCAAGTGAGACCCTGTCAAAGGAGAGGAGGGGAGGGGAGAGGAGGGAAAGGGAAGGGGGAAAGAAGAAATACTAATGGTCAATAAATATGTGGGGGGAAACTTGGCCTACTCCCCAAAAAAAATTTAATGCAAGTTAAAACAACAGCAGAGAAACAGTTTTACCCATCAAATTGACCAAGATGAATAAGAATGATAAGATCCAGTGTTGGGAAGGTATAAAGAAGTTGACAGTCTCAGATTCAGCTATCAAGGGTGTAAATTTGTTCTATACTATATTTTAGAAGAGTGATTTAGAAATTGATATGGCTTGACTATGTCCCCACCCAAATCTCATCTGGAATTGTAATTTGAATTGTAATCCTCACTTGTCAAGGGAGGGGCCAGGTGAGAGATGATTGGCTCATAGGGTCAGTCTCCTCTATGCTCTTCTCATGATAATTAGTGAGTTAGCACGAGATCTGGTTGTTTGATAAGTGTCTGGTACTTCCCCATTCTCTCTCTCCTGCTACCATGTAAGACGTGCCTTGCTTCCTTCACTTTCTGCCATGATTGTAAGTTTCCTGAGGCCTCCTCAGCATGCAGAAGTGTGAGTCAATTAAACCTCCTTATAAATTACCCAGTCATATTTTAAAACCATATACATGGAAATAATTCAGTAAGCATTGTAGGGCCAAAAGCCTTAGGATTTTGCATTTGTTGGATTCAGATACTCTCTTTTGAGGAATCTATCCTAAAGAAATACAAATGGACATTCACATAGATTTTTATGAAAGAATGCCCATTGCAACATTGTTTAAAATGAAAAATTGGAACAACATAAATGTTCAACAACAAGAGATTGCTTAAATAGAATTATGGTATATACTTATGTTGGAAATAATTATGGTATATACTTATGTTGGTATATGCTTACGTTAGGCAATAAAATAATTTGAAGAAGTTTAATCCTGAAGTCCAAATGGTGCCAATATTCAAAAAGATATGTATAAAAAAATCACTTGTGGCCAGGCCTGGTAGCTAACACTTGTAATCTCAGTGCTTTGGGAAGCTGAGGCTAGAGGATGGCTTGAGCCCAGGAGTTCAAGACAGCCTGAGCAACATAGGGAGACCCCATCTCTACAAAACATTTAAAAATTAGCCGGGTGTGGTGGCACATACCTGTAGTCTCAGTTATTCGGGAAGCTGAGATAGGAGGATCACTTGGGCCTAAAGGGTTGAGGCTGCAGTGAGTTGTGATCATGCCACTGCACTTTAGCCTGGGTGAGAGAGCAAGACCTTGTCTCCAAAAAAAAAAAAAAAAAAAGTAAATCACTTGCAGCTGAACTATTTGGAATAAGCACTGTGGATGTATAATTTTAAAGTTGTTTTTCTATATAGATATAAAATTTTTCCTCCCTTTCTAACATTGTGGGCTTTCCTAATAGGTAGTTTATTCACATGGTTAAAAAAGTACAGAAACGGGTATACTGTAAAGTTTCCCTCTTAGTTCTGGCCTCCAGCCACCAAGATTCCAAGCCCCAAAACAATTAATATTTTCAGTTTCTTATACATATTTCCAGAAGTATTTGGTGTACAGTCATCCCTTGGTACACGCAGGGAATTGGTTCCAGGACCCCTAAGTATATTAAAATCCATGTGTACTCAAGTCCCACAGTGAGCCCTGTGGAACTCACATATAGGAAAAGTCAGCCCTCCATACGTGAGGGCTTAACATCCTGGGAATGCTGTATTTTTTAATCTGCATTTGGTTGCAGAAGCAGAACACTTGGATGCAGTGGGCCTACTGTATACTGAAGAAAATCTGTATATCAATGTATTATCAAGAGTCAATTCTGTTTATGAATCTCCTTATACATATTTCACATCCTCCTCCATATTTTAATATTTTTAAACCCAATGTAGTTACATCTTGCTTTTTTTAAATTAGTCAAAGATAAAGAATGTCATCATTTAAAAAATTATTATATGGTATTCCATAGTAAGACTACACTCAAATTAGGCTAAACACAAAATTTACTGGCCAAATCAAGGTACTTTTGAAACAGAAGAGCATGCTATTCCGAACTCCTGCAGAACAACAGACATAAACAAAGACCATCCCCGCCAAACCTGGATGAATGGTCATCCTAACCATAAATGACCACAACTAATTTTACCATTTCTCTGTTAATGGACACTTAGGTTATTTTTAATCACATGCTACCACAAAGATGCTGCAATGAAAACCTCTTTATGCATGTCATTTCACATAAATGGAAGTGCATCTGTAAATTATAATATTTAGAAGAGAAGTTGCTTAGTCAAAGGATATCTGTATTTTTAAAAATTTCTTAGGTATTTCCATATTGTCCTCCCAAAAGGTTGTCATCATTTTCATTTCTTCTGACATGAGCAAGTGTTGCCTTTATAATAAGATACAACAATAAGTTACTTTTGAAATTTAAAAAAAAGTCTGGAAAAAAGGTATATTGAGCAAATTTAAAGCATTCTTCATCATAAACACATATAGAAACACAAGACTGGAAATAATTAAAGTTAAATGTATTTGGACAAATAGAAGTTTCAGAAACAAACATAAACCTCACAAGAAATATGCACAAATCAACAGGTTATGCAGAGGGTGAACTAACAAACACTTTGTAAATGTATTGCTTATTAATGTCACTGTGCGTGTACCATCCCCTTTTTACATCTTACACATTCTTCTTTTTGTCCAACTAGGCAAGTTAGTTTTCATTTGAAGCCAATAAATGACAACAAATGGCTGACAGAAGCCTATCTTTTTTCTTCTCAGAGAACAAAGAGTTCCAGAAAGGTTATTCTTCTTAGAGGCAGCTAGTGTAATACCAACTGTGCCCATTACAGCTGATGGACCTGAAACCCCAAGTAGTAGGGGATTCTCCTATAAGATCAACAGGCTGGGAGTATCTGCTAGAATTGTGCCATCTCAACATTGCAAGAAGCAAGTATCTACTACCACCAGGTACATTCCTGCTTTGTGTATTTAAGCTCCAGGAAAAAAAGACACAGCTTCTTTCACATATAAAAAATAAAACCCACACTTGCCAAAATGTGTTTTAAATATCTCATATATTTAGGCTCTAACCTTAAACATCTTCCTACTACTCACAAGACGCTCCTGATAGGAGCTTTATATATATCATATAAATTTGTATGCCAAGTAGTTACAAACTAAGTACAGAGTGTTCTCAAACATATGACAGAGATTTCCATGAGCACTTTTTAAAGAATGTCATACCTGCATGATGAAACAGCATTTGAAAATTATTTCCAAAAGAATACATCCCTGAATGAATCCAATTTAAAAAATTCAAACTTGTAAAGGGTTTGTGAAACTATAGCACCATGCTGGCACATAATAAATATTTACTGAATGATTGCATTTGGGGTGAGGCAGATATTTACCCATTCAAACCATACCTGATGAAATAATACAGAGCTAACAGGTAAAACATCACTTTCTCAATCTCAATCACAATGCCTTTAAAAATCAGTGATGTTTTTAAAAAATGCTATCTGGTGTCTTCACACTTAACGCAGTAACAACAGCTACTAGTCAGAATAATTACATTAGTCTTCTACCAATGGATATTTAGAGGTTACAGGTTGTTTCCGATCGTTTGCTACTTCACAATATGCCGTAATAAATTGTGTGTGTGTGTGTGTGTGTGTGTGTGTGTGTGTGTGTGTGTGTGTGTGATTTCACATAATTGGGAGTGCATCAGTAGGATTTTAAAAACCATAGAAATGAAATTGTGTTGAGTATTTCACAGACATTATTCTTTTCATTCTCACAACAGCCCTCCAAGATGAATTCAGTGGTTCCTAATTTACAGATGAGGAAATTAAAACCAAAGTTCAGAGTGGTAAAATGATTTCTCCAAGGTCATACAGCCAGCAAGTGGAAGAGATGGGATTTAAACCTACTCCCAAGTGCCCTACCTATTTCGCTCCCTTACACAGTCTCATAAATGTTTTCCCAGAAGGCAAAAAGCAAACAGCATAATGGAATACTCGAGCCACATTTGAAGTCTTAATAGCTTACATTCAACACATTAAAACAATGACAGGGATGATGGTTAAGCTGATAGGTTTGTGGCCTATGCTTATCTCCCAGGGATGAGTCTGGATCCTAAAATATGAAAATGGATGGGGGCGGTGGCTCATGCCTATAATACCAGTCCTTTGGGAGACTGAGGCAGGTGGATCACCTGAGGTCAAGAGTTCGAAACCAGCCTGGCCAACATATTAAAACCTCATCTCCATGGAAAATACAAAAAAATTAGCCAGGTGTGGTAGCACCCACCTGTAATCTCAGCTACTTAGGAGGCTAAGGCAGGAGAATCACTTGAACCTGGGAGGCGGAGGTTGCAGTGAGCTGAGATTGTGTCCCTGCACTCCAGCCTGGTCGACAGAGCAAGGTTCTGTCTCAAAAAAGGAGAGGACAAGGGAGGGGAGGGGAGGGGAGGGGGATCTTCAAGGATGTAAGTCAAAATCAAGATGGTCCTCTTCACACCTTCAACACATTTTGTCTTTCTGAAACTTTTACTTGATGACCCCTGCCAGATCCCACCTGATTCTGTACTTAAGATCTGCCTGGAATAAACCTAGTTCAACAAAACCCATGATATTTCTTGCCTTCTGAGTTTGCATTATAGGAAAGAGTTTTGTTTGAATAATTTGGCACAAATTCCCTCACAGATGGCATATAAGAGAGATTTGTCTTCCTAATTGTATTATAGATGGGAGCTTATGGCAAAGGTCCAGGACTCAGAACTTTAAAAATAGTTCTTTAAGCTAATGACCTAATAGCCATTAGCTTTCATAATCCAGTATCTCCCTTGGGTCCCTTATAATACTTTACACACGCAAAGTGTGTATTACAACCTTTATGAGGATCACTTGACAACACGTCTCAAAAACCTTAAAAATGTGGGTTTTCTTTGATCTAGCAACTTTACTCCTGGGAATTTGTCCTAAAAAACGGTCAGGAAAAAAAGAAGGTTTATGTACACTATTGTTCATCACAAGTTGACTTACAATAGCTTAAAAATAGCAACCATCCAAATGCTCAACAATAGGATTGCAGTTAAATAATTTATTGCACATTCATGTGAGAAAAGGGTATACAGCCATCAAAATAGCATTTGCAAAGAGTACTTAATAACATACCGAAGTCCTCATGATCAAGGTCCAGGGAAAATGAAGGCTGGAAAAGTGATGCACAGTGTGACCTCAACCATGTCATTTACATACATATCAACATACAGAGAAATTACTAAAGGAACATCAACCAAATGCTAACAGTCTCTGAGTGGACTGCTATGCATTATTTTATTGTCCCTTTATATATTTTTTAATTTTTATTTTTACATAGTGATTACATACCATAGTTAAATCCAGAAAAAGATGGCAACGTTTTTTTTAAAAAGATTTTTTAAATTGACTGTTGATGCTGTTGACTTTCTCAGCTATTGGTCTTTTCCAGTGACAGCCAAGCCAATTAGACGTGGACTATTTTTCTCTTGCCTTCTGTTGTCTGAAAATTCACTGCTTATTGGCATCACCACTGGTGCACAGGAAGAGGAGACATGACAGTAAATTTCAAAGTCATCTTTTTGGTAGGAGAGGCTGATTGCCATACATTGGTTTGGAGAAGATCTGAAAGTCCTACACTGGCTAACATTACTTGGAGATTTTCCTTATCTATATAACCCCCAATACAGAAATTGTCCCATTCCTGTAGATAACCATATCTTGGTCTGAGGATCTAAGAACCTCTAAATCAGGCACTTCCGTGATGTCACTGAATAGCAGTAGCCCTTGGGAAGTGCTTGCCTCCTCTGAACGCTGTCTCCCCCTTCAGTTTCCTCATTCCCAAAGCCTTATGTCTAGAAAGTTCTTAACTCACCTAAGAATTACTGACTAGGTCCTATCTAACTGCCAAGATACTGAAATCAAAACACAAACAACATGTGACAATACTCTGGTCGTGCGATTTCACAGACTCTAATTCCAGTTCATTTCAGCCTGACCTTGCATTATTCCTTTCTGTGTTTTCTCCTCCGAGCTTATGAGAGAATCTGTTTCATGTTATTTTCCTTGACCATTACTTATTTAAAATTTGCTACTAAGAGCCTTGCTTTTTTCTGCCAGAAAATCTTATCTCACAGGTCCTTTTTTTATTTACTTCACTGTCAAATTCCACATCACTCAAACTCCACTCTTAATTTTCCTTTTGGTATTAAGATGTCTCATATTTTCTTTCCTTAAGTAAAAAAACTAGGATTGTAAAATATGCAATCTTGGGCACTAAAATGTAATATAAAACCAATTTCAATGGTAATTCCCCCAAATCCAATGTATTGCTAATCATCAAATTTTGTTTCTCTGTGGTTTCTGAACCCCCAAACTGTGTGTATCTCTATACAACTTATAATTTGAGTGGGGCACTTGCAAGATCATTATCTTGCATCTGTGAAGATGTTGTTAATTTTGTTACATTTCCAGATGGAGCAGTGTTTAGGAAAGTTCGACAAAGCAGAATTCAGCTCAGCAGCTAACGTTTCTTTTTCTCATACTCAGTGCCCATCTCACCCTCTCCATTTGCTCCTACCCCTATCAACAAACCAACCAAAAATTATTTCTTAGAACTGCTCCTTTCATGTTTCATTCATGCTTAGGTAGAAATCATTGGAGATTAAAATATCCCCAGTCTCAGATCTATTTCTAGTTTACTATAAATGAAAGGCTGCTATAAGGCACCCCTCAAGGAATTTCAGGCTCTGGTAAATACCTAATAAGAATAAGGGTTTTTGAGGTGGCACTGGTTTTCGACATCCTTGACATCAAACCCTATAAAAGCCATCTACTTCCCCTTCCTTTGAGGCCAGGCACCACACCACTCTGGAAACCCACTTTGAATTTTGTCATTACCTGCAGTGATACTGTAGAAAATCCAGTACCATATTCCATGGCCGAACACATTATCCATCAGGCTCTTGCTCACCCTCAAAATGCACTAGTTCTTGGACCTCATACCAAACCTCTAACCTGTTGATCACCCAATGGAACATATTGGCTCCCTTATAAATTCATCGTTTCCAAATTCAGCTGAGTCCTTGTGGAAGCCACAATTTTATCCCATTGCCCTCAACAACAAATCCAACTTCCTGCTTCTCTCTTCATATTCTCTCTGCTACACCCGCCCTGGCCAGTTACTCTCAGACATCCTTGCCTGCTGCTGCCCTGAGAAAGTCAAGGCCTACAGAAATGGCACTGTCAATACTCCATTCCTTTTTTATACACCCCTGTGTTCCATCTCCTTTCCTCTGTTCCGAGGACAAAAGAAGTCTCTCCTTCCTTGTCAAAGTCATCCCTTCCTAACTTCCAAGACTTCACACCTATTTTCCCCTCTCTTCTCTGTCTCTGTCTTCATCTTTTTCTCACCAGTTTTCTCCTTGTCCTATAAACAAGATAAAAAGCATTTCTACCCTAATGAACAGTCCTCCAAGGGCTGTGTGGCTCCCTGAGCCACATATTCTCTCCTCTTCCTTCTCAGCTCTCCTGTCCACAAGAGTTGATCATAATAACAGTCTTTATTTCTCTCCTCCTGTTTGATCCCCCTCACAATCTGACTTCAACTCTAACCATCTGGTACAAATCCTCTTAAGGTCAACAATCATTCCTTACTTGCTAATCCAAGGGACACTTTTCAGTTCTTGCAATGTGCTAAACCTCTACTTGCATTTGACACAGTTCATTACCTCCTCTTTCTTCATTCTCCTTCAAATGGATGCTAGAATGCTCCACTTTCCGCTATTTCTCTGTTCCTTTTTCTCAGTCCTCCTCCTGAGTCCTTTTTTCTCCCCCAATCCTTAAATGACAGTTTCTCCAAGTCACACCCCATGGTCAATAACTCTCATCAGTCTATTCTCGTTGGGCAGTGCCATTCATCCTTCTGTCTTTAACCTTTGCCTAAATGTTATTGATTTTTAAATTCCTCTTGTCTGTCCAGAACTACCTACTACACATTTCTTTGCCACAAAATGTTCAGAGCAGGGCCACTGTTATAGATGGTGTGAAATTATAACTTCCTCCTTTCCTCAAGTGCACAGGTCCAAACCAGGATTCATTCTTCCTCCAAAATTAACACCTCTGACTTAGCATAAGCATGCAAACCAAAATCAGCACGGGCTAGTGTCTACCCCACTGCAACGCTAATGCAAAACATATCACTGAAGGAAAAGAGGGCTGATAGAACAAAACTAAGGCTTAAACTTCAGATTCAAGAGCTCCTGTTGAAACTGGAGAGTCCCTATAGCAATTAAGTGGAAGTGAGGCCACACGTTTTGAAAGTGTTTCTTTCAAACCCCTTGGAAAGCAAAGTTTTGTTAGTGCTATCAGCAGAATGCCTCAGGTCAGGGCTTCCCTGTAGGACTACTGGTTAAAGCATAGAATGGCCACAGAATTATGCATGCCAGGCAGGCTATTTTCAGCATTCAAGCTGATGCAGCATATCTAATGTTTTGCTGAGATCACAGAGTACATTGCCAAGGATACCATTCTGTGTTACTGAGACACATGGTGACACTCATACCTAATATCCCACACTGGGACCTGCTGTCCACCAACCATTCTGCAAACATGTGGTTCATGCTGGGCAGACCCTCAGCTGTGTCCTCAGCAATGATGCTATAAATGGCTGTCATTTAGTCTTATCTACTTCCTTACGAAAGAGAAATTCAGTCACAATGGCCAGAGAAATGCTAAATAGATTAAATAGCATAGGAACTTTAAAGCATAAATCCTTTCCCAGTGATGATGAGGAACAGAACTTTAATCAACAGGTTATTTTTCAGTGAACTAAAGTGAATTTGATGCACAGCCAATATTGAGAATCTGCTTTTAGTAGCATTTTTGGAGTCCTTATTATGTTTCATTATCTTTGAAACCCACTTCAGTATTGAACGTGGTCCTCGACTTGACTACTTTAACAATGCATCTCTAGTAATCTGAGTACATACAATATATTTACTATAGTATTTGGAAACCACAGATACTGTAGCTAATGTGTTCAGCCAGATTTAAAAAAGGTCCTAGATTTCAGCTGGGCCTCATCTTCTAATTGACTGTTGAGGACGGACCTTCCTATTCTTTTACTTCGAGTTTCCAGGTAGAGGAAGCTCCCTTAGCATAACCCCTGGGCATTTTTCTGCCATCTTGTTCATGGGGTATCTGAGAGATGAAGGAACTGAGTATGCGTAGCCAAGCCTCCTCCTCCAGCTTCAGGTAAAATGTGCACTTTCTCTTCCACTCCATACGAGAAGTTTTACGGGAGCTGCCCCTACAGAGGAGAACTGCATGCTGGGCTCTTCCTGGGGGCTGAGTGGGTAAGTCTGGCTTAGTTCAGGCTAAAAGGGCAGCAGGCATCCTTGCCACAGACCAAAGTCTTCAACTGAGCTCTTAAGAAAGCGAGCATTTTGATCTCCAACTTCTGCATCTCTCAAGTGGGGTAACAGGTGACACAGCATTATTAATCATGAGAAACAAAACCAATTATTAAACAATATCTATGCCGGTTTGGGTGTAGGCATTTACATAGACAATTCTTCTCAGTTTCCCTCAGTTGGTAATTTCTATTCAGTACAATGTTAAGAAGCACAAAATTGTTTTTTGTGGTTTTTTTTATTATATGGTACATTTCTTGATTACATTCTGTGCATATTTTCCTTACACCATATGTAGAAGGTCAAGAGAACAAAAAACTAAAAACACAAACACAAAGAGACAAAAAGGGAAGAAAAAATGTAATAAGCCTGCCAGTGCAGAAAGATGGGCCACATAACCTGAATAGAGAGGTAAATAACATGTCTAGAATTTGAGAGAAAACTTTAAAATGTTTATCTCTGCAATCAATTTCAAACTCAAGCAACCTTTCAATGGTTATTTACTACTCATAGTAACCGCCAACACCTAGACCTGTAGCCTCGCCTTATTTTATGACAAAGGAGACAATTTACATTTGACTATTCCTCCAATATCCACAGACATTTCATCAACATTTTGGCCTATTTTAGCAGCATCATATTTTTCTCATTCAGTCTTTCTGAAGGAAAGCCAGAAGAAATCATCCATTTTAGAGTATTTTTCCAGCATTGGTTTTTGGAGAAATCTAGATCCAAAACTAAGTAGAACATTATATCACCACTGTTTTGAATACATATACTCTGCGTGCATGTGGATGAAACCCATGACACCCCATTGCAAGAGAATGCAACAGTTCTTGTGTTGTAACTCTGGTGTATCAGATCAGCTGTCACGTTGGATGCCCTGAAGCTGGACCTTGACAACTTATTGTTTTAAAATTATTTTCAGATTACATGACTTATTGTAATGTGATAGGAAAGCTTTCTTAGTGATGAGTCTGTAATTTCACCGTCAATTATGGTTGTAAATACTGGATCCTATTGACATTTATTCCTCAAATGCCATTTTACTGCCCGTTTAAGTAACTGTCATAGCTACTAATTCTTTTCTTTTCTTTTTTTTTTTGAGACAGAGTCTTGCTCTGTTACCTAGGCTGAAGTGCAATGGTGCAATCTTGGCTCCCAGGTTCAAGCGATTCTCCTGCTTCAGTCTCCTAAATAGCTGGGATTACAGGTGGGTTCCACCACGCCTGACTATTTTTGTATTTTTAGTAGAGACGGGGTTTCACTATGTTGGCCAGGCTGGTCTCAAACTCCTGACCTCATGATTCACCTGTCTCGGCCTCCCAAAATGCTGGGATTACAGGCATAAGCCACCACGCCCAGCCTATAGCTGCCAATTTTAAGGATATTACCTGGGAGGTGAAATGAACTTATCATGTTTTCTGATGCCACTTAAGCACAAGATTTCTAAAAAAGGGCTATTTGTTACTACTACACAAGTGTAGCAATACTTCCAAAGATAAACATAAAAAGACCCAGATTCTAATCACGCCTTTCTGGGCACTTATTGGTAATACTGGGCAAACTACATAATCTCTCTAAGCCCCAGGTTCCTCATCTATAAAATGCAGTAACATTTACCTACCAGTTTTTCCTGGGGAATAAAGGAAACAATTGAAGTATAGCACCTAAACTCAGTACCTAACACTAAGTAGGTAATTAAAAGTATGGGCTCTGGAATTTAATTCTGCCTCAGTCACATATTACTACTATTGCTACTACTGTTGCCCTTGTCATGATTATTTTTTAATAAATACTTTACTTATTTGGCTGAGAGCAAGTAAAAAGTTAAAAAAAAGTTTTGTTGGCTTGGCGCGATGGCTCACGCCTGTAATCCCAGCATTTTGGAAGGCTGAGGCGGGTGGATTATGAGGTCAGGAGATCGACACCATCCTGGCTAACACAGTGGAACCCCGTCTCTACTAAAAAATATCAAAAAAATAGCCTGGCGTGATGGCGGGCGCCTGTAGTCCCAGCTACTCAGAAGGCTGAGGCAGGAGAATGGCGTGAACCCGGGAGGCGGAGCTTGCAGTGTGCGAGTTCGTGCCACTACACTTCAGCCTGGGTGACAGAGCGAGACTCCATCTCAAAAAAAAAAAAAAAAAAATTTGTTGACATGCTTATAAAGCCAACGAAAACACTTACTGAATACCTCAAACATGCCAGGCATTGTTCTGAGGGCTTTACATGTATTATCTCATTAATCTTGAAAACACTTCATTTTAATATTATCCCATGTACAGAATAATATATGAGGAAACCAAGGCACAGAGAGGTAGAGTAACTTCAGCATGCATGCACAGCAAGTGACGAGACAGGGTTCAAATCCAGGCAGGTCCCGCCCTTAACCTCAGCATCCTCTATTCTGCCTCCTTGTGCAGACCCATCAGCTTGTATTGTTCTATGACACACCATTGGGCAGAGCCCTTGCTAGTTCCCTGAACTTGGTGAAAGGAAGAACAGCTTTAAGAATAGAGGAGTTTGAGTGGGTAGGTTTTGCAAGTATTCTGATGGGCACTTGTAAGAGCATTGCTGATTGGGATCAAAGAATTATAGGATTGACAATGATTGAGTTCTCATCATGAAGCTGCCCAGTCTAAGCTTGAAAGGCTTCGGTGTGAGGAAGTGGCCAATTTCTGATGCATTTCAGCACATCTTTGAATAACTCGGTATGTGACAGAGAACTGTTCTTTTTTAAGTTTATTCCCAGCTTTAATGGGGTATAATTAACAAATAAAAATTGTATAAAGTGTACAATGAGATGTTTGTATATCAAAACATCATATTGTACATTTTAAATTCATACAATTTTTGTATAATGATTTTGTGTAGAATGATTAGCATATCTATCACCTCACACAGTTATCACAGAAAACTCATTCTTATATTGTATCAACATGTTGCTCCCAGTGTCTTCTCCTCATTGGTTCTAAGTATACTTCCAGGAAACTGCCTACATCATGCTGAGGCTCTCTTCTACCCAACTGCCCTTCAGTATTCTGATATTTCGTCATGTCTCCCCCAAGATTATCTCTTCCCCACATTCACAGCCTCACTCAAAGCTCTGCAGCCCATGGACCAAGGAGTAATTTCAACTTTCAAGTCCTATTATCTAAGAAATGTATTTTGTAAGGCTATAGCTGCCATAGATAGTGATTCCTCTGACGGATCTGGGCAAAGCAAATTGAAGACCTTCTGGAAAGGATTCATCATGCTAGATGCCATTAGACTATTTGTGATTCTTGGGGGAGCTCAAAATATCAACATTAACAAGAGTTTGGAATAAGTTGATTCCAGTCCTCACAGATGATGTTGAGGGGTTCAATGTGACATGACCACCCATATGGCCTGACTCCTACCTTAGCGTCTTCACCAATAGGGATGCCTACTTCCGTGGTTAAGAGTTCAGGGATGAATGAGACAGACTTTGGTTTGAACTCTGACTCTGTCTTACTAATTTTGAGATCTTGGACAAGTTTCCATATCTGTGAAACAGGAATAAGAATATAGTATACACTGTCAAGGTTAAATAAGAAATTCCCAAGAGCTTAGTGTCATGCCTAGTACACAGTCTGTATGTTAGTCACTTGTAGTGGCTATTATCATTGTCATCTTAGACACTGTCAGAGTGTGGGGCACAAATTGAGATGGGATACCTACCCTGGTTCAGACTCAGGGTGGCACAGATAGAGCAGCAACAGATTGCTAAGCTCCAACCACACACATCACAACTCCAGTCCCAAGGCTGAGACAGCCAAAAATGCCCACTTTTCCTTCTCTCAACCATCAGATCCCCTGGAATTTGGGGATCTAATCATTCACCAGTCCAAGCATACTTGTGGTAAAAAGTAGCTGGACCATTGTTAAACATCTTGGAATTCTTCTTAGAGAAAGATACAAAAGCTAAGGGTTATTTTTACCATGAGACAAACGAACTTCTAAAAAATCATAAGACTCTATCTGGAACAATGAAAACAGACACCAAACACCAGTTTGAAATATATATATACACACACACACACACACACATATATATATATAAACCGAAATAGCTAAATTCCTTCTGGGTGTTAACTTCTAACTATCTTTCCCAAGATGGCAACCCATGACAGTTAGCCCTCAAATCACTATGCATAAACCAAAGAAATCTTGGCTTAGATGACTGATCCTTGCTTATAACAGAATGGTGACAACTAGAAAACAAAACCACTCCAAGATCCCACGAGCTTCTAGGCACTGGCAACACAGCAGTGTCGTGTCACTTTCACAACTGCCAAGGTCTAATTTGAGGACACCGCTTATTCATAGTTTATTCTCTTATTTGTTTTTAAGAGGGTGTATCAGTCTGTTCTCACGTTGCTATAAAGAACTGCCCAAAACTGGGTAACATACAAAGGAAAGAGGTTTAATTGACTCATAGTTCTGTAGGGCTGGCTGGGGAGGCCTCAGGAAACTTAACAATCATGGCAGAAGACAACTCCTTACAGGGCAGCAGGAGACAGAATGAGTGCTGAGTGAGGGTGGAAGCCCCTTATAAAACCATCAGATCTCATGACAACTCACTCACCATCACAACAACAACATGGGGAAAACCGCCTCATGATTCAATTATCTCCACCTGATACTGCTTCACACGTGGGGATATTACAATTCAAGGTGAGATTTGGGTGGGGATAGAGAGTCAAACCATATCGTAGGGACAATTTACCCTTCAGGTAATTTGGATTTCCTAGACTCAATGGCTTATAGTGAGAACTGACATCAGTCATGCTAACCCTATGGAAGTCCCTGGGAAGTTTCTGGAATAGGATACATTAATTTCATTGAAGACAAAATGGGGATCATGTCTACTTTTTTCTGTATAGAAATATTGGGTTCAACGTATGCTGCAATAATCATGCCTACTTTTGTATTCCCCTACAGAGCCAAGCACAGACCCTTAACCATACTATGTACTCAATAAGTATTTGCTAAATAAATGTTCCCAAATTGCAGGCAAGTGTGTCTTTTATTTTTCGTTATAATAACCTTAAGCAATAATGCTTTCATGGGAACCAGGGAAACCTGAAATAGCCTCAGTGTGAATTCTCTTCTGCCCCCAGAGCAAATGAGTGACAGAAGTCTCTGGATTTAGCTACCTGAATTCTAATTCCAGGTCTACCACTGTGGGCAAGTTACTCACCTCCTGTGCTCCTTTTCTCATCTGTAAAACAAGAATAATCATATTATCTATACTTCTTACACTTGTTATGAGCAGTAATTGAAATAACATACAAAGTACACAAAGAGAGCTTTGAGCCTAAAATGAGCACTAAGTAAATATTAGGTATTGTTGTATTATCTGCTGGGTGATGAGCCTAGGGTAAGTCACTTAAACCTTCTGTTCTATAATTTCCTCAGGTGTAAAACAGAGAGTGGGAACACAGTTCCACGGATCCTCCTGCTCTAGGACGCAGAGAAGAGGACTGCTAAGGAGTCCAACACTCCTGACTTAAATTTGACAGGAGATCCCTGATGGTAATTTTCTGATTGTTGGTCCAAGAATGAAGAAGTAGGCAAAATGTTATGGTCTCCTGTTTTCATCTCTAATAGAGATATATTAGGACTTTAGTGATAAAATCTGATAATGCCTGGCTAAGAGGAAAAGATGGGTGATTTGTAGGGAAAAATGAGAGGGCACTGTCAGGCAAAGCATTCACAAGCAATACTTATTCAATTTTTGCAGGATGGGGAGAGGGAGGTGCTATTCTCCAAAGCACAGTTGCTTTTCAAGCCACTGGTATATTGGGTTTCCCAGAATTTCTCAGTAAACTACAAATTCAGGACAATGGAGGAAAGAAATTTGCTCTAATTTTTAGCATCTATCACTATAAATGACTCAATTCTACCCTTTTGTGTAGGAAAAATATTAAAATCCATTTGCAAATATCTGGGCTGGTTACTTAATTTTGAGAGATACTTGCTTCATTTTACAAGCTGTTTATGGGATTCTGATTATCTATGCTCCAGATACATCTCTGGAAAAGAATAACACATCTGGAGTATGGATATCAGGATAAAGACAATAATGGGTAGCACTTACTGAACATTTACTGTGTGTGCATACACTACAGCCCCCCATATATATCCTCTTTTATCCATAATCTCTTGAATATATTACCACCAACTTTGACAGATCTAGGAAACTGAGTATGGTTTCTGCGACATGGACACTATCACAGAGCTGGTAGGTGATGGCACAGAGATTTGGTCCAAAGTCTATAAAGGCCACAGTCTATGCTATAAACCTTCAACTACTAATAACAGAAGATGAATCTTCCCAACTTAAGCACAGTGTTTGAAGTTTACAAGACAATCCTTTGCAGTGTTCCACTGGAAGAGGAAAACAGACCCACCTTCAAAATTGATGCTGCTCGATTTAATCTAGTTAAGAATGCTATAATTGGAGAATCAAATCCTTTCATAACATTCTGCCCAGTGTACTCTCACTGATTGTGTTCTTTTCTATCAAATGTTTATCAGTTCCGATAAAAGGGAAAGCAAAAATCACCCCTCCCCCATGACCCAGAAAGAGCAATATTTTTCTCCTTGGTGCAAATATCCAAATATCTATTTAATAATTCTATCAAATCCTTAGCCCTACAGAAGGGAGATACAGGAATCAACACTTATTTCCAGATTCCAGCCTGAACTTTCCTATTTTAGGCATTTCCATACCAATAATCATTGCCACAGTGGACTATGCAGCCATCCAGATACTAGGGGTAACAATTTTGAATTCTGCTACAGATTTTGCTATCTAATCAGCACAATTTTTAAAGTCTAAATTAATTTATTCTAGGACAGAATGACTGGACCCATGCTAATTCTCATGACAGATCAAAAACAATTTCCTTTTTGTCTCAGCGTTGCACCAAAATTGTTATCCTACTACCAATACTTATTGACACTTTTCCTTTTCCTTTTATTTCTGGATAGGAACTCAGCTAACTGAAATTCTCTCAGACTTCTTTAAATATTACAGGAGACAAGGGAAAGTTAAAATACCACTCAGAAAGCCTGACTTGTCCTCACCACACTAGAAAGGGGAAAGTAGGGAAAACTTCTCATAATCACTCTACTAATCACTCTACAAATGGTGAGACAAAATTTTTAAAAGGAAGCAAAAGGGATGACAGAAAGTTGTAACTGGAAACTGAATGTGCAAAGTGGAGGGAGGTTGCCAAGCCTCTTTTTCAAAAGAAGTAGGACAGGACGGTGACTCTTTCATGCCCATGTCTGGCCCTGGCACCAGGAACACCTGAAAAAGGGCACCCTGCCTACTTCTGAACACTGCTCAGAGGCTCACGACAGAAACAGAAGCAAAACAAAGCCCCAAACCCACAAGCAATAATGATACTGCCTATGAAAGAGGGTGAGACGTGCAGAAAATGTTTTATAATCAGAATTCTCTCCAGACAGAAGGCTTTTTAGAGGCCTTTGGGGAGATTTCGAAGGATTCTTAAATACCATTTTCAAGCAAATGTTTACTGAAGTGCATGCTCTTGTGACATCCGTCTATTTCTTCACGGTGTAATTAGGAGGCATAAAGAATAGAATTGTTGGTTACTTTTCCCATTCTGCTGTTCCCCTAGTCTCTTTTTGATCAAATTCTCAGTAGGAATTTAGTTCTTCAACATCAGTGGAATTTTTGCAGAATATCCACTTCTTTTTCTTTCCCATGGTACTTGTCTACATTTTAGTGCCCAAGAATATGAACTTAAGATCAAGAGAGATTTAAAGAAATTTTGTAAACTGTTTTTTCATATGAGATAAGGCACACAAACCTCCCCCTTGAAAACCATAAACAAGACTTGAAAGCCCCATGTTTATTTACAGCCTTCTCAAAACCAATCACACAAGAGCAGCGACTATACATTCTAATTAGTTCATCTGTATTCTGCTCACGCATCGCCATGCTCAAAGAACTTTAAAATGTTCATCATCATTTACGAACAAGCCCTGACTCACCAAGATTT
Organism: Papio anubis; assembly: GCF_008728515.1. Lineage (NCBI taxonomy): Eukaryota > Metazoa > Chordata > Mammalia > Primates > Cercopithecidae > Papio > Papio anubis. The sequence goes on from NC_044978.1 coordinate 144,964,044, forward strand.
ACAAAGTAATCAGCAGCAAAGTTAATTGGAATCTAGATTTTCTAACACCTACAGAAAAATCCATGCAGTTCTGGAGGGGGAAAAAATACAGCCAAGGAAGCAAGACTAAATTTATGTGCAGCATTTCTAAACTGGAGAGAAAGGAAGGGAGAATAATGTTTAAAACATTTAAATCTGTGTGAGCACAGTATTGTTTCTTTTCCCTTCACATTTAGGTTGAATTAAACAACACAGGGTCAGACAGAGCCTGGCAGCTTCGACAGATCCAAGTCAGCACTTGGGCTTCTCATGGGTCAGAAACATCCTGAGGTGGGAAAGAATCAGAATAGTTGTTTTTTTGGTTTGTTTGGTTTGTTTGTTTTTTTGAGACAGGGTCTGACTCCGTTGCCCGGGCTGGAGTGCAGTGCTGTAATCATGGCTCACTGCAGCCTTGACCTCCTGGACTCAAGCGATCCTCCTGCCTCAGCCTCCAGAGTATGGGACTACCGGGGTGCACACCACATCCGGCTGATGTCTGTATTTCTGTACATCCAGGGTTTCATGATGTTGTCCAGGCTATTCTTGAACTCCCAAGCTCAAGCGATCCACCTACCTTGGTCTCACAAAGTGCTGGGACTACAGGAACATGCCACCATGCCTGACCAATTTATTTTTATTTTTTATAGAGACAGGGTCTCACTATGTTGCCCAGACTGGTCTCGAATTCCTGGGCTCAAGTAATCCTCCTGCCTCAGCCTCCCAAAGTGCTGGGATTATAAGCGTGAGCCATCTTGCCCGACCTCAGAATAGTTTTTAACCCAAGCACAAAAAAGACAATAGAGAGGCAAGTACACAAGGATGAAGCTTACACAGAAGCACATTTGAGGGAGGGGAGGACCGAGGTTTTCATTCATGTCTATGTACTTCAGAAGCCTGGACTTTCACCATTAACAGAGTGCTGCTTTCCACTGTGCCCTTATGCTTATATAAGATAAATGACAGTCAGACTTGTGTGGCCCTAAAAGCCTTGTGCAGGAATTTGAAGTCTTTCACTGCTGCAGTGAAAGGGCAGGAGAGTAACAGAATCCCTCGCTGTGCTTTGACACACGAGCTTCGACAAAGGCCAGGAGGAATAGAAAGGAAAGGGTAGATGTGTGTGTGAGAGAGTGAAGACTTAGAATCTGCAGAACTTTGCAACAACGAGATGGAAGGGTGAGTGCTGGGAACGCCTCCAGGATGCTGGCTATAAGAATTGTGCTGCCAATAAAGGACATAAGGTGTTAAGGGAAATGAGAAATGCAGATGGAGGATTGGGTTGTGCGATTCATTACACTTTGGACAGTTTGAACAGAATAAAGTGGAGAAATTGTCAGGAACACAGGAAAAGAAGTCTAGGTAGTACTTGGAAATAAGCCCTGGAAAGAGATCGGGACTATCAATAGAGACTTGGGAGTTTTTGGCATATGGACTTGGGGTTCCTTAGCATATAGACAGTGGTTTAAAAGAAAAGAGCAAGCAGAGTTGTCAAGAGAAGAAAGATAGAGAGAGGTGCACAAAAATCAAAGACAGAACCGGAAGAATACCTGTGTTGGGTAAGGGTAGGGTGCATATAAAGGCAATGTAGGAGAGCTAGAAGCTGTGGTGTGGCAACAGTCAAGAAGCAAGCTAATTTCAGGTAGTGACTGACCAATAGTATCAATCACATAGGAGGTAGCTGATGGGGGTTAGTGACTCTGAGAGTAGGTTTAATCCCATGAAGAAGTGGAAATCAGACTGGTACAAGCTTAAGATGTGAGATGATGAGGGATGATGATGTAAATGGAGACTATTTTTGCAACGAGTTGCACATGAAGAAGAGGATGAAGAAAACGGGAGTCGGAGGATGCAGCCAGGTTGGGGAAGGGGGATTTAAGAGTAAAAGAGGGCTTAGTAGCTTTGTAGACTGAAGGGTAGAAGCTGATGGTAAGATGAGGGGTGGAAAATGTGAGAGGGATGGACTATAATAGTGGGGCTTGGTTCAGAAGATTCTGGAAGGAAGTAGGATCAAGACAGGGAGGAGGCACCCTTCTTCCTGTACAACTTTGGGAAAGAGAACAGGACACAGGTTACATGGACCATCTAAGACAGAAGAAGAAATTGAAGGTGCTCCTGTAAAACAACTTGAAGCTGGACTTTTGATTTATTTTTATTACGTTTTAGGGGGCAAAAACAGCAAGGATATTGTATTTAAAAATCTACACTTCTTAGAGAATTGTATTTAAAAGACAACAAAAATTGCCTTCCACACATATTGTCATAATCCCCAGCCCAGCTCTATCCTGCCAAACTAATCTGCCAAACCAGATAAAAGATTTTTTTTCAGCCACGAAGACAATGCCCTTTTGGGCAATACAAAAAAAAAAAATCTGTAGGTGTTTCACAAAGCTAAATTTCTGCATTAGTAAGTCAAACATTTATCATAATATCAGATAGTGAAGACAAGTCTGTTGAGATTCAAAATCCAACAGTTTTAACAAAGAAAGAAGCTCTGCTTGCCTTGAGATTATATACAGGGACCCTCCTCTTCATAGCATCGACCCAATCATTCATGAGCTAGAATCATGCTACATGCTGAAGGAGTTGATAGAAAATGGTCTCTACATTTCAAAAAATGTACTGTCCCAAGGTGGAAATACACAAATGCATCTTTCATAAATACAATATGGCTGACATCATCGTAGAAAACTGGACCATGGGCGTGGGAACCCACTCAGAAGTGCCTAACGGGGCTTCAGTGAGGTGATGTGAGCTGGGTCTCCAGGGCTAACTTCAGGTTTGCCTCTTTTCTGATGAGGGAAGGGCCAGGACAGTCATGGTATTGGGAGGTGGAGGAAATAGAAATGAGGGACTGGAAATAAGGCTGGGCAGACTGTGGAAAGAAATATGGATTGTAACCTGCTGGGGAACAGAACCAATAAAGATTTTGAACTGGAAAGAAGCATAATCAGACATTACTGCCTAATTTGTCTTAAACCATTCATTTAGCCAGTGGCTTAAATGATACCCTCCTATACACCGCCCCTCTATTTGGTGAAATTCCCATAAGATCTAAGGCAGGCATCTCATTCCTGCCTTTACAACTCTAAGAGACAAACTTTGAAGTTTTTTTTTTTCAATGTTGGTATCAGTTTTTATGACTCTTTAGAGAAGAGTGAAATGATCCAAGAGTTGTCACCAAAGCGTCAAAGTGACCTAAAAGCACACATCATTTATGGGTGGCTACTACTTTGTCTGATGTGTATGGAGCAGCTTCATTTAAAGCTTTATACAAACTGACATCCAGGCACCATGAGGAGTCCTTGAGGAACGTGAAACACCATCACCACCAGGCTGACACGTGTGGCCACTGTGATAAGGTAGATAATCCGCAACCCTTAAAACCTAGCTATTGGACATCAAGTTTCAGAGGAGATTGAGTTGAGCATGAGGATATGAAAAAAAAAAAAAAAAGTGTGTGTTGGTGTCAAGGTCAGCTCTCCAGGATTCTTATTCAGACCCTAACCTCACAATTAAAGCTCCCACAAAAGCCCACACTGATTGGAGCCACCTTCACTAGAGGGTACTTTAGGACCGCCCTTGGCACTTCCAACCCGCCAGACTACCTTCACCCTATGTGGCCTAGGTAGGGGTTCCTTCCATGCAGTGTCAGGAGAAGTTTCTGGTAAATCAAGTTTCCCTCAGCACCTTACATTTCTAGTGGTGTTTTAACACCTCACTGATAAAAATTGTGCTGGGTCTGCTCGCCAGGCCACCTTTAGTAAGAATTCTCCTCACAATTCTAATTACACACACACACACACACACACACAGAGAGAGAGAGAGAGAGAGAGAGAGACAGAGAGAAGCTATAAAGATTTTTAAAACACACACATTTTAACATCTTTGCTTGATTTAGACCTATTTATTGAAAGAAAAAGCATCAGTTTAAACTTCCCTGGATACCTTTTTAAAAATCATCTCTTCTCTCGATTCTTGTAAACTCTAAATATATGAGAGAGTGGAGTTAGGTATATTTTTAGTGTGTTTTATGCACACTAGCACATGAGGCTCCCTTGTATAACCCTTTTTACGAAGCTTCAAAGGTAATTTTACACTTATCTTTGCGTTTATGCCATTGTTGGTCATGATGACCTTATAAATGGAGGCAACTCCTCCATCCTGGTATTGATGCTATGGAAAAATGAGAACCACTTTATAACAGCCCACATGATGATACAATTTGCAACATTAGAACACAAGGAAGGTCTGTGTTCATCATGTGTCAAGATTGTCAAGCAATCAATAATCAGTGCATACAGAACTGTTTTTGTATCCCAAAGAAACAGAGATAGATTCCTGGAATAGCCATTAATGACAGTTAAAATAAACAGAATTCTGTGTAGAATGGCTGCTTTAATAGCAGATAGGCTATATAAAGAGCTCTATTAACCTAGTTGGATGCTGTATGCCAAATACTTTCCCTTATTCAGGGGAGATTTCTTGGAAAAAGTAGATCCTGTGGTGAATTTTAAAGAACAGCAGTTATATGATTTTATCTCTTAGAAACCTAATCTCTTAGTTTCAAAAACACTCCCCAAATTGCTTGGTTCAAAGGGTAATTCCCAGTTTGTTTTTACCAAGATTATGTCTCTACAGAGAGAAGCCACAAGACAGGAGGAAATACTCAGGCTTCCACAAGTTCAAAGTCAGATGGATTCAAATCCCATCTCAGCTGCTGCTTAAGATACGAGGCTTGACTTAATTCATCTAAGTCTCAATTTCCTCCACTGTAGATGGGGAAGTGTAATATACTTCCTAGGCAAGGTGCAAGCAATAGATGTAAACTGCCCAGTGCCTGGGCACATCAGGGGACTCAAAAACTTGTAGCTAATTTAATAGCAGAGTTAGTGATCAAAAAAGTAGAACCAGGGACCTTGACACTGGTAGTCATCTCTGTATGTTATGATATTTTCTTTTTTGTGTGTGTATGATGGAGTTCTGCCCTTCTTGCCCAGGCTGGAGTGCAATGGGATGATCTCAGCTCACTGCAACCTCTGCCTCCCGGGTTCAAGCAATTCTCCTGCCTCAGCCTCCCAAGTGGCTAGGATTATAGACATGCACCACCATACCCAGCTAATTTTTGTATTTTTAGTAGAGATGGGGTTTCGCCATGTTGGTCAGGCTGGTCTTGAACTCTTGACCTCAGGTGATCCACCCGCCTCAGCCTCCCAAAGTGCTGGGATTTGGCTAACTTCTTTTTTCAGATCATTTTCCAGATGTTTGCTCTACATGTTACCTTTCAATGAGGGCTCTGCCAACCACTCTATTTAAAATTACTGGCCAGGTGTGGTGGCTCACACCTGTAATCCCAACACCTTCGGAAACCAAGGCAGGCAGACCCCTTGAGCCCAGGAGTTCAAGACCAACCTGGGCAACACAGTGAAACCCTGTCTCTACAAAAAGTACAAAAAATAAAATAAAAATAAAAAATAACCAGACACTGTAGCATATGCCTGTGGTCCCAGCTACTCGGAAAACTGATGTGGGAGGATTCACTGAACCTGGGAGGTCGAGGTTGCAGTGAGCTGTGATCACACCACTGCACTGCAGCCTGGGCAACAGAATGAGACCCTGTCTCAAAAATAAAATAAAATAAAATAACACTCTACAGTCTTTCATCTCAGCACTTTACACCCTTGTTTACAGAACTTGCTGCCTAAATATGTAAGAAAAAAAATTCTTGCTAGTTTTACTGTTATTATCTGTTTTATCATTAGAATGTAAGCTCCTCAAGAGCATTTTGCCTGCTGATCAATTTCCAGTACCTGGTGATTTTCTGATATTTGTTCAATGAATGAAAAAACTTCACCTAGATTTGTTTTGCATTTTGAATGCTGGATTAGTCAAAAAGGGGTGATGCTTCCTCCCAGTACTTATACCCCAGCTTTAGAGTCGGGCAACACCGAGTACACTGCTAACCAGGTATCCTTAGAACCAATGGAAGGCGGTCAACTAGCTCTAACATAGGCACACCGTGTAGTTGTGAGTGACAGAAAGTTTTGATAGGCTTCAGTATTCACCACATGCTCTTTTGCCTAAAATCCTTCACACTTATGCCCATCAAGTGGCACAGGGGAAAGATGTTTGAACTTTCCATGAAAATAGTAGGACACGCTTGCTAAACCAACACCACCCTGAGTGTAATGTCAATCAAGTTCATAATGTTCAAGAGAAACCTGCTTTTTGCAATTTGTGAACAGTTTTCACATCCGCTAACTATTCATGCCTTGTTCGAGCAGATGTGTCAACATCTCACCAAAACCCCAAATATCAATCAAATGGCAATGACTGGAATTTTAATCAACTACAGGAGTTCTCAAAAAGAATGGAGAAGACTCCATGGCAACAAACATGTCACAAAGTAGATAATGCCTTTTAATCCTGACTATTGAATCTTCGACATCTATCCTACCCTTCTGCAAGAAGAGCACAAATTCTACAAGAGCAAGGACTATGTTCATGTCTTGTTCCCTGCACAGTGCCTGGCACCTAATAGGGACATGATAAATATTTATGGAATGCATGAACGTAGTTAATTCAAGACATATTTCAAAGACCCTTTACAAAACCCAATTGACACGGTTCAAGGACTAGGCATGAAAGACAAAGGTTTTTTTCACAGGATGGATGAGACTTGGCAGCAGTATATATAGCAAAAATCTGAGAAGTTTTATTTTTCTCAAGCTTAATGTGAGATGAGGGCCAACTGTGCAATTCATCTGCTAAGTAAGCTAATCCCATCTCAGCCTAAATTAACAACTAATAGAAGCAGTGTGTCCAGAGGATAGGAAATAATGGTTCCCCTGCAGTTTTTACTGGTTAGACCACGCCTGAGGAAGGTTGTACAGGTCTGAGTGCACCTTTTAGGAAGAAATACTGATAGAATGATGAGTAGTCCAGAAGCAAGGTCTCATGGGTGATAGCAGAAGGAACTGGGAAGCATAAGCACAAGCCTGGCATTGCCAACTAGAGTAAGATAGGTATGTGGAGCAGTCCCTCATCACCCATCACCTTGGCCAACCTCAGCAGAGCCACCAATCCAGCCATCTCAGGTGCATGAGCAATGAACACTTGTTTTACAGCCCTGAGGTTTTGTGATTGTTGCCTAGTTCAATTGCAATAATAGATAAATGACAAAAAGAGAAACAGTGGAATATCTATTAAATATGAGTGGAAGCAAAATAGTTCCTTTTCCTTAGAAGAAGGGAATGGAAAAACTGATTCAAATGGCTCTCAAGAAGAAAACTTTGGATTTCGAAAATTGTAGTTTTATAAGGACTGAAGCCAACCATGAAAAGAACAGGCTTTAGTGAATTTGAGCTTGGAAACCAACAAAGCTGGCCACCACACCACAGCTTCTCCAGGCCCAGGTGCTGAACCTGACTTGCCCTGGCCTAATATTGCTGAGCTTGAGAATTCATTTAGGTCAAGGATATTATCTGTTTTGTTTTTATGTCCCTACACATTGAGATAACAGCACAGGATCTGGTACATAGTAGGTATGCAATACATAGTAGGTAACCTAAAAATGAATGGAGGATGCCAAAGCTGGCCTCCAGTCCCTGGATCCAAGAGGGAAGATGACTGAAACTGGCTCAAGAATCTTTCATCAGAGGTCATCACCAGCACACCATGAAGTCTGATCCACTGACACCAACATCCTTTTGAAATAAGCCTCCCTTCCTCCGTTCTTTCATTCCTATCATTCAGAGTTACCACTTTCTTTTAATCACCATGAAAATGGATCCCAAGTCCTTTACCAGGTACACACGGACTCTCAAGACTTAGTCCATATCTCCCTGCCCTCCTCATCCCCCACCACACCCCACCTCATCCACTGGTCTAGTGGTGCCTTGCACACTTTGCTCCATGTTTCTATGCCCTCCATCACGTTGTTCTATCTGCCAGGAACATACATACCACCTTTTTCTTTCTGCCTGGTGAACTCAATTATCCTTCAAGACTCACCTCCTGTGTTACTTTCTTTAGAAAGATTTCTCCAAATTCCCAAGTGGACTCAATTAAGGTCCTCCCCTATATTCCCACAGCACTTTGTGAATATATCCATCTTATCACCTACCATGCTAAACTGAAATTGTCTGCCTCCTCCACTAGCTAGTTCCTCAAAGGTGGAAACCATGCCATTCATGGTTGTAACCCTGAATGCACAGTGGCTGGCACGGTAGACACTCACGTGATAACAGAACTAAACTGGAAGTCAGACAGCTGCCCATCACTGCAAGAGATCTCACAGAGACTAGCTGGTCATCACTCCAGAAGGGAGAGAAGAGATTCCTGTAGCACCTGGAAGGCTAATTATACCAGTGGCACCTAGGGTCACGCTAACCCCATAATTACATGATTTTATAAATCTCCATTCAGATTTTGGGTATTACAATAGGAATTAAACACATAAGCACTTTGCACTTTTATTTTTTAAACCGTTCACCTCAAAGAATTAAAATTCCTAAGGAGATAACTTTATATATTACTTCTATGAGCCATGAACCTGAACTTTCAGCTCATAATTCTTAAAGTCTGCCTTACCTCTGATTACATAAAGCTTTAAAATTGTCATAATCATTATAATCAAATAGTAATAAGGACATAAAATGCAGAGCCTAGCAGAAAGGCAAACAGATTTCAGCAAATATTTTAAAAAGCTATTTTATCCAAGCTCCTGAGAAAAGGACAGCATTAATAAAGAACAGACCAAGTGTCTAGAAGAGGTAGTGGCAGGGTAATTTGAATATTTTGTGGCACAAAATTGTTAAATATCTATGTTTATAATTTTTATGGATTGGTGAGCAGCAGCCTAGGACAACAGGAGACAGGAAAAGTCACTGATTCCAAAAGAACATGAGCCATTGGGGAAAGGCTCCAAAGTAAGGCAATGGCATTTATATTGGGCCCTGAGCTCATGATTCCAGCCTTCTGGAGTGTTCTTGCTCTCAGATGGATCCTGATGCAAGCATGGCACATGCCACGTTTTAAAGATCAGTATATGGAGATATAAAGGATGCATCACATAGAGGGGCTGTCTACAAGAGAAGACGGTTCTTCTTTTCACAGACTCTTCACACAGCTCATGAACACATAGTGATATGGTTTGGCTGTGTCTCCACCCAAATCTCATCTTTAATTATAGCTCCCACAATCCCCATAAATTGTGGGAGGAACCCAGTGGGAGGTAACTGAATCGTGGAGGCGGGTCTTTCCCATGCTGTTCTCCTGATAGTGAATAAGTCTCATAACAAGATCTGACGGTTTTACAAAGGGGAGTTCCCCTGCACACACTCTCTTGCCTGCTGCCATGTAAGATGTCCCTTGCTCTTCTGCCATGATTGTGAGGCCTCCCCAGCCATGTGGAACTGTTAGTCCATTAAACCTCTTTCCTTTATCAATGATCCAATCTTGGGTATATCTTTATTAGCAGCATGAGAACAGACTAATACACACAGAAAGCACTTTCTCCACTATAACAGGAATTGGCAAACTTTTTCTGAAAGGGCCAAATAGTACACATTTCAGGCTTTGTGGTCCATATGTTTTCTGTTGTATCTACTCTGCCACTGCGGTATGAAAGTAGCCATGGATACTACATAAATGAGTGAACATGGCTGTGTTCCAATAAAACTATATTTATAGACACTGAAATTAGAAATTCACTTAATTTCCATGTATTATGAAATATTCTTCTTTTATTTTTTTCCAACCATTTAAAGATATAAAAATTAATCTTATCCCACAGGCCATGAACAAAAGGGAGCAGGCTGGTTTGGGCCTGCAGGGTATAGTTCCTTGACCTTGGCTTCATACAAACACTCTAATTTCATCTCGTATTTGCATCCTTGAAGTGCTCAATGCCAGCAATACAGCCTACCCCTGGAAGATGTCCAGTATTGACCATTCGAACTTGATAAAATTAAGTGCTAACTTCATGATACAACTATATAAAGTAAAGCAAGCCTTACTAGTGTTATTCTGTCCTGAGCAACTCCTTTAGAAAAATTTAAGAATCATGCACTTGTTTGGAATGATCTCTGAGCTTAGCAATAGAAGGCAAGGCTGTTATAAATGTCCATAATTATGAAAGTTCAACTAAACTCATGAACTCTGTAGATATTGCTGGAAGGATGAAAGACATATTTCCCCTCACAGTCCATCTGTATTTTTACCTAATTACACAGCTGGCTTGACAATGACTTTAGAAACTTACTTTTCATCTTGAATGGGATCAATTTCCTATTATGGAGGAAGAAAGACAGAAAACATTCTGAATTTTTGGAATCAAAGAGTTAGTCTCCAATATGAATACCTATGAAAGGAATTTATTTTAAACCTAGATGTTAAGAATAACTTTCTTCCTCATGAGAAATTGACTATGTCTGATGGAAGCTAAAAGTTTTGTAATTAATCATATTTTCCTTTTAGCTGTGGCTGCCAGGAAACTCAGAGTAAAGTGTGTGCCTTGATTATAAAAATTATATTATCTTTTGGTTACACTGATATTTTCCATAGTCAAAGCTTTTACTTTTTCCCCCAACTATAACTTAATATTGTTATGTTTCAAGTCCTTTGTAGAATAAGAAGGGGTACCAATTAATTCATTAATTCTCTAATCTTAGTAAGTTTGCATTTCTACTCAGCAACACAATCAATCATGTTAGCAATACACTCATTCATATCAAGATGAGTCAAATGAATAATTTCTTTAAAATATCTCTTTTCGAGGCTGTCTTTCACTTCTCCATATGTTTCTGTTCTTCATCTGGCTGTTAGTTTTTTGTTGCCATGGCACTTAACATTTATACAAACAATAAAAAACAAGGAAACAGTTCCTGCCCACTTCCTGTCAACTCTTATCTGAATTTCAGGCCAAGTGGTGTATGATTGATTCCAACTTGGGGCACCCAGAGATGGTGAAATGAGATGGCCTTGAGCCGTTTACTCCAGAGCATTTTGAAAGTAGAAGGCTCTTTTTTTTTTTTTGGAGACAGAGTCTGCCACTCTGCCGCCCAGGCTGGAGTGTGATGGTCAGATCTCCAGCTCACTGCAGCTCCGCCTCCTGGGTTTCGCCATTCTCCTGCCTCAGCCTCCCAGTAGCTGGGACTGCAGGCCTGCCACCTGCAGCCGACTGGTTTTGTGACCCCGGTGAGGCGGGGGGTTTGCGTGTTGGCAGGATGGTCTTGATCTCCTGACCTGCAGTGATCCATGCAGTCTCGGCCTCTAAAGTGCTGGGATTACAGGCTTGAGCCACTGCGCCCGGCCAGAAGGCTCATTTTTTAAATACCTAGGAGAATAAAATGAGCTAAAGGGTATTCAGGTATTTTCCTGTGATTCAGTCAGCAGGTAATTACGATCCTGCTGCGGTGCTAAAGGTGTACCTGTTGACTGAATCAATAGGAAAAATACATACACACAATATAAAATTAACCCATTAGATTCTATATCAAATTTTGAGTCTCACCTTGTAAACAGGGCAATTAATTTTTAAATAGCAGCATGAGGGAGAGTGGGCATAAGAAATGGCAGCCACACTGAGGATACTGGGGGTGAAGCCTGCCGTCTCTTACAATTTGGGTACATGGCCAAGTTTTATTGTTACGTTGGTACAAAAGTAATTGTGGTTTTTGCCATTACTTTTCATTTTGCCATTACTTTTAATGGCAAAAACCACAATTACATTTGCACAAACCTAATATTTCAGACAGCATTCTTTGAAATATAAGACAAATCCAACAGAAACTAGATTAAACTGTAATATCTTAATAACAAAGAATCTATCTACATATAAATCATGTGTTGATTACAAAGTTATTTCTATCTGTTTCTTCAAGTAAATCTAGCAAAATTTCTATCTTATATGCTTAAAAAAATTAACGAACAGAAAGCAAAAGTATCCTTCTTTTTAAAACATGCTGTACTTCGCTTATCACTAACCCACAAGATACGTGTGAGAGAAGTAAGAAATCCACTCTGGTCTTGGAACACGGTGGTTAGGAGCCAAGCTTAGGTTTGATCCCCAGCTCTGTCATACGCTAGCTGGGTAATTTTGGCTAAACAGTTTAGCTTCATTGCACTTGGTTTCTTCATTTTTTAAGTGAGGGTACTATTATATCCTTCCTAGTGCTACTGTAGAGAGAAAAAGAAAAAGTAAAGTCCTTAGGAATGTTATATAATAAAATGACTAAGGGCAAGGGCAAGGCATCAGCCTCCTGGGTTCAGTTTCTGGCTCTATGCCTCACCAAGTACATACCCATGAGCCTGGACTTCACTGAATGTCTCAGTTTCCTTATCTGTAAAAGGAGGACACTAGTTTCATCTACTTTGTTGGGTTACTGTGAGGAGTAAAGAATAGAAATAAAGTGCTTAGCACATGGTGAGCACAAACTAACCATTAACTATTATTAGATTAATATCTGGCATATTGTAGGTACTAAATAAATGGTAGTTAATATTAACAGGCCCGGCAGTGGCTCATATGCCTGTAATCCCAGCACTTCTGGGAGACCAAGGCAGGAAGGTTGCTGGAGCTTGGGAGTTTGAGACCAGCCCGGGCAACACAGTGAGACCCAGAGTCTTTTTAAAAAAATTAACAGTAGGGGACAAAATGAGAAAGAAGAGAAACCATGAGTGTTCACAGGTAGAAAGGTCTTAGGAATCATTCTGTTTCATCTTTCACTCAACAAACGAGACAACTAAGGACTAAAGCAACAGAAAGTACCCTGCCCAAAGCCCCTCAGCTCTGGAGGCAGAGCCAGCTCTGCAACCCAGCTCTTTGCGCCTCCAGTCCAATGTTCTTGGCCTGAAACCGCACTGCATACTTAGTCCTCCTGCCTCTAGGGGTGATGGAATTATAATGGAAACCAGTTTTTCACGACTCTTCTCCAAAAAGGAAAAAACGAGATGGGGATTTAGGAGTTGGAACAAGGTGAGAGCAGCCATTGGCAAAGAGACAAAATTGAATACTGCTTCTCGATATTTGGAACATATATCTGGAAGGCATCAGGATTCCATTTTTGGTGAAACTGGCCAAGGGTTTATAAATTAAAAATATAACCATAGGAAATAAGAATGACTTGGGGAATTATGGACTGATCAATTACACTTTGGAATAGGGCCAGTTGATGGTGTCATTAATCAAACAAAACAGTCCAACTTTTTGAATAACAGAAAACTGACTGAACAACTAAAGAGATTAGTTTAGTAAGGCTCTCCTCTTTGCCCCCGCTCCACCAAAAACCTTACTAAACTAATAGTATTTCTTAAAATGAGTTGAGTGAGATAAAATGGTTGTGAAAATACTTTAGAGGAAGAAACTATTCAGAGTACTTAGTTCAACACTCTCATTTTACAAATGAGAAACAGAAATGAAGAAAGCAAATCACTGGCTCAAATTGACTTGGCTAGTGTAATTTCAGGGCCTCATGGTAAGATTATGGATTAAAGTGTAAGCCTTAAACAAAGGATAGAGATAAACAGAAGAAGTACAATGATCTGTATCATTGAAGAAGTATCCATCACCATTCACTTAGACTTTATAATGTGCCAGGCAACATGCTACGTTGATCCATATGCCTTTATTCCTCACAAATTAATGAGTTAAGTACTATTACTATGCCATTTAATAGATGGGAAAATAGAGGTTCAGGGAAGAATAGGAATGACATTAACACCTGTACCAGCACCATTACTACAGTCATCTTTTTCTGAGCACATACCATGCACTAGGTAAATGTACTCATTGTTTTATATATATATATACACACACATATATTATATGTTATAAAACATTATATATATTTATAATGTATATTATATTGTATTCATTTATAATGTGTATATATGTATGTTTATATTTTATATATTTATATATTATTTATGTATATATTTATAATGTATATGTATATATTATATATGTATATATGTATACTATTATACATTGATATAATATACATATGTCTGTATGTATCTGTATATATTATGTATGCATATATATTCATAATATCTGTATATTTTATTATATATATTAGCTCATTTAATCCTTACAATGGTCTTCTATGGTCAGTAGTATAGTTAATCATTTTATAGATGAAAACATGTGAAACTTAGAGTAAAATTAAATTATTAGCCCAAGGTCACCCTGGGCTGGGAAGTGGCTAAGACACGGGATGAAGCTGGGCCTCTGCAGTTGATATCTTTAAGAATAAAAAGCTCACGCCTGTAATCCCAGCACTTTGGGAGGCCAAGGCGGGCGGATCACGAGGTCAGGAGATGGAGACCATCCTGGTTAATACGGTGAAACCCCGTCTCCACTAAAAAATACGAAAAATTAGCCGGGCATGGTGGCGGGCGCCTGTAGTCTCAGCTACTCGGGAGGCTGAGGCAGGAGAATGGCGTGAACCTGGGAAGCGGAGCTTGCAGTAAGCAGAGATCGTGCCACTGCACTCCAGCCTGGGTGACAGAGCAAGACTCCATCTCAAAAAAAAAAAAAAAAGAATAAAAAGCACAGGAAGACAGATACCACATGATCTCACTTATATGTGGAATCTAAAAAAGGCAAACTCATAGAGGTAGAGAGTAGAATGGGGGTTACTGGAGGCTGAGGAGGAGGTAAGGGGTAGGTAGAGAAAGGTGACATATTAGTCAAAGCACATGAAATTCCAGTTAGACAGGAGGAGTATGTTCTAGTGATCTATTAGACAGCATAGCGACTACAGCGGATAACAATATATATGTCAAAACTGTGTGAAGAGTAGATCTTAAATGTTCTCACCACAAAGAAATAAGTCACCACAAAGAATAAGTCGACAGACATGTTAATTAGCCTGATTTGATCATTCCACACTGTATAGACATCATAAGAGCACCTCATCACCTTGTACCCCAGAAATATATATAATTATTACTTGTCAATTAAAAATAAAATAAACATTGTTTACAAAAAAGGATAATAGGAAGAAGAAGATGTAAAGAAAAATCTCCATTTGCAAATCTTTGACCCTTCCAGTAATAAAGAACTGACAGGGAAATAGCTCTCTCTGTCTCAATCTCGGTCTCAACCTCTCTCTCTTTTTCTCTCTCTTGCTTGTCTCTCTCCCTCTCCATATATACATATATATGTAGGTGTGTAGAATCCTTGGCATTTCTGTGGCTAATGGAACACTGAAATGAGCTAGGGGAAGAATGGGGCTTACCTAGGAGAGTAATTTTTGCTCCTATTGTACTAAAGCTCATTACTATTTTAGTGCCATAATCTATCACAGGGGAAGCAACACATTCATTGCCTGGAATAACATGCTAAGTGGAACAGAGAATCAGGTAAGAAAATAGTGTGGTTAAAGCATTTGAAAGACTTAGGAACAAAGAGATGGGATGATGGGGCTAAAGAAGAATAAAAAAGAAAGTTGAGGGAAAAAAACCACATTGATTTCATTCTATAGATAGACAAGTGTAACAGAACAACAAACAGTTATCCAAGGATTATTTTTATTTAAAAAAATACAGGCTGGGCACGGTGGCTCATGCCTACAATCCCAGCACTTTGAGAGGCCAAGGGAGGCCAAGGGAGGCAGATCACTTGAGCTCAGGAATTTGAGACCAGCCTGGCCAACATGGTGAAACCCCATCTCTACTAAAATTACAAAAATTAGCTGGGCATGGTGGCACACGCCTGTACTCCCAGCTACTCGGGAGGCTGAGGCAGGAGAATTGATTGAACCAGGGAGGTGGAGGTTGCAGTGAGCTGAGATCACACCACTGCACTCCAGCCTGGGTGACAGAGTGAGACTCCATCTCAAAAAAAACAACAGCAACAAAAAAACAGACCAATGAAGGCTTCTTTCTACTCTACATGGAAGGCAGTTTTCTATTTCTATAACATATTATTTACTCCTATAACAATATATCATCAAATGTCTGCTTAGAAATCAGTTGACAGAGCCTGGGAAATCTTGATGAATGAATAAACAGGTAGACCAAGCAGAAACAATTTGTTTTCATAAAGCATTCACCCCATTGTTAATATTTCATATTGGCAAATTTAACCAACCTAACAGTTGGACCATGTAAACTATGGCCAAAAAAAAAAAAAAAAAATTAACTGCCAAGTATGAAATGAAATGGATATCCTTAACCGAACATATTAATATTTTGTCTTCCAATTGCTTAAATACATAAGCTCTGCATTGACTTGACTTTTAAAAAAGTTAAACCTATGACTTTTTTAATGAATACTTTCTGATCAGCCATGAGATGATCACTCAATCATTTATTGATTAAATAACCATGTAATAAAACATCAGGTAGTTCCAACAACCCTACAACTCAAGTTGCTACAGTGCCTTTTCAGGAATGAGTAAGGAGCCTGTTAACTATGTTGGGGGGAGGATGTAAAAGCGGTTGTCAATGTCAATATTAAGTTTAGAGCCAGATAATAGGGTAACTGCCTGATCACCCTTGCTGTGATTTTCTAGTAAAGCTCTTTGTCTTCCAATCCTGCTGATCACTGCCCTTCACTTTCCACAGTAACTCTCCCCTCATACTGACAAACAGGAAAAAACCATTCAAGTCCTTTCTTACATAATGTGTTTTTTTGCAGGAGATCCAGAACTCAAAGATCCTTGATGCTTTTTATCAATTCCACTAAACGTCAAGGACAGGAAATAAAAATATTTTTCTCTTCCGACTCAAACACAATACCCCTTTGTGAAGCTGCTAAAAATCTAGAGATAGCCAATCAGGGAAAATTTTCAGGTGAGCGATAGGCATCAAAATATTTCATTTTTGCTAAAAATATCTCTAAGTTTTTCTTAGCATTCCAACAGCTCACATCGCACTGAATTTGAGTACGATGAACAAAATCTGTTTTACCCTTGTACTGGCAGTGACTCTGAGGTTATACAAAGGAGTCAAAGTAGCCTGTCCTATGACACTGAAGTCCCTTGTAGGCATTTGCCAGTTCAGAGCAGTTCTTTTCAGAATGGAAACAGGTAAGATGGCAAAGGGAAGAGAGATCAATGCAAAATTCTGTATCTTCATTACTTGGCAACTGGAGTTTCAATCAAGGACCCAAGAGGTAACTTAGGCAAGTGGGGGAGTCCCTGAAGGCTAAACCCATGACAGCAAAGCTTGTGTAGCCCTCAGCAGCTGCCCCAGCACAGATAAATTGAGGCTTCCTGGAAAGCACAAGCATCCTAATGGCAGTAGGGCTGATCCAGTGTCCAGAGGGAAACGTAGTGGCAACAGAAGACACGTGTGGTCTGGGGTAGGCTTTGATGTCGCAGCTCCACAGCAACAGAGACACATGAGAAAAGATCAAAATAGAAGAACAACCCAGCCTTGCTTGGAGAGGAGGTTGAATGGAATGGAATAACTAGGTGACTAGGTAATAGAAAACCAGGTAACTAGGTAATGGAATAACTAGGGAATCACTGTGCACCTGGAGTTTCTGGGCTCTTCTCTACTCTGCAGGCTTCTCCCCAACACATCAGAGGCCTCCCAGACTCAACTGCTCCCCTCAACAGGAGCAGAAAATAGACGACAGCTACATTTTCTTCAAGTCTTGCCAAGAAAAACCTTGCAGGGTTAAGAACACAAAAGGCTTCAAATATCTTGCTACTGAGGTTCTTTCTTATAAGTTTCAGTGTATACCCACACACAGAGTGTGAAGAAAATTCACTTTGATTCAAAGGGTTCAAGAATGTTCACAGTCTTTCGAGGAGTCACTATGTTTTTAAACTCTTTCAGCAGCTCTATTTGTGCTCAAAAGAGTCATAGATGTATTTAATAGCAGTTTATCTTTCAGTTGGCCCATTACAAGCTGGAGCATAACATGTAAAGCATCCAGCATAATCATAGGTTTGGAATTGAGAAGGCTCAGGGCAGGGGGGAATGGGTGGGGAGTCTGAAATATAAAGACAAAGAGTTTGTCGTGTTATTTGCTGCAGGGAAGCATGTCCATAGGTGAAAAGGTTGAATTTCAGATAAAAATACAGAAGTAAACATCTGGAGAAGAAAGATTTTCATAGCAGGTTTATGAACATTCTCCTAAAAATCCATCGCCCATGGAAAGAAACAACTAGGGTCTGTGGAGCAACGGGGTGAAAACGAACATTCACTTAAGATACAGTAACATCTTTCTACCAAGTGATAAAAACCTATCACAAAATAAATACACACCACATGTGCTCCATAAAAGTATAACACAGAGGCACCTTTGTTTTTTTTAACAGAAACCTGGCCAAGATGTGAAGACCCAGACTGTGGTGCTACGTTTGGGACTCAGAGGTCTGACACAGGAGCTGAGACTCAGACCAAAGAATTAAGATAGTAACAACATGTTGTCAATTAATCATGCTCATAAGGTAGTCAAAATGACCGTGAGGACACATTTCAGTCTATCGGATAGTATGCCAGCTTTTATTCTTGTGCTCAAAGACAAAGAAGAAAGCTTTAACTTGGTGCAATATGGGCCGAAAGTTAAGTTGTCATATACATTAAACTCAGCCTACAGTCTTACTTGAGTAAATTTCATGAAAAAATACAATTTTCTTAAATGTAAGTTATGTTAGGGAAAAAACAGTATATCCACAGGAGCCCAAAGATGTCCCTAACAATACACTCAAACATATTTCATGTATTTTATGTTTTTATGTTTAAATGTATAAATATAAATTAACATATTTCTATTAAAATTCATAAAATATATATGTACATTTATAATATAAATTAAATACCTTTAGCTGAGTTAGACATTCTATGCCCTGAAGGACACCAGTTATTTTAGGAACAAATACTCTTTATTGAGGAAGAAAGTGCTGGATCCACCAATGGAATGAACACCCACATCTGTTAGACATAGTTCAATGTGTTACTTTCTTCCCCACAAATCGCAAGTTTGTGCAATTAGCTTTCATCAAATCAACATATTAGTCACCAAAAAACACGCTGATGAAAACAAAGACAGGCTAGTTGCTTATTTCTTGAAAGTGAATAGTTCCTTTGGCCATTATATAAGGTAATCAGTTTTGCCAGCATCAAAACAGATAATGCTTTAAAAATAATGTGAGGACAATGTTATAATTTTTTTAGTTCTTATTTTCACTTTAATGGCATTGACTCATATAAGCACTATATAGCAAGTTGTTCTCTCTTACTATAGATACCTACACTTACATACATGTAAGACCGTCCTCTAACTTCAGGAAATACTGACGTCAAGATCCCTGGCAGTATGGAAGCTGCTGTGATGGGATGGATTCTGGAAACAATTGAAATATTAGCATGGAATAAACTTCATAAATGCTTATCTTAAGGGAGTGTTGGCAGAAGCAAGGAAAATGGGTCAACTTCAGGAAATAGCATAGCCTATTTAATGGCAAAAAAATCAAGAAGCAAAATGGTGTTCAGTTGCTGGTAAATCAGTTTTCTCTTTCTAACAAGTTTATTTATATCAATTTTTCTCTTCTTCCTATAAGGAAGGTAGTTTTTCCTTCAAGTTTTTACCATTAAATTCACACATTTAAATTTTTTTAGTCCTTAATTACCCTGATTGAGTAATTTGAGAGCAGAATCCTCTGGCCATTAGGGAAAAAAAAAGAAAGAAAGAAAGAAAAACATATGTCCAAAAATTCCCTAAGCTTCTCCATATTCCTAAAAACAAAATGTAACACTAGCAGTGTAAATAAAATCAATACATTGAGAACTCCTAAGGCTGGTTCTCAGTGGAACCAGCCACTCCATTCTTAGTGGAATGAAAACCTGAAATGGAAACGGGGAAGATGAAATGAGATTCTATCTAAAAAGACTCCAGCAGATTGAGGGCTAGTGTGAAAATCCCAGGATGTGTAATGAGGGGAGGGGAGTAAGTTCTATGGTCAGAGCTCCCATCCATCCCAGAGTGGCCCAGAAGAAGCCAGGCAAACACAGACCCTGTCCACATCGCTGCTCTACCACAAGCATGGCTGAGTTCAGCTTTTCAGATGTCAGACCTGGGGTCAGCCCAAGGAGGGGCTCAGAAACCACAGCGACTTTTCAAGTTGTGTCCTTTATGGTATTTGCAGGGAAAGAGCCAACAATAGCCAAGGGGCTGTTTACCAAAGTCATTCTCCAGCACCTCCCACAGAAATGCCTGTGGAAATCACTGCCAAAGCTTACATGGGAATCAAACAGAAGGAACAGAGCACAGCCATGTAAAACATGCCCCAGTCATTTCGTAAGCTCTGTTTCTTCACAGATGGCTGCTGTGGAAGAAATGACTGCTTACAGAAAACAGAGATCCAAAAAATTAATCCACCACTGGGATGAAAGCAGGATGAAAAATGATTCCATTCTATAATTCACATTGGTGATTTACCAGGTCTAGGCTATAAGACATCTAGGGATAAAACTGCTACTCAAAAGCAGATCTGGCAAAGGTGAGAGAACGGTGTGAAGGGCAGGTACTGTTGAAGACTCTAGAGTCAAAAAAGGACTCACCAAATTAAAACAGAATGTTCCACAGACCATCTAAGCCAGATGGGAGTTGGTAGCTCATACATACCCTGGTATTTCCAAGAGATGGGAGACTCCAGGCTCTGAAAGGGACCAAACACAAGCTCACCTGCTGTGGCAGTACCCACAGCTGAAAAGAGAGGATGCCAAAGGAATCCAGCCTTCCTGAATCTATACTCCCAAGGTTGGGCTTTGGGACTCTGAGGGTCTAATAAGTTAAGGCTCTTATTTTATATCATTACAACAACTGCTTTGGTTCTTTCACTCTTTCACTACTTAATGTGCTTCTTTACATTTCGCAGGTTGATGATACATCACTGCTTTGGATTTCCCTTCAGTTTCATGGTTCAGTCCAATGACCATGTCTACATTTCTTTCACTGCCTTTATACTGCTGTACAGTTAGACTTCGTCTGCCACTCTATACACACACAAATCTCTCCCTACTTCCTTACCCCTCGTTCCCTGTTGGGAGCTAAGTTTGAAGCTTCATCCTTCTAGATCCACTCAACATTCCTTTTTAAAAGGTAGAGAACAAGGAATGTAGCAGCTGTGTTCGCTGAACCATTGAATTCACAGTGCCCAGCAGCCCTCGAGAGTCAACTGCAGCGTCCATCAGGGCAAGGACTGACAGTTTGTTTCAACACTGAATATGGTTAGTACCTGGCAAGGAGCAGGAGTTCAATAACTCGTGGCAATAATTTGTCATCATTTTCCCCCTGAAATCCATTTTATTACTCTTTTTTTTTTTTTTTTTTCTTTTCATGTTAGAGTGCAGTGGTGCGATATGGGCTCACTGTAACCTCCACCTCCCAGGTTCAAGCGATTCTCCTGCCTCAGCCTCCTGAGTAGCTGGGATTACAGGTGCCCACCACCATGCCCAGCTAACTTTTGTATTTTTAGTAGAGACAGGGTTTCGCCACATTGGTCAGGCTGATCTCAAACACTTGACTTCAGGTGATCCACCCGCCTCAGCCTCCCAAAGTGCTAGGATTACAGGCATGAGCCACCATGTCTGGACCATTTTATTCTTTTATTCTCAAATTATTCTCTCTATAGGACAGTAGAAGGTTTAAACATCACTGAATCATGGTTTAGGGAATTATTCCACCTAAAAGGCAGGGCCAAAATCTCAAAGGGTCCCAAATTTATCCCAATAGCCAAAGTTCCTCCTCCTCTTTCTCCTTCTTTTCCTACTCCTACTTTTCTTCTTCTTCATATCTTGAACCACATGACAAGAAAAAAATATCTATACTCTTTACCCATGTTAATTAATTTACTCTGCATGAAAACCATATAAGGTAGTTACTATCTTACGTCCATTTTTACAGACAAGGAAACAAATGATTGTGCTGCGTGCCAAAGATCAGCACACAACTGAGAAGCTGCCAATCCAGGATTTGAACTCAGGCCGTCTCACTCCAGAATGTCAGCTCCCAGCTGCCCTGCATACTACGTCCTGAAGGAGAGCTGTCAAGAAGGCCAACTGAAGCCTGTGCGGAACAGTATCCTGGCCATTCATTTCCCAAATATTTATTGAGTGCCTACTATATACCAGGTGCAGGGAATGCCCCCAACAGCCATGGTCACTGCTCCTATCTAGTCAACATTCCTGTTGCTTTCCTAATCACCATTTGTTATAGCTCCCAGAGAGTAAGCATGCTGAATCCATTAGAAAAGGAAACTCAAGAGTGAGTTCTTCTTCCATATCTTTATCCTTTCAACTTTCTTATTATAGAAAGCAATTGCCACTCCTCCCAGCATTAGCTGGGACTCCAGCAAGAACCAGCTGGGACTATGTAGCAGCCTGGAATGCATAGTTATGGAACTAAATGGAAATGGGAAAATGAATACAATGATGCCAGGAAGTCCCTCTCTGCCCGATGATTAGATTGAGGAGATGCAAAGGCAGCTATAAGGAGAGTGGCTTATTCTTGCCCTTTCTTCCCTTGGGAAGGTCTTCAAAATTGGAGGAGTTAACGGCTGCCCAGTCACCTTCTAGTCACCTTACAGAGAGAGCAGGAGAGCAGAGTGGCACATACCCTCAGGCAGGATTCCTGAGTCAAAGGCCGGCTGCTGACACTTGCAGCCTCTCGGTTTTATTTGACCTTCACCTTGTGCAGAACCCACCCCGTGCAGTACAGGACAAACCCCTTTTCCCAGGGCTGCTGAATCAGCCACACTGGGAGTTGGGGGAGAGAAGTTTCAGACTCCTGAGACATTTGGTCTATTCAGCACCATGAAGGAAATGGCCGTAGCTCAGTGAGAGAATCAAAATCAGGAGCTGGCTGAATAAAGGTGATAAAAATAGATTTTCCGACTCCACAAGATGAATCATTTTGCCATGGGGATTCGCCAGGTTCTATTTCAACCTGGTTTTCAACCCAGTCTCATAAATTTGGCTAAGGAAAATTTTCTTCCCCTGGATAACCAGTGCCATGGAGCGTTTAGCATTCAGACAGGTCTGACGGGATTTTATGACACAATTGTCCAGAAATAACCCCCATTCCTTTCCTGGCCTGCAGTAAATAGTGACTTTGAAGGACAAGGACTAAGTGGGCAAGGCTGGAGACGCAGCCCTTCCCTCCAGACTCCTCCCTGCCTCCCCAGTGTCCTCCTCACTTCTTTCCATCCTCATTTTAAGATACGGAAGTTTTTAAAAAGCAAAGGGGTCCGTAGAGTCAGGAGCAGAATGTGGCCGGGGCTCAGGTGAAGCAGCTCCCCCATGAATGCAGCCACATCTCCCCCATGACACCAAGTGCTGCTGGACCACATCTTAAAAATGTAGCTAAGTTGCTTTTCATTCTCAAAATTCTCAAAAATCCCTTTTATTTTGACTAAACTAATAGAGTTATGTGTCTTCTACCACATACCGGAAAATAAAAAACAATGCTTTCCTTAGGGAATTTAAAGGGGGAAAAGCTTAATTAAAAGCAACAGGTGCTAACAGTTATCAAAGGACAAGATGAATCCACAGGAAAGTAATTTTCATATTATTTTCGCCATACTAATAAGTGAATAAAAAGTAACTTTTGTTTTAAACCAAGTTTTAAAGTCTAAATAGCTTCCTTCTTTCCATCATGGATACCCCTAAGCATCTATATTTTATACAACGTATTTTACTTACCCCCACTTGTCCTCACACTCCACAATGAACTCCAGCCGACCCACTCTGGGAGATGGGAGGGGCATGTCTCCTGTGTGCTCCTAGTCAGCCCCAGCACGGCAGCCGAAATGCCCTTACATTTCCTTTCCCAAAACAGTCGTCACCACTGCCAACCCTGCTCTGTCCACAAGCAGGCTGCAGTGGCTGAAATGCTGATGCAGTGAAAGGGAACTGGAAGACAGCTGATTGCCACACCTATTGGAGAGGGAGGCGGAGAAGCCCGTTCCCTCTGAGGAAGGGGAATGGCATCTTCAGAGGTAGAGATGCCAAGATTGGAATTCTGCAGAGAGCTTTGTGTCAGCCACTAGCACACAGTAGGTTTGCAGTACTGTCAGGAAATCTGGATCTGGAAAAAGCACCCAAGTGGGACCTGAGGAACAAAGACTCAAGTCCCAACTCTGAAACAAAGTTGCTGCCTGACTCCAGGCAAGTTACCGCTTTCTGGTCTCAGTTTCCTTGTTTGTAAAATAATAGTGTTTCAAAAAGTAAATCTCCAAGTGGCTTCTAGTTCTGAGATTCCAAGGCCCTGCTAATGTTCATGAGCATAATAAGTAGTAAATTACCATTTATTGAAAACATCCTGGCCGGGCACGGTGGCTCAAGCCTGTAATCCCAGCACTTTGGGAGGCTGAGGCGGGTGGATCACGAGGTCAGGAGATCGAGACCATCCTGGCTAACATGGTGAAACCCCATTTCTACTAAAAATACAAAAAACTAGCCAGGCGTGGTGGCAGGTGCCTGTAGTCCCAGCTACTCGGAGGCTGAGGCGGGAGAATGGTGTGAACCCGGGAGGCGGAGCTTGCAGTGAGCCGAGATCCTGCCACTGCACTCCAGCCTGGGCAACAGAGCGAGACTCCGTCTCAAAAAAAAAAAAAAAAGAAAGAAAAGAAAACATCCTGTGTACTATCTATCATATTAGGTATTTTATGTATATCATCTCATTTAATCCCAGAATACTGAGATGGGATTTATCAACCCCATCTTATAGATGAGGAAACTGGTAAACTCACTCCATGAATCCCCATGAAAATAAAGGATCATCATATCCATTCAGTGTTTTGAATTTAAACAGAGGCATTCAATCTTTGTGCCTGAAATTGAGATGACATCTGAGAATGGAATTTCTGCACTGCTGGGAGATTAATGTGTTTACAGTCCTCTGCTGGTATAATTCCGAGGTACTAGTATTTATGGTTATGGCTGTTCATGCTACTGCAAAATCCATTTTCCACCTGTTGCTTTTTATTAAACCTCCCTAAAGGACATGAAATATTTCTTTCTGCAGATTCTAAAAACAGGATGCTGAAATATGTGAGCAGAAGCATCGTGTGCGGAGTTACCATTTGGAATTTTCAAATGCTATAAAACACAATGTTTACAACCAATTCATCATTTATAAAAGTTTATTGGATTAATATGCCAATGGACTCACTGGTATCCCGCCATTTATTGATACGAATACATCAAGCGGTAGGCTGACATTTAATATTTATTAATAACTTCTGTATTTCTTTGTCTATTTCATAGTTTCCTTGCATTATGCTCTTTTATCTTTATTGTCATTCATCCTATTTTAAGTTAACTTTTTATTTTAGAATAGTTTTAGATTTATAGAAAGCTACAAAGATAATATGCAGAGTTTCAGTATAAGTCATGTCTTACATCTTACATTCCTATGGTACATTTATCACAGTTAATGGTTAAACACTGGTACGCTACTATTAACTAAATCTATGCTTTATTTGGATTTCATTAGTTTTTCCCTAATACGTGTTTTCTGTTTTAAGATCCCATCTAGAATGCCATATGATATTTAAGCATTATGTCTCCTTAACTTTTTCTGGACTTCCCTTGTTTCTCAGACGTGCCTTGCTTTTGATGGCCTTGACAGTTTTGAAGAATACTGGTCGGGTATTTTATAGAATATCCTTCAATTTAGGTTTGTCTGATATTCTTTCCATGGCTGGAGATACAGATTTTTGTGAGGAAAAAGTACCATTCTTTTAACCCTGAGGGAAAAGAGGGAAAGGACCACTCCTATAACATTATATCGATCATCCCATTTTTTAATGTTATGTTTAAGTTCAATCAAAACCTTAAACTGAATATAGTTAAATTATAGAAAGGAAAAATTAGATATCAAGCTACTCAGGAATCTAGTATTTTATACTGTGGACAGAGTGACAGAGAGGAATTAATTTTTGCACCCATTTGAGATGAAGGTAGACCTAAGATTCTAGCAGAAAGCCAGCTAATTACAAGAGAGGTGACTAGTGAGTTCTTTTGAAACGCTTGCCAAGGCAAACTTCCTATAAAAACAATCCAGAGGAAGGCACGTTTTAAGAGAAGTGCTGTTTCAGCCTAGCATGGTCTCCTCTTTCAAATGATACTTTCATATATTTGGTGGTATTTTTTTCCTGTTGTCAAACAATAAAATCCCTATAAACTTGGGTTTGGAATACATGCTAAGAATTAGTTCCACAGAAAGTTATCCTCTAGGTAAGTTATAACTATGGAAAAAAAGAAGTCAGACTTCGGCTGAAATATGTGTTTCCTGCTATTATATATTTTTTGCTCACAGTTTGTAATTGAAGGTCTATTCCTAAGGGAAAAAAGTGAGGAACTGATGTAATGTCACAAATTCTGCTAAACGCTGCTCAACGAAAGATAAGGGAGAACAAGTGGTTTCTTTCTTCAAAGAATGGCTTTTTTTTTTTTTCGGGAACAGGAAAGGGAAAAAAAAATGAAGGGGGGAAAAAAGTTTTACAGCACTGCTATATATAACCTTCCACTTCGGCAGAGACACAGAATAATTATGGAAACAAATTTGGAAAAATAGTTTGTGGTGCAGAAAGAGGATATTAGACTTCAGCTAGCAAGTCTAGGCATTCAAAACACATGTGAATAAGAATTTAAGGGCTTAGCTGGCTAACCCACTGTTATGGGCTAAATTGTCTCCTCCTCCCTCCCCCAATTCATATCTTGAACTCCTAACCCTTTCTAACTCAGAATGTGACTGTAGTGACTATAAGGAGGTCATTAAGTTATATGAGGTCATCTGAGGGGGCCCTAATCCAATATGACAGTGTCCTTATAAAAAGGCAAAATACGGACACAGATACATACAGGGGAAAGACCATGTGGAGATGCAGGGAGAAGGCAACCATCTGCGAGCCAAGGAGACAGGCCTTAGAACAAACCCACTCTGCTCACACCTTGATCTCAGACTTCTAACCTCCAGAATTGACAGAATACATTTCTATTATTTAAGCCACCCAATCTGTGGTACTTTGTTATGGCCATCAGAGCAAACGAATACACTCATCTAGTACTAAGAATGAAATATCAGGGTTAGTATAAGAGAGGCTGCAGGGTACAAGATGGGGTGGACATGATATCTCAATGAATTGTCAATTATATGAAAATCTTTCTTTTTTATTTTTTGTGACAGGGTCTCACTCCCATCACCCAGGCTGGAGTCCAGTGGCACATTTACGGCTCGCAGCCTTGACTTCCCAGGCCCAGGTGATTCTCCTACCTCAGCCTCCTAAGTAGCTGGAACTACAGGAATGCATAACCATGCCTGGCTAATTTTTTGTATTTTTAGTAAAGACAAGATTTCACCATGTTGCCAGGCTGGTCTTGAACCCTTGGGCTCAAGCAGTCACCTGCCTTAGCCTCCCAAAATTCTGGGATTATAGGCAAGAGCCACTGCACTGGTCTTTCTGTCATGATTTTCAATTCTAAGTGCAACTGCTAATGACTTTTCCTGTAGTCTCAAACTCCTTTTTTTCACTCCCTTCTCCCAATCCCTGCCAATGTGGATCAAACACTCCAAAGACAATACTATAATTTGAAGGGGGAGGGGAACTTCATAGCTTGTGGTTATAGAAAAAAAATGTCTTCATTTACACTTAAGCATAAGGATTTAACTTCAAAATAATCCATTCATTAACCTAGTCCAATTTTTTTGTAACTTTTTCCCTGAGTTCCAAACCAGCATTTCTAATAGTCTGCCAGACATCTGCACATGAATATCTTTTAGAGATAGCCAACTCAATATATCCAAAAGAGAATGCATCTTTTCTTTTGGAGCCCATTTCTCATTCCCATGTTCCCATGATTCCCATTAATGGCATCAGAATCCTCCACATTGCTCAAGTCCAAAATGCAAATGTCATCTTCCTAAGATTATCTGTTGTATTTCATCAGTTCTAAGATGTACACTTTTTTTAACCTCTGAAATAAAGATGCATTTTTCATTGCTAGTGGCTTAGCATTGTGTCATCATTGAATTAGCAGCTTTTTAAAATGAGCTATAATTTTTAAAAATGGTGTGTCTCATCATTGATGGCATATTACATTTAGTGAAAAGCAAATCCTGTCTCCTCATCTCTAATCCCACTGCTTCTACTAAGGTTTAAGTGTTCATCCTCTCTCATTCGGACTACTTATCTCCTACTTGACTTTTATTGCTGGTATCTTACCATAATCAGCTTTCTACAGGGCCACCTCAGTTATCTGGAACACAAGATTCCCTTGTTTTCAGTGGCTCTTACTGCACACAAAATGAGTCCAAGCACCCCCAGATGGCATTTTTGGTCTCAGCTTACTATTCCTGGTCCAGTTTCCAAGCATGGATTTTTCTCAGGGATTCTGTGTCCAGCTGCAGCCACTGGACCCAGTGCAAATAATGCAAATGATAGCCATTTCCAGATAAGACCCAGGTTCTTCTGACTCAGAGCCTTTCTCATTCCATGCCCTGAAGCTAGTTTTTCTTCCTCTAACTCCATGATCTTCACTATTTGTAGATGCCCTGTTCAAATCCCAGCTCTTCCAAAGTTCTTAATCACAAATCAAAATTTCTTCCTTGGTATTTCTTGCATGTTATGCTTCATCAACATTTCACAGTCTACCTTACATTTGACCTCTCTTCTACATTTGTCTTCTAGAAAGTAGTCTCCTAAAAGGCAGGAATTATGTCTTGAAGTGGATTTTTACTTGGAAGGCATGAGAGAGAACACATCATCTCTATTTGGTGTATATGTGCAGAAGAAAATTAGAAAAAAGACCTTGGATGTCATGCAAGAAAGGCTGTCCAAGGAAAACTGTGTTATCTTTAAAGTCCTATAAGCACAAGGAGCCCATGTTCAGGAGAATGAGAGATCCATGCCCTGGCTGCTCAATAGATGGATACAACCATTTCATTCACTGTGACAAGAAACTTCTAAAGAGCTCCCAGAGATCCCTTCCTCCTGGCATTCAGACCCTTGTGGAACCTCCTCCCCTTGGGTGTGGGCTGGACCTAGTGACTTGCTTTTAATTAATAGAATAAGGCAGAATTGATAAAACATCACTTCAGAGATTAGGTTATAAAGGACTGTGACTTCCATCTCGCTTGTTGTTTCCCTCCCTCCCTCTCTCTTTCTTTCTCTGGCCTTTCCTGCTTGCTCACTCCGATGATGCAAGCTGCAACCCTTAAGCTGTTCTATAGAAAGACCCACATGGCAAGTAACCAAGGATGGCTTTGGCCAACAGCCTGTGAGGAACTGAATCCTGCCAATATCCACGAGTGAGCTTAGAAGCGGAAGTTCTAAGCTCCCCACTCTGGCCTGGAAATGAAATGACCAACACCCTGAATGCAGCCTTGTAAGGGACCCTGAACCACAGACCCAGCTAAGCCTTGCTCATATTCCTGACCCATGAGAACTATGAGATAATAAATGTTATTGTTTTAAGCCACTAAGTTCTGGGGTAATTTGTTATGCAGCAATTGATAACTAAAACCCTCACCAAATAAGAAAACCACAAGATGAGTGGAGGGACAAAAAATTCTTATTAAGTCTTCCCAAATACCCACAAAAGATGTGCAAGGGGACTAACTTGTTGGTCTGATCCAAGCACATCAGTAACAACCAAAAGCCAGCCTACACCAGTGGGCATCAGAACTCCCCTTCACCCGGTCCAACCTACAGTGGAGAATTGCTCTCGCCATCTGACACACTTTTATCACTGTATTCACCATGTGGTCAAGCCTTTTGGTTTAGGTCATGAATCATCTGTTGCCCTGGTTTCCAAGCGTGATGTACAAAGTGAGAGATAAATGTTACTTTCGAATGTTACTCAAATGTTACCTTCACTCAGGAAGAGCCTTAAATACGTTTCTGAGGTGTTGGGATTTTATTCCACATTCAGTAGGGAGCCATATAAAATTATGAGATGAGGGACACAAGATGACCTGTACTTTTTTTACAAGCTAACTGTGAAGGCTGTTTCAACCAGCAGCAAACAAGCTCTATCAACCTGGGAGGCGGTAAATAAACTTAGATTCCACAAGTTCATATTCCACCTTTCAACTGAACGCAGGTGGAATGCACCAAAGACCTCATGTGTTTTGCTGATTTTCCCTGCAGTGTGTAGTCTTTCATGGCTAAACCTACTAAAATGCTAACCACCACTCTTACGTTGGCTTGGCGTTGGCATCAAACTTGAGAGCAGCAAATTGAGCATTCCCTCTGTGTGTGGTGTGGGAACACAACCGAGGTTTCTCATACTGTGCCAGGGATGAGGATAAAAGGAAAGTGTGTCATTAAATTCCATTTTGGCTGAGAAACTTCACAATGTCTATTCATTTCCCTCAGTGAAATATGCCTCCTTCACACAGAACATCACTCGGCTACCAGTTTTTACTTGTTCCCCTAAGGAAGGGCAGGACGACCCCTAGAGAGTCCAGGTCGTACCATGCTACTACTACAGAGAACACAGGGTAGCAGGAAAAACACATGAGAGTTTTTATTCGAAGCCCTTCCTTCCCCCCTACCCATGAATGAGAATTCTGTCTTCCTGTCTCTGAGTCTTTGTTGTCCAGAATCAGAATCGGGGGCAAAAGGAGCCGAGTCTAGCTGGATTGATTTGCACTGGAAAGGGCTAACCGTTAGTCATAGCAGACAAAAGGGTAAGAAGCAAGGAAGGCAAGAACTAGCACAGTGTGAGGCTCAAAGATTTGAGGTCACTGGGGTACAGAGAGGTTTTGGAGGGTTGGCAACTATAAGGTGTGTGTGTGTGTGTGTGTGTGTATGTGTGTGTGTGTGTGTGTGTGAAAGAGACAGAGAATGAATGTAGAAGAGAAAGAGAGACAGGAGAGCACTTTAGGAAATTCTGTTGCATATTATGAATGAAATCACTCTGACATATTTTTTAAAGATTCCATTAAAGAATTCTAAAGCTTTCCTATGATCACTTGTTAGGTGTGGCCACGTGAAGCCTGATTTGATAGTGGCCATGGTAGAAATATTACATGGAGCAGTGCCTTTTTCATAAAGGCCACTTCCTGAATTTGGTTGAGTTAGTACATTTTAAATGAGAGTCTGTTTTCTAACAACTTAGGTCTCCTTAGACATCGCTGTCTCCAAACAAATTTTCTGAAAGTGTTGAGATTCAATTCTATAGCCTAAGGTCTAATGGAGAGAGTGTAACACAATGGAAAAGGCACAGACACAGAGCTAGGCAAACCCAGGTTCAAGTACCAAGTCTGCCTCTTATTAGTTGGAAAGCTGGTGACATTTCTTTGAACTTTAGAGTAAAGGTACAGCAATAATGACATCCCAGGTGTGTTGTAAAGATTAGGAAGGATGATCTAGCACTACACCTGGGGTGGAGTAGGAATGTGATACGTGATGGTTATCACTGTGGTAACTTTCACCTCTAACCTCCCTCTTGCCTGCCTTGCCTTCCTCCTGGCCAGACAAAAAGACTTTTTTTTTTTTTTGAGACAGAGTTGCACTCTTGTAACCCCGGCTGGAGTGCAATGGCACAATCTTGGCTTACTTCCTGGGTTCAAACAATTCTCCTGCCTCAGCCTCCTGAGTAGCTGGGATTACAGGCACACACCACCATGTCTGGCTAATTTTTGTATTTTTAGTAGAGACGGGGTTTCACCATGTTGGCCAGGCTAATCTCGAACTCCTGACCTCAGGTGATCTGCATGCCTTGGCCTCCCAAAGTGCCAAAGGGATTACAGGCATGAGCCACCATGCCTGGCTGAAAAACAACAGTTTTAACTGGAGGAGAGACAGAGCCCAGAGAACAGAACTTTAAGCAGTTTTTTCTAAGGTAAACTATATATCTTATTGGAGGGAAGGTAAAAGTTCTAGAACTTCTAAAGGAAGTTATAAGAATATAAACGAAAAGAGAAGACATTGATCAGGATGAGTTGAGGCACACCAGAGCTAATTCTTAGGTAGGATTTGCAGGAAAACCTTTCTTGACAGTTAGACATCCAAAGCACCGAGGACCCCAATTTATTGCATTGTTATCTTCCTAAAAAGATGAAGTCTGCATAAAGGCTTTTCACTCGTACTACTCAGGTTAACAGTCTTGTATGTCTAGTTTTGTCCAAAACAATATTTTTATTCTTCTCATAATGTGGAAATCTCTACAGCTCTTTCATCACTTCCCCTACTCTGATCTCACTCAACGAAATGGCAACTGTTCTGATGTCAGTTTCATAAAATAAAGCAGATAACTTTGGAAAGCTTTCTAAAGTCTAAAGAACGTATCCATGGCAGGAAGCTCTAA
The DNA here is from genome assembly GCF_008728515.1 of Papio anubis. NCBI lineage: Eukaryota > Metazoa > Chordata > Mammalia > Primates > Cercopithecidae > Papio > Papio anubis. The sequence continues at coordinate 144,996,339 of NC_044978.1, forward strand.
CCATATTTGAAATCTTATCTTTGATTAGAGAAAAGTACATCCTTTGCCCCAAAATGCGTTTCTGAGTGGGTTAGGGTACCAAATGGTAGGATCATCTGACCACTCACATTCCTGCTTATCAGCTAGTGTCAAATTTCCATCGTTCATCAGGCTAAGAAGTGATACGTGAGCTCAGAAAGATAATTTGTAGGTATTGGCCAACAGAAAGAAAAAAAAAGATGAACTTAAAAAGTGAGTTTTTGCCTTCCTCTCTTTTTCAAAAAAGGTGAAATAATCTGTCATTAAAATGTGTCCCATCTTCAGCTGGGAACACTGGATATGTAATAAGCAAGGAGAGGGGTGGCCAGGGCTCAGGATCCATCTCATCTTTTACTGTTTGTCTAACGTGGGGCAAATAACTTCCCTTTATGGACCCACATGTCCTCATCTGTAAAACAAACACATCTAAGATGTCCTTCTAAGATACATCTAAGAAGTAAAATTGTCTTTTCCTCAGATCACTTTTATCCTCATAGACCCATGGAAAAATCAAACAGTATTTTATGACAACTCTAAGAAGGTTCAGCACTCAGGGGCAGAATCCACAAATATCATCTATTTCCAATTATACTTCACATGTGCATATGTGCACACACAATGGCTGTCACAATTCAAATCTGTGCAAGAAAAAGCTTAATCCCCAAACTCCAATCATAAGCAAAGATTTCATACAACCACAGCTTTTGCACAAAACCCAAAGCTCCTGGGATGAAACAACATTTAGCATGATCTCTAATGACCACTAAATTGAGTTTCAAGATGTGGCTCGATTGTACAAAACTGACAAGCTAGCAGACTGAAGTGCAGCATTTTTTAAAAACTTTGGTATGCCAAGACCTAAATTTGAGGACTTTTTGTCTGGCAGCAGCAAACAGTATCACTAACACCTAAAAGAGAATGCAAGCATCTGCAGGCAGTCACCACACGGCTTCATATGTCAGCAATCGTTACAGAAGAAATGCAGACCCAGATCCAGGGTCTTTGCATTCTTGCCAGGAAATGATTTTCAACTACTTTGTTTTAACACCTTCACCCCTGAATTCTTTGTAACCACAGCTTAACTCAGCGGCTAAAATACACCTATTCATGCCTTTGTAAATCTACATATGTTTATAATTTGAGATTGCTATGTGAAAACACACTTTTCTATTTATCTTCAAGTCAAGCAGCTGGGCCACCTTAATGGACTGGCTTCTCAACGCTAGCCCATTAAGACACACGGGCATGGGTTCCAGGCATAGAAACCCTCTGGCCACATTTCTCAGAGCTCTATGGCCCCTGCTACTACAGACTTCTTGATCAATAGATGGTCAGTGGCCTGTCAACCCCTGACAAAGTTAAAAATCCAACCTGATGTATTCAGAAGCATTTCAGGGATTTTTCTACCTGCCCTTTCCTGACTGTCATGAATATTAGGAAGAAGAAAATATTGTTTGAAAAATGCCCTCACACAAAGGCTGCATCTCTACTAACAAGATGATCTCTGCCATCTTCAAATCTATTACTTGAGGTTCCCTATGTCTCACCTGAAAATAACAGAATTAATGTATTTTAATCCTCAACTTTTTATATTGAAAAACTTCAAACCTACCAAAAGGTTGCAAGAATAGTACCATGACCCCGTACGCCCTTTATCTAGAGACAGTATTTTGCCACATTTCCACCCTTCTTCCCTTCCTTTCTCCCTCCCTTCCTTCCTTTCCTTCCTTCCTTCTTATCTCTGTGTATATGAAATTATATATTATGTACCCAGAATTTTTTGCTAAACATATTCAGGATTGGTTGTATACATCACGACATTTGATCTCAGAATACAGCATATATATTTGCTGTCTAAGATCAAGAGTATTCTCCTCTATACACAAAGACAACTATCACATACAGGAAATATAACACTGAGAGAATACTATTATCTAATACTCAATTTATACTTAAATTTCCCCAATTGTCTCAGTAATGTCTATTATAGTTGCTTTTTCCCAATTAAGGATCATGCACTGCATGAGGCTGTCATATTTCTTTAGTCATCTTTAATCTACAACAGTTGTCCAGCCTTTTGGGGATGGGGCAGTATTTTTAATGACGCTGACAGTGGTGAAGAGGACAGGCCAGCTGTTTTGCAGTATGTCCCTGAATGTAGATTTGTCAGATTGTTTCCTGAGAACTGTTGTGATTTCTTAGTGCATTGTCAGGACATCTAACATCATTTGGACCCATTATAGATATCGGTAAGTTAGATCATGGCCAACTACTTAAAGACATAGTGTCTTAACATGAATACGAAACCATTTACAGGCCTTTAATTTCAAACTGTTAACCATAGTTATTTAAAGTCTTACTTTCCAAAATATATTTCAAAACAGAGCTGACTTTTCTGTCTCTCAAGTATTAACTCATTTTCTCCTATACCAGGGGATGCTCTCTGTATTCTATAATAAAAGACCATAATGGACTATAAATATTAAAGGTTTCACAAAGGAGGCTGTTTTGTGTTAGATCTTTAGTTTTATTTAATTTTTTATTTTTTAACTTAAAAGATGTGTTAGTCTGTGTTAGATCTTGATAGACAAATATAATTTTGTCAAAAAGAGCAGGGGGAAAACATTCAATGAATAACACATATCACAAGAAAAGGCATCATTCATGGGAGTGAAGAGTGTTTGCGGAACTGTGAGTCAACTATTATAGTCCAGGCAAGAGATGAGGATGGCCTGCTCTGGGGCAGTGGCCAAGGAAATACAGACAAGTAGACAGATGGGAAAATTCTTTGATAGCTGAACTGGTGCGACTGCATGTCTATGATGCCTTCACTGACATTGGGAAATAGGTGCACGGGACTGGTCATTCAAGTCTCATTTGAATATGTTAAGTTTGAGGTGCTTGTAGGAAATCCAGATGGAACTGTCCAATAGACAGAACACCAGGTCTGGAGTTTAGGAGAGAGTACTTGATGAGAAATGCTGCTTTGGGTCCATATCATGGAAAGCTGAAGTCATGGACACAGACAAGAACATGAGTGTAGAAAGGGAGGCACAGGCACGACATGAGAACCCTGGAAGTACATGAACATAACAGGGGGTTGTGGGGTGGCAATCTGTTTCCCACCAGGGCCACAACTAGTGCTCTGCTTTTTGTGGAAATGTTGATCTGAAGGCAAATGAAGCAAAGAAAAAGAGTTTGACCAGATTTGTAGATTCAGGAGTCACTAGTGAATGGGTAGTAGGTGACTTAAGAAAGTATTTTTTTGGACTAAAGATAATAAATTAGTAAATAAAATATAACTGATACAGGGTGAAGGTAAGTAGGGGAGGTGTTCACTGAAAAAGGGCAAAAAAAAAAAAAGGTGATAGCAAGGACAAAGTGAAAAGGAAATCCAAATGAAAAAAGAAAGTAGAGGAATACTAGTCAAGAACATAAATAGAAGGAAAGAAGATGAGGTCACCTTGCCTTCTTGTATCAAGTTACCCGAATGCTCCAAGACAGAGGCAATATGTGAGAAACAACATTTGATCTGTGATAGGAAATAATATAAAGACAAATGCATGTGCCCCTAAGAGTTAATTTTACTAAAATTATTTATGATTTCCATTTTAAATTGAGGTTTCGAAACCCTTTTCTCTTTAGCTACTGAACTGGGAGCGACTTGTTTCTCCTCATCTGGATCTTCCTGGGGCCTTCCTTAGTTTTATGTTGCAAATTTTGCTTCTATAACATTAAACCCCAGAGCTCCAAGGTCCAAAAAGTTGCCATAGGCTTAGGGACAGATATTCATCAGGATCATTAAGACCTTGGCTTTAACATTTACGAGAGGTGAATTTACTAAATGTTTAAAAATAATTGATATATGTATACATTAATATATAATACTCATATATTATTTATTATATGGAACTATTCAAATATATTCCTTCCAAATATATGTATCTATCTCGATATTAACTTACTTGGTTACATGATTCTGAAGAACAAAATTAGAAGGATTTTTAAGGACTAATCACCAGTTCACTACCAACCAATATGGGGAATAAAATGCATCCGCAGAAATGGCAGTTCTTCAAGAAAACATCTATTTCATTCAATCTGCTGAAACCATGTACCTTCCTCCAAGGACCCCTCACAGTTCTCAAACACAATTGGTTTTTTGTCACATCTAATTTCAATTAGTCATCGTGATATGGCTAAGAAGCTTTTTAACAACAATCAGTAAGGTCTATGTAGGATCCTGCTTAAATTCTTGACATTCTTCTCATTGCTTTCTGCAAAACCACATGCGCAGAAGGCGATCACAATGGAAACAATCAGTGAGTCATTACCAAGCTATATACTTCCTCAGCTCTCTCTCTGTGCGTGCGTGCGTGTGCACGCGCACGCACATATATGCCAATTCCTTCCGAAACTGAAATTTGATTGTCTTCCTGATCTTTTACTTCTTTCCTTTTTCTACACAAAGGCAACATCGATGAAGCAATTAAAATTAGTTGCCAAGAATTACAAGACATACCAATGCATGAAAAAAATATTCTGCTTCTAACCACATATGAACATGTAAGTTTTAGATTTTATGTGGATAAGTTCAGAAGGGCAAGGATTCTGTTTAAACAGTTTTCCAGATGATGTCAGACCACCTTAGTGTCCCAGTACGTCTTCAGAATAGTTGATCTACAATTGTGGTATTTAAATAATATTGAAAACAGCAATTTATTATGACACTATTGTTTTCTCTTAAAATTCTCTTCCTCTCTACCTCCCCTACCCTCCATTCTAGTGGAACGCAGTGATGAACTGAAATGAGAAAATGTAATTAAAATCACATTCCTCCCCCAAGGGTCAACCTAATTATCAGCCTCTCACCCCAAAACAAATTTAGCTCTTTGAGAATGAAGGTCCTTATTACTCATGGAAAAAACACCAACAAAGATTAACATGCCATTTAGGCATGACTGCAATCTTTCATTTTAAGTGACCTCTTCGTTTAATGGATTCAATGCGTTCTCATTCAAGTGGAATATATATTGTGGGAGAGAACTGTAATAAATGGTACTGTCATGACCCCTAGGTTAGAGCAAAGGAATATTGGAAAATAAATCTCAATTCCACATACTCACCAGTCCTGCAATGGGGGTAGGCAATCTATTGATCTTTTTAACAAGTCCTGGCTTTATAGCATTCAGCAACCTGTCATGAAAAAGGCAGAATGTCAGGTGAGACATAAAGCAAGATGGATCACACAAATCACCTTTATCCAGGGCTACAGCTAAATTGCTGGATAGGAAAAGCAGTGAATTCAAAGCATGTAGTAAATCTCAATAATCTATCAGCTTTCATGCATATAAGTGAAGAGCTTTGCCAATATCAAGTTGGTCCATGGCAGGTGAAGTTTTAGAATTTAGAAATGTTGAGAGAGGAGAAAGGGTAGAGACTGAAGAGGGCTTCAAGGAAAAGGACAAGGGGGAGAGCTGGATTAAGGTTGTGAGGGAATTATCTGGAACTGGAGCCAGGTATTACAACTCAGGTAAAGCTTGTTGCCAATTTTCCTGGCTAAGACAGGGGTCTCTCCAGGGATGCACTAAATTCAAAGACCAGTATCTATCTTTACAAATGATTTGCCAAGACAAATTCTAAGTCAGACCCTACTTGCTCTTTGAGGAGAGTGGCTTTTTCAAAGTGGTTGAGCTTCACTTTAAAAAGGGAAGAATATGTTTAATAAGAGGTTAGCCAATCATATTCTGAAGATTTTAAACAAGGCTGACCAAGAGTCCCTAGGTACAAAAGATATTTGAGCAAAAGATTTTCAGCTAAAGATTGAAATTATATAACAATGGTTACACAAGCAAGGGAATGCAAGAGAAACAACTATCATTGCTTGTTTTCAGGACATAAAAATCCAGAGTGAACAGAAACAAGGAGAGCAACTTATAAAACTAAAATGTGGTTAGCATCGGGGTAATTGGGTAAAGTGTAGCATTTGCAAAGTAGGTTATTCATAAATAAGTGATTGAAGGTAAGGGGCTGGAGAATGTAGAATATTATTTCCACATTCAGGAATCAGGCAATTAGGTAACTTAGAATACTGTGCAAAGAGAAACTTAGGGTAGAAGTGTATTATAATTGAGAGGTCAACAAACTACAATCCCTGGGCCAAATCTGGTCTAACACCTGTACTTATAAATAAAGTCTTACTGGAACAGGAATATAACCATCCTCATTCATTTACATATTGTCTATGGCTACTTTTGTGCTACAACTGCAGAGTTGAGTAATTACAATGGAGACCTGAGGGGCCACAAAGCATACAATCTTCACTATTTGGTGCTTTATGGAAAAAGTTTGCTGACCTCTGTTAAAATTCATGCAATCCAAGGTTATAACAAATTATAAAGAACCTATGCTTGCCAGATTTCTATAGATCAGTAACAAAAATTTTCCAGATGATTTAATAGTCTTGAATTTAAACTATCTTTGACTTTGATACCACTATATATTTATATGTTGAGAAATGTCCATACAGTGATTGTGACAGGATATTCCATTTTTGCATGCAAGATTAATTGGCTGCTGTCAGTAATTTTCATGGCAATTCCAACATGCTGCCACCAAGAGGCAGTACTCACAGTGCACAAGTGCTGTTTTGCCCACGGAGAGCCAAGCTGGCTGCTCTTTTCATGAATGCACTTATTTTTTAACTATAAATTTAACCTTTTAAAAATGCTTCTTTAGAACTTATTTTTGAATTATTGGTGTCACCAGTTGGAAGGCAATTTGTTCACTCTTCTCATTTTATAGTTCAGAAAACTGAAGCCTGGTGAAGTCTGAATTGACGTCTGAGTGACTTCCCCATAGCTGATTAGTAGCACACTCGGGCCCAGAATCCAAATTTCTTAGATCAGTGCTTTCTATCAGGTGGTGTAAATATCCCAAATCTCCTGGTTTAAAATACACAGATAGGTATCTCCAAAGTCACATTTTTAAATGTACAAAATTCTTTTACTCACTACTTTTGCTTTTCTCAGATACATTACTTTCCTTACTAGTTTTTAACAGTGTCATTTTAAACTGAATTTTAAGATAATATTTGTGTACAGTTGTTGACAATTCAAAAACATCAAAAGGATATACAGTAAAATATCTTACTGTCACCTTTGTACCACAGGACTCCAGCCTACTCTCTGAAGGCAACCTGAAAGACTTTCTAGAGGAGAATTTATTTTAAAAAAATATAGAATTTAAAAATATATATGTGTAGCTTATAGTATACACTGTCCTACACCTTGCTTTTCACTTAACAATGTATTTTGGAGGTTGAACAATTTACCTTGGAGACTCCTTATCCATACATATGGAGCTAAGCCCTTTTAAATAGCTGTGGACCACTAATGACTACAGAGCTGGCAGATTAAACACTCTGTCTAATAGTTTTAGATTTTCCTAATAAGATGAAATACCATTGCTACCAGACAGACTAAGATCTGAGCCTTGTTGTTAACTAGGCAAAGTAGAAAAAATAACAAAATGTCCTACCCCAAAATTCATTATTTAAAAATTATCTTTTAAAGAAGTATGCTTTTTGTCCTTTATATCTAAGAACTATATTAATATTGGCCCCAAAACTCCTCTTTTACATATATTTAGATTTTTAAGCTGTTTTTAATATTTCGTGGTATTCATCCTTTGTAAAAATTACACTTACATAGCAGAACCTTCCCTATCACATAAAGGGAAGATTGGAAAAAAAATCAATCAATCAATCAACTGACTTATAACAATAGGCCTTACTTAAAAGAAGCAGAAACTATGATCTCTCTCACATTGTTTTACTGTAAATTAAAAAATAAAAAGCCATAATGTTCACTTTCAAGACTGAGACAGCTGTATTTTTTTTCTGGTAAACATTGCTCCAATCCTGTGCTCTGTTTATAATACACAACAATAAAAGATAACATTGAATTCACATTGTTGAAATGTTCAACACCTGCTTATCTTGTATTTTGTGTTAAATCAAGGACATCTTTTGTGTAAGAGATTTTTTGAGTAAAAGTCAAGGATATTCACTTGCAATTTTATTAAAAACCACCATGCCATCCTATATAAGCTAAAATATAAATATTTTCAGTAAATACTTATTGATGACATGCTTTAAAGTGATTATGCTGATCATGGTATGTTATATTTATATAACTTCTGGGGTGCATTATTTCCCAAAAGTCCTGCCCTGTAGAGACAGGTCATGTATGTGTCCCACCATTTTTGTAGAAGAAAAAATGAACCCCAAAGACATGCACAGCTAATCTGAAGCACAGCTGGGACAGTTTTTACCTCTTAGGCCATTTTATATCACAGTTTGGTGCTTTAGAAAGTCCAACCTCAGTATGTGTCATCAAAGCGTAATTCAAAACAAAACACAAAAATAAAAAACCCAAACAAATACTACCTAAATACAATGGGATAATATCAACACCAGGTGGGAATAAAAGGAAAATGGAAGACAGTGTCTGTTGGTGAAGTGTAAGACACATAGGATCCAAGTTCCCTCTACAGATGACCTGCAACCTCATCACCAGGAATTCCAGAGGAAAGGACGCTGTCATCCACTTGGAAGAATATCTCCACTCAGCAGAACCCTATGCAAATTTCCTGCCTGTGGTTCCCAAAACATATGGCTAAAGGTCTTAACAGGTAGTCTGTTCTCTCTGGTAGGAGATCATCTTTGTATTCATCAAAAGATGAATTTTCTGGAAAATTAGCATAATCCTACACAACAAAACTATTAGGCATTTGTACCATCCCATGTCTTCTGTGCTAAATATACCCAAAACTACAACAAAAATAAAGAAAATGTTTAAATGTCAAAAATGTAAGAGCCAATGAGAAGAAACTATTTTCAGATATTTACTGTTTATCCAATATCCTTGATCAAGTGCCTGCTATGTGTTGTCCACTATTCTAGGCACAGGAAGGGCAACAGTGAACAAGACAAGCAAAGTTCTTATTCTTTGGAATTTGTAATCTTGTTACAGTGAGTGGATGGGGCAGTGGGGGGAACAGAAAACAGGTAAATAAATGAGAAGAAAATTTCAGATAGCACACAAGTGCAGTAATAGGCCATGCAGTAGTACTCTAATTGTATGGTCTGAAGGCTGCTGGGGAGGTCACATTTAAGAAAAAAGTTGAATGATACAAAGGAATTAGCCAAAGAGAGACTGGAGGACAAGAGTTCCAGGCAGATTGAACAGTCAGCAGAAAGGCTTTGAGGTAGGAGTGGGCTTGGTATATTCAAGAGATAACCAGAAGGCCAATGTAGCTGAGCAGAGTGAATAGAAGGAAGAGGTCTGGGACTAGAGGGCCACGGTGTAAGCAAAATCCAGGCCCAGGTAAGGCATCTAGATTTTTTATCTTAAGTTCAATGCGAAGCATAAGAAGGCTTGTAAAACAGAGACTGAGATAATCTGATTTATATTTTCAAAACATCACTGTTTGCAAATAGGTAAAAAAGTTACAACTATATGCATATAGAAAATTTCTGCTTATTAAAAATCATAGGTATCAGAGAGCATAGATAAAACATCACCAATAACTTACAACATTCAGCTTGATGAAGAAGAAGAGACAGTGAATTTGGAGTCAGTAGCCTAGGTTTTAAAGTTGAATCCTACACATATTAGCTATGAGTTACTGAAAAGTTTCTTAATCAGGGTCTTCTCAGTTTTCCATTTCATAAAATGGGGATTTAAAATAAGCTTTGCCTCCCATTCAGGATTAGGGTGAGAATCCAGTGGGGTGATGTCTGTTGCTAGCATTTGATAAATGGAAACTTGCAAATTCATTCACTTCCTATACTGAGCATTTCCCTTTTTGCTAGGTAACTGCAGGCTATGTTAGTTTCCATGTTCCTATCAGCCAGTTGCTAAAACCCAAAATAAAAATAAGTTTTGCTTGTTCTCTTTCTCTGGCCACCTTTAGATAAACATCTCACATAAATGAATCAAGTCAACAAATGTCTATAGCTTGCCTAGCATACACCAGCTGAGAAACAACTAGAAACAGGAAGAAAAGCTATGATCTTGGATAATCCTCAATTATGAAACAAGCTAATGGCACTGAGAGTAATCAAAAATAAATGTTAATTTTATGACAAAAATGAAATGGTGTCTACTAAACTTTTATATTCTAAATCTGAAAAACACTGCAACCCATTTCAAGTAAGCCTACGCCATATGTTCTTTCATGTACTCAGCAAGCATTTATTGGGTATGCATGATGTGTGGTCTGAAGCTGGGTTCTGGGAATACGAAGAAAGGCAGGGAAGACCTAGGTCTCCCCCGTCTCCCCCTCGTGGGGCATGCTCCCTAGTGGATTAAAAACCCACGGGAAGAACAGAACGGTGCACATACGTGTCTCACTGTCATACATCCTAATGCATGGCCATCTTAATTTTTGAGAAGGTGAATTAAAGACATGCTTTGCACACATTCTATAGAACACAGTTCTTAAAAGATTAAGAAATAATTGTTCAAATGGAATGCTGCACATGTAGGTTTATTGCAGCACTATTTATAATAGCAAAGACTTGGAACCAACCCAAATGCCCATCAATGATAGACTGGATAAAGAAAATGTGGCACATATACACCATGGAATACTGTGCAGCCGTAAAAAAGAATGTGTTCATGTCCTTTGCAGGGACATGGATGAAGCTGGAAACCATCATCCTCACCAAACTAACATAGGAAGAGAAAACCAAACACCACATGTTCTCACTTACGAGTGGGAGTTGAACAATGAGAACACATGGACACAGGAAGGGGAACACCACACGCCAGGGCCTGTCAGGGGGTGGGGGGCAAGAAGAGGGAGAGCATTAGGACAAATACCTAATGCATTTGGGGCTTAAAACCTAGATGACAGGTTAATAGGTGCAGCAAACCACCATGGCACATGTATACCTATGTAACGAACCTGCACGTTCTGCACATGTATCCCAGAACGTAAAGTAAATTAACAACAACAAAAAAGAAACGATTGTTGAGACACCCAGGAATGATGCTAATGTTCCGATTCAACCACAGACTGTATTTAATAACTCTTTGCACCCCTAATATCCAGCATGTGGTAGTCTCTCAATCATCATTTAGTGATTATGAAATACAAAGTGAAGACTTTTTTTCTACCTGCAACTTAAAAAACAAACAACCTCAAAGCCCTACTCTGCAAGAGAGAGGTTCTGTTTCAGACAGACTCTTCCAACAGCCCATATAGTAGCTCTTCAAGGAGCACAGCACTAAGAATAGTGCTACAAAATGGTACCTTATGAGACCATCTAGACATTAGGAATTATAGCAATGGGCAGCTTACATGTTATCGGACTTTAATGTGAACATTAAATGTAAAATTCTGAAAGCATTGCAAATTTAAAAAGGATTGAGCTTACTCTGTAAGTTATTCAGCTCAGAAATTTAATTCTAATAATTATCCTAGAATTTGGGGAAGAACAGAAGAGCTACCTAAATCTTAAACACAAGGTTGGAAAGTTCATGCTTAATCTCATAGGAAATCACTTTATTCTTTGCAACAAGAGATTACATCATCATCTCATTAGCTTGGTTTGTACAGCTGCAATAGGCAACTATGATCACAAAATTACCCACTTTGTGTCCCTTTTAATTTGGCTCAATAGTGTTTTTCTATGTGGTTTCCTTGATCACTTTCTGGGTTTGACTATGTACCCTGGATGAAAGTATATGCACTTTCATTTAACATAACATGGCATAAGCATGAGATCAATTTAACCTTGACCATAAACCTGTTACAGATGTCATTTTAAAAGATTTCTTTCTGGAGTTGTCCAGGCAAAACCAGGAAAACTAACAAATCCTCTGAGATCAAGAAAATCTGACTAAAATATAGGGAAAAGTGAAACATGAAACAAAGAGGAGTTTCAAATGAACAAGAGTGTTGGAACGCAAGCTGCCATCAATATCTACCAAATGCTTGTGGGGTGCTATGCACGGTTCAGAATGTGTGAAATATAGGTCACACTTAAGCCACTTGCCTGGAGCACACGTAAGAAGAGATCATAGGAGCTTTAGAAGGTTTTTGTAGATTTCGAATTCCAAGAAGTTGGGCCTGACCCCGTGAATTTCTAGGGCTCAGCAGTGCTGTTAGTATTCTAACACAGCACCTGTGACAGAGACTGCTCACCATACTTATCTTCCTGCTGTCTCAAGCACACACTGAACTTTATTGCCCAGCGTCCTTTGCAATTTGCTGTGGCTATATAATAGAGTGCTGGCCAATGGAGCACAGGCAGAAGTAATTCTATCACATGCAGGCCTGGCCCTAAAAACCCTCTCAAACAATTCTCCATTCTCTCTCCTCCACATTTACTAGTTAGATGTTGACATCTAGAAGTCCTCAGAAGTTGTGTGTTGAAGATGGAGTCTCTATTAGCTGGTGTCCCTAAACAACTGCCTAAAGCAGAGTTGTCTCCATCCTTCCCTGTTGCCAACATTAGGCCATACAAGAGTGGAAATACATTTCCACAGTGTTAAACCACTGAGATTTCGGGGTTTATTACTTACAGCACCCAGCGCTATCTTGACTGTTATACCTCTGCAGGAGGCCTTTACCCAGGTAAACTGTACTCAAGAAAATCCTGTTCCAGAATGTGAAGTTTAACACCTGGGCATGTACTTTCCTCTGGATCTTGCCGGGATGGCAGCAGAAGGAAGAAGAGCTAAAATTTGGGATACTGTAAACAAATGGACCCATTTTCCCACATTTTCTAGGGGGAAAAATAAAACCTCTTCTTGCCTGTCACATCCCTCTTAATACTAAAATACTAACACTAATAAAATCATCCATACTATAAGCATGGGAAGGAACAGACAGCAATTATTTGAATATCTTCAGAGTGCTTTGATCCATTTCCCACCTCTTTCAGAGTCCATCCTTTGCATAACTATTCTTGCTGTCCGGAAAGTATGGACTTTGGGAACTAGAAAAGGCATAAAAATAAAATCAAATAATCTAGATAAGGAGTAAAGGAACTGTCCCCAGGAGGTGAAGGCACATGTCTGAGGTCAGAGGTCCTAAGCAGTAGAGCTGGGATTATAAACTCGGGTTTCTAAATCTGAAGACAGTGCTTTTCTATGATGCTTCACTTTCTGCATTTCTACAGATAATCTCTAGCCACCAGTCTCTGCCATCCTAATCCATAGGCCTACTGCACCCAAACTGACCACTGCTAAAACCTGGCTCTGGCCAGGCTCCTTCCCTCTTCCAAAGACTTCCAGGCACCCAGGTGCCACAGGATGCCTTTCAAATGCCTTCACCTGGTAATCAAGCCCAATCACCCCCAAACTGCCTTTCCCACTCAAGACTCTCCCTGCTTTTATAAGCTACAAGCTTAGGATGACACACATGATCAATGCACCATGAAAGCTGCCAACACATGAAAAGAACTTAGTATAACTAAATAAAATGGAGACTAAAGTTACTCTGACATAGGCAATGATACGTGCAATCATCATTGTGCTATGTCGTAATTATGTTTAAATGACTGTAATTAGTATTTCCTTTGCACAGCTAAAACCTAGTTACTGCTGGGTTTGCTATCAAGAGGGTGGAGAGAAAACTCAGAAGGTGAAATTGCTGTGAGGCAGCTCTGAAGATTTCTGTATCCAGTCTTGGGGTGGAATATACAGCCAGCTCCCAACTCTTCTTTAGCAAGTTCTCAGAACAAAGTGTTCCAGGATTGGGATCCATAAAATTCCAAGAACAGCAGGAGGCTCCAGAAACAGAAAGACCTGGGTTCAAATCCTAGCCCTGTAACTCACTAGGCAAGTTACTTACGCATTTGACATCCACAAGCCTCAGTTTCTTCCTCTTTCAAATGGAGACAAAAATACCTACTAGTCATAGCTTGAGAATGTGGAATAAGTAAACCAATGCATCTAATGCACTTGGCACAGGCCTGGTATACAATATGCACTTCATAAATGGCAGGCACTATTATAATCTTCTCCAAACAGATTTCAATGCAGCCCTCCCGCTGGTGAAAATTGGCTGTGTTGATCATTGGCTCACTTCTCTTCCTGAGCATCCTGCCTGTGGCTAAAGCTAGGTTAGAAGCAATGAAAGAACAGCAGTGAGGGAAGGAGACAATGCCAATCCTTCTGAAGCACAGGCCTCTATGGGCGTAGTCTCTGGACAGCCGGAAGGCAATAGAAAAGCTGGGGATGGGGAGGAAGGAAGGGAGGATGCTGACAAAAGAAAGGCAGAAAGAAGCTCCAAAGACAGACCCGGCTGCATGATCACTGCAGCCACAGCTGGCTCCGGCCCTGCATTCTGCCAAAATCCGACTTTAACTCTTTTCAAGGCTCCCATCTCCCCAGCCTCACTTGCCGTCCTGAAGATGATGAGGACAAGCCAACAGCTGCAGAGAAAGGACAGTCTGCTCCCAATGTGGCCATAAGAATTCTGAATCTACTTCCTATTCATTCCACATCTCGTTATCAAACGTTTACCCAACACCAGCTAAGTCCAGACACACTCACAAGGCTGGGTTCAACAGTGGGGCTGACACAATCTCAGATGTGGTTTGGGTTACATCAGACTTTGTGAAGAACACTGCTTCTATAGGGAAATAACTTCCAAGTTCTAAACAAGTAACTTGGAAGAGAACTTCTGAGATGTAGATGTGCATAGTAAGGATGTAAACTAAGGACAGGCATAGCAAGATAGGTGCGGTAAGCATTTCTGCTGCTCCTTGGGAGGCATGGTGTTTTATACACCTATTTGTATTTGGGGCACAGCAGAAAGCAATCAAAAGTCTCCATTGCCAGCAGAGGTAATTGTCTAAAAAGCAAATCCATTGCTCTTCTGTATAGAGACTGTGCTGGCTGCCTATTGCTCACTGGATGCTGTTGAAAGTCCTTACCATGCTATTCAAGACTGTTCACAAACTGACCTGATACCTACCTCTCACCTCTAGTCTGCCCCACCTCGCACTTGTCCTAGCCTTTGACCCTGAGCATGCAAAGCCTCTTCATATAGCTAGGCACTTTCACATGCTTACTGCTTCCTCCCCTGAACTGCCTTTCCCACAGGCCTCCTCTCACTCCTTTGTGGCCTAGCAAACTCCTACTCATCCTTCAAAACCCAGTTTAAATGTTACCTCCTCACCAAACCATTTCTTAAGTAGAGACTGTGCCTTCCACCTCTGGGTCCCAACACTGTTTGGCTTCCCTATTTATCACACATCACAGAAACTATCTGGCTTCTTCATCAGGAAAAGAGTTAGTCCTCTCTGTAACTCCAGCTCTAGTATAAGGACCAGTCCTTCGAAGGGCCTCAATCTTTCTTTGTTGAGTGAATTGTTAATGAAATGAGCAACATTATAAAGTATTGGGAAGGACTCAAAACATCAGTTTTGGAACTATCACAGACTTTACATCTGCTAACGATTTTACAACTTTTGTTGTCGTTAGTAATTCTTTTTTTTTTTTTTTTTTTTTAGATGGAGTCTCTCTCTGTCACCCAGGCTAGAGTGCAGTGGCACGATCTCGGCTCACTGGAACCTCCATCTACCGAGTTCAAGCAATTCTCCTGCCTTAGCCTCCCAAGTAGCTGGGATTACAGGCGTGCACCACCACACCCGGCTACTTTTCATATTTTTTAGTAGAAATGGGGTTTTGCCATGTTGGCCAGGCTGGTCTTGAACTCCTGACTTCAGGTGATCCACCCGCCTTGGCCTCCCAACGTGCTGGGATTACAGGCAGGAGCCATCATGATCACATATGAATCATTCTCTCAGGACCAAGAGTAAAGTTGGATCCAAGCAACCACACTGGAGAAAGGATCATCTGATAGGCTTTTAGTTCCTTCCCACCAGTTATTACTGCATGAAGTTCCTGTTGGTCTGTGAAAGAGGGGATGGGAATGAGTGGAGTCCCCCTGCTCTTCTCTAAAGAAGAGTTAGGAGCTGGTTGGCTCCAAAGGAAGCAGTAAAGTCTCTTGGTCCTTCTTTTTTGATGTACTACGGGATATACAAATGGGGCAAGGAGAAAACAATATGGCCATCTCCCCTTGGGCAGCACACATTATTCTCCTTTACTGGGCATGCAGCAGAAATACAAAATACAGTTTTATTCAGAGGACTGGGGAATATGTTCTTGAGGCCAGAGGCTCTGGCTGGAAAATCATCACACAGCAAGCAAAACCTTTTCATCTGCAGCAGAAGAAGAGTTTTAAGTGATGCAAAAGCCATGTAGTATTTAAGTAATAACATCTTCTCGTTCTTCCACTCCATCGCCTTTCTTTGTCTGATATAACTATTTCTGATCTTAATGAACATGTCTTTTTTAGTTTTATTTTTGTAATTTTCTTTATATCTCCTTTGAAGTAGACAATATAAATATCACCAATCTATGAAACATTCTCTTCAATGATGTTCTAAAATACAAGCAGCACTTTACAATATGACACTAGTACATCAGAAATAAACTAAATGATACTTGGAATGATTCTTCTAGATGACATTTTAAACATCTTGAAGTCAAAAATTTAAATTCCATTGTGTGTGTGTGTGTGTGTGTATATTTCAACAACTTGAGATACAATTCACATACAGTTTACCCATTGAAAGTGTAGAATTCAATATTTTTGTACATTCACAGGATTATGCAACCATCACTAAAAACTAATTTTAGTTTCCCTTCCACTAGTAGAAGCCCCAAATCCATTACTTTTCACTTCCCCTCTTACTCACCCACAACTTCCAGCTCCAAGCAACCACTAATCTGCCTTCTGTCTCCATAGATTTGCCTATTCTGGACATTTATATAAATGAAATTATATAATGTGTAGTCTTTTATGACTGGTTTCTTCCACTTAACATCATGTTTTTAAGGTTCATCCAAGGTTCATCCATGTTGTCGCATGCATCAATGCTTCATTCCTTTTTATGGTCAAATAACATTGCATTGCAAGGATATACCACATTTGACCTATCCATTCATCACTCTGTGGACATTTGGGTGTTTCCACCTTTTGGTTATTATGAATAATGCTGCTACGAACATTTTGTGTGGATGTGTATTTTCACTTCTCTTGGGTATATGTAAAACAGCTGGGTCATATGGTAACTTAATGTCTAACCTTTTGAGGAACTGCCAAACTGTTTTCCAAAATGGCTACATCACTTTACAACCCTGCAAGTAATCCATGAAAGTTCTCATTTCTCCACATCATGCCACATTTCTTACTGTCTTCCTTTTTTATTATAGCCATCCTAGTAGGTGTGAGGTGGTATTTCACCATGGATTTGATTTGCATTTCTCTCAAGACTAACAATGTTGAACATCTTTTTTATGTACTTACTAGTCATTTTTGTAGCTTCTTTGGAGAAATGTCTATTCAGATATTTTATCCATTTTTAAATTGGGTTATCTTGTTATTATTGAGTTATAAGAGCTCTTTATATATTTTGGATATAAGCCTCTTATCAGATATATGATTTGCAAATATTTTTCCCATTCTGTGGGTTGAGAGATGGTATCATTTGCAGGACAAAAGTTTTTAATTTTGATATCGTCCAATTGATTTATGTTTTCTTGTCACTTGTATTTTTGATGTTATATGTAAAAAATGATTGCCTAATCCAAGGTCACAAAGATTTACTGCCATGTTTTATTCTAAGAATTTTGTAGGTTTAGCTCTTACATTTATGTCTATGATCCATACCAAGTTAAAACTGTAGTGTTTTACTATACATTTACTGGTTAGTTATAAACATATCAATAATTTCAAAAGTATTAATTTCTTCTTTTTCCCATCCTCCCTTCAAAAGCTTACTACACGCCTGCCATGTGCAACCACCATTAGGCATACAAAGACGGGTGAGTCATTGTCACTACTTCAAGGAATTTATCATCTAATAGAAAGTTAAAATATCCAACTTCATGAGTAGTGCCATGTGTGAGACAAATGACTTGCTCTAGGCACAGCCAAAATTTCTCCTTCAAACGAGAAATGAGGGAGATAGCACTTGAAATCAGGGTTGTCATCTCCACTTCGGGATGTATGGCTGTCACAGCCAATGGCTGTCGCAGCCATGGGCGCTCAGAAGACTGAATTCAGGTTGCAGCACTGGGGATGTTGTGGTGGAGGGAAAGGTGCCCACTATGTGTGTTTGGGATTTAAGGAGATGGAAATGGACAGGGAATACAGCACCCCAGGTGGCTAGAAGCAAATGCAAGAAAGATACAAAGTAGGGAAGCACAAAGAGAATCGTAGGAACAATAGATCAACCTCTGTGGCCAGTGCAAATGGACAAGGCTGACGAGTTGAATAGAATCATTGCACCCAGACAGAGGAACACTGCGTTCCAGGCAAATGAACTTGAATCATGTCCCGTCTTCTGGGAAGAGGTCACCAGTCATGATGAAGCCATGTTTGGGAATGTTAGCCTCCCAGCAGAGTCTGCGGTGGCTTAAAGAAGGCCAAGCACTAGAGCTAATCACTCAGACATACAGTCTTCACTTTTTCTTTTTATTCACTCTTTCTACCTCTTGATACCAAGAAGGAAGTCTATTTCTTCACAGTTAACTTTTTAAAGAAATCACTTGGTGGAGCACGGTAGCTCACACCTGTAATTCCAGCACTTTGGGAGGTCAAGGTGGGCAGATTACCTGAGGGCAGGAGTTCGAGACCAGCCTGCCCAATACGGCGAAATCCCGTCTCTACTAAAAGTCCAAAAATTAGCCAGGCATGATGGCAGATGCCTGTAATCCCAGCTACTTGGAAGGCTGAAGCAGCAGAATTGCTTGAACCCAGGAAGCAGAGGTTGCAGCAAGCCGAGATCGTGCCACTGTACTCCAGCCTAGGCGACAAGAATGAAACTCCAACTCAAAAAAAAAAAAAAAAATCATTTATAAACTGGGTCCTTAGTAGGCTATTTAAGAAAAAGTCCACTCCTTTGAGTAACCAAAGGGAACATTCAAAACAGGTGAGGCAGGGATTTTGCATACTTCATCATGGGAAGTCAGCCCACCAAGCCTGACAGCCTATTAGAGACAATCAAAAAATGGATTATTAAGGAAGTACAATTAGAGTTACTAAATCCTCTTAAATCTAAGCAAAGCCTAATCCAGCATGTAACCCCACAGGCAGGCAATGGGCTAGGCCAGTTTCTCATCTACCACACGAGTAGCCCACATTTAAACCAGTTGTTATATTTTCTTAAATCAATTGATCATTCTAAAATATCTGTCAAAAATTCATTCAGGAGGAGAAAGATTAGCCTGAGATTCAAGTCAGGAGAATTTTAAGATGTATTAAGGAGCAGATTAACAGGATGAGGGAATTGCCGCATGTTGAGGGAAGTGGTTCCAAGTGACAATTCTGCTAAAATAAGTTTCAAACACATTTTCTAGGAAGCTTCAAAACAAACTCTGTAAATGCCCTACTGGGTCT
Source organism: Papio anubis (assembly GCF_008728515.1). Classification (NCBI taxonomy): domain Eukaryota; kingdom Metazoa; phylum Chordata; class Mammalia; order Primates; family Cercopithecidae; genus Papio; species Papio anubis. Next base: position 145,015,848 of record NC_044978.1, read on the forward strand.
GTGTCATGTAAGAGTGTGTATTGGGTCTGTGTCATGTAAGAGTGTGTATTAGGAGAAAGGAAGTGACAAGGATCATATAATTTTTAACGAACAGAATATTTACAAAGATGGATGAGCTTGAGAATATTCCAAAGGCAAGATGTTCAAGTGCACACAACAGCTCCCAGAGTAGACTTTGTAAATTGATGTCCAATGAAGAGTTTGAATGGAGACAGTACCCCTACTGTGTTGAGTCCCTCTTTTGAGTAAGAACCAAGGGCTATTTATTTGGTGAGGATTCAAAAAAAAAGGCAACACTGGGGGCTCATTCTGCTCATCATGAGTCCTGCATATTCACCTTCCATGTTCTCCATCTGTTTTCATCTTTCTAACAGAAGCCTGTTGGGGATACTCAATTCTTGCCTAAGCCCCCACCTAAGCCAGGCCAATCTTCCAACAAAAAGCAGCTTTTTCACTAGAGATCTTTTTCAAAAAAGGAGTGGGTTGAAATGTCCTCACTTGAACTTAAAGGCTTAATGAGTCTTGGTGCCAAAAAGCTGGAGACAGGCCAAGTGAGCGTCGCCAATTGTGATTTGGCAGAAGGACAAGGGAGAACCCTACATAGAAAGCCTATCAAATTCTTCCCAGTCTGCTAAGGCCAAAATCAGTAATGGAATAAGGACTCAAGTTTGCTGAGATTGGAGCAAGCATCTGGGTTAGAGAGAGAGCTCTAGACAAAGCGTGCAAAGACACATTGTGCCCTACCACCTCGGGTCTCCATCTAATTATCTACAGAAGCGGGTTGGGAGATCTAGGTTCACTGGGGTTGCTGTGAGGACTAAATAAGGGATCAGTTTGTGAATACTGAACAAAGCAATGGTGACAAGTAGGGACCAGTCTAAAGTCATCAATAACTGGGGTGACCATATATCCCAGTTAGCTGAGGTCAGTCCCAGATTCCACTTGTTTCAGCATCTCATCTGGTTAATACCCACTTTCACTCTGAACAGTGTCTCAGTTTGAATGACAGGTTGTATGGTTGCTCTACTAATCAGCCATTGAGTCATATTCATCTCATCTCTTTACCAATCTTTCAGAAAGAGATTGCATGTGTAGTTTATATTACACAAGGTCTCTAGCAACAGCCTGTTGGAATGATACAAAAACATGAGCTAGACCTAGAACAGTTAGGTGGAATCATGATCAGTTGACTGGCAGTTCCCAGAGCTACATATTAATTGATAAAAGTCTCCAGTCCTTCCTTCTGCAAGCAAGGCAAGCCTTTTCTGAGGTCTTGCTCAAACTGATATCTACTGGGGCCCGTACGATACAGATCACCTCCACCTTCTTAAAAGTCTTCTTAGCCCTCTTGGTTTCTGTGACCTCACAGTTTCCTGGGTTTCCTCTCATCTCTCTGATAGCTCTTTTGTGAGCTTCTCTTTCTCCCACCCATGATCCAGGGCAGAGACTTCCTCAAACTGAGACCTCATTCTGCAGCTCTTTTCTAATGTGGCCTTTCCCTCAGAGAGGCTTCCATATCTCACAGCTTAACCCTGATGTCTGACAATGGCTCACAAATCCAATTTGAGCAAGTTGAATGCATCGTCTCACCTATAAGGGCCAGGCCCTCAATCCCAACAGCCTACAGGACTCTGGTCCTGGGTGGCTGGTCCATATCCCAAACTCGACCTGCCCAAACTGAAACCATGACCTCTCCAACAAACAGAGGAACCTTTCTGGCTTGTATCAGGACCCCACTCAACTGAAACACCAAAATCATTTTTTGTCTTTTCTTTCTTTCATCACTATACTCTACCAGGTGCTGTTGATTTCTTCAAAATCCGCTTCATTTTCACTGCTCTTGGGAATCAAACCACCAAATCCTTATATGGCTTGCAAGGCCCTGCACAATCTTGCCCCCACTACTTGTCTCTATCCACACTGATCTCATACCATTGCCCCACTGGTTTTCTACCTTTTGGCCAAACAAGTCTACCTGCAATTCCTCCAAGACACAGAGCTTGTTCCAGTCATAGGGATTTCAATCATGTTATTCTTTCAGCCCTAGAGTATGTTTCTTCTCAACTTTCATTTCCCTTTCCTCTTTCCTGGTAGAAGAGAAGAATTTCTCCTCTTCATTCAGGTTTCCACCTAAATGTGCTTCTTGAAGGGAATCTGAGGTTTATATCCCACACAGAGTCAGGATTTAGATTTCAGATCAGCTGCCCCCCCTCCCACCACCACCACCATTACATGATTTGATTGCATAATGCATTCATCTTTACAGTAACTTATCGCACTCGTAAGTGGGTTCTTATAAAAGTCAGTTGGATAAAGGAAGAGATGTCCTTGCCCTTTCAGGCCCCTATCCTCTATATGTGCCAAACACAGCCTACTCGTTCCTGACTCCAAACCTTCCCTCCTGCTTTTGTGCCTGTGTAGGATGCTGTGATACTGTGAATTATATTAAGAAATCCATATTTTGGTCTTCATCCCCAGCTCCTGGCACAGAGTCCCTAAACTCCTTGTAATTTCCTGAGCAATAGGAATGCTAGGTGCATTTTTTCACTCTAACATTTAGTCTCTGACCCCAGTTGCTGACGCAGAACTCCTAATCCCTTGGAATTTCCTGGGTGATAGGAGCGTCTTTTGCTCTAATGAGGTGACTCTTGGTAGGCTCCTAGATGGAGGCTGGTTACCAGAAAGACCAAGCTACGATTAGAAACTTGGAACTTCTAGCCCCATTCCCATCCTCCAGGAAGGGGAGACAGGCTGGAAATGGAATTAATAACCAATCATGCCTAAGTGACAAAGCCTCCATAAAAATCCCTGAAACAGAATCTGAAGATATTCTGGGTTGCTGGGCATGTGGAGGTGCTGGGAGGATGGACCAACCAGAAAGAAATGAAAACCCCATTCCCTTGGTCCCATGCCTTCCCCTCTGCATCTTCCATTTGGCTGTTCATGTTTGTACCCTTTATCAAATCCTTTAGAATAAATCCGTAAATACACGGATGTTCTCCTGAGTTCTGTGAGCCATTCTGATAAGTGTTTAAACCTAAGGAGGCCATGAGAGCCTCCAATTTGTAGCCAAGTAGACAGAAGTTGTGGGTCACCTGAGGACCTGTTGCTTGCAGCTGGCATCTAAATGGCAGGGGCAGTCTTGTGGGACTGAGCCCTTAACCTGTGTGGTCTGTATATCTCCAGGTAGTGTCGAGATTAAGTTAAACTTTAAGATAACCAGCTGGTATTGGAGAATTGGTCATTTTGAGGGACAAAAACCACACATTTTTGTGACCAGAGTGTTACAAAAGTATAAAGAAAGAAAAAACTGCTTGTTTTTTTCTATAAAGATGATTTTCCCTTTCCCTCAACCTATTCTTTTCTTAAGTAATAGTCAATTAATATTATATCTCCCCAATTAACTGTCTCCCAAGATGTAACAGTATCCTTGTTTAACCTTTTATTAAATCTTGGAGATTAAATCTTTGTCGGTTTTACATTTACTCATACACTGGTTTACACTGTAACTTAACTGCTCTGTGTGTGTGGGTCCAGTCCCCAAGCACATCATAAAACTTTTGAAGATCATGTCTTATATTCTGTTTTTATGGCTCTTGGTGCCTAATTTGGTGCTATGCAGCACATGGTCGATAGCCAACAATTCCTCCATGTGATAAAATGTCTCCACTCCAAGTTACACCATCAACCCTCAACCTGTCCTACAAGACTAGGACACATCCGTGACACACCACATCTCATGCTGAAACCATGACAAGAATCCAAGGCCAGACCTCCTTCTGACAAGCAGCTCATTTATCAGTGATGACAGAACAAGTGTTTGCCAACAGATTTCTTATCTTTGGAAAATCATTTCAGCAACATAGGAACTGAGACAAAAATCCACTAAGACATTCTTTATTGGTCACTTATTTGTAGATTAACATACTCACACTTTCATTTCATGACAATATATTTTCAAAACAAAACTTTTAAGTTCAGTTCTATGACTCCTAGGAAGATGGAATTTGTAATAGAGGATCTTATACTTGAAGAAAGCAAATACATCCATCCTTTGGTCTCCCAGTCTTTAGGGACGGGTTTGTTGTTTATACAAAGTGTGTGTGTGTGTGTGTGTGTGTGTGTGTGTGTGTGTGTGTGTGTGTCTCAGAAACAGAAAGAGAGAGAATAATATTGACTAAGACTGGGAGAAAGTTAAAGGCAGTCATTGATGATCAGGTGGCCTAGGTAGAAATTTTATATCTGGGTCTCAATCTATTCACCAAGTGTTTCTATAGATGGATTATTTGCTATACCAGTGTCCAATGAGCGAAATACAAAGATAAAGAGTCTTCAAGAAAGCTCTCAATCCGGTACAAAGATGGGACAAAGAGGTAGAACTCTATGATAGCACTAAAGTGGAGTTGTGTATAGGTACTTAGCAGTCAGACAAGAACCTATTAACACTGCCTAGAAGGTTCTGGAACAGCTTCCCAGAGAAGGAAACCACAACAGACTGGATGGATGGGAGGAAATGACATCACCACAGAGGTCAGGGTTATTGTTTTCAAAACAATCACTCTAGTCCCCAAGCTCTGCCAGCCAAAGTTCATTATTCACACATGATCAAGTTTGTAAGGGACCCAAATTTTCTTGCCCAGTTTTTGATCACAAGCTAGATGAGAGAAGCTAGAAAGTATAATCCAAATGCCTTCGTCCCGTGGCTTGCTGGCAGCCCAAGAGAGTGAGCCATTGGGTGCACAGTGACACGGAGTTGCAATGACTATGTCATATTCATAATTGACTTTTGGACTATTTCCAAAAACAATAATGAGAACAGCCAGTGGTACAGGGTTCCAAGCAAGTGCCAGATGCTATGCTGAGTGCTTGACTGTATTCTCTCACTGGAATCTCCCAGAAACCTCATGAAGTAGTAATTTCTCTGTTACATAGATGAACGGGGGAAAGTTAACATTTAAGTGCCTGCTATGTTCCAAACACTGAGCAAAGAATTTTATACATATTTTCAATTCATTTTATCCTCAGAACAATCCTATATGGATTTTTACAATTATTATCTGTTTTTATAGATAAGTAAACTGGGGGACTCAGAGAGGTTAGGTTACTAGCCTAAGGACACACAGGAGGCAAATCTAGGATCTGCTTCATCTACTAGGTTGAACCCTAGGAAATCACATTATCTGACTATTTTTTGGTCTATTGACACAATTTCATAGGATTCAATGCAGGAATTCCAAAATCCATTCACGTTCAACTATACGCTCTCATAAAAGGGTTTGAACTGGCTTTTGTTAAATATATGTCCTTAGATAGTAACCAAAATGGAAGAAAAGGGTGGGGAAAATGATAAGCAAATCAGAGAATAAGGGAGAGCATATCAGTAAGAATCAAGGTAAGAAAATAAACACAGTCATACACACACTTTAAATTTGGCTTTGCATTTCTCTACGGGCAAGCTACAAATAGCCATGAAGTATCTGCATACTGCCATTGCCAGGAAGCATTTGGGAATCTGAAGGTGAGTATGGGGTTGTTCCCATGAGTGGGAGGCACCACTGGCTTGAAGTGAGCAGGGCAGAAGAGGTAAATTATCTGCAATGAGTGGAACCACTCAGATGCAAAAAGGAATTGCTCTGGTGACATCAATAGCATCCCTGTGGAGACATAGGAGCTCATCAGCTTCAAAACCTACCTAGGATGTTTGAACAGCTCCACAGGGATCCCACTGACTGGGGCTCTCCTAGACCTCCTGGAAGAAATGGTTAAAGAAACTCTAGGAAATTCAGGATGTAGAGATATCAGGACTAATGCCAGAGAAGCAAACATTAACCCCAACCCCTGGAAAGAAAAGGTCTCAAGTGTGCAGACACACACCCTGAGGTTGGACAGAGCTGGAAATGGAGAGAGGCCTTATTCTAGGAGACAGCAAATGATTGGGAGAAGAAACTCAACTGGATAGCTCCAAGGTCTCCTGTCCACTCTCAGAGAATTGGTGCCAAGTTATTCAGTAAGGGGTACTATAAATTAAAAGGGAAAAGTACAGACTACCCAGAGGATCACCTGTCTAAGATTTGCTCAAAGAGCTGTCATCGGGAGAGAGGTCTCTCTCCCAACTCCAAGTGCTTGGAGGCAGCAGAGTCGGGGAACATGGCAGCCACATCAGGAGAAAAATGGCAGCTCCTGGAAGCATCAGCCCAAACCCCTGGTGATGGAGGTAAAAAGCCTGGGAGGAAGTTCAGAGGAAGGGCAGTTATCACTTGAGGGCTGAGGGAAATGACCAGTAGAGGATAAAGCCTGCTTCTTAAGAGAGAGGCTTTTCTCTGGCAACACTCCCAAGGAAGGAGGGATCTGTAGATTTTGGTGGCCTCAGTTTTACCTCACCAAGGTAACTCACTCCGTAGTTTAAAGAGGAGAGGAATAAAGGAATGGACTCCTGACAGGACAGGTCTGAAAACATAAGTCCCTCCAAAGCATCCTTCTTCGAACACACCCCTATGTAAGTCTAACCCAGGCCTCAAACAGACCTAATAAGCCTTGCACACCACTCTTAAGCTCACCTTTTCTCCACTAGAAGTTCTGAAGGCTGTCTGTCCTGGTTGGATGTAAGAGTCCCTCGGCGGGCACATATTGGTTTTGTTGGTCTAACAGTCATTCCTTCTTCTTTGATAATAGCTTCTTAATTTCCACGTGGGCAACTTTCCCTCCCCAACTCTCCAGGAAAGGTAGGGCAGTTGTAGGGTAGGACAGACCATGGAGAGTGCCCATGCTACTTTCTGGCTCCAAGCAAGGGCAAATCCAGACCTGGCCACTCAGTTAATTCCAAGATGAGCACCAGGCCCAATTCAGGTCAATAAAGGGTAGGCACCAGGACTTCTACTGGAATTACCCCCAAAAAGTATCTCTTTTTTCCTGCTTGGATTGCAAAGCTAGTAAAATATAAGCTAAAAGCTAACAGTAGCCAGCTTTGTCACCACATGGGAAAACTTACCCAAAGACAAAGCCACTAAAGAAGAAAGCAGAGGCAAGAGATGGATGGATGGATGGATGGATAGATAGATAGATAGACAGACAGACAGAACAGTCAGATAACACAATTCAAGCATGGTTATATAGTTATATCTGTACCTGGGTGTGTGTGTGTGTGTATGCGTGCACACGTGCGCGTGTGTGTGTGTGAGATTTACCTCTGTGCTTATTCATATGAACCAATCACATCCCATTTTTGTTTAAACTGGTTTCAGCTGCATTTCTATCACTGACAACAAAAATTCTCACTAACAAACTTCAACTCAACCTCTCCACTACAAAAAAAAAAACAAAAAAAACAAAAAAAACCCATTCTTTAAATGTAGGCCTAACATCATTTTGACACATCTCTGCAAGTAGGAAATGAGGAAAGTGAAAAAAGAATTCTATACCAATATGAAAAAAAGCTCAACATCATGGATCATTTAGAGAAATGCAAATCAAAACCACAATGAGATACCACCTCACGCCAGTCAGAATAGTGTTTAGTAAAAAGTCAAACAACAGATGCTGGTGAGGTTGCAGAGAAAAAGGAATGCTTTACACTATTGGTGGGAATGTAGATTAGTTCAACCACTGTGGAAGATAGTGTGGCGATTCCTCAAAGATCTAGAAGCAGAAATACCATTTGACCCAACAATCCCATTACTGGGTATATACCCAAAGGAATATGTCATTCTATTATAAAGATACAAGCATGCATATGTTCACTACAGCACTATTCACAATAGTGAAGATATGGAATTAATCCAAATGCCCATCAGTGATAGACTGGATAAAGAAAATGTGGTTGGCCGGGCACGGTGGCTCAAGCCTGTAATCCCAGCACTTTGGGAGGCCAAGACGGGTGGATCACGAGGTCAGGAGATCGAGACCATCCTGGCTAACATGGTGAAACCCTGCCTCTACTAAAAAATACAAAAAACTAGCCGGGCGAGGTGGCGGGCACCTGTAGTCCCAGCTGCTCGGGAGGCTGAGGCAGGAGAATGGCGTAAACCCAGGAGGCGGAGCTTGCAGTGAGCTGAGATCCACCACTGCACTCCAGCCTGGGCGACAGAGAGAGACTCTGTCTCAAAAAAAAGAAAGAAAGAAAAGAAAAGAAAATGTGGTACAGATACACCATGGAATACTATGCAGCCATAGAAAGGAATGAAATTATGTCCTTTGCAGGGACATGAATGGAGCTGGAAGTCATAATCCTTAACAAACTAACTCAGGAACGGAACACCAAACACCACATCTTCTCACTTTTATAAGGGGGAGCTGAATGACGAGACCACATGGACACACAGGTGGAACAACACACACTGGGGCCTCTCAGTGGTGCAGGGGGAGGGCACTGGGGGAGGGAGAGCATCAGGAAGAATAGCTAATAGATGCTGGGCTTAATATCTGGGTGATGGGTTGCTCTATGCAGCAAACCACCATGGCACACATTTACCTATGTAACAAACCTGCACATCTTGCACATGTACTCTAGAACTTAAAATAAAAATTGAAGCTTTTTTTTTTTTTTTTTTTTTTTAAAAAAAAAAGGATTCTACACCGGGAGGTGGGAGTGAAAATGTCATTGATTTTAAACCCACTTTCCTGATTCTAAATTAAGATTCCCACTAAATATTTAATACAGTGGACAAGGGAATTAATTTTTCTATTGTTTTCTATAATTCAGTAATTGTGTCTCATCACCAGGAAAAGGACATTTTCCAGTTACTTTCATTTATACCTTAGAGACAAAATATAAAGAAGCATATCCCTTCTCTAGAATGACCCCACCAAAAAAATTGAAATATTTCATAGAATTATCCCTAAACAAGCAACATGAGAGCAGAAGAAACAAAAGAAAAACTGGAATACCTCTGTCTCCTTTTGATGTGGTGACTAGATGACTTATCTCTACAAGGCTTATCAATTCTTGATTTCACACATCAAGCAACACCAAAAAGTGAGGGAATCTTTCCAGCCTCCTAAGTCAATTATACCCCTTCATGTTCACAAATAGAAATACGACTTTCATACAGCTCTGGTCAAAAAACATGAGATTCTAAAACACTTAAGAGTTCATTTCCTTAAAGTTCTTGCAGTGAATGCTTCAGATAAGATAGAAAATGGTAAGGCACTAGCAGACTCTTTCTCATCCACATATATCTATGCTTTCAAAGAAATATCTTTACAATGACTAACTTAAAAACATTGAAGGTTCTGTGTAGAACTAACTCATGTGTGGTCTGTACTTTTCTCAGGGGTTAAAGAAAATCACAGTGGCCATTAATGGTCTTTCTTGTGCAGAGTTCTTACCTAAACTCCCCAGTGACCTCACCCGGAGCCCCCATGCTGAAATATGACATCTCCCATGGTGATTTTGATGGTACTCAGTTTCCATCATTCATGCTGCCAGTAGGTGCTAGTCTTTTCTCTCTCCTGTCTCTGTAGTCTTTAGTCCAGGTCCACCTCTCTCGTTTGTTTCCATCTGGTCTCAACCACTCTATTGAAAACTGAAACCCCTCCATCCTCCACTGACCCCAGCCTCCTATCCTTTCAGCGCTCTCATGCCCTCAGTTGTATTGAACCTGCCTTCTTAAACCAAGTGGGACTCCCACGCCTTTGATGCTTACATTCTTCTAGTACCTGTCTCTCTCAAAGTCTTCACTGGAAGCTCCTTCCTTGGGCAGGTGTGCCCAATATAGTCACATTGGTGATTCTGCCTGAACATTGGCCAGGGCAGGACATCTGACCTTGCCAAAGGTGAACACTAAGATAAAGCAAGAATTGGAAGACAATATAAAAACAAATAGAAATACGAACCATCTACCTATACGAACACAAGAGCTCTAAAATCTATTTCCAGTGGACTGACTTTAAAATCTTAGACGTTCTATATTCTGGTTATATTTGTAAAACAAGCCTGCTATTATCACTTACCTCATTCATTATCTATAGAGAATTTTTTAGCAATTAAGGGTTATGTAAAAGTATGGATGCCAATGGATTAGTGATACTCAAAAAGAGGAGGGAGAAAAGCTCTTTTCTTCAAAAAGACACAAGAATGACAGCTAACAAATGCAGAAAGAATAGAATTAGAAAGTCACCATTGTTGCAACTCTCAATGTAATGATTGATTCAGGAAGGTATCATCAATAGATACTAAAGCCATTGGATGAAAGATCTGGGGGTATCAAGTTATTTCCACAATTTCAGAGTATCTTTCACAGATGACAAAAGAGAAAAGGCATATTAACAATGCATAAATCTTGGGGACATCACCTTGACCAATTATCACTCATAACATTACCAGCAATGGGACAAACCCTACTATGTCCCATGCCAAGAACATCACCCATGTGTTCTTACTATAACTGTCTAACCTGAATTTAACCATGAGGAAGAAATTAGAAAAACCCAAATGTGAGATATATTCTACAAAATAGCTGGTCTGGAATCTTCAAATGTGTTCATGTTATGAAAGACACAAAAGACTGGATAGATTTTCTAGGATTAGGGAGGCTAAAGAGGCATGGTAACCAAATGCAATGTGTGACCTTTGATTAGATCTTAGATTTTTTTTTTCTTTTTTGAGATGGAGTCTCGTTCTGTCGCCAGGCTGGAGTGCAGTGGCATAATCTCAACTCACTGCAACCTCTGTCTCCTGGGTTCAAGAGATTCTCCTGCCTCAGCCTTCTGAGTAGCTGGGACTACAGGCATGTGCCACCACACCCAGCTAATTTTTGTATTTTTAGTAGAGACGGGTTTTCACCATGTTGGCCAGGATGGACTCGATCTCTTGACCTCATGATCCACCCGCCTTGGCCTTCCAAAGTGCTGGGATTATAGGCATGAGCCACCGCCCCTAGCCAGATCCTAGATTTGTAAAAAATCAGTATAAAGGATATTACTGGGGATACTAGCAACACTTAACTCTGGACTATGCTTTAGACATTACTATATCATTGCTAAATGCCTTGAATGGTTATGGAGGATAATGTTCCTATATTTAAAAGATCCACCCTGCAACATTTAGGAGTCAAGTTTCATGATGTTTGCATCTTACATTCAAATGGTTCAAGAAAAAGAGGCATATATATATATATATATATACACACACACACACACACACATATATACACATGAAGAGATAAAGCAAATATGGCAAAATGATAATAATTAGTATATTGAGGTGCAGGGTATATGGATATTTATTATATTATTCTTGTAACTTTTCTATAAATTTGAAATTGTCCAAAATAAAAAGGTGGGGGAGAAAACTTGTAAAGAGACTCCTGGGAAAATCTTTTGTAAAATGTTATTTAATTTACCCAAATAGTATTTTGCAGTGCCTAAACTCAATTTCTTAACTTTACAAGGATAAATAATTTACATCTAAAATTAATCCAACAGTCCTTTAGAACTGGCAAAGTTTCTCTATAAAGGACCAGATAGTAAACATTTTAGGCTTTGTGAGCCACATATAGACTCTTGTTTAATTTAGTTTGGTTTACAATCCTTTAAAAATGTAAAAAACATTCTTAGCAAGAAGGCCAGTAAAAAACAAAAAACAAACAAAAAAATAGGCCAAGGGCCATAATTTGCCAACCCCGATCCAGATATAATTCCACAGACTCTTATCTAAATAATAAAATCAGAGTCAGAAACACAAGTCAGAAAGTTTCTTTTCTGGAGTTATTTCAAACAGCCTGGTGTATGTACAGGGAAGTAGAGAATATCATCTGCCAATGACTCCAACCTGGGAGTAGCTTCTTTAAAGACTCTCTGCAGCCCTCCTTTTTGATTCATAAGTCATCAAGGACACTGCCGTATATGATTAAGACTTCTAACAGCATAACATTTGTCACATATTTGTGACTCTGTCACACTTTGACCCCAGCCTCTTATTAAATACTCAGAAGAGGGCTCATACCATTTAAGCATTTAACCTCCGAAACTTCAACTACACACACACTTGGCAAAAACAACAGAGGAAGACAGACATGAGTATGGCAAAAACACATCTACTGCCATTCCACTGGACACAGGCACTCTATATTATACTTGCTATTACTGTAAGTTATACATTTATGTATTAATATTCCTGCAGGGGGGTTGATATTCAAAGCCATAGGGAGAAAGAGCTCTCCCAGGGTGATTTTGAGGGTATTCCGTTTCCATCGTACATGCTGTATGTAGGGGCTCATCTTTTCTCTCTCCTGTTTCTGTAGTCTTTAATCCAGGTCCACAATTCTCATTTGTCTCCATCTGGTCTTGATCGCTCTATCAAAAACTGAAACTCCTACATCCTCCACTGACCACAGCCTCTGACCCTTTCAGCTCTCTTGTCCTTGCTTTTATTGAAGCTGCCTTCTTAGCCCAAGTGGGACCACCAGGCCCCTGATGCTTATATTTTTCTAAGACCACCAACCCCACACAGTCCTTCTTTGTCCTCTGCCCAGCTGAGACCCCATGGTTCACCCTCTGCACTGCCACCCTCCCCACATTTAGCTCTGCAGGCACTAATGCCCTCTCCTCTCTCCACCCGCCAATCTCTTTCTTTTCTCTCCCATTAAAATCCCAATTCTAGAACAGGGCAGTGATTAAGAGCAAGAGTTAAGAGATCAGACCTCCTGAACTTAATTTTTTTTTTTTTTAGACGAAGTTTTGCTCTTGTTGCCCAGGCTGGAGTGCAGTAGCACGATCCCAGCTCACTGCAACCTCTGCTTCCCAGGTTCAAGCAATTCTCCTGCTTCAGTCTCCTGAGTAGCTAGGATTACAGGCATCCGCCACCCAGCCCGGCTAATTTTTTGTATTTTTAGTAGAGATGGGGTTTCACCATGTTGGCCAGGCTGGTCTTGAACTCCTGACCTCAGGTGACCCACCCACCCCGCCTCCCAAAGGGTTGGGATTACAGGCGAGAGCTACCGTGCCCGGCCAAACTTAAATACTTTTTATCTGTATGACCTTAGCCAAGTTATTTAATCCTTTGTACCTCAGTTACTTTCTCTGTAAAATAGGTATAATAATATTCCTTAGAGACCACAGTTAAGTTTGAAAACAGGCTAGTCAGGGGAAAAAACAGACTCCAGGCCCAGAAGGTACCCTTCTGTTTGATGAAAATGATGAAGGTTTTTTTGGCTTGTTTCTTTAGACTCCTACAACAGCTCAGGAAATTTTTAGTGAACAAAGATGCTGGTGTCTCTACACAGTTGCTACCAACATTTAGAGTGGATCCAGCTTGGACAAAAAGATGAGCATTTGTTGAACAAAAGAAAGAATTCAACAATGCTGCTCATGTATTTGCCAACTGGGATAACACTGCTCCAAGATACCAACTGGGCTTCTATTTTGAATAACACAAAACTGGAAAGCATCAAATAACTTTTTAAAGCCTATATACTATAAAAAGCCCCATTCTAGGAAGAGCTAAACTGCTTAGTTTTCAAAATTTGAAATTGTAGAGAGTCCTTATATTTTTAAACGTTTCTGTGGTGTGGGGTAGCTATGAGTTAGAACTCCTAATCATCGTCATCCACTAAACTCTCTCCGGTTCTAGAGAGTGGTACAGTCTTAGGCATTCTAATCTAATCTCCAAAGACAGGTGTTTGACATCTGTGTGGCTCCACTGTCTGGGAGCCTTCAACTTCCTAAAATCCTCCATGCTGAGTGTCCCGGCTTTTGGCCCCCGCCATCAAACAATCCCATATTTTCAACAGAATAAGTCCCCCTTTTTGCTAGACTGGCTTTGGGGTACAAGTCCCAGAAAATACACCTGCTAATCTCAGTCTGTGGCAGCCTAATAGTCTCGACTTAGACAAAACCTAGCCATAAGCGTGAGGAAGAAAACTCTCTTCCTCCGTCGTCCCCAGCCACCATTGCATGCAGCTCCTGGGTCATGGTTTTGGTTCTCATTGCTCTGCAATTTCCATGCCTAGAAATTTGTGTGCATCTGGTTTCGCTGGCTCCTGACCCAGCTTTCTCTCAAAGGACCTAGCAGAGGTTCACGCTACTGGCTTTCCTTGCCTCAGGCCTCCTATGTGGTTCATTCCACTTTAGCAAACTCTTTGCTGGGGCTGCTAGCTAGAGTCCCACTGAGGAAACAAGGGCTTGATCCCTAGTCCGCAGACTCCAAAGCTCATGCTCCTTCAAATACACCAGTGGGTCTAATTCCCTGTGATCAGAGGACTTAGACAATTTCATCCTACCTACCCAGGCATGAGAATATAGCAGAGAAGTGGATGCCTACAAGAATCTCTGGAGCAAATGTTGGGTAAACAAAAATTGGACTAAAGACCCACTTCAATTGAACCAACATGGTCCGCATGAATTAGATCAGATTTTAGCTAGTCTGTTAATATTTGGAGAGGGCTAAGCCCAGAATCATGGGAAAAGCAAGTGCTAGAACAGAGGGAAAGAGTTCAGAGCCTGACTGGCTTGCATCCACTGAGGTGCTGAAGTAATTACAGCTTACCTAAGAGTTAAGCTCTGATTTAGATGTAATAATGAGAAAAGAGGTGGTGAGGGATATACGAGTAGGGTGGAGAGACTTCGTAGGAAAGAGAATATGGAAACATCAAATAGAAGATATACATTTTTCTTTGAAGAAAGAGCAGGCGGGAGGCAGAAAAAAATGCTGACAAGGGCTGTGTTGAGAGGTTCAACAAAATAGTCAACATCTGTACAGTGCTGCACAATCTTTGAAAGTGCCTCACTCACTCTATTCTTTTGAAGCTCATAAAAAGCCTATGAAATAGAGTTATAAATTTTTTATTATGATTTTAGAAAAAAAATGAGACTTGAGGAGATTAAATGACTTAGGGGTAAAGTAAGAACATCAATCTCTAGTCCTCAGGCTCCAAACCCACACTCCTTCCATGTTATCATTGGATCCCAAGCAATATTCTGAAAGTTGTCAAAAACAAGTTTATTCTATGTCATTCCATTGAAATCAAGTATAAGAGAAGGCAAAACAGATCCTACTGTGATAGAGATCAGAACAGTGCTTGTCTCCAGGGGCTTGAGAGTGAATGAGAAGGGGCATGAGGAAACTTTTTGTTTCATATCTTGATTAGGGTATAGGTTACATACATGCACAAATCTTTCAATACTCATTAGATTGTACAGTTAGGAGCTATGTGTTTCACTGTATGTACATTTCACCTCAATAAAACAAAAATCAGTATTGAAATTACAGAACTTGTTAAATAAATGCAAATTTTGAAATCTTAAAATTTACGTCTATCCATAAATCTTGAAATTTATGTCTATACTTTATAAGTATGAAGGCTCTGCTTATTTTATATCTAGAGCTACTTCACAGGAGCCCCAAATTCTTCGAAACACAAAAATTAAACACTGCAGTTATTGTTCACATTTAAATTTTGCCAACAGCACAAATTAAACATATTCAAAATACACCAGTGAAACAGGCAAAGTGAGGAACATTACCTGGCATGCTTTTAAGATGTTGTAAGTATATTGTGTCCACTTTTGGTGCAAGCTGCTTTTGTTTGGGATTTAAATGGGGAGAAAAGTTTTACTTTTACCACAATTAGGTCCACCCTTACAATTACATGGGATCAAATTGATGCACAGTGAAAGATTATTGGAGCTGAGCAGCAGCTACCAGATGCTCTCTCTCTGTCTGTTTGCAGTTGCCACAGTCCCCACCACTCCCTACTGGAACACCAAGGCTGCCACACTGACTTGTGTTTCTTGTCTAGCCCAGTGATTTTTTGAGTTTCAGATTCAAACTGTGAATAAATTCAAAACAAAACACTAGAAGTCTTACAGCCAAACTGGATAGTATTAATGATGTTTTTTGAATAAAATCAACTGAATATAGGCTATACTTACTCGCAGAGGAGGATTCCATTTTCTAAACCTGTCCGAAAATCTTTATCACCAAAACTTCTGCCAGTTACTTGCTGCAAAAGAGAAAAGAAAAAGAGAGTATAAGTTTTTCTTTTTAAATCAAGAAGCCCAATCATATATATATGTGTGTGCATGTGTGTGTGTATATATATAATTATATATGTGTATATATGTATGTGTGTATATATATAAATTATATATATATAATTATATATATAATTACATATATATAAAATTATATATATATATAATTTTTTTTCAAGAACCTTGACAAAACTGGTGGCATTCCAAGAATGGGGAAAATCTGTTAGGCCTGAATTTCCTTCCCATGTATAGCTTTGCCTAGATCAACTAAGGTTAAATTTAGACCATTTCTTTGAAGCCTTTTTTTCTATTTACTACCTTAAAAAATATCTGCCCTTCCTGATAAGAATTTCTTACTTCTGGGGGTTTGGGCACAGTCAGTCAAGGCCACAGTCTCTTTCATCCAGAGGACCCACCCCACGCACACTTTAAAAAAGCCTGGAGAAAGCGCACCTGAGGATAAAGTCCCTATTTACTGAAACCTCCACGGACTCAGGGAGCAGAGGATATGGATGCCTAATCTCAAGGTACTAACATCAAGACAGGAAGATTAAAGTCAATATCCATTAATAATATGGCATAAAAGAGAAAAAATTGAAAGCTGGGAAAGAATAATTGTCTGACAGCACAGGATTGACAACCACTCTTGGTGCCTCTGGCTCTCAGCAGCCCTGTGGCCTGGGCACCAGGGAGACATTTGTTCATGTGTTCATTCAGTAAATATTTATTGAGCACCTAAAATATACCAGGTAAGTATGTACACAGGCATCCCTCAATATCCATGGGGGAATGCTTTCAAAACCCATCTCAGCTACCGAAATCTGTGAATGCTCAAGTCTCTGATAAAAAATGGTGTAGTATTTGCATATAACCTATGCACATCTTCCAGTATATGTTGAATCATCTCCAGATTACACTGCATAACATAATGTAAATGCTATATAGTTGTTACACTGTATTGTTTATGAAATAACGAAAACAAAAACAGATGCTTTTTTTTTCAAATATTTTTGGTCCACAGTTGGTTGAACCCACAGATGTAGAACTCATGGATATGAAGCCTGACTTGACTATAAACCCTAAAGCAACCTCTAAAACAGCAAAATAAAGTTATAGCTAACAAACCAAGAAAGAAGATAAAATTAATCATAAAAAATACTAACAATTTTAAAAGCAACAAAAAAGGGGAAGGGGAACAAAGAACAGAAGGAGCAAATAGAAAAAAAAATAGATTATAAACTTAAACCTGATCATGTCAATACTTACCTTAAATATAAATGGTTTAAACATCCCCAATTAAAAGACAGAGATTGTCAGAATGGCTAAAAAAGCAGGACCCAACAACTATATACTGCCTACAGAAATGCACTTTAAATATAAAGACACAAAAAGTTAAATAAAAGAATAAAATAAGATATACCATAACACTAATCAAAAGAAAGTTGGATTAACCATATATATATGGTTATATGTAAATTGTTGTTACACTGTATTGTTTGGGAAATACATATTCTTTTCCGGGAAAGTCTGATATAACTGTATATCAGACAAAGAAACTTTCATAACAAAAATAACAACAGAAATAAAATCATTTGATAATGATAAAGAGGCTCACTAATCAGGAAGATGTAAGAATCCTAAACATCCACACACCTAATTAAAAAGCTTCAAAATACACAAGCCAAAACAGATAGAACTATACAGAGAAATGGACATATCCACAAACAGAGTCAGAGATTTATATATCTCCCTTCAATAATTGACAGGACAAGCAGAGAGAAAAAATCAATAACGCTATAGAAGACTTGACCAACGCTATCTACCAAACAGACCTAAATGACACTCCTAGAATATTCTACCCTAAAACTGCAGAATGTACATTTTTTAAAGTTCACAGTGAGCATTTATGAAGACCATCCAAATTCTGAGTCAGAACACAAATCTCAATACAATTAAAAGAATTCATACAAAATATATTATCTGATTGCAATGGAATTAAATTCTAAGCTAACAACAGAAATATCACTGGAAAATCCCCCAAACATTTTTAAACTAAATAACATAATCTTAATAACCCATTGATCAAAGAAGAAATCAAAAAGAAATTAGAATGTATTTTGTAGTGAAAGAATATGGTAATATCAAAATGTATGGAAAGACACTAATGCAGTATTTAGAAGAAAGGAATGCCACAAAATGCCCATATCAGAAAAGATCATCTCAAATCAATGAATTGTGCTTTATCTCATCAAATTAAGGCCAAATTAAGTAGAAGAAAGGGGGGAAACTCAGGAGTGAAATCAATCAAATACAAAACTGAAAAACAATAGAGAAAAATCAAAGAAACCAAAAGCTGGTGGGGGGTTTTGTGAGATCAATAAAATTTAGAAACCTTTGGCTATATTAATAAACTCTTAGCCAATAAAATTGGTAACCCTTTTGTTTTTAGTCAAAAAAGAAAGAAGGCAGAAATTACTGACATCAAGAATGACAGCGATGACATTATTACAGATACTATAGATACTAAAAGAATAACAAGAAAAGTTATAAATTTATACCAATAAATTTGTCAACTTAGATGAACTTGATAAATCCCTTGACACAAACAGCCATAATTCACTCAACAAAGACATAGATAGATAACGTTCTCACAAAGAAAATGTCAGGCCCAGAAGGCTTACCTAATAAATAGTACCAAATGTCTAAGGAAGAAATAATGCAATTCTACACAAACTCTTCCAGATAATTGAAAACGAAAGAATACTTCCCAATTGATTTTACTATGTTACTATTACCCTGATACCAAAACCAGACAGATATTATAAGACACATACACAAAATATGCCAAAAATGGTATTTCTTCACATTGGGAATCGTATATGATTTTTACTTTACTTTTTAAATTTTTCAATATTTTCCTAAAACTTTCTACAATATATATTACTTTAACCATCAGAAAAATCAAACAAGATTTTTTGTTACAAATAAAACAGTCTAAAGAAACTAAATGGTCTCAATGCTCATTAACCACTCCCATTATGTAATGTCACAAACAATTTTTTTGTTAATATCCTCTCATTCTTATTTGAGGGATGGTAAGAAAATGAATTTTAAAAAGTCATTCAACAGTTTATGAATATCTAGTTTTCCCAAAATAAATTAAGAAATATCCCATTTAAAAAGTTAATATTTTAAACATAGACTTTAAACATGTTGTCATTTTTTTCCCAGAATCTGTACATGATTTGTCTGCCACTGATGGGTCATCTGTCAGAATGATTTACATTTTGGAAACATCACTAATCCTCTCTGTAATACTAAACTTTGTTCACCAAGAAGTGATTAGAAAGGTTCTAAAACATTTTGTCATAAGTCTTTACATTTTTGTTAAAAGCATTATGTTATAGTGAAAACAGTGCCAACACTGAGAACCCAACAAAGTTTAGCTATATTTATTTCAGAATCTCTGGTTCACTTTACCTAGGCCTTTCTCCATGTATTGAGCAATGATAATGAGCAGGATCTAGAGAGAGAACCACACATGAACTGTGGCCACTGTGTGCAGGAAGCTCACCGATTGATGAGAAAAGCAATCTAAAGTCTTATGATAAATACAAGATAACGTAACTATTAAGAAAAAAAAAAAAAAAAGTACTTTCAGAGGCCGAGGTTGGTGGATCACGAGGCCAGGAGATTGAGACCATCCTGGCTAACACGGTGAAACCCCGTCTCTACTAAAAATACAAAAAATTAGCCAGGCGTGTTGGCCAGCGCCTATAGTCCCAGCTACTCGGGAGCTGAGGCAGGAGAACGATGTGAACCCGGGAGGCGGAGGTTGCAGTGAGCCAAGATTGCACCACTGCACTCCAGCCTAGGTGACAGAGCGAAACCCTGTCTCAAAAAAAAAAAAAAAAAGAATATAAAAAAATTGGTGCCCCACATACAACCTAAATTGCTCATTTACCATTTAAAATTATCCTGGCATGTAATGCATAGCCACTGAAAATTTTCAAGTAGGGATTGATATAACAATCTAAAAGTCAGTCTGCAAATCAAAAGTCCTCCAAGATATAGTCTGATCAAATTCAACTTCTTAGACTCCCAATTCTGGGAATAGGCACCATGTGTTTGCAGGAAGATGCTAGTTTCCACCACTGTTCCTCTTCCTCTGCTCTCTGTCATCCCTCTCCCATGCCCATTAGGTCCAAGCATGGTCTTCACACTGCTCTCTACCAATTCAAATGCCATCCATTCCATCTATTTAGGATAGATGCACTTGGATCTTTGTTAGGAGGATCAACAGCTGTACAGACTGCAGAAATTCACCAAGGACCAAGCCACTGAAAATTTGGTCCTTAGACCAGTAGCAGCAGCATCTTCACCTGCAATTAATATTAGAAACACAGATTCTCAGCCAGGCGTGGTGGCTCACACCTGTAATCCCAGCACTTTGGGAGTCCGAGGCAGGTGGATCACAAGGTCAGGAGTTTAAGACCAGCCTGGCCAACATGGTGAAACCCTGTCTCTACTAAAAATACGATATATAAGATTACAGACACTATATATATATATGTGTGTGTGTGTGTGTGTGTGTGTGTGTGTGTGTGTGTGTATCAGCTGGACGTGGTAGCATGCGTCTGTAATCCCAGCTACTTAGGAGGCTGAGGCAGGAGAATTGCTTGAACCCAGGAGGCGGAGGTTACGATGAGCTGAGATCACGCCACTGCACTCCAGCCTGGCTGACAAAGCAAAACTCTGTCTCAAAAGAAAAAAGAAAAAAAGAAAGAAAGAAACATAGATTCTCAATGCTTCCACCCCCTCTAAGAACTACTAAATCAGAAACAGCATCTTAAAAAGATTCCCATATGATTCCTATGCACAGTACATTTCACAAAGCCCTCACCTTGTATACTAAACTAAGCCAGCAGTTCAGAACCACAGAGGGAGGACCTTCCACTGTAGTCAGGATTTGGAATGGCCTGTCTCAACAACCCTTCTCAGCAACATCTTTATAATATGTTTACAATATCACACATTCTATATACTAACAATAAAGACTGCTAATTCCTGTTCCCCTCATGATAGCATAAGCCATTGCTATAAACAGCAAAACAGCTGCCAAGAATCAACCACCAGTACCAACAGTCCATTTGCAGGGCATATAAAAAGTGACTGCCTTCCCTTACTGTGCCACCCGGATCCTGACTGATGAAGGACTCTCAGTAACCTTCCAGACAAGGCACTGGGCAAACCATCAGCTCATGATCACTCTCCAAAGACACAAGGGCAGGATGGGAAGCTTAGCAGAAGGGGAAACTTAGCAGAACGGGGAAGTTTAGCAGAGCTCTTAAAAAGAGCCTGAGATGGAAGTGATGAAAAGAGAGCCCAGATTGAGAAGCATTCAGGGGACAGCAGGGGAAGAGCTGCATGCAATGTCAGGAGCACTTCATCAGCCCCCCAGATCCTGCTCTCTTACCCTCTTGATCCTTGCCCATTGATCACTTAATCCTTAGAGCTCTATCTTTGCAGCTGTTTGGCCAAAATCTTAAGAGTTATGCTTGACCTCTATCTTTTTACACCTAACCACATCTATCAACAAATCCTGTTGATTCTCCCTTCAGAACTTAGCCAGAATCATTGCTTCTAACTGCCTGCATTCTACTGTCTTTTTCCAAGCCACTGTCACACCTACATAGGTCAAGAGTCTCCTAACTGGTCTTGCTGCTTCTACCCTTGCCTCCTGTCCATCTATTCTCAACCCAGCAGTCAGGGTAATCCTATAAAATTAGATGATGCTACCATTCCACTCAGACCCCGCTCCCACCCCCATAGCTCCCCATCTCACTCAAGGTTAAGTGAAAGTTCTCATAGTTCCCTAATGGTGCTCAACATAAAACCAAACAAGTAAACATACAAACACACAAACTAATGGGCATGCATGGACAAAAACTACTGGACACCACTATCTTAAAGGTGGGCATAATAAACTCCGATATATGTCTCCATTCAAGGGGACCCTCAGAAGTACTTACGGTGGCAATTATGTCACCAACTATGCCCTATATGCCTTTCAAGGAAGCCCAATACCAGATTTTTCTTGCTTTATGCTTTAGGATTAATTCACTAACCAAAATATTTCTTACAGGGACACGAAGATTAACACAATCAATGAATGGATAATTCGCCAAAATCTTGATGATTTTAAAGGAAAAGAAAAGTGTTCCTCTACTTTAGCAGTTACACCAAAAGCAGAAAGAAGCAAGAGGAGATTTTAATGTGTGATCACACTATTTTATGGAAGTAATTATTGAGGAAGCTCATCTGTATCCTATTTCCTTTCCACAGAACTAAAAGGTAATTATGTTTCTAAGTTTGTCTATGTCAATGGAACTGCTCTGAACCATCCAAATAAGAAACATGGGGGACTTTAAAAAAAAAACAGTCTAATAAAGAAAACCACACAACTTTATGGCAACATTTTCACAGTGTGTTTATAATGTGATATAAAACATTGTATATCAGTATGCTCCACTCCGCTAATTTCTTTGTAACTATTGTTATTATGTAATTGCCATAAAAAGTCAAAGGCTGCCAAGAATCAGTCTCCCAGCCTGATCATTCCCATTTTTATATAAGGTATTTTATAAACATTTTCATTAATCTTTGGTCGTTTTTTGAAAGCAATCTGGTAGACAACTACAGTCCACTCACAAACTATCTATCTGAAGAAGAGTTTAAACAAATGTTGACAAACCCTATTATAATGATCTGAAGAGGAGATTCTGTTGGCTGATGAAATAAGGGTGCCTAGATTCAAGCAACCGGAACAAAATACTAGATTTAACAGATTTTGGCAATTTTTGAAAGACATGAATATTTTCCCTAAATTGTACAAAAGCAGGCACACTTTTCAGAAGACCGTAATTTCCTCCTACAAACACCTCATTAGTTCACTGAAGATAATCTGTAGCTCATTATGCTTACTCTCTTCTGATTATATTTGACTTAACTCAAAAGAACATCTCTGCATATTTTATACCTAAATTGTGTAATAAAACAGAACAAAATTTATCTTACTTTTGACATTTTCTGAGGAATATATCCTTTGTGGGATTGCTAGAAACAATCGAATCAAAATTCTACAGAAGCAATTTGTAAACATTGATGAATCACACTCATCTAAGCCAGAATTAGAAATCAACCAATAAATCATTTACCAAATACCTGTTTTATGTCAGTCAGTGTAAAAGGTGTGCATAAGACCAAAATGACAAGATCTGGGCCCAATCCTGCAGAAATCACAGTCCAGGAAAAAAAATAAAACATTAGAAAACAATAGATTGATGGAAGAGATGTGTGGTTTTCAATAAATTTATGGAAGAGAGGCACACGAGCATGGAAGAAGCAATGAACACAAATTGCATAACTGAAGAAATAGTTGAATGACAACAGCTTACATTCATATCACTACCATATGCCCTCTCTGTTCTAAATGCTTGTCGCATATTAATTTATTTAAACCTCATAACAACTTTATGGTGTTTGACTATTGCTTACATTTTAAAGCCAAAGAAATCCAGGCACAAAAAGGTTAAGTAGCTTGCCCAAGGGCACAAAACTAATGAATAATGAAGCCTGGATTTAACCCACAGAACGTGTCTACAGAGTTGATGCCACAGTTAAGCACCCTTTGTGCAGCATTTGAGCAAAATATTATACAAGGGCTGAAGAATAAACTCCCTCTCCTAAGACAGTCAGGGAAGGCCCTTGAGTGGCTGACATTTAAGTTGGTCCTGAGATGAGAAGGAATTTCCCAAGGAAGGAGATGAAGTAGAGCGCTTCAGGCAGATACAAAGACCTGTACAAAGGTTTCTTTGAACAAAGACCAAAAGCTCAAAGAGCTGAGCACAGGGGTCCCGGGAGGTGGGGATGAGAAGGGTGGTAGGTGGCGAGGTACCAGAGTAGGCATGGTCGAGATGGTGAAGGACCTTGTGTGCCAGTACTACAGGTTACACCTGAACCCAGAGCAAAAGAGACACCCCAGAAGATGGGAACAAGGGAAGTAATCAATTTCTCTATTTCTCATCAATTTCCTACTTCTAAAGAGATTCTTCCAGAATGACATTTTGCTTGTTGCTCCTAATTATCTCTCCGTGGACTCTCCCAGCCCCATGTATAGCCTATGACCTCATGGTTGGAATTGCAATGAGAGAGAGACCATCGGGGAAGACTTTCTTTTAGAACCACCATCCCTGGCCCCACACACCCCCCAACAACATGCCATATCCACACCTATCTTTTCATTTTATCCTGCCAGCTCAAAAGGCAGAAATATATTCTCTCCTTCCTAAACTGGGTTCCTCTATCAAGGCTCTGGGCCCTACCCCTCCTCATCCCTAGGTCCTGCCTTTTTATGTCAACCCTACCCCTCTACCCACAGTATCCATCATTTCTCTACTGACAGCATGAGTTTCCTCTTTTCCTAAAAACCCTCATTCAATCCAGACCTTCAATCACCATCCTGTTCTTCTCCCTCCTGTCACAGCCCAAACTTCCTATATAAGTATCCTACACCCATTACCCTATCATCATAGCTTAGCCATCTGCAAGCTGTCCTCATTTAAGTCACTGAAAATCCTTGTACTCTCAGACCCCCAGCATAAGCTAAATCATCTTAGGCAATTAATGAACTTGCACCAACCCTCAGCTTTCCTAATTAAGACATGCTAATAGAACCTACTCCAAAGGTTTGCATGAAGAATAAATTAATGTCTATAAAACCCAGACTACATTGCCTGCTCCATTGTAAGAGCTCAGGACATTCCATTATCATTATTGGCAGCAATAATAAAATTGTCACGGATCTCATTCTTGGTTTTTCCCTTTCCAGTCCTTTTTTCAGCTTCCTCCCTGATCTTAAATAAGGCCATGCTTTCCCAGCTCTCCTCTTATATTCTAATATTGTCACACTGTCTAACCCAAAAGACATTTTTCTCATTTCATTGTAACATCGCAGCAGTATGACAGTCACCCTCTCCCTCCATTTTGGATCCCTTGCCTCTCCTAGTCTTCCCCACCAGCAGACACTCCTGATTTCCTTCTCCTTCCTTAAATAAATATTCCTTTCTCCATAGCCTTAGGGACTTCTATGTCATTCTCCTCCTAGCTGTAATTGCAAGCATTTTTCTCCTCTCTTCGAGTCTCTTTTCTTCTCTCTGTACCACCCCCACCTCCTTCCCTGGATAGTCCCATCCAATCCTATGACTCTCTACAACTCACAGATGATGATAACTCACATTTTTACATGCAGTACTGATCTCTGGTCCAGAATCAAATATCCAATTTCTTAGTCAACGTCTCCACTTGGGTACCTAGGACTATTTCAGGCTGGGAACAGTGCCTCACACCTGTAATCCCAGCACTTTGGGAGGCCGAGGCAGGCAGATCGCTTGAGGCCAGAAGTTGGGAGACCAGCCTGGCCAACATGGTGAAACCCCAACTCTACTAAAAATACAAAAATAAGCCAGGAATGGTGGTACACACCTGTAATCCCAGCTATTCAGGAGGCTGAAGCAGGAGAATTGCTTGAACCCAAGAGACCGAGGGTTGCAGTGAGCCAAGATTGCACCATTGCACTCCAGCCTGGGTGACAGAGAGAGACTCGGTCTCAAAAGAAAAAAAAAAAAAAACTATTGCACACTAACATCAATACCAAAGTCTTAACATCTGTTCCCTACTCCAACCTGTTCCACCTCTGGTCTCCTCCATATCAATGAATGGCACTACCATCTCCCTCCCCCAGTAACACGGAGATACATTCAAACCACCAAGAAGAATAACATTCTCTACCCAAAATATATTTAGGTCTGTCCTTTTCTCTCTGTCTCTACGCTATGACTCTAGTGTAGGCTCCCATCATCTCTCAGCAAGATAATAGCAGTTGCCACCTGAGGGATCTCTCTACTTCCACTCCAGCCCTTCCACAAGCCATCTCCCACACAGCATCCAGGGATCTTTCTAGAGATCCATCCATGTCCTTTCTTTATGCTAAAGTTCAGGTTATATGCACAACCCCTGGATTTTATAGATGAGGAAAATAATGTCCTGGAAATCAGGTGACTTGCTCAACGTCATATAACTAGCTAGCAGCAAGGATGAGTCTAGACTCAGTTCTCCTTTCGCCCAGCCCAGGGCTTCACTGCCCCACCACGCTGCATTCTGAAGCCCAACTCTTCTTTCTGTGGCAGTTACACTGCTACACTTTCTTTAATAACAATAGTTCCCTATATCTATTCAGTTTGTGTTGGCAAAGAAACAACACAGAAGTCCAGGCCTGAGGTTATTTAATCAAAATTATCCGACCATAATTCCCTCCAGCACCAGTTCTGAGTGCTTAATATTGAGGATAATAAAATGCAATCTGCAGAATCCATTTATATTTTCATCATGTCATCAGAAAACCAGAAGGCACTGTTTATAGACACAGACTGACAGACTCTACAAAAAAAAATCTAATTAAGAATACAGCCGATGCTCAAAAGCACCCTGGGAGCATTAATTCCTTTGCTCGAGCCCTTGTATGATCTAGATGCAGAAAATGGGTCAGTCCAGAGACATGTGTGAGTGGGGTTTAGCAAAACTGTGTGTGCACATCTTTAAGTTGTCCTTGCCTTGCAAAAAGGAAGAACAGAAGCTGCACAGAAAGACAGACAACACTCAAAATGAGCTCTATCACAGCATAAAGCCTTAGTAACTGACTTGAGAGCAGGGAGAAGGAAGAGTCCAGAAAGAAAATGGACTAGTGGAGAGCTCATAGGCTACATGGGTTGCCTCCATTTCAAGGAGCAGAGATGTGCTTTGACCACAGTGTTATTGTTACCTGGGTATCATGTTGCTCCTTGAATAAATGTTTTAGTATTTGGCTTTTTTTTTTTTTCTTTTTTGATGGAATCTCACTCTGTCGCCAGGCTGGAGTGCAGTGGCGCAATCTCAGCTCACTGCAAACTCCGCCTCCCAGGTTCGAGAGATTCTCTTGCCTCAGCCTCCGGAGTAGCTGGGACTAGAGATGTGTGCCACCATGCTCAGCTAATTTTTGTATTTTTAGTGGAGACAAGGTTTCACCATGTTGGCCAGCATGGTCTCAATCTCTTGACCTCATGATCTACCCACCTCGGCCTCCCAAAGTGCTGGGATTGTAGGAGTGAGCCACCACGCCCCACCAGTTCTTGGCTAATTTTGGCAAATCAGTGCATCTAACTGTCAGCTAGCCCTCAGCACAGTGAAGTATAAAACCTGTGAATTAGGCAGATCTACATTCCAATTCCAGGTCTGACACCTGAGAACTAGACAAATGACTTCATTTCTCTGAGCCTGCTCCCTTTAAAAGATGGTTATGGAAGTCTGATTGACAACAGTCCAATTTTCAACCTGTTACAGGTTGGAAATCATGGGTAGGAACCATCTAACAGGACATTTAGTACTTACTGAGTGTGCAAAAATGGTAGTTCTATTATTTTTTTTCAAGCTTCATATTTAAGGAGAAGAAAATCCATAACTGGAGTGTCTAAATCAGGTGGCTGCAACTTTTGTTCAGAAATCCTGCCCAGGGGAGAGAAAATCTAGTTGAGGCAAATTTGCCACTTCAACAATGGATCCGGGTTTGTAAGTGCTGAGCACAAAATCACATGGGGAAGCCCATGTGATAACCTCCTACACACGTTATCTGTGTTAAATGAGACTATGAAGAAATAATCATGCAAATCCAAAAAATGACACATTGTATAAGAGAATTGGACTTCAAAAAGTTGATGTCATGAAGAAAAGTGGAGGGGTTGCTATTCTAGATAAGAGATTCATGAGACATAATGACCAATTGCAATGTATATTCCTTAATGAGATCCTACTTTAAAAGAATATTTATAATTAATGTTTTGGGCACATTTGGGGAAAGCTAAATATATGCTGGCCATGTGATGATAATCACTGTCCACCTTATTAAGAGTGATGCTGGGCGCAGTGGCTCACGCATGTAATCCCAGCATTTTGACAGACTGAAGTGAAAGAATTGTTTGAGGCCAATAGTTTGACCAGCATGGGCAACACAGTGAGACCCCACCTCTATAAAAAACAAAAAAAATTGGCCGGGTGTGGTGGTGCATGCATGTAGACCCGGCTACTTGGGAGGCTAAGGTAAGAGGATAGCTTGAGTTGGAGGCTACAGTGAACTGTGATCACAGCACTGTGCTCTAGCCTGGAGGACCAAGTGACACACTATTTTGAACAAACAAAAATGGCATGGTGGTTATATAGGGGAGTGGTCTTGCACTTTGGAGACGCATACTAAAATAAAGGGAAAGAGTTTTGACATCTATAATTTATTTTGAAATGACCGAAAAAATACAAGAGTGGTATGTGTGTGTAGGGGACAAATATAGAAAATGCTAACAACTGTTGAAACTAGATGGTGGGTATATGGGTCTATTTGAACCAATCTCCCTCCCCTCCTCTTCCATCCCTTTTCTTTTTCTTTCTTTTGAATGTTTCAAAACATTCATAATAAAATGTTTGGGGGCTAGGGCTAAAAGTAGTTCAACAGCCCATGGAAAATACTCAGGTCAACAACCTGTCCAGTGCCACCTCATTAATTTCTAGGAGTTTTTCATATTGATTTTCTCTAATGATACTCATTTGCCAGTTCACTATCGGTCACTACATTTATGTTCAACTCACTCTTCACCTGCTTACTACACAGAAATGGCACTTACTAGCCATTAAATCGACATGACGTTACCAATGAGGATGGGAAGGAAGAAGGGGTTGAGCCCCTTGGCTTCCAGAGTTCAGACAAAGAACCAAAACTAGAGGCTCTGCCAAGAACACACAGTCCTGTAACAGTTGTAGAGCTGTCTGAAGAAGTGATCAATTTCACTATTTGATATTCTAATAACTGGATAATGTTTAACTAAGAATCCAAAGTAACCACAAAACTGTTGTATGTAGCCAATTCTTGGCATTTAAAAAGGCATCAAACTCAAGTTAGGAAACTACTAGAATTCACCCAAACAAGTTATTAGATTACCAAATGAAAATAAAACATGGTGAAATGCTCAGCATAAAGACAGAAGGATCACAGTTCAAACAGCCTATCCTTTAAAAGGGCTTGACTTGGGCAACACAACTATCAAGAAAAGCAAGGAAGTGATCAACAGAACATGAGAAGAGTGATTTTAGGAAGGAAGGAAGGAGTGATCATTGAGGGATAGCAACAAATGCGCTTCCAGGGTGGCAAAATACTAATTTTTGATTTGAGTAGTCATTACAAGACTGTTCACCTTAAATGATTAGCTAAGCTATGTATTTGTTTCATGTAATTCTCTATACTTGTGTTACATTTTATAATGAAAAAGGTTTTACAGGGAACTGGAAAAATATAGCATAACTTGCACAGTAGCTCAACTCCCTTATTTTCCCTCTTATAAAAAACAAAGGTATTTTTTCCATTTAGTTTTACTCAGAAAAGACTGTAGTGAAAAATACTACTTTTAAAAGCTATTTAGTTCAAATATTACAGAAATACATCTTCATCCATCTACTAATATTCCTCAAGTCCACCATTAAGATGGTAGCTGTGATCCCCACGTGCCTACTTCATGGCATATGTTTAAATTAACACTTAACTTCTGGACAAAGGAACCAATATACTGTGTGGTTTTAGGAGGAAAACCCATCATCTTCTAAGAGTTTGTTATCTGAATGGCTCTCAGTGGCACCTGGGGCTGGGACTGACCGTAGTGCCCCTCACCCCTATCCTCTATCAATGGTTCTTTTGTTTGAATCACATAGCTGTGTAGCAACGCCTAGTCAGGATTGTGAAAAACCAAGTCAAGACAACTGGGCTCTAGCCACAGTTTTGCTAATAACCAAGGGCTTTCAGCAAATTGCTTCATTTTCTAAGATTACTCTGCACGAATCTATAGGCTCTTCTGAACCCTCTTCTACGCTAGCTTGTCACCTCAAAATAATGATGATGATAATAGCAGCATCTTGTATTGAATCTTTATCAACTCATTTACTCCTCAGCACCTGGTGTGGTAGTCAGAGCTACCATGGCTGGTTACACAGGCTGTCATGTTGGGGCAAACACCCAGCCTGAGCTCTCTTTGCTAAACTACGCAAACTCCTCTGAAGGAAGAGTTCTGTTTTCCTAATTCACATAAAGCTACTGTCTGTACCCAAGCCATAGAGTCCACCCTGGGGAGCTGCCTTTTCTAATTTACACAAAAGTGCTCAGTGGGCTATCAGGAGCCTGAATATAAGCATTATTATTATCCCTGCTCTCCAGATGAAGAAACAAAAGTACAGACCATTAAGTAATTTGCCCAATTTCCTATAGCTAGCAGGTGGCAGACCCAGGATTCTAAGCTGGGCAGTCTGGCTCCTGACCTGCGCTCCTAGCCAGTGTGCCATGTTGTCTAAATATGTTGCTGATTTCCTCCTATTATCAGTGGAGTTGCAAAGAAAGATCAGACTTCCACTGCCTATGCCACCTTCTGCTCTCTTCAATGTGCCTTTTCCTCAAAATGTGTAGTAAGAAAATAAACCCCCAAATCCAGAAAAACATCAACACATCTGTGCATTTATTATCAATTCACTCATCACCACCGGGGTGGAATAATAACAATCTTTGTCAGGTCCCTGGATTTTTATCTTTGTTTTTAAAAAATCATCACAAGTACCCAGAGAATTCAGCTTGAAATAATCCTATATACAACTCAGTCCCCTATGGAATGAAAAATACATATCCATTAAGGGAGGGTGAAGAGGAACAGAAGGAAGGAAGACAAGATGCCTCATTTAATACCATCAGGCATTTCTGGAACAAAATATTTCCCTACTTATCTTCCTTTGGTTCCTTAGACTTATAAATAATGTATTATGGCAGGAAATCTGTTCTTTTGGCTGGTTTGTGATACAGACAGCAGGTGGTAACACAGCCCACTAAAATGCCATTCATCACTGAGCCTTGTGATGCGGACTGTGGTGTTGCCCAGCCAGAGGCAGCGCAGCCATCTTGGCCTCCACAGGAGTGAACCTTGCTCAGGCTCTGTATCTGGCTCTCCTTACCTCCACCTCCACGAACAATGCCCACAGCAATGAAGAACAAGTGCTGTCTCCAGGGTGTTACCAAGAACTCTAAGGAAACAATGCAAAACTGGACTATCCTCTTGAAATTAAAGAAAAAAAAAAGCAAGGTTATTCTTTATAGAACTAATAGGTGAGAACCATGTTTAATCAACCAACAATGGGAACTTGTGGCCACACACCATTAACCAAAAGACTGGGGAAATGAAGAAAGGAATAAAGATATAAAAGGCAATTGTGAGGGCCAGGTGCAGGAGCTCATGTCTGGAATCCCAGCACTCTGAAAGGCTGAGGCAGGAGGATCACATGAGCCCAGGAGTTCAAGGTTACTGTGAGCTATAATGCCACTGCACTCCAGCCTGGGCAACAGACCAAGACCTTGTCTCTAAAAATAAATAAATAAAAGGCAATTGTGTTATTGTTAAAACACTCACTATGTTCTAAAAGTTCCTTGATTGTATTTTAAAAATTCTTTTTAATGTCATTTTTTTGTGTTATTTTACTTTAAATTCTGGGATACATGTGCTGAATGTGCAGGTTTGTTACATAGGTATATACATGCCATGGTGGTTTGCTGCACCTATTAACCCGTCATCTAGTTTTTAAGCCCCACATGCATTAGGTATTTGTCCTAATGCTCTCCATCCCCTTGCCCCCAACTCCCCACAGACCCCAGTGTGTGATGTTCCCCTCCCTGGGTCCATGTGTTCTCACTGTTCAACTCCCACATTCTTTATAATCAACTCATCCTAAGAAATGGCCTAGGACTAAGGGTGTTCTACTAAATGTTTAACAACCAGTTAACATGGGAATAGGGAGATTCCTAATGTACACCATTTGCCAACTTCTGTGGTTTCAATATTCCCACCTCAGCTGAATTCATGCTCAACCTGGTATCACTGAATGCAAAGTGGGGAAGAAACAGACACAATCCCTTCTCCCCAGCCATATGAACTGGCTCCAGACCCCTACTGCAAACTCACAGTCTGTATGACATACATTATAGGACTAAGAGTTAATTCAATTGCAGTGTTCCAACTGTATTATAATTTCTGAATATTCATGAAATTGGAGAATTTTATCAAATAATGATTGAAAACAAAGCATGTAACTATATAAACATTCAGATACTTCTAAACTTGCATATACTCTTATTTGTAAACAGTCAACATCTTATAGAAAGACGTAAAGTACTTGAATAATGTAAACTAGCATCCTTTCAGATGGCTGTTTCTGATTTCCTGGCTACAGGTAGGCAATAGAAAACAAAAGCAAAGGTCTCTACTAAACTCCTGAAAATTGTCTCTCAGTGCCTGGTTTATTTCATTTAGCACAGTGTCCTCTAGGTTCACTCATATTGTCCAAATGACAGAATTTCCTGGCTTTTTTTTTGTAAAGGCTGAATAGTACTCCTTTGTGTATATATACACCACATTTTTATCCGCTGTGAACACTCTGTTGTTTCCATATCTTGGCTATGGTGAATAGTGCTGTAGTCAACATGGGAAAACAGACATCTCTTCAACACACTGATTTCAATTCCTTTGGGTATATGCCCATTGGTGGGATGCTGGAGAATATGGTAATTTTATTTTTTAGTTTTCAAGGAACCTCCCTACTGTTTTCCAAAATGGCTATGCTAATTTACAATACCAGCAACAACGTACGAGGGTTCCTGTTCTCCAGATCCTCACCAATGTTTGTTATCCTTTGTCTTTTTGATAACAGCCAATCTAACAGGTGTGAGGTGATATCTCATTGTAGTTTTAATTTGCATTTTTCTACTGATTAGAGGTGTTGAGCATATTTTCATATTATCTGTTGGCCATTTGTGTATCTTCTTTTGAGAATAGTCTATTCAGGCCCTTTGCCCATTTTTATTTTTATTTTGAGATGCAGAGTCTCACTCTGTCACCCAGGCTGGAGAGCAGTGGTGCGACCTCAGCCCACTGCAACCTCCGCCTCCTGGATTCAAGCAATTCTCCTGCCTCAGCCTACCAAGTAGCTGGGACTATAGGCACCTGACACCATACCCAGCTAATTTTTGTATTTTTAGTAGAGACAGGGTTTTACCATATTGGCCAGGCTGGTCTCGAACTCCTGCCCTTGTGATCCACCTTCCTCAGCCTCCCAAAGTGCTGGGATTACAGGCATGAGCCACCGCACCTGGCCACCCACTTTTGTTTTTATTTTTATTTTGAGATGCGGAGTCTCACTCTGTTGCCCAGCCTGGAGTGCAGTGGTGCAATCTAGGCTTACTGCAACCTCCCCCTCATGCGTTCAAGCAATTATCATGTCTCAGCCTCCCGAGTAGCTGGGATTACAGGTGTGCACCACCGTGCCTTGTTAATTTTTTTATTTTTAGTAGAGACGCGTTTGTTCCATGTTGACCAGGCTGGTCTCAAAATCCTGACCTCAACTGATCCTCCTGCTTCAGCCTCCCAAAGTGCTGAGATTACAGGCGTGAGCCACTGTGCCTAGCCATTTGCCCATTTTTAAATAAGGTTATTTATTTTCCAGTTATTGAGTCGTTTGAGTTCCTTATATATTTTGGACATCAGCCCCTTATCTGATGTATGATTTGCAAATATTTTCTCCCAATGTGTGGGTTGTCTTTCCATTCTGTTAACTGTTTCCTTCGCTGTGCAGAAGCTTTTAAGTTTGATGCACTCTCATTTGTCTACTTTTGCTTTTGCTGCCTGTGCTTTGGGGTCATATCCAAGAAATCATTCCCAGACCAATGTCATGGAGTTTTCCCCTATGTTTTCTTCTAGTAGTTTTGTACTTTCAGGTTTTACATTTAAGTCTTTAATCCATTTTCAGTTGATTCTTGTATCAGGGGTGGGAAAAACGCCCCGACCTAGACTCTTGATTACACTGCCAGGGAGGTGATCAGTAGAACTAGCAAAACAGACCAGTTGCTATTTTACTGCTAATTGACACAGGGATCTGTTGTTTGTAAAAGAGAGAAAAGACTAATGCATTTTCCAACCATCAACAGCTCTGTTCTTTCTCTGTTTTGTTAAATTGCTGCCTGCTGCCTGAGTCTCTTCAGCCTCATCCATTATGTAACATGTTGGTAGTGATGGGACCAGGATGTACCATTGCACACAATGACAAACCTGAGCAAAGCCAAAGAAACAGACCTAACATCTCCAAGAACATGCAGTAAACAGCACACACCTTTCCTCTTTCCACTCCTGGTATTGGCAGGTCCTTAAAAGATCCACACTCACATCAACATTTACCAAGTGGTCATTTTATGGCACTGGGAGGAGCTAAAATGCAGAGGCAATATCTGCTCTTCGCCTCTTGTCTTGAATGGGATTACATTATTATTTCATGGAGATTGGCCTTCGCATTTATTCTCTGGCCTACCGAGGAGGAAAAAAAAAATGCTTACAGCAGCATTTCACAAAGTGTTTTCTGCAGAATCCGAGCTCCATGGGATGTTAAGAGATGTGATGTGGAAAGAAGGGTCCATGGTCAAGTAAGCTTGGGGAATGCTGCATTTTTAAAAGAGTTTTGTTTTGTTTTTTAACTTTGAACTTCTCAGTGCCAACAATATGCTAATGAGATTCTCCAGAGGGGGATAAAATACTGTTTCCCAATCTGTCTAACCAAGACCACTTTGCAGGAAAATTATCCAATGGGTGGGATCAGTGTTCTGTGGAACTTGCTTTAGGAAACTGGGTTTCTGGGAGGCCGAGGTGGGCAATCGCTTTAGCCCAGGAGTTTGAGACCAGCCTGAGCAACATGGCAAAACCCATCTCTAGAAAAAATACAAAAACTAGCCAGGTGTGGTGGCATGCACATATGGACCCAGCTACTTGGGAGACTGAGGTGGAATGGTCACTTGGACCCAAGAGGCAAAGGTTGCAGTGAGCCATGATCGCACCACTGCACTCCAGTCAGGGTAACAGAGTGAGACCCTGTCAGAAAGAAAGAAAAACAGAAAGTAGGAAGGAAAGAAAGAGAGAGAGAGGAATGAAGGAAGGAAGGAAAGAGAGTGAAAGATGGAAGGAGGGAGGGAAGGAGGGAGGGAATGAGGGAGGGAGGGAGGCAGGGAGGGACAGAGGGAAGGAACTGGCTTTCTGCAGAGTTGGCAAAATCATGGCTTCAGCGGCCAAACAGGCTCCTACATGTATCGTTTGGCCTTTGCTGTACTGGCACACATGGTACTTTAAAAAAATGTGCATAAGCCACTAAAATTTTAAAATTCGAAGAGCTAATATTTAAGCAAAAACAAACAAACGGTTTTTTTATGGCTTCTCTTGAAAGAAAGAAAAAGCGGACTTACAGGGCAATACTACCCACACAACACTACGTACAGATGTGCTTGCTCCATGCAGAATCTTTTAAACCATAAAGGAATTAAAACTGCACACCACATAAGGCATCCAGTTTATAGCAAAGTTAAGGAAAGAAAGTGCACTTGTGTGTAGATGTTCAAGAGAAGTGAAACAAGTCCGGTGAGAGTGGGGTATTGGAGAGGGAGGGCTTCCAAAAAGGTGGGCTGAACTCAGATGGGCAGGAAGAAAGGAGTGTGTGCAGAGCTAAAGGAAGCTCCAGGAACAAACATACATGGCTGGAATTAGTAAGTCAAAAAGATGGATCACAGCCTGCCTCACACACACACTTGACTTTTTAATTTGAAACTGAATTGAGGAACATAGCAGTCAGGAATTTTAACAATTATGCAACTCTAAGACATGGACAGGGCCAAATCCAGCCATTTGGCCATTAAATCCAATCTCTAGGAGGATAAACGTTGGATACTTCTTAGATATATGACCAAGTAATTCCCCAAACAATTTTCATCAAATGCCAGGTGAAAAAGCAATTACGGCAAGAGACTCGTCAGTGCCATGGACGTGGGGAGCAGGGCCTCCAAGAGCCAGTGAACTAGTTCAAAAATAATTCTGGAACCTCAGAGATCCTATTACTAAGAAGCAGAAATAGATTTTCAAGTCCTTGCTTTGAAATATTAAGCATTGTTCCACTCTGCTCTTTCCACCATCCTCAAACTTTTATTAAAATCAGTTCAAGGTGAGTCAGCTTCTAAAAGCTTCTAAAACAAAGCTTTGCTGTGCCCAGACACACGATGCATAGTAGTTGAACTTCACCACAATGTGACTAGCACAATATTTTTTAATACAAAAATATTTTCTTGTTAGCAAGTTAGAGCTAACACATGATAGCTCAAACTGTATTCGTTAATCTGAGTTGAGATCTAATTGTTGCTGTTCTACAATTTCTGTTATTTTTCACATGACTATTTTAAGATTTCTACTAACAATTCAAAACCCCAACCTCTAGACATGATTAGTCTTCCGTCTACGTTAAAAAAAAAAAAAAGTCTTAGTTTGGAAAGACTGGCATCCTCAGACACAAAAACAATTACACTTCAAAGTCCTGGGAGCTACCAGTACCTTCCCTAACCTTTGTAGTTCCTTTTTTACCTCTCCACAAGAATTGCCTCTCTCTCTTTCCAAGTTAAGTGCTTTTAACCCACGGCCTAGAGGACAGAGACAGAAATAAGAGAGAGAACGAAATATGTGGTCAGAGACCACTAGATGAAATCACCCATGGAGTGTGCAAGAGAAGAGGTCCAAGGACTGCATCCTAAGGCCAGCCAACCATTAAGTCAGAAAAGATGCAGAAAAGATGTTTGAAGAGAAGAGGCGTGGTTAATAGTCTAAATTGTTAAGGGGTTGTGTAAGATGAGAACTGGGAATTGTCTGCTGGATCTGGGGCAATAAAAGACACAGGTAACCTTGACATGAGCAATTTCTACAGAATGGTGGGGAGACGTGTACACTGGAGTGGATAAAGGAGGAACAGCATAGTCAACTCTCTGAATGAGTAGAAAAGGAGAAGTAGCTGGAGATGGATGTGTAGGGAGAGCACATACTAAAGGAATGACCCCGTAGAGAAAGAGAAGTCCATCACGTAGGAAAGAGAGAAATGACAATCGCAGGAACAAAGAGCAAATCTCTGAAAGATGTAGATCACAAGGGTAAGGTCTAGCCTTACACTTGAGCAGGGAGAGATCATCCATTGCAAAGGAAGGAAGACAGAGTAAATGGGTACAGATGCAGGGCAGATGGTAAATTTGGTGAGAAGATGAGCAGTTCTCTTCAGATTGCTTTTAGAAGTGATCAGTTGACAATGCTAAAAGGAGAATGGTATTGGAGGTTTGAGGAAAGAAAAAAGTGAAGAGTGAGGACGGTGATATATGGGTAGTGGGTAAGTATGGGGTGCCCACTGGATGTTCCTTTCCTCCTGCCTCCTTCAAGAACCCTGGCCACTACAGTTATTATCCATGAACACAAAATCCCATAATTATGCTCAAAGATGAGCCTGATTGCTTTAAAACAAAAATAAAATCTTGGCCAGGCACGGTGATTCACACCTGTAATCGCAGCACTTTGGGAGGCTGAGGCGGGCAAATCACAAGATCAGGAGTTCAAGACCAGCCTGGCCAATATGGTGAAACCCCGTCTCTACTAAAAATACAAAAATTAGCCGAGCGTGGTGACAGGCGCCTGTAGTCCCAGCTACTTGGGAGGCTGAGGCAGGAGAATCACTTGAACCAGGGAGGCAGAGGTTGCAGTGAGCCAAGATTGCGCCACTGCACTCCAGCCTGGGCAACAAAGTGAGATTCCATCTCAAAAAAAAAAAAAACTCAAAACCAGCTATGACATAATCCTAAAAAAGGTTGTTAAAACTAAAAAGAAATTGTTTCCTGTTGGGATTCAAATAAACAAGTAAACAAACTACCTAACTAAAAAGAAAGCTTTTCTGGAATGTGTGCTGCTGGCACTGCCTTGGACACTATGAAAAATGCCTATGGCTGCAAGCACAGCCAGCAGCCCGCACTGAGAATCACCTTCCTCTCTCACTTTGACAAGTACATGGAAGTCATTGATGCCACAGAGGGACATTCCAGAGAAGCAACACTTCAAAGACTTTGGAAACCTATTACTAACTGAAAGAGGGAGGCAGCAAATAGACCAGCATAGTATGATTTCTGAGTTGTAACCACACTTGTATATGCTAGAAGAACATAAGAGATTTGTTTCCCTTGAAGAAGAAGCCAGATCAACAGAAGGGGAGGAATGTCAGTCACTTAAATGTGCTTGGCTTTATTTCAACTGTTGTGGGAGGTGGGGTTTAAAAATATCAGTGTCCAGCTACCAGGAGGCACAGATTACTAATTCCCACCTCATAAAAGGAATTATCATCCTCAGCCCCAGTGGATGCACAGATGACTCTTGGCCCTAAACACTTGCAACATCATTACAAACATCACGGTGAAAGCTACCCCGTCTGACTATGTTGGAGTGAACTCATGACAACAAGTCCTCTGATGAGTCCTTTGGGAAGAAAATCACCAGATAAACACTTTGCCTGTGTTTCCCAGGGTGAGGTGACAGTTTTTCAACTTCTTAAAAAATAACAGTGTCGCCATAAAAGAGCTTTACAAACATTCCCAACACACAAAAGCCCAGAGTTAGACATCCGAGCTGGTACCCACCAGTTACACTGGACAAAGAGACACTAGGTGAAAAAGACTCTCAAGGTGGCCAAAGTGTGATCACCACCTTTGATCTTACCTGAATGAGAGAAAACCAGATACCTGATAATACAGGACTCCATGCCTTACCCAAAACTCTTGAAGCTAATTGGTAATGTATTACATTTTTAGAATGGTAATATATGTACTGTCTACTATGTAACGCCTCCAAAAGATCTGGGGAAGCACTCTGTAATCAAATACAATACTTCTGTGGTAAAATGTATGAACGTTCACATTAAGTTTAATATATTAAGATAAAGAATAACCTAAAGTCATTTCAGATCAGGTCAAGATTTTGCTAAATGAATTTACCAAAGGAAGATGGAAG
Source organism: Papio anubis (assembly GCF_008728515.1). Classification (NCBI taxonomy): domain Eukaryota; kingdom Metazoa; phylum Chordata; class Mammalia; order Primates; family Cercopithecidae; genus Papio; species Papio anubis. The sequence continues at coordinate 145,054,868 of NC_044978.1, forward strand.
GAAGGAATGAAGTAAGGAAGAGAGAGGGAGAGGGAGAGGGAGATGGAGAGGGGGAGGGGGAGGGAGGAGGGAGGGGGGAAGGGGAGGGGGAGGGGGAGGGAGGGAATAAAGGCAGGCCGGCCAGCTGAAAATGAAAACACTAAACTTAAAAGAAAAAGAAAACTTCCACTTCTCAAAGCTTTTTGGATTTTGTATTTGTGCTCAAATAATTGAAGACCTGTGAAAATAAAAGCAAACATGCAAGCTTTGCCCTGTGGACTTGCTATACTGAACTCTCAGGCTTCCAAAGAGCTGTCATTTTTACCACATGAAAAGCAAATGAAAAAAGTGGAGATTATCAAAATGTTGACAAGCATCAGGCAAGCACCATCTTTTGAATTCTGATATGTGACACTGTATGAATGGCGTCCCGCATGTGTCAATGCTTCCAATGTACAGTGAGAAACACTCTTGAGCATTATCTAGCCTCTGAGTTCAGGGGTACCTACAAGCACAATGTTGATTATTCTGTTTTCCGGTAGAACTGCAAGATGTACAGTGCTTACTGGCCTCTGACCTTCCCAGAACATCATCTTTTGTGTGAAAATAGTAAGCACCATGTGCCAGATCTGAATTCTCCTTAGGGCTAAATCAAAGATAACCAGCGGATACGATTTGGCTCTATGTCCCCACCCAAATCTCACCTTGAATTGTAATAATTCCCATGGGAGGGACTCAGTGGGAAGTCATCGAATCATGGGGGTGGGTTTTTCCTGTGCTTTTCTAGTGACAGTGAATGAGTCTCATGAGATCTGTTGCTTTTATAAAGGGGAGTCCCCCGGCACATGCCCTCTTGCCTGTAAGATGTGACTTTGATCCTCATTCGCCTTCTGCCACGATTATGAGGCCTCCCAGCCATGTGGAACTGTGAGCTCATTAAACCTCTTTCCTTCATAAATCACCCAGTCTCGGGTATGACTTTATTAACAGCATGAGAACGAACTAATACACTGGTTAAAAAACATTTAACAGACTCAAAGAGATACCTGCACACTAATGTTCAAAGCAGCATTATTCACAATAGCCAAAAAATGGAAACAACCCAAATGTCCATTGATGGATGCATGAACAAAATGTGTGTATATATAGAAGGGAATGTTATTCAGTTTTTAAAAAGAAGGCAATTCTGATCCACACTATAACATGGATGAAGGCATGAGGACATCATGTTAGGTGAAGTCAGCCAGTCACAAAAGGACAGATACTGTGTGATTCCACCTATGCGAGGTACCTGGAGTATTCCAGTTCATAGAGATAAAAGGTAGCATGCTGGTTTCCAAAAGCTGGAGGGCAAGAGAATGAGGAGCTACTGTTTATGGGTAGAGAGTTTCGGTTTTACAAGATAAAACCGAATGAGTGAATCGATGATGGTGATGGCTGCAGAAAAATATGAATGCACTTCATGTCACTAAACTATACACTTAAAAATAGTTTAAATCATAAATTTTATGTTATGTATATTTTACCATGATTAAAACATAATAATAATATTGAAGGAATTTAATAGTAAAAGAAGGTATATCCTGAAAATATGTACTGAACAACCTGAAAAATGACACAGGAAGTCTATCATTCTGGCTATTTAGAGATTAGCTTTAGGGCAGACTGGGGACTTTTGAGATGAAGTGAAGCATGAGGTTTATTGTAATCACTCCATCTCTCAGCTGAGGCTAAGGAAGTGAACTGTCTCTAAGCCTTCGTAATCATAAATTTGGAAGGCCCAGGAAGTAAAGTTCATCAATTAATCAGGAAATGAAGGGAAACCTATTAACAGTGCTTCTCAATCTGACTGCACATAATTACCTGGAAACATGGCCCCAGCCAGAGAGTCTAATTTAATTGTTGTGAAATGGGGCCTGGGCATTGCCATTGTTTAAAGAAGCTTCCCAGTTGATTTAATGTGTCCTCAGGGTGGAGAACCACTGATCTAGAGTAGAGGTCAGCAAAGGTATTCTAAGAAGAGCCAGACTGGATGGGCGCAGTGGCTCACGCCTGTAATCCCAGCACTTTGGCAGACCAAGGTGGGTGGATCACAAGGTCAGGAGATCAAGACCATCCTGGCCAACATGGTGAAACACTGTCTCTACTAAAAATACAAAAATTAGCCAGGCATGGTGGTGTGCACCTGTAGTCCCAGCTACTCAGGAGGCTGAGGTAGGAGAATCACTTGAATTCAGCAGGCGGAGGTTGCAGTGAGCTCAGATCGTGCCACTGCACTACAGCATGGGAGACAGAGTGAGACTCTGTTTCAAAAAAAAAAGAGCCAGACAGTAAATCTCTTAGGCTTTACAACAGACACTGTCACAACTACTCAACTGTCACTGTAGTGTGAAAACAGGCATAGGCAATAGATAAAATGAATGGGTATGGCTTTGCTCCAATAAAACTTTATTTGTATAATCAGGCAGTGGGGCCACAGTTGGCTTACATCTATTCTATCGGGAAGGAAGTCTTCATATTTTCTACATGTACAGAAAATTATTACTTGGGCTTTAAAAGGATAATCTCAAACTCAGAGAGGAGAAGTGTCAACATAAAATACTAGCTTTGGAGTTAAAAACAAAAACTGGAGGAGGAAAACTTGCTGATCCAGCCCTCCATGTGACAGATGGGAACAGCAACTGAAGAAGTGGGCTGTAACCTATGTTCCATAGGAACTTCTTTACAAGGGAGAGGAAACCAATGGAGGAAAATGGGAACACCAGGAGAACAGGAATTGTGATCCACACTGGAGGAGAAGAGGTAGCAAGAGGTCCTGCCAGAGTAGAGAATTTTAACTCAAGGTCTGGCAAGCCTTTGAAGAGCATTTTGGCCAAGACACTTTGGACCTCACTGGTGTGCTGGCAGCAGGGACTTGAGAATCACCACCACTTGATGAGTTCAGAGACTCATCAAGCAGATTTCTCAGACAGGAACAAATGTGGGGGCAGGTGGGAACCAGCCCCCACAAGACTGGCTTATGGACTTTGGAGTTCCAAAAAGGAGGCAACAAATGGCAGCACAGGGGGAAGAAAGTTGGGGGTTCTGCTGAGAATGAAAAAATAGACGCCAGCAGGAGAAAGACTGCTGGAAATGCAACTTGGAGAATTCCCACCCTGCTCAGTTTAGTTCTGGGCTGCTAGGAATGCAGTAGTCCAAAAGAAAAGTTTGCAAGTTTGATGTTTAAAATATACAGAATGTGCACCCAAAAAAAGTAGGCAGGAAGGACAAAGAGATGACAGGCACGACCCCATTGCAAGTTTCTAAATTCTGCAGTAGAGGGTTATAGTTCCAGTCTTCCACTGTGATCAGGGAGTAGATTCACCCTCAGAGATAATTCGCTGATTCAACAAATATTTGCATGCACCTACTGTAACAGGAAAGACTCTGTGCTCCACACAAAAAGCGCAATGAGGATGCTTGTGGAGGGGAGAAGACAGTCGTCAAATAATCACACACAAATGTAAAACTGCAACTGTTTTAAATTCCAGGCAGAGAAAAAACAGACGATGCTGGGGAGGTTATAATGAACAGATTTGACCTACTTAAGAAAATGGCTCGGCCAGGCATGGTTGTTCACGCCTGTGACCCCAGCACTTTGGGAGGCTAAGGCAGGCTGATCACGAGGTCAGGAGTTCGAGACCAGCCCAACCAATATGGTGAAACTCTGTCTCTACTAAAAATGCAAAAATTAGCCAGGATGGAGGCACGTGCCTTTAATCCCAGCTAGTCAGGAGGCTGAGGCAGGAGAATTGCTTGAACCTGGGAGGTGGAGGTTGCAGTGAGCAAGTGAACAGAGATCACACCACTGCACTCTAGCCTGGGTGAAAAAGCAAGACTCCATCTCAGAAAAAGAAAAGAAAAGAAAAGAAAAACAAAATAGATCCAGAGTGGAAATTCGAATCATGAGTAGGAGGTAAGGAAGAGGGAAGAGCCTTCCAGGGGAGGAAATGGCATGCACACAGGCCGGTGGAGGAAGAGTACAGGGCAAGTGTGAGGGACAGGAGGAAAGATACTGGAACAGGAGCTCAGAGAACAACGGCAAGCAGAGATACCTGGCTAGAGATGTGGGTGGGACAAGGACCAAGGCACTGAAGAAACATCAGCTGAACCCAGGAACAATGGGATGCCATGGAATGATTTTAAGCAGACTTGGGAAGGGGGTGACAAAATGAGATCTGGGTTTAAAAAAGGTGTCACTGTAAAGAAAAAAGGATTGGGATGGTCAGGCATGGTGGTTCACACCTGTAATCCCAGCACTTTGGGAAGCTAAGCTGGAAAGACAGCTGGAGCCCAGGAGTTTGAGACCAGACTGGGTAAACAGAGTGAGACCTCATCCCTACAAAAACATTTTAAAATGTGGCCGGGCACAGTGGCTCATGCCTGTAATCCCAGCACTTTGGGAGACCGAGGCAGGCGGATCACTTTAGGTCAGGAGTTCAAGACCAGCCTGGCCAACATGGTGAAACCCCATGTCTACTAAAAACACAAAAAATTAGCCAGGCATGGTGGCACGCACCTGTAGTGCCAGCTGCTCGGCGGGTGCTGAGGTGGAAGCATCGCTTGCTTGAGCCCAGGAAACGGGGGCTTCAGTGAGCCGGGATTGTGCCTCTGCACACCAGCCTGGGTGACAGAATGAGACCCCTGTCTCAAAAAATAAAAGTTTAAAAAAAAAAAGGATTGGGAGAAGTGAGGGGTAGGGAGCAGATATAGAAACCACTTGGATGCTTTCATGATAGATCTCTAACTGGAAGCCATGTCACAATTGACTAGGAGTCATAGCTTTCCATCAATTTAATTTCAATCCAGGTCCTGGATTCTAGACATTTATCACAGATTTACTACCAATTGGAAAAGCATTAAACCTCTCTCATTTTTTTCTGTTCTGAGCCCTAAACACAGATAATATAGGCTCTGCTTCCAACGGCTGCTACATAAAGTGGGTGTACTATAAAAAGAAAAAGTGACTGCAAGGAAGCCAATCATGTCTAGATCTTCAGCAGCTGACACCCAAGTCACCCTGCCCAAGCTCTTCAGGACTTTAAAAAGAACTTCAGAGGTGTTTTTTTTTTTTTTTAATGAATTTTTCTCAACTTATTCTCTACGTATGTAACTTCCTCTGGGACCTTCCAGGAAGTGAATGGTCATAGAAGACAATTGGTTACATATTTGGGTGGTTCATGATCCTGGAGCTACCCAAGTAACCTCATCCCAAGATAATTAAGAGCTGTGCCATGCTGGTGCTCAAAATTGCTCTGGCCTTTCACATAATACAAACTACACATGAGAGACCAATGTGTGCTATTAAACCTATGCTCGCTGATTTCATGTAAAGATGGAATTTCAATATAAACTTAAAAAAAGAAATAAAAGGTCTATTTTAAATTTCCTGACAATTACAAGTGAGGTAAAAATGCTGCCTTTTGCCAGCTGTATTTCTTTTGGGGGAAAAAAAGCGAAACAGACTTTTCCTCTTTTATGTTTCATATCCAAGCCACAAGCCAGCAAACACTGGTATTTACTCCAATGTTAATAAAAGTAAATTGCTTTGTGGTTTTGGGTCATTGGTATAAAACTTGTGCTCTTTTCAGTGTATGTTATGTATAAAAGTTCAAAATTTCAAGATGCATCTAGCACCAACTGATGACTTACGTATGCTTTTCTATGTAATTCAAAGCATTTTTTTTTTAGTTTATGTTTGAATTACTTCTGCTTTTCTATGCCAAGTGCTCTCACGATTCCTGTGGGATTCTTTTCCTCTCTTCTATCTTTTAACCTTCATGATGTTAGAACTTTTTTTCTTCTTGAGATATCTCCTGGATTGTAATCTATTCAAGGAGGAAATCAAACCCATAAGAAGTTACATTACCAATGAAAACTCTCATCTCAAACTGTAAGTTACCAATAAATATTTTTCTCCCAGAGAGATGGAATCTAATTAATCCTTTTTGCAGTTGCCTTTTTACTTCCTACAGCATACAAGTCAACTGGGACCAGCACAAACAACTTGAAAAGAACATTCTAGGACCAATACACAGATGTCAAACATACTGCCCCCTCCCAAATCCATCGCGTCCCCACACCAGATGTTGGGGCTGGATGCACTCAAAGTTCAGCACTTTTTCAAGTCAGTCTTTCCATCAGCCAGATGTTCAAGTAGACAGTTCCCTTTATAATTATTTATCATACAAAGAGAACTTTGCAGACTTCAAGCAGCAGCCCCTTTGGCAACACTGGCCAAAATGCTAAATAGGCTGGTCTTCTGCAAGCTGTCCAAAAACATGCTACTGATTTAGACAGTCCTGCAGAACAATCAATCATGGGCGAGGCCCTGATGAAGGGCTGTGGGATGCACATGCTCATTTCATTAGGGTCTTACTTAGGTCTGAGCACTTTTCTCTTTTATGTTTTTAAACTAAGGTAATGATTTCCATGCAAAGCAAAGGGACAACATGTGAGGGAGAAATGCCATTTGGACTCAAGTTTTGCTGATGGCCTTCACAATTCTAAATCCTCAAAAACTTTTTGAAGGCCTTCTAGCCATCAGGAAACTGCTAAGCTTTCAAAAACCTAACAGAAATCAGGCACTGGCCCTCAATATGACCCCAGTAAACCCTGCTTCTTTCTTATTATTTTTGTGGCAGTTTGTCACAGATGTCCTAAGGGTGTTACCAGTAAGCTAACACTGTACTCTTGCTCTAGGGATTAGAGGCCGAAATTAGGTACCAAACAGCCCAGTGGGACCACAGACCCTCAGCTTCTCAAAAACCATCTATAATTTCATGTTTTTTATCTTTTCTTTTTTTAAAGTAAAAGACAATAGAAAGTGTGCAACTCACAATAGAATATCCATCAAATGAGGCAAAACCTCTTCAGTCGTTTTTAAGCAATCAAAGAAGTAAGTCCAAACAAACTGCATCCAGAATTCTGGGACTCAAGTGAGAGAAGCATGGCCAATGGCATGGATTCTGCAGCCAGACTGCAGCCTATGAAACCCTGTTCAGCCGCCTCCTAGCCGTAAGCAAGTCATACTAAAACACTCTCTGCCTCCGTTCACTCATTTGAAATTAAAGGTAACAATAGTACCTACCTCATAATGTTTCTGTGAAGATTCAACAAATTAACAGGTGCTTAGGAAGTGCTGGTGTTTAGAAGAAGGCCTAGCATAGGATAACCACTACATAAATGTCCATTATTCCTATTTCCACAAAACTATAAACAAACCAGATTATTGCATCTTGAGTATTAAACAAATAAAGGAAATTAGGAGCAACAGAGCCAGTCGGAGATCATTTCTTTAAAAAAATATTAAAAACAACTGCAATTTCCAATGGGCCAATGTGCAGCACCTGCCACAGTCAGGGGAACTGAGGACGGCAGGAAGCTCATCAGAGCAGGCATTTCCTTGCCAGCATGCGTGGTGCTCTGGCTCTGAACATCTGTCAGCTACACCCACTGAAATAAAAGGCTTTTTCTATAAGAGGAAAAGCCAAAGGGACACACCTACTCATCCACTCATAATGGCACCAAATGAACCAAGAGAGGGCTGACAGGTAGCAGAGGAACTCATGACCAAAGCAGGTGGCTCTTTTGGGCTTTTATGCCTTTAAAAATTATTTATATTTTTATTTTGAGTAATTAGAAAAATACTGAAAAACACTGAGAATCAATCGTATAACCAACACACCTAAATCTCTACTAAAAACTGACAAACAACTTAAAAAAATCTTCTTGCATATATTTAACATCTATAGCATGATATTATAAGATACATATATAATAAGATGATTTCTATAGTGGAACAAATTAACCTATGCATCACCTCATTCTACAGACCAAGGCCAACGTGTAATATAGGTAAAAGATGTTCCAGCAAACCTGGGGCTCACGTAGCATCGAAACAGGCTGCTGCTAGAAAAGAAGCATCACAGCTTGCTAGTGACAACTGTAAATTCACCATAAACCTGAAGTGATAAGCATTTCTATTTATTTATTTACTTTAGAGACAGGGTCTGTGTTGCCAAGGCTGGAGTACAGTGGCACAATAATAGATCACTGCAGCCTCAAATTCCTGGGTTCAAACCATCCCCACCTCAGCCTCCCAAGTAGCTAGGAATACAGGCACACGCCACCATGCCTGGTAAATTTTTTTTTTTTTTTTTTTTTTTGTAGAGACAGGGTCTTGTTATGTTGCCCAAGCTGGTCTCAAACTCCTGGGCTTAAGCAATCCTCCCACCTCAGTCTCCCAAAGTGTTGGTATTACAGGGCTGAGCCACTGTACCTGGCTCCATTTCATTTTTTGAATGCCAGGATCAGATGCCTTAAGTCCACTGAGTGAACAAAGGCGATTGAAATATTTAGCTTTATTAAATATTAGTTCAAAAGTATGGGTAGAAAAATTATTCAACCTAATTTTAGGGCTGGCTAGTTCTAGCAAACTCTTCCAGAAACAAAAACCTGCCTCTTTAGCATTCCTCCTGCGACATGGATCTAGAAGCTGCCTCCCTGTCTCTTTCCTACCTCCTTAAATGTGTCCATGGCCCAGACACTAGTTGGTGATAGTCCCCCAACACACACACAACCAGCATCACCTCTGCTCTCTCGGTTCTACTGTTTCAGCCCATTTCCTTTGTCCCCAACCACCAAATCTCTCAGACTCCCTAGGGATGGAGCCAGCACCTGCATTTTTAATAAGCCCCTTCCCCCGCAGGAGATTCTGACTCCAGTTTAAGCAATGCATTTCTTGAAGGTGCCAGACGATATTTAATGTGATATGCCCAGTGTCTATCACAGTGCCAGCACATAGTAAATGCTGAAAAAATAATATATTTAATGGATGAATCCATAGCAACTTCAACTTCTCGAAGGACTTAGTGCCTGGAACCTCCCTTTTCCAAGTGAGAGACTCCTGCCATTCCAATTCCACCTTACCTCAAACCTCCTCTGCACCCAACCCTGTGCAGCATCTCCTCAAAGATCTTGAACTCAAAAGGTTTCCTAATGGCAGCATCTGTTTTCCTGCCATCCCTTTACTCTTGATACTACCTCACACCTACTGGACCTACTTAACAAGTTTTCATTCCATCAAGATCTCCAATCACCCTATCCTCCTGACCTGTCACTTCTGTTTTGGTTTTGATGACTTTTGTATGCAACTGAGTCATCAACAATTTCAGATGGAGTTACCATCTTCAAATTTGCCAAGATTTGGACCACAGGATCTACTCTGTCTGCACTTAAAGAAAGCCACAAATTCTTAGTGGCTGGCTTTCTTTCCAAATATGCAACAATCACTTCCGTGAAGGCAACTTCCAAATTTATATTTCTAGCCCAATCTCTAACCAGCTCCAAATATGTGACCGTCTAGATAGCTTCACATATGTCACTGGATAGATCTTCAAACCCATCATGGCCCAAAGCAATCTTAGTATCCCTCCTCCCAATCAGATTCTTCTCCTGGTCCTCCCCTCCCCTCCTTTCTTTTTCTTTTTCTTTTTCCTTGTCTTTCTCTCTCTCTCTCTCTCTCTCTCTCTCTTTCTTTTTTTTTGACAAGGTTTTTCTCTGTTTCTCAGGCTGGAGTGTAGTGGCACGATACAGCTCACTGTAGCCTCAACCTCCCAGGCTCAAGTGATCCTCCCACCTCAGCCCCCCATAGAAGGGACTATAGGCATGTACAACCATACCTGGCTAATTTATTTATTTTTGTAAAGATGGGGTCTCACTATGTTGCCCAGGCTGGTCTCAAATTCCTGGACTCAAGTGACCCTTCCACCTCAGCCTCCCAAACTGCTGGGTTTACAGGCATGAGCCACCATGCCTAACCTTTTCTCCTGGCTTTCTATTGCTTCTAAAAGTACTACCAAGACATTTACCACAGAGTCAAACATAACAGTACTTGTATTGACTTCATTCCCCCTCCCCACCATGGATTCTATAATTGTATAAGGTAGGCTCATTTTACCTCTTCGCTGCCTCTCAAATCTGCAGCTGCCTTTCCATTTGCACTTCTCTAACCAGACTTCATGACAGCATAAAGACAGCACTGTCCAAGAAAAATTTCCGTAATGATCAAAATATTCTATATCTGCACTATGCAATATGGCAGCCACTAGTCACATGTGAATACTGAGTACTTGTAATACAGCTAGTACACTGAGAAACTGAATTTTTCATTCAACTATTTCTATTTCAATTAAATAATCACACCTGACTAGTGGCTTCCATATTGACTGCAGATTTTTATAGTCAATTAGAATTCTATCTGTGATGATCCTCTGTCTGTTGACTCTAAGATCCATATCCTACTGCCCACATCCCCTCTCTGCTTTATATCAAAGGGAACTTAAATTTCCCAGGCTCCCTTGACAATCGGCTTCCAGGTAAGAAAGTCTCACTGATATTCATCCGTCAGTGGGAGGCTTGGGTGAAGACTGAGGCAGAAGGTGTGGAAAAGCCAGGAAGTCTTCCCTTCCCTAGCTTTGCCTCAGGTGACATCTCTAGCAGTGGTCATTTCTCCTCCACGCTTCTAGCTTTCCCTGGTCAGCACCTCCCTCCACATTGCAGCTCTTACTGCAAGCTTCGTCATGGTTCTAGCTCCCACTTAGCAGCCCCTGTCTCTGGGCTAAGGTAAAAATATTGTCCCTAAGTCCCTTCAGCCCTAGGAGTAGTTAGTGGTAGCTTCTTGCTATTGTTAATCTCTGGGTTGCTTCCCTGTCTCCTGTTTTGTTCTTAGCCTTCATACCATCCACATACCTAATTCCCTCTATTAAATTCCCTCCATCAAAATACCTAAAATGGGCTGTACACAGGGTCTCACACCTATAATCCCAACCCTTTGGGAGGCTGAGGCGGGAGGACTGCTTGAGCCCAGAAGTTCAAGACCAGCTGGGACAACAGGGTGAGACCTCATCTTTACAAAAAAATAAAAATATTATTTGGGTACAGTGGGGCGTACCTGTGGTCCCAGCTACTTGGGAGGCTAAGGTGGGAGAAACACTTAAGCTCAGGAGGTCAAAGCTGCAATGAGCGATGTTCAAGCCACTGTACTCCAGCCTGGGTGACAGAGCAAGACCCTGTCAAAAAAGAAGGAAGGGACAGAGGGAGGGAGGGAAAGAAGGAAGGAGGGAGGCAAAGAAATACCTAAAATGATTTTTCCTTTCTGTACTAAACACTAATACACCATCCTAACTAAATTTTCCTCTTTAAGCTCTTTATCCTGACAATTACTGCCATGAAACTCAGTCATAATCAGCATGTTCATCTTCCAAATAGTAAATGATACAAAAGTATATCAGAAATCATAACTTGTACGTTATTGGCAGTTTTGCAGATCCTAGATCCTTATAAGAACTCTATGAAATCAATATTATTTTTCCCATTTTATAACTGAACATTATGAGGCTTAGAGAGCAACTTAAGCAGGTTAAACAGCAACTAAATGAATCACCATGCCTCAAAAGTTCATATAAGTTCATGTAAACTCATTCCACTCAAGTACACTATTCAAACACTGTCAATTCCTTCCCATTGTCTCAGGAAAGAGTTCAACTTCCTTAGCCTGATATTCAAAAAAGGACTTACAATCCATCCTTTTTTTTCTTTTCTTTTTTTTAGACAGAGTCTCACTCTGTTGACAGGCTGGAGTGCAGTGGCGCAATCTTGGCTCACTGCAACCTCCACATCCCAGGTTCAAGCGATTCTCCTGCCTCAGCCTCCTGAGTAGCTGGGACTACAAGCACACACCACCACACCCAGCTAATTTTTGTATTTTTAGTACAGACGGGGTTTCACCATGTTGGCCAGGTCTTGATCTCTTGACCTCGTGATTCGCCCACCTCGGCCTCCCAAAGTGCTGGGATTACAGGCGTGAGCCACCACACCTGGCCCACAATCCATCTTTAACTCACCTTTCCAGCCTTGGCTCCCACTCTCTCCTTGCCCAAACCCAAACTGAACTATGTGGTGTTTCCTGCACATACGTGATAAGTACCATTCTACCCCTATTGGATTACTAGGTACCTCTCAAGATCTGTTCAAACTTTGATTTAATTTCAACATATTTGTTTTTTTTTTTTACAAGTCCCTCATTTTAATCATTTTATAGTAGCAAATAAATTGGAAGCAAGATTAATGTGCAAAAGAAGGAGACTGGCTTGCTACAAGTTCTTCCTTTCATCAAGTAAGACACTATGCATCCATTTTTTAAAAAATTTTGTGAGTACATAGCAGGTGTATGAGGTACATGAGATATTTTGATACAAGCATACGATGCATAATAATTACATCAGGGTAAATGGGGTATCCATCATCTCAAGCATTTATCCTTTCTTTGTGTTACAAACAATCCAATTATACTATTTTAGTTATCAACATATTTATTAATTGCCTCCTCTTTTCAAAATATCTTTCTCTTTTTTGCCCTTCCCTGAAGTTTCCCATTTCATGGTTCCTCATCTATTTATCCATTATTTGCTTTATAGTCTAGTTATGTTCTTATTTTACCTTTACTAAATAATAAAGTCTTTGAAGGCAAAGATGATATTTTAAGGTTTTTTTAAAATCTCCAGTCAGATGATTTGCAAATGTTTTTTGAATGGATTTGTGTAACTGTTCACAAATGCAGCATCATGTGATTTCTGAAAAGAAATGAAAGTCAAAGGCCACGACTTTGTCCAAAGCCTACCTTCACCTTGGTCAGGGATGTGGCCTCCAGAGCCAAACTGCGCAACTGCCTATGTTCTAACTCAGCCCCAGCGTTGAGTGACTCTATGATTTGGGCTAAGCTACTTAGCCTCCCTGGGCCACTGTTTGTTCACTTGTAAAATAAAAATAATAAAACTACTTGCTTCAGTACTATTCGGAGGATTAAACGAGCAATTTATGTAAAGTACTTAAAACAGTGCCTAGAACAGACAAAATGCTAAAAAAAAAAAAAGTTAGTTCCTTATTAATATCACATCACCTCTCAAACCGATGGTATAATGGACCCAGTTAAAATCCACATAATTTCCCTAGGTTATATAAAAATATCAATCCATAATTCTCCTCTAGGTCTCTTTCTATAGGCCTCCAGAAAATAAATTGCCTATACCTATTCAACAAGATAATCACATTTATTACAAGCAGAATAATGTCAGTAAGAATGTGAAAGCAGATAAAATGAATTGCCAATTGAGAAATTAAGGTATATATTTCAGAAAACTTGTCTAAATTGAGAGCTATGTATCTAATAAACTCAAGAGATTTGTTATATCTACTGAAGAGAGCACACATGCATTTTCTCTGTATCTAACCAAAGTATAAATTCTGAATTTTCAGGTTTAATATGCCAGGTTCCAAGTAGAATTTCCCTTTGTGCCCTCAAGCTCTGATGGTCTTAGCCTCCGTGACAGAGACTGCTGGATGTACTCTCCTTCTTACATAGCAAGAGAATATTGTCCTTGCGCTTTGAAACCCAGCCCTCATACTGTGAGGGAGCCCGGGCCACATGGAGAGGCCACGTATAGGTACGGTGGTTGACTCTCCGCTGACCTGTAGCATCGACCACCAGACATGTGAGCAAACAAGCTTCAGATGATTCTAGCCCCAAACCTCTGAGCTGACCCAGCTGACAGTGAGTGGAACAGAGACAAGCTAGCCCTGCAGAACTCCGACCAAATTGCAGGTCTGTGAGCGACATAAATGCTGTCATTGTTTTCAGCCACTATGTTTTTCCATTGAAAGTAATGCTAAAAAGCGCAATTATTTTGCACCAACCTAATAACTAGAGCAGATGGTTTGTTATAAAGCAGCAGCCCATTGACAAAGGCAGCATCTCCTCCCTCCCTCTGCGTTAGTGTCTCTGTCAAAACTGCACCACTGGTCAAAGAAGATGGTCAAGGGCATACAATATTGTTTTAAATCTAGACGAGTCTGATAAAAAAGCAATTTTGTCTAATTAGTTGCTTAAGACAAGGCATGTTACTTGGTGTACCCAGGGAATCTGCAGTTGCTCTTTTGGGCATGAAAATATCACACACGTGCACGTACCCCCCAAAAATCAAACATAATAAGAAAAATGAGAAAATTTGCAACAAAGATGCAAATAAAACTATCCAGGGTGAGGCCAAAAACAAAAATTGACATAAACCTAAAATTTAAGCTGTGTGAGAAATATAAACCTAGCCATGTTTCTGGAAAATGGCCATTAAAGCTCATGCAGCTATGGAGTCATAAGTTTTACAACCTCAATAGGCCAAATCATCTCACTGACAAACTCACTATTGCCATCAAAGATAATGATCTACCTGTTTCACTGGTATTACAAGGACTCATGCAGGCAAAAACAAACAAACAAAACAAACAAACAAAACAATGTGTCTCACATCCAGGAGTTAAACAAAATTGGAAATAAAAGAATGTTGAAATGCAAATTCACTAACCAGGTAAGTAATTTTACTAGTTATTTTAAAGGAACAAGAGATTTGTTATGCGTTAGTATCAAGTCAGAAGGTACCACCGTTGTATATCTTGTCTGAGGTCGAAGAGTCTTTCTTTAACAACAGGTTAATAACTACCATGATTAACAAGACTCCTGACATTACAGACTAACCACAGCAGTAGCAATTTAGGATCTGAGTAAGTCACCAAACTCAGAACATTAAATTAATTTGTGTGCTGAGTCGAAGCAACTAAATGCAGAGGTCCTCATCAGCATGTTTGCAGTACAGCTGTTTGGTTTTTTTTTTTTTTGAGTCATTTTAGGCAGTGTATGAAATAACTCTAGCAGATGACTCAGTAAATGATGCCAACCACCTGGAAATAGCTGAACATTTAAGCCACATTCTTAGAAGTTGATTAGAAAGAAACAATGAAAGAGCATCTGCAGCTGACCTTGCACCCAGCAGGATAAAAGCAGTGTCCTCTTCAAATACCCATTCCGAGTTGTAAAAGCCAAGCTGAGCAGTGTCGCTCCCCACTCTATACAATTCAGCCCCACCCTCTCTGCCCCTGGACCGTTTCCAAACTAATCACTCCTGGCTCACCCCTCTCCTTTTACAGTTAAGGGGAACACACCCAGATGTGATCAACCAGAATTTGCTCACAATATTGTTTGATACATTAAATAACACATCATCCTTTTATCTAAAGCCATACTTTTAAACACTATAATTGATAGCAGCCTCCCTTTCTTCATCTTTCAGAACGATCTGCTATTGTTTTCCTTTTAATCTGGAAAAATTGCATTCTAAACTACACATAAATATTTATAATAGTCAAACCCATAGAGAAATACAGTACATTTTATGGCTGTATCTATGGTATTCATGTCAATAACCCCAACTAATCAGTCAAAGAAGCATGTTTTCATGAAATCTGACCACACACACACACACGCACACAAGCACAGCTGTAAAACCCTCAGGTATACATTTTCTGTGCCATCAAAGCATTTAATGCAGAATCAGAGAAGGTCAGGATTTCGATCTCCCATCTTCTCACCACTGAGCATGGGATTGACCTTAAACCATACCTAGCATGCATTGAAAACAGCCTAATAATCAGATCAGATTCACAAGTGCTTTCTAGAAAATAGCTTGCAATGAATGTTGACGTGCCCTGCATAGCTTGCGTCTCTGCTTTATCTTTTAGCAATAGCTGTGAAATGTGCACTGCCACTAGATACACTACTTGTGACACATACTCAGGGGACTGTTTGAATGCTACAGATTTCTCCCAGAGCTTACTTGGGGAAACACAGCAGGAGGGGTGCGGCATCCTCCAGCATAGAACGAACAGCTGGCCACACCTACTCTCAAATATGCAGTTGTTTTGCTCCCAGATGCACATTCTCTCTCTCCTTCTCTCCCACCCCCATCATCCACCCATTTGAAAAACACTCCATTTTTATTAATTTCCATTAGCAAACATAAAATCTTTTCAGAGTGCAAGTGGAAGTCTTTAAACAATTTCTTTACCAACTAATGAAATAGAAATCATTTTAGTTTAATAACACAGTGATCAAAAAGAATGACTTGGCTGTTTAATTTACCCACTCCCTTATTTACCAGATTTTATCCCAGTCCTGGAAGAGATTTACATTATAGCAGTGGATAAAAACATTACATGTGCATGTAACTGCTAATGATGGTGAGAGCCATGAAGGGAGCATGAAGGCAGTTATGGGAGAGAATAATGTGGTGGTGGTGGGGGGGGCATTGAAAGAGAATAACAGGGCACAGGGAGATTGATTGACATGAAGTAGGAAGGGAGGACCAGATAGGCTTCTCCAAAGCAGTGATATTTAAACTTAGATAGGAAGGATAAGTTGGTGTTGACCAGGGTAAGAATGTTGGAGGCGGCAGGGCAAGGAGAGAAGGGTAGAAGAGGGGAAGGAGATGGAAGAGGAACAGAAGGGTGGAAAAAGGAAGACTATTCCTTTCAGAGAAATGAGTTGAAAGGAGGCATTCAGGCTGGAGATCCATCCAAAGAAACAAGCTTTAGATAACAAATAAGCTAGCAAAATAAGAGAGTATTAATACCTTTAATGTAGAAAGAGGTTATACAAGCAAGACAATTATCCCAAAAGAGAGCAAAGGATATAAACAGAAATCTCACAAAAGAAATACATATATGCAGTTGACACTGAATAACACAGGTTTGAACTTCACAAGTCCAGTTACGTGTCAATTTTCTTCTGCCTCTGCCACCCCTGAAACAACAAGACCAACCCCTCCTCTTCCTCCTCAGCCTACTCAATGTGAAGGCGATGAGGATGAAGACTTTATGATGATCCACTGTTACTTAATGGACAGTAAATATATTTCCTCTTAGCTTATTGTAAGAATACAGTACATAATACACATAACATACAAAATATATGTTAACTGACTCAGTAAGGCTTCTGGTCAACAGTGGGCTTCTAGTAGTTAAGTTTGGGCAGAGTCAACAGTTATACACAGGTTTTTGACTAGGTGGCGGTCAGTGTCCATAACCCCTGCATTGTTCAAGGGTCAACTGTATATGTGCATGTGTATCTATATATACAGTATCTCATAATTACCATTTTTTCCCTAACCCACTGACAAAGATGAAGAGGTTGAATAATCCCAGCACTGGGGCAGGTGTGGGGTGAAAAGTCCTCTTGTTTGCTGCAGTCCTTCTAGAGCACCACCTGGCCACCGATAAACAACCTACATTAGGTACATATCCTTTGTGTCAGCAACAGCATTAAGTATCATCAAGTAAGAGGGGTGTGAATGATTTCCCAGAACATAGCAGGCACTGAAGTATTCACTCAAATATTTATTAAGCACCTAAAACATACATGGCACCGGTACCGTGGATGCTGCAAAGATGAGGAAAATCTTCTCCACCCTCGAGAACCAGCTAATCTATTGAGGGCAACAGAAAAGTACACATTTAGATATAAGACATGGTGAACATTAAAGAGGCACCAAAACTGCTATTAACAACAGAGGTCCCCCAAAAAGGAAGAGCCATCTGATTTTGAGGGATGGAGGAAGGCTTTGCAGAAGATTTGGCATGTGAAACTGGCCTTGCAGTGTAGAAGAAAGGAAGGAGGTGCTGGATTTCAGAAACTCCTGAGAGTGGAATGGTGAACAAACAGGCACCATCCCTGCCTCTTAGAGTCTACAGACTGGCAAGGGCATTAAACAAGTATGATGAGAAGGCAAAGTTCAGGGAGCTATGAGAATATCATAAAGGCAGTTATCAAAAAATACAGCAAAGCCCAGTGTTGATGAGGATGCAGGGAACTGAAACTCAAATATAGCACGGGTAGAAGGATAAGTTGGCATAATCACTTTGAAGAGCAACTGACCAAAATCTAGCAAAACTAAAGATAACACAAATCATTTGACTCAACAGTGATACAGATACACCTAGAGAAACTCTTGCACAAGAAGACATGCAAGATTGCTCAATCTACAAGGTTTACAACAGTGAAATATTGAAACACCCTAAGTGTTTATTAACAGGTGATGACATGAATATATAATATTATTTTCACACAATAAAACTTGTAGGAAAAATTATAAACGAGAATTACATGGGTAAATCTCAGAGGCATAGAAAGCAGGTTGCAGGATTACATAATCAGTGTGTTATTTCTATAAAGTTCAAAAACATGCAAAATAATTTTATATATAGTTTATGGATACATATATATGTAGTAAAAATATAAAAGCATGAATGGGAATGATAAAAACCAAATTTAGGCTAGTGGTTGCTTCTAAATAGGGAAACAGAATGGAATTGGGGAGGGTTATAGAGTGAGCATCTAATATATATTATACATACTTCCTCCCCTGGAAAGAAGTTCTTCAAGCCAGAAAACACCAACTATCTGTAAGTACTCAGCATCCAGCACTATGCCCCACAAGTTATATAAGTAAATGTCTGTTGAGTGAGTCAACAAGTCAGCATTTCATCTCAGCATTACTTGGATGTATGCTGCCATGGCTTTGCCTGGACACAACATTCCTTTCCCCTGTTTCTTCCAGCTGCATAAAAACAAGTGCAAATGTCTGCATACTGCCTGAGGAATTTAAATGGTTGAAAACCCAGGAATAAGCTAACGCAATGACAGACCTTAGAAAGACAGGCTCACTCAGAAAAAGTTATCTTACTAGGAGACGAAGATGAAATGTGATCCCCGAAAAAGGGGGATCATCTCAGACCCTGGAGATATTTAAAGAAGAGTGAAAAATCTACTTGGAGTAAAAGTGATAAAAGGGACTTGAGAATCCTATGACATGACCTTAAAAGTTTTATAAGATTCTTTCTTTTAAATTTCTTATTTTTATATATTTAGGGTATACAAGTACAGGTTTGTAACATGCATATACTGCATAGCAGTGAAGTCTAGGCTTTTAGTGTACCCATCACTGGAACAGTAAACGTTGTACCTAATAGGTAATTTTTCAACCCTCAGCCCCTCCCACCCGCCCACCTTTTGTAGTCTCCAGTGTCTATTAATCTACTCTGTCCGTATAAAGACATTACAATTCTCGCTTCAGTGGACACCCCAAAGAAGTGACCTCAAATTCCCTAATCATGTCATTAGAAGAGATCTGTGTCCTCTCCATCCCCTGTACACAATTATGTGCTGCCCTATATCTTCTGAATAACTTCATTCATACTAATAATATGAATCAAAGCAATTCCTGAAAGCTGTTTGTAAGTCAACCATTGTTAGGAGTAGAGACATTTCACTTCATATCCCAAAGTGAGTTATCACATGTAAGTCCACACTTTTAAAGATACCACCCTATTTCAGATTTACAGCCAATTCATCACCCACAAATCTGACAAAAGATATTTTCAAACTGGGAGTGCATGACAAGCTGAGGCACCACCTCTCACACAGGGACTTGTACATCCAGAGACGATGAAGTGCTCTAGGGGCCATTGATGGAAAATATTCTAGGTATCCGTGATGAAGAAATTCATGTACCAAACAGCTATAATAAAGGCTTTTGAAAGGAAATAAGGCCAAGTCTTCAAACGAGGGCTGGAAATGGTTAAAAGCATGAAGCTCAGCTTTATTCGATAACTTTACATAAATAAAATAACGAAGGAACTTCAAAAGGGAAAGATGTGGCTGGGCATGGTTGCCATAGTAGCAAAACATGCTTTTGCCTTTTTGTCAATTCTTTCTGTATTGGAGGGCAGTGGGGAGAGGCTCTACGGACTAGAGCTGGAGCCTAGGGGAAGAGCCAAGCGGGGGCTGAGTTGTTTGATCCTGAAAAGAAAAGAAGAAAGAATTTATCCAGAAAGTGTGCCTAGGGCTTATGAGGAGGCAAAGTGGTGAATGAAGCCTCCCCTGAGAAACAAGTCCAACTGGCAGAGGCTTCCCAGCATGGAGATATCTGGAAAAAAGGTAAGAAGATGCGGCAGGTGGGAGCTTAGCTAAAGGGATGAAATTTTGTGCAGAATAAAAAAGATGAAAGAAAAGGAAAGAATGCAATAATTGAACACACAGTGCTCACAGTGCTACCCTGAAGGTAGAGGTTTTAACTGAGGACTATAATGAGGTAACAAACATCAAGGCAAGTGTTTGAAACCGGGAACTGCAGATCTGTGAATTGCAAAGGTTTCCCATTCTTTCAAACGTAAAATGTTTCTGCTTTCAGTTGTAGGATTTGAGATGAAAGACGCAATGCTGAGTATTTGCACAGTAGGCCAATCCTCAAATATTCCTGAACCAGCACTCCATGGGGGAGAAGAGAGACAGGAGAGGCCCTGGGGGAGGAAAAGACTCTCAAGAGTTGGAAATGCAACAGAGTATAGCAGGACGGGGGATCTGTGAGCCTTCTTTCAACCATAAAAATTAAAGTGTTTTAAAAGAATTACCCTTTCAGGCTGGGCACTGTGGCTCACGCCTGTAATCTAGCACTTTGGGAGGCCGAGGCGGGCAGAGTACCTGAGGTCAGGAGTTCGAGACCAGCCTGACCAACATGGAGAAAACCCATTTCCACTAAAAATACAAAAAAAAAATTAGCCGGGTGTGGTGGCACATGCCTGTAATCTCAGCTACTCAGGAGGCTGAGGCAGGAGAATAGCTTGAATCCGGGAGGCGGAGGTTGCAGTGAGCCGAAATCATGCCATTGCACTCCAACCTGGGCAACAAGAGTGAAACTCCATCTCAAAAAATAAATAAATAAAAATAAAATAATTACCTTTTTAGGGTGTTTCTTATTTTTTCCACGTAACGTAAATTTTCAATCATCTGTATTTCTAAAGACTAAAGAAGGAAAAGGAGATCTTGGTAGTAATGAGTTTATTTTATGCATTCTTTTTCTCGTAATAGTATTTCAGCTTCTACACTTTCTCTATGATGACTCATACACACAAAGGGAATTATCAAATTGAGAAAATCTGTCCTGATAAAGGACAATCTTAGACAAATTCAAATATGTAAGTACCCAAACTGTACAGCAACATCCCCCACAACTTTTTTTTTTTTTTTTTTTTTTTTTGAGAGAGAGAGAGAGAGTCTTGCTCTATGGCCCAGGTTAGAGTGAAGTGGTATGATCTCAGCTCACTGCAACTTCTGCCTCCCTGGTTCAAGCAATTCTCCTGCCTCAGCCTCCAGAGTAGCTGGGACTACAGGTGCCCACCACTGAAACCCAGTTAATTTTTGTATTTTCAGTAGAGACGGGATTTCACCACATTGGCCAGGCTCGTCTTGAACTCCTGACCTCAAGTGATCTGCCCGCCTCAGCCTCCTAAAGTGCTGGGATTACAGGCGTGAGCCACCACACCTGGCCATCATCCCCTACAACTTTTACGGTGCAAAATTAAATGTTCTTTACCTTTGATTCCCTCTACTCATGCAGTAAATTTACTCCACAGACACTCATGGAGTGCCAACTACATGCCAGTCACCCCACTCCATTCTCTTACTTCTCTAATGTGGCTTACCCATATTCTTCCTGGTCTGATCCCATTTTACAAATATTCTTTCTAAGGCCCCAAACTCAATAAATCTATAAAATTGACTTAATAAAATAAATATAAATAAATCTTAAAAAGAGAAATATATCTTGTTCCTAATTAGGAAGATTCGACATTATAAATGTAGCAAATCTCCCTAATAATATATAACTTCAATTTTGTGTCAATCAATGTCATGGATTGAATTGTGTGCCACTCCGCAAACTCATATGAAGTCGTAACCCCCAGTACCTTCAGAATGTGACCTTATCTGTAATGGGGTCATTACAGATGTAATTAGTTAGGCTACAATGAGGTCACACTGGAGTAAGGTGGGCCTCTAATCCAATGTGACTGGTACCATCATAAAGGGGGAATCTGGGGACACAGTCAGGCATACGGGGAAAATGTCAGGTGAACATGAAGAAGGCCGAGAGGCCTGGCATAGATCCTTCCCCACAGTCCTTGGAAGGAACCAACCCTGCCAACACTCTGCTTTTGGACTTCCAGCCTCCAGAACTGCTGAGATGATAAATCCTGTTGTTCCAGCCACCCACTTGGTGGTAGTTTGTTTCAGCAGCTCTAGCACACTCATGTGATTAGTGCCCAATCAGTAAGCTTTAATGTTTGGAGATCTGAGATTCGAGTCACTTCACAATCTGGTCTCAACCCATTTTTCTGGATTTTTTTAAACTATGATCAAAAAGTGGCATCGACATTCTAGGAATCTATCCCTAGGAAGACATGCGGGAAAGTGCAAAGATTCATGTATATGGGAGAATATACTTGTCAACACTGCTGTAATAAGAAAGTAAGAGAAAGAGAAGGTGGGGGAGAAAATGTAAGCAATGTACGAGTCCAATCCCTGGGGCCTAAAATTGGATACAAACAAATAAATACATTGTTAAAATAAACAGGTATAGCTGTTAAGGGGAAAAGGAGGTAGGTCCATCTACCTGGGCTTCAGAGAGTAAGGAAAACTAGCAGAAGAGGTAAACCTGGGCATATGCTGTGTGAATTAGACCAAGTTAGCCAGAAAGACGGGGACAGGGAGAACATTCCACGTAGAGAGAAAGTCAAGATAGTGGGGTGGTATCGGGAGAGAAAAGCCAGCATCTGGGAGCACTGTCTGGAGTTCTGCAAGGCCAGAGAGCAAGGAGTGGGTTGGGAGGGTACCAGGGGATGAGAGAGAGGTCCAGGGGTCAGCTGAGCCCAGACCAAACTGGGCCTGTACATGCTAACTGAAGGCCATCAAAATGGGAGGGAGGCCCACAGAGGCTGAGTCACAGGGGCGTGTGGAGCAAATACCAGCTTTTTTTTTTTTTTACTAAGTGCTGAACTCTGTGTGTTTGATAATATAATATTATATTAGTACAGTGGCATATATCATTTACAGATGTTTTTTCTTTTTTTTAAAGCCTGAAATAGAAGTTAACAAATGTACTTCTATCTACGTAAATTGGGGGTACATGCTCAAAAACTTTTTTACTGAAGAGTTAATAAATAAAGTGTGGAGATCACCATATCAGCCTATAGATGCCGAAGTTCATCTTTTCTCTCAAGGTATCCGCTGAGGCTGCAACCTCAATCCAAGAAAGAAAAGGTTGGGAAATGATAACTAAAGGCTACAAGGTCTCCTTCTGAAGTCATAAAAATAATCTAAAATTGATGTGGGTGATGGTTGCACAGTTCTGTGAATATACTGAAAAGCATGATTTGCACACTTTAAATTGATAAATTGTGTGGTATATGAATTATTTCTCAATAAAACTGTTACCAAAAAGATCTTTAAAAAAAAAAAAAAGAATTAATGAATTATGCTTCCTTACGCACTGACATACTGCTTCTGATTCTTGGGTCAGTGCAGGCCAAGGAGAGAGCACTATGATAAACATCTGTAAGGAAACAGACAAGCTCAGGCAGCTGAACCTGCAGGTATAATGTAACTGCAGAATCAGAGACTCAAAAGCTGTGCTTGAGTCTTCGAGCCCTCTCTATCAGACATCACTCTAGCCTCAACCAGTCAGCCTGACCTCTCCAATTAGGGGTGGGATTTTGCTGGTCCAGCCAACCTAAAGCGAACCTAAAGCTGGAGCTCTAGAAGAAATACAGGAAAGGTACCTCCTACATCATGACTGTAGACACCTTTGTGTAGACACACAAGAGAAAACAATAATGCAAAAGCTCCCAAAACCTCCTACATTCAATGTACTCTGCATTTTTCACTCCATTTCATTTTTTAAAAATGCTACTCTCAGGCTGGGCGTGGTGGCTCACTCCTGTAATCACAGCACTTTGGGAGGCCAAGGCAGGCAGATCACCTGAAGTCAGGAGTTTGAGACCAGCCTGGCAGACATGGCAAAACCCTGTCTCTACTAAAAATACAAAAATTAGCTGGGCATGGTGCGGCATGCCTGTAATCCCAGCTACTCGGCAGGCTGAGGCAGGAGAATCTCTTGAACCCAGGAGGCAGAGGTTGTAGTCAGCGGAAATCACGCCACTGCACTCCAGCCTGGGCGACAGAGGGAGACCCTGTCTCAAAAACAACAACAAAAAAAATGCTACTCCCAACCCACTAGCTTGATTTCATTACCCTTGTAAGGGTCACATCCAGCAGTGTGAAAATCACTGTTCTAGAGGTAAGTTGGTAAGACAGACAGACATTTGTCTCGATATGCTCGTCTCCATGGTCCCGCATTTTCAGGATCCAGAATTAATCTACTCAACAAGAATTTTCCTTCAGTTTAATAAAAGATGTGACGATTAACATATGTTCTGTATCATGAAAAACAGATTTTTAAGAGCAGATGTGCAATTCCCAGCTCCATTACTTTATTAAAAAAGAGTACTTGGTTTTCCTTGAAGATTCCATGAATCATAGTCATCTAGTTTGGATTGACATCACTGCATTAATAATAAAAACAGCATTTTGCTGCCCAAGGTTTGTCTTCTTTCCAGATATAGACAAGAATGGTGATCCTGTTAAAGAAGCAGATATCAGTATTTAACTCAACTTGCCAAAAGTCCTCGTAGTCTTTTCTCAAAACACTCGCTCCTCTTGAAACGCAATGAATAAATTTATTTGTTGTTGGGTTGTGGAAGCACTGTTTGTTCATTGTTGAGACAGGGTCTCACTCTATCACTCAGGCTGGAGTGGTACAGTTAGCGGCCATCTCAGCTCACTGTAGCCTCAACCTCCTGGGCTCAGGTGATTTTCCCACATAAGCCTCCCAAGTAACTAGGACTACAGGCACACGCCACTACGCCCAGCTAATTTTTTATATTTTGTGTAGAGACAGGGTTTCACCATGTTTTGTTGCCCAGGTTGGTCTCAAACTCCTGGGCTCAAGTGATCCACCCGCCTCAGCCTCCCAAAGTGCAGGAGTTACAGACAGGCATGAGTCAGCACACCTGGCCCAATGAAAAAATTTAACCTTCAAATTCGTCTCTAATGTCTCCATGACACTGATCTGTGCCAGAATCTTTAACTTGGAATCACACACATACACATCCTTAAGTCACTCTTCCTTTTCCTTTCGTGATAATTCAAATTTCTGAGGCCACTTACCACCTTCAAAGAAACTTCGAAAGATCATGAAAAATATTAAGGATTTTTATCATTGATCTTTATATAAAGTGTTACCAATTGGATTTATATACAGGCTTTTCCTGGTTTAATCGTAAATACATGGTTTATTTCTTTAAATTCCTTCTAATTGCCTAAGGGTTCATGTAGTCGTCTTCCAACACTTACTCAGCACATCTGTCCATTTGTTCACCATTCCAGAAAGGTTAGAGGATGTGTGGCACATTCACTCATTAGCTAGTATAAAAATAAAGCAATCAGCATTCAAAGCTCACTTCATTCCAGCTATTCCCATCTGTCCTATGAACACTGACTTCTAAAAGTTATGGTTCCATTAACTACGTATATTTGTGAATCTCTGAGAATGCCTTTCCCTTCCCTAATGGTTAGAAATTTAGTCTTTGATCTATTTTAACAAACACTTCTGTAGGACACTAATAGACTCAGAGGTTTCAACACTGCAACACAACTAGGAAGGTGAGTCTAAACCCCCTATACCCCGCTGCATCACCCCTTACTCCCCTCTCCTCATCATGCCACCCAAATCTCACAGGCCCCATCTGTGCTTCAAAAACCAATGACTAGCAGAATAGACTTTTCTCCCCACGATGTTCCCATTGAACCTGCAGTTGAGAATCATTCTCCTCATCTTCAGTTTTGAAAATAGACTGACAGCAACCCTCAAACCCTTTGACCAGAAGTACCTATTGTAGCACAATTACTCAATGTACTGAGGCTTCAAACTGTAATTCTTTAGGGAAACTTCATTCTGTTATATTTGAGCTTTCAGTTCTTTCCACAATTGCAATTCTCTAGGAACTCATTCACAGAGGAAAATAAAACCCACTTTAAGTTGATATATATTTATCTCAGCCACAAAGAGCCAAAGTCCTCCAAAGAGCATTTGTTTCACTGAACCGTTCTGGGAATGCATCCTGGAAGAGAAAGGTACTGCCAAGACCAACAGATAATAAAGCAAGATAGAAAGGTCAGTAGCTACCCTCATCTCCAGAATGCACAGAAACTCTAATCTCAGGCCATCAGTGCAAAATTAATTTCCATTTTTAGGCTAAATAAATTCCATTTGAAAGTATCGTGGAAAGATACAGGTCACTGGATAAACAGATAAGGAAACCTTCACATACTTCTATGCTTTTCTTGAATACTTAATTGGAGGAACTAATTGTAACAATCCATTTTTACTGTTTTTCTTGAAAATATTAGCAGTGCTTCAGTTGCGATTTTCATTGCCAAAAAATTTGAGGACAATTCCACAGGTGCCTATGATCCTTCCTGCTTTATGGTTACATTACAGGGGTTCGTCTCAGAAGATGGCAATGGCTTTCTGCCTAAGTAAAGCTTGGGAACATAGAATGGTAAAAGTTCACCTTTCACAGACAATCAATCAACTGTTGTCAATCAGAGGCTTGAGATATAAATAGGCTTCCTATAAGTTTAATAAAGAATGAGGGTCGGGTACAGTGGTTCACACCTGTAATCCCAGCACTTTGGGAGGCTGAGGTGGGTACATCATGAGGTCAGGAGATCAAGACCATCCTGGACAACATGGTGAAACTCTGTCTCTACTAAAAATACAAAAATTAGCCAGGCATGGCAGTGCGCGCCTGTAGTTCCAGCCACTCAGGAGGCTGAAGCAGGAGAATTCCTTGAACCTGGTAGGTGGAGGTTACAGTGAGCCGAGATTGTGCCACTGCACTACAGCCTGGGTGACAGAGCGAGACTCCATCTCAAAAAAAAAAAAAAAAAGGAATGGGAAAATGTTGAATATTCTCTTCATGCGCCTACAAAAGCACACAGTGGTTATTGAGCAAGATGCTGAGCTAGAAGAAGTTGGTGCCTTTGTCAATAAATAGCTCAGCTCTTTAATCTCAGTCTGGTGGCCTGGTCATCACATCAGACTGTGGATGGTCAGATTTTGGCAAAATATTACCCACAAGCAGATTTCTTTTATGGGGACTATATCCTTAACCACTAGAGAAGAGATTATCCTAAGAGTTATTCAAATCCCCAATGTTGAGCAAGACTGAAAATCCCATTGCTGTGATGACCAATTCAGAGGGCACTGAGGGTTCTCAGGATGCCCCTCTTTAGGCCTGATGGAACCTCATGCTGTTGTACTTGGCAAGGGCTTATGCTTGTGTTGGCACTTTTGTTCTCACAGTTATTTGGGAAGGGAAAGGCCGCTGTGATATGTTGACCACCCTAATGAGAGGTAGAGAATAGAGATTCCCAGACAAAGACGCCATTGTGCTGGCCAATGAAGAGACACCACAGGCACGGCCTGACACCAACCAAATAGTTCAAGGTCCACTGACCTACCCTTAAGATCAAACTCATATATTAATATTGATTTTCCTCAACATTCTGTAGTTGTATTTCAGTCTTATGTTCTCAATGAAACATTAATAAACTTATTCTATGCCCTGTACTATATATATATATATATATATACACACACACACACACACACACACACACACATACACACATACATATATTTCAGTCATATGTAACATGACTGAAAAGTCACCAAAAAGCTGTTTAGGAGTAGCAAAAATAGAATTTTGTACAAAGACTACCTGCCAGAACATAAACTCAAACCAAATGAATCTCTACATTTTTGGAACCATTCCGAGTCACAGAAATTGGAAGCGCTCTTCAATCTCTGAGCCATCTCTTGCACACATTTCACCTCTCTTCAGTCCCGCCGACAATACCTATCCAGATAGGAATATCTGCACTGTCCATGATCACAGAGTTTTCTCTGACAGATGTAGCCTCTTCTATGATTCAGTTTGAGTTAAGTCTAGCCAGCTTGCCTTTCCTTGAGTCTATGAGTTTTAAGTTAGCATATTCCTCAAGACATCAAGACAAAGTGAGCAATATAGACAGAAATTGCTGAGTTGCTTATATTAATAGTTCTCTAGCCCTGAGGCCAGGCAAATTCCCTCACATCCTTCACAGACTGGAATCAGATGCTCAGCAGCACTTGTTCCATGGCCTCTCTCATCCAAGCTGCTCCCTTGGTTAACTGAGAACATTCCATTTTATCTGGCAGAAGAGCTTTCCTTTACCAGGTGTATTTCCGATGTTTACAGAAAAGGGTTTAGCCGTTGCTTACAAATACTGTAAATTAACAGATCTTCGTTTCTCCTAAGAAATGGTACTTTTGGATCACATGTGAAGGTTTAAAAAAACACAGCTGCCCTGGCTTCCTGAAATCTGGAAAGATTTACAACATGAAAGAAGAATGGTTTCATTGGATAATAATCCATCTGCAATAAGAGCAAAGTCCATACTACTATTAAATGTGTTTATCCACTGATTCATCTGAATATTCCTTGATTTGCTTTAAGTACCATAATCAAATGTTTTTATTTAATTCAACAATGATTCAGGAAAAGCAATTTGGAATCTCACAGGTGGTCTGAATTCACTGTGTTGGTTACATTTGATGCACTTCCCAGACCAGAAAGAAAAAAAACATCCAATATGATTTTTTTTTTCTCTTTACCTTAGAGCATGAGACATGAAGCTTTTACGAGGGAAATCATTTCCCAAAAGTGAAACCATTGCTTGCTAGCTTATGTTTCCATTTAAACAAATCTCTAACTAAACACATATGAAAAATGATAGGACCCTTCCTTTGATAACAATCTAGCATCTAATATTGGCAGGCAAAGTTTAAGTCACTTCCTGAATTGCTAAACAAACAGCTACACAAAAGAATCACCCAGTACATTTGTATGTTTCCCTTTCATTTACTTAGCAATTCGTTTCTTCAAATTAAACATCTTAGTTTTCCAGAAATTATTGTTTACCCCAGTTAAATGATTGATGTATAATAATGTAATTACATGTGATACAATAGAGGGAAGAAGGGGTAGGAGATGTGTGCAGTTTAAATGATTAAAATTCAATCCATAGTTAATTTCCATACTGCATTCTTATAACAAGTGTGCATCTGCGTGGAGCTATATTTAGATTTCTGAGTGTTACAGAGTCTTTCTTTGTCAACACAATCAACCAAAATGAAGAGAGAGTACCTGTTTGAAAATGCAGGTCATTTCAATCCACAATGGTAACCCACACAGATGAGTTCTCAACTATCGTGAAATCAGCTAGTTGGTTAACTAGTTGGTTATACACCCAATTAATTCCTTCATCCATTTGCTCCACAAATACATATTTGAGCCATGTGTGTGCTGGGGGATATGCTAAGCATGCATACAAAAGTGGGCAAGAATAGACGCTGATGCTAAGTGGCCAAACTTGTGTCTTTTGTAAAATGTGTCTTTGATGGTTTGTACCAGTCCATCTGTCCTTTTTTATTTTTTATTTTTTTAATTTATTTATTTTTGAGACAGGGTCTGGCTCTGTTGCCCAGACTGGAAGGCAGTAACATGATCATGGCTCACTGCAGCCTCAACCTCCCAGGTTCAAGTAATCCTCCTGCCTCAGCCTCCCAAGTAGCTGAAACTACAGGTGCACACCACCATGCCTGGCTAATTTTTGTATTTTTTGTAGAGATGCGGTTTCCCCATGTTGCCCAGACTGGTCTTGAACTCCTGAGCTCAAGCGATCTGCCCACCTCAGCCTCCCAAATTGCTGGGATTACAGACATGAGCTACCACACCCAGGCTATTTTAAAATTAATGTCTAAGAGAAAGAATCACAGCTCTTGTGGTCTCCGTGTTCCCACTAACACAAGAGTTTAGGGACAGAGAGAGACAAAGAAGCAAAACCATTTCTGAGTCTAATTACTCTCTATTTCCTTAGCACATATCCCACATCAAAAACAAACAGCAGCAGCAAAAACCTAAAAAATTAAAATTGCTTATACCATTATTAGTTTATACTAGCAAACTACTTTATATTAGCAAAGTGGATATTTAATATCAATTTCTTAAAAAGACTTTCAATCTTTAAGAAGTTAAAATAAAAACCAAGAAAAAGAAAACGAGTATTAGATACAACTTTGCAACCTAAGCTCCTAAATGAAATGGCACTATTCAGACATCAGAACTCCCCACCATTTAGAAATGCATTTTTAAAATATCTGTGAAAGATCCTATTTCTAATTTGTTTTCCAAATCCCATGCATATTTTAGATGTTGAGGGTGGGGAGGAAGAAAAACTCCAAATACTTAATGCAAATTCTACTCCCACCTTCATTTTTCCTCATATTAAAACCAAGGCACAATGGTGTCTTTACCAAAGGGAAAAAAAATGACCGATTGGAGAGAAAGCATGCCCTAAGTTTTTAAGTCTTTCTTTACAGAAACTCAGAAACACAACAATAAGAAAGAGGATTGGCCAAGGAAACTAAGACAAATACTAATATTTTTAAAAATACATTAATTAGATCTTTGCTTGAAACATTGCTAATAGATTTAAATTATAAAGAAGCTTTTTGGTTTTCATTTTTCACTGAAATACAAGCAAATTTCACTTTTCATTGATGACTATAAAACCAGGATTTCTACATCTTCTCCTAGTAAATTAATTTCTACTCGAGACAGAAGCTGAATTAAAAATCCCTAGCAATACATGGCATCTTTGACTTTTCACAGTAAAGTGTTGGGAAGAAGGGTTCATGTCATTCATACCTACAAATGCAACACCAAGGGAAA
Organism: Papio anubis; assembly: GCF_008728515.1. Taxonomy (NCBI): domain Eukaryota; kingdom Metazoa; phylum Chordata; class Mammalia; order Primates; family Cercopithecidae; genus Papio; species Papio anubis. The sequence continues at coordinate 145,085,564 of NC_044978.1, forward strand.
GAGATCTCCACACTATGAAAGAGAAGTAAAATCAAACATGAAGGAAAAGAATCTGTGAACAATCAGAATCAAAGACTTAAGACCAAACTTCTTATTCTGCCACATATTCATATTCAGTATCATTTTAAAAGTTTTTAAGAACATCATTAATTTCTGTTCTATTTAGTCACCATAGAAATAGGTCTGCTATATTATCAATAACAGACCGTGGGCCAGGTACAGTGGCTTATACCTATAATCCCAGCACTTTGGAGAGGCAGAGGCGGGTGGATCACCTGAGGTCAGGAGTTCGAGATCGGGTTGGCCAACATGGCAAAACCACATCTCTACTAAAAATACAAAAATTAGCTGGGCGTGGTGGTGTGTGCCTGTAGTCCTGGCTACTTGGGAGGCTGAGGCAGGAAAATCGCTTAAACCAAGAGGTGGAGGTTGCAGTAAGCCAAGATTGTGCCACTGCACTCCAGCCAGGGTGCCAGAGTAAGACGCTGTCTCAAAAAAATAAATAAATAATAGACCATGGTATTTTTTCTGTATTTTATAGAACATAAAATTCTAGGAGATTATTATATCTCAGGCCAAAGAAACCCAGTGGTGCCATTTAGGGACATTTACCAATACTGGTTCACATAACAAATTGCTCTGCTAAGTACAGGCAGTTTTCACACTTCTGACAGGTTTTATTCTTGAGGAAAGCATTGAAGTCAAAAATATTTCTGTAGGATGTGATTTTCCCATAGAAACATTGTTTTAGTTAGATACCAGTTTCCTGATTAAAGACCTTAAAAAATAAAATTACTATGAAGACCCTATTTAATCACCTAAAAAAGATATAACTAAGCATTAAACAATATTTTCTTTAAATTTGTTAATTATAGAGGGGAAACTAATAAAATTAATGCTCAAGTTTATTTAATAATAATTTTAAAATTTATTTATTATTATTATTATACTTTAAGTTGTAGGGTACATGTGCATAATGCAGGTTTGTTTCATATGTATACTTGTGCCATGTTGGTGTGCTGCACCCATCAACCTGTCATTTACACTAGGTATAACTCCCAATGCAATCCCTCCCTCCCTCCCCATGATAGGCCCCGTATGTGATGTTCCCTTCCTGAGTCCAAGGGATCTCATTGTTCAGTTCCCACCTAAGGAGTGAGGAACATGCGGTGTTTGTTTTCTGTTCTTGTGATAGTTTCCTAAGAATGATGGTTTTAGCTGCATCCATGTCCCTACAAAGGACAATAAACTCATCCTTTTTATGGCTGCATAGTATTCCATGGTGTATATGTGCCATTTTACTCTCTTAATCCAGTCTGTCACTGATGGACATTTGGGTTGGGATTCCGTAAGTCTTTGCTATTAGGAATAGTGCTGCAATAAATATACGTGTGCATGTGTCTCATAGCAGCATATAAATTTATAATCCTTTTGGGTATATACCAGTAATGGGATGGCCAGTCATATGGCACGTGCTTTTGAGAGGTGATGTGGAGAAATAGGAACACTTTACACTGTTGGTGGGATTGTAAACTAGTTCAACCATTATGGAAAATAGTATGGTTGATCTCAAGGATCTAGAACTAGATGTACCATTTACTACACTTTTAAAATGTTTCTTTGTTACTTCCCTTTCCTCCAGCAGGTGTAAATTACAGGAAAGTATAGGAACACTACCTTAATCATGAAGCATCAAGCAAAGTGCCTAGTGTATACAGGAGATGCTCAGGTAAGGAACCTGAAATAAATCACCAAGTTAATTTAATAAAGTTTCTTGAGAAACTCATGCAAGGATGTTGCCCTCCTCCATTTTTTTTTTTTTTGAGATGGAGTTTCACTGGCTGCTCCAGGCTGGAGGCTAATGGCACGCATTTCGCCTCACTGCAACTTCCACCTCTGGGTCTAAATGATTCTCCTGCCTCAGCCTTCTGGAGGCTGGGATTATAGGCATGTACCACAAAAGTCCGGGCTCTATTTTTTTGTATCTTTAGTAGAGACGGGGTTTCACCATGTTAGCCACGCTGTTCTCTAACTCCTGACCTCGTAATCTGACCACTTCAGCCTCCCAAAGTGCTGGGATTACAGGCGTGAGACACTGCACCCAGCCCCCTTTTTTAAAAAATTTTTTTAATTCTTTTTTTTTAATGAGACAGCATCTTGCTCTGTCATCCAGGCTGCAGTGCAATGGCATAATCACAACTCACTGTAGCCTTGACCTCCCAGGCTCACGCAATCCTCCAACTTCAGCTTCCTGAGCTGGGATGACAGGCACACACCACCACACCCAACTAATTCCTTTATTTTTTTTTGTAGAGATGGGGGTTTCTCTACAGGGTGGTCTCAAACTCCTGGGCTCAAGCGATCCATGCACCTTGGCCTTCCAAAGTGAGATTACAGGCATGAGCCACGGCACTGGTCCCCTTTTTGAACCCCTTTCCACCATGTAAATTTTGCTTGTTGTAGGTATTAGAAATCGCTTGGTGTTTTTCCTACAATGGACACTGCAATTATGTCCCCATCTGACTTGAGAACAAAAATCTGCATGTACTGAATCAGAGCATGACTTGGTGGAATTCAAGTTTGTCCTGGAGAGAATAAGAAACCACAACATCTGCATGCTGAAGGGTACATCTTCCACGTATTCTATTCCTAGCCTCCCAACGGCGCTCCCAATGTTTCTCTTTAGTCAAAGGAGTCTGGCTTTTCCCTGACAGATGCTCCCCCCACCCTTAAACCGAAGCATATTACTTCAAGCATGATCTGTGAATTGATCACTACTGGTCCATGGCATTGTACATTACAGGATTGAGAATCCACATTTATAGCAGTCTGGCCATCAACACCACATCCAAGTCATGTGATGGCAGGACTCATCTTGCTGAGCGAGATGTAAATCTGTTTAGGTGTTGGCCAGCTGGCCTGGGCGAGGTGCATGTGATGCAAGCAGCATGCTGATCCTGTGCAATCAGCCCTGTATTACAGCGGATTGGAAATCAAAAAAAAAAACAAAAGCAAAACAAATAAACAAAAATAGTCCTTCACTGCAGAAATCTGAAAAGCTCTGTAATAAAAAGGCACAAGCCAGCCAGTCGCAGTGGCTCATGCTGGTAATCCCAGCACTTTGGGAGGCTGAGGTGGGTAGATCGCTTGAGGCCAGGAGTTCAAGACCAGCCTGGCCAACATAGTGAAACCCTGTCTCTACTAAAAATACAAAAATAGCTGGGTGTGGTGGCGGGTGCCTGTAATCTCAGCTGCTCGGGAGGCTGAGGCAGAAGAATCGCTTGAACCCGGGAAATGGAGGTTGCAGTGAGCAGAGATTATGTCCAGCCTGGGTAACACAGCAAGACTGTCAAAAACAAAAAAAAAGAAAAGAAAAGAAAAATTAAAAGGCACAAGCACTGTAATCACACAGGACCAGGTACGAGTCTGTGCTCCACTACTCGCCTGACGATGTGGCCCAAACAAGTTCCTTTACTTCTCTGAACCTGCATTCTCTCATCTGTGCAGATATGGATGAAGGAGGGTACAACTCTGTTCAATGAGCAGCTTCCTCATGCCATGAAATGTTCAGTTTTAATATCTGTTCAATACAAGGGACAATCACATACTTGAAAATACTTTGGATGTGGTTTATTCCACAGCCGTATGAAAAAAAAAGAAAGGTAGCTGTTTGGGGAAAACAGCTACCCTGCAATAAAACAATGAATGCTCCCAGCACTTTCTCATATTCCAGCTAGAAGATATTTTGGTAACAAATTCAGTGTATCATGGACTGGATATGGATATGATCATCCAGTGGTCACTGCAGGGTCCAGACTTAAACCACATGTGACAATTTACTTTGGGCCATTGTGAAAGCAAAAAATTCTCAACTGCATCCAACAACAGCTAAAGACCTAAGGACAGTTTTCGGGAACTGCTTTAATGACTTACAGTCATAAGAAAAAAAAAAAAAAAGATGCCCAGGAGAAGAAGAGGGAAGAAACTGAATTTACATGGAACAGAGAGGTAAACACAGATAACTTCAACTGACCAGCATAGGACCCTCCTGGCCACTCTGGCCACTCTGTAAATGAAAAACAAAAACCTTTCCTCATTGTCGTGAAGTCCACCTACAACACACCAATCTCAGTATCTAGCAAAAGCAGAGAGCAAATAAAAGTTCCCTTTCGATCCTTCCTATGCTATGTATGCCTGTAAAATTGTGCTTTAATTCTTTCCTCTTTAAGTTAATTCCATTACAGTTTCCTTTCTATCTGTTACAAATGCCATCTGGGTGGAAGCCTAATGATATGTCAGTGTCACCACTTACAATGGTTCTGAAATTTTTTTCACCCTCAATCAGCAACAGTCCCCAAGGACTACTGGCTAAAAACAGGAAAGCTCAGTAATGCCAAGGCTGATTTATAACATCAGCATCAAGCTCCAGCTCAGGCTCCTTGCACACTTCTGGCTCCTGTTTCACTAGTTGAGTGAGAGGTCACTTGGGTCACATAGGACCTTACAAGGTTTCTGGGGAGAATAATAGTTTTTCTGTATTCCTTCCTTACAAAAGGCAGCTGATCAGCACTACTGTCTAGACATGCAAAGATATTTTTCATGGACACAAATAGGTTGGTGTTTTGTTTTGCTTAAGTGAGAAAGGGATTTACTTTTATTTTAAAGCATGCACACAGCTACAGTAGGCCTTCTGGAAAGCCTTCTTAAAAGAAGATTTGTGTGTCAAGCTCACATTCAGAAATAACAAAGAGTGTAATGAAGGGATCCGAGGTCCATGACAGTATTTGACGTATTACCTAGGAGACATTGGAGATGGCTTTCATTTTCAGATTCAAGGATTCACCTTTCACATAGGAAATACAGAAGACCAGACAGAAACCATGTGTTTTTACCGTAATTTTCTGCTTTATATCTCCTTCATGAATTTTTTTTTCCAACCAGCTCCACACTTCCAATATATACCCAGACGCTGACAAAATCGTAGTTTCCCATCCTCCACAAGGACTGAAACACATGTGAAGGTTCCTTGGGAAGGACCAAAGAGTACGCACAGAAATTTGGAAATTTCTGCATTCTGTTTCCAGTCCTGACAGCATCTCTCACACAGATTGCCCTGGTGCCATTATTTTAATTACTTTACATGCTGCCTCTACAATCCCGACGATAAAATGGAAAAGCTGTTTTGTTGGAACTTGTGCTGCAAATAGCACAATGACAATATTAGGAAAAAATCTCTCACAGCATTAACTGGCTCACAAAGATTATTCTTAATACAAGCTGTCCCCAACATATGGACATTATTTTTTAAAGCCCCAGACCCATGAGCAGGCCCTAAGTAAGTCTGCAACCCTAGTCCTCCAGTGGGGGCAACTGCTCACTTCTCTAGGTCAGAAAAGCTTAAGGAGAGGTAAACTGGAGGTACACTCATGTTCAGACAAATGTCATGTCATCTCTACACAGATGGAGAAGTGCAAAAAGTGAACACTTGTGGAGTCCAGGTACCTAGATCTAAGTAAGGAGACAGTTCAAACCACCACCACTATCACCTCCAAAGAGGGAAGAAGAATTCCCGGCCTCCTAATTTACAACCCAAAATGTATTCTTTTAAAAGAAAAACAAGGTTTAAAGAGATTTTCTTATGGCTCTATGAGCTTTATTAGAACTAAACTTTACAAAAGCAATAAACTGAAAAGTGCCTATATCATTGAAAGTGGAACAAATACAGTACACTGGTTATTTCTTGAGAAGTTGAGTGAAGTCTTCAAAATAAGAAGGAGTGGATAATTTGAGTCATGTAGTGGCAATTGTTTTATTATTTCTATTATAGGAATCATCATGTCAATCGGTTGCTACAATATAGGACTTCAGAAATAAGATTTTATTCTGTATATAAACTTCTACTTAATACATTTTTATATAAGACCCTGCTCTTGCATGATATTCCCAGACAGTGTCTCTGTAGCTTAGATTAATCCTGCTCAATCATTAACCATTCAACCCGGGCAAAGTTACTGAACTTCACTCCCTACCCCTCAATGTTCTTGCTCATCAGATAGTCAGAAATAATATCTTACCAGGAAAATGAATGGGAGAAAAAAATAAAATAGAACTTTATTCGCTTTATTCTGCACTCAAACGAGCAAAGAAATGGTAGCTTCAGTGTTTCTAAGTGACTGGTTTAGGACAAGAAGGGTGTATTAGTTTCCTGTTGCTGCTCTAACAAGTTACCACATTAAGTTTAGTGGCTTAAAACTACACAAATTGACTCTTACAGTTCTGGGGGTAGGAAATTTAATGTCCAGGTGTTGGCAGGGCTGCCTTCCTCCTAGAGGCTTCGGCGTGGGGAGCAGGAGGTTTTCCATGCCCTTTCCAGCTTCTAGAGGCCACCTGATTTCCTTTGCTCATGGTCCCTTCTTCCATTGTCGAAATGCATCGCTCCAATACCTGGTTCCATCATCATCTCTCCGTTTTCTGCTTCTGATGTCCAGTCTCCCTCTTATAAGGACTTCTGGGATAACATAGGGTCCACTGGGATAACCAAGGATAATCTCCCCATCTCAAGATCCTTGATTTAACCATATCTGCAAAGTCTCTGTTTCCATATAAGATAATCTAGCCAGAGGCTCTTAGGATTAGAATGTGAACAACCATAGGAAGACTTTATTCAGACTACCGGAAAAAGGGAGACCCAACTGCAGAAAAGTCTGGCAAATATTTACTCCTATGCAATAAATTAAACAGTTCCTTTAGGTTTGGTCTTTTTAGACAACAAGCTCAGTCACTCAGATTTCTGTTCATCAGGACAGTATCCAGGGCCGGGTATGGTGGCTCACACCTGTAATTCCAGCACTTTGGGAGGCCCAGACCGACGGATCATCTGAGGTCAGAAGTCCAAGAGCAGCCTGGCCAACATAGCAAAACCCTGGCTCTACTAAAAATACAAAAATTAGCCAGGCATGGGGGTGGATGCCTGTAATCCCAGTTACTCGGGAGGCCAAGGCAGGAGAATCTCTTGAACTTGGGAGGTAGAGGTTGCAGTGAGCCGAGATCACACCACTGCACTCCAGCCTGGGCGACAAAGCGAGACTCTGTCTCAAAAAGAAAACCCAAAAACCGACAGTAACCAGGTGTATGGGGAGAGGGGAAAGGGGAGAGGGGGGAGTGTCTCCATTATTATGGTGATGTGAGAGAAGGGGAATGCAAATCACATGTTGTCCTCTGCATCCTAGCTGCCCTCTGCTGCAAAGCAGCTAGTCTGGGTTGCTGCCTGGCCTGGTGACCATGGGAGTGAAACTGGCTAGCTCTTCAACCCTGGATATTCCAATGACATCCGCAGCTGATGTCTATAGCTGGTGGCCAGGGCCTTAGAGTGCCACTGGCTGGCCTCCAGTGGTGCCACAGCCAGCTCTGGGTCTCATTTTCCACCCAGTTCCTGGCCTAAGCCCACTGCCTCTTAACTCAGCTGCCTTCTGAGCCCTCCCTTGAAAGAATTCCAGAACATCTGGCTACTTCCGCCATCACACAGGAGCTGAGAGAGGCTTGGTGAGTGCCCTGGGGCCTCCTCCACCTGACCTCACCATTTTGCCCTCTCATGTCACTTGGAAGTGTACCCCTTCCAAGCTGGCATGAAGTTACTCATATAGCAGTGTCTGCCCAGAACACTAAACAGAAAGTGGGACAAAACTCTCCTCTGCCCTTGGTGTTCCCACCAGCCAGGATGAGCCCCTCTGCCCTCAGTCCTCCCTGTACTTGTGCAATTTGGGCCACCAATTCATTTCCTCCTATAGGGACATGCCACTCCACCCTTCCCGAAATGGGGTCTATTTCCCTGACTTCCCTTGAATCTGGACTGACTCTAGGGCTTCCTTTGACCAACAGGATATGGTGGAAGTAACATGCTGCCACTTTCAAGCTTGGTCTTAAGAAGAGTGACAGCTTCTGCTTTCTTTTCCTTGAAGGCCAGCTACCTGAGGAAGTCCAACTACCCTGAGACCACCATGCTATGAGGGTGCCCAAACCTGCCAGGTAGAGAGACCACACGGAGAAGCACTGAGGTACCAGACATGTGAGAAAAGATGTCTTGGACCTTCCTTGCTTCCTTGGACCCAGCCCCAGCACCAACTGAACACAGGGACAGCCAACAACCCATGGAACAGATTTGAACTAGTCAACTCCTGGAAACTTAAGAAACAATAAATTGTTGTTATTTTAAGCCACTAAGTTTGGAGTGGTTTCTTACACTGCAATAGGTAATTAAAACAATCAGAAAAATAAAAAACAAACTATATATACATTCAAGTGTTTTCCCCCAAAAAAATGGAATCACAGTGATATAGCAGTAAGACTACGCAAAATGACCAGAGTAAGCAGCCACTTCAAAAGAATGCCCGCTTATTTGCAAGGGTTTTGTTGTGCTTTGTTTTTTCACTAAATGCCCTCCCTCATTTAATTCATCTCTAGCCAAAGAACCACTTGCACTACTTTTTTCCTTCTCTAATTAGCATGCAGGGATTTCCCTCATGTTAAGAGAATGTGATATGCAAAGTCACTGGACCACTGTCTTGCATAACAAACCAAAGTCTTTTGACATCAGTGAGAAAATTCCTCAAGAATGCAAAGAACATAATGCCAATTGTTAAGTGTGAAATTCCAGGGTATTAACCCTTTCAGAGATGCCGTCTTGTTCAGTTTTATTTTAGGTTGATCAAAAGGACCGTGAAACTAGATTGGAACATTATGCACCAGACTCCACTGCCTACTTGAAAAAGAATTATACTTGGAACTTGATCTTTTTAAGATCTCCCATATGCCCCATATTTTAACAATCAGGTTTTAAAACAGAAAGGATCATTGCCATTGAAAAATGGTGTCCAGCCAAGTAAGCCTCATCAGTCAAAGTAAAAATCTCAACCTGTAGTTGTCATTCAGGCCTTAATGTTTACCTTAGGAAATGTTTTTATATGGAAAATTGATGGCAAAGCTGTGCCCAAATGGCGCTATTCCCAACAAGGACAGAAGACCCATGGATTTACTTGCTAGGCCAATTTATTGAGAAAGTTGTCAGGGATGAGAAAAATGAGAGAATAATTCAGACGGGAAGGTACAGCCTATTCGTTTTTCTAGCTTCTATCTTTACCCTTACTTCTCATTACTAACCCTCCTGTTAGGGATACAGATGAGGGGCCACCTGTCCACAGAATCTGACATACATACATAGAGAGTTACACAAACGACAGGCTTCCAGGTCTCTAAAGTTCCCTGTTAGGAATCAGGAGCAGCAACACACTCATATTTTAAAGTCATCCAGAAAAGAAGTTTAGACTGTACACAAAGCCAACAACACACCCTGTTATTTTTAACTGCCACAATTAATCCACTCAGACAGTGTTCACACAACATGCATCAGCCAGGAATATAACCTCCCTATTTTAAACTCAAATTTATCTGTACTATAGAGCTGAGTGGGGAAAAACAGCTATTTTGAAATCAAACGATCTTGGATTTAAATTCCAGTGCTAATCTTACTAAGTATACTGCCTTGGACAAATTACTTAACATCTTAGCCTAAATTTCTTCACCTGCAATGTGCAAGTAATAGTCGTAGTTACCTTACAGAGTGGAGAGAAGATTAACTATGATTTCATAGAAAAAAGAAAACTTCAATTAGGAACCAGGCACAGATTTATTATTCAATTGGTGTTAGTGATTATTATTAAAATTATAAAAGTTTTTGTTTTCTTCTCCTATAGTTTTTTTGTTTTGTTTGTTTGTTTGTTTGTTTGTTTGTTTGTTTGTTTTTGACACAGAGTCTCGCTCTGTCACCCAGGCTGGAGTGCAGTGGCACGATCTAGGCTCACTGCAAGCTCCGCCTCCCAGGTTCACGTCATTCTCCTGCCACAGCCTCCCGAGTAGCTGGGACTACAGGTGCCCACCACCACGCCCGGCTAATTTTTTTGAATTTTTAGTAGAGACGGGGTTTCACCATGTTAACCAGGATGGTCTCGATCTCCTGACCTCGCGATCCGCCCGCCTCAGCCTCCCAAAGTGCTGGGATTACAGGCATGAGCCACCGCGCCCGGCCTCTTCTCCTATAGTATTAACACCAATCCCCTCAGCCCTTAATCATTGATTGCTGGCTGAAATAATCACCCAAAACTCATAATAGCACAAGAAAAGATTTATAACTTTAAAAATGTACAGGATTCAGTCTATACGTAATCTAACAAGATGATGGGTGAGGGAAAATGTGAGTAGAGAAGAAAACATAGACATAATTAAATAAGATCTTTGCAAAGTCATCTGTGACTCCAAGAAAATGCAGTCTGTATTTATTTTTTTGGGAAGTTAATGGAAAACTAATTCAGCTAGATACCTTTTACCTCCTTGGTGTATTCCCACGAGATAGTATGTAATGAAGTTCTTTAAAAACCAGTAAGCACTGTGCCAACAGGGAATATTTATTGGGTGCTTGTTACATGTCAGACACTGTTGGCATTTTATATAAATCATATACTTAACCCTCACAACAAGCCACTGAAACAGTTCTTAGGCTCTTCATATTACTGGGAAGGAAGCTGAGAATTAAAGAGATAAACCAATCTGCCCAAAGTGCCACAGGTAGGAAGGGGCTGGCCAAGATTCCAACCCCATGTCTATAGATCCCCAAAATCTGCTCTTCCCACCAACCAGGGGGAGGTGGTATGTCTCAAAGCTTTCACCCTTCCTCTGAATTTTGCAGAGAAGAAGGGAAATAGATTACATAATCATTTTTCATTTCATGTCTAGACTCTAGGAAACAACCCATAACCCACTAGGAAGCAGACAAGAAGCATGGGGCTGTGAGCCCAACACTGGAAATGCATCTGAGGAGAATGGAGAAATAACAATCTGAACATTCAATTGCAGTTTAGAAGGTCAGTACCAACTTCTGACAGATGTCTGCTATTTTAAATGACAAACTTGCTTGCGCATTGTGCAGAATTGCTACACTTTCCGTTATGAAGCCATAATGCTGGTTTATTTCCAATTTCAGCACTGAAAGACACATAGAAAAAAAAAAAAACAGAAAACCAATTGGCTTTCAATGGAATTCTGTCTGAGATTTAAGCCAGCATGTAATAAAAAAGTTATTCTCCTTAGGCACATTCAATTTTTAGACTGCTAAAGCATGGCAAAACCACAAAAATGATGTCTTTCACATATAAAGATTCAAGAGAGGACCCAAACATTATGTAAAATTAAGTTAAAGCCAATTTTTCTTCATCAGATTTAAGTTCTGAAGATTATTTAGTAGCTATTTGTAACTTCTGGAAGATACTTACAAAAACTGGAGAAATGAATTGATAAAGGAAACATTCCTAATCTTTTAAAATACAGAGATGGGGCCAGGCGCGATGGCTCAAGCCTGTAATCTCAGCACTTTGGGAGGCTGAGGCGGGCGGATCACGAGGTCAGGAGATCGAGACCATCCTGGCCAACGTGGTAAAACCCCATCTCTACTAAAAGCACAAAAATTAGCCAGGTGTAGTGGCACATGCCTGTGGTCCCAGCTACTTGGGAGGCTGAGGCAGGAGAACTGCTTGAACTCGGGAGGCAGAGGTTGTAGTGAGCTAAGATCGCACCACTGCACTCCAGCTTGGGCAACAGGGCGAGACTCTGTCTCAAAAAATAAATAAATAAACAATAAAATAAAATACAGAAATGGTTTTAAAACCATCTTAGTTTCATCACCATCATTTTGAAATTCCTATATAAAGCTATTCCCCCTCCCCCAAAAATAATAATAATTTCTCTAGAATTAAAATGCACTCCATTCATCTTTGTGCCCCTAGACACCATTATGGTATTTGGCTTATGTAAGGTCTATAGTGTATTAGGCATTTAGTGCTGTTCACCAAATATTTCCAATTCTCCTTCCTCCAAGAACATTATAGGATTGTGTTTCCCTGCCCATGTGAAGTTAGGCATGGCCATTGCACTTGCCCTTCATTGACTGGCCAATGAATGTGAGCAGAACTAATATTACTTCTAAGCCAAATCCCACAAGACAGTGTGCATGATTCACCATATTTCCTTTCCTTGCCCTTGTAACTGGTGACAGGGGGATATCTATCACCACGCATCCATAGGGAAGGTCTATATGACAGCCAGCCCTCCATGGATATGTAGCACAGCCAATAAAGAAAACGGTGTTGCTTTAAGCAACTGAGACCTGGGTATCATTTGTTACTGCAGCATCATCTAGCACATCCCGTCTGATAAAAACACTGAATGAAAATTTAATGAAAAAAATCAAGAAAAGCAAACTTGAAAAATATAAGTGCAATGACCACTTCTGTGGCTCTCACCATCCTTTCTCCATCATTATTTGTGGTTCAAATCTGAGAACACTGTGCTTACCACCGCCTGATACAAACGCTAACATAAACCAAGTTGAATATTTGTTTGAACAGAGCATCATGCTGCCAAATGCCATTGTTGTCACCAGCACCTCTCAAAGATATTCAAATCTGTAGAGAACAGTCTGTTCGCATATCTTATGCCAGAATAATAAGTATGTTCCTCAGAAATGAGTACCCTTCACTCGGTGGCTAAATGCAAGTGAATTTATATTCAAAAAACCCATGGGTCAGAGCACTAGAAGCACAAATAAGAAAAAGAAAAAAAAACCTCCTTTGTAGAATAACACTATTTAAAGAGCCCAAGGGAAAAAACGAGAATAAAGCAAACCAAAAAAACAAAAACATACACATTAAAAAATGGTGCACAGATGGACTGTAATATCAAAAATATGCTATCAAGTTGGAGGAGGAATTCAGCACAGCCACTCAAGCACCACTCTCCCTCGGCTGGAACTCATCTGGAGGATTTGCACCTGCTATTTATGTTGCTGCATGCCACTTTCTTCCTTCCCAAGAAGAGATTTCAAACAAGAAGGCCCTTTCACAGGCAACTTTGAAAGAGAAACAGTCAGAAAAAAAGTAAAAAGGGGAATCAAATGCTTGAGAGAGGAAAGGAAGAAATCATGGAAGAAACCATGGAAGCCTTCAGGCAGCAATGAGCGATTGTCTTCACACAGCAACTCAAGCCCGTGCCTCTCAGCCCTGGCTTTGCCATTAGTGATGTTCTCTCTTCTCACTCACTGCCAGGAAATGACTTAGACACCAAGTGTCAACTCTTTCATCTTTCCGCAATCCAACCTGAAATCTCAGTCTGGCTTCTGCTGACAGCACTCCACTAAAAATGGAAGCCAGTCTGTGTATTTCTGGGGCTGGGACACATAAAAGAATATCGAGCCAGCTAAGTGTCACTTTTTACCGATAGGGAGGTAAGTTGGGTTGCTTAAAGTCACACTCTGAATAGTTAGAAGTTACTTAAGAACTCCAAATGGCCAAATGCATCGTCTATCATTTAATCCCACTTTACTTGCTTTCTCTGTCACTCCCTATCGGCTCTTCTCATTTGAAATTGGCCCCCTCCCTTCAAGGGCTTGACACTAATCTCTTCTGACATTATCTCATCTGTATTTCCTTTTCATGTATTTCAAAAACACTCACACAGCACTTATTATGTAGTGCTTTAGAGATATTAACTTATTTAATCATGACAAATGGAGGAGGTACTACCACTATTACCATTATACAGATGAGGGACAGTGAGGTTAAGTGATATAACCAAGGTCCACAGCTAGTAAGAGGCAGATAATTTGAAACCAAACCAACTGGCCTCAGAGTTCATGTTCTTTACCACCACCCCATACTGTCTCTAGCCAACGCTGCATCCCTTCCTCTCTCCAAAAGATTAGAAAGTCAACACTCCTCCTTTGAACAGATCATCTTTGAGGATTTCAATTTCAGAACAATCTAACTGTTGAGCTGTTAAGACCACCCAAGGAATACTGCTTATTATTCCCCAGCACACATTTCAGAGAATTTTTTCTTTTATTGCTGAATACACAGAGGGAAAAAGGAACCAGTAAATTCTTCTTCTTTTTTTCAAATAAATGCACCGTTTTGTAGGTAAACAAGGTGAGGAAACAGAACTAAGCTCCAAGGACTAGACAACGTGGTATGAGTTAAAGATAAAACAAAACTTTAGCTGAATCCATCAGGAATGATTGATTGAAATTTAACTGGGAACTCATGTGTTTGTACAATCTAAAGAAGGAAGAAGTCCTGTTTTGGTAAGATAACCTTAAGTCTGCCTTCTGTTTTATTTTTGTTATGTATTTTTGTAATTTGGGGTTTGAACGAGCAAGAGGGCAAAGGTCTCCTGGCAAAAGCTCCTTTGTTAAAATCCAGAAAAACAAACAATCAACATTGATGTTTTGGAACAGGCCACAGCTGCCCGGCTTTCAAACATGTTACCTTCCACTTCTTTAAGGAAATGAACACACAAAGGCTTTCAGAACTCTCTGGCCCAGCGGAGGTCAGTGCTCAGAACCAACTGATTTCTTGCCTAAGACAGGGAGAGGGCAGTAGGATAGGAGGGAGGAAATGGCCCTGAAGACTGATACATACAAAAGTGCCCACTCTCTTGACCCTCAGGCCGAAGGAAAACAAAAATCCATCATTTGTGAGCTTGGCAAAGGAAGCTTTACTTTGAAGACAAACTTTATGGGGTACTTAAAACACATGATATGGTCTTCCTTGGGGTCAGAAGAAGTGAGTAGTTCATGCAGGCAGGCCCTATGCAGTTCAGAGTGGAGAGAGGGAAGAGGTGGGAAGGACAATGAAAGTACTCAAAGAAATTAAAAGATCTCAAGCCATCAAAACATCCTCTCCAAATTTTGCAAGAAATGTTTGTATGTAAAATAACTTAACTCCTGCCACTTTCTCTGATCACCAAATAGAATCAGGAGGTGCCAATGATCAATCATTCTTTGATTTACCCAACATGAATTAAATGTCTCTTTCTGTGCCCAGGAATTGTGCAAGGCACTGGAGGTAGAGACTAATAATGCCACCTCTGCATCCATGGCCTCAAAGAGTTATGAGTTAACTGAAATTTCACTGAACACATCAAACATCTATTATTTTTATGTACGAAGTAGAAATGAGTATATTTTTTACTTAGTATCTTACTTGTAATGGTTATTTTAGGTAAAAGGAAAACCCACGTCAACTGTAAACATGAGAGCCTAGATTTTTCCACTAATTTCAGCAAGGCTGAAGAATTTTGTTTACAAAGACCTGTCAAACACACCCGGGAATGGGTGGCTCTTTTGAGCAATAATGTTTCCGTGCCAACTCTAAGTTTAAAAGGGAGAGTCCCTGGTAGGAAATGACAATGCCATGTGGAAACAACAGCAGTATATATTGGACTCTTTACACCCAAAGGACAATCATTTCCAAATCTATCTTCAAATATGAAAGGCAGTAATATGTAGAGAACCTTCAAAGGACTGAGTTATCTGAATTACTCTAAGCATACATTATTTCTAAAGTAAAACTGCCAGGATAAAGTTATGATTCATAAATTTAACTAAAGTCTCCTGTGAAATGTCTATAATGTTATAAACATCTATTGCTATCACAAAGAACGATGTAGAAAAACACTTCTTATATACAGACCATGAAAAGAACTAAGAATCGCCTAGAATCTTACAAGAATCTTTTCACTCTCTCAGATTTCACAGTTAGCAGCCTTAGTTTCAAATCAAAACCACTCACATGCATATAAATGTTCCTTAAAACAGCAGCACCTCAGACATCCAACTCTCAGCTGCCCAGCAACCCAAGTCCTCTAAAACAGCCATGAAACAAGAAGTTTAAGTGTCTGCATATGTGGGCAGAATCCCAAACAGAAAAGCCTCCAACAGGAAGAGTGAGGAAATGTGTTTGTTAGGAAACTGTTTTCAGAGATTAGCAACTGATTGTAAACAACTAAAAGTGAACACGATTAAAAAGAAGCAGGTAGCAGAGGCAGCAGGCAAAAGAAATAGAGATGGGGGTGGTAAGAAAGACACCACCCAGGCCGGGTGGGTGCGGTGGCTCACACCTGTAATCCCAGCACTTAGGGAGGCTGAGGCTAGCGGATCACCTGAGGTCAGGAATTCAAGACCAGCCTGGCCAACATGGCGAAACCCTGTCTCTACTGAAAATACAAACATTAGCCAGGCGTGGTGGTACACACCTGTAGTCTGAGCTACCTGGGAGGCTGAGGTGGGAGAATCACTTGAACCCGGGAGGTGGGGCTTGCAGTGGGCAGAGATCATGCCGCTGCACTCCAGCCTGGGCAACAGAGTGAAACTCTGTCTTAAAAAAAAAAAAAAAAAAAAAAAAAAAAACACTGCCTGAGAGTACTGAAAAGCAAGGGTGGAAACCAAGACCAAGAGAAAAGGATAAGGAAGAAATAGATGAGATGGGATCAGTTCATGGGATCAAGACCCTTCCCAGACAGGAAGCCATTAGAAGTCACTATCTCTCTGTATTAAAACAAGCAAATTACTTTTTACATCTGTTCCATGTTTAAAATGTAAAATGTTCAGAAGGAAAACAGATATGCCCTTCTTAGTTTAATAACCCATTTGTAACAGGCCAAACCCCAGATTGTTAAAAGCAATGAACGACATCACACTCTTCAAGCACTGATAGAGGAGATGGACCAGGGGAGTGACTGAGGAATCTAGTGGCTGAGAGGAATATTTTTACAATTGAGAGACAAGGCTAATCAGGATCTAAAACAGACACCTAGAAGGAAGACCAAAGATGATTTTCCTTCTGATTTTCTCTTTGCTGCAGAGCCTAAAAGAAGTACAGGTTTCCTGCAGGAAACAGAAGACGAATGATAACAATAGCCACTGTCTGACCCAGGGGAATCCAATTTTTTTAAGGCATACTGGGCAACAGCTAACAGCAACATAAGCAGGAAATAGTTTCAAAAAGCCACTATGGTCTACAAAACCCCAAAGTTCTGAAACCTAAAAGTATGCAAGCTTGGTGAAAATTCAATTAGTGACAAAACTTGACCTGAACTGCCTGACAGCTGCATTGTCTTTATTTATTCAATGTGAACATTCATAAGTTTCATCACAAAACAAAAAAAAAATGGTATGTTTGGATATGGGTGCTGCTACTGAAGAAGTTACATAATACATGCTATCTGCACTGTATAAACTTTTTTAAATCCGAAAAATTCTGATATATGAAAGGCGTTTGGCTCCAAGAGTTTCAGATGAGGGTCCACGGGTTTGTAAGAATCCATGGTAAGATTAAGCAGCCAATAAGGATCTAGGAAAACAGCTTTTAACTTTAATCCAGGTGGTTTCATTCCACTGACATTTTAAAAACACTCACTATATGCTTGGTGCTGAGCTATGTACTAATGTGTTTATTTCCAAAGGGTCTCAATTTGATTTTTGCTGTATATATAAAACAAGATCAGAAGAAAGAATCATGATCACTGCTTGAATCATTAGCAGAGAGTTCCACGTTCACAGGGAGAGAGAAAGAGAGAGGGAGGGAAGGAAGGAGCCCTACATCATATGTATAAGGCTAGTATGCATGGTAAAAAGAAAATAAAAAGTTTAATTAAAAAGTCTGAGTCAATCATATCAAAATGAGAGAAAGGGCAGGAGGGAGGGAATCACAGTAATGATGGTATGCCAGTATCCTATTCTAGTTATTCTGATGCTCAGAACATCACTCATGGGCAAACAGTAACTCACTGACTGGCCCTGGCAGCCTGAAACCCCACTGAGATTCCCTATGGTACTTCACAGTTACCCAACCCACCTTTCCCTTATCTCCACCAAGCCACTCACAATCTTTCCCATATTAAACACTTACTTTCCCCAAACTCCACACCTTTATAGCACTTTCACCGAAAATTTAACTTCTCAATTCTCAGCCCTCACCCAAGAATTCTCCCAGACTGGGATAATCACAGACACCAGAATATTTTGATGTATTTTGTATATATAGAATGTATCTGCTTAGAGGACTTTTGGTCCCACCCACTCTCCCGCAAGCTATAGGCTTGGAGAAGGCAGGAGCTTCGGACCTGTTTGCTTGTATTAAAACAAGCCCACAACTGACCCATTTCTTTGCCTCTCCCAATAGACCACCACCACAGCTTCTCACCTCACCTCCCATTTCCACTCTCAAATCCATCTGCTAGCAGTCTCAGAGCTCTGCACGATTTTTTTTTTTTTACCCCAAGACAACATATTTGTATTTAATGCAAATTACTTTTTGCTCATTTGCAAAATTCATTTTAACAGCCTCTTGATAATGTTGGTGTGCATACCACCCAAAACTCTCTTTCCCAGACTTCATGAAATTCAAATCTTTCCGTTTGTGGATAGCTGTAGTCAAAGCCAAAAGGCTTTCCCTGAAGAGATTACTTGGAAAGAAAAGTTAGGGCTTCAAGCCAGATCATAAGTTTGCGGCTTTCATTACTTCTCCATATCATACGGAGGTGTCTGATGCTGATGTCTGTCAAGCACCCTGTGAATGTTAGCCTTCACAGTAGTCCCCTCAGAAGGGCATTCATTCATTTCATTGTGGCTGCCGTTGGGTAACAGAACTCCATTTTAAATCCCCAGGCTGGGTATGGTGGCTCACACTTGTAATTCCAGCACTTTGGGAAGCCAAGGCAGGAGGATCACTTGAGCCCAGGAGATCAAGACCAGCCTGAGCAACGTAGCGAAACCTCATCTCTACAAAAAAACTGAAAACATTAGCTGGGTGTGGTGGCACACACCTGTGTTCCCAGCTCCTCAGGAGGCTGAAGCAGGAGGATTGCTTGAGTCCAGGAGTCAAGATGGCAGTAAGCCATGATTGTGCCACTGCACTGCAGCCTGGGTGACAGAGCGAGACCCTTTATCAAAGAAAAAATAAAATAGAACAGGAAAGAAAGAAAAAAGAAATGTCCCTATCTGCTAGAGCCACACAGGAAAACCACAATCTGGCCACACAAGCTAAACAGCTTTTTACTCCCAAATTGATTACATACCATTTTCCTGCTCTACCTTTGAAGGTGCTTTCTATTGCTGAAGAAAAAAGGTATCAAGTAATGTCTACATTTTTACTAAATTGATGCTCAAATAAAATTTTTCTTTTAAAAAAATTAATATTAACCTTAAAAGCTTATTTAAAATAAGGTGATACCATACCTGGCCTGGCGCGGTGGCTCACACCTGTAATCCCAGCACTTTAGGAGGCTGAGGCAGCAAAATCACTTGAGATCAGGAGTTCGAGACCAGCCGGGGCAACATGGTGAAATCTGGTCACTACTAAAAATTCAAAAATTAGCTGGGCATGATGATGCACGCCTATAATCCCAGCTACTTGGGAGGCTGAGGCACAAGAATCGCTTGAACCTGGTGGAGGTTGCAGTGAGCCGAGATCACTCATTTATCTCAAAAAAACAAATAAATAAAATAAGGTGATACCCATTGTGAAGATAATTTGCAAAGAGAAGTTTCAGGTATATTTCATGAAGGACAGCACCACTGAGAAAAGTCTCTAATCTCTCTCACTCTCTCTCTCTCTCTTTCTTTTCTTTTCTTTTTTTTTTTTTTTTTTTGAGACAGAGCCTTGCTCTGTTGCCCAGGTTGGAGTGCAGTGGTGTGATCTCGGCTCACTGCAACCTTTGCCATCCAGGTTCAAGCAATTCTAGTGCCTCAGCCTCCCAAGTAGCTGGGATTACAGGTGCATGCCACCACACCTGGCTAATTTCTGTATTTTTAGTAGAGACGAGGTTTCACCATGTTGGCCAGGCTGATCTCAAACTTCTGGGCTCAAGTGATTCACCCACCTCACCCTCCCAAAGTGCTGGGATTACAGGTATGAGCTATCATGCCTGGCCTCTAATCTCATTGTGATAACTGAATTGCTAATTCATCTTTTTAATTGTATTCTTTTATAGTTTTGCCTCACAGGACAGTTCATTTAATTTTAATACTGGAAACATCACTTTCAGTCTTATGCTTTTTACACTGCTTATAAAATCAGGACCCAGAAATGAAAAGACCAGTGGCATACTAAAAATATCAGCCAAAGTAACATCAGGTCATTGCAAAACAACTGCATTATACCTCAGTTTCCCCATACATAAAAAAGAGATAACAGTACCACTACTTCGAATAGTGTGCGATTCTATTACTAAGACCCTAAATACCTTCCTATGCTTCTTTCTGAGTTTGTTTTAAAATCACAACCAGTAACTGTTACATATAAGAAAAAGTAGGAAGATTACTAGACTTAGAATGAAATTTGTGTTTGAGTCTCAACTCTGCAAATCTGCTCACCCGAATCAGCGATATGACCTCTTAAGTCTCTGTCTCCCCACCATTTAACTCTTGGTTCACACCCACGTATGACTCTAAGGAGCTTACACAGAGTAACTTACTTCTCACAGCACTCCTATGAGGTGGGTACAATGATCTCCACTTTACCATGAGGAACCAAGTCACAGAGTAGGTAAATATGTTAACCAGGATCTCACTGCTACTGGTAGAACCGGGACCCAACCCTGTGGAAGTCTAGCTTCAGAATATCAATACCTCTTAATCACTATGCCACACTACTTGGGGATACGATTCTTGGGGCCAGCCCTAACAACCCCCAAGGTTGCGGTAAGGCCCAAAGATCCAGGTCAAGGTGTACACGCTATACAAACACAAGCATTAGTTACAAATGTGTTACTCGAGTAAGCCTTGTATGCACCTTTTTGAAGCAAAGCCTACAACAATTACCAACTAGTAAGAAGAAATTCAAATTGGCCCACATACAGTAAAATGTGCTTTCTCCAGCATTCTTGCATGAGGAATCTCTATCATCTAGCTCTTGGCAGCCACAAGGTAACACCTCCATCAAATTTTCCAGGCCAAAGCCATCTCTTCCACGTTCTGCAGAGCAGAACTTGGGAATTTCAGTGGAGGACCTGCCAAGCATGTGAGCATATCTCAAGGGCCTCCTGAGGCCAGCATGTTGGCCCTGCCTTCAGAGCTCCCTGCATCTCACCTCCTTGGGGAGGACGAATCGGGTTAAGTCAACCTAAGGCGTGGTTCGTATTGGGAAGTCCTATGTCCAACTCATCCATCAAATAACTAAGCTCTAGCCAACTGCTGAAATAAAGTTGGCAAATAAAGGAACATAATTAACCCCACTGGTAATCTCAAGGGGCAGGGCTAGATTCTGGCATCATCTTGTTTAGTCCTACACCCTGAATCCAAGGCATGGCTCTGGCAGACCTTTTATTCTGACCTCTGTATCTGGCAGATTTTTATACAGATGACATGATAACTACTTCCACAGGCATGAAAAATGGGGGTGGGAACATTTTTAAGTTCTACTATTATAATTCAAGGCTATTAAGTACCAAAGCACTATTCTGGGCATTTGGGCATGTTACCTCAGTTAATCCCAATCAACCTGTGAGGTAGGTATTACCATCCTGCCCCACCTGCCGCCACTGACACATGGAAAATGGAAGCCCTCGGGTCTGGCTGACAGTATCTCTCACAGTTTTTCATCATTCAGGTCTCAACTGAAGGGTCAGCTCCACAGAGAAGCTGGCCTAGAGCACCCAATTAAAATCAGAAGGCCCCCCCCATCCACATTTCTCAGCCCCTCTCTCTATCACATTACCTTGTTTAGTTTTATTCATAGCACTTAATATTTCTGAAGTTCTTATGTAGTAGGTATTATCTGTTTATCTCCACTAGAATGTCAGTTTCTTGAGGGCAAGGAAACTTTTCCATCTGGTTCGAAGTTATATCCTCAATGCTGATAATAATACCTGTCAAAGAATGGCATGGGAGGGAGGGAAGAGGGAAGGGAAGAAACGTGGAAGGCAGAGAGGAAGAAAGGAAGGAGAGGAGGGAAAAGGGAACGAAGAAAGGAGGGGAGGAAGGAAGGAAGGAAGGAAGGAAGGAAGGAAGGAAGGGAGGAAGGGAGGGAGGGAGGGAGGGAGGAAATAAATGTAGGCTTTTCTATAAGCTTCACAAGGAGAAAGGGTTATTGTAGGCATTAAAAAAAACTTAGTGACTTGGCCGGGCACAGTGGCTCATGCTTGTAATCCAAGCACTTTGGGAGGCCGAGGTGGGCGGATCACGAACTCCTGTTTGAGACCAGCCTGGCCAACACAATGAAACCTCGTTTCTACTAAAAATACAAAAATTAGCTGGACGTGGTGGTGGGCATCTGTAATTTCAGCTACTCAGGAGGCTGAGGCAGAAGAATCTGTAGAACCCGGGAGACAAAGACTGCAGTGAGATGAGATCGCGCCACTGCACTCCAGCCTGGGCAACAGAGCTAGACTCCATCTCAAAATAAATAAAATAAAATAAAATAAAATAAAATAAAATAAAATAAAATAAAATAGAACTTAGTGACTTAGAAATGTAAAATTCTGAGATACTTTACTGAGGCAGATTGTGAAGTGACTGGATTCAGAAGTGAAATAAACCCCTCTACCTTTCTGAAAGAATTTTAACACAATCCTTTGTGAAATGTGGATGATTTAAGATTCCAGCATCATTCCACATTTCAAATACCTATGTTTTATCACTGCTAACACTCAGATCCTGTAGAGATCAAAATATATGTTTGTTCTCTGGTTGAGAACAATAAACAATTGCTTATTTATTCATCTTCATACTGTTTCCTCCCCAACACAGTTTCTCTCTCTCTCTCTTTCTCTTTCTCTCTCTCTCTCTCTCTCTCTCTCTCTCTCTCTCTCACCATGTCAGCCCTTTAAAAGCCTGAGTTAACAGAGTTTCATGGTCACAAGCAGCATTCTAAAATTGGAATTTGGCTGCCTGACCACACACTAGCCCTGGAATTCTGCAAACGTCTGGGCCAGTGAGTGTGAGAAAGTTCTGTGGTAACAAAAGTTTCTGAGGCAACAATGAGAGTTGGAATCCCACAGGCAACAAGGTGCAGGTGCCGGGCACCGAGGCTCGTCAACCACACTGCAGGAGTGGCAACCTCCTTCTCTCCGCACAGCTCTTGGCTGTGGGTGTTGAAGGCCTGGTGACTTCACTGGCACATAAACACTTAGTGATGGACTCCCAACACAAACCTGGACTTCTTTCTAGTCCTGCACACGCATGTGGCTGACCAAGATTCCTGTGCCAGATGCTTAAATAGCTGCTCACCCAGGTTGAGTCCCTCCCTCTTCACACCAGGTGAATGGAGAAAAACACAGATGTAATTAAAGTTTACAACTTCCATACAATCTAAAATAGAGCCGTTTGTTATACCACATTTTTGAAAGTTGGAGAATTTGTTCCCTTATGGAAAGAGGCATTTGCTGGCTAGAAAGCTCTAGTCTTTTTTGCAGTCACTGAGATTTAATACTACATTACTTATTAGTTAAAACTTCACCTATTCTCACAAATATGATAAATGAAAGTCAAATGCAAGTGAATTGCTGAGACCCAGAAAACACGAAAAGTACTGGGTAGGGGCAGGTATCTTTTGTTTCAAATGCACTATTTTATTTTATTTTATTTTTTTATTTTAGAGTGTTTTTCTTTTATTATTATTATTATTATTATTATTATTATACTTTAAGTTCTAGGGTACATGTGCACAACGTGCAGGTTTGTTACATATGTATACTTGTGCCATGTTAGTGTGCTGCACCCATCAACTCGTCAGCACCCATCAACTCGTCGTTTACATCAGGTATAACTCCCAATGCAATCCCTCCCCCTCCCCACTCCCTGTGATAGGCCCCGGTGTGTGATGTTCCCCTTCCCGAGTCCAAGTGATCTCGTTGTTCAGTTCCCATCTATGAGTGAGAACATGCAGTGTTTGGTTTTCTGTTTTGCGATAGTTTGCTGAGAATGATGGTTTCCAGCTGCATCCATGTCCCTACAAAGGACACAAACTCGTCCTTTTTTATGGCTGCATAGTATTCCGTGGTGTATATGTGCCACATTTTCTTAATCCAGTCTGTCACTGATGGACATTTGGGTTGATTCCAAGTCTTTGCTATTGTGAATAGTGCCGCAATGAACATACATGTGCATGTGTCTTTATAGCAGCATGATTTATAATCCTTTGGGTATATCCCCAGTAATGGGATGGCTGGGTCATATGGTACATCTAGTTCTAGATCCTTGAGGAATCGCCATACTGTTTTCCACAATGGTTGAACTAGTTTACAATCCCACCAACAGTGTAAAAGTGTTCCTATTTCTCCACATCCTCTCCAGCACTTGTTTCCTGACTTGTTAATGATTGCCATTCTAACTGGTGTGAGATGGTATCTCATTGTGGTTCAAATGCACTATTTTAGCTTGAATTCAATAACTTTCATTGCCAAAATGAGAAATAATTAAATTAACATTTCAGTTATGTTAACATTTCATTTCTTGGCTACTTCTTTTTAATAAAATGGATAGTTACAAAGTGAATGATCATTTATTGCTTTATTTCATTAAATATAAAATAATATATGCTCATTGTAAAAAAAAAATTTCAAACCAATTTTAAAATACTGTATAGAGGCTGGGAACAGTGGTTCACACCTGTAATTCCAGCATTTTGGGAGGCTGAGGTGGGCAGATCTATTGAACCCAGGAGTTCAAGACCAGCCTGGGCAACATGGTGAAACCACATCTCTACAAAAAAATACAAAAGTATTAGCCAGTCATGGTGGCACATGCCTGTAATCCCAGCTGTTTGGGGGGCTGAGGTGGGAGGATCACTTGAGCCCAGGAGGTGGAGATTGCAGTGAGCCAAAATCACACCACTGCACTCCAGCCTGGGCAACAGAACGACACTGACTCCCTGTAGAGAGCAACTCCCTCAGAAATCTAGTCTCCAGAGACAACGACTACTAATTCTTGGATGGATCACCTATCAGGGTTGTTTTTCCTATGCTTAATAAATGGCTCTTCAGCTTGCTTCTGATTGATGCCCAAAACGGTTCACCTCTTCCTGTGCCAGTCACACAGCTTCTACTTCATCTGTAAACTGAGGACTCTGGATCTGGATTTCAAAGGGGTGTTGTAAAGATTAAATGAGATATTTGTTCAATGCTTAGAACAGGGCCGGGGGCATGCAGGAAAACAGACTGTTTTCACCCAGAGTGACTCAATGAAACAAAACCTCTGTGATGTGTTCCCATATCATAGATAACCCCTCATAAAGAATGCCTACAGCATAGATAATCCCTCACAAAGAAGCAATGCCTATAGCATAGATAACCCCTCACAAAGAAGCAATGCCTATAGCACAGATAACCCCTCACAAAGAAGTAATGCCCACAGCATAGATAACCCCTATAAAGAAGCAATGCCTATAGCATAGATAACCCCCATAAAGAAGCAATGCCTATAGCATAGATAACCCCCATAAAGAAGCAATGCCCACAGCATAGATAACCCCTCATAAAGAAGCAATGCCCACAGCATAGATAACCCCTCATAAAGAAGCAATGCCTACAGCATAGATAATCCCTCATAAAGATGGGTATCTAACTTGTGAAGGATATTTTTTGCAGGCCAAGTGCAGGGATCCACCATCTCTCAGCTGCCAGAGACATTGCTTCTATTTGTAAGTCCCTGTTTCTTTCTGAGAAACTAGATTTGTCAGCCTCTTTCTTTGGCCTCTCAGCTCCCTTAGCCTTTGGGGATAGGTTTGCCTAGACCAGCTCATTCACAGTAGAACAGCGCATAATTTAAACATTCAGTAAATATTATCAGCTGCCTAATACTATATTGTGTGTGGGTAGCATCGGTGATTGAACAAATAACCTAGTGATAAAATTTTCTTTTCTTTTATTCTTTTTCTCTTTTTTTCTTTTTTTTTTTCTTTTTTTTCTTTTTTTTTTTTTTTTGTGATGGAGTCTTACTCTGTTGCCCAGGCTGGAGTGCAGTGGCATGATCTCAACTCCCTGCAACCTCCAATTCCCAGATTCAAGAGATTCTCATGCCTCAGCCTCCTGAGCAGCTGGGATTACAGGCACCCGCTACCACAACCAGCTAAAATTTTTTTGTATTTTTAGTAGAGATGAGATTTCACCATGTTGGCCAGGCTGGTCTCAAACCCCTGACCCCAAGTGATCCACCCACCTCGGCCTCCCAAAGTGCTAGGATTACAAGCGTGAGCCACAGAAAATCTCAGTTGTTTTCAGTTCTCACTATTATGAAGCATACCACGGTAAATATTATAGCTTGGGTTTCAATATTATTGTTATTATCATGACCAGGTTTTTAAATCTTCTATTTTATGGCATTTTGAAATTACAGAAACTATTTACATTTATTCATTTGAGTTCACATTAGCTATTTGCAGGAGACAAATCAGATGTGAGGTTCATTGGGTTTTGGAGTAAATAAATTGCCCAAAACCACCCAGCAAAGTAAGCCTACAGTCACACCTTTACACTGGTCACACAGTCACTCAACAAATCTTTCCTAAGTCAGGACTCAGCACCAGCCTGGGTACTATACATAAAATACACTCAAAGAACTCACAGTTTAATTGATGGCAAGTAATACTTTGTGTTTGTTTTTGTTTGTTTGTTTTTCTTTTTTGTTTTGTGTTTTTTTTTTTTTTTTTTTTTTTTTTTGAGACGGAGTCTCACTCTGTCACCCAGGCTGGAGTGCAATGGCGTGATCTCGGCTCACTGCAACCTCCACCTCCTAGGTTCAAGCGATTCTCCTGCCTCAGCCTCCTGAATAGCTGGGATTACAGGCATGCACCATCACATCCAGCTAATTTTTTTGTTTTTAGTAGAGACAGGGTTTCACCATGTGGGTCAGGCTGGCCTCTAACTCCTGACCTCGTGATCCGCCTGCCTCGGCTTCCCAAAGTGCTGGGATTACAGGCGTGAGCCACCGTGCTGTGTTCCCAGCATAATAATGGACATGTACACAAGTAGCAGTACCAGACACATAGATAAAGGACAATAGCTAACCAAGATCACAGAAGCATCACAGAGCTGGTGATGCTTCCAAAACCTGTCTCCTAAGGCAGACGACAGCTGTATGGGCAAGGCTGGGTTTCAGACTTCTGGGCCTCTCCTTTTTCTCCTGCAGCATGCTGCTTCAAAACCCCAAATAATTTAAATCATTTGTTCCAGCATGGAAATCATATACACATTATTGCCACCAAATTTCTCTTCAAGGAGGGGAGGGGGCAAGACAGGAGATGGAAAGTTTAAAGAATTTTATTTTATCTATTTATCTAGATGGTGTTAAAAATCCATTAAAAATCCATTAAAAATGTCACCTCCCAGTAATACATCTTCAGGACACACTACTGACATTCTCCATGTGTCTCCAGGACAAAAGTTGGTATGTTCTACAATATCAACATCAAAACAACAACAGAAATTAATCCCTCTGCATTTTCAGGAAGGTTATAAATTTGAGATGTTAAGGGTGGTACCCTTAATATTTATTTCTATTATTAATTGTAGCTAGTAATTATTGAGCACTCATAATGTACCAGCCTAAAGCCTTTACATGCATCATCTCAATTAATCATCACAATGTCTCTATGAAACACGTATTATATTGTTACTCCTATAGTATATATGGAGGAGGGAGGATGAGGTTAAGAAAGATTAAACGTCTAATAAGTGGCAAGAAAGACCTAGACTCAAACTAAGGTTTGATTCCAGAGTCCGCGTTCCTAATCACTCTATTGTGTTTACTTTCCATTTTATCAACATTTTCTTTTTAGGATATTGTGACCACAATATGTGTACAACATTCCTTAAAAGCATTGAACAATTTTATTCTTTATATATAGAGACCCACTTGTAAGATTAAAGTTGCTTTAAAGCACAAATTATAAAACCTTATCATCATGGCTGACATCTAAATTTGAAATTGGCATTCTAGGAGTATGAAGTTTCATACTCAGGACCAACACCAAACAAAGTCTTCCATGATGAGTAGTTGACACAGTGACATAATGCATAATTTTACATCAGTCTCCAGGTCCAGCGTAATTTATGGTCATAACAAAAATGTCAATCGCCTGGTATCTGACATACAGATTTACAGTCTTAGCTGTGGCCAAGTCAAAGTGCATTAGATTAGTCTAGCGTGTCTAAACATCTGACTCTAATCACTACGGTGAGGATCAAGTCAGGCATTAGAGGCTAAAAGTATATTTCACAGAGTGTGAGAAGCTGAGAGGAAAATAGTTTTTAAGGGGGCAGATTGGGATAATGGGTTTTTTAATTCAAGACAATCAACTTCAATAGTACGTGAGTTGTCTCTTCCTCTCAACCCCCTTCTCTCATGCTAAGGACTCAGCTATGTCTAGTGTTCTCAAACCAAGAAGGTCAGGAAGAAAACAGAAGAGGGATCTGTCAGTGATCAGTGGTTTTTATACTATTAATTGTCCTATGTTGTCGACACACACACTCTTCCTGCCTGCCCCATCCTGTTAATATGAATAATAGAAGATTATTTCATTTTTTATTTACTCCCAGATATTTTGGAGAATGAGTTATAATAAATTGTAATCTAATCTTTTCTTATGTAAACATAAGGAACTGAAGTTTAAACTAAATATAATTTTTGCCCTCTAATGATATTTCCCATTCTACCAGGCAAGAGAAAGGCATGCCCCTGCCCCCCTTTAGGGTCTGCATCAAAACTGTGCACCAGCTAACCCTGGTTTACTAATCCTCAGTCATTAATTGCCTGCCTCAACCATTTCCTTTTTATAAACCACAGGAACCCCTGCTAGTCTTTTTTCTTTTAACCCATTTATCCTCCTCTTACTTGAGGTGGGCTTTACAATTATGTAGAACTGATCTGGACATTAACCACTCCACAGCATAATAGCCATGCTAAATAAATATTCACAGCCACCAGAAAAAATGGCATAAGATGTTAACATCTTGCCATTTCTCTTGGTCTTTATACTACTATTGCTGTTTTCTTTTTCTTTTCTTTTTTCTTTTTTTTTTTTTTTTGAGACGGAGTCTCGCTCTGCTTGAGGACAGTGGTGTGATCTCAGCTCACTGAAAGCTCCGCCCCCCGGGTTCACGCCATTCTCCTGCCTCAGCCACCCGAGTAGCTGGGACTACAGGCGCCGCTACCACGCCCAGCTAATTTTTTGTATTTTTAGTAGAGACGGGGTTTCACCGTGTTAGCCAGGATGGTCTTGATTTCCTGACCTTGTGATCCGCCTGCCTCAGCCTCTCAAAGTGCTGGGATTACAGGCATGAGCCACCATGCCTGGCCTGCTATTTTCTTTTAAAAGTTAATTATAGACCAGGGTCACGTCTATTATCCCAGCACGCTGGGAGGCTGAGACAGGAGGATCACTTGAAGTCAGGATTTTGAGACCAGCCTGGGCAACAAAGCAAGATCCTGTATCTACAAAAAATACAAAAAAAAATAGCCAGGCATGGTGGCATGTGCCTGTAATCCTAGCTACTCAGGAGGCTGAAGCGGGAGGCCAGGAGCCCAGGAGTTCAAGGCAGCAGTGAGCTACGATTGCACCACTGTAGTCCAGTCTAGGCAACAGAATGAGACCTTGTCTCAAAAAAAACTTAAACTGTAGATGACATTTTCATGGCTCCATGAGACTTCAAATCATTTGGCCACAAGGTAACTAACCTGGAAGTTACCTTACAACACACAAAACTGATATTTTTTTTAAAAAACTTATTATGTCTACATGTTGCATATAATAACATTGTTCTCTATGAGGTTTTTTAACACAAAAAGGACTCAGAAGAACACAATGTCATGAGGAAAAATTTAAACAACTTATAGATCAATATGTAAAGGAAGGAGAAGGGAATTTGACATTTATCAAGTTCCAGATATTATCATGCACATGATCTCAATCCTCAAAGGTGTTGGATAAGCTTATCCTCAAAAAATCCTTTCCCTTTAGCTATGAGGATCTCCAGACTTGAGGTCCCAACTTCAGCAACTTACCTAGGTTACAAAGCTGGTAACCCCCAGAGTTGAGCTAAACCATTGTTTTTAGTCCAAAGTCAATGATATCACACTAGCCCCCTAGATAAACATCTTCCATTTTAATTTTTCCTCTTGATGTGGTGGATCCTTCTTGCCATCCATTCAGCCAGAAGGTAAAGGTCAAGTGTACTTGAATCCAGGAGGACGTGTTTCAATCCCAGCTCTGTCCTCACTTCCGCAGAGTCTCTGGGTCAACTCATTTAGCCTCTCTAAGGCTCATTTCCCCACCTATAAGCCATGATTCTAACACAATGATATTAGAATATAATGCAAAAAACCTTCTCTCTTTTCCAATGCATTGATTTTCCCATACACATGCATACATATATAAACTGACCCAATTACTATACTCTTTTTTTAATACTGCCCTACATATTAATGTTTTAGTTTCCCATTTTACCTCTATTTCCCCCTATGACTAAAAAACCTCATGTCACTTAGTATCCTTAAGTAACCTCTGTAGATACTGGGATTATCTAAAAGTCTTCAAACCCAAAAAGTGAAAGAAAAATACAGATTGAGATATGCAATTCAGCACCTAGAACAACAGCCATCACATCCCTTCAGTACATAATTATATTCCATTTGTTAGTATCCTCTAATTTTCAACTAGACACTTTTTTTAGACACTATTAAAAATATTTGACTACAAGAGGCATGAAGAAGACCAAGTGCCATATGAAATCTTCAATTTGTACTTTTAATAAATTGCTGCTCAGCTACACCAACTCCAATGCCTCTTTGTGAGGATGAGGCCTGTGGGTCACAGCCTTAATACAGAAGAAAACATTTTTTAAAGGGGAACTTAAGTTGGACATAGCTAATAATCTCTGCTAATGAGGCTGGTTTTTAAAAATGCACATTCTCTGTGATCCATATAACAGGCTTTCAACCTGTGTCAGGGCTATCCTTTTTTATTTATTTATTTATTTTTTGAGATGGAGTCTCATTCAGTCACCCAGGCTGTAGTACAGTGGAGAGATCTCGCTCACTGCAACTTCTGCCTCCTGGGTTCAAGTGATTCTTCTGCCTCAACCTCCCGAGTAGCTGGGATTACAGGCACCTGCCACCACACCTGGCTAATTTTTGTATTTTTAGTGGAAACAGGGTTTTACCATATTGGCCAGGCTGGTCTTGAACTCCTGACCTCATGATCTGCCCACCCTGGCCTCCCAAAGTGCTGGTATTACAGGCGTAAGCCACCATGCCCAGCCTATCCTTTTTTTTTTTTTCCTAAAAGGTGAGTCTATTGGCAGATGATGGACCACAAGAGTGAATGGTGGAGCAATCAATCCGGTAATGAATCCCAGCCATTTGTGAGAGAGGAAAAAGTGAGGTTTGGTTTCTTAAAGCTTCAAGGGAACTTCCTGATAAAAAGAAAAACAGCAAGCCTGCACCTATAGTCCCAGCTACTCAGGAGGCTGAGGCAGGAGGATTGCTTGAGCCCACAAGATCAAGTCCAAGCCTAAGTAACATAGTGAGACCTCGTCTCAAAAAACACACACACATGGAAAAAAAAACCCAGCAACATAGTAATTTTCAGCTGAGAGATTTTGATCATGTTGGCCATGATGAGATAGAATGCCATGCAAGCAACGAACAGGTTATATAGAAAGGTTTTTGTCCAAATTCTCATCTCTCTATTATCCCAAATATGAAACTTAGTAATTTAAGAACACAGGCTCTGCAGCCAGACTGCCTGGATTCAAATCCTAGCCTGAATACGTTTTAGATACATTTGTAAATGAGACATTCTAGGTGAAAATACACACACTGTAAAAATGCTTTACAAACACAGGCGATCATTCAAGTGCTGAGTTTGAGAAGACTGAGAGTCTTAAATGGAGTCTAACATAATAAGGGAGAAGAAATAACCTGATGGTGGTAAAGAATGTCTTGAGCTGTGCGAACCTCTACAAACAGCAAGACTACAGAACGGACTTCATTTATCCGGATGGGCTAGCAGGTATGAGTGTGGGGCTTAGGTAAGGGCCAGGTCAGCCCAGCAGGGAGCAGGGCCTGGTAAAATGAAATGGAAAGTCAAGTGTAGAGAAAAATCAGAGAAACGGTTTCACCAATCTACGCATGGGCTTGAGGAAAGCCAGAGGATGGGCTAATTGAACCAGCATGTAGCAGAAAGAGCAGCACACAAATTAACCCTAAAACATCTGGGACCCAAATACCTCTCACTGGATCCCATGGACAGGAGAGGAGACTGGCAGTGTTGACAATGCAGGGTAGGGGTGCTATCTTGCAGGCAGCACAATGAATTAGTTCCATTTTCCCCCATGTTTTGTTTAAGTGCATCCAAGCAGAGCTATCACACCCAGGTCGAGATGTAAAGTGATTTGAGGGCAGATCCTTCAGGGGAGAGCAAAGAAGGACCATTGATGAAAACAACAGTAATGGGAACAGGAAGAAATTCTTTCCTACAATGCCAATGACATAAGCCTTAATGGAACAGGAGAAGTAAACTGAGAGGAGTGCAAATCTTAACTGAGCCAAAAGAAGCTATACTGGAGAATGTGAAGACTGAATTAACCAACAGAAATGAGCAGAATCCAATATTGTGTAAGATGCAATCTACGGGCCCTAGGAATCATAAACATAGCCTCCTGGGAAAGTACACAGGTATCAACTGGGTCTTGAGTCATACCTCCCTTGTTTCTGGAAGGCAGTACAATGAAAACACATTCATCCTCTTGGGCTACTCTGCTAAAATCAGCCCTGACTCTTTTTTCCCTGTGCTTTCATTCAGAATCTGATTTTTTTTTTCCCCCAGTTTACATAAAAGGATTTGGGTAGCATACAATATAAAGCCCTTATATGATCCCATTTTCAGGAATTCATAACATAACATTTCTACACTACTCTGAGGCAGATAAAACATAAAGGAGTAACTGTTAGCACGTTCTTCTCTTTTGTTTTTAAAGAATTTAAATCAAAATGATTGCATAAGGAAGAAAAGTTTTTAATAAAAAGAACCAGGGAAGAGTGAATGAAGTTGGCTATTAATTCAATCAACTTGTGACAAGAAAATTAACAGCACTAGCCCTTTTGCTTGGAATGAGTAAATAGGGCAGTTTTCACATTGTTTCAAATTACAGTACAGCTGTAAAGTCTGGCAACATTATTAAACAAAAAGAGCCAAAAGTGAACTTCTAAAAGATGAATATGGTGTTACTGTATTGGGACATCATTTATAGGAACCACTCTAAGTTAATGTCAGTACAATTTCTGAAAAAGACCCAACCAGCTTATAGCTATTAAATCATCCCTCTTCCCCAACATAGATGCATTTAGGTATAAATAGCAGCTTTTTAATTATAGCAAGGATGTCCATATTTTTTAAAAGATTAATAAAAGCAGTCAATATTTTCCCAATGTCAAGCTATTACTAGTTATCACTGGATACATTTTCTGACTCACCTCAATACTGTATCATTCAAATTTGAAATGGCATAGTCATCTCTACTACTGGCGGCATTAATCTCCTTGATACTCTGGGCCTAGAGGAGCCCCAATAAATGTTTTTTGGCTGAATATTTCCTAATGAACTGACTCAAAATTCAAGCCACACATTTCAGCTGCTCATGAGTCATAATGAGTCAAACAATCAGACTGTGCATGGTAAAATGTAATCGCTTATAAATAATAATATTATTTTTTAAATTTGGCATGAAATATCAGCCAAGCCCTGGCAACACTTCAGGAATAAAAAGTCATATCATAGAATTTCAGTTCAAGTTCCTCAGCTTATGTAATAAAAAGTCCTCAAAATGAAGCAAGCACATACTCCCACACTGATCTATACACAGCCCATATACAGAGCAAGTCAGGATGAGCAAATTTTCAGGATAGAGCTGCAAGTAATTCTGGGTCATTGATTCCTACAACTAAAGTTAAAAGGCCTACTTCCAAGACTAAATTGCTGATCATCCCTAGAATTTATGAGAAACATCAGGACTAAGTTAAGTGCTAGAAGATTCTATGACAATAGTTTGTTGGGGCCAATAGTTGTCCCCTCTTGGAAGCTTACCCTCAATACAGTCCAGCTGAACTCCCAAAAGTTTAAACCATCACAGATGTTTAAGAAAGAGCAGAACAAAATGAAGATGTTATTTCAGGTGGAAGCAAAACCTGCTGATTCAACTACCTTGTTTGATTCCATAAAATCACACAAGAAACAACCTTACTTAGTTCCTATTTCTCGTCACCTCCCTACTTTCACTCAGGGCAAATCAACACTATACAGTTGGGCTCAGGAGGAACACTGGAAAACCTGGTATTTTTACATAGGAATACATATGCATATTTTGAGGGTCTGCAGAGAGGCTCCACTGTGAGACTTTGGGCAGATATCTTGACTCTTCTGAGTCTTCACTTCCTCATCTAAAATGGGATAGTAGTAAGAGTTTTGCAGCTTCTTGGATGCGCCAACATATTCACAGTGGAGTCAGGTTATATTTGCATAAAGTCAGAGAAATCCAACCATACAGACTGCACAAAGGGAGTTCACATGAGTATTTCTCAGGGCGAGTCTTTTACAGCACTGAGTGGGATGCTCCTTAGGTGAATCCTGCTCTGACCCAGCCATCTCTACTCAACCATCTCTCATCTCACCAGCCCCCAAAGTCTGTTATTTTCCTTGACTCCTTAAAGTCCTCCCAGGCTTGTCTCCCTACCCCTGCCTACTTGCCTTTGTTCACTTTGCTGCCTTCCATTAATAAATCTGTCTGATACTCATTCCTCATTTATTTGACCTGACATTTTGAATACTAACTATGGACAAGGCATGGAGTGAGGTGAGATATGAAATGAGACCAGTTTTATTCTATAAGGAACTATGCTGGCAAAAGGTCAATAACTTTATAAATAGTTCCTATTTTGTTTCCAGGAATTTCTTAAATGATACCTACAAAACTAAGTCCAGCAATACGCACTTAGTTGATCCACTGAGTGACGAATTTTAAGTGTCCAGAGCACTAGTAGCCCAGAGTTTAAATCACGAGAGCCTGGGAAAGTAGCAGCAGTTGGCCTCACATGTTCAAGTATTCAAGTCTAGATGTGGGGCTCAACCCTCCAAGCCTCAACGAGGGATACTATGATGAGAAGCAGGCAGGAAGGGGCAGGTGGTCGCTATGGGATAGGAGAAGTCTTTGGCTGTTTGGTTTGGTTTTATCTTGTTTCGATATATTTTTCTTAGCCTGGCACCTTCCGCAGAGGGCATGAATTGGCAACATGACAACACTGACACTCCTCACCTATGGACATGGACCAGTCCCTCCAGGACTCTTCATTTGAAGGATAAAGATGATGGGAGGCCAGATGCCGTGGCTCATGCCTGTAATCCCAACACTTTGGGAGGCCAAGGCGGGAGGATCACTTTAGCCCAGGAGTTTGAGACCAGCCCGGCCAACATAGTGAGACCTCCTCTCTACAAAAAATTTTAAAAATTAGCCAGGCATGGTGGCACATGCCCATAGTCCTAGCGACTCAGGTGGCTGAGGTGGGAGGATCGCTTGAGCCCAGCAGATGGAAGATGCAGTGAGCCATGATTGCACCACTGCACTCCAGCCTGGGTGACAAAGTACTGTCTCAAGAAAAAAAGATGACAGGGAAGCAACCAATGTGGACTTGTAGACTTTCAAAGGTTTTTTTGTTGTTTTTTTTTTTCTTTTACCTATATCCCAAGAACACAAGGACCAACACAAATCCTCCTTATTAGAAAGTTGGAAGGGGACCCATTATCATGAAAGTGAGGCTGGGCTCCAGGCAGAAGGACAAAAGCCACCAGATGCATGGGTCTGGATTGACATACGAGATCCTTGGAAGACCCAACAATGATAGGTGCATATGCCTAGAAGCACAGAGATCACTTGTACCCGTGCTATCAAACTGGCAAGAATGTCTGTGGCTGGTGAACAAATGTGATCAACTCTTAACCATATTTCCTGAAGCATGGTAATTCTGGAAGGAAGCTTTTCATCGAAACTTAAAATCATATCCACGCTGAAGTCTCTAATAATGAATATATATCCCGCCTCAGTTCCCTTGAATAAGAATTCTTACCACACACATCAAAGGAAGGTCTGATTACCCAGGCAATCTGTTGTAATATTTTTAACTTTAATGACAAAAAGCTTGTCAGTGTCTTTATAGTGCGACACTGTAAATTCACTGCTGGTCTCTTCAAGCTAGGCTTCAGGGAACCCAAGCCACAAAACAAAATCTTTGACATTTCAATAATTTTTTTCCATTAATATCTGAACCCTTGGCTTCCACAGTAAGAGGAAAATCAATTAATAATAGCTATCATCCCCTCCTTGGAGAGGGAGGGAGAGGGAAGCTGCTTGCAATGCAGTTACCTTTTCCTTGCACACATAAGTTTAAACTCACCATTCACTGTGAAATATTTCCCTGTGCGTCAGTCAGCCCTCTAAGTACACGGAGGTAAAAGTCAAGCTTCTGATGACATCACTACAGCTATTCTAGATAATTTCCCAAAGAAAAATGAAAGTAATCAACTAAAAGAACTACCACAAAACATACCCGAATTCTAAAAGTAGACTTTTCATAAACTATAAATCGAGCAATGTCCTTTGCCCAGAGTCAGAACAGGTCTATAAAGTGGCTTTTAAAATGTCAGTTAATTATGTTTCTTCAAGGCAGAAACACTGGATTTGGTCCCAGAAGAATTCACTTCAACTGCTCTCCTGAAAGGAAGATACAAAAGTTATTAAGAAGCAAGAAGTGATTGATAGAGGCTTGATTACGTCAAAAAGCTCCTTTTTTGTGTGTTTTTTTTCCATCTCAGAAACATTAATCTTATATAGGCAAAGTGAAACAAACTGCTCCCCTGACACAAGTCAAGGCAATCTAAAGAGGCTAGAACATTCTATACACAAAATCTTCCTTCCATGTGGGCCCTATTGTCCCATCTCTCTTCAGACTCCATTCCACAACTACTTTCTGAATTAAACAATTACAGTTTTGTTCTTAGCCTTGCATCACCTCAAAAGCACAACCCCTATCATCACTGAAAATCAAATCCCTTTAACAAGATTTTATCTTTCATTGATACATACAGATGCACATATTTTAGGGGTATATGTGATGATTTGATACATTCATATAATCAAATCAGGGTAATCGTGATATCCATCACCTTAATATTTAACAAGCTTTTATTGAACAGCTACTATGTACAAGTTATTGAATAAGGCCTGTAGGATGAGAAGAGGGGTAGTGGACTACAAAGACAAAGAAGATACTTCCTGTGATCACTCAGTTCTAAGAAAGACAAAACTACAGAACCACATTACAAGTCAGACTATGCAATGGAAATATACAAGACCAAGCAAAGATGAATCAAGGGGACGGTGATTAATCAGAAGAGAAATTTTAGTTGCACTCAAGGACCCCACTATGTTTCATTGTCTAAAAGAGCTCCCTCCTCTGGGATAATTTTACTCATTATGCAGAGATTTTTTTTGTGTCACCTGAACGACACATACTAGAGTCATTTGACTCTACAAGTAAAACAGCAAGGGAAAAATTTTACCTGTGTATTACAGATAAAATTTCAAGATGCTAATTAAAATGTTAATAGACTGGAATAGTTTTTTAAAATCAAAACTGCTTCAGAGAAATATTGAAAAAGATATAACCAATAAACTATGGTTTCTCTCTCGTTATCAAATATTTACTAATAATACATGTGGATAGTATGGCAAAGAAAATAGATCAGGTCCACACCCTGAAGGTATTTAAAAAATAATAGATTCAAAATAAACATGCATACAAAAGGCTGCTCCTGAGTGCAACTAAAAATTGACAAGACAGTAAAAATGGGTTAAAGAAATAATCACTACAGATTACAAAAGCAAAAGCAAAATCAATAAAATAAACCAGCACTTACATCATATACTCAATATGTGATCATTAAATAAATATTTAGTGAAGGGGTGAAGGAACAAAAGAATGAAGAAGAGAATGAACTAACATGCCTGGAATCACATATTGGGCCCTTGCCTCCATATGCAATATTGTTAATCAATTATTATTATTTGTTTTTTGAGACAGAGTCTCACTCTGTCACCCAGGCTGGAGCGTAGTGGCACAATCCTGGCTCACTGTAACCTTTGCCTCCAAGGTTCAAGCGATTTTCCTGCCTCAGCTTCCCAAGTAGCTGGGATTACAGGCACCCGCCACCATGCCCGGCTAATTTTTTGTATTTTTAGTAGAGATGGAGTTTCATCATGTTGGTCAGGCTGGTCTCAAATTTCTGACCTCAAGTGATCCACCCACCTTGGCCTCCCAAAGTGCTGGGACTGCAGGCATGAGCCACCGCACCCAGCCTATTAATGAATTTTTTTAAAAGAAGATACTCCCCGAGGAGCAACGCAAGACTGAAGTGGTTGGCACTGCCCCCACCTTAATCCTTTACTGACCTCACTCTTTCTCAACAAAAGTTAGAGAACAGTACTGGCTGTCATTGGTATCTGGTCGTCCTGTTGAGACACAAAGTCTGATGGCTCTTTGCCTCCCCACCTGCAGGTAGGCATTGCTATAAGACTTGCTTTGGCCCATGAATCATGTCCCAACAGAAAGCTCCTTTCCCTCCGCACCGTAAGGGTGGTCATGGTTGGAGATATTGCAAAGGAAGTCTCTGTCAGTCTGGGTACCAACCCACACTGGATATATAGCATGAGCAAGAAAAAACTTCTATCGTGCAAGCCACTGAGATTTGGGGGTCATTTGTAACTGACACATAATCTAGCCTCTAGCTTATCCTAGTTCTGTCACGCACTATTATACATATAAAACCCACTCCCATTTCCTTGTACCTCTACCTCACATCAAACACCTCTCAGTTGCCCAAATACATTAAATCTCAAGTATGCTATCTCTCAAATATCTGAAATCAATTTTTTTTATAATACTCTTTAAATATTTGGACAGCAGCAAAACAGAGATAGAGGGAGGAAACGGAAGGTGGTTTCCACCATTCCATCCCTTCATGTGACAGAATCCATGGTAATGACAACTTTTCTTCTCAGCAGTTCACTAGGGCATGGAATTAATGAGATTAATGAGGCTTGTTATGGGAATTAAGTGTACAAGTAGACCAACTAAAATGCATTGGATTGAAAAATGCAAGAGCAATGCAGGAGCAAGACAGAAATTACAAAGCTATTACTGGAGAGTAACCAAACACAAAACACTGATGGGTCTCTTAATCTTATTTTATTTTTTTATTTATTTACTTGAGACTGAGTCTCACTGTGTTGCTCAGGCTGGAATGCAGTGGCACAATCTCAGCTCACTGCAACCTCCACCTCCTGGGTTCAAGCGATTCTCCTGCCTCAGCCTCCTGAATAACTCGGATTACAGACATGCGCCACCACGCCCGGGTAATTTTTGTATTTTCAGTACAGACAGGGTTTCATCATGTTGACCAGGCTGGTCTTGAGCTCCTGAGCTCAAGTGATCTGCCTGCCTCAGCCTCCCAAAGTGCTGGGATCACAGGTGTGAACCATCGTGCCCGGCCTGATGGGTCCCTTAAAATAAAGCAACATAGTTCTTTGCATCTTTTTTTTTCTTTTTTTTTTTTTTTTTTTTTGAGACGGAGTTTTGCTCTATCGCCCAGGCTGGAGTGCAAGTGGTGCGGCCTCGGCTCACTGCAACCTCCGTCTCCTGGGTTCACACCATTCTCCTGCCTCAGCCTCCCGAGTAGCTGGGACTATAGGTGCCCACCACCACACCTGGCTAATTTTTTGTATTTTTAATAGAGACAGGGTTTCAGCGTGTTAGAAAGGATGGTCTCGATCTCCCAACATCGTGATCCGCCCGACTCAGCCTCCCAAAGTGCTGGGATTACAGGCATGAGCCACCGCGCCCGGCCAGTTCTTTGCATCTTAAATATCATGTTATAAATCAACTCGGAAATTCCATCTTCTCCTACCACCCCCAGAAGAAATTTTAGTAATAAAGTGTCTAATGGATAGTTGAGGCACTTTTACAGTATTAGTCTGTTTTCCTACGTATGGTACTAGGCGTTTTTATTTTTTGAATAGAAAAATATCAAAGTCATGATAACTACGTAAAATCCTCAATATAAGTTATTTCATCTTTATATAATTCCTACTAGTTTCATTTTCAGCATTTGGATAGGTCTTTTTTAATAAAACAAAAAGTGGGCTCCAAGAACACTTAAATATATTTGGCTTTGAAATTTCTGTTGCAAATTTCATGGTGCAAGGTGTGATTTGTGGCTACTTTCTCATATTCTCATCAAAATATATCCAAAATTGACATTCTAAAATTAATTTTCTGTACCTTCCATTTTGTGTTATATCGATATCTATTTTAAGATCTATCTCGAAAACATCAAGGAATGTTTAAATTCTATTCTAGAGCCCTTGGCATTACCGCATAATAATCATTTTAATTACTGCTAGTGGACTACACTTCCTAAAGAAACTGCATTAGGGCTCCATTCTCCTCACCCTACACATAATAAGAGAGAGAGTACAAAACAGAAAAATTCCCTACATTCCAGCTTTGCATGCAGTACCAATTGCCAAGCACAACATGTAATTCTTCAAGCATTACTCATGACACAGTCCAATTTAAAATAGATACCTTCCCTGACATTCATAATGAACAAAAAACTGGAAAAAAATTGACAGAGAAGATTATGCATTTTATGCTACTTGTGAAGTTAAAATACAAAGGTAAAAATGTTTCTAAGGTACCCCATGACACAGTTTAGGAAGTCTCCCTGGACTTCCATTTTTTTTTTTTTCTCTATAATCTGACCTCTAAGACCTTTTAAACTTTAAGATCCTATGCCCCTATTGCTCTGTTTTTTTAAAAAATGCAAAGTGATTTCAGTTGTATTTTATTTCCTCAGGTATTCAGATACAGTATAGGATAGCCGTTAGGGGCACAGTCTTGGTCTGAACCTTGGTTTTATTACTTACCAGCTGAGACTTTAGGAAATGTAATCTCTCTAAGCTTCAGTTTCCTCCTCAAAAAAAGACCAAAAAAAAAATGGAAATGAAAAGAGTATCCACCTCAGCCGGGCACGGTGGCTCACGCCTGTAATTCCAGCACTTTGGGAGGCTGAGGGGGCAAATCATGAGGTCAGGAGATGAAGACCATCCTGGCCAAATGGTAACCCCATCTCTACTAAAAATACAAAAAAAGAAAAAAAATTAGCTGGGCGTGGTGGCGCACACCTGTAGTCCCAGCTACTCGGGAGGCTGAAGCAGGAGAATCGCTTGAACCCGGGAGGCAGAGGGTGCAGTAAACCGAGATCCTGCCACTGCCAGCCTGGCGAAAGAGCAAGACTCCATCTCAAAAAAAAAAAAAAAGAGTGCCCACCTCATAGGATTGTTATAAGGTCTTGTTCTCCATCAGTTTCAACACGTACATGTTAAGCAGTCGTTAATCATTAGCCAATATTTCTATTACATTGTATTACCTCTTCTCTTGAAATGTCCATCTAGAATCTAAAATATTTGACCAGTTACATGTGCCAGATCTTCATAATTAGAAAGTCTTATTTCTCTTAACCCACAACTGTCTTCACTTATTTTAACTGAATGGATCGCCCAACTTCTTCCATCTCCTTACCTCCCAGATTCCCTTAGGCAAACCACAATATTTCTTCACCTTCTGAGTTCCGTCCCTTTTCTCCACCCACTTCATTCTCTCTAT
This sequence comes from Papio anubis, assembly GCF_008728515.1. Classification (NCBI taxonomy): domain Eukaryota; kingdom Metazoa; phylum Chordata; class Mammalia; order Primates; family Cercopithecidae; genus Papio; species Papio anubis. The sequence goes on from NC_044978.1 coordinate 145,127,211, forward strand.
TCTTACGGGTTTTTTTTCCTTTTTTGTCCCACTGAGAAATCTTAATATAAGAAACAAGCAAATAAAGAAGTCTGTATTGTAGAAAACAGCATGCTTTTCAGAATAAACAACAGGCTGATTTGCACTAAGCCTCACATGAAAATCAACTTCCTTACTTTATAATAACATCCCATGCCTCTGCTTTCCCCTTTAAGCAGGCAAGGCAACAAAAAGTACATTTTAATTTACCTCTGCAAAGCTTAAATAACACCTCACATGGTGGCATAGCAATGGGCACCCTGTAAATGTGAATTAGCTGAAATCTTTTCATAGAATTCTCCTTTTATGTTTCTGGACACCACAACACAAAGAGTTCCTAGATTTTGCCAAAATTAAAAAGGAACTGTCTTCCTGTTAGGCATTTGGGGTTGTTTGCTGCCTGTTGTATTTAGGGATGTGGGAGGGGGCAAGCGAGATGGGTATTTTTAAGTCTTTGTCAGTATCCCACCTCAAAGAGACACTTGGGATGGGAGACTTGGGAAGAGAATATTTATTTCACACTCTTTGTCCACCTTTCCCTACAAGATGCTGAAAGAGAATAGTGTGTGCTTTGGAATTGATTATCAGAGGCCTGTCAGGTAGCTCAATCCAGGCTCAGCAATCAGAGAAATATGCACAAAGCTACCTTGTGCAGAACCTAGGAACCTCTCAGATTTCAGTTCAGATGCAAAAAAGACACTCACTGTTAGCATTTTCCCAGGGTCTTGGCCAACCTTTTAATTTTACTGTTCACTCCCCATTTGAACAGCAAAGTTCTACTCCTAGCCTTTATAAGAACTAAAAGAAATATGTGAGAAAAAAACACCAAATATGCTGCTTTAAAACAAATAAAATGGTAACATTCTTCACCCACAAAACTCAGTTGGATGATAGAAAAGTACGGAAATTGATGAGCCCACAGTCTGGCCACCTTAAAACCTTCAAATATTGATGTCTCAATTTGCTATTATTACCTGTGCTTAAGAAAACTCTTAATAAATGAATGGGATAAAGGGATGAATTCCAAGTTCTTCAACATTTCTTTTTTTTAATTTAAAGTATCTGAGCTCATGCAAGAATAGCTGTGATGAATCTGGTACACGGACATGGGTTTGTATCCTGCAATTTGCCTTTCTTTCCTACTATTACTAGTTCAGACGTTACTAACTTAAAGAGCACTGCATCCTACAATTTGCCTTTCTTTTCTACTATTACTAGTTCAGACGCTACTAACTTAAAGAGCACTGCATCCTACAATTTACTTTCTTTTCTACTATTACTAGTTCAGACGTTACTAACTTAAAGAGCACTGCATCCTACAATTTACTTTCTTTTCTACTATTACTAGTTCAGACGTTACTAACTTAAAGAGCACTGCATCCTACAATTTGCCTTTCTTTTCTACTATGACTAGTTCAGACATTACAAACTTAAAGTGCACTGCATGGTCATTAAAATAAACTAATACGGTCTAAAGGGTCTTTTCAGCTCTTTATTTTTACATAATATAAAAATTGAAATACACCAGAAAGACATAACCAGTGTAAATGCTACGCATCTCAGAAAATAATCCAGAGAAATATAAATATATAAATGTCAATACATATGTCAGACTGATAAGATTGCAAGGAGAAATAGACAAAATCACCATCATAATGGGAGGTTTCAGTACAGCACATTCAATTACAAATACGCCAACAAAAATTAGTACAGCTACAGAATATTTGAACAATACAGTCTAATAATTTTGGGTTTTTCTCCGTATCTGCACTTCTTTTATTTTTCCTTTTCAGCTCTTTAAACACACAACATTTTCATACTGCTTTTATGTAACAAAACTCCAGATGTTAACAAGGGCAACATAATGTCACTACATTCCCACTTTAACCTTCTAAATCATTTCAGTAAGTTTAGAATCCATAGGGCTAAATATTACTGAAAAACGCTACATGTAAATCCATATAACGTATTCTGAAAAAAACTTCCAGAAGGGAATTAATACACCTTTACCAGTTAGGACACTTTCAGTCGTAAATAAAACAAATAAACCTGTCTCAAACAACAAAGATATATTTCATGCCATAAAAAGCCCAAAGTGAGCAGGACCCAGAATTGGATAATTCTGTAGCTCAGAGCATACTAATTTCATTCTCAGGCAGGTAGCAAAATAACTGCAGCAATTTCAGGCATCACATCCAGACACAGCAATGACCAAAAGAAGAAAGGCAACCTTCTCTCGGTGTCTTTCTTAGAAGCAAGGAAATCCTTCATAGAAGCTCCCTCAACATAAGCCATGACCAAACCAATGGCCCAATCCTTAACTAATAAATAACCAGCAAGGAGCATAGGAACGCCATGAGTGGCTTAGGAGGAGGGACTTGACATAAGGGAATCAACTGAAATGACCATAGTGGAGTGGACTGGGTGTCAGGGAATCAACTACAATAACCATTGTACTCCAAATATACCTGTCTTCTCAGAGCTTGCTTACTTTTTTTTTTTTTTTTTTTTTTTTTTTTGAGACAGAGTCTTGCTCTGTCACCCAGGCTGAAGTGCAGTGGCACCATCTCGGCTCACTGCAACTTCCGCCTCCCAGGTTCAAGTGATTCCCACCTCAGCCTCCCAAGTAGTTGGGATTACAGGCGCCTGCCACCACACACAGAGCTAACTTTTGTATTTTTAGTAGAGACAGGGTTTCACCATGTTGGCCAGGCTGGTCTCGAACTCCTGACCTCAAGTGATCTGCCCACCTCGGCCTCCCAAAGTGCTGAGATTACAGGCATGAGCCACTGCGCCTGGCCTTCAGAGCTTACTTTCTAAAAAATGCACAGACCCAGATAAATATCAAAGTCAGGTGCACAACCAAAAGAAAAAAAAAAACACAATACAATCACGAAACAATCTATCAACCTTCTATCCCCACAGAGGGTCAAGTGCATTTTGTTGGGCTGGGAAGGGCTCTGAGCTCAGCATATTTAAATAGGTCAGTAGCAAATGCTGCTTTCCCCAGCAAATGACACATATAAAGAAGAGCAGTTTAGTAGAAATAGACGTGCAGATTTCAATCTTTTGCATTTAATACATTGTTATTTGGGTTATATTTGTTTATTTTTGAAACCTTAACAAAGTTTACATGTTGAAACAACTGGAAATGGTATAGGAAAATGAAGGAGGTTGGGCAGAAGAATATCAACAATCGTATTAGGATGCAACTCACACAGGAAAATAATCCTAAATCCTTCTCTTGGCTATGAGATCCTACAAATCCAGCCTCACAAACACTCTGACTCCTGTTACTGCTCCTCCTCTCACTCACGGCCCCACCCTGCCCCCCTTTTGTTCCCATTACCAGAGGGCTCTTCTCCCAGGTGTTCTTGTGGCTTTCACCCTCATTCCTTTCAGGTCTCTGCTCCACTGTCACCTTCTCAGTAAGACTGTCCCTGATCACCTTAAAACACAGCACATTCCCTTCCCCAAATAATCCTTATCTCCACTGCCCTACTTTATTTTTCTCCACACTTATCACTGTCTGACATATATTCTTGCCTCTTTTTCGTCTTTACCCTCTAGAATCTAAGTTCCCAGAAGGCAGGAGCTAGCTCCCCAGGAGCTAGAAAAGTTCCTGACATAAAGTAGATGCTCAGTAAGTATTTGCTGAATAAATGAATGGGGGTGACATGCAGCCATAATAGGAAAAAAATACACTCAAGCCTTTTATAAAAGTATGCCCAGATCTAAGAGCAGGAAAATTGAGACCCAGCTACCAAGAAGTATTTAATAGAGTAGTATATTTTCCTTTCTCTCATGAGGCCAAAAGTAAACACAATTATACTACCACTAAGAATATTCGGCCAGGCACGGTGGCTCACGCCTGTAATCCCAGCACTTTGGGAGGCCAAGGTGGGTGGATCACTTGAGGTCAGAAGTTCGAGACCAGCCTGGTCAACATGGTGAAACCCCGTCTCTACTAAAAATACAAAAATTATCCAGGTGTAGTGGGTGGGAGGGGTGGGTGCCTATAGTCCCAGCTACTTGGGAGGCTGAGGCAGGAGAACCACTTGAACCCGGGAGGCGGAGGTTGCAGTGAGCCGAGATCACGCCATTGCCCTCCAGCCTGGGTGACAAGAGCGAAACTCCATCTCAAAAAAAAAAAAAAAAAAAAAAAAACTAAAAAGAAATTAACTTCTACTAGTCTAGCTGATGAAGAAAATCTATTGTAAAAGTAGAGAATAGTCTATCAAATTATAGTTCTCCAAGGTAAGCTTCAAGGAGTCAAATCAAATTATTTTGGCAAAATTAACATTTGAAGAACCATACAACATAGACAAGCCTGTTCTCTTTCCCCTCCTTTTTCTTTTTAAGAGAAACTGGGCACCCCAATACTATCTTTAAATTCATCTGCAGTTCAGTTTCTCAGATATCAAGCAGTATGTCTTGTCCTTTTGGCCAAAGAAAAAAGTGAAGCCGCTAACTTAGCTTTAATGACTCAGTCCACACAGATTTTAATGGGAACTCATGCTAGGTCCTCAGTTTCTTTTTGGTTATGGACACAGGCAGTGTTCTTGTTCTGAGCACCATTTGTAAATGCCACTTCCTGCTGCAAGGCCTCCAAGCACTCAGATTCCTCCACCACGAAAGATGCTCTATGAATCACCTACCCTTCCCTACATATTCCCCAATTACAGAATGAAGAGAGCTATTTAGGTGTTCCCCAAAACATGTGATTTCCAGGGGAACATTAAGGTGACTCATAATAAGGAATCTTGAATTAAAGGTCAGAGAGGTCCTATAATCCCAGATCAAGAAGAGCAGTAATTTCCTCGGCATTTTCACTTCTACACTCCTTCCCACTACCAATCTCAGGAAATCCAAAGGTTTTAAATACCAAGACCCAGAACACAGCTGCGCAGCTTTACAGCTTGCAGAGAAGCATGATAGAGATTTTCAGATTAGCCTTAGTCAACAATAGGTCTTTATTCTGTAACTCCTATATGAAATTTAAGAATTTAACGGGTTCCAAGCAAATGAATATTTCATTCTCATTTCATAGTATAATAAAAAGTCCTTTTCATTGGGAGGGTTTAAGTGTAACCCAAGAATCTAACTTCTGATTCTATCAGAATACCACAACCAGGGTCCTAGTGAAAGTGCTCGTTCCTTAACGTACCACAGCAACCAACTCAACAATCTTCCCTGAAAGGTATGGTAGGACTCAATCAAAGCTGTCAATAATACAGAAAACAGAACCAATTTTGGCCTAGCACACTATGGAAATGGAAGGAAAATTCTTTATGTAGTTACTTTAAAACTACATAAAGTAAGTTTACATAGACAAAGAACTCAATCCCAAAAATAAAAAGTTGCCCCAGATGATATAAAATTTCTACTTAAACCCAGATACTTCAGACACAAGGATACTTTATGTTATTCCCAAAACATTGTTATTTTTCCTAATGACACAGTAAAAGGAGCTCCTGAGATAATTCAATTGAAAGGGTTCCATTTTATACGTCTCCTAAAGATGGAAAAGTCTGAGCCAGATGATAAAGATACATGTTGAATAAAAGAAAATTTTATTTCTTTTTATTCAAGTATCTTCAGGTCTTTCTAATTTTATAGTTTATATTTCTATATACAATTCTAGATGATTAAGAGAGGGATACATTTGTATAGGTTAAAGAGGTCAAGATGAAAGTGTTTTCCTTTTGTTATATGGCTTTAAAGCCATGGTATTTGTTATAAGATAGTACAGCTCCAACTGAAACTATAATGCTCTATTCTGTAGCAGAAACTCTCATTTTCTTTTATTTCTAGCAGGCTTTCAGCCATATAGTCTCCATCACGGGACTAATTAGCTATACATGAGTAACTGGAACACACATCTATATAAGTGGCCCAGTGTTTGAAAGGTACATTTAAAGAGATTGCCTTTTAGGACCCATAATAAAGGAATTCTTTATCAAAGGACATTCTAAAACTGAGTGCAACAATCCCATGCTCTACTAATGCACACTTTATTGCCATGACAGTGACATTCATGAAGGGCAGAGTAGAACCATCATAATTTACCACCAGCAACAGCAAGCCACATTGTCTACCAAAGGGAAAAAAGACACAGCTCACTCCTCCTGACCACTTCCTCCCGAGCAGGTAGGAGAGTACGCATCCAGTGAGGAAAGCCAGAGACAACGGGCAGCCAACAGGTAGTAAGTCAACATTTGCTAGCAACATTCAATGTCTTCATCATGAATGGGCTCTGTGGTCATATCACAAAGTCGGCACATAAAGTAAACATCTTTTCTTTGCCTTTAACAAATTCAACAGAAATTACATGTGCTCGACCAAAAAATAAAAGAGATATAACATTTTCTTTTCTTTTTTTTTTTTTTTTTTTTTTTTTTTTGAGACGGAGTCTCGCTCTTTCGCGCAGGCTGGAGTGCAGTGGCCGGATCTCAGCTCACTGCAAGCTCCGCCTCCCGGGTTGACGCCATTCTCCCGCCTCAGCCTCCGAGTAGCTGGGACTACAGGCGCCCGCCACCTCGCCCGGCTAGTTTTTTGTATTTTTTAGTAGAGACGGGGTTTCACCGTGTTAGCCAGGATGGTCTCGATCTCCTGACCTCATGATCCGCCCGTCTCGGCCTCCCAAAGTGCTGGGATTACAGGCTTGAGGCACCGCGCCCGGCCGAGATATAATATTTTCTTTTTTGAGACAGTCTTGCTCTGTCACCCAAGCTGGAGTGCAGTGGTGCGATCTCGGCTCACTGCAACCTCCGCCTCCCAGATTCAAGTGATTCCTGCCTCAGACTCCCAAGTAGCTGGGACTATAGGCATGCGCCACCATGCCAGGCTAATTTTTGTATTTTTTTGTAGAGACGGGGTTTCACCATGTTGCCCAGGCTGGTCTCGAATTCCTGACCTCGAGTGATCCACCTGCCTCGGGCTCCCAAAGTGCTGGGATTACAGGTGTGAGCCACCGTGCCTGGCCTATAACATTTTCAATAGCGTGGAGAGTTTAGCCTTCCATTTCACTGGATAAGCATATGACCCTTGATGAGATGGAAGAAGGCTGCCCCTTCAGTCAGGTGGAGTTCCCACATGCCTCTCATAATGTAAGCAACTCACCAAGCTGAGCATAATTCAAAGATACACAATTTTCCTACAACATGACTCCAAATGAAAACTAGTTACTCCACCTGTGGTTCAAGTAAGCAAACAGCATCCCTTGCTGTTCTTCAGATATACCAGGCAAGTGCTGTCTCAGGACCTTTGTACACACTATTTCCTCTATCTGGGATGCTTTACTGTTGTGTTTGTTTGATGCGGCTCTCTTTCTCACTTCCTTCATGTCTTTACATTAAAGTCATCTTCTTAGGGAGGACATCTTTGAACCTCTAAACTTTTATCAATCCTCCAATACTTACTTTCTTTCCTGCTTTATTTTTTCCATAGCACTTAATACTATTTTACATATAATACATTTTGCTTATTTATTTTATTACATCCCTACTAGAATGTAAGCTCTAGGAGGGCAGAGATTTTTTTAACTGTTTTCTCACTGCTCTATTACCAGCACCAGAAAAATCCAAGTTAAATACCTATTAAGAAAACGGTAATCTGCCCTAATGCTGGAAGAAAACCGGACATGTTAAGCTTCTTTCAAGGTGTCACATGGTTCTCATTCACAACATAAGGCATTTTCAAGAGAATTTCAGGAGTAGTTTTAAAAAAATTTTTTTTGCAATAACTTTAGATTTAAGAAAAGTTACAAAGAGAGTTCTCATATGTTCTTTATCCAGCTTCCTCTAATATTAACATCTTATCTAACCATAGTGCATTTATAAAAACTAAGAAATTGACATTGCTACAACACTATTAACTACAGAGTTTACTTGGATTTCACCAGTGTTTCCACTAATGTCCCTATTGTATTTAATTATCATGACCCCTTAGTCTCCATCAATCTGTGATAGCTTCTCAGTCTTTGCTTGCTTTTAACGACCTTGACACTTTTGAAGGGTGCTTGGTTGGATGTTTTGTAGAATGTCCCTCAGTTTGGGCTTGTCTGATACTATGTCATGACTAATCTGGGGCACAGATTTGGGGGAAGAATACCACAGAGATGAAGTGCTCTTCAGAGGGCACATGAAGCACCATGACTTGTTGGGAAGGTTAATCTTGAATACTTGATAAGGTGGTGTCTGCCAGATTTCTCTACTGTAAAGTTGTTATTTTCCCTTTCCCTAGTCAGTCTGTTAGAAGTGAGTCACTGTATCAGCCCACATTCAGTAATTTTAACTATACACAATGTTTGTTCTATGTGCTGACGTTAGAACCTAATTTCTGCAAAAATACACCTCTACTTTAACTCAGTCACCAAGAAAATAGAAGGTGTATAAAATCCAGGTGGCACATTTTGAAACTGCCAATAATTGGATCAGTAACCAGCTACACAATGTAATTATGTCTGTGACCCCAGTCAACACAGACTTCACACAAATGAAAAAGCTAGAGCACTTAAGGATTAAAATATTTTTCCAATATGGCAGGACAGGTCAGCTAGTGAGTTGAATCCAAGAATAATCCCCTACTCTATATCCTTGGCAGTGATCCAAACAATTTCTTGATTTGTTGCAATTGGGTAGGGGCCTTTATTCCATTAAATGTGTTTAATCAATAGCATTTATTTAACAGCATTGCAGACAGAAGAAAAAAAAAATGTGTGGCGAAGACTGTTAATTGTTCCCGAGTTCTTCCCACATAAGAGAATCCCTAATTGGCACTTCAGGCACGTGGCTGCCCAGAATAAGGACCATATCCAAGCCACTCTTAGAGCTAGGTGTGGCCATCTGATTATATTCCAGACAATAAAATGTAAGCATAAGTTCTAAACTTGGCACACAGGGCTAACCACTGTTCCCCATGAGCTTGGAGTCCACTGAGAAGGAAGGAAGCCCACACTTATAGGTAATATTTGCCTTAATTAAGGAAACCAAAGTTTGCAGATGTTAAGTAACCTACTGAGTACCTAACTGTTCAAGTGGAAAAGCCAAAAGGAAAAGCCAGATCTGACGGAAACTTTAGGAATGTCCAATAAAATAGAGGGTACAACGTTAGATTCTAATTTCAGATAAAGTGATGTGTTTACAATAAAAATTTTGTTATTCATTTGAAATTCAAATCTAACTGGGCATCATGTATTTTTCTTTGCTAAATCTGGCAACCCTAATTGTCAAAGCCTAGGTGCCTTCATAGCATCTGATAATGCATCTCTTGGTAACATCGCACACCATGCGTGGCAGACCTCACGCACTACATTCACTCTGGAACTATTTGTTGACTTGAGTTGAACTAAGCAGAACACATAAACACAGAAGAAACAAACAATAACTCATCAACAAGATAAAGAAAACTGTACTCCCCAGAATTCCAGGGAGGCAGAGAGGCTACCCCCAGAGCTCACTATCGCGTGCTCTCTCTCTCTCTCCGCCCCCCTCCCCACCCCCAGAGATGCAGGTAGAGCGAAGATTGGACCACACAGGGGCACCCAAGCTTCAGAAAGTAGTGGAGTGAGAGGCACAGGACAGCAAGATGGCAGAAGGGTCACAGGAAAGAGCACCTAGAAATTGAGAGGGCAGGAATGTTGTTTGCTCTGCAGCTAATACTTTTTTGTCTCTCCAGTTTTTTTAAAAAACGGTGCTGCTGATGCTTCTGCAGTGAGTCAATTCCTTAAGGTGAATGCAAAGAAGCACCAAGTCTAGCTTTAAGTAGGAGAAGAAAGGCTTTCAAGGTAAACCATGGGGAGGCAGGGGATTTGACATCTATTTAGCTCACACCAGAAGGGAAGGTGAAATCAGCACCTGTTGACTACGTCTGTCTTGGTATTTTTCAGAATAGTTTAGGATCTGGAGCAATGGCTCACAAAAAAGCAGTGGTTTCCAACCTGACTAGCCGATAATCTAGGAAGATCATTGAAAACAGGAATCCTAAGGCTGAGGTCAGGCCCAGGACTCTTTTTTTATTTAATTTTATTTCCCAAGAGATTCTGATGAGCAGGCAGGTTGGGAACTTCTGTTGATGTCCTTTTGTTTGTTTGGTTGGTTGGCTGGTTGCTTGTCAAATGATCTTCACTGAAATATTTTCCTTTGTACTACTTAACTAGCTGTGCATTCCACCATGTCACTGTTGATGTCATCTACGATGTCATGAGGGTGGTGGCCATCAACAACTGCAGCCAACAGATGGGGCAGTCCCCAGGATCTCTCTAATGATTCCAGAGAGTTCTCTGGCTAAAGATCGGTACCATATTTGTCAATCTCATCAAATTGATGACAATCTCATCAAAAGTGATATTTCTACTGAGTTTATTTTTCTATTTCTACCTCTTGATAGTTCCTTGAGTGCTCTGATGATGAGGGCAGAGGTATAAGGTACCACCTCAAATTGGGCCTGATCAGTTTCACTGTAATCCTCAGACATTTCCAACCACTGGTTGCCTTGGCAATGTCCTCACCAACCTTGATGGGGAAAGACCCAGGGGGCTGATCTTAGAGGCCAGGGGCAGACGTGGCTCTGATTTTGCCACTGGTTCACCTCAGATATACAACCTTGATCTCACTGGGGTCAAATTTAGGTGGTATGGGAGAGGCAGCTGGTGTCAGAGGAATCAGGATATGAGATGACCAAAGAAAGTTGCACTTTGGCCTCCTCCCAGTCAAAAAACACAAAAGTACTATAGATATCTTATCAATTTCCTTTTCAGTGTTTTAATATCAAATACCATTTGTTATGTTTAAAAAAACAGCTTTATGGGCCGGTTGTAGTGGCTCATGCCTGTAATCCCAGCACTCTGGGAGGCCGAGGCTGGTGGATCACCTGAGGCCTGGAGTTCGAGACCAGCCTGGTCAAATGGCAAAACCTCGTCTCTAGTAAAAATACAAAAATTAGCTGGGCATGGTGGGGGGTGCCTGTAATCCCAGCTACTCGGGAAGCTGAGGCAGGAGAATCACTTGAACCTGGGAGGCGGAGGTTACAGTGAGCCACAATCGTTCCATTGCACTCCAGCCTGGGTGACAAGAGTGAAAGTCTGTCTCAAAAAAAAAAAAAAAAAAAAAGCTTTATGGATGCATAACCTGCATACTACAAAATTCACCCATTGTAAAAGTCCAATTCCATAAGTTTTAGTGAATTTATAGAATTGTGCAACCATCACTACAAATGAGTTTTAGAATATTTCCATCATCCCCAATAGATTCCTCCTGCCCATGAGCAGTTAATCATTACACCCATCTGTAGCCCAGGCAACTCTGTTTTCTGTCTCTATAGATCTGCCTTTTCTGGACATCACATATAAATGAAATAACACAATCTAGTCTTTCGCATCTGGTTTCTTTCACTTAGCATAATGTTTTTGAGGTTTGGTAGTTCATTCCTTTTAATTGCCAAATAGTAGAGTATTCCATTGTATGGATATACCACCTTTATTCCTTCACCATTCATAGACATTTGGGCTGTTCCCACTTTTGGGCTATTATGAATAATGCTTCCAGAAACACTCATGACCAAGTTTTTGTAGGTACATATGTTTTCAATTCTCTAAGGTAGCTACTAAAAGTAGAATTACTGGGTCCATGGTAAGTTAACTTTTTTTTTGAGACAGAGTCTTGCTCTTTCGCCCAGGCTGGAGTGCTGTGGCATGATCTCAGCTCATTGCAGCCTCCGCCTCTTGGGTTCAAGCGATTCTCCTGCCTCAGCCTCCTGAGTAGCTGGGATTATAGGCATGCACCACCACACCTGGCTAATTTTTGTATTTTTAGTAGAGGCAGGGTTTCACATGTTGCCCAGGCTGGTCTCAAACTCCTGAGCTCAGGTGATCCACCTGCGTCGGCCTCCCAAAGTGCTAGGATTACAGGCATTGAGCCACTATGCCTGGCCAAGTTAAATTTTTAAGAATCTTCATATCAAGTTTTGACTGACAAAATTTGTGAAATAGTTGCCAAATGTAGACTTCCAAGGTAATAACCTGCCCTTCCTTGGTGCATCACTGAACATGACTATATCTCTTTCACTAAACTGGTGTGGATCTGTCATCAAATGCTGAATGAAACCATGCCTTCATCAGAAAACAATCTTCCCAGAGGTACATATGCACAGAGAAGCTGCTGCCTTGGCTCTGTTAAAATAAATAACCCTTTAGGTTGAAGGAGGCTCACTGTTCTGCCTGGCTGGCAAGTGCCCAGTCCTGTTACTTAAGAACATGTTCATAAAAATTGGAAATAATCTACACGTTGATAAAGAATAATGATTCAATACTTTTTTTGGTCTATCCTTTGATTACTTTATGAATTGCTCAATTATATAGGAGATGTATATTCACTGTAAAGTAAATGTATTTATAATGTACTTTAAAATAGAAAGCATATGAATCCCATTTACATCAATGTGTATGTACCCAGAAAATGTTCATGTAAGTAGATTTCTGTGCAAAAGTATTATGAATGAATGTACATACATTCTATGTACATTCTATGTACAGAACAGTGTATGTTCTCATGTATGTTATCTGTACATTCTCATACATCTCACTCTCATGTACATTATCTGTACATCCTCATTTTCTGTATTTTCATCATTTCTAATAAGACAAATGAAAATAAATATTGTTTAACTTTAAAAAATACAGTATACATAAGTATTTATTGTTATGGATAACAATTTTTGTCTCAGAAGTCACAAACTGTTTTATTCTTTTTGTACCTTCTGATAGCCAGCTCTTCATCTTCAGAACTTGGGAAAAAGAAGAGCCCAGATAACCCAATGGTTTCCTAACAACCAAAAGCTGCAGTGTTTTACCATAGCATACAGCTATAACAGTTACTTTGGCTAAAAACAATTAAAGAAAATAGCATGCAATTCCTTTTCCTACCATATAACAGCAGAAATCTCACCCCTGGATGTCATGCACATCAGAAACCTCACTCTTGAACTGATAAGTTACCTAGGCTGTCCCTTAGATACGTCTTTGCTAAATATCCGTATTTTCCCTAAATGCTACAGACCAGAATGTTCCATGTGTCAGTTATCTCTCAGTATCCCACATGACGCCATGTGACTGAAAATTGGGTTTCAATATATCCCCTCCCCATTTATATCCATCCCATTTTAACTTATTACAAAGTAATTACCAAAGAACAACAACAAAAAGTAATTGTTTGCCTGTCCATTTCATAAACATATCCAATTTAGAAAAGTCACAGCCAAAAAAAGCATCACTTGTAGATTCTTCAATAATTAGAGCTAATAATTGGTGCTTACTATGTTTCAGGCATTTCTTTTAATGTTTTACATATATTAACTCATGTATTCCTGAAAACAACCCTATCAGATAGGTATTATAACCATAACCATTTCATAGATAAGAAAACTGATGTTTGGAGAGGTTAAGTAACTTTCCCAAGCTACTTCCAGCCTTGTCAGTCAGGTCTATGCCTGAGCACTTCATCCCTCCTCTATGGAATACTGATGTTCCTGTAGGTCCTTTGGTGCTTCCCCAAGAGGGGTAACAGAAGCCCTGAAATAGCAACGATTTACAGGTCAGACACTGAGTTCTAGATGACCAGTTTGGTGCTACAACTGGATGCCGTGTTGACAACTGATCTGCCCACTAGTCTCTCTACAAAAATGGTACATGGCTTGATTCTACTTTTTACTACTGATCAATGTATCAATTCATTGACTATGTATTGTTTCTTTTTTGACACTCTGCCAGAATCATTCTAATCAAACTCACCCTAGTAGCACTCTTTCAGTGTTGAAGTGTCAAAAGTGGTGTGATGACATCTTAAGAACCTTCCCCCACCAACCCCTACAGCTCTCCATTCATTCTCAGCCTTGACACTTACAATTGGCTCCAAAAAGTTGCATAATAAAGAAAAATTCAACAGGCTCTTTGGCAGATCTGTTTTAGTAGTGTCAATATATATGCCACCTTTTTATAGCTCTTCCTTATGAGAAAAAAGAAATGGGGCCCTAAATAACACTGAGTCACCCAGGGCATCAAATCCATTCTTTTATGAGCTCACTTCCTGGAAGCCAGAGACACAATCTGCACTGCTCTTTTCTCATACCTCATTACTCAGATTTAGAATTTTCCCTTCAGAAAAACAAAATAATGGTATTCTACTGAGTTGTCATGGTGATTTTTTGCTTTCCTTTCTTGAACATTTTTAATATGCAGAATAAAATTTATCATAACTCTCTGACAAAATTGAACACCCATAGGATAAATTTGGTATCCCTCCAATAATCTCCATGCACAAAATTACATTTTTTAAATAAACCCACTATCACAGGCATTTAAGAGAACCCATGATGATGATTTCTGCATCACTCAAAATATTAGAAAAAATTCTAAATTATCAATTTAATGCATATAAAATGCTCAGATAACAAATACTCTCAATCCAAAATGACTTTACAAAAGAGGAGGCTCACTTGCTCACATTAATTTCTAAGCAAAGAAGTTAAAACTGAAACACAGTGGAATAGAAACAGATGTTCAATCCATAGATGCAGATAAGAATTCTTCACTTGCCTGCTTATCACTAACAGATGAAGGAAGTGCATTCATTAAGGAAACAAAAGCTGGCCCAAGAGGCACAGCGCCAGGTCACAATTATCCACTGGTTCAGAGTACCACCGAATGTTCCCAACTTCAAGAGGACAAAGAGAAGTTAAATACACTGAAAAATTAAATATACAATTTTTAAATGCCATAACAGAGGTAGAACTAGTCCAACTTCCTTAGGCAAAGAGGATGTGTTCCCCTTTCTATCAGTCCTGCCTCACTTATATCCCAAAATGATGCTGTTCAGACTTTTTTCTTAAATTCCTATATTTCCTCTTTTTTTCAAGTTCTATCACATTTTCAAGCATACAAAGTTGAGGGGAAATCCTACTTCTGATCAACACCAAGTAATACTTGGTAGTATTTGGAGTGACTTTGAAGACAATGCTATACTTACAGAATAATCAGAAAAAGAGCACCAAACTTAGTATATCTACAACTACACTTAGCATCTTCTCCTTTGCATATCTAACACACAAAACCAAGCTCAGCCCTTTCTTCTGGTTTTGCTTCAAATCTCAGCAAATGCCACTGCCATGTGCCCAACCAGTCAGGCTAAAAATGTTGCATCAACTTAATCCTTACTTTCCAATACCCACACTTTCACTTCTTCAAAGTTTATTGACTGTTGAGGATTCTGTGATGGCCAAGAAAGTAGGACGTAATGTGAAGGACCCCTCCCTGTCTAACCCCTCTCACCTCCTACTCACTGTTCAGCCCCCTGCAGTCTGGCTTCTGCCCCACCATTCCACTGAAATGACTCCAGCCTAGATCTCTAACAACCTTTTCAGCCATATTCAGCAGTCACTTTTCAGTTCCTTATTTACCTTCCTGGCAGCATCTGACAATTGTGTTCCTCCCTTCCTTCTAGAAAACTCCTCTTGCCTTAGCTTCTGATACTATTAGTTGTCTTCAACATTTAACAACTAGGAGTTCTCCCGCTTAATTGTCCACGTTTCTGACTTCCCTATCTCAGTTTCTCTGCAGGTTCCTCTTTCTATTCATCCCTTAAATGTTATTCTTTACAGTTCTCTTTTTACTTTTCACCTGCTCCCTGGTCAATTTCATTCATTTTCATGGGCTCCAGTGTAAGTAAGATGGACGGTGCTGACCTATAGTTCCCCGGGCTAGATACATCTCCTGAACTCCAGACTCTTATAGTCAATAAACTAATGGACAATGCTATTTGGAGGTTCCATGAGCATCTGAAACTCACCTAAAACCTAAAAACCTTACCTTTCTCATTAAATAACTGCTCCTCCTCTAACATTTCCTAGATCAGTGACAAGCACAACCTTCCACTCTGTGGTTGTGCCGAAAACTGGGAGCCTTTCTTGAACTGCGCCCCTCCAGGCCCCTACATTCAATCAACCTTAAGTGCTATGTGTTCTAACTCCTAATATCTCTTAATCTATACATGCTTTCTCCAGTCCCACTTGAACTACTCTGGGTTGAACTTCCATAATCACCACCTGGATTACTCTTTGTCTCTCTGGTGTCCCTGCCTCCAGTCTTGCTCCTCTACTCTAGTTCTTGCTCTCCACATAGCCCTACAGCTCTCAACCCTGGTCACACACCAGAATCACCTACGGAGCCTTAAATACATACATACACATACAGATATATATATATAGTGTGTGTGTATATATATGTGTGTGTGTGTGTGTGTGTGTGTGTGTGTATCTCCGAGCCACATGCTCTGGTCATAGTAATTAAACAGGCTTGGAGTGGGGCCCAGGTCTCTCTACTATTAAAAGCACCATACAATGGTTCTGTTCTGCAGCAGGATTGAAAATCAATCAGTGATTTTTCCCAACACAGCTCTGATCATAGTTTACAAGACCCTTTACAATGATGTTGAATTTTCTTCTTTTCCTCAAATGTGCTGTTTTCTCTTAATCCAGAGCCACAAAGCCCACAGTTCCCTGGTTTTAACTCCTCCCTACACCACATCCTACCCCTTCATCACTTTGCTCTCATGAGGTCTTCACTGGCACCCACACATTCCAGGCTGTCTGTCCTGTATGTTCCTAAACCCTTCTTTACTTCCCCCATTACAGCATGTACAGTAATTGCCTGTTTATCTAGTGGGGAGACTAGACTATATGCTTCAAGAAATCAGCAATTATATCTCTCTAACTCACCACTGTGTCCCAAGCACCTACCACCAGGCCAAACATAGAAAGGGTGCTTAATAAGTGAATTAGCAGCTAACAATATGGAAGAGACAGACTTACAACTGATTATTAGTTCAAATATAAGATGGACAATTCAATGATAAAAAGATTAGCATGGCTGGGCATAGTGGTTCACATCTGTAATCCCAACACTTTGGGAGGCTGAGGCAGGTAAATCACTTGAGCCCAGGAGCTTAAGACCAGCCTGGCTAATGTGGCAAGACCCCACCTTTTAAAAAATACCAAAAGATAACCAGGTGCTGGCATGCACCTGCAGTCCCAGCTGCTTGGGTGGCTGAGGTGGGAGGACTGCTTGAGCCCAGGTGGTGGAAGCTGCAGTGAGCCGAGATTGCGCCACTGCACTCCAGGCCAGGCGATGGTAGCGAGACTCTGTATCAAAAAAACAAAGGTGACAGTCATATAAACTCTGCCTTCACAAGACATGGAAGCTAGCAAAAAGACTTCCCCGAGTGTTGAACTGAGTATTGACAGTTGAGTAGAGCACCACTGGAGAAGAGGGAGCCTTTGAGACAGGGGAAACCAAATATGCAAAGGTAGCAATGTACAGGTTACCAAGTTGCATCCATTTTACACCAAACGTGCCTCAGAGCCCTCCCCTCCTTTCCACACCTATGATCATTCTCCTAATTCCCTAATTCAGGCCTTATGTATGAATCAACCAACTACTGCAGAGTCTTCCCTCCTGCTTCCAATTCCCCCTCCCTACTGCTGCCTACAGTACAGACTGATAACCCTTTTTCCTCAGCTATAAATACATAACTAAAACCTCTGACAGCACCCCTCCCCCTGCCCATGAATAACCAAGTCCCCAATTCATGCCAAGGCACCTAAAGTCTCCATGGATACAGCCTACCCTAGCTTTCTAGCCTCTTCTGTACTTCACACTAACCCAACTCTACCTACAAATCTACTTGTCAAGTTCCCACCCAACTGAACTACTTCCAATTGTCCAGTTCCATCTCCCACTTCCATGTTTCCATGTTTTTGATCACTGTATTAGCTACCTATTCCACAACAATGCTATGAGACAAATAACCACACGCTTCAGTGGTAAACACCACTAGGCATTTACTGCTCATGTATCTGCGGTCAGAAACTAGGTAGCGCTGCTGATCTTAGCTGGACACACTCATCAGTTTGGAGCATAAGTTCTCAACCAGAGGCTGTTTTGCCCCTCGGGGGCATTTGGCAATGTCTGGAGACATTTTTGGTTGTCATACCTTTGGCTGGGGGCATACTACTGCAATCGGGTGAGTAGAGGCCAGGGATGATGCTAACCATCCTAAAATGAACAACTCCCCAAAACAAACAATGATCCAACCCCTAACGGCAAAGTGCTTCTGCTGAGAAACTTCACTGTAGGTGCTGGCTGGCTATTAGCTGATCTAGGACAGCTTTGTCTGGGGCAAGTGGGGCAACTTGGCTTTGTCCAGGTCTCTCATCCTCCAGCAGGCTATCTGGGGCATCTTGTCACAGTGATGACAGAGGAGCAAGAACAAGCAGAATTACCCAAGGTGTCTTACAGCCTAAGCTTGGAACGGGTACCTCATCACTTCTGCTGCATTCTACTGGCCAAAGCAAGTCAGAGGGCCTGTCCACATCCAAGGAGTCAGGAAATAGACTCCACCTCTTCAGGGAGAAGAACTGCAGTCACTTGGCAAGGGGTATGTATACCGGACGGGATGGAAAACTGGTATAGCCAACCACACCAATTCAGCTCCCTCTGTGAGGGAAACATGAATTTGGAATTATAAAAGTGGTTCCCTTCTCTCTGCTCCCTCTTGTTTACATTCCTCTTTAGGTGTTTAAAACATTGCACTTGGTATTACCAATACTTGGAGCTGACAGACAGCCAGTACTCACCATGGCGGGCACTACTGTGACTGGGTCTGCTCTGATTGGTTGGTGCTGTGCTGTACAGTTATTTAAGTTTCATTATCTTGGCCTCCACTTTTGTGCACCTGTTTGTCTCCTCTATGGGACAGAGAATCACTGACTTGGCGCTAGAATCTATATTAAGATATTAGGTTAAGAATAAGGTTAAGTTCTTCCTTGGGCATTCAGTGTCTGGCATTCAGTGCCTTGGACATTAAATGTACCTACCTGGCACACAGTAAGTGTTCAAGATCTGTTTAGTGAATAAATGAATAAATGAGGACATTCATACAAAGGAGAATGACTGATTGTGATGTGACTTTACACTCAGGGATATCTGTGATTCAGTGCAGAAAATATGATTCTCCTAAAGAAGCTGTGGTCAAATTTGCTCAGGTATCTAGAACATTCTACTACTCTTTAGAGTGCACCATAAAATACTGATTATTTTATTCCATCATGTGAACTAGGAATGATGTTGCTGGCAGAAAAAATATAACTGTATTCCCAGGATGCACATCACTTCACACACCCCCACATAACCATTCAAACAAGTTTTAAATCTTAGATCTGCCAGTATCACCCAGTGCAACTTACTCACTTGTTTTGTCATCTGCTGTGTTCTCCAGCCTGGCTGTACATTGCAATCACTCGGGGGAAAACGTCTATAAAATAACAATGCTCAGGCTCTGATCCAGATCATTTTAAATCAAAAGCTCCCAAATAATTCTAATGTGTAGCCACAGTTGAGAACTGCTGAGCCAGAGCTATTCACTAGCAGGGAGGCAGTAATTATTATTACATGCTTATTTTTAAAAAAGAAAAGAAAAGAAAATATTAAATCAAATCTCAGGCTTGGCGCAGTGGCTCATGCCTGTAATCCCAGCACTTTGGGAGGCCAAGGCAGGATTGCTAGAAGCCAGGAGGAGATCAAGGCCACCTAGGCAACAAAGTGAGATCCCATCTCTACAAGAAAGAAGAAAGAAAAGAAAAGAAGATATCAAATCTCTGTAAGATTTTGTTTGAATAATAGGTTCCAGAATTAATCAAAAGTTTCAGTAACATGAGTTTCAATATAAATAGTGCATATTACCAGTGATTACCTGTATCAGCTGGGATTCCAGAGTGGAAGCATTTTTATTCCTGTATTGTTTGGTGTTGGTGGTGATGGTGATGGTGGTTGTGTTTAAAATACTAGACCTGGCTGGGCATCGTGGCTCACACCTGTAATCTTAGCACTTTGGGAGGCCAAAATGGGTGGATCACCTGAGGTTGAGGTCAGGGAGTATGAGACCAGCCTGGCCAACATGGCAAAACCCCATCTCTACTAAAAATACAAAAATCAACCAGGTTTGATAATGCACACCTGTAATCTCAGCTACTCAGGAGGCTGAGGCAGGAGAATTGCCTCAACCTGGGAGACGGAGGTTACAGTGAGCCAAGATTGCGTCACTGCACTCCAACCTGGGTGACACAGTGAAACTGTCTCAAAAAAATAAAAATAAAAATAAATAAATAAAATACTAGACCTATTTTGGACAATATATCTAGATAGACTATCTTACCCTCACCATTTATCTAAATAGACTGGACTAGACAAATGACTTAGTATCAGAATATCTAATATTGAATCCTTTATATTTGAAACATGATAAATGACCAGTTACAGTTAAAATTACATATTAACTGCGTAGCCACTTATGATGGTTTTAAAATATGTCCACAAATTCTTTGATACTCCTCCTTTCAAAAGGTGGAGCCTAATTCCTCTCCTCTTGGGTGTGGGCTGTACTTAGTGACTAACTTCTTAGGAAGCTATGGTGGCCGATACAGTGGCAGATAAGTTGGTAGATATGGTGACATGTGAAGTCTGAAGCCAGGTCCTACCATGCCCTCCTTTTCGCTCTCCTGAATCATTCACTCTAGGGGAAATCAGCTGCCATGTTATAAGGACATACAAGCAGCCTTACAGGGAGGCCTAGATGACAGGAACTACTACCTCCTGCCAACAGCCAGCAAAGTACTGAGGCCTCCTGCATACAGGTACATGAGGAAGCCATCTTAGAAGCACATCTTCCAGCTTCAGTCAAGCCTTCAGACGACACCTGCCCTAGCCAATATCTTGTTTGCGACCTCAAGAAAAACCTGAGCCAGAACCAGCTAACTAATCATTCCCAAATTTCTGACTCATAGAAACTATAAAACAATAAATATTTGTTGGTTTAAACTACTGTGTTTTGAGATAACTTATTATGCACCAATAACTAAATCAGCATCAAAAAACTTTTAACAGTTTTCTTGACAAGTATCTAAAGTGTCCCTTCTACTATGTACATCTACTCTCAACTCCCTCTCTGAATGTCTCAGGAACTTGTTTTATCCATCATTCCTTCTCATTGTTATATAATCAATGGCTTCCTCTCTACCCCTTCGTCAAGGCCTTCTAATATGTCCAAGTCTCTCCCATCCTTAAATACAGAACAAATCCTACTACAATCTTTTGTTCCTCCTTTCCCTGGATTTCTCTGTTTCTCTCGCCTCACATATCCACTCAGTCACTAAATCTCAACATTTCTACGCCTTTAACATCTCTCACATTCATTCCCATTGATGTTGCCATCATCATCTCTTACCTCTATTATTGCAACAACCCTATGGCCTCCCTGCTTCCATGCTGGCCATCGTAATCATCTCCTACACTACCACCACCGTCATCTTGCCAAAATATAATCATATCCCTTTCTTACTTTTAAGTCATACCCCACTGCTTACAAATAAAATCTAAACTCCATTAAAAAATACTAACAGCAGCTAAAACTTATTGAGCACTTGACTTTATATCAAGCACTGAGTATATTAATTTATTTAATCCTAATCACAATTCACAAGGTAGCTAAAAATACCCTCACCATTTCACAGATTAAGAGGTAAAGCACAGAGGGGCCAAATAACTTCCCCCACAGTCACAGCATTAGTAAATGGCAGAGCCAAGTTTGTGATTCAGGCTGACTCTGAGCCCAGCCCATTTAATTCCAGCACCAAACCCTCAGGCATGGCACACAAGGCCTCTGCTGATGTGACCCAGTGTGTCTTCTTCCAGCAGCACTCTCCAAATGCTATGTCCCAGCTCTGCTGCTTCCCAAGTGCACTCTGCTACCACACACCTCCATGCCTCTGCTCATGCTACCTTCAAGGTCTAGCCGTTGCTGTCACCTCTCCTCACCCTTACTGTCCCATGCAACTGACAATGCTTGCTAATTTTTCAAGACTCAACCCAAGTGCTATGACTTAAGTGTGTACCCCAGAATTCACGTGTTGAAAACTTGGTCCCCAGTGCAGCAGTGTGAAAAATAGAACCTTTGGGAGGTGATTTGGTCACGAGCATTCGGCCCTCATGATTGGATTAATTCATTCATGAATTACTGGATTAATGGGTTACCAAGGGAGTGGGTTAGTTATCACGAGAGTAGGTCTCTTACCAAAACCAGTTTGGCCGTCTCTAGTGAGCCCTTCTTGCCATGTGATGCCCCGCACCACCTCGGGATTCTGCAGTCTCCACTAGCAAGAACGCCCCTCACTATATGCAGCCCCTTGACCTTGGACTTCCTAGTCTCCAGAATTGTAAGAAATAAGTTTATTTTCTTTGTACATTACCCAGCCTGTGGTATTTAGTTATAGCAACAGAAAACAAACCAAGACACCAAGGAACCCAATGCCCATCTCTCAAACATTCCAGTACCGAGGGAGAATGTTCACATCTTCCTTTGCAGCACCAAGGAACCCTGAACAGACTTTGTGGTAGATGAGTGTATTGCTGGAAAAATATCCACTCCCCTCCCCTCCCACTGTGAGTGGAATGCCTTTCCCTGCCCCACTGACTGTGGGCTTGGCCACATCACTTGCTTTTGCAGTGGAATGTGAGTAGATGTGATGCAAGTGGAGACTTTAAATCCATTTGTTGCATGGTTTTGGCTGGGTTCTGGTGCACCTGTCATTCATTTGCCATAAAGAGAGCATCTCCCAGGTAGCCTCTGGTCCAAGAAGAAAGGAGACACATGAAACAGACTTGAACGTAACCCACAGCCTTGAGCCAAGTACAGCCAACCCACAACTTGAAGCAGAGCTGCTCAAGCTGACCCCCCTTCAACCCATAAGCAAGAAAAATAAAATATACCATTGCTATCTGCCACTGGGTTTGGGGGTGGTTTGTTATGCTGCATTATTGTACACACATCTGGAAGTCTTAATTTCATGTGCTTTTTACGTATCTTGGGAGCTCAAAATCATGCTTAAAACATTAAGAACTCTTAGCAGATTTTTTGTTAAGATATAACTCAGATACCATCAAATTCACCCTTTTATAATTAAACATTTTTTAGTTTTTCACTAAGTACTACATATGGGCAACTATCACCACTATCTAATTCCAGAACATTTCCATCACCCCAAAAGGAAACCCATAGCTATTAGCAGTCTCTTAATAGATTTTGTAAATAACTTAATGAATGAAAACATAAGAAATTTCTTAGAAGAACTCTTATTCCAAATTAGTGTCATGATGTAAACACTCCAGAAAATTCTTTTTCCCAGAAAAGTGTCTTAACTAGGATATTCCTACCACTAGGGTATTTTAAGGATATTTTATCTTTAAAAGAAGTTATATCCACATGTCCCATATATTTTAAGTATAAATATTTAATATTCTTTTCAGTTGCTATTGCAACGCAAAGGCCATTTGGAGATTTAATTATTGGCCTACAGATCACAGAGAGATGATTACATTAAAAGCCACAAAGCATTCAGGAGGGAAAAAATTTCATGTAGTTTATCAAAGCTATCCATAACTGAGGAAAACATTACATAAAATCTGCTTTTGCATTAAAAAAAAAATCTCTTGGTCAAACACCAAAAATAAAACCTCAAAATTTCTAATAGTACGGACCAAAGCTTCAAAAATTAGCAAATCCATACTTTAAAAACACAAATGTCAAAATGCCAAACAGTGGCAGAGACTGAACGACTACTCTGGGTGGATACCTTGACACCATACCTAAATACTGTTACTCATTTTTCTTAGATAACATAGAAAACTATATAGAAACTATAATGGCAAGTACATTTCATTCTATTAACAAAAAAAGACAGAAATGTCTTCATTCAGAAAGTAACTCCATAAAAGAGATACCATTGGGGAAAAGTTTATTAAAGACTTGAATGTTGAATAGAGTAAATAAGAAACTCATGTCAAGGGCAAAACGTTCTCATCTCAAAAAAAAACATATTTTCTACATATAGAAAAAGCACCCCTCACTTCATTTTGCTGTTCTGTATGAAACTATTTTGCCAAATCCAAGAAACATAGAAAACTGTTATTGGAATCATCACTATCCCCTCAAAAAAGAAAAAAGGAAAAATCTGCCCAAGAATCAGCAAAGTAACCTGTGAGCTTTCAAGTATCCTGACTCCACCTAAGCCATCCAACCAGTTTTTATTTTTACTCCTCTTTCCCGTACTCGCCCTGGTAGAACCCAGCTGCGCTGTGCCAATCTGGGTCACTCAGCACAGAGGATCAGTGGGCAACAGCCGCTGTATCCACTTTTAGAAAGGCCCCACATGCCTGGGGACTGCTCAGGCACAGAGCTGCACACCCCCGGACCCAGAGTGTCCGATGAACAGCAACTGCATGGTTTTGCTATTTCTAGGCTTCAGGCTCCAAAAAATATATATCTTTACCTGAGAAATATGAAATTAAATGGGAAAAAACAAATCAGATACTGGTATTGGATACTGTCATTTCTAACATCTTTTTAAAGCTACAATAATTCAGTGTAAAGGTTCATATATATTGAGAAGAAAAGAGAGTTGAAGTACCCAGAATGAACATTTTTATTTTTTAATCAACAGTTCAAAAATCAATCCAGTTTGTTCAATTGCATTTTTACACCTAACAGAACCAATTAGGTGTGGGTTTGGCACTTGACATTCAGCGATATCTCTAAAAATAGCACTGTTCTAGTCTTGTAAAAATATGAATAAAACAATCTATTAATGCCTCTTTTTAACCACTCCCAGCTTATAATCTTATACTCCCCTCCAAGAAGTAGTCACTGTTCTGAATAGTTCATTTTAATTATTTCCTTCCTTCCCTTATCACCTGTGTGTGTTCATGTATATTACCAAATTTTTAATAAAATGTTAGTAACAATTGGTGGTAGCCTCTTTGGCATCCACTTTACCCATTCTTCTACTAAAAGCACCCAGATTTTCCTCTAGGGAATTCACTGCTTCTCTGTTGGGTAGCAGCCAGCATCTTTGATAGGGATGGACCAGGTGAAGTCTGATTGGCTTAGGCTAATCAACTCATCTATTCCCCTGGTGATCGTGAATGAGGAATGTGTTCTCTTTCTCTTTCTCTGCCCAGGGTGTAAAGAGAACTTGAGGACTGGAGTCACTCTTTCCCAGCCAGCCCTCAGTGGAAAAGCCTGGACCTTCTGAAGTGGGGTAGGGCAGGTGTGGAGGCGCCATGTAAAGCCAGAGCATAAAGCCACACAGTGCACAGCACGGTGGAAAGACAGAGAAAATCCAGGTCCTTACTGATATCATTGAGCTGCTGAGTCAGCCTTTGTCTGAAGTAGGGATCTACCTCCAGACCGTCAATGAGCAATCAACTGTCTATTTTTTGGAGCCAGTTTTGGTTGGATTTCTGTTGCTTGCAACCATAAGAATGCTAACTAAAACAAAACAAAAATAGAATGAAAAAATTATTAAACACACACACAGAGTTTAAAATCAAATAAGAAATACATTTTTAAATATATTATACTACTTACAACTCTTGATGGCAGTTAAAAATTAGTGGCCTATCATGTCAGAGCAATACCAGGGTTCATCAGGCTGCTTGGGAACCAGAGTCCCTACACATTAGAATGTGAAGTTTGGGAGACGCCTGGAGCCCTCTTTGTACACAATCACTGTCCTTCCCAGGTGGCAACAACTGTCAAGGTGAGAGGACTTATTTTTGGAGTTTCTTTTAAAATATAGAAAACATGTCTAAAGCCAACACTGGCCTCCAGCATCCTTAGGCATCCCCTACCTCTACCCTCCTGCCCCCAGCTCTTTACTGCTGTTCCCCCTCATCAATATCCCTCACGGACACCCTTGGTCAACAGCCAGAATTTGCACCCTGTATTAGTCCATTCTCACATTGCTATATAAAACTACCTGAGGCTGGGTAATTTATAACGAAAAAAGATTTAATTGGCTTACAGTTCTGCAGGCTCTACAGGAAGCATGGCTGGGGAGACACAGGAAACTTACAATCATGGCAGAAGGGGAAGCAGGCATGTCCTGCATGGTAGGAGCAGGAGGAAGAGAGAGCAGGGGAGGGTGCTACATACTTTTAAACAACCAGATCTCATGAGAGCGCCCTCACTATCACAAGAACAGCAAGTGGGAAATTTGCCCCCATGATCCAATCACCTCCCACCAGGTGCCTCCTCCAACATTGAGGATTACAATTCAACATGGATTTGAGCAGGGACATAAATCCAAACCATATCATACCCCATAGCATGGTGGTTAGGAGTATAGGTAAAGCAGCCAGACTGCATGAGTTTGAAGATCAGCTCTACCACCTAATGACTGTATAACCCTTAGCCATTCACTCATTTCTACATTTGATGGTAGTAATAGAGTTTGTAGCTAGCTCATAGGATGGTTGAAAAGTTAGGTGCTTAGGACAGAGTTTGCCAGGCCATAAGCTCTCATAAATGTTAGCTATGTTTCTATTCTTTTGTCAGGAACTATAGTAATTTGAGAGAGTTTGGAGAAAATCCAACTGCTGTCCTCCCAGACAAGGCCAGCCATGGCCCAGGCTGGGCCAAGCAGCACAGAGGATTCCTGTCTTCGGTGCCAGGACCATGCAGCTTTCCTGCAGGACACTCCAGCTTCATCCTGCACCTCCCTTGTACCGACTCCCAAAGCTCCTCCCTCACTGGTCTCCTTCAGCTCTTCCATTAGAGTCTCCACACAGCCTTAAGTGTCGGCCTAGAACGTGATTTCTTGCTCATTTTTGCTGGCCAACCCCTGCTCATCCTTGGGGTCTCGGCTTACATAGCACTTCCTCAGAGAGGCTGTCCTGTTGCCCCTTAGACCAAAGGAGATCCCAGTCCTCTTCGTGTTCCAGACCAACTTGCTCTTCCCTTTCTGAACATGCATCACACGCGTGATTCTGTGCTCAGCATACGTCCTTCCAGATGGAATAGAAATCCCACATTTGTCTCTCATACTACTGAGTCCCTGGGACATGCTCAATAACTATATGATGAATGAATGAATGATGTCCCAAACTGAGACAAATTGCCAATACTCATATACTAGTGTAGACAGGGCTCCAGAGAACAGGAATAATTGCAGCCAAGAAGTCACTGACCTGCAGTAAAATCGCCAACCCTCAAGTCTCAGTTTCCTCATTTCCAACTCACTTGAGTTTCTCACTCACAATAAGTAACTCCTGTAGGTTCCCTGGGTGAAAAGAGTGCTGCTTTATGTAGTACCCAGGCACAAAATCCCAAAGAAAAATGGATCAGAAAAACACACACACGGACAATATTCAACTACCTCCTCCAAAGGCAAGAGAAGCTTCTCCTGGAAATGTTGTCCAAGGTCTTCTGACAGCAGAAAGGAAATGTGAAATTTCTAAAGAAAAAGTTTTCCATATGACCCAAGATCCCAGGCTCCAGCACTGGGAATCTTTAAGGTATTGTTTTATGCATCTGTGTAGGTGAGTGTGTGAGAGATACTATCTGCACAAAATATTAATATCTAAGTATTTCTACCATAAAACAGTATCCATATTCCTGTAAATGTATGAATAATGTCCCAAACTAAGACAGACAGCCAAAAACCTTGTATCCTACAAAATCACACACTAAAAATAACAGGGCTTATGGAAAATACAGAGTTCATGTAAAAGGCCCAAACCCCATTCAACTTTGCAACCAGAGCCCTAACAAAAACAAGAACACTAAAAATTACCAGCACAGATAAAAAGATGTTTTCTATTTCCTATTACAGAACGGAGGATTTCACAAAAAGGCAGGGGCCAGAGTGCATGGTGGAAGGGTGTGAGGAAAGACCGACGCTGCTGTGTTATGGAGATAAGAGGAAAATGCAGAAAGATCTGGGAAAACCAGACCTTTCAATCAACACAAAGCTAAATGGAGTCTAGAGCAAGAAGAGGGGTGTTCACCTCCTGGCTGGTTGTGTTCACTTCTACTATCCTATTTTGTTTTCAACTACTGCTATTTGGTGGTACAAAATACGCAAGTGCTCATAAAAATCTCACACGAACCATCGCAACTTGCACCTTTCCAAGCATGCTTCTCCTATTTCCCAATCGCATATGTAATAATCCTCATTACAGAAACCCACATTATAAAATAGCCAACTGTATTTGTTCAGAACACCAGAACCTGTGCCACGCGAGAGGTCTAAGAGTGGAGCTGCTGTTGGGAGGTGCCAGATGAGGCCAAAAGAAGGACTATCTCCGGGCGTGGTGGCTCACACCTGTAATCCCAGCACTTTGGGAGGCCGAGGCGGGCGGATCACAAGGTCAGGAGATCGAGACCATGGTGAAACCCCGTCTCTACTAAAAATACAAAAAAAAATTAGCCGGGCGCGGTGGCGGGCGCCTGTAGTCCCAGCTACTCGGGAGGCTGAGCCAGGAGAATGGGGTGAACCCGGGAGGCGGAGCTTGCAGTGAGCCGAGATTATGCCACTGCACTCCAGCCTGGGTGACAGAGCAAGACTCCGTCTCAAAAAAAAAAAAAAAGGACTATCATGTGGGTACCATGTGGGGACTCAGGAGCTACGTGGGATCAGGCCTGCCAGTCTTAACATGAGTGAAATTTATTGAAACAGGCACAGTAGAGAACCTCAAACTGGGACAGGGGGCAGCAGATATCTGTGTTACACAAAGACTAAACAGAATACTATATGCAAAGAACCTAACAGTGCCTGGCAGGGAGACGCCCTAAATCCACATTTTCCTTCCCCTTGTTTATAATCATTCCAGTCTGGATCTCAGCATCGAGGACTATTTGAATCCAGTGGGGGCGTCAGGTCCCAATCAAGGACAAAAAGGTTGGGGGAGGGGATGTGAAGTGAAAGGGAATAAAAATGGTTCCACCCCCTGACGATGGTTCATTGGGCCCCTGTAATGATTTTTCATCATAGTCCTAACCACCCTCCTGACATTTATCTTTTAAAAAACATTGAAAGGGCTCCAGTTTCAGAAAGTGTGCTTGGGAGCCATACAGAAGAAATTGTTTCCTCACAACTAACGGTGCTATGTATATAGAAGATGCTCAATAAACAGCATCTTGAACCATTAAGGGAATGGAGAGAGAGAGGGAGAGAGGCAGGTCACCTGCTTGGTTAGGTAGTTACTTGGGATCGTGATTCTTTTTAGAAGTTTCGCTTTTACTTCTAACGGGTCCCAAATACTTTTTGGGACCCAAATCACTTTTACTTCTAACGGGTCCGCAAAGGTACTTTTTCCAATGAGTAAATATATACTGAGCAGTTGTTAAGGATAAGGCAGCGGGACACGGCCGTCACCAGTCCAAGCTCTGGAACCAGTTTGCCTGGGTTCAAATCCCAGCTCTGCCACTGATGATCTGTGTGGCTCCAAGCATATCAGTTACCATTTCCGTGCTCCCATTTTGTGCTGGGTGTTTGTTCTATATATAATGTACCACCTCATGAACTCAAGAAAGCACCTAGACTACCACTTGTATGTGGTAAGTGTTCCAGAAGTGTGTTTGCTGTTATTTTTATTTGGCACTGAACTAGCCATTTTTATCACTATTATCACACTCTGTCAACTCTAACAGCATAATGAATCAGGCTTCTACTGGCCACTGGCCCCTCCTATTTATGACATCTTGCATGGTCCCTTAGGGAACAGGTGGCAACCTCATCTGTTGGCTGATGACAACATTCAGCTCCACAGGCAACTTTTTTCTTTTTCCATGTAAAGGAGGAGGGGATGCTATTTCTCAGTGCTCCCACTGGGTCATGACAATTAACAGTCACAGCCATGGTCGTTTACTGATACCAGCTACTAGTCAGTCATTTTGGGTTATTTTCCTTTAAAAATACCTGCCTAATAAGAACTCATACAGGTGACCACTATAATAAAAATTCTTCCATTTCTTTTTAGATTCACTATCACTGGAAGTGCTCTATCTTTCCCTAATCCTAAGAAGTGGGAATTAGCTACACTTCTATAACAGGTGAAAAAGAGGTTTGCTTTGACTTAGGGAAAGAAAGAGAAGGTGAGAGTCCCAGGGCCAAATGCTGGGGGCATGTTTACTTAAAGAAAAGAGATGTCTGCTCTCCAGCCCTGCAGCCAGGAACTCCAAGTTCAAGGAGCCAGTCCAACTTGAAGGGAGGCTTAGCACCCTAAAGAATATCTTCACCCAAGGACCAACAGAGAAATCACCCTCTGAGTGTCCAATCGCTGACTGTCTCCAGGCAACTATTGGGTAAACTGCTTTTTTTAATCACTCAAACACACACACACACACACACACACACACACATGCACACACTTTGCTTCCTGTCAGGGCAGCAAGAGAGTCTATTTTCTCTGCCACAGCCGAGTCCAAGTGCCAATCAGGCAACTGTAGCTGGGCACAGACTCACTGAGAAAGCGCTCAGGCAGTGGGGAAATGTGGCTGTGGGGCCCTAGCGAGGTACAGCCTGGCTGAAACAAGGAGGGAACGGGGTGATGACTAAGACCCAGTCTTGGCCACAGGGTTCTGGGGTTCACCAAAGGAGGCAAATCCCCCCTACACACACACACACACACACACGCACACGCACATTCGTGATAATAAAATATGGCAACTTTTCTAAAAAAGGCAAAAACTGAGGCTCAGGTGTGCACAGAGAAGGGAAGGATTAATGAGCTTAGAGGAATCAGGGACCGTGCTGCAGAGGCAGTCGTGTTTAAGCTCTGTCTTGAAAGGATTTGTCCCTGGAGAAGTGGAGAAGGGGCATTCCACGGTGTGGCTATCCCAATAGCCATTCTCCCCTTTTTCCTGAAGAATAGAACTCAAGAATATTATCTGAGCATTACTCCTGCCTGGGGTAAAAGACCCTTCTCCAGAGTCTCTCCTACACCCAGAAAGGGCCATGTTCCTGAAGTTCTGGGCAATAAAATAGTAGCCGGTATGTCAGAAAGGATTTCCCGGAAGGCACCTTACATGGGAAGGATGCACTCTTCACTTGCCTTGCCTGCATCCAGCTTCCTGGAAAGGTGATATGATCACGACTCTCCAGCAGCCATGTTAGACTGGGAAGATGGGGGAGGGGGTCTAAGAATGGTGGGTTCAAGTGTTGAAAGGAATCTCAGTCAGAGACCTCCAGGATTTACAATTTATGAGGCTCCCAAAGGGCACCTGGCTTTATTAGTTTATAAAGCCCCCTTATTTGGAAGAATCTGGGGAAAGTTCCCAAATGAGAAAACATCTGTGGGTCACCACCCAAAGTCTCACACAAAATGGCTACCTTCCCTCCCTGAAAAGCAAGCAGATTTCCCACAGCCCCTTCCTACTAAGAGTGGAGTACAGCCTCTACAGCCTCTGTTTTGTCCAAGAATTTTAATCCAGAGTCTAGGCTCAAACACAAATCCCAAAGTCCTCTCTGTATTTTTCTTAGAAGAGTTCTTATCTGTGCCTCAGATGTAAAATGGACAGTGGATCTACATGCAAACTCTGAGTGGCCTGCAAGGAATATTCAAGAACTTCCAAGGCAGGTACCTTCACCCCCTGCCCCACCACCAACACACATCTACCTTTAACAGACCTAGAGAAATTTAAGAGTGCTTCTACCCTACCTTGTTTCAATACACAATAATAATAAAAGTATGCTTTGCATCCAACGCAACCCCTTTTCTCAATAAATCATCATCAATCAAATTCTCCTGCTTAGGATTATTCAGTGGTCTTAGCTTAAATCTTACTTTCACTAAGAATCCTTGTCTTTTTAAAGAGTACTTTTCTCTTAAGCCCCCCTGCCCCATTCTTTGTCTTCATCGTATGTATTTCAAATTGTAATTATATATGTATTGTTTAATCTCTCTGTCCCTCCCCCACCGCCCGCCACATTGTATATTTCATGAGGGCAGGAACTATATTTATTTTGTTCATTAACTAACACTATGCCTAGTACTATGCTGCACATTGTTGGAGCTCAGTAAACACTTTTCAGGAAATAATTTTTGAAACCACACTTTCACACATTAAAATATTAATGCTTATTTTTGTCGCTGTTTATACTGAAGCAAACTTACAAATGAGTGATAGCCAAGCCTCCCAAATAATTATTTTCATATTTTAACAATTTGACTGAGCTTATTGTAGCTTTCATTCAATTTCAATTGTAGTAAGATATTCAATTAAAATAATTGTTCAAAATATTTTTTAAACACTTCTGAGGGGAGAAAAGGATAGTGATGTACTGATCGCAATAAATATAATTTCAGTTCCTCACTTGTTGCAGACCCATTCGGTGAACACACTTGGTAAAAAAAAATAAGACTGAGGAATTTTTTTTAACACTGTTCGGTCATGAAAATGAAAAAGCCACAAGTCCTTCTGTTCTTGACCTTGACTTTTTTTTTTTTTTTTTGAGATGGAGTCCTGCACTGTCGCCCAGGCTGGAGTGCACTGGCATAATCTCGGCTCACTACAAGCTCAGCCTCCCAGGTTCACGCCATTCTCCTGCCTCAGCCTCTCGAGTAGCTGGGACTACAGGTGCCCACCACCAAGCCCAGCTGATTTTTCTTTTTTTTTTTTTTTTTTTTTTTTTTTTTTTTTTTTTTTTTTTTTTTTAGTAGAGACAGGGTTTTACTGTGTTAGCCAGAATGGTCTCGATCTCCTGACCTGGTGATCTGCCCACCTCAACCTCAGCGGGAGCCACCGCACCCAGCTGACCTTGATTTTAAAAGCAAGTGCAGGTGTATTCCTCCATGGCCTCCTAATGGGCTATCTAGGGATGAATGGGTGGGGCAGTCCCTAACTTACACTGACCAGGAGGCCAAGCTGCAGCCTCCAATAGCCACACAAGAGTAACTCTCACAGGCAAAATGCAGGGCAGCAGAAACATGGCGCTTTCCCACCCTAACCAATATTTTATTCTTAAGGTCTCAGCATAGAGCACAGTTTTGCTGACAGTGGGAAAAGGTGTCAGCCAAGTTATTTCTTAGGTGCATCTTATATGACTACATCATCTGTCCTTTTCCTGATGCCAAAGGTAATTCCCTGAGATACACTAGCCATCCTGATAAGGTTTGGCTCTGTGTCCCTACCCAAATCTCGTCTCAAGTTGTAATCCCCCCATGTCAGGGGGGAGGCAATTGGATCATGGTGGCAGTTTCCCCCATGCTGTTCTCATGATGGTGAGTGAGTTCTCATGAAAGTTAATGGTTTTAAAAGCGTTTGGCAGTTCCGTCTTCACTTGCTGTCCCTCTCCTGCCACCATATAAGACCTGTCTTGCTTCCCCTTTGCCTTCCATGACAATCATAAGTTTCTTGAGGCCTCCCCAGCCACATGGAACTGTAAGTCAATTAAACCTCCTTTCTTTATAAATTACCCAGTCTCAGGTCGTATCTTTATAGCAGTGTGTAAACAAACTAATACACATCCTATCAGGGTTAGATGTATGAGGTCGTCTCTTCAGAAGTGTTGTTTTCAATATTGCAAACATGGAATTTTATCACAGTAGAACTGAATTCCATTGCATCATTCCTCCTTGAAATGTAACATCTCATGTCCAGGCAGAAGTCTTTCAAATTATTCTATCATTTTTTTAAGAACTATTTTTCCCCTATATTATCTTTAGCCCTCTAGTTTAGGCTATTTTTATATTTCTCAATCACTTAAAACCAAAGTTCTATTATTCCTTCCTTTCGTCATTTAATAGCACTGAAGTCATCCTTTTTTCCACCCTACCCTTCCTTCAGAAAAGATCATATCTGATACCTTTCTTCTGCCTCAAATGTAAACACACACACATCCTAAGGAATATATGAGGTGTTCTATTACAAAATTGTACTGTGCCTTTTTTAAAATCTCAGAACAGTGAACTGGGCTTAAAAGGAAAATCTAATTCCAGCGAGAACAGTTTGGTCACAAATCAACCAGTGTTAACTGATTCTGTCCTGAACCATGAAAATCAAGGCCAAAATACAAAATGTATTTTGCACCACTTGGTGGGCCAACTGTACATAGACTTTAGCAGGCACATAATAAGCACTCAATAAATAGTACCTTTTATCATCAGCAACATCAGCATCATTGCCATAATTTTTATCATCATGTTATCCCCCAACTACGATGCTTTTAAGCTTCAGAATGGTCTAAAGCGAAAAGAGAAGCTGCCAGGCCAATTTCTAGTACTCCTAGAGCTTCCCAGTCCCACCTAGCACTGACTGCCACCCACAGAATCAAGGCCAACTGTCTACATCATGGCTCTATTGTCATCCGTCGGCAGAGAGCAGGAGGCCAAGAGACCCAGTGGCTGGGAACACATGCTCAGCCTTCCCTTTCTTGGTAGCCAGTGCTCAGTCTGCCCTTCGGAGCTCGCCTGATGCAACTGGTTTCCAGGGAGATGCCGGGGCAAGAAGTGCCAGCTCCACCTCCCATTCCGCGTCCCCTTTCCCCAAATCTGTGGGACCTCACTGTTTTCCTACCATGTGACAGCATTGTGTCATAGCTGCTCTTGTATACAAACAAGCTAGACTATTTAAATGTCATTGTGAGAAAGATGCCGCCTGCTCTCATTTACATATCTATTCAGACCACTACTCCTTCCTCGATCCGCCAGAAAAGTTTTTTCTTCCTCTTCCTTGGCAATTTATGCAGAGCTGGAGGACCATCTGCAAAGTTAACTACCTGTTGGGAGAAAAAGATGTTAAGAGTCTAGTCCCTACAGAGGTGGAGAATTAGAATGACTACATGTATAACTTATGGTATTACATCACAAATGTCATATGTTACGGGCTATTAAATGCTAAATTATCTCAAAAGCTATTCATAAATTTTCCCTATTGCCAAACAACACAAGCATCTTTCAGTCTTGGAGAGCTATGATACCCTCAGTGTTTTTAATCTTCAGAATTAGGTCCCAGCTGAATAAGAAAACAATTCTATGTGGGCAGCAGGGAATGAACCAAAATGAGAAACTGATCCCTTCCAGCACTAGCTCTCACTCTTGTGAAGTATGGATTAGGTCACAAATAAGATTGTATTCATCACCAAACCCCATGGGCACACTCTGATTGAAGGTAAAGGAGTCCAGGAACTTCTCAAGTTGAGAAATAAGGCTGAGTTGGGTTGAAATTTCCAGTCCCTCCCTAAAGGCCTGGGAACCTGTTCCAAATCATAACCGAAACCAAGCTGAAGGACATCTGTTTCTTCAGAAAGTGTTTGGCATTGAAAAGAAGAACCACAGATTAGAACAGATAAATATTGTTGTGGGTGGTGAGGCCAAGAGAAGCGGGGAATCAGGAAAATCAGAGTCATCTAACCTACCAATAAACTCTTGTAACTCAATAAATACCACCAGAAAAAAAGAAGGAAAGAATAAAAGAAGGGAGGAAGAGGGAAAGCAAATCAATGGAAGAATTACTCTTATTCCTAGCAGTTGACACAACTTCAGTGAATAAAACTCTGCTGCATTTAGATGAACATTTGGACCCATTATTTGTATAATGATTTAATATTAGATCATCTACAAGAGGAGAGGCATTGAACATTCTGCTAGGAGTTTGGTAACAAAGATTACACATTAAACTTACATATTCAGCATAATATTGAGGAATAATTTTCTAAGCTTTGATGGACTACCAAGATCATTTTATGAGTAGATATTAAAGGTTTTTCTCTGATCCCCAAGTCACTTTTAGTGCAAATTAGAGTGACATGTAGCATCTAGTTAACTTCTACTCCAGGTATCCAGAGTTAACATGTTGAGTGAGATAACAGGATGAAATCAGTAGGCAATTAAATCATATTTTCTACCCTGGAAATTTGGTATTCTGAATCATTTCTTTCAAAATCAACCTTAGTTGTTATTAACAACGGAAAAAACAATAGCAATAGCAATAGTAGTAATAATGAGCATAATGATAATAGTAGTAGTAAAAGTAATAGCAGTGGTAATAATAATGGTAATACTACTACTAACCATACTTACACAGCACTTCCTATGTACTGGGCACTGTTTGAAGCATTTTAAATATATTAATTGATCTAATCCTGACAGCACTCCTATGAAATAGGAGCTGTTATTAGTATCCTGTTTTACGGATGCTCTCAATAATAACTCTTAGTTATTTTGTTGTTACTAAGGCCTTCTAGAAAAGTAGTATGGAAAGAAGTTAGTCACTCCCCTGCCTGCTGCTAGCCAGAGTTACTACTTCAAGTTTGCTGTCTCCTCTAGGAGTCTTCCCAAACACACAGTAAGATGTGCAGCCTGTTCCTACAGCTATAAAAAGTCACTAGGAGTGTTACGGGGCTGTCCCCACATGGTCTGTGACAATCTAGAGCTCCATTAGAGCTTTCACCTTTGCCAGCTAAGGAAGGAGTGAGGGGAGGGGGGCTGAGGTGGGGGAATGGTTCCCAGGCCACATTTCCTGCCCAGTAACATGGTCCTCAAATAGCCAAGGCTGCAGGCCGAGAAATTCCTCACTAACAAGTTACGTCCTGGAGCTGGTTCCCTGAGCCTTTATTAAGAATGAATGTTTTCTTGCCAATCCATGACTCAAGGAAGACCGAGAACCGAGGCGAGACAAGCAGCAAAGTTTGTTTATTAACTTGCTCCACCCAAAGGAACATTTTTATGAAAGGGTGAAATTCCCGACTACTCAAAAAGAAGAAAGAAAAAAAAAAAAAAAAACTATGGGAAATTTAATCACCAACTGAATAAAAGTAAAAACGAAGCCCTACCAATGAAGATGTTGCCAGAGACAATGGGGCCCCTAGAGGAGCTGCAACTGTCTCGAGATAACAATCCCCCCTCCCCCACCCCGGGAATTCGCTGGCCCTAAGTACTACATTATTGCTATATTAGCTGAGGAATCTTTGTTCACAAGGCAACTGCATGCAAAACCATCTGTTACAACTCCTGGGTTCCCCTGGTTTGCAGACACGGCATTTACATTTCAAGAAGAACCTCCGGGAAGGAAGGGGGAGGTCTCTATCTTTCCCCTGGAGCAATTACCTTTTTATATAGCCTGGGAGGGGGAAGCTCTCCTTTCCCTGAAACTGAACCCAACAATTGAAAGGAGATAGGCCGCTTCAATAATGCACACGCAGCTCTCCTGGGATGCCTGGTCCTAAAGCCACGCATGCCCCATTACGGTTTTAACATTCTTAAATTGGTATGAATGGTAAAGCATCAAGAACAATGCCAAACTGTCTATAGGGCTTAATGAGGCTCTACTTTCTTAAGGAATCCCTTCTTCCTTTTCTTAAACGTGATATTAGAGCTAATACTCTGCACTGCATAATAGCCTGAAATATACTACCTCTTAAAAGCAAACTGTAATCTGGGCCAAAGGAGATATTTTGTATCTTGATTTAGGTGGGGGCTATAGTAATATACATATGTCAGAATTCATGGAGGTGTAAACTTCAGATGTGTGCACCTTTACGTGTGTAACTTATACCACAATACATTTTTTTAAAAGAGAATATGTCAACGATACTCACAGTTAAGGAAATTGAGAATAAATCACTTGCCTTCAAGAATAGTAAGACTGTTCTCCTTCTAGATCCTCCCCTTACCCCTACCCACACTCGAAATCTCTCCTGAGAATTTTAAAGTTCAAGAACCTGAAAAATAGTTATCCAACTCTGCACCAAGCCAGTAACTACAAATGTTTCCTGTGTATCCTGGGAGCCTAAATATGCAACACAGAGAGAGGCACCTGTCACACGCCAAACCGTTCCAGCCACATATCAAAAATAAAAAAGCCAAGGTCTTTTTCTCATCTGATGGTGAGCTATGAAATTATGAGACATGCCTGGGGCTTTCAGCAAGACAACCCTCATGTTCATTGTTTTGTTTCTTGAGCCCTATTTTCAAATAGATGTTTCTAAACTCTTAAGTAGCACTCTTGCTTGCGGGAAGCAGGTTAACCCTGTAGGGTACAGCTCTCTGGCTGGAGCAGGAGAGCAACATTAAGTGAGGGTGGTTTCTGCAGGAAGCTCAGCAGGTTTAAATCTGTACTTGGAGCTCTGTTACTCTAGCAGCTTCTTGAGAACCACGATGCTGAACGGAGTAGGGAGTCACTAAGTGACAGGCGGAATTCTGGAAGCTTCAACACTGCTGGGTCATGATTTAGCGGTACACTTCCTCCTCTGAACTACCAGGCAAAGAGGTCTGCTTGTCACTGAGGGAAACAAGGCCAAATTCATACCTTCCACTAAGCCTCCAGAAAGGCCACCCATCGAAGCAAAGGCTCCTTGCACTAATCATAGGGGGGTCACCTTTCCCCTTCATGCCCTTCAAGCGTCCTGAACCCCGCAGACAGGTCATTTCGGGAGCTCGGGGCTACCAAGCTGCATCTACTGATAGATATCGTGAATCAGGATCACCCAGCGAGCGCTTCCTGGACTGAGCCGAGAGCTCCAGTGATTTCTCTGGCCTGCCAACGAGTCATTTAAGAAGTGAAATATGCCAACCAGACCGGGTACCCCGTACTTCGGAACCGACCCTGCCGACCCTGGGATGGAGAGGGGCGGATGTCGCCAAAGGCTGGGCAGCGTCTATGCGGATGCGTGCTCGCAGGGGGGTCTTGCAGGCTACCCCGGCCCTGCGCACTGTGCCAGCCTCACACCTGACCCGGTGCCAGGAATACAGCAAGAGGCTCCGGTGGGTATGCGCCTCCGTGGAGACACCGCCAACTCCGCTCCGGAAAGGTGCGGGTAGGAGGGCAAGGGGCGAAATGTGGGACCAGAAGCAAGATACCCCGAAATGCGAGCACCGGTGAAGTCTCTGGGGACTCGCGCTTCCTGCGCCTTTGCAACGCTTTGCTAGCACTGCGCTTCCCTTGGCAGCGCCTGGAAGCGGCGCGAGCTGAGATTTGCGAGGCCAGCGGGCAGGAAGGATGGAGGCGCAGGGGATCCCTTCCTGCCCTCACGCGCAGCTAGACTGCAGTGTCCCCTTTCACGCCCACCCTGGCCCGGGATTCCAGTGCCAAAGCGCTAGGGTTTCGCGGCTCGCCGAGGCCCAAGGGGTGACCTGGAGCAGCCGGCAAAAGAAAGCGGGGGGGTTGGGGGAAGGCGAGGCTGGACCTGCGGTCCGAGCGTGCGCGGGTCCGTGGCTCAGGGCGCCAGTGCAAGGCCGCCCGCCAGCCACCCGCACCTACCTCGATCCACTTCTGCGCCTCGGAGAAGGCGGGCTCGGGGGGCGGCTCGGGCTGCAGGGGCTGAAGAGCTTCCAGACCGAGAGCGGGACAAGCCATTTGCGCAGCCCCGCGTCCGCTCGAGCGCCGGGATGAGGACGGCCGCCGCCGCCGCCGCCGCCGCAGGAGCGCGCTCCCCGCCCCTTCCCGCCCGCCGGCCTCCCCTCCCCGCCTCTCCCCGCCCCCGGCCGGCGCAGGTCCCGGGAGAGCCGCGAGCTGCTAGAGGACGCCGCGGCAGCTGTTCCCAGAGCCGCCCGGGCTCCAACGCGCCGCGA
The DNA here is from genome assembly GCF_008728515.1 of Papio anubis. Taxonomy (NCBI): domain Eukaryota; kingdom Metazoa; phylum Chordata; class Mammalia; order Primates; family Cercopithecidae; genus Papio; species Papio anubis. Next base: position 145,166,680 of record NC_044978.1, read on the forward strand.
GTGCCCCGCGGGAGCGAGCGCGGAGACGCCAGGAGCTTCTTCTCCTCCCCACCTTGGCGGGCCGCTCCGCCCCCGGGGAGGTGGGGCACAGCTACCGACTAAAAATAACCCGGAGTGAGCACTGCGTGTCTCCCTCCCGCTCACACCGGCCTGGTAGAGGGACTCCACTGGCCGCCCCGCACGTCCCTGCGCCCGGCCGGCTGCCGAGGGGCGGGCGGACGGGTCTGGCCTCTTATGGGAGACGCGCGCCCAGCGGGGCGCACCCGGACCCGGGGGAGCCGGCGCTGCGGCACCGGAGCGGGAGGACGAGCGGGCCGCGCAGCACCTGCAGTCCCTCCTGGCCGCAGAGGTTGGGGCAAGGCGGGGCAGCCCCTGGCCCGGCGCCGGGAAGTACACAGCCACCTGATCTTTTTGTAAAAAGAAAAAGAAAAACGACCCCGATGAGCTTTTCCTTCTCCAGGGAAGCTATCTGTGTCCTAGTCTGTCGATGCAGTCAACCAACAGTCACTGTGTACCTACTATGCGTCAGGCACTGGGCCAGGCGCTGGGGACGCAGAGACGGAAACACACACACACACATAACATAGACACCCTACCTTGCCTTCGAGGTATTTACATTGTAGAAGGAATTGAGGGCCGGGACAGACAATAGACATGTAAATCAAAAGAAGATAATTGTGGCGGGTGTTGTTAAGATAGAAGAGGAGAAGATAATGACTTGGGAAGAAAAAGCGCGGGGTAATTTCCTATAGCCTTCCCCCCTTTTGGCTGGGAGGCTGACCTGTGAGTCACGGTTCCACTAATGGGAGGGAGGCAGATGGTCAGTGAGCTAAGGAGAGACGTGCATTTATTTATCTCGTCCCTTCCTGCAGGTGGGTAGGGGGTTTCCAGAAGGTTCCCCGTCTCCTTTTGTCCCACTAAACCTCCCAGGCCTAGGTATGGTAAAGGCTTCCCCATCCCATTATGGTCTCCCGACCCGGCTCACTTCTTTCTAACCCTTCCTTTAAACTCTCGTCGGCCACTCCCACTTGAGCACGCCTTCTGTTTTGCACTAGAGCCCAAGTGATGATCAAGGAAGGTGTCTGTAAGGAAATGTCCTGAAGAGGTGACAGGAGTGAGGGAGATTTAACTGTGTAACAGTCTGGGGGAAGAATTCCAGATGGATGAGCCAGCAGCAGGCTAGCAAGACTGGAGCTGGTGAGGAGAGCACCAGGCGGGAATGATAGCTTGGGAGAGGCAGGCCAGGTCCCGACTGCGGGTGAGGGGCACACACTACCTTTTAGATTGTTGCCTGGGTATCCCCTGGTAGGCCACCAGGGAGCTCTGACCTATGTGAGCCCGGCGCTGGGACCTCAAGCAAATGGATTCCCCTCTTCAGAATGGCTGCTGACAGGAGATTTCTGACGGTGGCCGGAGGTCACCTGGGTGCCTCAGCCGCTAAATCTCTGTTCCCCATCCAGAATTCGAGTTTAATCTTTGTCCAATTCTGCTGCTATAATAGGGGAATGGAACAAAAAGCAGGCCTAAAATTCCACCATTACCAGCTTTGGAGTCAGACAGGCTTTAGTTTATTTACTTTGAAAACACTTATGTGGCACTTATGCTATGCCAGGCACTGTTATAAGTGCATTACAAATAATTGACTAACTCAATCCTTATTCCAGCCCTGTAAGATAGGACTATTATCATTCCTAGGAGGAAACCAGGGGACAGAGCTGGTGGACGGGGAGGGTTGGATTCAAGCCCAGACAGCCTGGCGCCAGGTCTGCTCCTAACTGCACACCAAACTAGACAGAGTCCTGTCCAGACTCTGCCACTTACAGGGTGTGCCTCAGTTTCCTCATCTAAAATGAGGTGGATATAGTCATCCAGCAGAATCATTGTGAAAGGCACGAACAAGGGGACTGAATGTAAACAGACCAAAGCTGGACCTGACAAACAAACAGTTGCTGAGTATAGACCACTGATCCTTACCTCCACCCTGCCGTCCAAAACAGAGGGAGGGAAAAGTATACAAAGAAAAGATAAAGAAGGCAAGCATGGGAAAGGGCTAAAGACATGTGGGCAGAAGATGACCTTGTTTCCATAAAGAAACATGGCAAAGCAAATAGTTCACAAAATGACTCTGGTACACTAATACAATACATGGCTTTGGGCAGTGACATGGTCTGGCTCCATGTCCCCACCCAAATCTCATCTTTAATTATAATCTGAATTGCAATCCCCACATGTTGAGGAAGGGAGCTGGTGGGAGGTGATTAGATCATGGGAGCAGTTTCCACCATGCTGTTCTCATGATAGTGAATGAGTTCTCATAAGATCTGATGGCTTAAAAGTGTCTGGCAGCTCCCTCTTTGTTCTCTTTCTCCTGCCGCCTTGTGAAGAAGGCACTTGCTTCTTCGTCGCCTTCTGCCATGATTGTAAGTTCCTGAGTCCTCCCCAGCCATGCGGAACTGTGAGTCAATTAAACCTCTTTCCTTTATAAATTACCCAGTCTCAGGTATCTCTTTATAGCAGTATGAGAATGGGCTAATATAGGCAGGTTCCACTGCATGGAGTAACTAGGAGGAGGGTAAGTCAGCTAGCCCAGATGGTATATCTGAATTCATTTGAAAATGAGTATGAAAGTTTATCATATCCCTGATACATCTGGCATTGAAATTGGCATTTAAACGAAAACTTTTTTTTCTTTCAGTGAAAATACATTTTACATCTTTTAAGGTTTATAATCATAAGGTAACATTTGCTTTTTCTGAGCTTTTACCAATCACAAATTCGCACAGGCTACCAAAGACTCACAGACTTAGAACCATAATAGAATTCAAACCTAGTGCTGCTATCAATAATATCCATAAATAGTTGTTAAGAACCTACTATGTGGAAGATACAAAAGACTATGCTCTTTAGGAGCTAATAATTTTGTGGTTTTTTATTTACTTAAATTTTCAATTTTTGTGGATACAGAGCTGGTATATACATTTATGAGGTATATGGGATATTTTGTTAAAGGCACAAAATGTGTAATAATCACACCAAAGTAAATGGCATATCCATTACCTCAAGCATTTATCTTTGTGTTACAAACAATCCAGTTATACTCTTTTAGTTTTTGTTTGTTTGTTTGTCACCCAGGCTGGAGTGCAGTGGCACAATCTGGGCTCACTGCAACCTCCACCTCCCAGGGTCAAGCGATTCTCCTGCCTCAGCCTCCCAAGTAGCTGGGATTACAGGTGCCCGCCACCACGCCAGGCTATGTTTTGTATTTTTAGTAGAGACAGGGTTTCACCATTTTGGCCAGGATGGTCTTGATCTCCTGACCTTATGATCTGCCCACCTTGGCCTCCCAAAGTGCTGGGATTACAGGCATGAGCCACCACGCTCGGCCTACTTATTTTTAAATTTACAATTAAATGACTATAGTCACCCTGTTGTGCTATCAAATACTAGATCTTATTTATTCTTCCTATTTTTTTGTACCCGTTAACATCCCCACTTGCAATCCAATCCCCACCCCCCCACAACTATCCTTCCCAGCCTTTGGTAGCCATGGGTCTGCTATCTCCATGAGTTCAATTGTTTTAATTTTTAGCTCCCACAAATAAGTAAGAACATGCTAAGTTTGTCTTTCTGTGCCTGGTTTATTTCACTTATCACAATGACCTCCTGTTCCATCCATGTTGTTGCAGATGACAGAATCTCATTCTTTTCCATGGCTGAATAGTACTTAGTAGTACTTCATTAGTGAAATGATATTTTCATTTCTCTATAATGTAGTTCTTTCAAATATAAAAATAATATGTGCCATTGGGGAAAATTTGAAAAATATAGTGAAGAAAATAAATTTTGAAGAAACCCCACAATTCAGAGAGTATCATGATGTGGGGGGTATGAAGTAACGTTTTCGAGTTTTTTGGTTTTGGTTTTGTTTTTTTGAAACGGAGTCTCACTTTGTTGCCCAGGCTACAGTGCAGTGGCGTGATCTCGGCCCACTGCAATTCCACCTCCAGGGTTCAAACTATTATCCTGCCTCAGCCTCCTAAGTAGCTGGGATTACAGGCACCCACCAGCATGCTTGGCAATTTTTTTTTTTTTTTTTTTTAGTAGAGATGGGGTTTCACCATATTAGCCAGGCTGATTACGAATTCTTGACCTCAAATGATCCACCCACCTCGGCCTCCCAAAGTGCTAGGATTACAGGGGCGAGCCACTGTGCCTGGCCGATTATGATTGGAGAAAAACACACAAGACAAAATACTGTATGATAAGTGCCAAATTAGAGATGTAGTGTATTCAAAGAATATAGGTTGGTTGTTGGTGGTTTTGTTTTGTTTGGTTTTGTTTGGTGACAGCTTTATGGAGATATAATTCACATACCCTACTATCCACCTATTTAAAGTGTACAATTCAATGGTTTTTAGTATATTCACAGAGTTGTGCAAGTATCACCACATTTAATTTTGGCACATTTTTACCTCATCCAACTGAGCCCTGGCAACCATGACTCTACTGTCTGTCTCCATACATTTGCCTGTTCTGGACATTTCATATAAATGGAATCATACAATATGTGGCCCTTTTGTGTGTGACTTCATCAGCATGATATTCAGGTTCATTCATGTTGCAGCATGTATCAGTACTTTGTTCCTTTTTATTGCCAAATAATATGCCAATGTATGATTATGTATTTTGTATATCCATTCATCAGGGTTTTTTTGTTTTTTTCTAGACAGTTTACATATATTTAGCACATTATTCGTAGCAAGAATCTAACACACATTTTGTCACTTAATCCTTACAATGATCGGCCGGGCGCGGTGGCTCAAGCCTGTAATCCCAGCACTTTGGGAGGCCGAGACGGGCGGATCACGAGGTCAGGAGATCGAGACCATCCTGGCTAACACGGTGAAACCCCATCTCTACTAATACAAAAAACTAGCCGGGCGAGGTGGCGGGCGCCTGTAGTCCCAGCTACTCGGGAGGCTGAGGCAGGAGAATGGCGTAAACCCGGGAGACGGAGCTTGCAGTAGCCAAGATCTGGCCACTGCACTCCAGCCTGGGTGACAGCGCAAGACTCCGTCTCAAAAAAAAAATCCTTACAATGATCTTACATGGTTGGTATTATACCCATTTATGTATGTATGTATGTATGTATGTATTTATTATACTTTAAGTTCTAGGGTACATGTGCACAACGTGCAGGTTTGTTACAAAGGTATACATGTGCCATGTTGGTTTGCTGCACCCATTAACTCTTTATTTACATTAGGTATTTCTCCTAATGCTATCCCTCCCCCATTCCCCCCTGCCAACAACAGGCCCTGGTGTGTGATATTCCCCGCCCTGTGTCCAAGTGTTCTCCTTATTCAATTCCCACTTATGAGTGAGAACATACAATGTTTGGTTTTCTGTCCTTGTGAAGGTTTGCTGATAATGATGGTTTCCAGCTAATCCATGTCACTACAAAGGACATGAACTCATCCTTTTTATGGCTGCATAGTATTCCATGGTGTATATGTGCCACATTTTCTTAATCCACTCTATCATTGATGGACATTTGGGTTGGTTCCAAGTCTTTGCTATTGTGAATAGTGCCACAATAAACATACATGTGCATGTGTCTTTATAGCAGCATGATTTATAATCCTTTGGGTATATACCCATTAATGGGATCACTGGGTCAAATGGTATTTCCAGTTCTAGATCCTTGAGGAATCACCACACTGTCTTCCACAATGGTTGAACTAGTTTACACTCCCACCAACAGTGTAAACGCGTTCCTATTTCTCCACATCTTCTCCAGCACCTGTTGTTTCCTGACTTTTTAATAATTGCCATTCCAACTGGTGTGAAATGGTATCTCATTGTGGTTTTGATTTGCATTTCTCTGATGATCAGTGACGATGAGCATTTTTTCATGTGTCTGTTGGCTGCATAAATGTTTTCTTTTGAGCAGTGTCTGTTCATATCCTTTGCCCACTTTTTGATGGGGTTGTTTGATTTTTTCTTGTAAATTTGTGTAAGTTCTTTGTAGATTCTGGATATTAGGCCTTTGTCAGATAGGTAGATTGCAAAAATTTTCTCCCATTCTGTAGGTTGCCTGTTCACTCTGATGATAGTTTCTTTTGCTGTGCACAAGCTCTTTAGTTTAATTAGATCCCATTTGTCAATTTTGGCTTTTGTTGCCATTGCTTTTGGTGTTTTAGTCATGAAGTCCTTGACCATGCCTAGGTCCTGCATAGTATTACCTAGGTTTTCTTCTAGGGTTTTTATGGTTTGAGGTCTAACATTTAAGTCTTTAATCCACCTTGAATTAATTTTTGTATAAGGTGTAAGGAAAGGAGCCAGTTTCCGCTTTCTACAAATGGCTAGCCAGTTTTCCCAGCACCATTTATTAAATAGGGAATCTTTCCCCATTTCTTGTTTTTGTCAGGTTTGTCAAAGATCAGATGGTTGTAGATGTGTGATGTTATTTCTGAGGTCTCTGTTCTGTTCCATTGGTCTATATATATGTTTTGGTACCAGTACCATGCTGTTTTGGTTGCTGTACCCTTGTAGTATAGTTTGAAGTCAGGTAGCATGACACTTCCAGCTTTGTTCTTTTTGCTTAGGATTGTCTTGGCAATGTGGGCTCTTTTTTGGTTCCATATGAACATTAAAGTAGTTTTTTTCAGTTCTGTGAAGAAAGTCATTAGCAGCTTGATGGGGATGGCATTGAATCTATAAATTACTTTTCACGATATTGATTCTTCCTATGCATGAACATGGAATGTTCTTCCATTTGTTTGTGTCCTCTTTTATTTCATTGAGCAGTGTTTTTTAGTTCTCCTTGAAGAGGTCCTTCACATCCCTTGTAAGTTGGATTCCTAGGTATTTTATTCTATTTGTAGCAATTGTGAATGGGAGTTCACTCATGATTTGACTCTCTGTTTGTCTGTTACTGGTATATAGGAATGCTTGTGATTTTTGCACATTGGTTTTGTGTCCTGAGACTTTGCTGAAGTTGCTTATCAGCTTAAGGAGATTTTGGACAGAGATTATAGGGTTTTCTAAATATACAATCATGTCATCTGCAAACAGGGACAATTTGACTTCCTCTTTTCCTAATTGAATACCCTTTATTTCTTTCTCTTGCCTGATTATCCTGTCCAGAACTTCCAACACTATGTTGAATAGGAGCGGTGAGAGAGGGCATCCCTGTCTTGTGCCAGTTTTCAAAGGGAATGCTTCCAGTTTTTTCCCATTCAGTATGATATTGGCTGTGGGTTTGTCATAAATAGCTCTTATTATTTTGAGATACGTTCTATCAATACCTATTTTTTGAGAGCTTTTAGCATAAAGGGTTGTTGACTTTGTCAAAGGCCTTTTCTGCATCTATTGAGATAATCATGTGGTTTTTGTCTTTGGTTCTGTTTATATGCTGGATTACGTTTATTGATTTGCGTATGTTGAACCAGCCTTGCATCCCAGGGATGAAGCCAACCTGATCTTGGTGGATAAGCTTTTGATGTGCTGCTGGATTCAGTTTGCCAGTATTTTATTGAGGATTTTCACACTGATGTTCATCAGAGATTGTGGTCTAAACTTCTCTTTTTCTGTTGTGTCTCTGTCAGGCTTTGGTATCAGGATGAGGCTGGCCTCATAAAATGAGTTAGGGAGGATTTCCTCTTTTTCTATTGATTGGAATAGTTTCAGAAGGAATGGTACCAGCTCCTCTTTGTACCTCTGGTAGAATTCGGCTGTGAATCCATCTTGTCCTGGACTTTTTTTGGTTGGTAGGCTATTAATTATTGCCTCAATTTCAGAGCCTGCTATTGGTCTATTCAGGGATTCAACTTCTTCCTGGTTTAGGCTTGGGAGGGTGTATGTGTCCAGGAATTTATCCATTTCTTCTAGATTTTCTAGTTTATTTGCATAAAGGTGTTTATAGTATTCTCTGACGGTAGTTTGCATTTCTGTGGGATCAGTAGTGATATCTCCTTTATCATCTTTTATTGCATCTATTTGATTCTTCTCTCTTTTCTCCTTTATTAGTCTTGCTAGTGGTCTATCAATTTTGTAGATCTTTTCAAAAAACCAGCTCCTGAATTCATTGATTTTTTGAAGGGTTTTTTTGTGTCTCTATCTCCTTCAATTCTGCTCTGATCTTAGTTATTTCTTGCCATCTGCTAGCTTTTGAATTTGTTTGCTCTTCCTTCTGTAGTTCTTTTAATTGTGATGTTAGGCTGTCGGTTTTAGATCTTTCCTGCTTTCTCTTGTGGGCATTTAGTGCTGTAAATTTCCCTCTACATACTGCTTTAAATGTGTCCCAGAGATTCTGGTATGTTGTATCTTTGTTCTCACTGGTTTCAAAGAACATTTTTATTTCTGCCTTCATTTTGTTATTTACCCAGTAGTCATTCAGGAGCAGGTTGTTCAGTTTCCACATAGTTGGGCAGTTTTGAGTGAGTTTCTTAATCCTGAGTTCTAATTTGATTGCACTGTGGTCTGAGAGACAGTTTGTTGTGATTTCTGTTCTTTTACATTTGCTGAGGAGTGCTTTACTTCCAATTATGTGGTCAATTTTGGAATAAGTGTGATGTGGTGTTGAGAATAATGTATATTCTGTTGATTTGGGGTGGAGAGCTCTGTAGATGTCTATTAGGTCTGCTTGGTGCAGAGCTGAGTTCAAATCCTGGATATCCTTATTAACCTTCTGTCTCATTGATCTGTCTAATATTGATAGTGGGGTGTTAAAGTCTCCCATTGTTATAGTGTGGGAGTCTAAGTCTCTTTGTAGGTCTCTAAGGACTTGCTTTATGAATCTTGGTGCTCCTGTATTGGGTACATATATATTTAAGATAGTTAGCTCTTCTTATTGAATTGACCCCTTTACCATTATGTAATGGCCTCCTTCTTTGTCTCTTTTGATCTTTGTTGGTTTAAAGTCTGTTTTATCAGAGACTAGGATTGCAACCCCTGCTTTTTTTCGCCTTTCCATTTGCTTGGTAGATCTTCCTCCATCCCTTTATTTTGAGCCTATGTGTGTGTCTGCAAGTGAGATAAGTCTCTGAGTACAGGACACTGATGCGTCTTGACTCTTTATCCAATTTGCTAGTCTGTGTCTTTTTTTTTTTTTTTTTTTTTTTTTTGACGGAGTCTCGCTCTGTTGCTTAGGCTAGAGTGCAGTGGCGCGATCTCAGCTTACTGCCAGCTCCGCCTCCCAGGTTCATGCCATTTTCCTTCCTCAGCCTCCCAAGTAACTGGGACTACAGGCACCCGCCACCACGCCCGGCTAGTATTTTGTTTTGTATTTTATTTTATTTTATTTTATTTTATTTTATTTTATTTTATTTTATTTAAGTAGAGATGGGGTTTCACTCTGTTAGCCAGGATGGTCTCGATACTGACCTCATGATCCACCCGCCTCAGCCTCCTGAAGTGCTGGGATTACAGGTGTGAGCCACCACGCCCAGCCTAGTCTGTGTCTTTTAATTGGGGCATTTAGCCTATTTACATTTAAGGTTAATATTGTTATGTGTGAATTTGATCCTGTCATTACGATGTTAGCTGGTTATTTTGTCCATTCGTTGATGCGGTTTCTTTCTAGCATCAATGGCCTTTACAATTTGGCATGTTTTTGCAGTGGCTGGTACCTGTTTTTCCTTTCCATGTTTAGTGCTTCCTTCAGGAGCTCTCGTAAGGCAGGCCTGGTGGTGACAAAATCAGCATTTGCTTGTCTGTAAAGGATTTTATTTCTCCTTCACATATGAAGCTTAGTTTGGCTGGATATGAAATTCTGGGTTGAAAATTCTTTTCTTTAAGAATGTTGGGCCGGGCGTGGTGGCTCAAGCCTGTAATCCCAGCATTTTGGGAGGCCGAGATGGGCGGATCATGAGGTCAGGAGATCGAGACCATCCTGGCTAACACGGTGAAACCCCGTCTCTACTAAGAAATACAAAAAATAGCCGGGCGAGGTGGCAGCGCCTGTAGTCCCAGCTACTCGGGAGGCTGAGGCCGGAGAATGGCGTGAACCCGGGAGGCGGAGCTTGCAGTGAGCTGAGATCCGGCCACTGCACTCCAGCCTGGGCGACAGCGCGAGACTCCGTCTCAAAAAAAAAAAAAAAAAAAAAAAAAAAGAATGTTGGATATTGGCCCGCACTCTCTTCTGGCTTGTAGAGTTTCTGCTGAGAGATCCGCTGTCAGTCTGATAGGCTTCCCTTTGTGGGTAACCCGACCTTTCTTACTGGCTGCCCTTAACGTTTTTTCCTTCATTTCAACCTTAGTGAATCTGACAATTATGTGTCTTGGGGTCGCTCTTCTCAAGGAGTATCTTTGTGGTGGTCTCTGTATTTCCTGAATTTGAATGTTGGCCTGCCTTGCTAGGATGGGGAAGTTATCCTGGATAATATCCTGAAGAGTGTTTTCCAGCTTGGTTCCATTCTCCCCATCACTTTCAAGTACACCAATCAAATGTAGATTTGGTCTTTTCACATAGTCCCATATTTCTTGGAGGCTTTGTTTCTTTCTTTTTACTCATTTTTCTCTAAACTTCTCTTCTCACTTCATTTCATTAATTTGATCTTCAATCACTGATACCCTTTCTTCCACTTGATCAAATCAGCTACTGAAACTTGTACATGTGTCATGTAGTTCTCGTACTATGGTTTTCAGCTCCATCAGGTCATTTAAGGTCTTCTCTACACTGTTTATTCTAGTTAGCCATTCGTCTAATATTTTTTTAAGGTTTTTAGCTTCCTTGCAATGGGTTCAAACATCCTCCTTTAGCTCAGAGAAGTCTGTTATTACTGACCTTCTGAAGCCTACTTCTGTCAACTCATCAAAGTCATTCTCCATCCAGCTTTGTTCCATTGCTGGCGAGGAGCTGTGATCCTTTGGAGGAGAAGAGGTGCTCTGGTTTTTAGAATTTTCAGCTTTTCTGCTCTGCTTTCTCACCATCTTTGTGGTTTTATCTACCTTTGGTCTTTGATGATGGTGACCTACAGATGGAGTTTTGGTGTGGATGTCCTTTTTATTGATGTTGATGCTATTCCTTTCTGTTTGTTAGTTTTCCTTCTAACAGTCAGGTCCCTCAGCTGCAGGTCTATTGGAGTTTGCTGGAAGTCCAATCCAGACCCTGTTTGCCTGGGTATCACCAGTGGAGGCTGCAGAACAGCAAATATTGCTGCCTGATCCTTCCTCTGGAAGCTTTGTCTCAGAGGGGCACCCAGCTGTATGAAGTGTCAGTCGGCCCCTACTGGGAGGTGTCTCCCAGTTAGGCTACACAGGGGTCAGGGACCCACTTGAGGAGGCAGTCTGCCCATTCTCAGAGCTCAAACACCACGCTGGGAGAATCATTGCTCTCTTCAGAGCTGTCAGACAGAGATATTTAAGTCTGCAGAAGTTTCTGCTGCCTTTTGTTCACCTATGCCCTACCCCTAGAAATGAAGTCAGGCAGGCCTGGTTGAGCTATGGTGGGCTCCGCCCAGTTCGAGCTTCCCAGCTGCTTTGTTTACCAACTCAAGCCTCAGCAATGGCGGTCGCCCCTCCCCTCAGCCAGGCTGCTGCCTCGTAGTTCGGTCTTGTACTGCTGCGCTAGCAGTGAGTGAGGCTCTGTGGGCATGGGACCTGCTGAGCCAGGCCCGGGGTATAATCTGGTGTGCTGTTTGCTAAGACCATTGGAAAAGCACAGTGTCCTGATTTTCCTGGTACAGTCTGTCATGGCTTCCCTTGGCTAGGAAAGGGAAATCCCCCAACCCTTTGTGCTTCCCTGGTGAAGCAATGCCCCCCCTGCTTTGGCTCACCCTCGGTGGGCGGCACCCACTGTCCAAACAGTCCCAGTGAGATGAACCAGGTACCTCAGTTGGAAATGCAGAAATCACCTGTCTTCTGCATCAGTCACTCTGGGAGCTACAGACCGGAGCTGTTCCTATTCAGCCATCTTGGAACAGACCCTCCCATTCATCAGTTGATGGATATTTCAGTTCTTTCCACTTGTTGGTTATTATGAATAATGCTGCTTATAAACATTCATGTACAAGATTTTGTATGGACAAATGTTTTCATTTCTCTTCAGTATAGGAGAAGAAGTAGAATTGCTGGGTCATATGATAACTCTATGTTTAATCTTTTGATAAATGACCAGACTTTTCCTCAGCAGCTGCATCCTTTTACATTCCCAGCAGCAGTGTATAAAGTTTCCAATTTCTCCACATCCTTGCTAACACTTGGAATTGTCCAAGTTTTTTTTTATTATCGCTATCCTAGTGTGTATCTGGTTGTGGTATCCGGTTGTGGGTTTAGTTTGCATTTCCCTGATGGCTAATGGATGCCAAGCATCTTTTCATGTGCTTTTTGGTCATTTGTACATATTCTTCAGGGAAATATCTGTTCAAAACTTTTGTTCATTTTTAGTTGTTACTTCTCATTTTATCATTGAGTTATAAGAGTTATTTATATATTCTAGATACAAGTCCCTTATCCAGATATATAGTTTACAAATATCTTCTGCCATTTTGTAGTGAGACTTTTCATTTTCTTGGTGGTACCCTTTGAAGCACAAGAGTTTTTCATTCTGATGAAGTCTAATTATCTATTTTTTTCTTTTGTTGCTGGTGCTTTTGGTGTCATATCTAAGAAAGCATTGACTAATCCAAGGTCATGAAAATTTTTTGCTGTTTTCTTCTAAGAGTTTTATTGCTGTAGCTCTTACATTTAGATCTTTGATCGATTTTTAGTTAATTTTTTTTAAGAGCGTGGGTTTTGAGGTCAAATAGTGTGATAGTCTTGGTCTTCTGAGAAGCAGACACCAAGGTGGAAATTAGGCTAGGCATGGTGGCTTATACCTGTAATCCCAACACTTTGGGAGGCTGAGGCAGGAGAATAATTTGAGACCAAGAGTTTGAGACCAGCCTGAGCAACATAGGGAGAGCCCCTATGAGAGCCCTCTACAAAAACAAATAAATAAATAAATTAGCAGCATGTGCCTGGTGTGTGCCTGTAGTCCTAGCTACTTAGGAGGCTCAAGTGGGAGGATCGCTTGAACTCAGGAGTTCCAGGCTGCAGTGAACTGTGACTGCACCACTGCACTCCAGGCTAGGTGACAGAGTGAGACCTCGTCTCCAAAAAAAAAAAAAAAAGGAGAATTAGGTGGGGCATGGTGGCTTATGCCTGTAATCCCAGCGTTTTGGGAGGCTGAGATGGGTGGATCACCTGAGGTCAGGATTTCGAGACCTGCCTGGTCAACATAGTGAAACCCCATCTCTACTAAATAAAAACTAGCCAGACGTGGTGGCACACACCTGTAATCCCAGTTACTCAGGATGCTGAGACAGGAGAATCACTGGAACCTGGGAAGGGGAAGTTGCAGTGAGCTGAGATAGTGCCACTGTACTCCAGCCTGAGTGACAGAGCAAGACTCCATCTCAAAAAAAAAAAAAAAAAGAAGAAGAAGAAAAGACAGAACTAAACATGCAAAGATTTTATTAAATGAGAGAAAACACAGAGGGAACTGGAAAAATGCTGAGGAAGCAGTCAGAGCGCAATGCAAGTGTGACACTGAGTGAAGAAGAGAGGGAAGGAAGGTTGTTGGGTAGAAGCGACTTCAGGCTGCCATTCAGTTCAAAGCTCAGCAAGGCCATCAGAAGGTCCTTGAGCCAAAGTCAGCCTCAGAGGAGTCCTGGGTCTCCTAGGAACAGGCCCGCCTTAGTGTCCCTGCCATTTTCAGTAACTGACTGGGAAAAGTCCAGTGGGAAGTGTGGCCTCAGTACAAACAAGACAATGGATTTCAGAGCACAACAGCTAGGGCCTTTGGTCAGTTCAGCTCCCAGAGGGGCACAATTCATGACTACCACACTTCATTTTGATTCCCACCCTGTCACTCATTTCGTTACATGAACAAAAACATTATTGAATCTCTCTGAGTCTCAGTTTTATTTATAATGCACCTATTTTCTTGCCTGGAACTTAGAAATCATGGCTAGTAATAACTTTGGTGGCATTATATATTAAGTATGCATATTTATTAATATACAAAGTGATTACTTCTTATTAATATGTTAGCATATAAAATAAGATAAACCCATTGGACAAAGAAAAACTCCAAATGTCATCATGTATCATACTTTGCAGACTTGTGGCTGGATGTTAATAAGTGTTTAATAAATTTCTCGTCTTCAAAGTTCTGGCTTAAATGTCACCTTTTTGGTGAAGACTTCCTTAGCCACCAAGTCAATATTAGTCACTTTTTCTGTGCTCCCATAACATAGTGACTCTCAACATGAAAAAGTAGGTATGGAAGTCTTTAGGGAAGTCTTAAAAACTACTCTGAATTCATCATTGCTTTAAGTTTTTAAGCCATTCAAAAATAATGTGAATAACAATTCTAATTCCTAGACTATGACATACTGAATCATTTTCCTACTACAAAACTCTATAAATGCCACCAAAACTATAAATTATATTCTTTGCATGCATAGCTGAGCTGAAAAGAAATGAACAGAAATCCCCAGGAGGCAAACTGGAGGGGAAACATAAAGCCAGGGCAGTAAGCCCATGAATTGACCTTTGACTCCTCTGGAGAAACAGAGTGAAAGGTGGCTCAGAAGCCGAGGGCCAGGGTTTACCTGCTAGGAGTCCAGGCCCTGGGGCTGTGCTATGTGGAGAATTGGAACTGAGCAGCAACACACGCACACACACACACACACATTCACATGCACACACACATTCACACACACACGCACAGACATACACCAACACACACACTCTCACACACGCACACATTCACACACACACAGACATACACAAACACACACACACACATTCACACACGCACGCAGAGACGTAAACACACACACACGTTCACACACACACACTCACATGCTCAGGCATACACAAAGACACACACACAGACCTACACATTCACACACACTCTCACATACATGCACATATACAAACATATGCTTTCACAGACACACACACTCACACACATTCACACATAGACACACACTCACATTCTCACACACACAGACACACACATACACACAGACACATTCACACACCTTGTCTCTGTCTCCCACACACACACAGCGGCTACTCCCACAGAGAAACGATGGACCAGAAGATATTCCACTGTCACCACAGAGGGAAACAAAAGGAGGCTTCCTTCTTTTCATTTTTTTTGGGGGGATGGGTTCTCACTTTGTCACCCAGTCTGAAGGGCAGTGACACAATCTCAGCTCACTGTAACCTCCACCTTCTGGGATCAAGTGATCTGCCTGCCTCAGCCTCCAAAGTAGCTGGGACTACAGGTGTGTGCCACCCGCTCGGCTAATTTTTTGTGTTTTTTGTAGTCGGGGTTTTGCCATGTTGGCCACACTGGTTTGAACTCCTGGGCTCAAGCAATCCACCTGCCTCGACCTCCCAAATAAAGCTTCTTTGTCTTGACCTCAGCTCTGGGTGTGTGGGGGGAAGGGCAGGGGACTACAGATAAACCTCCCTTGAGAATGTATAAATATAAGCCTAATTCTCTTTATGAACAAAGTGCACATGATCCAGGAACCTCCCTCCTCCCCCAACACCACCACCACAAGCTAATAAATTAACTTAGAATTTGGTCTAGGACCTGTAAGTCACCTGGAAGACGCAAATGTAAATTTGGAAGACATGCCTTCAATCCAAACCTCATGAGATTCCTACAGACAAACCCTGCTGAAGATCAGTTTATAATCCAAAAGTTCAAAATGCAAGAACAATGCAACCTAAACAAATTCAAGAGGCACAACAAAGAATCAAATTAACAGCCTGGGTTGGGCGCAGTGGCTCACACCTATAATCCCAGCACTTTGGGAGGCCGAGGCAGGAGGATCACTTGAGGTCCAGAGTTTGAGACCAGCCTGGCAAACGTGGTGAAACACCATCTCTACTAAAAATACAAAAATTAGCCAGGCCTTGTGGTGTGTACCTGTAATCCCAGCTACTTAGGAGGCTGAGGCAGGAGAATCGCTTGAACCCGGGAGGCAGAGGTTGCAGTGAGCTGAGATGGCACCACTGTACTCCAGCCTGGGCAACAGAGTGAGACAGGCAATAATAATAATAATAATAATAACAGCTTGGGCAGCATAGCGAGATCCCATCTCTACAAAAAATAAAATAAAATAAAATAAAATTAGCTGGGCATGTAGTCCCAGCTACTCTCAGGGGACTGATGCAGGAGGATTGCTTGAGCCCAGGAGGTCGAGGCTGCAGTGAGCCATGATCACGCCACTGCACTCCAGCCTGGGTGACAGAGAGACAGAGCGAGTACTCTGGATTTTTTCCTCTTGGTTTTCCTCTGTCTCATCTTTTCCCTCTTTTAGTTTCTGCTTAATGTTCTGGGTGGCTTCTGTAACCTTATTTTCTAGTCTTTCTACTGAATTTTTATTTGTGGTATCTATAACTTTATCTCTAAGAGTTCACCATGTTCCTTGAGTATTGCTTATTCTTAGCAAGATATTCTTGTTTTGTAGATGTATTTGCCTCTTCAGGCTAAGTGTATTTAGAGGTTTTACATCTGTTTCTTCTTTGGTGATGGAAATAATTTACATCTTCATGGGTGGTGGTCACATGGTTATATAAAAATTCAGTGAGCTGTATTCAATACCTGTCCATTTTACTCTAATTCTACCTTTACAAAACTGGCTTTGCTTTTATAGGAGGAATGAGAGGAAGGGTAGATCTAAGTTTTACTGAACCTGAAGTTCTTACAAATTACAAATGTAAAATTAGGTTTGAAAGTGAGTATTTATTCAGGAAGACAAAAGAAATCAAACAGATTACAAGTTTTAAGAGACTGTCATACAACACAGTTATTATAAAATCCGGAAGAATCATATAATTGTTTTCGTTATCTAGCTGCCTAATACATCTCTATAATGTTTTTTTTTTTCCTATCTTTTTTGGGCTGCATCCTCTTTGATTACCTCTTTATATAACTATATTTTGGATAATCATGTTCTTTTTCTTTTTTTTTTTTTTTTTTTTTTTTTTTGAGATGGAGTCTCACTCTGTAGCCAGGCTGGAATACAGTGGTGTGGTCTTGGCTCACTACAGCCTCTGCCTCCCGGGTTCAAGCATTTCAAGTAGCTAGGACTACAGGTATGCGCCACCATGCCCGGCTAATTTTTGTATTTTTAGTAGAGATGGGATGTTGGCCAGGATGGTCTTGATCTCCTGACCTCATGATCTGCCAGCCTTGGCCTCCCAAAGTGCTCATTACAGGCATGAGCCACTGTGCCCGGCTTGGATAATCATTTTCTATAGAGTGAAGAGAGAGAGATTATTCACTCGTCTCTACCACTTAAATTGACATTTGGGGCTTTTTCACTGAAAGTGTTTTTTATTATATTTCATTTGCATACTCATGCCAGGAAAATTTTTAACTAAAATAAAATAATAAAAACTACAATATACATTATAGTAGAAAAAGGAAAAATAATGGATTAATTTTTTCTTTTCTTTTTTTTTTATATCTACAATACATTTTTTTTAAAGGGGAGAAAGCTTATGAAAAATTGCTTCTAAAAAGTAAACTCTCCAAAGTTCAGGGTTGATTTGCATTGAGAATAACACATTGAAGTAATTTAAGTTCTGTTTCTTCATTTTTACAATCACTGTGCTATCATTGTTTGTTTAGAAACTATTGTTTAAGACTAGGCACAGTGGCTCTTCCCTGTAATCCAGCACTTTGGGAGGTCAAGGCAGGAGAATCACTTGACGCTAGGAGTTCAAGATCAACCTGAGCAACATAGCAAGACCCTGTCTCTACCAAGAAATTTAAAAATTAAAAATAGACAGGCATGGTGGCATACACCTATAGTCCTAGCTACCTGGGAGGCTGAGGTAGGAGAATCACTTGAGCCCAGGAGTTCAAGGCTGTAGTGAGCTATGATTGCACCACTGCACTCCACCACTGCACTCCAGCCTGGGTGACAGAGACACTGTCTTTAAAAAATAAAAAATAAATAAATGAAAGTTTAAAGCAACTACTGTTTAAATCCAGGGTTATGTATTATCACCAGAATTAGAGACACAATCTGTGTTTAAAGTAAACTGGAATGATTCTGAACCATTATGAACCTACTCTCAAAATAATATATATGTAACTGAGTCAGTGTATGCCTGGAGTTGATCATATAACTGGGAGTTTATCAAACATAACTGTGGAATACAATGCTTATAAAGGATAAATCATTTTTGAACTGGCCAATTTAAACCTTATACATATATTGTGTTATAAAAACTCAACAATAACAGTAGTAATTGTTTTAAACTTGAACCAACAAGATTTTGTAGAAGAATATTCCATCACTAACAATATTAAGAATTCCTGGCCCATGGCATATGAAAATCTTAATTTTTGTTACTGATGGTTCAGAAAATTTCTTTTGGCTTCACAGTTCATTTTTGTCTTAGTCCATTCAGGCTGCTATAACAAAATACCATAGACTAGGTAATATGGACAACAGAAATTTACTGCACACAGTTCTGGAGGCTGGGAAGTCCAAGATCAAGGCCAGCAGATTCAGTGTCTAGTGAGAACTTGTTCATCAAAGATGGCACCTTCTACCTAAGGACACAGTGGAAGGGACCAACAAGCTCCCTCAGGCCTCTTTTATAAGGGCACTAATTCCATTCATAAGGGCACCACCTTCGTGACCTAATCACATCCCAAAGGCCTCACCTCCTCATGCCACTCCATTGGGGGTTAAGTTTCAATGTATGAATTTTGAAGGGACATAAGCATTCAGACCATGGCAGTTGTTGATAATGTGATGTAATTTTTAAGATTGCTGACAAATTGGGGAAACCTCTATCAGGTTTTTTTATATGAGATACAATATTTCAGGCCTTTCAATTTTCCTATAGTTCAGTCCTTTAGTAGTGACCAATCTTAAATGTTCTTTGAAGCAGCAGTCCTTAACTGGTTTGTCATCAATGTTCTGGTAGTAGTTGTATATTGAGCTTTATGTTACATTTTTCATTGTCAGTACCTCATGTTAGTTCAACTAGAAATTTAATCATAGAAATTCTGATAAATTATATATCACAAAATGTTCATAAAACTGTGCAGTGTGTTTATATATGCTCCATTATCAAGTCTATTCTTGATGGACAAGATGTGTTAGTCTGCTCTCAAAATGCTGTAAAGAAATACCTGAGACTGGGTAATTTACAAAGAAAAAGGTTTTAATTGGCTCACAGTTCTGCAGGCTGTACCGGAAGCATGATACTAGCAACTGCTCAGCTTCTGGGAGAACCTCAGGAAACTGACAGTCATGGTGGAAGGCAAAAGGGAAGCAGGCACATTACATGGCCAAAGCAGGAGCAAGCAAGAAAGGGGAAGTGCCACACACTTTTAAATAACCAGATCTCAAGAGAATCACCCACAGCACCAAGGGAGATAAGGCTAAAGCATTCATGAGAAATCTGACCCCATGATCCAATCACCTCGCACCAGACCCCTCCTCCAACACTGAGGATTATATATCAACATGAGATTTGGGTAGGGACACAGATCCAAACTATATCACAAGAACTTCCATTTTGACCAGGACTCATTGAAAACCAAATTCTCCATTGATGATTTTACGTATCTGAGGATGGGAAGAGTTTTCTACAGCTTAACTCTGAGCTCCATTTCAACCTTGTTTCTCCTCTTTTTCCATACCCCACGGTGCCAGCCACCCTAGGACACAGGCATCAAGTGTCTAGTGCAGGATTTCTGTGTCACGGTGCTGAGTGACAGGCATAGCAGGCAATAGAAGTATTTCTACAAGATATTCCTGTACCAGGACAACTGGCAATGGCCTACCCGTACACAAAACCATGAACCACGTAAATAAATCCCACTAAATCCATGCTTAATATCTTGCCAACTCAACATACATTTACCCAGACCACAAAAATACCTGCCACCATTTCATCACCACCCAACACTAGGGAAATTGTGATGGAGAGGAAGTCCAAGTGGAAAGAGACAGTAGTCTTAATCAATTGCAGTTAAAATATATTTTACATATTTTACAAAATTTTTCAAATATATATGGCCATGTGAATGTTCCAAAGGGTCTCCTCAGGGCCTTGGAAGAGGACAAAAGGGATGGGACATGAAGCTCAGGCTTCCTTAGCTTCCTCTTTAATTCTCTTCTGGATGAGAGACAGGCACAAATGAGACCAACTCTCTTCAACCATTAATTCAGAAGAGCAGAGTGCTTTCCAGGGAGTCTTATTTCTCACATGTCCATTGGGTGCCTGGAAGTTCAGACAAACTTATTAATGATATATTTTATTCCCAAAAGAAAACCACATTGACAGAAAAATCAAATTTCTTTGAATGTCTATTCTTTATACAAAATGTATTAAAAATTATAAAAATTATAAAAATTCATTAAAAAATTTATTTTAAAATGTTACTAAAAATTTATAAAAATTAAAACAATGACTTTCTGCATTTCATGGCTTCCTTAGTAAACGATATAGCTTACCTGAGGGAGACCTTACAGCTTACTAACAATTTTCAGATTTCAGCAATTAGAAATGCTTAAACTTGTCTGATACAGATATCTTAACCTAACTCACAGACACCTGAAGCATTAACTAAATGTCATTTATTATCCTATTATAAACTAAGGTTAAAGCACTTTAGGAGGGAAAAACTAAATATATGGGGAGAGAGTAGAATAATGCAGCCATTTTTCTAAGACTGTGTGGCGGGGGAGCCTGTTTCCTATTCTGTTCAAATGCCAGGCAGTATGGCTGCTTCCTCTGTTCCCATGGAAACCCCAGCCTTGCTGAAATTCAAGTTAATTTCTTACTGCCATCTGCCTGTTGAGCTACAGGGCTTTCTCCAGCAAATACCAAACAGAGGCCTGTAAGGAGAATGGAGTTTACTTAGAACTCCCTGGGCTGTTACCTCAGGAGGTCAAGATTGAAAACAGATTCAGCCGAACCTTAATACTGAATTAGTTGAAGGATGAAAGAAATTACAATATACTGTGTGAGCTCTTTTAAAAAATTAGCTGATGTTTAATGCAAATTGACTGCATGGGATATTACAAACAGTTCATATTACATTGGACAAAGTTTGTGTAATGTTTTATCATCCCTTTAAACTCTAAAATAGGCCAAATTTCTAGTGCTTCTTGAAAATGTTAATAATATCATTAATCAAAGGTCACGAGCTGGTGACCCGTGATTCAGCTGTAGCCTGCAGACATGGGTTTTGGTCTGCACAGTATTTTAAAATAGTGCTTGAATTAATTGCCAATGTCTAGAAATTAGGAAACTTTATGGGGGGAAAAAAAAAAAAAAAAAAAACCACAACCCTAGAATTCTATCGCTTGTCTTGAAAACTTGGAAGATGCAGCTGGCTCTGCGTTCCTGCATTGTCAAAGCCAGAGCTCAGTAGCAGTTGCCCCTTCCTGCCCCTGGAAGGGGTGGGGCTGTCCCATTTGCCATAATCCGTGTCACTCTTTACTCATGAAGTAGTCATACTTCATTTATTGGTGGTAGCTGCTTGGATCATTCACATTCACAATTTCTGCCTTAAATTCATGGAATGCCCACTTCCAAAAAAGTAATACAGAAACTCTAAAACTCAAACACATGCTAGCTCCCAGAATACAGTGTTTTTACCTGCCTAAAACTTAGACTAGCAAAATAAATGTGAATCACTATTGTTTGCATCTCTAGCATCAATTCTCTAGCATAAATTGTTTGATTTAAGTAATTTGCAGTGCTTTCCATTAAGGATCAGTAAAGTAGAAAGCTGTAAGCATGTTGGCCTTTCCATTCTCCATCTAATATTAATAATGATCACCTGAACTTGTTTGCTTCCTGATATGGTTTGGCTGTGTTCCCACTCAAATCTCATCTTGAATTGTAGCTCCCATAGTTCCGACATATTGTAGGAGAGACCCAGTGGGAGACAATTGAATCATGGGGGTGGTTACCCCCATGCTGTTCTCATGGTAGTGAATAAGACTCAAGAGATCTGATGGTTTGATAAGGGGTTTCTCTTTTGCTTGGCTCTCATTCTCTCTTGCCTGCCACCATGTAAGATGTGCCTTTTGCTTTCTGCCATGATTGTGATGCCTCCCAGCCATGTAGAATTATGAGCCCATTAAACCTCTTTTTCTTTATAAATTACCCAATCTCAGGTATGTCTTTATCAGCAGCATGAAAATAAACTATTACACTTCCTACGTGGCAGGCAATAGGCTTTACAGCAACTACCTATCAAGTCATTATAAGGCTTTTCATCTTATAGTTGAGAAAACTGAAACTTAGGAGGATCAAAAATTATGCAAAGCTGAATAGCTAGTAAATAACAATCTCCAGCTTACTCAATTTTGTCCGATGGGGTATTCTACAGCCTGTGCATTAAACCACACTGCTTATTCATCCTTATTTTTATTTAAGTGTATTTACCAAGAGTGTAAACTATTTCTATTCTAAATCTGTTTTAGAATATATTCAGAATGAAGAAAAAAAAGGTCTACGACATAGTCCTTAACCTCAGGGAGTATAGAATTTCAACGAGAAGGACAATTGTTTTAGCAGGTTTTATTGCCTACACTGCCACAAACAAATAAATATGCAATTACAATGTAGCGTGATATATGTTATTATGGAGGGAAACAGAAATACGATAATACAGAGAGTTAAAGCAGGAGTTAATCAGGAGGAAAAAAGTATGTTAAAAGACATTTGGAAGTACAAGAGAATATGATGCTTTGGGAAAATTGAAAGTAGTTGGCATGAGCCAAAAACAAGAACGAGCATTTCACAAAGAATTAGTACAACTGGCCAATAATGTGGTAGGATATATACTTTGAAATATTAGCAAATGTTTTACTTTATTTTATTTATTTATTTAGCAAATGTTTTAAACAGGTATTTTCTTTCTCCCTTTGCCCTTCCCGCATTTGAATAGCTCAGTGCTACATACTGACTGCCTTAGGCAAGTGGTGGTGTGTCTAGGCTGATGGAATCTCTCACAGCCTCATAATTTCTCCCATTGGGTGCCAACCTGTCACAGGGCAGCAGAATGATGTCTGTGCCCCAAAGGGGGCCTCAGAAATGGTGAAGTGAGCTGTCAGAACTGAAAGATCTGGCCGGGCGCGGTAGCTCATGCCTATAATCCCAGCACTTTGGGAGGCCAAGGCAAGTGGATCACTCGAGGCCAGGAGTTCCAGACCAGCCTGGCCAACATGGTGAAACCCCATCTCTACTAAAAATACAAAGATTAGCCGGGCATAGTGGTGCATGCCTGTAGTCCCAGCTACTCAGGAGGCTGAAGTAGGAGAATCTCTTGAACCCAGGAGGTGGAGGTTGCAGTGACTCAAGAGAGCACCACTGCACTCCAGTTTGGTGGCAGAGTGAGTACCTGTCTCCAAAAAAAAGGTCCTCATTGGCAGGAATAAGGAACATCTTGTTGTCACTTATCATGAAGGGACAGATGACCAAGGACCAATGGGTAAATGGTCACCTCACTTTAGTAGATTCTTATGGGGGAAGGGGTGACAGAGCCAATCAGGTGGATACTCCCTGACCCTGACAGCAATACTCATACCTAATGTCTTAATGCTTAGTCCCTTGGAATTTGGCTGTGATCCAGGGAAAAGTGTATGGCACTGGAGATTGTTTCTGTCTCCCAGTGGAGTAAGGACTCACAAGCTGAGAAAATAGGTTGAGTACAGAAAAATAAAGAGTGCCTTTTGCACACCTAAATTACGGAACAAGCATCGTATCGTCTTTTAGAAATTACCAATAATTGCCAGGCTTGGTGACTCATGCCTGTAGTCCCAGCACTTTGGGAGGACAGCTTGAGCCTGGGAGTTTGAGATCAGCCTAAGCAACGAAGTGAGGCCCCGTCTCTATAAAAAGTCAAAAATTAGCTGGGTGCGGTGTCACATGCCTATGATCCCAGCTACATAGGAGGCTGAGGTGGGAGGATCACTTGGGCCCAGAAGATTGAGGCTGCAAGGGAGGCAAGATTGCACCAGTGCACTCTGGCCTGGATGACAGAGTGAGACCCTGTGTCAAAAAAAAAAAAAGGAAAGGAATGACCAACAATCACAGAAATACAAATGACAACAAAATTCCATTTATTTTATGTAGCAGATTGACAAACATTAAATAGGTTGATAATTACCAGTCTGTGAAATTGCAGGGGAATGGGCATTCAAAAATGCTGTTGGTGGGAGAGTACACCAATATAAATGCTTCTGAGACTAGTTTGGCATCAACTCTAAAGAAATCAATAGACCCTCAAGATTAATATGTAAAGATTGCTCATTTCAGTGTTGCTTACAATAGTGAATAATTACAGTAATGTACATGTCTAACAATAAGGGATATATTAAGTTACAATAAATTATTAAAACAGAACAATATATAGCCATTAAAAGGACTGAGGTAATTCTATGCTTAGTAATATATCCAATGCTTATAATACACAGTTAAAGGGGAGAAAAGCAACTTTTCAAAAGGTGTGTATAGTGTGATCAAATTCTTGTAACTACATGCTTATACTTGCATAGAAAAATTCTGTGAGGATTTTCACCAGCGTGTTTACAGTGACAATCTTTGGTTCACATGATTATGAGTAACTTAAGTTCCAAGTCCATGTGACTGCTTTATATTTTCTTATCCTTTTTTTTTTTTTTTAAGACAGTTTCTTGCTCTGTTGCTCAGGCTATAGTGGATGCAATCATGGCTCACTGCAGCCTCAACTCCTGGGCTCAAGTGGGAGCCCAGCTAATTCTTTAAAAATTTTTGTAAAGACGAGGTCTCACATTGCCCAGGCTGGTCTCTAATTGCTGGCCTCAAGCAATCCTCCCTCCCACCGTAGTCTCACAAAGCACTGGGATTCCAGGCATGAGCTACCACACCTGGCTGCTTTGCATTTTCTAATTATCTTACAATCGACAGGAATTGCTTGTGTTACTCTTTTCTTTTATTTAAAAAATAAAATAGTTGAGGATGACTGAGTGATACCATGACCATGGATGAATGATGAGGGTGGGAAACAGAGAGACACCTCAGACTCAGATCCTAAGCTCCAAGACTGCCATTTGTCCTGCCTATATCACATAGGCATTTTACCCAACATTCCAGAAAATAACATAACTATAAAAATGACTGACTAGGCATGATGGCTTGCGCCTGTAATCCCAGCACTCTGAGAGGCGGAGGCGGAAGGATCACCTGAGGTTAGGAGTTTGAGATCAGCCTGGCCAACATGGTGAAACCCCATTTCTTTTTTCTTTTTCGTTTTCTTTTTTTTTTTTTCAGATGGAGTCCTGCTCTGTTGTCAGGCTGGAGGGCAGTGGCGCGATCTCGGCTCATTGCAACTTCCACCTCCCGGGTTCACGCCATTCTCCTGCCTCAGCCTCCCAAGTAGCTGGGATTACAGGTGTGCACCACCACACCCAGCTAATTTTTGTATTTTTTTTTTTTAGTAGAGACAGGGTTTCACCATAGTGGCCAGGATCTGCCCACCTCGGCCTCGCAAAGTGCTGGGATTACAGCCATGAGCCACCGCACCCAGCCAGTGAAACCCCATTTCTACTAAAAAAAAAAAAATTACCTGGGTGGGGTGGCAGGCATATGTGATTCCAGCTACTCGGGAGGCTGAGGCAGGAGAATCGCTTGAACTGGGGAGGCGGAGGTTACAGTGAACTGAGATTGTGCTACTGCACTCCAGCCTGGGCAACAGAGTGAGACTCTGTTTCAAAAAAAAAAGACTCAGCCATCTCTCTCAGAAGGTATCAGGAGACCTTGAGAATTAATACTTGAGCCAATATCTTAACATTTTTATTCCCATGCAAATGGCTCAAATACAGATAATGTATTTTCCTTTGCCTATGTTGCCTAGGAAACAAAAGCAGAGTGGCATTTCTTTAGGTGATTATTATCTGATCTCCTTCCAATATACTACAGCTATTCTCTATGCCACTGGTTCTCCTACTTTCGTTCAGAGCCAGCCCAGTTGGGGACTCTATGTGGTAGAGATTTTCAGAGCAGAGCTTGCTCCATTTCTAGTGCCCCCACTCCCCACCCCCAGAAAGGAGGGATGGAGCCTTGAAACCTCCTCCAAGTGATTATAATATGTCCCCACTAGACACGCCCAATCTGATCCATACTATTCCATTATTTAAAAAAAACAAAAAAACAAATTAAAAAACACATATTCCCTTTAAACATCCTTTTTCTTGGTTTGACATTTGTATGTTTCCTCGGGCTGCTATAACAAATTACCACAAACTTGGGGGCTTAAAACAACAAAGACTTATTCTCTCATAGTTCCAAGACCAGAAGTTCAAAATCAAGGTGTCAGGAGGACCAAACTCCTCTGACAGTCTAGGGGAGAGCCCTAACCTCTTTCAGCCTCTAGCAGCTCCCAGCTTTCCTCATATGACAGCATCACTCCAACTTGTGCCTCTGTCTTCATGCTGTGGCCACCAACCCTGTGTGTCTCTCTCTCTTTCTCTTATAAGGACACCAACCAGTCATTGGATGTAGGACCCATCCAACATTCAAGATACTCTCATATTGAGATCTTTAACTCACATCTGCAAAGAACTGACTTCTAAATAAGGTCACATTCACAGGTACTAGGGGTTAGGATTTGAACATATCTTTTTGGGGGATATAATTCAAGCTACTACAATATTACACCCATATGTGATTTACTTTTTAGGTAAGAAGCCAATTATAATCATAGCTAACATTTATTGAAAACTTAGCCAACATGCTAAGCATTTTATAAGCATTTTTTCAATTAAGTTAAAACATGTTTTTCCCCACCCCACCCACCTCCATATCCCCTCAAACACCCAAATATCCAGTTTCCATTACTTTGCCTTCTGGTAAACAGAATAGCATTTCAAAATTCCTGCCAGTGAATAAAGC
Source organism: Papio anubis (assembly GCF_008728515.1). Lineage (NCBI taxonomy): Eukaryota > Metazoa > Chordata > Mammalia > Primates > Cercopithecidae > Papio > Papio anubis. The sequence goes on from NC_044978.1 coordinate 145,193,611, forward strand.
AACAGCTTTCACAAGTGAAGAAGAATTGCTGCTCCGAGACAATCACTGGTTTGACCTGTTTGGTCACTTTTTGAGACTGTACAGCTAGACTTACCCAATTGGATGTAATACCAATAGGATCTGCAAAACTCAATACCTGATGCCAGGCTCTTTTTAAGGAATACAATCTCTGCCAGCTTCCAAGTTTATATCAAATGCCCATGTCAAGCAAGACCGTCATAAAGCATTCTGCTTCTTCCCACCTTTCTAGCATAAAAATTTTCAAACATAAAGTGAATTTTTAAAATTCTACAATTACTACCCATTTTCCCACTACCTAAATTCTACATTACCATTCTGTTATTCTTGCTTTATTCTATAATTATGTGTGCATCTATCCATGAATCCATCTTATTTTTTCCCCCTCTAAGTACTTCAGCATGCATATCATTAAACCAGACCAGAACACAGGCTCTTTGGAGGCAGGCAGATCCCCAAAGAGAGGAAAGAGGGAGGAGGTCAGCTGAGGACGCACTCTTCCTTCTTCCACACTTAATGGATTAACCCAGGAACTCCTTTTGCCATGAGAGAAGTAAGAAGTAGCAACAGAAGCCAGGAGTGGGACAGTGGGGATCTCTCTCCACAGGGAAACAGGAAGAAGAGGGGAATGTATTCCCATAAAAGGATACACTGAATAATGTAATCAATAAACATTTTCAATGACCAATACAACAAATTCTTGGCGGCCGGGCGTGGTGACTCACACCTGTAATCCCAGCACTTTGGGAAGCCAAGGCGGGCAGATCACGAGATCAGGAGATCGAGACCATCCTGGCTAACACACTGAAACTCCGTCTCTACTAAAAATACAAAAAAACAGCCAGGCGTGGTGGCGGGCGCCTGTAGCCCCAGCTACTCCGGAGGCTGAGGCAGGGGGATGGCATGAACCCAGGAGGCGGAGCTTGCAGTGAGCCAAGATCGCGCCACAGAACTCCAGCCTGGCTGGAGTTCTTGGCATACTCAACACTAACTGCTAAGCAATGATTTGGACTTCAGTAACTCTAGTATGTTCCATTTTCCACAATTCTCCTATGACTGTAACCATCTCTATTTCTCTTTCCTTTTATTTGCCTTTGCCCTCATTCTCTCGTACTCCAAAAGGACATTCTCCATGAATTTAATACTAGAGCCATATCACATTGAGAATTAATACTAGAGCCAATATCTTAACATTTTTAAACTCATGCAAATGGCTCAAATACAGATAATGTATTTTCTTTTGCCTATGTTGCCTAGGAAACAAAAATAGTGTGGCATTTCTTTAGGTGATTATTATCTGATCTCCATCCAATATACTGCAACTATTCTCTACACCACTGGCTCTCCTACTTTCGTTCAGAGCCAGCCCAGTTGGGGACTCCATGTGGTAGAGATTTTCAGAGCAGAGCATGAAAATCTTCGTGTGATATGGTTTGAATTTGTGCCTCTGCCGAAATCTTATGTTGAATTGGAATCTCCAATGTTGGAGGAGGGGTTTGGTGGGAGGTGATTGGATCATGGGAGCAGACTTCTCCCTTGCTGTTCTTGTGATAATGAGTGAGTTCTCACAAGATCTGCTTGTTTAAAAGTATGTAGCACCTCCCGCCTTCTCTCTCTTCCTCCTGCTCCAGCCATGTAAGACATGTCTGCTTCCCGTTTGCCTTGCCCCATGATTGTAAGTTTCCTGAGGCCTCCCCAGCCATGCTTTGTGTAGAGCCTGTGGAACTGTGAGCCAATTAAATGTCTTTTCTTTATAAATTACTGAGTCTCAAGTATTTTATAGGAGTGCAAGAATAGACTAATACACCATGCAAAGAGGAATGTGGTGGCCTGTGGTGACTGACTCACATCCCAAATCACTCCCGGATCCTTTGATCACTCCCTGATCGAAGAAGAAAAAGAATTATTTATTTCTATCCCCTGTCTGCAAAATTCCATGAAAGTTCTAAAATTAGTCCAGCTTGAGTCACATGTCTGTTCTGGACCAATCACTGAAGTTAAGAGGATAAGGAACAGTGATCAGCCCAACTTGGGTCATGAGTCAGCCCTGCAACCCCTGTACAAAAAGGGATAAGGTCTATTATAGAAAGAAGTTAGGGGTGCTGCGCTTCACTAGGAACACAGAGGAAATCCAATGTTCTCATTTATTCTATAACCCTTTTCTTCCAAGGTCCACCCCACTCATAAACTCTGTTAAAAGTTGAAACATCTATTGGTATTTTCTTTTCTTTGCTTTCTTTCTTTCTTTCTTTTTTTTTTTTTTTTTTAGGTAGGGTCTTTGTTGTTCTATCACCCAGGCTGGGGTGCTGGACTACAGTGGAGCAATCATAACTCACTGCAACCTCAAGCTCCTAGACTCAGGCGATCCTGCCTCAACCTTCTGAGTAGCTGGGACTGCAGTGCATGCCACGGTACCTGGCTAATTTCTTTTTAAGTTTTTGTAGAGATGGGATTTCAAGATGTTGACCAGGCCGGTCTCAAATGCGTGGCTTCAAGCTATCCTCCTGCCTCAGCCTTCCAAAGTGTTGGGATTACAGGCATGAGCCACTATGACCAGCTATGGATGTTATATAGAGAGACAACTCTCTAGCAAACAGGGTTGTTTGCAACAGAGTCTCACTCTGTTGCCTAGGCTGGAGCCTAGTGGCATGATCGTAGCTCACTGTAACCTGGAACTCCTGGGCTCAAGTGATCCCCCTGCCTCAGCCTCCCAAGTAGTTAGGAATTCAGGCACAAGCCATGGCACCAAGCTAAATTTTTTATCTTTTGTAGAGACAGGGTCTTGCTATGTTGCCCAAACTGGTCTGGAACTCCTGGTCTCAAGCGATCCTCCTACTCCCAAAGCACTGGGATTACAGGTGTGAGCCTATGCCCAGCCACAAATAGTTTTTATGACACTTTATGTGCAACATTTTTTTTTTAGAAAAAACACTTTTTTCATATTGTGACACTTTAGAGGCAAAGACCTGTTGAGATGATAAAAACTTTTAGTTCTTATATTATAACACTTAAGAGGCAATGACCTGTTTAGATTAAATGAGCAATTAACAAAAGGTTAACATGCTTTTATAGCAAGTTCTATTAACAGTTTTTATTAAGAATGATAATAAAATTCTTTGTTCTTAAAATTTTTGCTGAGTAAAATAGAAAATTTTAAGGTGAATCCAAATGCCTAAGGAACTTGGTATGAAGGGAAGAATAAACTGGTTAACCTCTATTTAACCTTTCCTAGCATGTTTATTTAAATGTTCTGCCAATGTTGATATGATTCACTCAAGAATGTAACCCAGGTTATGTACAGTTAGATATAATTTATTTACAAATCTGCAGAACTTCAGTTGCCTCTATAACAAACTTTAAGAAAATAAACTGAATGTGCAATGGCTTTAATCAAATAGTGTCAACATGTAAAAGTAAAAACAAAATTGAGACAATTCCAATCCTTAGCAACTTTGTTTTTCCAACTCAAGAATGTGCCCAGTAATCAAATAAAGAGATATCAGAGCAGACACTGATAACACACATCCAGTATCTCTTATATCAAAATCTCACCCATTTCTCCAACTTTAATATCAAGAAGCAACCCATTCCATCAAAGGCAAAATAAAACTCACCCAACACCATTTGATTTTGCAGAACCTACAATCTTGTGACAATGTTAGCAGAACTAAATTTCTAGAAGTATTTCTCTTTCCCAGCACATGGATTATAAAATCTCAGATACCCTGACTTCAGAGCTAAATCCCATAAGCAACTGGAACTTGGGGAGAAATGCACTTTAAAATATAGTTAGGCCAGGTGCAGTGGCTCACACCTGTAATCCTAACACTTTGGGAGGCTGAGGCAGGCAGATCACCCTGAGCTCAGGAATTCGAGACCAGCCTGGGCAACATGGTGAAACCCCGTCTCTACCAAAAATACAAAAAAAAAAAAAAAAATTAGCTGGGCGTGGTGGTGGATGCCTGTACTCTCAGCTACTCGGGAGGCTGAGGCAGGAGAATTGCTTGAACCCAGGAGGTGGAGGTTGCGGTGAGCTGAGATCATGCCACTGCACTCCAGCCTGGGCTACAGAGTGAGACCCTGTCTCAAAAAAAAAAAAAAAAAGTAATCAGGACCAGGTACAGTGGCTCACACCTGTAATCCCAGTGCCAGGTACAGTGGCTCACACCTGTAATCCCAGCACTTGGGGAGGTAAGATGGGAGGATAGCTTGAGCCCAGGGTTCAAGACCAGCCTGGGAAACACAGTGACACTTTATCTTTACATAAAAAACATTAAAAAAATTAGTGGGTTCTGGTGGCCTGAACCTGTAGTCCCAGCTATTTGGGAGGCTGAGGTGGGAGGATTGCTTGAGCCCAGGAGTTCAAGGTTGCAGTGAGCTACCACTGGTGCACTTCATAATGTAAAGCCCAAAGAGTAGTAATGGGTTCAATATATCTCTAATTGGCCTTAATTACAGCCTATATGTCTTCATCAGACTAACGCTGTCATATAACACTTTTACCTTGAACCCAACCAAAGAGACTGGGTCCTGCATAGTCATCACTCAGCATTCAAGAAATTACTTCCCCAAATAATTCCTTCTTCTCTTACTTCCTCCACTTCAATTCCCTTGAGTATACTAGAACACATCATGCCACTGTGCTCCAGCCTGGGTGACAGAGAAAGACCTCGGCTCAAAAAAAAAGGGGGTGGGTAATCAAGGGTGGAAATGAACTATCAAATGACTCCCCCATAATACCTCTTCAGATACTGAAGAGCTGTCAAATAAACTCTGGCTTGATCCTAAACCAAATGCCCTTGAGGCTACCCAACCAAATGCCAGGGTCCCCCATAGCACTGTGATGTGACCCTATTTTGGACTCTTCCAATGCATGTTCTGCTCCTGCTTTGCTGACAGCCTTTCTGCCATGGGAAATCTTGCCTAGTGGTCCTAAAAGCCTGGGTAAAGTTTCCCCACAATGGAATTAGCCCCCTATTCTGGATCCCCTTGAAGAGAGGACAATCAAGTTGGACAGCTGAAACATAACAGGAAAGCAGTTCCTCTAGGTTCCTGTACCAGGAAATAGCTCCTAGTGCCAAGATAACTCCAGTGCCAAGACCCCAATCATATGGAGGTTGACATGCTGTGTTTCATCTCACTGCTACTGAAGGAATAATGCTTTACAAAAAGGCATGATGTCGAAAGTACATCCTGTTCGGCATAGAGCCTTGAGCAAACACAGAAACCTTTGTCCCTGCTTGTATCATATGGTGGATAAAGACTTCCAGTCATAATTCTCTTCTCATTTTGGACATGAAAATCAACCCCCCCAAAAAAAAACCCAGAAAAATAAATGCAAGACATTTGAACACTGGAACCACTGAGCCAGACCAGAGGTCAATCTTTTGTGCTTGTGAGTGGAAACTAATGAATGTTTTAAGGAATGGTGTAATTGAGCTTCATAATGTAAAGCCCAAAGAGTAGCAATGGGCCCAATATATCTCTAATGGGCCTTAATTACAGCCTATATGTCCTCATAAGACTAACTTTGTCATACAACACTTCTACCTTTAACCTAACCAAAGAGACTGGATCCTGCCTAGTCAGCACTCAGCATTCAAGAAATTACCTCCCAGAATTCCTGCTTCTCTTACTTCCTCCCCTTCAATTCCCTTGAGATGTGAATTCCCACAATTTTTGGTATAGCCCCTCTATTTTAATGCACTGAGAAATGCCTCTTCTGGATTCTAGCCCAAAGTTCCATTTCTTGGTCTATAAACTCCTATGTCCCTCTGACAGTTCTTTGTCACAAATAGGTCATTGGGAGCCACCTACTATGTTAGCATTGTCACTTTACTCAGGAAGGTCACACCAAGTATGGCGGAGCCTTCCAAAAATATTCTTTGATGGGTAAAGCATATACTTAGGTTAACTGCTCACCCTTTATATCACTTTTCTTAATTGCAGGAAACTATTCAGTTAAGGCATCTAAGCCAGTAACTTTCAAACTTGGCTACACATTGGCATCAACTGGGAAGTTTTAAAGACCTATTTATGCCTGCGTTTTACACCCAGAGTCTGGCTTAATGAATATAGGGTGGAACAGAGATTCTTCAAAAATTACAAGATTGAGAATTCCTAGTTTGGAACAAACATTTCAGTTCAAGCCAATTTAGCCCTTCTCCACATTCATCTTTACAGGCCAAAAAGTTTAAATCTTTTTAGTATGAATTCTTACAGAATCCTTCCATCCTCTTGATTATTTTAACTGCTACTTTCAACTCACTAAACTTTGTGACGTTAATGTGGACAGGTGAAATAAGTAATTGTTACCATTTGCAGACCACAGCAGCTAGAAGTCAAATGAATGGAAATGATCATATTGAAGCTTCTCAAAGGAAGGGATATACCTTATTCATCTTTGTCTTTCCACAGTATCCTACTATGGTACTGATACAGAAAGTAGAAATTATTTAGGCAGATAGTAAGGGCAACAGAGTCCTCAGCAGAATTTCCATTTTAACAAAAAGCAGCCCCCAAATCATTTCTTTTCTAACAAAGAGCAGCCTGAAAAACCGAGCTGCAGACATAGATAAGCAAGCTGGAAGCTTGCACTGGTGAATGCCAGCAGCTGTGCCAATAGAAAAGGGCTATCTGAGGGTCAGCCATGTTCAACATGGAGGCTCCATCTTCTCTTTTCTTTGTCACCATATGTATAGTAAAGGAACAGGTAACATGGCACCTGCCAGGTAGAGAACCCATCTGCATAATAAAAGATTAGGATGGGGGTAGCCAGTTTCTCATGCACTATGCAAATGGCACACCTAGCCCTAACCAGTTTTTCCCATGCTATGCAAATGGCACACCCGGTTCAACCAATCTTTCACACCCTATGTAAATGAAACACCACCTCCTCAAGCTCATCTGTAAAACTTCTTGCACTTCACTGCGGACTGGAAGGCCTGCTCAAGACCCTTCTCTCTGCAGGAGAGAGCTTTTCTCTTTCTTTTGTCTATTAAGCTTCCGCTCTTAATCTCACTCCTTGTGTGTCCACGTCCCTAATTTCCTTGGGGTGGGACAATGAACCTTGGATATTAACCCAGACAAATGATACTGCTTCAGTAGTTTGATCAAAGTAGGCACCTAATACATATTTAGGAGGAAAAGTAAGATAACCTGTATGTAATGTCTGCTTCAAATTTTTGAAATATCTGGGCTGGGCACAGTGGCTCACACCTGTAATCCCAGCATTTTGGGAGGCCAGGGTGCATGAATCACTTTAGCTCAGGAGTTTGAAACCAGCCTGGGCAACATGGCAAAACCCCATTTCTACCAAATATTTAAAAAATTAGTGGTGCACAGTGCACATGCCTGTAGTCACAACTACTCAGGAGGCTGAAGTGAGAGAATTGCTTGAGCTCTGGAGACAAGGGTTGCAATGAGCTGAGATGGCACCACTCACTGTACTCTAGCCTGGGTGACAGAGTAAGACTCCATCTCCAAAAACTAAATAAATTTAAAATGATTAAAAATAAAATAAAAATATCTGCAATACATAAGATGTGCATGTAGTTGAATAATAGTTTAGGGGGAGGAAGCAACCAGTATTTTTTCAATTGATTCATTTTTTTAGCAGCTTTATTGGAATATAAGTCATATGTGATACAACTCACCAAGTTAAAATATACAACTCATTGGTTTTAGTATATTCACAAAGTTGTCCAACCATCTCCACAATCAATTTCAGAATATTCATCACCTGAAAGGAAACCCCATACCCAGTAACAGTCACTCATATTCCTCCCCCAAGCCCTAGGCAACCACTATTTTATGTCTCTATGAATTTGTCTATTCTGGACATTCATATATACAAAGTTATACAATATAAGGTCTTATGCATCAGGCTTCTTTCACTTCCCATAATGCCTTCAAGATTCATCCAATGTTGTCTCATGTACCAGCACTTCATTAATTTTTATCACCAAATAATATTTCATTATATGAATATAAAGCATTTTATCCATTCATTAGTTGATGGACATTTGGGCTACAATGAATAATGCTGCTATGAACATTTGTTTTTATGTGGACATATATTTCTATTTCTACTGGGGTAGAATTGCTGGGTCATATGGCAACTCTATGTTTAATCTTTTGAGAAATTGCCAAACCATTTTCCACATTTGCTGCACCATTTCACATTGCCACAATCTGCCCTATCCTCCTCCTCTCCCCGGTTCAAACACTTAGGTCTCTCTTTTCCCATTGCCTCAGGAGAAGGATGTGACTGGCTGAAAGAAGAAAAAAAGAGTGTTTCTGACTTTCATTTCTAAAAGCCTTAGGAAACCAGTGAATACTGGCAGAATTTAAAAAAAAAGGAAAAAGGAATTACAGAGAGAGGACTTCCCTCATTCCACTCCACCCTAATCTTCAACACAAAGAAAAATTCTTTCCAGGGCTGAGAAGAGAACAAGAGACCAGAGAGAAGAGATAAGAAGGCAGTTGTTAGGGGGTCCCAAGGAGGTTGCTGAATGGACAACATGCTTTCCTTATTTAGTAGACTTCCAAAGCTCACGGAGGAAATTGCTGCATAGGACATCTAGGCTCCTGGGTCTTTAGAGTCTTGCAGACATTTCCTCATCCCAGCATGGCAAGAAGAGCAGATGCTTCAGTGCACTCTAAGCTAACACAGAAGGGCCAGATTGGCAATGAAAAAAGAAAAATAGCTCAGGCTGTCTGAGCTATATGGAGGTATGCAGGCCCAGAGAGACATGAGTATGAAACTTCAATCATTCCCCCCAAAATGCCCCTCTACCTATCCCATACCTGGGGGCAACTATTTGAATTCATCCCCAACTACCTGCCTTGCCCATTATCCTCATGGTCCTGGAATTTATGAGACAAAGAACAATGGATAACCAATAGCTTGCATAATTCTAATGTAACTTCTTGGTAAACAACTCAACAACTGCTGCTTCTTTCCCTTTAAAAATCCATTTGTAACTACTGCCAATCAGAGTATATATTCAGAGCAACTTGAATCGGTGCTTCTTGGTTGCAACTCTCAAGCTTGGCCCAAATTAACTCTACTTATATTAATTTTGCCTCAGCTTCTTCCTTTTGAAACTGCCTTTGCAAAATTATGACAGTAAGAGAAATCTGGCCTTGACTCCATCTTGCTTCTGACCTCCAAGCTGTCTTTGATCATTGCTGGCTATAGGCCATGCTAACTTTAGGAGAAATATAGTTTATAGTTCAACCTGAAAGTAAGAATAATAGTCCCTCCCTAAAACTAATCCCCTCCTTGCTCAGGGACCAAAAGCCACCTTTGTAAGACTAAAGAAAGGCCACAAGATTAGGATTATGGGAGGGGCCTGGCTCAAATGTAGGCATAGTTTCTGTAATCCCTTGCTGCTCAGGGGTCATATGGCCAGAGGTCACAAGACTTGTGACTTTCCCAATTGCCCTTACAGATAAATAACATCACTATTATAGAACGTAAGGATTGGTTTTTTTGAGATGTTTTTCAGACTGACCCCCACCCAGACTTGGAACTCATGACTCAATTAATCCTATGGCCCCACGCAGAGGTGGACACAGTGCATGAGGACAGTTTTCCACATCCTATGATTTCATCCTAAACCAATCAGTAGCACCCATTTCTTAGCCTCCTGCCCACAAGATTGTCCATAAAAACCCTAACCTCCAAGCCATCAGGGAGACTGATTTGAGTGATAACTCCAGTTCTCCTACACAGGCCGGTCTCGTGTCAATTATGTTCTTTCTCTACTGCAATGCCCTGGTTTCAGTAAATTAACTTTGCCTTTGCAGTGGGCAGGAAGAACTCACCAGGCAATTATGCTTTAGGTTGATAGCAGGATTGAAGGACACATCAGTGACAATATACAGAGATGGAGGACCTGGGATCTATACTCGAACACCTTGGATCTACATAAACCTCCCGGAATTTAGATTTAATCTCAGGGGAAAGAGGTGGTAAGGGAAGCCCAAACTGATTAAGATTAATTTTCTACCAGTCTAGAAAAATACAGGTTCAAAATTCAGTTGTGTTTCTTGTTTGTTTTTTTGTTGTTGTTTTTTTGAGGCGGAGTTTCACTCTGTCACCCAGGTGGGAGTGCAGTGTCACAATCTCAGCTCACTGCAACTTCTGCCTCCCAGGTTCAAGTGATTCTCCTGCCTCAGCCTCCCAAGTAGCTGGGACTACAGGCACGCGCCACCAAGCTCAGCTAATTTTTGTATTTTTAGTAGAGACAGGGTTTTGCCATGTTGGTCAGGCTGGTCTCAAACTCCTGACCTCGTGATCCACCCACCTTAGCCTCCCAAAGTGCTGGGATTACAGGTATGAGCCACCACACCCAGCCTCAGTTGTGTTTTTGATATCAAACTAGGTTTATTCTGCCCACACTCGGCAAGTCAATCACTGTGATGATGGGTTTTGCAAAAGAAACAGTTTACTCACAAGGCAGCCAGGGAAGGAGGTGGGAGAACCTTCCCCAATTCACCTCCCCAAAGATGAGGTTTTAGGGATGTTTATGGGATAGAGGAGCAAGGTGGTCTGAGGCGAGGGGAAGGGCAAGTAAGGATTAGGAAAAGTGAGTTAATCCATAATCTGTGCACGCATAGTCTAGCTTCATGACTCTTCATAGAACACAGGTTCAGAAAGTGGCAGTGTCAGCATGATCTGCGGGTAGAATTTTTGGCCCTCTAATGTCAAAATGTCACCTCTCAGGCATTCTCCCAGACCCAGTTGAAGGGTTGGTGGTCTTAACCAGCTTGAACTGGACAAGACCTGCCCCTTCGCTCCTGAAAAATAACCTTAAGCAACTGTTACTCTGGTGACCCACAGTCAGAGATGTTATCTATAAGGAAGCTAGTAGGAGTTTAGTTCTGTATTATTTGGCTTTATGACTTGCTAGTGGGAGTTTTTAGATCAACTAGAAGTAAGTGATTAAAAGCAAGCAGGGCAGGTTAAGTGTGGTGGGCTTAATCAGGTTAACCCTCAGTTTCATTTTGGCAAAGTGAAGAAAATCGTATTTTTGAGGTACACACTGAGATTAGTATCTGTCACATAAAATTAGAAAAAAGACTAAAGAAATCAAATGTTCAATAAATATATGAAAAGACACACTCACTGCTGAAAGTACCATGTGCAGTAAGCATATGGAACAAGAGGAATGTTTCTAAACTGCTGGTAGAGCAATCAGTGGGAACCACCATTTTGGAGAGCAAGATAGCAGTACTTCGTAAAATTGAACAGCGGTAGACCAGCAACTGCATTTCTAGGTATACACTCTGGAGAACTCTGGCATAAGGATGCCAAGAGATATGCAAAAGAATGTTCACTGTAATACTTGTAATGTTATGTAATGGTAAAAATAAACTTAAAACAAGCTAAGAGTTCATCAACAGGGGAATACATGGATAAATTGTCCCATATGCATTCAAGGAAATTCTATGCAGCCTTGCCTCAAAAAATGTGATGCCCAACCAGCAGTGTTGACTTCAGTTGAGAACTTCAGATATATCAAATCAGAATCCGTACTTGAACAAGATCCTCTAGTGATTCATGTGCCAATTAAGGTTCAAGAAGGGCTGTTCTTACAATTAAATGAATGAACTAGGGTTCCTTGTGTCAACTTGGGTAACTCTTAAAAATATAATTTCAGAGAAAAAAATACAAGCTGCCAAAGCTTAGTACAGTATTATTGAGACAAGATAGATAGTCAAGGAAATAACCATGTCCTTGGGACATGGAAACCGCACCGTCGACACATGATCTGGTAACCACGTCTGTTACCGTGTCTGTTATGTGCGACACGGCAACTGCACCAGCAACATAACAAACCCCAGCACTCACATTGTAATCAAGCCCATCCAAGCAGAACTATCTTCAGGGACTTTCCCCTGTAGAAAGCATGTGCATTTTAATTTTACTTGTCCTCAGATTGACCCTTTGCTCACCATAATAGTAAAAAAACACATCCCTGGATGGAGATTTAAGATGCTAATGAGACATGTGATATATGAACAAGCATGTACAGCTACTGAGAATACCCAGAAGACCACCTATAATATACTTACTAGCAACATCCTTTCCCACCCATTATGAATAATTATGTGATATGGTTTGGCTCTATGTCCCCACCCAAATCTTATGTTGAATTGTAATCCCCAGTGTTGGGGGAGGGACCAGGTGGGAGGTGATTGGATCATGAGGGCAGATTTCCTCCTTGCTGTTCTCTTGATAGTGAGTGAGTTCTCATGAGATCCAATGGTTTAAAAGTGTGTGGCACTTCCCCCTTCTCTCTCTCTTGCCACCATGTGAAGAAGATGCTTGCTTCCCCTTCACCTTCTGCCATGATTATAAGTTTCCTGAGGCCTCCCAGTCATGCTTACTGTGAAGCATGTGGAACTGTGAGTCAATTAAACCTTTTTTATTCATAAATTACCCAGTCTCAGGTAGTTCTTTATAGCAGTGTAAGAATGGACTATTACAGAAAATTGGTACCAAGAGTAGAGTATTGCTATAAAGATACCCAAAAATGTGGAAGCAACTTTGGAACTGGGTAATTGGTAGAGGCTGGAACAGTTTAGAGGGCTCAGAAGAAGACAGGAAGATGACGGAAGATTTAGAACTTCCTAGAGACTTGTTGAATGGTTGTGACCAAAACTCTGATAGTGATATGGACAATGAAGTCCAGGCTGAGGTGCTTTCAGATAGAGAGGAGGAACTTACTGGGAAGTGGAGTAAAGGTCAGTCTTGCTATGCTTTGGGAAAGAGACACAGCTTTTTCTCCCTGCCCTAGAGATCTGTGGAACTTTGAACTTGAGAGAGATGATTTAGGGTATCTGGCAGAAGAAATTTCTAAGTAGCAAGGCATTCAAAATGAGACCTGGCTATTTCTAAAAGTGTACACTCATATGTGTGAACAAAGAGATTATCTGAAACTGAAACTTATGTTTAAAAGAGAAGCAGAGCAAAAAGGTTTGGAAAATTTGCAGCCTGGTTGTGTGGTAGAAAAGAAAAAAACATTTTCTGGGGAGAAATTTAAGCCTGCTACAGAAATTTCCATAAGTAAAGAGGAATTGAATGTTAATAGCCAAGACAATGGAGAAAATGTCTCCAGGATATGTCAGAGACCTTTGTGGCAGCCTTTCCCATCACAGGCCCAAAATGGACATGTATTATTAAGTGAAAAAAATAAACCTCTACTATTTTAAGCCACTGAGATTGTGGGGTTGTTTGTTACAGCAGCATAACCTAGCATCTCCTGACTGATACAGAGGGAAATCCTGAGATAAAGTTATTTCTTCTTTTGACACGGTCACAACCAGCACCACCTTCAGATAAAGTTATACCATTCCCCTCCACAACCTGGCTAACTTAGCAAAAAAGCAAAATAAAACAGAAAAAAAGCAAAAAGAACACAGAATCCCCAGAGGCTTTATTAATGGAGGTATCACTATATGCCTCTGATGAAGGAGCCTACATGGTCCTCCCACAAGCATTGAGTCTGGTTCTAAGGTATCATCTGAGGCCCAATCTCTGGGCAGCTCTGAAGCTGAGAACACACTGCTCAAGAAAAGATGCTGTTTTTCTTCTTGTTTCCAGGTCAAAGATTGAGTTCCCAGAAGTGAATTAACAAGTTAATGTTTAAGATCTGTTAGTACTCAGAAGCTTTCAAAATCTTTTTCACAGTATTTACCACTGACTCGTTATTTCATACCTGTATATTTTCTTATAAATGTGTTTGTTCTTCTGAGTAATAAAAAGGAAAAAACTGCCTAATGCAGCCAGGTGATCTCTAGAAGGGGATTAAGTGCTAAAATTTTTTTTTGTTTGTTTTAGAGACAGGGTCCCAAACTCTATGACCTAGGCTGGAGTGCAGTGGCATGACATAGCTCACTGTAGCCTCAAACTCCTGAGTACAAGTGATCTTCTCATCTCAGCCTCCCAAATAGCTAGGACTATAGGTACACACTACCATGCCTAGCTAATTTTGTTTTTATTTTTAGTAGAGACAGGTCTCTCTATATTGCCCAGGCTGGTCTCAAACTCCTGGCCTCAAGGGATCCTCCTACCTTGGCTTCTGAAAGCACTGGGATTACAGGTGTAAACCTCTGTGCCTTGCCTAACTATTACAACTTTGACCTAATTCTTACAGACATTCTTTTTAGTTGCCTTGTGCAAAGTACTTTATTTCAAGTGCTGGGAAGAATACCTAGAGAATTGCTCATCTCATCAACTAAGGCTTTCCTCTCAGTGTGAAGCTCTTTTACCTCAGCCTTTATGTGGTTTTATTTCTGAGATAAGATCTCTTAAACTCTTGATTGATTGCTGAGAATATTTCAACTTTATTTATTCAGTGTACTGATCCAATAAATATTTAAACTTTATCCAGTGGACTGAGTAAATTTATTTAATCAATTAAAAACTTAATTTGTTTTCAACTGATTAAGGAGACATTCAGAAGATCAAAAATGCTATTCATCAAAGAGCATCCATCTGTAACAAGAGAAATATTCTGAAGTTGGTGTTCAGATGTTGATGTAGAGGTAGTGTAAGTAGTCTACAGACTTTTGGAAACTCAGTTTGAATAGCTACTTCAAGAGAAAAGAGAGGCACCTCCATGAGGTTGTCAGCATGCCCGGTTGTCACAAGCTGGACAACTGAAAAAATACTTGAAATCTAAGAGGGTCTTTCCACTGCCTCCCCAGCTCCCTTCAGCCAGGTAACTCCACTCTACCTTCTGGTCTCAGGTTAAGTGTTGCTGCCACCACAAATTATCCCTGGCCCCCTAATTAAGTTGGGCCCCTCATATACTCTCATATACAACTCCATATTTCCTTCTTAGCTATCACAATTATTAGTAAATAACCATTTCTGTAATAATTTATTTGCATTCACCTCCAATAAATCATGAACTCTATGACACCAGTGATTTTATCTGTATTGCATGCCGCTCTTCCGGCTCCCAATTGATTCATTCAACAAATATTTATCAAGTGTCTCTTACGTGCCAGACTCCATGCCAGGTATCTGGGACAACATGGTGAAAAAAACAGACCAAGATTCCTGCCCTGATGAAACTTAACATTCAAAAGAGGAACTCAAACGATAAACGATCACCTAATCAATTAAATAGTATATTAAAAGGTAAACATCGCTGTGAAGAATAAAAGGTAGAACAGTGTAAGAAAGGGAAGCTGGTTGCAGAGGTAAATAGGGTGGTGAGGTTAAGCCCTATCGAGAAGGTGAGAGGTAAGCAAAGTTTGAAGATGAGGAAGTTAACTCAGCAGACAACTGGGTAAGAAAGTTCCAGGCTGCAGCAGATTCTTTAAGACAGAGGAGTACCTGGTTGTTTTAAGAAGATCAGTGGGGTCAGTGTGGTTGGAGAGGTATAAGCAAGAGAGTAGTAGAAGATAAGATCAGAGATGCTCAGTAAATATTTGTTGAGTGAATGGATGAAAAAAACAAATATTTTCAATTTTTACTACTACAAAGAATGTTCCCATGCCTTGCATATTTTCTCATAGGTGAGAAAACAAGTCTCTAGATTAATCCAGTCCACAAACTGTAATCTCATCTATATTAAGTGGCAACTCTACAAAGCATTGTGTCCTTTTATTGCTAAAGAGGAAGGATTTCCTGGCTGGGTCAAGTGATGGCCGTGTGTCCTCTTAACCCTAAGTCGTTGAACTGCTCTTAGCCTGGATTCACACAACAGAGCCTGAAGCTGAGGCGATAAAGGAGATCCTGTGGCTCCAGACACAAGCCTGTGGTGCTGACAGGCCACTCCACCTTCAAGGCTGACGTGATGGGAACCAAAGTGCAGGCAGAGGGACAAGAAAGCGTTCAAAGAGGCTGAGAAGCACTATCTCACTCAGCACATTGAGCAGAGAGAGCTGGGAAGAAAAATGGGCTCTTTGTGGACAAATGGCTACCCCACCCCCACCCCCAACATTGAAACTCACTCCCCAGAAGGGGTCTGAAATCTACACACGCTAATGGTATATGTCAGTAGTTTCCAAATACCGCTGCAGGACCAGCTGTCAGATGCTTGGCCAACTCTTCTGTCAGAACTTCCTGAGAAGACTTCTCTTTTTCTTTTTTATTTATTTAAAAAATTTTTTTCTTACTCAGACAGATGGAGAGAAGCCTTCTCAAACTGCAGAGTCTGGAAGCCCACCTCTGGAGAGTCTGAATCAGTGATCTGGGCAGACTCAGGAATTCTTATTTTTCACAGCTCCTCATGAAATTCTAACAAGCAGCCAAGTTTGGGAACCACTGCTTTACTGTGCTGCCAGTGTGCCTGCATTTGATAGGAAAGAAACATCTTTCACTAGTGGCATAGGCTTCCTTTGGAGTTATTTCAGGGATTAGTGGTCACATTGTGTTGCGGTACCAAGGGCAGGGGGACCTGCCAGAATTTCTGAAATCACAGGCTAGAAAGGACCATCTTCACAGAGTTTATACCCCTTGGGACAGGGATGGGAGAATTTGACCCTCTTCTCAGGTTTCTCCTCACCCCCACCAGCAAGTTCTTCCAATGGAGTCACCAGTTTGAAAGCAGCTAGAGATTTTTGTACATATTAATGAATTATAATAGAGAGAAGTATAAGAATCTTAGAATTTCTATAAATATTCTAGGAAGGGTTGTGAGAAAGATAGCTGTGGAAACCATCACAAAATGGCTCCCAAAGATCCCTACCAGCTCGTCTTCATGCCCTTGGGTAGTTCCCTTTCACTGCACTAGGGTTGATCTCTGTGGTCAGTGGAATATAGCAGAAGTGATGGTATGTCGCTTCCACAATTAGGTAATTTAAAAACACAATGTCTTTCATCTTGCACTGTCTTTCCCCCTCTGCTCACTCACTCTGGAAAAAGCCAGCTGTCATGTTGTGAGGACACTCAGGTGCTATATGGAGAGGGCCATGTAATGAGAAACTGAAGACCCGCTGACAGCTAGCAAGGAGCTAGAGCCTGTCAACAGTACAAATGAGCTGGAACGTGGATCCCCCAGTCCCAGTCAAACTTTCAGATGACTGTAGCCCCAGCCAACAGTTAGACTGCAACCTCATGAGAGACACTGAGTGATAATAAATGTTTGTTGTTTTAAGCTGCTAAGTTTCAGAATAATTGTTTTGCCGCAGTAGGTAATACAATGGTGAGTTCAACAGTTCGTTGGAGAATAATTCATTACCATCCCAATCTACACTTTTCTCTCCAACTAAGCCATATGGCACTTTAACAAACTTTTATTGAAATATAGCACAGAGATATAGATGTAGATATACAGAAAGTGTACAAATCTTAAATGAATACATTCCTTTATACGACACCCAGATCAGGAAATAAAATATCACCAGGATCCCAGAAGCACCCTCATGCCCCTTTTCAGTTACTAGCCACCTCCTCCTTAAATATAACAAGTATTGCCATACAGTAGTTTTGCCTGCTTTTAAACTTTATATAAATTAAATCATACCAATCCTACTGCATATACTCTTTTGTGTCTGGCTTCTTGACCTCATCATGTCTGTGAGATTCATCCATGTTGCTTTGTGCTTTAAAAGTATCTGTTGAATTGTCTTACTGATTTGTAGTAGTTATGTATTCTAGAGACCAGTTCTTTGTCAGATGTGTGAGATACAAATTTCTCCCATGTTACGGTTTGTTTGTTTGTTTGTTTGTTTGTTTGAGACAAAGTCTCACTCTGTCACCCAGGCTGGAGTGCAGTGGCACAATCTTGGCTCGCTTGCCTCCTGGGTTCAAGCAATTCTCCTACTTCAGCTTCCCGAGCAGCTAAGATTATAGATGTATGCCAACATACCCAGCTAATTTTTGTATTTTCAGTAGAGATGGGGTTTCACCACGTTGGCCAGTCTTGTGTTGAACTCCTGGTTGAGTTCAGGAGATTTGCCTACCAGGTGATCTGCCTGCCCCAGCCTCCCAAAGTGCTGGGATTACAGGTGAGAGCCACTGCGCCTGGCCAGTTTTTTCATTCTCTTAATGGGATCTTTTTAAAAAGGAAGTTGTTAGTTTTAATTTAGTCCAATTTATGACTTATTTTCTTTGCGGTTTATACTTTCTGCATCCTGTTTGAAAAATAATTGCCTTCACCAACGTCATAAAGATATCCTTGTTTTCTTTCAGAAGCTTTGTTTCATACAGTACATATGGAATTGATTTTTGTATATCATGTAGTATAGAAGTTGTGGTTCATTTTTCCTATGTGGGTATCCAATTGATTTATTGCTATTTATGAAGATCATTCTTTTTCTTGTGTTTTATTGTCCCTTTGTCATAACCCTAGTGACTGCATATTGTCTGTTTCTGGACTGTTTATAAAGCTACCTTTGCAAAATTATGACAGTAAGAGAAATCTAACATAGTTGACTCCATCTTGCTTCTGACCTCCAAGCTGTCCTTGGTCATTCCTAGGCACAGGCCAAGCTAACTTGGGGAGGAATATAGTTGATAGCTGAACTTTGAAGCAAGGATGATAAAGTCCCTCCCTTAAACCAAACCCCTCCTAGTTGAGGGACTAAAACCACTTTTGTGAGACTAATGGAAGTCCACAATATTAGGATTATGAGAGAGGCCTGAATTTTGCTAAAATATAGTTGTAGTTTTATAATCCCTTACTGCTCAGGAGTCATGTGGCCAGAGGCCATAGAATATGTGACTTTCCCAATTTCTCCTATAGATAACATCACTATTGTAGAACCTAAGATTGGCCTTTTGAGATTTTTTTTCAGACTTTCTGGCCACCAGCTGATCCCACCTGGACCTGTGACTCATGACTTAACTGACCCTGCAGGCCCACCCAGAGGTGCACTTAGCACAAAATGACTGCTTTCCACAACCCTATGATTTCATCCCCAGCTATTCAGCAGCCTCCATTCCCTACCCACCTGCCCACCAAGTTGTCCACAAAAACCCTAGCCTCTGAGTTTTTGGCAAGACTGATTTGAGTAATAACTTCGTCTCCCATGTGGCCAGGCTTATGTCAATTAAACTCTTTTCTTTTTTCTTTTGCTGGAATACCATGGTCTCAGTGAACTGGTTTTGTCTCTGCAGGAGGCAAGAAAACCTGTTGGGCAATTACATCTAGTCTTCATTTTTAAAATACCAAGTTCATCAATCCATAAATATAACATATTTCTCTATTTATTTAGGTCTTTTTAAAAATTTCTTATAAAAAATAAAGGGGGGACACGTGCAGAACGTGCAGGTTTGTTACATAGGTATATGTGTGCCACGGTGGTTTGCTGCACCTATTGACCCGTCCTCTAAGTTCCCTCCCCTCAGCCCGCACTCACCAACAGGCCCTGGTGTGTGTTGTTCTCTTCTCTGTGTCTATGTGTTCTTATTGTTCAATTCCCACTTATGAGTGAGAACATGCAGGTTTTGGTTTTCTGTTCCTGTGTTGGTTTGCGGAGGATAATGGCTTCCAGCTTTATCCATGTCCCTGTAAAGGATATAATCTCACTCCTTTGTATGGCTGCATAGTATTCTGTGGTGTATATGTACTGCATTTTCTTTATCCAGTCTATCATTGATGGGCAGTTGGGTTGGTTCCATGTCTTTGCTATTGTGAATAGTGCTGCAATAAACATACATGTACATGTGTCTTTATAGAATGATTTATATTCCTTTGGGTATACACCCAGTAATGGGATTGCTGGGTCAAATGGTGTTCCTGGTTCTAGATCCTTGAGGAATCACCGTACTGTCTTCTACAATGGTTTAACTAATTTACATTTCCGCCAGCAATGTAAAAAGCATTCCCATTTCTCCACAGCCTCACCAGCAACTATTGTTTTCTGACTTTTTAATAATAACCATTCAGACTGGCCTGAGATGGCATCTCATTGTGGTTTTGATTTGCATTTCTCTGATGATCAGTAATGTTGAGCTTTTTTTCATATGTTTTTGGCTATATAAAATTTTTTTTTTTAAGGTGTCTCACTCTGTTGCCCAGGCTGGAGTACAGTGGTACACTCTCGACTCACTGCAACCTCCACCTCCTGGGTTCAAACAATTCTCCTGCCTCAGCCTCCTGAGTAGCTGGGATTACAGGTGCCAGCCACCATGCCCGGCTAATTTTTGTATTTTTAGTAGGGACAAGGTTTCACTATGTTGGCCAGGCTGGTCTCAAACTCCTCACTTCAAGCGATCCGCCCACCTTGGCCTCCCAAAGTGCTGGGATTACAGGCATGAACCACCGCACCCAGCCTAAATGTCTTCTTTAGAAGTGTCTATTCATATCCTTTGCCCACTTTTTAATAGGGTTGTTTTCTCTTGTAAATTTGTTTAGGTTCCTTGTAAATTCTGGGTATTAGACATTTTTCAGATGGGTAGATTGCAAAAATTTTCTCCCATTCTGTAGGTTACCTTTTCATTCTGATGATAGTTTCTTTTGTTGTACAGAAGTTATTTAATTAGATCCTATTTGTCAATTTTGGCTTCTGTTGCAATTGCTTTTGGCATTTTTGTCATAAAGTCTTTGCCCATACCTATGTCCTGAATAGTACTGCCTAGGTTTTCTTCTAGGGTTTTTATGGTTTGGGGTTTTACATTTAAGTTTTTAATCCATCTTGAGTTAATTTTTGTATAAGATGTAAGGAAGGGATCCAGTTTCAGTTTTCTGCATATGGCTAACCAGTTTTCCCAGCACCATTTACTGAATAGGAGATCCTTTCCCCATTGCTTGTTCTGTCGAGTTTGCCAAAAATCAGATGGTTGTAGATGTGTGGTGTTATTTCTGAGGCCTCTGTTCTGTTCCATTGGTCTATATATCTGTTTTGGTACCAGTACCATGCTCTTTTGTTTACTGTAGCCTCGTAGTATAGTTTGAAGTCAGGTAGTATGATGCCTCCAGCTTTGTTCTTTTTGCTTTGGATTGTCTTGGCTATACGGGGTCTTCTTTGATTCCTTATGAAATTTAAAGTAGTTTTTTCTAATTCTGTGAAGAATGTCAATGGTAGTTTGATGGGAATAGCATTGAATCTATAAATTACTTTGGGTAGTATGGCTATTTTCACCATATTGATTCTTCCTATTCATGAGGATGGAATATTTTTCCATTTGTTTGTGTCCTCTCTTATTTCCTTGAGCAGTGGTTTATAGTTCTCCTTGAAGAGTTCCTTCACATCCCTTGTTAGCTGTATTCCTAGATATTTTATTCTCTTTTTAGCAATTGAGAATGGGAGTTCATTCATGATTTGGCTCTCTGCTTGTCTATTGTTGGTGTAAAGATTTTTGCACATTGATTTTGTAAGACTTTGCTGAAGTTGCTTATCAGTTTAAGGAGTTTGGGGGGCTGAGATGATGGGGTTTTCTAAATATAAAATCATGTTGTCTACAAAAAGAGACAATTTGACTTCCTCTCTTCCTAACTGAATACGCTTTATTTCTTTCTCTTGCCTGATTGCCATGGCCAGAACTTCCAATACTATGTTGAATAGGAGTGGTGAAAGAGGGCATCCTTGTCTTGTACCGGTTTTCAAAGGGAATGCTTCCAGCTTTTGCCTATTCAGTATGATATTGGCTATGGGTTTGTCATAAATAGCTCTTAATATTTTGAGATATGTTCCACCAATACCGTGTTTATTGAGAGTTTTGATTAATTTTCTCAATACCTAGTTTACTGAGAGTTTCAGTAACATTTTGTAGTTTCATCAATATTTTGCTAGTATAAAGTGGATGGCATTTTTTTATTTTTATATTTTTTTTGAGACCATCTTGCTCTGTTACAGGCTGCAGTGTAGTGGTGCTAAGATAGGCTTGTTCCGTTGACTTTGACCCTCTTTGTGGGTGAGAACTGGAGTGACACGTTTCACTCAGCCCACGACTGGCCACTCCTCCCGAGAGGAAGCATTCAAGCAAGTGAGTGCAGGAACCAGAGAGAATGAACGCTAGAACCTGCCAGTCACTACTCCTCTGTGGCAGGAGCAGGTTCTGTGCGAGTCCCGCAGCAGCATCCAAGCCCCTGCCCTCTGGGCACTTGGGTTCTTGTCTGGCATCGTGGAAGAATCACATCACACAAACAGATTGAAGGTTAGTGTATATGGAGAATTTTATTGGGCAATGGAAGTGGCTCTCAGCGGGATAGGATTGGAAAGGGGATGGTACGGGAAGAAGGTGATCTTTCCCTGAAGCCAGAGTCTGAAGTTAGCCCCATCTATCTGTACTCTCTGATGCTCAGTTGCTTCTGTACTTGCTGCTCAGCCACTTGTGTTGCTCTGCCAGCTGAAGTCTTTTTATGGGCACAGGATAGGGGCGTGGCAGGTCAAAAAGGCAGCATTTGTGTGGAAAATGGTGTCAGCTGTTTTCACTTAGGGCCACAGTTCTAGGCTTAAGGGTGGGGTTTAGCTGGGAGCCCAGCCATTCTGTATCAGTGCAATCATAGCTCACTGTAACCTCAAACTCCTGGACGCAAGTGATCCTCCCACCTCAGCCTCTCAAGTAGCTGGGACTATAGGAATGCACCACCACACCCAGCTCATTTTTGTATTTTTTTGTAGAGACAGGGTCTCACTATGTTGCTCAGTTTGTGCAGGCTGATCTAGAACTCCTGGACTCAAGCAATCCTCCTGCCTTGGCCTCCCAAAGTACTGGAATTACAAGCATGAGCCTCTATGCCTGGCTTTTTTTGTCTTTTTTAAACTTTTTATTCTGAAATAATTTTAGATTTACAGAAGAGTTACAAAAACATCACAGAGCTCCCATTACTCAGCTTTGGTGCCATTACTCAGCTTTACCTAATGTGAACATCATTTATAACCATGATATGTTTATCAAAACTAAGAAAATTAACATTGGTAAATATTACCCTTAACTACTGTTCTGCAGTGGACAGGCCTATGCAAACCTGCACCCAAAGTCCAAGGAAGCTGAAAGGCCAAAAAAGAGGTTAACATATTCGGTTCCTAAGAAAGAAATATTTAATAGGGACTTATGAACAGAAGCCATGTCTGTGTCTCAGGCAGCAGCCAGACAAAATGGTGGATCCCTGTGCCATTACCCACCAGACCAAGGGCTTATATACCATAGCTAAGGGTCACTCAGATGGGATGTGTAAGACAACTGAAATATGATAGCATGAAGGTCACTTTAACCTAAGAGCAGGACTTATGGTAAGTACTTACGGTTACACAGGAACAATAGATGAACTGGAAATCTTAGAGGCTTTCCTGGATCTGGGTTAATCAGAAGTCAAAGTGATGGATTAGCATCCAAGATGGAGGTGTTTTAGCCTTTGTTCAGATTTCACCAATTATTCCACTCATGTCCTTTCTGTATTCTAGGATCCAATTCATGTTACCACATAGCTTTTAGGTGGTAAACATTTTTAAGAAAGCAGATTCCTATCTGTAGCTAGCATCTTCTTTTCTCCCTTCATTCCCAGCCATGCTCCACCACACACCCACCATCACTATAGAAGTTTCTGCTCTTCTTCTGCATGGCTTCCCTATGTTCGGGAAATCTACCTAGTGGAGGCATGGTGGGGTGGTAAGTCACAGCTGATGATGCCCCATGGTGAGTGATTTGGTTTGGCTGTGTCCCCATCCAAATCTCATCTTGAATTGTAGTTTCCATAATCCCCACGTGTCGTGGGAGGGAGCAGGTGGAGAAATTGAATCGTGAGGGTGGTTTCCACCATGCTGTTCTCATGATAGTGAGTTCTCAAGAGATCTGATGGTTTAAGGAGCTTCCCACTTCACTCAGCACTCACTTGACTTCCTGCCGCCATGTGGAAAAGGACATGTTTGTTCCCCTTCCGCTATGATTTTAAGTTTCCTGAGGCCTCCCCTGCCATGCAGAAGTGTGAGACAATTAAGCTTCCTTCCTTTATAAATTACCTAGTCTGAGGTAAGTCTTTATTAGCAGCATAAGAACAGGCTAATACACTGAGGAAGCAGTGTCTTCATAGAACACTCCTCCTCCAGAAAACTGCATACCTCACTTTTTCACTCCATTTGGGTCTCTGTTCAAATGTACTTCCTCAAAGAGGTCTTACTTGACCACTCCACCTAAACTAGCAAGCCATCACTTTCTGACCCCCTGTATTAGTCTGTTTTACACTGCTATAAAGGAATACCTGAGACTGGAAATTTTAAAAATAGGTTTATTTGGCTCATGATTCTGCAGGTACCAACCTGTAGAACCTTCAAGAAGCATGGCACCAACATCTACTTCTGTTGAGGGGCTCAGAAAGTTTATAATCATGACAGAAGGTAAAAGAGGAGATGTGTCACACGTTTAGAGAGGGTGCAAGAGAGGGGAGGGAGGTGCCAGACTCTAACAACCAGATCTCTGAGTAACAAATAGAGCAAGAATTCACTAATTGCCATGGGGACAGCACCAAGTCATTCATGAGGTATTGTATGGCAGATCAACCTGGCAGCAATAAACTTAAGCATACCCTGAGAATTACCCTGTATAGCAGGTGCACCTGAATATGTGTTTGGAGTTGCAAGCTAAGAAATCGAGGAGTGGCCAACCCAGAGATTAATTTCATATTTGTGAGGAACATCTGAACCCCTAGCCCATCTCATGGAACAAGGGTTATACAGGGGATAAAGTCCCTTTGTTTTGAGTTAAATGATGTTTTCCAGATGGAGACTGTTAGAGGAAGGGTGCTGAGTGAAAATGCTATATAAATTTCAGGGTTTTTGCAAGTGGTTGTGGTTCTCCTATCCAGCCTGCTGCCACTGGACCACCCCTGTGTGTAAGTTTCATGCTAATAAAACCCTATGTCTTATCTGACGGCTCCAGGTCTCTTCTTCCACCTGGTGAACCTGGTGCCATCCCTATTGCAGTCAACAGAGATCCAGCAGAGCAAGGACCCACCCCAGTGATCCAAATACCTCCCTCCAGGCCCCATCTCCAACACTGGGAATCACATTTCAACATGAGATTTGGAGGGGACAAACATCCAAACCATATCACTCCCTCACCTTGCTTTGTTTTTCTTTCTAGAACTTGTTACCACCTGACATGACAGAGTATCTGTCTGCACGTTTATTATCTATCTCCCCGGGGATGTTAAGCTCTTTGAGGACTGGGAACATTATCTTGTTTGCTGTTGCCTTCTCAGCATTTAGAACTATGCTAGGCATCCAGTATGTGCTCAGCAATTTTTTTTTAAATTAATGAATGTGCAGTTTTAATCTCATGGAGGACTTTCAAGGAGGTTTCAGTGTAAGAGCAGGGGTTGGGGAGAGGTGCAAAAGTACCTGCCTTCCCCAATGCGGTTGTAGAAAGCCTAGTATTTGCCTGATGGGCAATGGAAAGAACATGGCATATGGAGGCATATGCTTTGAGGCAGCACTCCTTGAATCCTGACTCTCGCCTACCAGCTTTTATTTTATTTCTGGCTGGAGTGCAGTGGTGCAACCTAGGCTCACTGCAACCTCTGCCTCCTGGAGTCAAGCAACTCTCTTGCCTCAGCTTCCCAAGTAGTTGGGATTACAGGTGTGTGCCACCATTCCCAGCTAATTTTTGTATTTTTAGTACAGACGGGGTTTCACCATGTTGGCCAGGCTGGTCTCGAACTCCTGACCTCAAGTGACCCACCCTTCTCAGCCTCCCACCTACTAGCTTTTAGACTCTGGCCAAATTACTTACTCTGAACTTAAATATTCTCGTCTATAAGATGGCTATAGAAATACTTACCTTGCAAGGTTCCTAGGATATTAATAGATGTTAGTTGATGATCCCTTTTGTAAACATTCTAAAATTACTGGTGAAGCAGTCTGTGCATGGTGTTATCATGGTAAGGGTTGGGGAAGCATTTCAATGTTAAATAGCTAAAACAAGGCCAGAGATCTGGAAGTCAGGGGTTGTGTACTCATGAAGATCTTTTTTTTTAATATAGGGATGCCTCAAATTTGTAAGTAGGTCCCTTGAATAGAGATAAAAAGGGAATGAGAGAAAGAAAAATATCCAAAGACCCAATAGAAACAAGATAGCAAGCAGAGCATCTGTACAGAAGAGGTTTGGAATTTAGCAGTGATATGACAAAATGAAGAGGATACTGGACTAGGAGCTGAGTAAGAGTTCATGTGTCCTACTACCTCCACCTACCTGCCAATCTTCATTTTGGCTAATACTGTTTTCTTTTTATTTAGTTTTCTAATTAAGAAGCCTTATTAAATGTCTATGTAAGCACTTCAATGTCTAAATATAATAAATGTCTATTATTTTAGACAAATGTCTAAGTATAATAAAGCAAGTGCTTTATTTAAATAAAAATTCCATGTGTTCTAGTTGGTTCTCTTTTGGTTGCAAGTGGCAGGATGCAACTGGAACCAGCTTAAGCCAAAAAAAAAAAAAAAAAAGACAAGACATCTATTGGCTCATGTAACTGCAGAGTCCAGGAATAATAGGCACAGCTTTATACAAGAGCTCATATTATGACATCAGGATGCAGTTTGTCTATTTCTTAGCTCTGTTTCCTCTGTGCTGACTTCCTTCTGCTTGGAGCCTCCTCTCACCAGCAAACAATAGCTGCCGGCAGCTCCTGGGGTTACATACTTCCTGATTCACACCAAAAGGAAGAAAAGCAGGAACCTCCTTCTCTGGGAACTTAAGCAAAGTTTTGAATTGAGTCTGATTGTCTGATTGGCCTGACCTGTGGTCTATATCTGTGAACAAGTCTCTGGGTAGTATCATGTGCTGATCAGTGTATATCTAGGTTGCATGCCTTCCTCTGAATCAGAAATGGGGCTCCACCTGAAGAACATGGGCTAAGGGTGGAAAAGAGGATTGGTCCTTATTGGAGGAATCAGGCTATGGGTCAGAGGGTAAAAGGACCCTGATATGGTTTGGAAGTTTGTGTCCCCTCTAAATCTCACATTGAAATGTGATTCTCAATGTTGGAGGTGGGGCCTGGGAGGAGGTGATTGGATCATGAAGGCAGATCCCTTACGAATGGTGATATTGTTTCGCTGTGTCCCCACCTAAATCTCATCTTGAATTGTAATCCTCATAATCCCCACCTGTCTAGGAAGAGACCTGATGGGAGGTAATTAGATCATGGGGGTGGTTCCCCCATGCTGTTTTCTTGATAGTGAGCTCTCACAAGATCTGATGGTTTTATATGAGTTTGAATTTCCTCCTATACACTCTGTCACCTGCTGCCATGTAAGATGTGCCTACTTCCCCTTCCACCATTATTGTAAGTTTCCTGAGGCCTCCCCAGCCATGTGGAACTGTGAGTCAATTAAACCTCCTTTGTTTATAAATGACACAGTCTCAGGTAGTATCTTTAAAGCAGTGTGAGAACTGACTAATACGAATGGTTTAGCACCACCCCCTTTATGATGAGTGAGTTCTTGCTTGTGCAAGATCTGGTTGCTTAAAGGGGTCTGGGACCTCCCCCTTCTCTCTTGCTCTTTTTTGCCATGTCGTATGCCTACTCCCTCTTGGCCTTCCACCATGATTGTAAGCTTCCTGAACCCCTCACCAGAAGCAGATGCCAGCACTATGCTTCCTGTACAACTTGCAGAACCATGAGACAAATGAACCTTTTCTCTTTATAAATTGCCCAGCCTTGGGTGTTTCTTTATTGTGACACAGATTGGACTAACACAGATGCTGAAGAAACATGTAACAGATGTCTACTCTGTGGGGTCTTCAAACTCATAGTCTGTGTTCTTTATTCATAGAACAACTATTATAAGCTTGAGGTCATTATGTTTTGGAGTTAATCCTATCTTTTTGGCTTCCCTTCTGTAAAGCTTTATCTTTTGCAGATAAAGCTAACAGAAAGAATCATCTAAGCATTCCTAAATAAATCTGCCCAGTTGTGCAGAAAAATCTTTAAGGAGAAACTAATTTATAGGGGAGAAGACAAAAAGTAGGGAGAGAACCATGAACTGAAAAATGGAGAAAATAGCATAACCAAGAAAGCATAGAGGAGCTAACCTATTAGAAACTCCAGCACCTAGGGGCTGGGCGCAGTAGCTCATGCCTGTAACCCCAGCACTTTGGGAAGCTGAGGTGGGCGGATCACTTGAGGTCAGGAGCTACAGACCAGCCTGGCCAACATGGTGAAAGCTTGTCTCCACTAAAAATACAAAAAAAAAAAAAAAAAGGTAGCCAGGCATGGTGGTGCACACCTATAGTTCCAGCTACTTGGGAGGTTGAGGCAGAATGAATGGCTTGAACCTGGAAGGTGGAGGTTGCAGTGAGCTGAAATCACCCCACTGCACTCCAGCCTGGGTGACAGAGAGAGACTCCGAAAAAAAGAAAAAGGAAAAAGAAAAAAGAAATTCCAGCATCTAGGTACCTTTGGGGAAGAAAAAATATACAAAAAGAATTCCAGCACCTAATTGAACGTTTTTTCTCTCCACTTCTTAGGTTGGGTTTCTTAGAGCCAGGACTCGCTCTCAGAAGAAGGAAAGTGAAGGAAGCAGCATAGAGCAGGAGAAGCAGCTGAGCAAGGATGTGGACTCACCTGGAGACCAGCTTCAGCCTGATCCCACAGGGAAGCTCTGGAGCATGAATTGTACCACTGAGTCAATCTCACCCACAGGCAAGGGGTCGGCCTTTTGTGGCCTGTGCCAATCAGTAAGAGGTGGAGTATATCTCCTCCCTAGAAGACAGCTCCTGTTCAGTTGAGGGCAATTTTCCAGAGAAAGGAACAGCTGTGAGTTGTCAGCCAGCACTCACAGCAGCTGGGAGATGGAGGCTTGGCAGCTAATGGGGATGGAGGAGGAAGCACCAACAGTATCCACTACACCTGCAACCTGACCTTCATTAGCACTGTGCACCTATAACTCTCATCTGAGCTTTAATATGATGTCCTATTGCATGGTGAATTCTTCCATTTTCTAAATATCTTCTCCTCTCCACTCACATGACTTCGTAGCTCAGCCTTTCATTGTCTATTGCCTACATTCTGAAAATAACTTCATAATCTGTGGTTCCCAATAAACCAACTTGTATTCACATCTTCATCTTGTCTCCTTCTCCCATGTGGCTATCACCAATACACTGTAGCAGAAGAGATATCATGCAACCTCCAAGGACAGGCCTTGAGAAGACATGGAAGTTCGGCATTAGCCTTCTTTACACTCTCACCAATATGTGAGAAAACATGGCCTAGATACTGAAAGATGAGTGACCATGGAGCAAGGATGGCCTCGAGACCACATGGATAATGAGGCCCAGCCTTTGCAGTGTCCTTAGTCCAACCCTCAGATCCACTAGTTGAATGGCATCATATGAGTGAGCCCAGATGAGAACAGCAGAAGAGCCATTCAACTAACTCACAAAATTGTGAGCAATAACAGATCATCATTTTTAGTCTCTCAGTTTGGGGTCATTTGTTACACAGTGACTGATAACTAAAACACTCACTTCTTGATTTTATCACCTTAAATCCACCCTCCGCACTGCTTCCTAAGACCTGGATCTGATCATATCTCTTCTCTGCTTGATAAAACCTTGATGAGCTTCTACTCTTTAGAGAATCAGGTCTCAACTCTGAAGCCTGCTGTGTGGCATATGAAATCCTTCACAACCTAGCCCTAGCCTACTTTTCCAACCTAATCTTCAACCGTGAGAGGTGCACTCTAGCCAGCATGAGCTTCTCCCTTTCCTCTGGACACACTACATTGTCACAGGCTATCCCTCTGTCCACCACCCTTGACAAGGCCAACCCAACTCCAAAGGTAGATTCTCCTTCTAGCCTTCCTCTGCTCATTCAGATAGATTCACTCATTCTCATCTCTGCCCTTTCTTAATGCATTCTTACCTCCATGACAGCCCTTAGCATGTTTTGTTTGTACCCATCTCTCCTGCAGGCAACAAGCTCTTTCAGTGCCCAGGTGGTGTTGTATTCATTTTTAACCCCTAGAACCTAGTTGAATGCTTGGCATGCACTTCAGCCCTCAAGTGGTGGTTGACTGATTGTGAAATATCGCCAACTCTAGGCTTCTTGAGAGCGGGAACTAAGTCTTCTTCATCATGTTATGCTTGGCTTGCCTATTAGGTACTCACTGACATATTTGCTTAATTAGACTGAGTGTTGGGAAATATTAAAATTAAGAAATGAAGCAAAATGATAGAACAAATGAGAAAGTTCTGCGAGAGAAGGCGACTAGAAGACAGAGTCTTCACAAAGACAATGACAATTAGAACTTCTCAGGGTTGAAGAATTCTTACCTTCTCTAAACACACTGATTTTAGTTTGTTCTCAGTTTCTCTCTCTTTGCACCAAGTAGTAGGTTTTAATAGAGGAAGGAAAGGGTGAGAGCTCTGTGATGTGGTTTGAGGGCTGATATGGCTGACTTTTCTCAGATACCTCCCCACAGAGGCCCTGGCACAGGCTCCCAGCTCACAGACCGGGTTTGAGTGAGGTTGTGCCAAGATGGAGTCAAGGCCTGCAAGGGCCAAGCGTTCTGATTTATTTCCATGTGTTGTCTTATCTGCTGTGATAAGCTGGAGCCACTTTAGACAGACCAGGAGCCCACACCTACCTTTATTGTTGGCCCTGGGGCAAGGGCATGAGTGATTTTCCCAGGACATCTATGGCTTGATTTTATTGTTCAGAAAGCTCAAAATGATTTCCATTTTCAATCATTTAAATTGGGGGTTGGGTTTGTATTATAGTTTACAAATTGTGCCATTAGTGAGAAGGGAAATGGGTAAGCAGATACACATAAATAAGTCCCTAGATCAGTTCTCACACTTTAGCTATGTCAGCATCACCTGCAGGGCTTGTTAAAACACAGATTGCTGAGTTTGGGAGTCATTTGCACTTCTCACAAGTTCCCAGGTGATGCAGTGGCTGCCAACTTGAAGAGGACAATTTGAGCACAATCGTCCTAGACCATGAACTTCTGTAGAGAATTAGGCCTTTATCTCTATGTGCTTAGTGCCCAGCATACAATAGGTGTTCAATATGTGCCATTTACAAATTTGAATGGCGTTAATGCTAATTGTTAGAAAAGTAACTCAAAAAGAATTCTAGGCTGGTCCCATATAATGGTGTTTACAACTAATTGATCATAACTAGTTACAGATTTCTTTGTTTCTTCTCCACTCCCACTGCTTCATTTGACTAGCCCTAACAATAATAATAATAATAATAATAATAAGCATTCTATTGAGTGTCAATAATAGCATCTTTTTGTATTAAGGACAAAAAATCTTGATTGAACTTATTTCTCCCATTTTTATCTCCTCCAGTAAATTCTAATGAAGAAAGCTACTCAGCTAACACTGTTTCTGGCAACCATATAGAGTATAGATGTACAAATCATTCAAGTAAGTTCCAGAAAAAGAACTTTTCCCTGGAGGTGACTATAAACTACTCTTGATGTTGTATTTGGTTTCAAGTGATAGAAACCCAAGGAGTTCTAGAACAACCAAACCAAGCAGGGATGCCGTTGAACCCAAGGAACTACTAGAACCAGGGCTATAAAACCAGCCAGTAATCCCCTTTGGTCTCTCTTCTCAGGCTCTCTGTTTTGACTATTGGTTTTCATTATAGATTGGCTTTCTCAATATTACAATAAATTCAAAAATGATAAAAGAACTAGAAAAACAAAAACAAACCCAAAGTTAGCAGAAGAAAGAAAATTACTAAAACCAGAGCAGAACTAAATGAAATTGAGACAAAAAAAATTTTTTTAATCAACAAAATAAAAAGTTGGTTTCTTCAAAGGGTGAACAAAATTGATAGACTGCTAGCTACATTAGTAAAAGTCACAAGATCCAAATAAGCACAATCAGAAATGACAAAGATGACATTACAACTGATCCCACAGAAATACAAAAGATCCTCAGAGGCTACTATAAACATCTCTATGTGCACAAACTAGATAATCTAGAGGAAATTGATAAATTCCTGGATACACACAAACTCCCAAGATTGAACCAGAAAGAAATTGAAACCCTTAACAGACCAAAAATGAGTTAAGAAATTGACTCAATTTACCACAAAAAAAAAAAAAAAAAAATCCTACCAACCAAAAAAAAAAAAACCCCTGGACCAGGCAAATTTACAGCTGAATTCTATGAAACATACAGAGAAGAGATGGTACTAATCCTGCTGAAATTCTTCCAAAAAATCAAGGAGTAGGAATTCCTCTCTAATTCATTCTATGAAACCAGTATCATCCTGATACCAAAATCTGGCAAGAAAACAACAACAAAAAAAAAGAAAACTAGGCCGGGTGGGGTGGCTCATGCCTGTAATCCCAGCACTTTGGGAGGCCAAGGTGGACGGATCACAAGGTCAGAAGATCGAGACCATCCTGGCCAACACAGTGAAACCCTGTCTCTACTAAAAACACAAAAAATTAGCCGGGCATAGTGGTATGCACCTGTAGTCCCAGCTACTCGGGAGGCTGAGGCAGGAGAATGGTGAAAACCCAAGAGGCGGAGCTTGCGGTGAGCGCCACTGCACTCCAGCCTGGGCAACAGAGCAAGACTCAGTCTCAAAACAAACAAACAAACAAAAAACTATAAGCAAATATTCTTGATAAATACAGATTAAAAACTCCTCAACAAAATACTAGGAAATGGAATCCAGCAGCACATCAAAAAGATAATTTACCACAATCAAGTGGGCTTTCTTCTTGGGATGCAAGGATGGTTCAACATATGCCAATCAATAAATGTGATTCATACCTTATGGTGTGAATTCTGTTTATACAGAATTAAAAACAAAAACCATGTGATCATCTTAACAGATGCAGAAAAAAGTTTTTTATAAATTCCAATATTCTTTCATGATAAAAACCCTCAACAAACTAGACATTGAGGGAACATATCCCAAAATAATCAGAGCCTTCTATGACAAACCCACAGCCAACATCATACTGTATGAGCTAAAGCTGAAAGCATTCCCTCCAAGAACTGGAACAAGACAAGGATGTCCACTCTCTCCATTTCTATTCAACCTCATACTGGAAGTCCTAGCCAGAGCAATCAGGCAAGAGAAAGAAAGACAATAGGAAAAGACGAAGTCAAATTATCTCTCTTCAGTGAAAATATAATTTTTTTTTTTTTGAGTCGGGGTCTCACTCCATCACTCAGGCTAGAGTGGAGTGGTGCTATCTTGGCTCACTGCAGCCTTAACTTCCCAGGGCTAAGCAATCCTCAGTCTCCTGAGTAATGTTTTTTATACATAGAAAACCCTAAAGATTTTGCCAAAATACTCCTAGACCTCACAAATGACTTCAGTAAAGTTTCAGGATACAAAAATCAATGTACAAAATTCACTAGCAATTCTGTATACCAATAATGTTCAAGCTGAGAACCAAATCAAGAATGCAATCCCATTTACAATAGCCAATAAATAAATAAATAAAATACGTAGGAATATATCTAACCAAGGAGTCAAAGCTCTCTACAAGGAGAACTGCAAAACACTGTTGAAAGAAATCATAGATGACAAAAACAAATGGAAAAACTTTCTGTTCTCATGGATTGGAAAGCAATCTACAGATTTAATGCAATTCCTATCAAGTTACCAGTGTCATTTTTCACAGAAATAGAAAAAAAATTATTCTAAAATGTATAACAGAACCAAAAGAGAGCCCAAATAGCCAAAGCAATCCTAAGCAAAAAGAACAAAGCTGGAGGCATTGAATTACCTGACTTTGAGTTATACTATGAGGCTACAGTAACCAAAATAGCATGGTACTGGTAAAAACATAGACACATAGACCAATGAAACAGAATAGAGAACCCAGAAATAAAGCCACACACCTATAACCAGCTGATCTTGACAAAGCTGACATAAACAATGGGGGAAAGGACATCCTATTCAATAAATGGTGCCGGGAAGACTGGCTAAGCATATGCGGAAGAATGAAACTGGACCCCCTACCTCTCACCATATACAAAAACTAAGGATGGATTAAAGACTTACATGTTAAGACCTCAAACTATAAAAATCCAAAAAGAAAACCTAGGAAATACTATTCTGAACACTGGCCTATGCAAAGAATTTATGACTAAGACATCAAAAGCAAAAATAGGCCGGGCACAGTGGTTCACGCCTGTAATCCCAACAATTTGGGAGGCCAAGGTGGGCGGATAGCTTGTACTGAGGAGTTCAAAACCAGCTTGGTCAACCTGGAGAAACCCTGTGTCTACCAAAAAACACAAAAATTAGCTGGGCATGGTGGTGCACACCTGTAATCCCAGCTACTCAAGAGGCTGAGATGGGAGGATTGCTTGAGCCCAGGAGGCAGAGACTACAGTGAGCCAAGATCACGCCACTGCACTCCAGGCTGGGTGACAGAGTGAGAAGTCATCTCAAAAAAAAAAAAAAAAAAAGAAAAGAAAAGAAAATTGACAATTGGGACCTAATTTAAACTAAAGAGCTTCTGCACAGCAAAAGAAACTATCAACAGAGTAAACAGACAACCCACAGAATGAGAAAAAATATTTTCAAACAGCGCATCTGACAAAGAACTAATATCCAGAATCTGTAAGGAACATAAACAAATCAGCAAGAAAAAACAAATCGCCTCATTGAGAAGTGGACAAAGGACAGAGACACTTCACAAAAGAAGACATAGAAGCAGCTAGCAAGCATATGAAAAAAATGTTCAATGCCACTAATAATCACAGAAATGCAAATCAAACCCACAACGAGATACCATCTCACATCAGTCAGAATGACTATTATTAAAAAGTTAAAAAATAATAGATGTTGGCGAGGTTGCAGAAAAAAGGGAACACTTATACACTGTTGGTGGGAATGTAAGTTAGTTCAACTCCTGCAGAAAGCAAATTAGAGTTTTCTTAAGGAAATAAAAATAAAACTCCCACTGGACCAAGCAATCCCATTACCCAAAAGAAAAGAAATCATTGTACCATAAAGACACTTGCACTCATATGTTTATTGCAGCACTATTCACAATAACAAAAACATCTTTGCTATAGAATTAACCTAGGTGCCCATCAACATTGGATTAAATAAAGAAAATGTAGTACATGTACACCCATGGAATACTCTGCAGCCATGAAAAAGAGTGAAATCGTGAGTCCTCTGCAGCAACATGGATGCAACTGGAGGCCATTATCCTAAGTGAATTAATGCAGAAACAGAAAATCAAATACCACATGTTCTCACTTACAAGTGGGAGCTAAGCAATGGGTCCACATGAACACAAAGAGGGGACCAATAGACCCTGGGGACTCCGAAAGAGGGAAGGGAGGGAGGGAGGGAGGGACGAAAGGAGGGAGGGTAGCAAGGGTTGAAAAACTTCCTATTGGGTACTGTATTCACTGTTTGGGTGGTATGTTCAATAGAAGCCCAAACCTCAGCATCACGCAATATATCCATGTAACAAACCTGCACATGTACCCCCTGAATGCAAAATAAAAATAAAAAGTCAAGGAAGAGACAGCCCAGCTTGGATGAGGGGTGGGGGTCACATAAGAAAATGGCACCTCCTACAGTGGCCATGTGGGTGAGGAAGAGCGCAGCTCCCGGAGCAGTAGGTGTTAGACATACATGTCAGTCACTGATGCTTTTGGGCAATGAAAACCTAAGGGTTGGTGAACCCTAAAGCTCATTTTCTTCTAGATCTTCTATACTAAATGAATGTAACAAAACAAACAGGTCAGCCCTGGAGAGCAACTGAAGCCTACAACCAATAGGAAAAAACAGCCTGGAATTTGGGATGCCCTTGAAAAATATTTAAAAACTACCATTGGAATGTTATAGCTTGGTGCTTCTCTAAATCATACCCTCAAATGAGGGGGCTCTGGAAATGCAAGGCAGATGCTCTCCAGTTACAAAACAGATCTACTCGTTAGCAAATGATGTTTTCAAGGGTGTGATCATGGCTTTCCCAGATATTTGGAAGAGGAAGTTTTCCTGTTGCATATCCACATTGACCCAAAGTCAAAATATTTCCTCTGCCTTTGTCTAACTTAAATCTGAATTTTCTTTTTTTTTTTTTTTTTTTTTTTTTGAGACGGAGTCTCGCGCTGTGTCACCCAGGCTGGAGTGCAGTGGCGCGATCTCGGCTCACTGCAAGCTCCGCCTCCCAGGTTCACGCCATTCTCCTGCCTCAGCCTCCGAGTAGCTGGGACTACAGGCGCCCGCCACCACGCCCGGCTAGTTTTTTGTATTTTTAGTAGAGACGGGGTTTCACCATGTTAGCCAGGATGGTCTCGATCTCCTGACCTCATGATCCACCCGCCTCGGCCTCCCAAAGTGCTGGGATTACAGGCTTGAGCCACCGCGCCCGGCCAAATCTGAATTTTCATATTGAAAAATCCTAGTATGAGAGGCAGAATTCCATATAAAATGGCAATCAATGCAATCCATTACCTTTTAAACATACATGAAAATCAGTCTGTTCTTACTCCATATGGGTCCTGAATGTTTTGCATTTTAAGTACCACAATGTCACTTTTAGTTTAGATGAAGGCCCAGGGACATCAATTCTTTAGAAAACAAATTAAACTGTAACAAACATTATTGCTTGCTGTTGTTAAGCTCATAAAACACAAGTTGGCCAAGTTCAAACTTATTTTGAAAATTGGTGTTGCTTTTTGTTTTGTTTTGTTTTGCTTTTTAGAATGCTGACTCAGGTGCTGTATGTTAGGAGGATGAGATAACACAATGGTTTGGCCAAACTAGGTCACCAATGGTGATTCAAATGAACACGAACATTTTCACCTGGCAATTGTTGTGCTGGTTTTCCTTGGTGTGTTCCAATTATTCTGGCAAAAATTTCTGGGATTTCCTATTGTGTTTTTAGGCAGAGATTTAATGTTAGATTTTTTATGTGCTCTATCTTCATACTCTATTTTTGTTAAAAGTAGAAAATCCAGCAGATAAGGGAGCTCAAAATGTGCTGCATTTGATGAGAAGTCAAACTATGAATAAATCAAATTTGAAAAAAATTTATAATTGACAAAATTAAGCACATTATGAAAGCGTGAATATTTTCTTTGAATTGTACAATTGAGGGTAGAACAAAAAATAAAAGATTATTTAAGCCATATGAAGCAGATGTTGATAACTAATAACAGAAGTAGAAAGTATTTATTTGGGGAATGCTAGACCACTGAAACATTGGTTGCTGAATGCAGATATAGATACATCAAAGTGCATGGATTATTATCTATGCAGCAGTTTATATTCCTCTTATAAATTTAGGCTTGTCATCATTTTGTTATTTCTAAAGAGACAGAGTCTATATCTCATGCATTAATTTTACCAACAATTACAACTCTCCATTCTGTGCCAGACCCTGAGATAATTGCTGGAGATATAACTAAATAAAGCCAGGTTCCTGTTGTCAAGAAGTTCTCCATCTAGCCAGGAGACAGATGGGTAAAAATGTAATTTAGAGGGAGATTACAAACACTTATACAACACGTGTTGCTTAATGACAGGAATATGTTCTGAGAGATGTGTCATTAAGAGATTTCGTCGTTGTGTGAACATTATAGAGTGTACTTACATAAACCTACATGGTGTAGCCTACTACACACAGCCTATGTGGTATAGCCTATTGCTCCTAGGCTACAAACCTGTACTGCATGTTACTGTACTGAATAATGCAGGCAATTATAACACAATGGTAAGTATTGTGTATCTAAATTTGTCTAAATAGAGAAAACGTGCAGTAAAAATACAATATAAAAGATTTTTTTAAAACCACCAATATATGATACTTACCATAATTGGAACTTGCAGAACTAGAAGCTGCTCTGTGTGACAGTGAGTGATGAGTGAATGTGAAGGCCTGGGACACTAGTGTGCACTATCATAGACCTTATGAACATTGTACCCTTAGGCTATGCTAAACTTATTTTGAAAGTATTTTTCTTTAATAAATTAACTTTAACTTCCTGTAACTTTTTTACTTTATAAACTTTTAGTTTTTTTTTAACTTCTGGACTCTTTCGTAATAACACTTAGCTTAAAATGCAAACACATTGTACAGCTTTACAAAAATATTTTATTTCTTTATATCAAGTTTTTCTCCATTTTTAATTTTTTTTACTTTTTAAACTTTTTTGTTAAAACTAAAACACAAGCACACACATTAGTCTTCGCCTACACAGGGTCAGGATCATCAATATCACTGTCTTCCACTTCCACATCTTGTCCCACTAGAAGGTCTTCAGGGTCAATAACATGCATGGAGCTGTCATCTTCTATTATAATAATGCCTTCTTCTGGAATACCTCCTGAAGGATCTGCCTGAGGCTGTTTTACAGTTAACTTTTTTTAATAAGTAGAAGAAGTACACTCAAAAGTAATGAAAAAAAGTATAGTATAGTAAATATATAACCCAGTAGCATAGTCATGTATTATTATCAAGCACTATGTGCTGTACATAACTGTGTATACTAGACTTTTATATGACTGGCAATGCAGTAAGTTTTTTCACACCAGCATCATCACCACACTGGAGTGAAGTTGTGCTTTGATGGTTACAATGTCACTATGCAATAGGAATTTTTCAGCTGCATTATACTCTTATGGAACCACTGTCATATATGCAGTTCATCAATGACTGAAACGTCGTTATAGGGCTCATGACTGTAATTTGTTTCCTTCATGTCTGGGGTAAACACTGGATTATTTAAGAACCCTACCTGACCACAGCCACCAAGATTCCAGGGGTCAGAGCCAGCAGAGCCAGATAAGCAGCAACTTTCTAGGTCACTACTTTCACTGCGCTTCTTTCTGCCTGGATCTGTCATGCACTTGATCCTCTGGGAGGGCTGTTAGAGGAGCCAAGCCTGGGTCTATTTCTCCCTATACTCTCAACATAAGAAGAGATTATATGGATGCTGGCAAGACAAAGAGAAAAAACTTATGACAACCTTAGGAGACAACTGAAAACTTACAACTTGGATAGGCAGAGTAAAATAGAGAATTGCCTTGTACAGATATAAAGATTACTGAAATAAATGAATTCTGATTCATTCTAATTGACTGTCAGACTTGTATGTTTTCCTATCAAGTCCAAGATACTGGAAAAGAATTAATCTTCTTATGGGTTTTCTGCCTCAAGTAGAACAACATTCCAGTCAGAAGCAATCACTGAGCTCCCTGACTTGGAGGAGGTAGCAGCTTCCTGTAATTAGCTCGGGATCTGGCTAGATAGAGAATGGACACAGCCCACCAGGGGCTTCCCTCAAGACACAACCCTAGACATTCTGCCAACCAGGTCCCTTGGAGAATATGTCAAAGCTCACCAGGGATCTCTGCTTCCCTTACATGACAGCAACCTGTCACTGAGGATTCTCTTTCTTTACTCTTTGTGCATCTCAGTCCCTTTCCTCCTGCTTCCGTGACTTGTTCCCAGCCACTTCGTAGGCAGGTGTTAGATTCTAACTGAGGTCTGAGGGGAGTTGGTTGGGTAGTGGGTAGCTGGAAAAACACACGAGGAATTGTAGACAGTTTCAACATGGCTTTTACTCTCTCTCTGGGTGCAAACTAGCCTGGGCATGAGCCATGGGCGCAAGCTGTATGTACGTTCTCTCCCTGGGTGCCAGCCATATGTACAGCATCAGCAGGATAATTATACCTTTTACAGACAATAGTGGCTCCAAGCCAAGCATGAGCTCACGTGGGTGATCACCTAATGCACCTTACATGGCGTGGTTACATAATGTGCCTGACTTGGCGTGGTTACATACTGTGTGGAGTTGTGCACCTGCACTCCAAACCTGCTGAGTTATGCTGCACTAGAAGGCTGCCTCAGCCTACTCCTGACTAAAGCATAGCCATCTGCCTTACAGTAGGCCCAGACACCTTTACTTTTCTAATTCTCAGCTTCTGGATATACTGCCGTGTAGAACTGCACATGCTCAAGGACTCAATAAGTAACCATGAAACATGAGCACAATTTGCTTTCTGAAAGAATGGCTGCAACAGTGATGCATTGCAGTTATTCCTCAAACTCAGGGATGGTAGCTTATAAAACAAAAAATAATAAACTTTGGATACTTGTGCCCGACCCAGAATCAGCATCTCTGGGAGTAAGGAATTTGACTTTTTCTTTAAGCACACAGGAGTTTTTGTAGAACAGCCAACACTGAGGGCTAGACTAGGTGGTGTTTCTCAAGTTTGCCTGGTCAGGAGAATTAGCTGGGTAGCATATTAAATCCACTGAGTCTCAGTCCTCCCCTGGAGATTCAAGTTTAATAGGTCTGGATGGGCTGGGCATGGTGGCTCACACCTGTAATCCCAGCACTTTGGGAGGCTGAGGCGGGGTAGACCAATTTAGGTCAGGAGTTCAAGATCAGCCTGAAGAACATGGTGAAACCCCATCTCTACTAAAAATTAGCTGAGCGTGGTGGTGCATGCCTGTAATCCCAGCTACCTGGGAGGCTGAGGCAGGAGAATCGCTTGAACCCAGAAGGTGGAGGTTGCAGTGAGCTGAGATTGTACCACTGCACTCCAGCCTGGGCAATAGAACGAGACTCTGTCTTAAAAAAAAAAAAAAAAAAAAGGTCTGGATGGGCCTATCAATAGATTTGGAAGCTTAATAGGATCCTTTGGTGATTCTTACAATTGAGCAGGCTTGGGAAGCACTGGGTACATCTGAGTTTCCCAAACTTCTCTTGTATAAGAATTACTTGGTATTGGTCAGGCACAGTGGCTCCTGCCTGTAATCCCAGCACTTTGGGAGGCTGAGGCAGGCTGATCACCTGAGGTCAGGAGTTCAAGACCAGCCTGGTCAACATGGTGAAACCCCGTCTCTACTAAAAGTACAACAATTAGCCAGTTGTGGTGGCAGGTGCTTGTAATTCCAGCTATTCAGGAGGTTGAGGCAAGAGAATCACTTGAACCTGGGAGGCAGAGGTTGCAGTGAGCCAAGACCACACCACCAAACTCCAGCCTGGGCCACAAAGTGAGACTTGGTCCCCCCAAAAAATTATCTCCTTTTTAAGCCACAGGATGGCCCTACTAGGTAGGTATGTTCCCCCTCTTTTGGCGATGATTCTGAGAAGTTAAGCTTTTTGCTCAAGGAAATATATACAGTTAGTGACAGAATCAAGATTCAAGTCCAAGTCTTCCAAATCAGAAGTTCTTACTAACATATACTGCCTGTCATTGTAAATTTAAAATAGTAATAGAGGACACTTAAACATATTAATAAGCCAGGCAGGGTTCATGCCTGTAATCCCAGCACTTTGGGAGGCCAAGATGGGAGGATTGCTTCAGCCAGGAGTTCAAAACCAGCCTGGGCAACATAGCAAGACCCTGTCTCTACAAAAAATGCAAAAATCAGTCAGCCATGGTGGTGCACACCTGTGGTCCCAGCTACTCAGGCTGAGGTGGGAGGATTGCTTGAGCCTAGGAAATCGAAACTATGGTGAGCAGCATTTGTACTACTGCACTTCAGCTTGGGCAACAGAGCAAGAACCTGCCTCAAAAAATACATATTTAAAAATTTTTAAATAAAATATGTATATAATTTAAAATACATGTGTATATATATATTTATATTTATAAAACTAGTCTTTTTTTTTTTTTTTTTTGAGATGGGGTCTCACTCTAACACCCGGGCTGGAGTGCAGTGGTGTGATCTCGCTCACTCCAACCTCCACCTCTGGGTTCAAGTTATTCTTGTGCCTTAGCTTCCCAAGTCGCTGGAGTTACAGCTGTGCACCACCACACCCAGCTAATTTTTGTATTTTTAGTAGAGATGGGGTTTTGCCATGGTGGCCAGGCTGGTCTCGATCTCCCAACCTCAGGTGATCCGCCCACCTTGGCCTCCCAAAGGGCTGGGATTACAGGTGTGAGCCATTACACCTGGCCTAAAAACCAAATCTTGAAATATGTTCCTTGAGAATCCATAGG
The DNA here is from genome assembly GCF_008728515.1 of Papio anubis. Lineage (NCBI taxonomy): Eukaryota > Metazoa > Chordata > Mammalia > Primates > Cercopithecidae > Papio > Papio anubis. The sequence goes on from NC_044978.1 coordinate 145,235,460, forward strand.
GGCCATCAGGGAATTCAGCTTTAGGGACTCTCAAGCCTGAGTAGGGCCACTGCCACATATGGCAGCTCAGCCAGTAACCACTGATAGACAGTCATCTTTTCCACTCCCTTCTCCACTGACACTACCAGATAGTGGCAGAGGAGGAGGGCCATCCTCTACACAGGCCACCTGCCTAGGTGGATGCCATCAGAACACCCGACTTTGCTCTATGTATCCTAAGTTCTTATATAAGGAGTCAGTGAGACAGAAACCAGAATGTCAGTAACTCGCCCCTAGGAATTTACTCTAGTGAAATTAAAACTGATCCACATAAACACATGCATAATGTTTAGAGCAGTATTATTCACAATAGCTCAAAACTGGAAACAACCCAGATGTCCATGAACCGATGAATGGGTAAATAGGATACGGTATTTTTATGCAATGGAATACTATTCAGCAGTAAAAAAGAAAGAACTAAGACACATACTACAGTACAAATGAACTTGTGCTAAGTGAAAGAAGCCAAATACAAAAGACTGTATTGGTATAATTCAATTCATATGAAATGTCCAGAAAAGGCACATTTACAGAGATAGAAAGCAGATCAGTGGTTGTCTGGGGCTGGCAGTGGAATCAGGGATTAACTGTAAACAGACATGAGAGAACTTTTAGGGAAGATGGAAATGTTCTAAAACTGGATTTGCAGTAATGGTTTAACAACTATATTCATGGAAATAATAAATTCTATACTTACAATGGTTAAATTTTTATGGTATGTAAATTATACCTTAATAAAGCTGATAGCAGCAGGAGACAAATTCCTAGGCAGATAGGGACAGGTCCCCAGTGAAATCCGACCTTCAAGTCAAAGACAGCCTGAAACCTGAAAACCAAACTGCCAGTTCTGGGTGGAGTCCACGACCAGAGTGATAACTTCCTTCCTGCCTTTTAGTCAATTGAATGGTGCTTTTTCCAGGCCAAATCATGGACCAATTAGCACATACTCCCCCATTCTGAGCCCACAAAAAACCCAGGCTCAGCCCCCACAGACCACTACCCACTTTCAGCCCCGTCTCACACAGAGGGCTGCTTGCTTTGGGGCCCCTCTCATTGTCAAGAGCTTTTCTTTTGCTCAATAAAATTTTATCTCCCTTGCTCACTCTCCGATGTCTGCATACCTCATTCCTCTTGGTCATGGGACAAGAACCTGGAACCTGCTGAATGGAGGGTGCAAAAAGAGCTGTAACATACCTTCCTGCTCACAGAGCTACTGGAGTGAATAAACCACTTGACACCACATGCCCCCATTCACTGAGCTGCAGGTGGCAGAACCGAACAATCTGTGACACTTCCTGGGGGCTCAGACCTTGGGACTTCCCAACCAAAAGCTGTAACACCCTTTGGGGGCTCTATGGTTGCTGGCGTCTCTGAGTTTTTGGGTACCACCACATCTCCCTTGTCCAGACACCAGCACCCAAGGCAGAAGTTGGTCACTGCACACCCTAACCAGCCACAAGCTGGGCACAGAGCCACAGCAGGCATGGGATCTGGGCCAGTAGCACGAGCAGAGCACAGCCTGCCGGGCAGAGTGGGTGAAGTGAGCCCAGCAGGCCCATGTGAATCCCGAGCAGAGGAACTGCTGACTGTGGAGATTTTTGGCTGGCAAAGTGGCACCAAAATAATCCTGTGTCAAAGCGATTAAGAAAATGGGAGAGATATGTAATCGGGGGAAAGATTAGGAAGAAAATTAATGTATAACACATGCTGATTTTAAGTTTGAGAAATCCAGAGTATATTGTAAGGCAAAAAAGAAGGAAATGCTGTAAATACTTGAAGGCCCCTTTTGTGATGGCTAAACACTATCAGAAGATAGTCTGGTGGCAAATTCATGAAACAAGTCAATTGCACAAATAATAGTAAACTTATGGCCTCTATACTGGCACCACACATCATTACAAAAAGGGGCATGGGTCCATAGCATCCCACGGAAGCAAATATAGGCACGTGAAGTAGAAAAACCAAGCCTGGTCTCTGAGCCAACTGTTATTCTTTATTTCAAAGATGATTTTATGGGCTTTAAATTTTAAAATAATAATTGTCATGAAGCTCTCAAATGTGGCTTTCGTGTTTCCAAAAGGAACAAAAAAGAGAGCCTTCCAGAGTGAACTGGCTCTGTTGATGGCATTTCTGATGCCTAATGGCTACAAAGGGCAGTAGGGGGTGGGAGAACACAGAAAAAAATAGTCCCAGAGGGAAGTAGGCAATGGGTCATACCTAAGGGCCTGGGATTCTTTCCTGCACACAAAATGTGAAATATTTCAGTCCCATGCATGCTGAAGAACATTTTTTCATTGTTTTCATACAGATTAGATTTATGTGACCTTCTGCAGCAATGAGTAAAACATGCAGATCCGATTTCAATAAATAATTAAGGTTACACATTACTTTTCCTGTTTAGGTTTCACCAGCACAGTGCCTCATGATGAAAAGCATAAGCAGAGGTTATAAATGAGGCAAACATAGGCTGTGGGCTGAACCAGAGAACCCGAACGACCTTCAACATCCGCAGGGAGGATCTAGAATCAGAGAGTGTGGTCAGTTTTTGAAATTTCAGTATATGCTTTTCACTCTCATATTCAGAGAGCTAGAGAGGGCAAGGAACTGAGAAGAATCGATATGACTTCTTCCCAGTCCAACCATGAGGGTCAGTGGTAGGGATAGAGAATGGGTGGTTGACAGAGGGCGACAAGGGGGATGCCCAGTGTCTCAGTGAACGCATTGCATTGCCTTATTAAATTATGTGTGAGACCAGGTACAGTGGCCCAAACCTGCAATCCCAGCACTTTGGGAGGCCGAGGTGGGAGGATTGCTTGAGGCCAGAAATTTGAGAACAGCCTGGACAATACAGGGAGACCCTGTCTCTTAAAAGAAAATGAATAAAATTAAATTCTGTGTGAGTTTTCTGTTGCTGCACAACAAATTACCACAAACTTAGAGGCTTAAATCAACACTCCTTCATTAGAGCACAATTCTGCAGGTTAGAAGTCTAGCACAGAGTGACTGGGTTCTCTTCTTAGAACCTTAGAAGGTTGAAATTAAGGAGTTGGCTGAGTTATGTCCCTTGCTAGAAGCTCTGGGGGAAGAATCAGTTTCCAGGCTCATACGGGACGGTTGGTCAAGTTCAAGTCCTTGCAGCTGTAGAACTCACATCCTCATTTCCTTGCTGATGGTCAGTTGCGGGCCACTCTTAGCCCCTCAAGGCTGCCAATCATTCCCTTGCCAGAAAGAGCCCAGTCCTTTTTAAGGACTGGGTCAGGCCAACTGAGGATAATCTCTCTATCTTAATGTCCATTTATTTGGAGCCTTAATTACACCTGCAAAATCCCTTCAGTGCAGCATCTGGATTAGTGTCGGATTAAATACCTGGGAGAAGGTGTTTGTGCACCAGGGGCTGGGAATCTTGGGGTCCATTTTTGAATTCCGCCAAGCATAGATTACTTATGAAAGATTCTCCAGTCTAGCTAAGTGGTCCTTACGGGTGGTAGTACCAACCCCTAAGGGCTGCTTTGGAAATGTGTGGACAGATATGTTGTTGTTGTAATCATAGTAGGGCAGGTCCCACCTGCCTTTAGTGTTCAGGGCCCGAGTCACCAGAAGGCAGTCTCATACAATGAGGAATTTGTGCTGTGTCTTACACAGCTTTTGAATGTCCCCGTGGGGACTCATGTAGATGAAAAATATGTGTATAATTGTCTGATCCTATATATGAAATATTTTTCACAGAGTTTTTGTACTGAAGTTTTCATAAGTGCAATTACTGGGTAAATCAAGGGCAGAATGTAGTATAATTGTGTTTGGAACTTTACCAAGATGGTTCACCATTTTGGAAACTTCCCATGGCCAATAATGAGCTGCTATGGTATCTGAGTTGCCAATACACCACCCCTGATTACATCAGCTGCGTGTCTGTTCCTCTCTCAGGGATCTCATGTTTACGTACAAGTCTCTCCCTACTTTGTGCATCTTATGGAGTAATACCTGAGCATTTACAGGTTGAAAAGCACATATTTTCTGTCTTTAAATCGATGTGTAAACATTATATGTGTAGGCAGGTTATATTAGCTATGAATTTTATTTTAGGAGAGTAAAGGGGGCATTACAAATTGCTTATAAGAAGCAACTGTGGGGCTGGTAGAATTGAAAGTCAAAGATCAACCAACAGCATGCATTTACTGAGGCTGGGACTGGCCAAGAGGTGAATAGCGGGCCCTGCTGCTCAGAAGTCAGGCAAGGTGAGGACAGGAAGGCATAAAAGCAGCTTAGGAATAAAGCACCAGGCAATCTGACTACACAGAACTTTGGGATAATCTATGGCAGCTGAGCGGTCCTTTGAACTCCCCCGAAGGAACATCAAAGTCCTTTTGCTCAAGCCAATCAAACATCCCAGGTAGAGCATTTGGGGCCTGGGCAAATGATTACGTGGCTGCCCTTTCTCTGGAGGAGTGAAGGATTTCTGATGAGGATGGTGAGCCCCTGACGTAGATTTCAAAGTCACCCCTAATCACCAACCCCCTAAGCATGCATTTTTTGAAGCAACTGTTGTACAATTCCCACGTACCTAAAATTGTTTTCTGTTATTTAATATAAAATATACCCAATCATATGTAAGTTAACATGAGGTGAATTTGTGCTACTAGGTTGTTTTGGGGTGAACCTCTGCTATGGGCTGAATTATATCCCCTTGAAATTCATCAATTGAAGCCCTAAGCCCCAGTGTGATGGTATTTGGAGATGGGGCCTTTGGAGTGATTAAGTTTAGATAAGGTCATGAGGGTGGGGCCCTCATGGTGGCATTAGTGCCTTTATGGGAAGAGACACCAAGGGGCTTTCTCTCTCTCTGTCCACTGCAGGCACCAAAGAAAGAACATGTGAGGGTGTATTGAGAAGATTGCTGTCTATAGTGTAAGGAGAGGGCCCTAACCAGATACTGACCCTGCTGTCACCTTGGACTATATTCCATAACAAAAAATGTAATACTGTTATAAAAAGAATAATTACATTAAATTATAATATTATATATTAGTATCATAGAGTATAACAGGGATTACAAACGATGAGAGTAATGGCTATGGAGACACATGGAAACTTATGAAAGGAGAACAATATTCTTCATATAGCTTATATTAATTATGTAAAAACTGTAGGCAGCAAAACAAACATCCAAAAATACAGGAGGGGAGGATGTGGTGGTTCATGCCTGTAATCCCAGTACTTTGGGAGGCCGAGGCAGGTGGATCACTTGAGGTCAGGAGTTTGAGACCAGCCTGACCAACATAGGGAAACTCTGTCTCTACTAAAAATACAAAATTAGTCAGGTGTGGTGGTGGGTGCCTGCAATCCCAGCTACTTGGGAGACTGAGGCAGAAAAACCACTTGAATCCAAGAGGCAGAGATTTCAGTGAGCCAAGATCTTGTCATTGCGCTCTAGCCTAGGCAACAAAAATGAAACTCCGTCCCAAAAAATAAAAAAGAGACGGGGGAGTATCTCTAGCTCAGTACTTGGGTTTAGTCTAATAATTCTCAAACTTTTTGGGTCTCAGGAAACCCTTTATCTCTTCAAGAGTACTGAGGACCTCAAATAACTTTTCTTAGGTGGGTTATGTCTATTGATATATATCATCTTAGCAATTAAAGCTGAGAATAATTTAAATATTTATTAATTAACTTTAAAATTAAAATTGTAAATATGGGGCCAGGTCTCACGCCTGTAATCCCAGCACTTTTAGGAGGCCAAGATGGTTGGATCGCTTGAGCCCAGGAGTTTGAGACCAACAAGGGCAATATAGCAAAACCCCATATCTATAAAAAATACACGGATTAGCTGGGCATGGTGGCTTGAGCCTGTAGTCCCAGCTATTTGGGAGGCTGAGGTGGAAAGATCACTTGAGCCTGGGAAGTTGAGATTGCAATGAGCAGTGATCATGCCACTCCCTCCAGTCTGGGCAACAGAGCAAGCCCCTGTCTCAAAAAAAAAAAAAAAAAAAAATTATAAATATGGTAACAACACATTTTTTACAAAAAAGAACTACTTTTTTTACAATTAAAAAAATAGAAGAATGGCATTGTTTTACATTTTTCCATCTAAACTAAAGTACTGGCTTAATAGTGACATCTGATTCACCTATCTACTTCTACATTCAAGAGTGAAAAAGATACATAATGTCTTAGTATCATTATGGAAATAGTTTTGACATCACAGACTCTCTATAAGGTCTCAGGGAGCCCCATGGGACCCCAGGCCATACTTTAAGAAAGGCTGGCTGTGATAAGTGACACTATCAGGAAGCTGAATTGATTATAAACTTCTTTTGAACTTATATGCCCCCCACTCTTTTTTTGTAAGACAGAGTCTCACTCTGTTGCCCAGGCTGGAGTTCAGTGGTGTGATCATGGCTCACTGCAGCCTCAAACTCCCGAACTCAAGTGAGCCTCCTGCCTCAGCCTCCTGAGTAGCTGGGACTACAGCCGCATACCACCATAACCAGCTAAGTGTTTTATTTTTTGTAGAGATGGGGCCTCACTATGTTGCCCAGGCTGGCCTTGAACTCCTGAGCTCAAGGATTCCTCCGGCCTTGGCCTCCCAAAGTGCTAGGATTACAGGTGTGAGCGATCACACCCAACCATATGGCCCCTTCCTTATAGAACTCTTAGACTAACAGACACAATAATATAAAAATATTTAAGTTAGTTTAAAGTGGACTTAATGTATTCATGCCATAATCCCCTCTATTAGCATAAGATAATTAAGTTGCTTATGGATAATTAACACTATGTTGTTAAAAGTAAGTTTCTCATAAAACCTGTTTTGGTCCTCAGCTTGGTGGTTCACAAATAACGCACTTCTTTGAAGCACTCACATTTGAGCTTTACTAGAACTAGGGGTTCAAAAATAACCCACTGGCTGAATATAAAAGCAGAGAGGATTCATGTATAAGACAAAGGATTGAGTCACGTTCAAACTCTAAAAAATCTTACCAGGTTCTGAGTCTAGAAGAAAAACCCTGCTACTTCCTACACGTCTTTCAGCAGTTCTGATCCTTATCTCATCACCTCTTTCTTTTGAAAGCACCTGTTAAAAAGATTATCAGCTCTATTGTAAGAACCCCAAAAAAGCACTAAAAGGGAAATAAATGTGTATTACAATGAAAAAAATTACATTAAGTAAAAAAAAAAGTAGATCATGGAAAAACTCTAAAATTGAGGATCTGTTCCCATCCCAAACCTGCCACATCAAATTGTCATTGTTGGAAGTATGACCACAAGGGAATGGGATTAATTAGGACTTCCGCATGCAAATGGGTATTTATCTCGTAAAATTGTTACCCTGGAAAATAATAACTATTATTTCATTGCTGCTACTGTTTTCTCAAAAAAAAAAAAAAAAAGAACATTTTCAAAGCTTGTGGTACATAAACTCGTAAGATATGAGACTTTAGTAGACTTCAAGCCTACCTAATTCTTTTATTTTAAGATATAATTGAGGCCGGACGCAGTGACTCACACCTATAATCCCAGCACTTTGGGAGGCTGAGGTGGGCGGATCACTTGAAGTCAGGAGTTTTAGACCATCCTGGCCAACATAGTAAAACCCTATCTCTACTAAAACTACAAAAAATTAGCCAGGCGTGGTGGCACACACCTGTAATCCCAGCTACTCATGTAACGGTGGCAGGAGAATTGCTTGAACGCAGGAGGTGGAGGCTGAAGTATGCCAAGATCGCGCCACTGCATTTCAGCCTGGGCAACAAAGTGAGACTTCATCTCAAAAAAAAAAAAAAAAGAAAGAAAGAAAGAAAGAAAATATATATACACACACACACACACACACACATTTGAGACCAAAAAGGGAAAAGAGAATTGATTAATGTAACCCAACTAATGTTGGAACCAGATTCAGTTTTCTTGATGGAACAGTCAAACCGGTTTATATTAAACTACTATGTTAAGATAGATTTGAAAGCAAGGTTTTACTAGAAGTAGAACTGATTATATAATTGATTACATAAAATCAATTATATTTGGGATAATATCTAACTCGATGTAAGCAGAAGAGACATTCATTATAGTGAACTTGTGAAACTATTACTGCTTATCTCTTTCATTTTACTTTCATGAAAAAATAAATAAAACCTACCCAAAAATATCAATGGACCAACAGGCAATTCCAGTTTTGGCCAATCTGTATCTGGACTAATTCATCCAGTCCGAAACACTGCGCTAAAATGAAGAATGATATGGGATATGCTATCAAACTGCTCCATCTTGCCTAAGAAGTGCAGTCACCAAATTGCTCCTGGTATTAAAATTTCTGACTCATCCTACCAGTACAATAGTGCCATAAGTTTTCCTATGCTGCCACCTACTGGATATAGTGCACATAGCTTTGAATACATCATCTGTCTTCTGTATTAGTCAGTGTGCTTGGGTGTGAAATGGGTTAATTCAGATATTAGCCACTCAATTTGGATTTAAACATCCAAATATTGGACATTTAAAGGTTGTTTATTTTAATGACTAGAGATACCTTATGTCAACCAAAGCAAAAACCTATGAATCTGTTTTCAATTCAAAACACTTCTTGTCCTTAGAAAATTAGCTTACAAATTTTAAATTATATCATTCCCTTTTAAAAATTGGTACTCTCAAGAGGGTAAATACACTTATATTCTTCATGTTTTAATGTAAGGCAAAATGCATTCGTCTCGTTGCAATGAACAAGGCATTGATGGGTTGGGCACTGTGGTTTAAGATAACTTTTAAGAAAACTTCTTTTAGAAATAGGGCATTACCGCCGGGCATAGTGGCTCACGCCTGTAATCCCAGCACTTTGGGACGCTGAGGCGGGCGGATCACGAGGTTAGGAGATAGAGACCATCCTGGCTAACACGGTGAAACCCCGTCTCTACTAAAAATACAAAAAATTAACCGGGCTTGTGGCGGGCGCCTGTAGTCCCAGCTACTTGGGAGGCTGAGGCAGGAGAATGGCGTGAATCCGGGAGGCAGAGCTTGCAGTGAGCCGAGATGGCGCCACTGCTCTCCAGCCTGGGCGACAGAGCGAGCCTCCGTCAGAAAGAAAGAGAAAGAGAGAGAGAGAGAGAGCGAGAGCGCGCCTTACACCCAGGGAATGAGGTCTAGCATGGCATTGAGCAGAAAAGGGCACTTTTTTTTTTTTTAATTCTAATTTTTTCTTTCTTTTTTTTTTTTTTATACTTTAAGTTCTAGGGTACATGTGCATAACGTGCAAGTTTGAAAAGGGCACTTTGTACCTTGGGATTAAGACTGGAGAAAAAGGAGTTTTAATGTATCCCTGCCAAACTCCCCTCTATTAACATAGATAAAGAAAGGAGCTAAGTGGTGATAAACAAATAAAAACAATAACACTTGATACATTCCAGGAACATCCCCAAGAACTTTACAATGTTCTCATGTGCTGCTCACAACAATCCTATGAGGCAGATACTGACCTCACTCTACAGATGAGGACATCCAGGCTTAGGGAGTTCATCGGCCAAGGCACCCAGCTGGTAAGGGCTGGAGCTGGTTGCACAACCCAAGCTGTCAACCAGAGCTGTGCCGCGGCAGCGCCTCAGGAGATGAGGGACAAGTAGGATTGTCAGGAGACAAAGACAAAGCACCCTGGGTCACTGTAATTGGTTTTAGTAAAAACAAATCACAGGCCAGGGGCCTAAGGAAGCATGACAGCAAATGTAATGTGGTATCCTGGATAAGATCCTGGGACAGAAAAGGGACATTAGGTGACAACTAAAGGAATATGAATAAAGTATGGGCTTTGGTTAATAATCATGTATTGGTAATTAGCTCATTAATTCTGACAAATGTACCATACTAATGTGAGATATTAATCTTTTAAGCCTGCCTTCTGGAGAATGATTAACACTATGGAAAGTATCTGAGTCCTAAAAGAGGAGAAATTATTTTCTCCTAAAAGAGTTAAAAGACAGGTTCATATTTAATCTGAGTTTGCATCAGTTTAAGGATGTTGATTGTGAACATGACCAGAGAAAGGAAACTATCAACTGGTTTAAAGTGTCCAAATACAGATATTTTGTACTAGGAGGGAATATTATGCATTCTATTTATTCTGCTGAGACTACTCTACAGCTCTTTCTCCTTTGTTCATAAAGATTCAAACATGTACCCAGACAGGCACGCACACACACACGTGCACGCATACGCACGCACACATGCGCGCACATGCACACACACACACACACACTTCTCAACCCTCTATTAACAGTGTATGTTAAATTGAGATAATTACTCAAGGTGTACTTGCTATGTGTGCTAAGCTCTGTATGCATTATCTCAGCTCAGTCCTCCTAATCCTGTGGAAGAGGTCCACCATTATCCTCCTACAGGATCATATGGAAGCTGTTGAAGCCAGGTTTGACACCAGGTGTTCTGACTACACAGGCAATTCACAGCAGCTCACTCTTACCTGCTATGCCAAGCCACGCCTTCTTCCTAAGTGAATGCCAAGCCCAGTCAAGAAAACAAACAGGTGAATAATTTAATGAATTTAAAAGATGGCATCGATCAAGGGAGACAAAGAAAGTAACTCTGCCAAATTAGCATGGCAAGTCACTATTTAACATAGCAGGTATGCAGGAAACTGAATGTGTTCCAAATAAGTTCAGATTTAGGAGCACATGAAGATGATTTTAATTTCTAAAGTAAATCTCAGCATTCTGGGAGGCCAAGGTGGGAGGATCACTTGAGGCCAGGAGCTCTAGACCAGCCTGGGCAACACAGCAAGACCTTGTCTCTACAAAAACAAATTAAAAATTAGCCAGGCATGGTGGTGCATCCCTGTAGTCCTAGCTACTCAGGAGGCTGAGGTGGGAGGATTGTTGAGCCCAGGAATTTGAGGTTACAGTAAACTGTGATCATGCCACTGCACTCCAGTGTGGGTGACAGTGAGAACCTGTCTCTAAAAATTAAACAATTTTTTAAAAACAAATAAAGTAGCCCTATAATGGAGCCTGATAAGGTTTGGCTGTGTCCCCACCCAAATCTCATCTTGAATTGTAGCTCCCATAATTCTCACGTCATGGGTGGGACCCAGTGGGAGGTAACTGAATCATGGGGACGGGTCTTTCCTGTGCTGTTCTTGTGATAGTGAATAAGTCTCACGAGATCTGATGGTTTTGTAAAGGGGAGTTCCCCTGCACATGTCCTCTTGCCTGCTGCCATCCATGTAAGATGTGACTTTGCTTCTCCTTTGCCTTCAGCCATGATTGTGAGGCCTCCATAGCCATGTGGAACTGTGATTCAATTAAACCTCTTTCTTTTATTAGTTACGCACTATCAGGTATATCTTTATTGTCAGCATGAGAATGGACTAACACAGAGCCTGTTGAAAAACATTTTAGAAGACAGGCAACTAAGTTTATAAGTTGCACTGACTTCAGTTATAAATTAAGGAAACTTGGAAGTAAGCTAGAATTAACCAATAGGCGCTTATGGCAGAATTCTGTCTTAGGGGAAAAACTTAAGCTTTTTTTATTATAAAAATAATGTGATTTTAGAAAGTTTACAAAATTAGAATATAAAGCTAAATCACCCATAATCTTAACACCCAGACACAGGCATAGACCCATGTTTTTTAGAATAAAAATACAATAATATCCTATTGTTGCAAATTTTACAAGGACACACAAGCCAGACTATTACAAGGGCCATTAAAGTGTGGAGCAGTAAAGGTTAAATTTCCTTCATTCCTTTTAAGTTAGGTCCATGCCTGCCCCCAGAAGAATCATTAAATACTATGGGCTCTTAGAGCCAATTGGCTTGGGTTAGAATCTCAGGAACATCAGTTATTAACCCAATGACCTTAGGCAAGTTGCTTAAGCTTCATTGTGCCTTAATTTTCTATATGCAAAATGAGAATAATACCAACATCATATGATGACTAAGTAGAACATGTAAGGCAGTTAAGATATAGTAAGCACTTAGCTGTTATAGTCCTGTCTCTTCTAAACACATATGTATACACATTTTACAGATCTCACTAGTTTCATACATGAACATTTTTCCAAGTTCATGGGTGTTTAAGTCAGTCCAAGTATTATACTGTATAGATGTATAACTTAGACTAAATAAGTCATTTGAGGTGTTAGTTTAAAAAGGGAGATACGGTCAGGCACAGTGGCTCATGCCTGTAATCCCAGAACTTTGGGAGGCCGACGCAGGCTGATCATCTGAGGTCAGGAGTTCGAGACCAACCTGGCCAACATGGTGAAACTCCGTCTCTACTAAAAATACAAAAATTAGCTGGGCATGGTGGCGCGTGCCTGTAATCCCAGTTAGGAGTCTGAGGCAGGAGAATTGCTTGAAGCTGGGAAGTGGAGATTGCAGTGAGCCCAGATCACACCATTGCACTCCAGCCTGGGTGTCAAGAGTGAAACTCCGTCTCTAAATAAACAAATAAATAGGGAGATACTTAACATCACATGGCTTTGGCTGTTGAAAGCACTAAAAAGTCACCTTCATCACCAAAGACTAGTAACATTTTAGGGAGTAAGTCAATTATACACAGACTATTGGCAAATCCAAGGTGTCAAATAAGAGGGCTTGTTGGAGAAGCAAGGTCCTCTGGAAGCACTCTGCCTTAACATGGAATACAAAGTTGATGGCACCCCCTGAGGTTGTGTGTTGCTAAGGGCCCAGGGAAAGGAGATGAGACTATGGTATTAGATGCCACCTTCTAGAGGCCAGGCCCTTCCCAGACATCTTCACTGTGTCTATTTCAACATGAAACAATGAAGATGTAGTAAAGCGTTATTCCTTTGCCCAAAGTTACTCAGGTAGAAGCCAAGTTCAAAGACAGATTTAAGGAACCCTAAAGCCTATGATATTGACTACCAACATAGGATAGCTGCCCTGAGGTTCTGATATGGTTTGGTTCTGTGTCCCCACCCAAACCTCATCTTAAACTGTACTCCCATAATTCCCATGTGTTGTGGGAGGGACCCAGTGGAAGGTGATTGAATCATGGGGGCAGTTTCCCCCATACTGTTCTTGTGGTAGTGAATAAGTCTCACAAGATCTGGTTTTATAAGGGGTTTCCACTTTTGCTTTTTCCTCATTCTCTCTTGCCTGCCACCATGTAAAAAGTGTCTTTCACCTTCCACCATGATTGTGAGACCTTGCCAGCCACATGGAACTGTGAGTCCATTAAACCTATTTTCCTTCTCAGTCTCAGGTATGTCTTTATCAGCAGCATGAAAATGCACTAATACAGGTCCATAGCCTAAGTCCTGGTTTCCCTAGTGATTAGCTACAAGAACATGGGCATGTAACCTAATCTCTGTGCATTTCTTTAGTGAAACCAAAATTTATCTGCACCTCTGGGGTGGCAATCACCCACATACATGATCTATTGCATAACCTTCCATGGGGTGGCACATTAAGTTATGTTGGATTTTGAGAGCATTTAAATAAATATGTTTCTCATATATGAAGTATAAAGTCTTCCAGCTCAGTTTAGTGGTATAATTTACATTTCGGAGGCCAAAAATAACCTTTGTACCAGCGCTTATATGCAGGAAGGAGCCCTTTCTTTCTTTCCCCTAAGTCAACCTTCGAGATGATTGTATAGAAGTCATGCACCAAGTTAGAATTTAATATTTAAAGGCAAGTAGAATCACCTGAATCACTGTATATTTAGTTTTTACATTAATAGGATGTCAACAGAAGTGATCACTTTCTTTGAAGGAACCAAGATGTCCTTCATATAAAAGTTGGGGTCGGGTGCGGTGGCTCACGTCTGTAATCCCAGCACTTTGGGAGGCTGAGGCGGGCAGATCACTTGAGGTCAGTAGTTTGAGACCAGCCTGACCAACATGGCAAAACCCCATCTCTACTAAAAATACGCCTCCCCCCCAAAAAAAATGGCTGGGTGTGGTGGCAGGCACCTGTCATCCCAGCTACTCGGGAGGCTGAGGCAGGAGAATCACTTGAACCTGGGAGGCGGAGTTTGCAGTGAGCCAAGATAGTGCCACTGCACTCCAGCCTGGGTGACAGAGTAAGATACCATCTCAAAAAAAAAAAAAAAAGTTGGAATTGGGCCAGGCATGGCAGTTCATGCCAGTAATCCTAGTACTTTGGGAGGCTGAGGCAGGTGCATCACTTGAGCTCACGAGTTCAAGACTGGCCTGCGCAACAGGACAAAACCCATCTCCACTGAAAATACAAAATTAGCTGGGTGTGGTGGCACATGCCTGTAGTCCCAGCTACTTGCGGGGGCTGAAATGGGAGAATCACTTGAGCCTGGGATTTGGAAGTTGCAGTGAGCCAAGATCTCACCACTGTACTCCAGTGGGAGTGACAGAGTGAGACCCTGTCTCAAAAAAAAAAAAAAAGTTGGAATCAGGAGTATTACCACCATAATCAGGGCTAAGAGAACTGTGAATAAGGCAGCTGAGACCCAAGTTATCTGGATTCCTGGCACCAGACAGGACAGAGCCCTTCTGTGAGGATCACAGTATAGGCAGGAAGCATTGGGTTTCTTCCCCGCTTCCCTCACTTTGTGTAACTGGAAGTGAACTGTTACATTCCATGTCCATTGTTGAGAACATACATCCTCATTTAATCTTTAATGAAAACCTATAAATTACATAATAGTGTATCCTATAAAACAAGAGCACATTGATCTATAAAGTAAAGTTTAACAACAAATGCCAAAGAATTTTGCTTTTTTTTTTTTTTAAATTAATTTCTACACAGTAAGAATTGCTAAGAAAAACAAAACACACCACACTGATTGGGGTATGTCAAAGCGACACAGAAGCCAACTGAAAGAGCTCCCAAGAACTAAAACGGAACAGTGTGGGCAACAAGTAGTACTGGGTTATGATATAAATCCAAAGTATACGATATGAGGTCATACTGATAAAAATGGTTAAATAGGAGAAAAAAGACAACTCTCCCTTCCAAAAGAATTCCCAATAATTCATATAGATACTTGGCCCTCAAGGAGATAGAAGATACACCTCTGCTCCTTAAGTGTGGGCTTTGCATGGTGACTTCCTAAGAGTACAGCATGGAAAAGGCCGCGGGAGTGAGTTTACAGTGAAGTCTTTCAAACACAACCTCAGCCAGGTAAGAGGCCAGAATCAGTGATAAATTAGCTTATATACCCTTTATAGCATATGATGAAAACAGCACTTTGCCTCTGTGGTTTTCTTCCCCAAAAACCCATAACCCTAGTCTAACATTAGACAAATCCCAATAGAGGGGCACCTTACAAAATACTTGATAGTACCCAAATTTGTCAAGGTCGTCAAAGAATGAGAAGTCTGAGAAACTGACAGAGCCCAAAGGAGCCTGGTGAGACAGGGCAAGTAACAGTCATGTGGGCTCCTGGGTGGGATCCTGAAACAGAAAAAGGACATTAGGGAAACAGCCAGGAAATCTAAACAAGCTATGGACTTAATAGCAGTGTATCAACATGTCAATAATTGTGATGGTTAATATTGAACATCAACTTAAAGGATGCAAAGTATTGTTCCCGGGTGTCTGTGAGGGTGTTGCTAAAGGAGATTAAGATTTGAGTCAGTGGACTGGGAGAGGCAGACCCACCCTCGATCCACATGGGCACCATCTACTCAGCGGCCAGCGTGGCCACAATAAAAGCAGGCAGAAGAATGTGGGAAGACTAGACTGGCCCAGTCTCCTGGCCTCTATCTTTCTCCTGTGCTGGATATGTCCTCCCCTGGAATATCACTCCCAAGTTTTTCAGCTTTGGGATTCTTGGACCTTTGACTACAGAGTGAAGACTGCACTATTGGTTTTCCTACTTCTGAGGTTTTGAGACTCGGACTGGCTTCCTTGCTCCTCAGCTTTCAGAGGGCCTACTGTGGGACTTCACCTTCTGATCGTATGGGTCAACACTCAACTTCCCTTTGTATAATACATGTATCCTATTAGTTCTGTCCTCTAGAGAACCCCAATAGAGGAAACTGGATGGTGGGTTTATGGGACTTCTACAATGTCTTCAGTATTTTCTTTTTGTCTTCAATATTTCTGTAAATAAGTCTAGAATTGTGCTATAAAATCTGCCTATTTAAAAATCTTTAAAGATTAGTTCCTACAGGTATACATAGGGAATACAAACGCAAAAAAATCCAAAGACACACCAAACCTATGTTTTTATGCTAATTCTTACCAGCACTGTATGAGTTACCTATATGGAAGACATTCCTATATTACTACCAAAATCATCTGACATTTTGGGGAAAGGGTAAAAGAAAATGAGAATCAGCTGTGGCTACTTTATCAGCAGAAAAGTTTTATTCCTTTTGAGGACAAACAATTAAACCACATCCAAGGTCTTAACTTACAGACAGAAACCAAAGTAGCCATTTAAAGCGTTAGATATTGGATACAAGACATACACTGGGGAGAATGCTTCGCCATCTGAAGCTCACACCACATCGGCCCAGTGGACAGCTGTGCACTCTACTTGTGCTTAAGCGCCTGGGTGTGGCTGAGGGGAAGGCGTGTCTGCAGAACGGAACAGCTGTGTTTCACAAGTACTGAAGCATTGTAGACTGCATGGGGGGGGCTATATATTTTCACGTTGAAGGGAAGAGGGGAAATCAGCAAAGTCCCTCCCACAGAGAATTAGGCTGCCTTGCAGAGAGCCACGGCAGAGAAGCGGACTTCTCCTTGCTCACGCTCGGTGAATTCTCTGCAGACCTTCGCAGCATCCTGGAAAAAAGAAATGTCGTTAATATCCAAAGAGCAAGAGCTCAAAAATGAAAGTCACATAGGGAAAGGCTCCTAGGTCTATTAATGCTCAAAGTTCACCCTCATCAACTTTAATTCCATCATTAATTTGAAAACCAGGGCTTAAAGGAAAAAATCAGGTAATGGGAAAGACAGGGTTACATCATGGATTTGACTTCTTTATCACTTCCACCAAATGGATTTGTGCTTCTCTCACCTTGTAACTGGTTTTGGAAAAGTTTAAAAAAAAAAAAACAAAAAAAAAACCAACAACAAAAACACAACCATTAATGCTATTTTCCTCAAATTTAAAAATTGGAAATCGATCTTTCTTCCATAAGGTGGCATAAAAGACAAGTTGTAACTCAGAAATTCCCAAAATAAAGACAATTGTCTTCTAAGAAACATTTTAAAAAACAGCCTTAATGTTTACCTGGTATTCTAGGTACACACAAGCAATGGAAGCTTAAAGAATGATGGTAAAGTGACATATGTTACTACTTTTAAAAATCTAGATGACAGGCCGGGCGCGGTGGCTCAAGCCTGTAATCCCAGCACTTTGGGAGGCCAAGACGGGCGGATCACGAGGTCAGGAGATCGAGACCATCCTGGCTAACACAGTGAAACCCCGTCTCTACTAAAAAATTCAAAAAACTAGCCGGGCGAGGTGGCGGGCGCCTGTAGTCCCAGCTACTCGGGAGGCTGAGGCAGGAGAATGGCGTGAACCCGGGAGGCGGAGCTTGCAGTGAGCTGAGATCCGGCCACTGCACTCCAGCCTGGGCGACAGCGAGACTCCGTCTCAAAAAAAAAAATAAAAAATAAAAATAATAAAAAAAAATAAAATAAAAATCTTGATGACAAAGACTGGTAACAGAAAATTGATCCCAGGGTTATTTACCAACTTCTAGGATACAATTGTTTGGGGATCAAAAATATTACTCTGTTGAATCTGTAACAAAAAGCCCAGAGGAAAGATACCTGAAGGAGAAAGGGAATGCTCTATGATACAGAACGGTAATGAAACATTACTCCTAAAATTTAGAAATCACCAACTCAATGAGTTTGGGCCACATGGCTCAGGCCTGCAATCTCAGCACTTTGGGAAGCTGAGGCAGCCGATGGCTTGAGCTCAGGAGTTCAAGACCAGCCTGAGCAACATCTCTACTAAAATTTGAAAAATTAGCTGGGCATGGTGGTGTGCACTTCTAGTCCTGGCTACTCAGAAGACTGAGGTGGGAGGATTGCTTGAGCAAGGAATTCAAGGAATACAGTAAGCCATGATTGTACCACTGCATTCCAGCCTGAATGACAGAGCGAGACCCTTTCTCAAAAAAAGCAACCAAAGAGTATCTGGATTGACATCAACCTTTTATCTTCTACCAGGCTTTTTAATATATCAATATTCCAGACCTGTCTTCCCTGAATTGACTTTACTAGATATTGATTTCACTATTAAAGTTGTATCTTTAAAGAGGATAACCATCTTCTATAGAGCTAATGTGCAGGGACCTAATTCATCCAAGTTTAGGATATTTGGGTTAAGTGCATGTATCTTCTCACCAGTTTAATGATTTAGTGTGAAGTTTAGACAACCTAAAACATCTTTAACCATATAGAACCAGTCTTACCTAGGGTAAGAATTTTAACTAAAATGCTGGTTTAATTTAGAAACTCTTTTAATTTTAAATAAGTTTCTAATTAGAATAGTTTAAAAAAAAAAAAAAAGGTTTTAGCCAGGTACTGTGGCTTATGCCTATAATCCCAGCACTCTGGGAAGCTGAGGCAGAAAGATCACTTGAGTCCAAGAGTTAAAGACCAGCCGGGCAACACAGTGAGTCCCTCCCGCCCCATCTCTATACAAAAATTTTACCTTCCCCACACCTTAAAAATGCTACTCACATGACACTTGTAAGTATCCCAATGGGGGGCACATTTTTATGGCATTAGTGCAGTGTTAGATGAGTTAGCATGTACCTTAAATGCTTCACTAGGAAGGATCAGGGTCTTTCCTCCAAACGGATCAAAGACCAGAAATTCTCCCTCTGTTTTCTTATTCTCACCAAGTAAATTCTGATTTTCTCATGTAACCCCTCCCTCCCATCCTGGCTCTCCAGGTCTATTCTTCATTCCATATTCCTATTCCCACATACCTCTTCAATACCAAGAATTAGCTTTAACTGATCTCAGGTGTGTCTGACAGACGAGAGCAATCAATCCTCCCTATTAGGTCCACTAGCACCTTGGGGCTATCAGGTCTGTGAAGTTCCAAAGGGAGGTCTTTTCTAATGAAAGGTCCTATTGGTATTGTACAGTGGCTAAGAGCACAAACTCTAAATGCAGACTAAGTTTTCTTTTTTTTCTTCTTCTGAGACAGAGTCTTGCTCTGTTGCCCAGACTGGAGTACAGTGGTACAATCTCGGCTCACTGCAACCTCCACCTCCCAGGTACAAGCGATTCTTGTGCCTCAGCCTCCCGAGCAGCTGGGACTACAGGCATGCACCACCAGGCCCGGCTAATTTTTGTATTTTTAGTAGAGACAGGGTTTCACCATTTTGCCCAGGCTGGTCTTGAACTCCTGAGCTCAAGCGATCCTCCCACTCTGGCCTCCCAAAGTGCTGGATTATAGGCATGAGCCACCGTGCCTGGCCAGACTATATAGGTTTGAACCATAGTTTGCCATGTAAGTCACTAACCTCAGGCCTTAAACTCTGAGTTTTCTCAGCTCTCAAATGGGGATAATACCTACCTTATTGTGTCATTAAAGGATTTCTATAAAAGACATACATCACCTAGAAGAGCACGTAAGTACAGTAAACTGCAGCATGTGGGCCTAACCCAGCCTGTGGTGGTGGAAAACAGCTACATACGTTCATTTAGAGGGTCTATAGGCTGCTGAGTTGTAACAGCAGAACTGAATACTTGCAACGGAGCCATATGCCATACAAAGCCTAAAATATTTTGTTTGGCTCTTTATAGAAAATGCTTGCTGAGTCCTGGTCTGCACACAGCAAGTAAGATTTGATACTACTACTACTCAAATGAAGTATAGTTATATTTTAACAGCATTTTGTGTATTTTTCTTCAGCACAGCAAGCTAAAAACAGTATTTTGTATTATATCATAACTAAGCATTTTTCCTTTATAATAGTAAACTGATTCAACTCTAGACACTCATTTTTTAGTGAAAAGGCCTAGAGTCACCTACCAACCTTTGTCCAGAATCACTTTTCTATCCAGGATGGTTACAAAGTGATCCTGGATATTATGAGTTTTTGTCAGGTGCATTTTAAATCTGCTTCTTTTGTTCTTGTAACAGTAGACCATGTGGGAAGGAAAAACTCCTAAATTTAACCACCTAACTAGAACCTATAATACACTACCTCCAAGACTGACCCAAATCCAGTCGTCTTAGAGGGATTATGGAAGTCTACTGTTCCGTGAGTCTTTTAACTATGATGTAATCTGACGAGAGGACAATGGTCACCTTAATCCCACCAGGAAGCAAAGCAACAGCTTTCAGGCTAATTCTAACTGTGGACTAAAGACAGCACATGAAACAGATTACTCAGGGTGTCTCTGAAGCCCTGTTTAAAACCACTCACAATAAAATAAGGTAGACAGAATTACTAAGATGATCTTGCAGCCCTAAAGACTGCTATTAACCCAGGCAACTGATGCTGGCTGTCCTGGAAGAGTGTTAGCACTTTAGAATAGAAAATTTGGCCAAAGAATTGTGGGGCCCATTAGGAAGAGATGCATTCCAAAGATGACCTGCAGCAGGGTGCCCTCTGAACTGGCGCCATGGTTCACCGGAAAAGGCATTCGTCCATCTGTAACAAAAGAAGCCAGACACGTCAATTTTCTCTGCATGTTTTCTGGCTACCATGCTTACCTAGCCCAGATGGAAGTTTTAGATTCTTCCAAAAACCACTGCCAAACCCACAAAAGGAAGCCTGGTTATGAAGCAACAGGCTGCAAATGAGGTTCAAGTGTCCCTAGGCATCCATCCCAGGCAATTCTAGTCTACAAGATCGTACAAGCTCAAATCAGCTACCCTAATGGAGGGGCCTGTGCCCCAACTCTACGAAAAGGCCACAGAGCAAAAGTCAGATGCAGTCTCTGGGGTATAGGAAAGATGGAGGCAAGAAGAGGAGACACCTGAGATTTCATCTGTCCTCCAATGACTAGATTGCCTTCACTATTTCCTTGCCTTTGTAAGCCTGTAGGTGGTATCTTGGCTTGAGACAACACAGTTACAAGTCTTTCTCCATTAATTCATTCAAAAGGAATGAATCTTACAAGGTAGGTCGTCTTTCTTGATGCCATAAACTAGCTAATAGAAACTATTCCAACATATCCAGATTCTTTTTAGACAAGTAAGGTCATATTCAGGCACTGATCCTTTTTCAGATTTATTCTTTGCCCAGAAAGGATGATACTAGGGTATGCTATAGGAGGAGATGGGAAAAGAAAGTCTGATCACATATACCTTCACCTGGCACTGATCCAATCTACGCTCTTCAATGGTTTCTGACTAAAGCCACTGATTAGGTATTAAAGCCACTGATTAGGTCAGTTGCCTCAGGAAGTTGCTCTGGGGATAATAAGGGGTTAAGTGCCCTCATGAGAATACTTTATTACTGTGGCTTTATAAACGATGATATGCCAAGTGCCATAAAGTCACACAACAATATATCAAGAGATTCAGTCTGAAAGAATGCATGAAACTACATTGAGTTCCAAAAACGGAGTGAAACATACCCAGTTCATAGAGGTGGCCATCCACGTTGTTAAACAGAATGAAATGGAAATTCACCTTGTCATCTACCTAAAGAAAGTCAAGACATTTTTTTGAAAATGAGTGTAAGCTGAACTTATTTTAAAAATTATCTTGCAATTCAAGTGAAATATGCTTGAACTGATTTGATTTTAAAAAATTATAGCTAATACTTATGTATGTCTTACATTAGGCCCTACGCTAAGCCCATTAAGGTAAATATACTGTTAACTGTCAGAACAATTCTATGAGGATGCTATTACTACAGGACTTTTACTGAGGCTTAGAGAGGCTAAGTATCTCAAGCAAGGTCAATACTAGAAAATGGCACAGCCAGTTGTAGTTATAAAGACACTGAGATCTGGCTGGGCATGGTGGCTCACGCCTGTAATACTAGCACTTTGGGAGGCAGAGGCAGGCAGATCACTTGAGCTCACAAGAGTTCAACACCAGCCCAGACAACATGCTGAAACCCCATCTTTACAAAAAAATATAAAAATTAGTAGGCGTGGTGGTGTGTACTTGTAATCCCAGCTACTCGGGAGGCTGAGGTGAGAGAACTGTTGTAGTGAGCCAAGGTCACACCACTGCATTCCAGCCTGGGCAATGGAGCCTGACCTTGCCAAAATTTTTTTTTTTTTTATATAAAAGGACACTGAGATCTGACTTAAATTTGGCAGCTGACTCAGAGGTTCTCATCAGATTATGGTACATTCAAACCTTCTAGAACTTGTCCTTTGTGGTGTATTTCATTCTCCCCAATAGCCTGTGAAGATTATTTGAAATGCTCACTTACTAGGAGAGGTGTACATTCCCTAAGACTCATTTCTGTTTTTGAGACAGGGTCACCCAGGCCAGAGTGCAGTGGCATGATCTCAGCTCACTGCAACCTCTGCCTCCGGGGCTCAGGCAATTCTCTCACCTCAGCCTCCCGAGTAGCTGGGACTACAGACCTCGCTACTCTTTGTATTTTTTGTGGAGATGGGATTTCACCATGTTTGCCAGGCTGGTCTCAAACTCCTGGGCTCAAGTGATTCACCCTCCTCGACCTCTCAAATTGTTGGGATTACAGGCATGAGCAACTATACCTGGCCTATAAGACTCATTTGGATCTAAACAAAATACTGTCAGTTTGAATTTACTCAAGATTTCAACAGCCAATACAATTTCTGAAGAGCCTTTTGAAAAGGTCTAGTCAAAGCATTATTTGCGTAGAACTTTCTGGTGTCATTTGGCCTTGGGTGGATAACATTTGCTGTGTTCCAGTAAGATATTCCTGAACAATTTCAGTGGAAACACAGATAGCACCCAGGCAGCCTGGCTCCGATTTGTATTTGCATTTACCCGACATTGGCCTTCCTGTGCCACGGCATCATGGGCTGCCTGTATGGCCTGCAAAAAAAAGAAAATAATTAGCACAAAAATCTCTAGAGTTATTTAAAGGCAATGCTCTGAAAGTTCTCTTACCTCATTCTTCTCAAAGCATTTTGCTCTGTCTTCAGGGGACATTTTCTCTGTTTCAGAAAGAAACTGTTTCAGGACTGATCCATCCTCTTAAAGAAAAAAATGGATGTTAGCACAGATAAAATAATACAAATGGGTACATATTTATTGTTGACTTAAGCCTTTGCCAAACATGCTGAGCAACGTGAATCTTTAATACTGCCTCCAGGGTTGTGGATGAGCTGTACCTTTTCCCCCAGCCTCTTTTTCTAACCCCTCTCTATTCACGAGTTTCAAGCCAGAGAGGTCGCTCCACTCCCCCAATATGCCAAGCTCTTTCTTGCCTCTGTTCTCATCTACCCCGGACCCCTTTTTCCCTCCCACTTCACTCATCTCTCAAATCTCTGTCACTTTTTCACAGCAATTCTTAATCTGTAACACGTATTTGAGATTTCTACAGCCATAAAAGCCGGGGCTGCCTTGTTTACCTGCTGTATCTACAGCACCTAAGAATGTACAGTTCACATCTATTATATACATGACACTATCATCATGTTCTAATCTAAAATGGTTCCCAAACCAAGATTATTACTTTGGGGTAGAAAATTCAACCTTAGTAATTCAGTTATTCAGATAGAAAATAAAGATCTTGAATAGAAATGTAAAGAAACACAACAGTCCAGCATAGAGACACCTGACTGGATAACCACTGACGTAAGCATTTTGTTACTGCTCAGCGTGGACAAGCCCAAGAGGCACTAATTACAAACCTATAGCAAGAACAACATATTTCAAAAGACCTCAAAATTTGAACTTTCAGCTCTAAAATTTGTGAAATGGGACCATTTCAAAATTCAGAAATGCTAGGAATCCTTTCTGAGGAAGACTGTGAGTCAGTTTAAGCGTGTGACACCATCATTACAAAATGGGTTCAAAAGGTACAGCATCTCTGACCTCGGGAACACAGTGTTTCTGAACTCCATGTTTCAAGTTCAAGCTTAGGATGACTGGCCTCAAAACCCACACCTACCAAATCCCAGCTTATCTTGATTATTGGCCACTGCGTGTATAAGTCCGATTGTGCCACAGGAATTCCCAATGGTCTGCTTCATGAAGTACACTTTAGGACTAACTTCTTGTCCCTTCAGCTCTTCAATCTGTTTTTTCCTGAAGTTCTCATGCTGCGAATGTAAAAAGCGTTTTTACATCTCAGAATGAAAGTGCAAAGAACAGATGGTAGCACCGTGAGTTCTACCACCTAAATGGAAACACCAGGGGGATGTGTGACCAGGAGCCTTAGTTCTAGATGCTGGTCAACTCCCAGAGAAGGGCCCGTCTGTCTGCCTCCCACACCCACGCTGGCCAGTGGGGCTCTGAGAGGTTCGGAGACTCCACCCTGGTGCTGCAGTGCAGTGACTGCATTGGATACTGCCCAAGGCTGTGTCTAGACACCACTGCAACCTTTCAGCCCAAAATGGTGTCATGAAGTCAGAAAACAAACCAGTTCATTATTTTCTCTCTTTAACACTTAACCGTATTTCACATAGGCATCCTTAATCAAGCTTCAGTCAATTGAATGCCCAACAAGAGCACCAGCTGGTTTACATTTCACTATTCTTTCAAGTTCTACTTCTACTCGGCTCAAGTACACTTCACTTCAAAAACAAAAACAGCCTTAACTGCTGAAAAGAGCAAGTGAAAGAAATTAACCATTCCCCCTCCACCCTCTTTTTAAGGAAGGAAAGACAACTGGTCCAGGGTATTGGGCTGTGATTTTACAAGAGGAAGATGTGACACTAGCTTGTCCTTGCCAGCTAAACAGTTTACTTTGAGGACAGACTGGCAATTTGAGGAGGAGGATAGAGACTGGTAAGTGAATGGGACTAGGAAACAGATTTCCTCAAAGCATCTGCTAGCTTTTTGTACAGTAATTTAGTAAGCCTATCTGGACTTTTCACTAACTAGCTTTAAAGACCTTAGAAGTTATCATTTCTTGAGCCAGGGTCAGTGGCTTGCACCTATAATCCCAGCTACTAGGGAGGCTGAGGCATGAGGATCACTTGAGCTCAGGAGTTCAAGACCTTGTCTCTAAAAAATAAAAATATAATAAATAAGTTAGGACTTCCCAGTTAAAGAGTAGGGTACTAATATAGAAACACTGATTTCCCATAATAAGCAAAACCAGACAGACCATCAGAAACACATTTCCAACTCTAGTAGCTTCGCATTTCTGTACACGAACTGAAGTTTAAGCTTGCTCTCTGGTACTAACAGAAGAGTAGGATCTCTTACCCCAGAAGATCAACTTAAACTCCAACTAGCAGAACTTTTTCACTTCTATCTAACTAGATCCTCAATTTAGTATTCATTGACCAGTAAGAGTTTTTCTTTCATTTTCTAGGCTAATTAGATGAAATATTAAAATGGGGATAGCCCCATCTTTTAGGGCTACTTGAGCTCTTCCATGGAAATCATTCTGTAAATAGTTTACTAGCACTTAATGTTTCAGAAGTCGTCCATGTAGGGGGTCATAACATTCCCTTAGTCAAAAATTAAATGCCTTCCAAATTAACGTTAGCATCTTTGAAGTCAGCCTATAAAATCTCAACTTTTCTTTCAATTGGCTTCAGTGTTTTTTCCAGTAGGCATTCTATGTAGCAGAAAAGGCGCTCGATAAATCTGATAGGTTGAATTGAAACTAAAGGACAAAGTATCGAGCTCTTTCAAACATAACACAAACTAGAATGTTCTCTAATAAGATCCAGCAAAAGGAGAACACTCAGCTTTTAAAGGCAAACATGCTGCACCACTGCCTCCCAGAGGCCTTGCCTCTGAATGCTGCTCAAAACCTCCGAGTCATCATGGTTGCCCTAATAAAAAAACCGCTGTGTGATGCTCAACTGGAGACAAGAGACTGATTTGGTCAACCAAGAAGCTAATTCGACTTCCAACAATATGGCAGCTCCCTTTTAGCCCGAGTAAAAGACTTTAGCAACAAAAACATGTCAGTGAGATCATCTTATTAGCTGTAATAAGTGTATTTACCCATAATACTTAGCTTATTTACTAGGAAGAAGGCCTGGAACTTCCCATACTCTTGATTTTGGCTACAGATGCTTCCAGAACACCTGGCCTTAGGACGGTGCTTCAGTTAACCTCACCTTTGGAGTGATGCCCCAAGTTTTGCTAAAGCTAATTTCAGTCTCTCCCACATCAGCAGTCAAGTGACAACAACAGGAGATAAGACAATGCCATGCTAATGACTGGGATTCCATACATCACAAGACAGCAAATATCCTATCCTTTAAAAAAAAAAAAAAAAAATCTGATGCTGTCTTTGAGATACATCTATCCATACACATTTGGAGGAGGAAAATCATTTCAAGGGAAATGCAAAGGTGCTTTCAAAACTGAGCTAATAACCCCCATTTCATTTAGCTACAAGGTCAGAGATGAACGAGGTTAAGTGAAGAGGAAGGAGGTTCCCGCACAGAAGCCATACACAAATGATTAAGCTTTAAGAAATACATTCAAGAGGCTAAAAACCAAGTGAGCAAGTAGTGGGAGTGGAGAAGTGAGAAGAACGCCTTAAGACTATCAGAAACCCAGGCAATGGAGGCGGAGAATTAGCGAACCTAATTGTTTCCCTGCGATTTAGGATAGCCCTTCCCCCTCCATTCTACAGCTATGTGGGAGTCTGAGAAGCAAACAATGAGTTGACAGGTTACAGCCCTTAAAGGGAAACCAGCAGCCATTCCCTGGAACCGGAGGCTCGAAAAAGCCCAAGTTCGAGGGAACTCATGAGTAGGATGAATGATTTCCCTGGATAACGGGATCGATGGAACTGAGACACTGCCGCTCTTCCAAATTTAAAGCAGTTGTGGTCGGATGGGAGAGAAGGCAATAGGCACTGCTGGAACAGCAGCCCAGGGAGTAGGTACCACGAAAATGTAGGCTCCTCCCTTGCTTAGAGGCGCGCCCCGCATCACCTACAGGGGAGGTGGCGGGGCGGGAAGCCCCGGACGCCTCAAGTTGGGGAGCGGCGTGCACTACCGGGGGCTCGCGCATCCTGGGCCCCACGCCCTACCTGGGCCGTGAGTGGAAACAGCAGCAGCAGCGCGCAGGCAGGCGCTGGCACCGAGCCCAGAGACTCCTCTTCCAGCCCCAGCACGTCCACGAAGCGCCACTGGCCGGCGACCCCCAGCCGGGACAGCACCTGCGGAGAGGAAACAAGGCGGCCAGGGGCACGGGGACACGCGGGTCGCGGGCACCTGCCGGGGGCGGGGCCAGCAGGCGCGCGCCCTCCGCGCCGGCACCCGAGCCTGGGAGGAGCCCCAGTCCCGCCCTGCCACCCCCACCCTGGCGGGCGCAATGACACAGCACAAAGCGCGGCCCACACGTGGCGCCCGCGAAGCCCGTGCAGCCGAGTCTGTGCTGCCCGCGCCACGCCCTCGGGAGCTCCGCTCGGCGCTAGCTCGCCGAGCTAGACGGAGGGGCGCAGCCCCTCCGTCTCCCCGTGACCGGTTTCGCTAAATGCAGGGTCTCAGGAAGGGCGCCCAGCCCACGCCCCAGCCCTGCCGTCTCCGGTGTGCGCAGCGGGCGGCTTGGTTTCTGCCAGCAGCCGCAGCCGGTGGGCGCCCCCGCCTCGGCGCTCGCGGGGGAGGGGGCCAGAGACGGCGCGAGACGCCACTCACTTTGTTCAGCATCTGAAAGGCAAATGCAAAGAAAAAAGCAAAACCGAACCGGTCAGCGACTCGGCTCCCTCTCCCTCGGCCTTGCGCTCTCCGAGCAGCGGTGCACCTGGCGCTCACCTCGGGGTTGATCTCCATCGGCTTGAGCTGCATCTTCGCGGCGCGCCCGACAGAAATAACCCAGGGAAGACGAAAAACAGCTAGCGGAGCCGCCCAGGCTGCAGCTATAAAGCGCCGGCCAGACGCACTGTGAGGCCTGCGCAGGGGGAGCAGGGGCAGAACCAAGCGAGGGGGAAACGGCCGGTCGCGGCCAGATGGGTACGAAACCCCCGTGCGCAGCGCGGAGTGGTACGGCCGGGCCCCCAAACCTTGCAGTCTCACTCGCCGGTGAGATAATCTGGTGGTTGTGGAGACGGGATTTGTTGGTGGGTGTTCCTTGAGTGTATGGAGCAGTCCTTTTGATGGAGTCTTTAATTTTGGGCGAAGTTTCTGGAAACCCATCCTTTCTACCATCCCAATTACCCTAAAGCTCGGGTCTCTGAAGCATTTGAGAAAAAGCACAAATTCAACAGGTATATATTTAATATGAATGAATGTAAATGTGTGCCCCCCACCCCAAATCTCTCAGCAGTTTGCGTTTAACCTTAGACAATTCCTCCTCCATGTTAAGTTAGACCAGTACCGAGGTTCATTTTTAAGTGACTGCCTAGAATAAAGCAGAATCTGGCAGATAACAGATATTGCATTAGGAATGCTGATGTAATGTGACTCCCGGGGAAGAAATGGTTGGTCCTGGGAGAGCAGTAGAAAGCTGGGGGATGTGAGGGTAATACAAGACACAGAGAAGGCAGGCGGTTGGAGACTTTAGAAAACAGATCCAGGGAAAAGAAGGGTATGATTTTGAGCGAGAGGCTGTAAAAGGAAAAGCATTTTTAAAAGAATGGGAAGCTTTGAAAAATAAAATTTCTGAGTTCACCGCAGAATACTCCCAATGAAGAAGAAAGGGAATGGTAACCAAGGAAACCACTGTTCTCTAGTCATCTCAGGTGGGGTTTTCCCACAAACACATTCAAAAGATGGAGAGAGAAAGCATATGCTGAAGAATGAATTTTAAAAGAGACCAAAATCTGTAAGAATTGTGCCAGGAAAGCTAAGCTGCAAAATAAAGTGGGCTTGCAGAAATACTTAGGTAGCGAAGGAAGCAAGAAGGTTGAGTATTTTTAAAAAATAGGCTCCAAACAAAATAATGATGATGGCAAAAGAATAGACTTTCTATTTAGGAAGTTGAGGTTAACAGATGACAGAAGGAAGGGAGGGAATCAACGTTTTTTGAGTTATTGTTTTTGGGGATCCTTTGCATGTGTCGTCTCATTTAATCCTTAGAGGAGCCCAGGAAGAGATTCATATTAGTGCAATTTTACAGATCAGAATCCCAGGCCTACAGAAGTTAATTTGCTTACAGTCACAATTGAAAAGTAAAACTGAGAAGTAAACCCTGCTAAACTGGGCTCTAAGAGCCCATTCATTATCTAAGATTCCACAACATTCTACTTCTATTTTCTTTCCATTTTTGCCATTAGAAAATGACCTTCACACACAAAAATGAGAGAGAAAAAAATTAGTAAGAAGAGCTTAATGGGTGAATCTTATGGTATGTAAATTTTCCCTCAATAAGGTTGTTAAAGAAAAAAGGAGGTGAAGGTCAAGACAAGTGACAAGGTTATATTGAATGAGTTATTGCCTTTAGACAAAGACAAATTACATTTCCAATTTACTTCATTTATTCATTCACTCAACAAATATTAAGAACCTGCTGGGTGCTGGGTGCCAAGCTTGGGAAGTTTGGAATTAGGGATACAAAGATGAACACAATAAACATGGAAATTTCCCTCATGCCATTTTTATCAGTCATAAGAGTTGTATGAAAGGGAGCAGAGATCAGGAGCACCTAAACTAGTGGAGGGGATCAGGAAGGCATCCTGAAGGAAGTAACATTTAAGCTAAGGGCTGATGGGCAAGCAGAAGTTAGCAGTTATAAGTGATTGCCAAAATAACTAATAAAAGCAGTCATGAAATCACTGTCAAATATTTGTTGAAGGCATTAATTCATTCACTTAACATACATATATAAATATGTATACATATACACACATATGTAGCCTACGTATACATAAGTATACATATACATATGTATATACATATATGTAGCCTACTGTGTGCCAGGAAGCATCAGAGCAGTGAATAAAACAACTCCTTGCTTACAAAGAGATGCCAGAGACTGGATATGAACAAACTTAAGCCTGATCTTTAAAAAAAAAAAAAAAAAAAAAAAGAAGTAGGGGGTGATTGGGAATATACTGCTGAAACTGCAGGCCAGAAGTGTTTATATCAGTCATTAGCCAAATTTAGCCAAATGTTAGGACTCATAATTTTTTACTTTTAGAAGCAATAAGATGGATGCATTTAGAACAAGTTATGCCAACCAGAACTTACCTTCTTTTCTTTGGGAGTTATTAACTGGATGGACAGGTAGAACACTGTCATTGTATTTCTTATGCTGCCAGGGTTGGCATTGATACCACAGTTGAGGTGGTTTTATAGCTTATTTAATTGATTCTACCTTTAAAAAAAAAAGGGGGTACTGGATGAGTTACCTCAACTTGTAGCCACCTGACAATGGTTTTAACCTTGTCTGGTGCCATTTTATTACAGCAGAGAAAAAGAGAGTTCACACATATAAGCAAGAATAAGCAGTCTAAATGGCAGAATTATTAGCCAGGTGTGGTGTTGTGTACCTATAGTCCCAGCTACTTGGGAGGCCGAAGTGGGAGGATTGCTTGAGCCTAGGAATTCGAGGCTACAGTGAGCCTGTAATGGCATGACTGCACTCCAACCTGGGCAACAGAGTGAGACCCCATCTCTTGAAATAAATAATAAATGGCAGAATTTGGGGATTAAAAAATAAGTTTAAAATAAATGATGAAATTTAATAGGGATTTAAGTGATGATTACACAACCCTGTGAATATACTAAAAAACTTTAAGTGGGTTCAGGTATCACAATAAAGCTATAAAAATGTAACAGGAATATGTGTAAGGCTCTATATTGTAGTACAGTTGTCAATTATCACAATATAGTTAATCTTTATATTAACTTTTTTCTTGATGCTATGATTGCAAAAGTATGAAATAATTTGGAAAATATCAAGTGAAAACATCACAATAGTTTGATTATAACCATTTGAAAATAAATACACAGAGACCAGAAGGAAAAACATTTTTTAAAAAATCATTTAAAGATGCATTAATGAGTTAGACCTGGCTTTGTGAATAGTACCTGAGAAAAAGAGTCAAATATTTCAGGTGTCATAATTTGACTATAAAGCTAGTGCAATCTTCATTTATACCAGGAATGAGAGACTCAATTTCATTTTAATCATAGTAGGTTCCTGAAGGAGAGTCCTGAATCCAGTAGGGGGGAAAAATGCTGTGATTGATTAGTGGTGTCTACCATGAGTATGGGAAAGTGGTAAGGATAACCAGGTATTTGCTAACCTTTGGCAGAATTGACCAGACTATAACTGGATTATGATGCCCAGCCTGGCATATAATGAACACTCGATAAATACCTTTCAACTGAAAATTCGAACTATCACACTTCAAAAGAGACATTGACATATTAGAGAGTTTACAGAGACGGAGTGCCAAAATAATGAACAAAGGTGGTTGAAGAAATTGAGAAGACAGTATATGATATGGAGAAGAGAACGGGTTTGTGTGTGTGTTTGGGGATTGGGGAGGGGAGTTACATTGATACCAATGCTCAAAAATACAAAGAGGGAGAGAGTAATCTTTATGATTAAGAATACAGGACAGACAGGTAGAAGTCAGAGGAAAACATTAGTTTATATAAGAAAGCACTTAATAATTGGAGTGGTTCAACATTTATGTAAATTATTCACATGTAATGGTGAGCATGCTTTTGGCAGCGTAATCATAGCTAACACTTATTGATTGCTTATGGATGCCCAGCACTACTTCTATGTGTTTTATATGTATTAACCCTTTTAATCAACGTAACAACCTACTAGGTAGGTTACTATTATTATTCTCATTTAGAAATGAAGATCAGAAAGGTTAAGTTCTTTGCCTATGGTTATTTAAATCTTGAGAACTGAAATTTGACCACAGACAGTGTGTACTCTTGACCACTGTACTATATTATACCAGGAGTCCTCACGTCCCAGGCTGAGGACTGGTACGGGTCTGTGGCCTGTTAGGAAATGGGTGGCACCGCAAGAGGTGAGCGGCGAGTGAGCAAACATTACTGCCTGAGCTCCACCTCCTGTCAGATCAGCAGCAGTATTAGATTCTCATAGGAGCATAAATCCTATTATGAACTGCACGTGCGAGGGATCTAGGTTGTGCACTTCTCATGAGAATCTAATGACTGATGATCTGAAGTGGAACAGTTTCATCCCAAAACCATTCCCACCCCTAGTCCATGGAAAAATTGTCTTCCATGAAACTGGTCCCTGGGGCCAAAAAGGCTGGGGACTGCTGTATTATACTATGTCTACCAAGGGCAGAATACCCAACTAAAACTGACTGAAAGCTTAGGGATGTTAATTGCCTCTCTTAACTCAATGACTGGAGGTTGGTGGTTCTAGGGTTGTCCATGTGTCAACATAAATAACAGAGAAATGTTTTCTAAAATAAGGTGATATTTATTCAGGAATAGGGAATTGCAATGGGAATACACATGCCATAGTAAACTGTGTGTGTATTAGGGAAGATACAAGAAGATAAAGGTTTTTTAAGGACAAACAAGGAATATTACATAATCGTTTTGAAATACTTATCCTTGGCTACAAGGATCAATAACAAGGGTGACACCAGTCTGAGGCTGGACAAGCAGTTTCTGGGCACATGTCCTTGTGGAAGGATTTTTTATGTAAAATTGTGATGGCCTTTGTACAAAGTTGCAGGTTTTGCAGTCTTTGTGATAGTTTTTGTTATCAGGCATTTATGCATGAGACTCATTATCTTCCTGGCTTTCCCAGCTCTATTTGTCAGAGGCTTTTTGTGGTTTGTTTGTTTTTTGTTTCTGTTTTTGTTTTTTGAAACAGGGTTTCGCTCTTGTTGCCCAGGCTGGAGTGCAGTGGTGCAATCTTGGCTCACTGCCACCTCCGCCTCCCAGGTTCAAGCGATTCTCCTGCCTCAGCTTCCCGAGTAGCTGGGATTATAGGCACGTGCCACCACGCCCAACTAATTTTGTATTTTTAGTAGAGATGGGGTTTCACCATGTTGGTCAGGCTGGTCTTGAACTCCTGACCTCAGGTGATCCACCCTCCTTGGCCTCCCAAAGTGCTGGGATTACAAATGTGAGCCATGGTGCCTGGTCTTATTTTTGTTTTGAGACAGGGTCTTCCTGTGACACCTAGGCTAGAGTGCAGTAGCAGGATCATAGTGTATGACAGCCTTGACCTCTGGGCTCAAGCTATCGTCCTGTGTCAGCGCCCTGAGTAGCTGGGAATGCAGGTGCACCACCACACCTGGCTAAGTTTTTCTTTATCTTTTTTTTTTTTTTTTTTTTTTTTTTGAGACGGAGTTTCACTCTTGTTGCTAGGCTGGAGTGCAATGGCGGCGCAATCTCAGCTCACCACAACCTTCCCCTACCGGGTTCAAGCAATTTTCCTGCCTCAGCCTCCCTAGTAGCTGGGATTACAGGCGTGTGCCACCACACCCAGCTAATTTTGCATTTTTAGTAGAGACAGGGTTTCTCCATGTTGGTCAGGCTGTTCTCGAACTCCCAACCTCAGATGATCCACCTGCATCGGCTTCCCAAAGTGCTGGGATTACAGGCTTGAGCCACCTTGCCTGGCCTGTTTTTTGTTTTTAACACAAGTGACTCCATTTTGATTCTGACAAATTTCACACATGGCTCAATGATCTTATCACGAATTTAGGGTTTTTCCATCTTTCCAGTCCATTGTCTTTATGTTATTGTTGAAAGTGTCATCCATAATGGTTGTAAGGTGCCTACAGAAGTTGTAAGAATCACATCCTCACACAAGGTCCAAAGGCAAGAAGGAAGATGATATTCTCTTTCACTCTTGCTCTTTCTCAAGTTTGAAGCTTTTGCAGAAGCCCTACCCTCCTGAAGAATTCCTTTTAGGTACCATTGGCCTGAATTTAATCACATGTTCATGCACTAGTCAAAAGAGAGGCTGACAAAGTAAATATGTAGCATTTTTAGACTCCAAGAAGTAAGGTGGGCTTTGCCACCAAGGAATAGGGTAGGGGCAAGGCTACTTGACAGGCAGCTACCAGTGTCTGCCACATCATGCCTGGAACTTTTCAAAGACTTGATTAATATCTGTTAATGATGTGGTAGAAAGAACTTCTGTTGGAGGGGGACGGGCAGGAAGCTTGAAATCTTAAGAATTCAGGACAAACAGATAGAAATCAGAGGAAAATATTAGTTTACATAGGAAAGCATGCTGAGCGCAGTGGTTCACGCCTGTAATCCCAGCATTTTGGGAAGCCGAGGCAGGTGGGTCACCTGAGGTCAGGAGTTCAAGACCAGCCTGACCAACATGGTGAAATCCCATCTCTACTGAAAATATAAAAATTAGCCTGGTGTGGTGGCATGTGCCTGTAATCCCAGCTACTCGGGAGGCTGAGGCAGGAGAATCGCTTGAACCTGGGAGGCAGAGGCTGCAGTGAGCTGAGATCCTACCACTGCACTCCAGCCTGGGCAACAAAGTGAAACTCTGTCTCAAAAAAGAAAAGAAAAAAGAACAGGAAAGGAAAGGAAAGGAAAGGGGGAAGGGAGAAGGGGGAAGGGGGAAGGAAAGGGGAAAGGGACGGGGAAGGGAAAAAGGAAGCACTTAAAATTACTGTGCTGACCAAGCTGGGGTGGGAGTGAGGGGGACCCCTAGAAAAGAACATACAAGAACACCACAGACACCTCTGTTCTTGCCCAGAGTCCAGCATTTTTTGGATGGATATATACTCCAAGATCCTTTTTGCTTTAATATTCTGTGATTCTCCTCAGTAAGTAATTTTTTTTTTTTTTTTTTTTTTGAGACAGAGTCTCGCTCTCTTGCCCAGGCTGGAGTGCAGCAGCACAATGGGCTCACTGCAACCGCACTGTGCCTCCTGGGTTCAAGCAATTTTCCTGTCTCAGCTTCCCGAGTAGCTGGAACTACATGTGTGCACCACCACGCCTGGCTAATTTTTGTATTTTTAGTAGAGATGGGGTTTCACCATATTGGTCAAGCTCGTCTGAAACTCCTGACCTCAGGTGATTCACCCACCTCAGCCTCCCAAAGTGCTGGGATTACAGGCATGAGCCATCTTGCCCATCTAAGTAATTTCTTTTCACTGATATTGAGATACCCCCAAAGTACTGAGGAGAATATGGTTCTTTGTGTCTTCAAAGGTAAAAGAAGTAAAGATGTAATTTGGTGTGATGGTGAACGTTATAAACGATTGTTTAGAGGACCTTAATTCCAGTCTTCCCGACTCTGCCGCTAAAGAATGGTGTGAACTTTGGGTGCCAGTTTCCTTGTTTATAATCCTAAGCATTTTAGATTCCACTGGGTGTGTATACAGGCAGAGAAACAAAATCAATGGATGAATGTGGTTTTTTTTCTTTTTTGTTTGTTTGTTTTTTTGATAGAGCCTTACTCTGATGCCCAGGCTGGAGTGGCACAATCTCTGCTCACTGCAACCTCCACCTCCTGGGTTCAAGTGATTCTCCTGCCTCAGCCTCTTGAGTAGCTGGGATTACAGGCACCCGCCACCACGCCCGGCTAATTTTTGTATTTTGAGTAGAGATGGGGTTTCACCATGTTGACCAGGCTGGTCTGGAACTCCTGACCTCAAGTGATCCTCCCACCTCAGCCTTCCAAAGTGCTGGGATTACAGGTGTGAGACACCATGCCCAGCCTGAATATGTTGCTCTTTCTAAAAAAAAAAAAAAGATGCCATTTCTGATTCACCAGCAATAGAATTTTTTATCATAAGCATTATTTTTCTTACAATAATGAAGATTTGGGATGGACCGTTTAAAAACTACCTTCTGATGATTCTGATAACTAATAGACACTCATTGTTAAGTAGCTGAATCTGACCGTGCGTAAGGATGTAGTTTGAGGCTGAGAAGTAATAGATGAATTTTCTGCTCTGTCAAACATTTGATGGGTTTCTAGTCAAACGTATTATCTTCTCAGGTAATTGGAACACTTTTTAACAGCTTATTGAGGTACATTTGACATACCATAAAATTCACTCATTGTAAGTGTACAATTCAACGCTTTCTAGTAGAGTTATGCATTTGTACGACCATCACCACGATCCAGTTCTAAAACATTTCCATTACCCACAAAAGCTCCCTCTTGCCCTTTGCAGTCAATTTCCTCTCCCAGCCCAGCCAACTACTTATGTTTTATTGTCTTTATAGACTGGCCTGTCCTGGACATTCCTGGACATTCACATACATGGAATTGTGCAATACTTAGTCTTTCATGTCTGGTTTCTTTTACTTAGCATACTTTTGAGGTTCCTTCATGTTCTAGCATGTATCAGAGGTCAATTTCTCTTCATTGTTGGATGGTACTCCATTGTACAGATACATCACATTTTGTTATCCATTCAGTGGTTGATGGGTATTTGGGTTGCTTCTAGTTTTAGCTACTATGAATAACACTACTATGAAGGTTTGTGTATGTCTATATGTAGACAAATATTTTCATTTCTTTTAGTTAGATACTAGAAGTGGAAATGTTGGGTTGAATGGTAACTCTGTGTTTAACCTTTTAAGACATTCTCAAACTGTTTTCCAAAGCAATTGTACTGTTTTACATTCTCACTTGCAATGTATGAGAGTCGCAGTTTCTCCACATCTTTGCCACACCTGCTGTTGTCAGTGTCTTTCTGACTAGAGCCTTTACGGAGGGTATGTGGTGGTATCGCTGCACTTTTAATTTGCATTTCCCTGATGACAACTGATATTGAGCATCTTTTCATGGTGCTTATTAGTCATGCAAGTATCTTCTTTGGTGAAATGTCTATTCAAATCTTTTGCCCATTTTTAATGAGTTTTTCATCTTATTAATGGATTATAATGGTTCTTTATATATTCTGAATACTAGATCCTTATCAGATATTTTATTTACAAATACTGTCTCCTGTTCTGTGACTTTAAATTTCTACTCAGTGTTTTTGAGTACGTTTCTGTTTTGTTTTTTAGAGATAGGATCTCACTATTTTGGCCAGGCTGGCCTAAGGAGGCAGAGGTGGTAGGATGGCTTAAGATAAGAGTTCAAGGACACCTCGGGCAAAATATTGGTGCATGGCTATTGACTATTGTCACATGCCACCACCCTAAGCTGTACTTAGTGTTTTTTGAAGAACAAAAGTTTTGAATTTTGATGAAGTTGAATTTATCAGTTTTTCCTTTATAGGTCATCTAAGAAATCTTTGCCTAATCCAAGGTTACAAAGATTTTCTTTTCTTTTCTTTTTTTTTTTTAAAGAAGTGTTAATGTTTTAGCTCTTACATTTAGGTCTGTGATGCATTTTGAGTTAATTTTTGTGTATGGAGTAAAGTAAGGGTTTAAATTCTTTTTTTTTGTATATGTGTATCTAATTATCCTAGCATCGTTTGTTAAAAAGGTTATACTTTGTCTACTCATTTGCCTTGGTATCTTTGTCAAATAGCTTTTGACTATGAATGTAATGATTTATTTCTGAACTCTTAATTATGTTCCACAGAGTGACTTGTCTATCTTGATTACTATCTGCCTTGATTAATATGATTTTATAGTAAGTTGTGAAATCAGGTAATGCAACTTCTTCAACTTTGTTTTTCTTTTTAAAATTGTTTTGGCTATTCTAAGTCCTTTGCATTTTTATATACATTTTTGGATCGGCAGACAGGGTTGTTAATTTCAACCCCCACCCCAAAAAAACTCTTTTGGGATTTTAATAGAGATTGGGTTAAATCAGTATGTTAATTTGGGTAGAATTGCCATCTTAACAATATTGAGTCTCCCTGGCCATGAACATGGAGTGTCCTCCATTTATTTAGAGCTTTAAAAAATTATTTCAGTAATATTTTGTAGTTTTCAGTATACAAGCCTTATACTTCTTTTGTTAAATTTATTTTTAGGTATTTTATTCTTTTTGATGCCATTGTGAATGAAATTGTTTTCTTCATTTCAATATCAGATTGCTCGTAGCTAGTATGTAAAATACAATTGATTTTTACATTCCTGCAATCTAGCTTAACCTTTATTTTATTCTAGTCATTTTGTTGTTGGTTCTTTAGGATTTTCTACATAAAGGATCACTCCAGTGTGTAGCTGCCTTCTTCTCAGTTTGAGTCTTAAAAAAAAGGCTCTTCTCAGTTTGGGTTTTAAAAAAATTATTATTTTCCTGTGTTACCTGTCTTTCTAAGTATGACCCTATGTCTTTTTTTTTTTTTTTTTTTTGAGTCAGAGTCTCACTCTGTCGCCCAGGCTGGAGTGCAATGGCGCGATCTCAGCTCACTGCAAGCTCCGCCTCCCGGGTTCACGTCATTCTCCTGCCTCAGCCTCCCGAGTAGCCGGGACTACAGGCGCCCACCACCTCGCCCGGCTAGTTTTTTTGTATTTTTTAGTAGAGATGGGGTTTCACCGTGTTAGCTAGGATGGTCTCGATCTCCTGACCTCGTGATCCGCCCGTCTTGGCCTCCCAAAGTGCTGGGATTACAGGCTTGAGCCACCACGCCCGGCCATGACGCTATGTCTTGTAGCTGAGTGATCAGCCAGTGGCTAGTGGGAGATTTTGCTCAAACACCTTGAGCCTGTAAGGTTTCCATGCTTTGCTGTGGATTTGTGTTTGTTTTGGAGAGTGCATTCCAAGTTTGGGAAGTTTTCAAGTCCGCCTTCACCTTTGCTTTCTCTTAGGCTCTCTCGGGTCTCTACTGCATGTGTACAGGCACCCAGACATCCGAGGATGAGAGCTTAGTGTCTGAGTTTTCAATGGCTATCTCATTTCCAGGAGCTTCCTCACCTGAGACTGCAGCCTCAGGCTAGGAGAGCTGAAGGCTTTTCTTATTCACCGCGGGGCATAGATTTCCTGCCCTTCCCTCCAAATCAAGTCATCACTTTGCTACTGGCTTTCAAGGCCAGCTCCACCCTGGTAAAGTTACTGTGCTGACCAAGCTGGGGGTGAGAGGTATCAAACGAACATGCAGGACTGCCGCAGTCACCTTCGTTCTTGCCCAAAGCCCAGCATTTTTTCGGTAGATAATATGCTCTTCAATTTGTTCTTTGCTTTTAATTGGTTTCCAGAACCCTAAAATGATACTCTTTGACAATTTTGTCCAGTTTTATAATTATTTTTGGGAGAGATGATTTGTCAGTGTCCTTACTCTCCCATAGCTGGAAGTCCAGCACCATTTATTGCACACATTCTCTATTCCAGGCACTGGTAATTCCAGTAACAGCCCTATGAGGATCATAATGTTATCCTCTCTATTTTACAGATGAGAAAGCTGAGGCTTAGCAAGATGAGCCTTAGTAAGATGAAGTACTGTGCTTAAGGTCACCAGAATTCAAACCCCAGAAGGCTGACTGCAGAGCTAGTTTACTTGACTAGTATATCATATCTCCTGCACTCCTGTCTTTGGCCTGGTATTGAGTGATTAATTATCTTCTCTAGCATTTGTTCTTTTTCTTAGACCATTTTAGGTTGACTTTGCCCCCATTTTTGTCACTCAGCACAAAATGTCAGTCTTTAGATTTTTCACTGAAATGAAAATATCAGTCTTAATTATTTGTCACTTGAACAAGTGGCAGTTTATAACACTTAACAAAGAGTTTGAAATACAGTATTCATGGTTAGCAAGACAATTCCATGTGTCCAGTTAACTGGACCAATCTCCGTATTCCAGAGTAGAGCCAGAGCAGAAATCAGGGGCAAGCGTTCCCATGGTTAGATAACCAAAGCCTCTAGTCTCTTAAGACTGGTGAGATCTAACCTTTCATGACTGAGTTCTTTGTTTGGTTCACTGTTCTATAGGATTTTAAATGGGATCGCTATTCAGAATGTCCACTGTCCCTCCTCCTGAGCTAATGGATTGAAGATTAATATAGAGTTCTCTCCAATCACTAGCAACTGAGATAGAGACAGTGAAGCTTATCAAAGCTGACCATGTACAATGTCAAAAAACAAAAAGATGGCTGAGTGTAGTGGCTCATGCCTGTAATCCCATTGCTTTGGGAAGCCAAGGCAGGAGGACCACTTGAGGCCAGGAGTTCAAGACCAGCTTGGACAACATAGCAAGACCCTTGTCTCTACAAGAAATAAATTAAAATTAGCTGGATGTGGTGGCATGTGCCTGTAATCGCAGCTGCTGGGGAGACTGAGGTGGGAGGATCACTTGAGCCCAGGGGTTCGAGGTCACAGTGAGCTGTGATGGCACCACTGCACTCCAGCTTGGGTGACAGGACTATCTCTAAAAACTTTTTTTAAAGAAGAGAGAACTTCTGGCTGATTCCTTCTCATTTTGGCCTTGAACACAATGAGAAAATTAATAAATGATGTTAAAAAGAAGGTAACAAGGCCAGGCCCAGTGACTCACATCTGTAATCCCAGCGCTTTGGGAGGCCTAGGCAGACAAATCACCTGAGGTCAGGAGGTCAAGACCAGCTGGCCAACATGGTGAAACCCCATCTCTACTAAAAAAAAATACAAAAATTAGCCAGGAATGGTGACACTCGCTTGTAATCCCAGCTACTCAGGAGACTGAGGCAAGAGAATTGCTTGAACCCAGGAGGTGGAGATTGCGGTGAGCCAAGACTGCGCCACTGCACTTCAGCCTGAGCAACAGAGTAAGACTCTGTCTCAAAAAAATAAAATAAAATAAATAAAATAAAAAAATAATAAAATGAAGGAAGCAAAAGAGCTATCCCCAGTCCAGCTTGGCAAATGAAGCCCTCAAGTAGTGATAACTGGCCAGGCAAAGAGGTATGGGAAGGCAGAGAAGAGTAAGGTTAGGGGAGCATGAAAGCCCTGCTCTCCAGCTTTTACTTGCAAGCTCCTGTGCCTTGAAACAACTTACATTCCCTGTGATCTGTAGTGGACACTTCAGACTGTTTCACCCAAGTGCCTTTCCAGTGTGCCTTCTTATATTTCAGAGGCTAGAGAGCTAAAAACTGTATTTTCCAGACTCCTGTCCAGCAAAGCTTCCTGATATAAATTCATTTCCATCACTTGTACATAATTGTATGAGCTTTGAAAGGGGGGCATGAAATAGAGACCATCTTTCTGCCTTTTTGGCTGTTTTCTGCTGGCAAGCATGGTCATGGAGTTACAAGGTTTCTCTAAAGCAACATTCATTCCAGTGTCTTTCCCTCAGCCTCCTGGTTGTTGAGAGGGAATCATGCACCATCAGATGCTGGACTCCACGTACGGTGCCCACTCACAAACTTTATAGATTTGGAGAGCAATTGTGGGAGTGACCATAGCAGTGGCAGATTCTGGATCCCTGGATTGCAGCTGCAATAGCATGCTCCTGAATTCAACAGGGCCAGTGGTGCTCCCAGAAGTCAGAGTTCCCTTGGCAGGTCAGTTCTACAGTGTTAAGGGAGTCAATCCTGAAGGGCCAGCCCCAAGCTTCATTCTCCAGCATTTCCAGTGGTTTTGTCAATACCTAATTCCCTATATTAAATCCCTTTCTGCTTAAAATACCTGGAGTGGTTTCGGACTCCTGTATTGATATGCTGCATGCATACCAGTGTAGTACATGACATGATTCTAGGTGAATCACAAAAATAGGTAATGTTTTTTCATTTTAATACATATTATAAAAGTTGCATATTTATATATGTATATGTATATGTATACATATATAATCAGAACATCAAGTTTGTGATTTCACAGGTGTTAAACCATTGGCTAAGTCTAAAATATCCTAAGTAGGCTGGGTGTGGCTCACGCCTGTAATCTCAGCACTTTGGGAGGCTGAGGCAGGTGGATCACTTGAGTTCAAGAGTTGAAGACCAGCCTGGCCAACATGGTGAAACCCTATCTCTACTAAAAATACAAAAATTAGCTGACCGTGGTGGCAGGCACCTGTAATCCCAGCTACTTGGGAGTCTGAGGCAGGAGAGAATCCCTTGAACCTGGGAGGCAGGGGTTGCAGTGAGCCAAGATTGCAGCACTGTACTCCAGCCTGGGTGACAGAGCGAGATTCCATCTCAAAATAAATAAATAAATATCCTAAGTAAATAATATTCCTTAATAATGTGAGTATGGCAAAAATCACAGAAGTCATTCACAAACCCTGAAGATAGGATAGCTCTGCTCTAATGACAGGACTCTTGCTAAGTTGAAGGGGTAGACGATAGACTGTATTCATGAAGGCAGGATACTCAAGCTCAGCACTCCCCAAATATTTTATGGTGTGAGTAAGTATTTCTGTCTGATACCTTTTTTTTTTTTGAGATGGAGTCTCGCACTGTCGCCCAGGCTGGAGTGCAGTGGCGTGATCTCGGCTCACTGCAAGCTCCGCCTCCCGGGTTCACGCCATTCTCCTGCCTCAGCCTCCCGAGTAGCTGGGACTACAGGCGCCCACCATCACGCCCAGATAATTTTTTGTATTTTTTTTTAGTAGAGACAGGGTCTCACCATGTTAGCCAGGATGGTCTCGATCTCCTGACCTCGTGATCCACCTGCCTTGGCCTCCCAAAGTGCTGGGATTACAGGTGTGAGACGCGGTGCCCAGTCCTGTATGACATCTTAAGTGACTCAAGGAAAGAGATGAGGAAGGAAAGAGTACTTGCTTTTTTGGGTTACACAAAGGGCATTGAACAAGTTATCCCTACTGAATTCTCATGGCAACCTCTGATATCTGTATTTCTACCTTAGTTTTACAGATAGGAAAACTGAGGCCTCAAAGAGACCATTTAACTTGCTAAGTCACACAGCTACTAACTGTTCAAGTCAGGGTCTGAACCCAGCTTCATTGGATTTCAAAGCCTGTGCACCTTCAGTTCTCCTGCTTGCCTTCCATCTAAGGCCCAGCCCTACAGCCTTAGTCACTACCACTAGAAATACAAATTAAGCTTCCCTGCAGAGAAGAAAGAACTTAAATGATTTCTGTAATGTCCAGGGCCACAACAGGTCACCCAACTCTCTCATAAGCATGGTTCACCTTGAGATTCAAGAATCTAGTTTGAATTTATAATTAGCATGACATTAACTATTGACAAGTACTTCCTCAACATTTTAAAACTTGCTTGGCAATTCCTTTGTCAATAATGTTTCCCCAGAAGCAAGGTCTGACATCTAGACATTTTAAAGTTAAAAATAGCACAATAAAAATGATACATAATGTGAAGAAATTACTGCACTTAGTTCCCATGGTAAAGTCAGTTTTCCTCCTGTTTCCTATAAGCAGTTCATTAACTGGGTAGTCACAAGAATATGTGGAAAAAGGAAAAGATAAACGTGAGAGAGGGCAGTGCATGTTCTCATTAAATTTCATCTTACTACATATACTCATATATCATTCACAAATATATTTTGAGCACCCACTACGTGGCACACACTATGCTGGGCTTACCTGGGTTGGGAGTGGGATTGGCAAATGATAGACATAAGACATAGACCATGTTTTCTAGATTTTTAAAAAATGACTTCAATTTTAAGATAAATCATACATTTAAAAGCTGCTTTTTGGGGCTATCAAGAGGCAGGCAGGAAGACCCAGTGCATTTAATATATGTTTCTCTTTTCGAAAGCATTTAAACATAAAAAAAGTGCATCTAAGAAATAAGGAAGCACTATAGGTAGTTTTTTTTTTTAATAAAGCTCTTCCCAACCAATTTGTGTTCAGCATAGCTAGCAGTTTGCACTGTTTACAATGAAAGAAAAAATGTCTCGTATTCCTAAGGTACAGAGAAAGGGCTGAGGACATAGGAGAGATGACAAAACTAGTAGTAGATAATAAGAGGTACACTCAGTACAAGTGAAATATAGATCTTCCTCTATTGTCCCTCAGTTACTATCCTTGTAGAGTTATAAAACTGGAAATAAGAGGGCTTTGGCTGGATACAGTGGCTAATGCCTGTAATTCCAGCTACTTGGGTGGCTGAGGTGGGAGGATTGCATGAGCCCCAGAGTTCAAGACCAGCCCGGGCCACAAAGTGAGACCCCCATCTCAAAACAAAACAAAAAAAAGGCTGTGCACAGTGGCTCACGCCTATAATCTCAGCACTTTGGGAGGCCGAGGTGGGCAGACACCTGAGGTCAGGAGTTCAAGACCAGCCTGTCCAACATGGCGAAACCCTGTCTCTACTAAAAAATATAAAAATTAGCTGGGCGTGGCCAGGCACGGTGGCTCACACCTGTAATCCCAGCACTTTGGGAGGCCGAGGCGGGGGGATCACGAGGTCAGGAGATCGAGACCGTCCTGGCTAACATGGTGAAACCCCGTCTCTACTAAAAATACAAAAACAAAATTAACCGGGCATGGTGCTGCATGCCTGTAGTCCCAGCTACTCGGGAGGCTTGGAGAATTGCTGGAGCCCTGGAGACACAGGTTGCAGTGAGCTGAGATCGCACCACTGCACTCCAGCCTGGGTGACAGAGTAAGACTCCATCTCAAAAAAAATACTACTCATCCATAAATCTACCACCATAAGAAATTTACAATTTAATGTCTCCATATATTCCTTCTAGTACTTGACCATTTGTGTAGAAAACTTCTGCTAGGTCAGCCATAATGCCAGAAGCAGATATTCAGCTTGGTTTTTTGTTTGTTTGTTTGTTTGGTTTTTTTCCCCAAGACAGAATCTTGCTTTGTCATCCAGGCTAGAGCACAGTGGCGCAATTTCGGCTCACTGCAACATCCGCCTCCCGGGTTCAAGCGCTTCTTGTGCCTCAGCCTCCTGAATAGCTGGGATTACA
The DNA here is from genome assembly GCF_008728515.1 of Papio anubis. NCBI lineage: Eukaryota > Metazoa > Chordata > Mammalia > Primates > Cercopithecidae > Papio > Papio anubis. The sequence goes on from NC_044978.1 coordinate 145,280,131, forward strand.
GACGTGTACCACCATGCCCAGCTAAATTTTGTATTTTCTGTAGAAACAGGGTTTCACCATGTTGGCCAGGCTGGTCTTGACTTCTGGCCTTATGTAATCCGACTGCATCGGCCTTCCAAAGTGCTGAGATTACAGGCGTGAGCCATCATTCCTGGCCCAGCTTGTTTCTTTTTATTAGCTACCGAATTTTCACCAACTGCCCCTACTGCTTGAAAACCGCCAGTGTCTAACTGGCCAGAACTGAGCCTCACACTTATGTGGAAAGGGTAATCCAATCACTCAAGGAGAATGCCAAGCACATTGTTTATCAAGAAGGAAAAATGAAAAGAAATCCACATTGTATCTCAAAAAGGACAAGTTCGAAAACCATGTTGCATCTCAAAAGTGAAAAATAAAAAGAAATTAATGTTTAAATATCAGCAGTGAAACTCAGAATACCAAGGACAAAGAGAAGATTTAAAAATCATTGATAAAGAAAACATAAATGAAAATGACATCGGTCCCCTCCACAGCAACCAGGGAGGCCAGAAGACGGTAGACTAGTATCTCCAAAATGTTGAGAGAAAACAACTGTCATCCTTGAATTTCCTATCCAGCAAAACTGTCTTTCAAAACCAGAGTGAAAATTTATATATAACTAGGAACTGCATTTGCTATCAAGAGACCCAAACAAAAGAAACGTCTAAAGGATGTTACTAGAGAAGAAAATGATCTAGTAGATGGGCTGAGAAAAAAATAAAGGATTAAAACAAATTCAGGTGGGGTATGATGGTGTGTATCTATAGTCCTAGCTACTTAGGAGGCTGAACTGGAGGATCACTTGAGGCCAGGAGTTTGAGGCTGCAGTGCACCAGATCATGCCTGTGAATAGTCACTGCACTCCAGCCTGGGTAACATAGTGAGACCCCATCTCTAGAACAAACAAACAAAAACCAATATTCAATGGAAGGACACAGGTAAATGCAAATAAATATTAGTTATGTATAATAATAATATCTAACTCTAGCCAGGTGCGGTGGCTCATGCTTGTAATCCCAGCACTTTGGGAGGCCCACGCGGGCGGATCATGAGGTCAAGAGATCGAGACCATCCTGGCTAACACAGTGAGACCCCATCTCTACTAAAAATACAAAAAATTAGCCAGGCGTGGTGGCGGGTGCCTGTAGTCCCAGCTACTCTGGAGGCTGAGGCAGGAGAATGGCATGAACCAAGGAGGCAGAGCTTGCAATGAGCTGAGATCGCACCACCACACTCCAGCCTGGGCAACAGAGCGAGACTCTGTCTCAAAAAAAAAAAAAAATAATAATAATAATAATATCTAACTCATTGGATTAATACAAAGATAATGCTAGAATACTGTTCTGCATAATATGTTGGAAGGAAGTGTAATGAGCATAAAATATTCAAAGATTCTTTTTATTGTTATGGCAAAGGTTAAGAAATAATTTACCTTTAGACTTTTTAAAGTAAAACAGTCATGGTAATATTTCAAGGGAAATTAATCAAGAAAAGTAAAAGTATATAAATTCAAACAGAGATAAATAGAATAAGGGAAAAAATGCAAACACCACAAAAGACAAGATAAGAGAAAAGCAGCATAGAAAATCCAAGATAAATGGAATAAAAAGGTAAGATATATTATTTGGGCAAAAAGCCCAAATAAAGTATACTAAATATAAATTGGCTAAGGTTAGATTTTAAAATCAAATTATATTTTTAAAATCTAGATATGTGCCATTATTTTTTTAGACAGAGTCTTGCTCTGTCACCCAGGCTTCAGTGCCTGGCTTTGTCACCCAGGCTCAAGTGTGATCATGGTTCACTGCAGCCTCAACCTCCTGGGCTCTCAAGTGAAGGAGGCCTCAGCGTCCTGAATAGGTGGGACTATACTCATGCACTACCCCCCCTCAGCTAATTAATTCTTGTAGAGATAGGGTCTTGCTATATTGCCCAGGCTGGTGATATGTGCTATTTTAAAGAGCCATGCCTCGAGCATAACAATATGGCAAAATTGAGAGCAAAAAGTGGAGGAAAGCTTTCCAAGAAAAAGATCAACCAAAGAAATCTAGTATAGTTATATTAATATCAGCATAATAGATTGTTAAGCAAAAAGCATTCTTAGAGATAGAGGGCCTCGTTATGGTTACATTTTAAATTCACCAGGAAGATATAACAATTCTACAGTTGTATGCCTCTAATAAAGTACCCTTAAATGTATGAAGCGAAAACTGATCGGACCACAGGAGAAAGCTACCCTCCCCACACCAGGCTTGGGGCATAGCCAGGGCATTGCAGCTTCTGAGGGGAGTTGCTGTCAAGGTCTCAGACCCCCTGGCCAGTCATGCTTTTTTTTTTTACATGTTTGCCTTTGGAGCCCTGGTACCTTCTTTTCTAGGTCTCCTTATCTGAGGCCCTGGGCAGAGGTCTTCTTCAGGCACCTTGGCTTAGGCTTCCTTATGGGGAGAGAAGGGGAAACCTTAAAGACACTTGTACCCACTCTGACTCCACACTTTTCCACTTCTAGCCCTTCCCTCTTGCCCTCACTTTGACCCCAGGGTTCATAAAGAGTCTTTTGTTGAGGACTCCCTCAACTGTGAGATAATCCCTTGACCCACCTCACCCTCTACTGGTGTGCAGTTCTATGGGGAAGACAGAATGGAGGAGTTGGTGCTTTCCTCAGTTTAGCCTCTTGCTTGTACTATTGCAGAAATTTACTAAACTTTAATTTTTGGTTTGCTGCTTTAATTGGTTACTCTGACACTTGGCAGCTCAGCTCTCTTTCCCAGCTCAACTAACATATGGAAGACCGACATAGAAAAATTTAAAAATTTTAAAAATTGAACGCTATAAGTGACAATCTTATATGTTGTTACATATGTAAAACTCTGCATCCAACAATTTTAAAATGTGTATTCTTCTCAAACATACATAGAGAATTTACAAACATTAAATGCTTAGTTATGAAGCATGACTCAGCAAATTTTAAAGAATCAGTTTATGCAACCCATGTTTTCTAATTGCAACACAACTAATTTAATACCAGTAATAAAATGATAAATGAGACCTATAAAATTAACTTTGGAAATTAAAATTCACACTGTTTAGTAAATCATGGGTCAAAGTAGAAGTCATAATTAAAATTGGAAAATCTTGAGAACTGAACATTAATAAAACTTTAAATGTCTATATTTATGAGATGCAGTGCTATCATATTTATGGGAAATTCATACCGTTAAAAAGAAGAAGTGAGTTCAGGCCCAGTGGCTCATGGCTGTAATCCCATCACTTTGGGAGGTGGAGGTAGGAGCATCAATTGAGGCCAAAAGTTCAAGACCAGCCTGGGCAATGTAGTGAGCCCTCATCTCTGCAAAAATGAAATAAAAATTAGCTGGATGTGGCAGTGCATGCCTGTAGCCCTAGCTATTAGGAGGGCTGAGGCAGGAGGATTGCTTGAGCCCAGAAGTTTGAGGTTGCAATGAGCTATGATCGCTACACTGCCCTCCAGCCTGGGCCACAGAGTAGAACCCTGTTAAAAACATACACACACACAAAAAGAAGTGTAGAAAATTACCGAGCCAAGCATCCAACTTAAGTAGTTACAGAAAGAACAACAACATAAACTCAAGGCAAGTAGAAAAGAATAATTATGAGCAGAAATAGATGAGAGTAAAATAGAGATAATCAATAAACGAAAGTTAGTTTTTTAAAACTGATTAATCAAATAGATAATCATCTGGCAGAATTTATGGAAAAAATAAATTGTATACAAATAGACAATATCAAGGACTTAATACGGGAATGTAATCACATACACTTTATAGATTTAAAAGACAATCAGAAATACTAAGAACAATTTTTTTCCAATAAATTTGAACCTAGAGAAAAATCTCAAATACTTAGAAAAAATAGAAAGCATGCACTGTGAATGAAAATAAAGCAGCAATCAAAAATCTTTCATGAAAAAATACTGAGTTTTAGATGCTTTTATGACAATCTTACCAAACATTCAAAGAAAGGATCATCCTATTCTTACATAAATGATTCCCCAGAAGATAAAAGAGGAAATGCTGGGTGACATTAGGAAAATGGCAGAAGAAGGATCTCCAAAAATTCACCCCTTTATAAAAGGAACCAAAAACAGTTGAAGTCTCACTTGACAGGCTTTTCTTTATTTGTACTGACTGACAGATGGCCTATTGCTGAAGGCCTCTCCCACAGGAGCTTACACGGAAAAGCTGAGCAGTGAAATGTCTACAGGAGCTTTGGAAAGGTTTGACATATTCCTGGGAATCTAGAAGGCCACGTGCATATGCTCAGGCTGCATACATGCTCAGGAAAACATGAGAAGGCCCTATGTTCTCACCTGCAGCTGACCTTGAGGTTCTGCACAGTCAGGAAATGAAGGCCCAGAAAGAGTTGAACATGGCCTGGCTGAGTGCTGATAATGTACCCCAAAATACACTTAGAACCCCTTGCCAAAGATTGGGAGATGTACTGGTTTCAGGCAATTAAGAAAATCCTTGTCCAGGCTGGGCGTGGTGGCTCATGCCTGGAGCACAAGCATGAGCACAAGCAACACAACAATAACCCCTGAAGGTGGGTGCAACCTGACTTCCAGGGTAGTCACATTTCAGTTATTGTACTTTTCAGCTCCAAACATTTCTTTTGTGAACCCTCAAAGGGCTAATCTGTCAAGATGGACCTTGAGTGGCCAACTGGGCCTAAATTCAAAATATAGCCAAGTGGCCATTGTCTGACTAGAGGTCACATACTGAGAAATAAGAAAATCCTAAGCCCCCAACCAACTGAATGGACTCCCTCTTGGCCATGGGGACCCTAGAAGGGTTGATAACTGAATTCCCAGCCATGACAAGAAGAGAGGTCAGACACACCTTGTTAAACGCCCACCCTCACTAACCACTGTTAGACTTTCTTTCCTAAGGGTTAAACAGAAACCACCCCTTTTGAAAGACTCGCTCCACCACTGACATCAACTAACCATCTGACACTCCCATCCCTTTTTGGACTTTCAACACAACAGCTGACCAGCATTCCTTCCTAATAAGAAACCATTGACAATGGACTGGTTCTGGTCAGTTCACAGAGGCTGTGCACAAGATGCCTTTGTGTCCTCTGTTTCACCTTTGAGCTATACAGCCTAATTTTAATGCATCTAAATGTTAAGTCTCCACCCTAAAGTGAACATGGGACATGTGTAATAACACGCATGTTTGCTTACTATGCATGTACACATTCATCCCATGATAAATATTCATAACTCCTCCTATAACCTATTAAATATGTACACTTAGACGAACCATTTGGCATAAATTCCAGTCTCATTCTTCCCTCCCTCAAAGTGCCTGCTTCCAGTTTCTGCCCGAGGCTACGCTGCCCAGCCTGCAGATGGCCAGTCTACAGGCTGCAACCTTTTATTTATTTATTTTTAATTTTTTTATTATTTTTATTTATTTATTTGTTTTTGAGATGGAGTCTCCCTCTGTTGCCCAGGCTGGAGTGCAGTGGGGCGATCTTGATTCACTGCAACCTCCGCCTCCTGGGTTCAAGCAATTCTTCTGCCTCAGCCTCCCAAGTAGCTGGGACTACAGGCTCACGCCACCATGTCCAGCTAATTATTTTTGTATTTTTAGTAGAGACGAAGTTTCACAATGTTGGCCAGGCTGGTCTTGAACTCTTGACCTCAGGTGATCTGCCTGCCTCGGCCTCCCAAAGTGGTGGGATTACAGGCATGAACCACTGCACCTGGCCTCAACCCTTTATAAGAAATAAAGCTCTCCTCTCCAAATTTTTGAACCTTGTGATTCTTCAGTTGACAACACATATTCTGAGTTCCTGGAAAGCCCCCACACTTGTTTAACTTCGAGACTTACATGGCTGCTGTTCCCGTTTATGCTGCCTGAACCAACCAAAGACTGTAACCTGCAGCTACCAATCAGAACTCAGCAAGCATCAACCAAGCAGAATTAAGCAAGTCTGCATCCATCATTTCCAGAAGTAGACCAGAGTGGTAGCCTGCGCAAAAACTCTATAATATAAAGACAAGCACTTTCTTTGTTCTGTCTGAACACACCTTCATTTTATATCTTTCTTTGTTCTGTCTGAACACACCTTCATTTTATATCAAAGCCTGTGTATCTCTGGTTTGCAAACCATTTGCTAGAATAAAGTCTCTCCTTTTTCTCGAAAGAAAACACTTTTGAGTGGATTTGTTGACACTTTTTATTTTTATAATATCTATCTCTTCATTAATAACCTCTATTTAGTGAGACTTTGCTCTAATACTTTTTTTAGTTCTTTAGAAATCAACTCCTTTTGTTCTTGGACCATATTTAAAATAGCTGACTTAAAGTCTTTGGCTACTAAGTATAACATCTGGAATTCCTCTGGGATAGTTTCTACTGATTACTTTCCCCCATCATGTATGAGCTATATGTTCTTGTTTCTCTTTATGTCTCTTAATTTTTTGCTGAACACTGGACATTTGTGGTTTTTTTTCCCAGTTTTTGGCTCTTATGAATAATGTTGCTATGAACATTCATGTACAAGTTTTTGTGTGGACATATGTTTTCATTTCTTTTGGATATATTTCTAGTAGATGAATTGCTGGATCATATGGTAACTCTATGTTTAACTTTCTAAGGAACTGCCAAACTGTTTTCCAAAGTGCTACACCATTTTACATTTCCCTAGCAGTGTATGAGGGTTCCGATTTCTCCACATTCTCACCAACACGTTATTTTTCTTCGGAATTCAGCGATCCTCAGGGGTGTGAAGTGGTACATCATTGTGGTTTTGATGTATATTTCTCTGATGGATAATGATAGTGAGAATCTTTTCTTGTGCTCATTGGCCACTTGTGTATCTTCCTAGGAGAAATTTCCATTTATTATAACCTTTTGAATCCGCTCTACCCATAGTGCCCTTGATATAACCACCCTTTGTTTTAAGAGCATGTTTTTCATTCTCCTCTTACTTGAATGATAAGCATCATTCTCTTCTACAAACACTTTCTTCACTTGGCTTCCCAAACAGCCTACGCTCCTTCCTCGTTGATCACACTCCTTTTCTGTCACCTTTACTGCTTCCTCCTCAACTCCAGGATCTAGCCATTAGGGGGCCTCCATGACTCAGTTGTTGAGCCTCTTCTGCTGTCTATTTATACTCATGCCCTTGAAGACCTCATCCAACTCATGGCTTTAAATATCATCTTTATGCTGGAGACTCCCACATTTATATCTCCAGCTGGACCTCCCCTTGGATCTCAGGTCCACTGCCTACTTCAGCGATGTTTAATACCTAACTTCTCCTCAAAATGGAAGTTCCCCACCAAAGCTGCCCTTTACAAATTCTTCCTTTCTCAGAAAATGTCAGCTTCATCAAACTTCCAATTGCTCAGGCCAAAAACTGTAGTGTCATCCCTGAGTCCTCTTTCTCTCACATCCTAAATTCAATCTGTCAGTAAATCCTGGCAATTCTCCCTTCAAATATATCAGGAATTCTTAGCCCTAAGAAAATCATGAGACAATCATTAAAAATAGTCTGTGGGCCAGGCATGATGGCTCACATCTGTAATCCCAGCACTTTGGGAGGCTGAGGTGGGTGGATCACTTGAGCCCGGGAGTTTGAGACCAGCCTGGGCAACATGGCAAAAAACCATATCTACAAAAAAATACAAAAATTAGCCAGGCATGGTGGTGCAGGTCTGTAGTCCCAACTACTGGAGAGGCTGAAGTGGGAGGATTGTTTGAGCCCATGAGGTCAAGGCTGTGATGAGCTGTGTTCGGGCCACTGCATTCCAGCCTGGATGATAGAGTGAGGCCCTGTCTCAAAAAAATAAAAAATAAAAAAATAATAATAATGAAAAAAAAGGAAAAAAGTAGTTTGCAGACATCTTATATAAACCATGGAATTGAGAAGTAGCATGCAAGTCCTATGTAAAGTATGATTCCAACGATGTAAAATATGCCTCTAATAAAGATTTGGAAAAAAACCACAGAAATAATATCCTAAATAAGATGCAGAGGTATTTTCATATTATCCCATATTTTTCTTTGAAAATATTTATCAAGCTACAAAACTGCTAAGGAGATTTCAGAGTTCATGGATGTTTCTGAAGTAGATTACCATTTTAAATAGCCCTGTGACATAAATGAAGCTGGGGTTGTGGGGGTAGGGACTCATTTTTAGAGGCCTGCTTGTGCCATACAGCACTAATTGTTTTTCACATACTATCTCATTGAATTCTCTGACCCTTTTTTAAAAAGGTGTGATTGACATACAATAAATGTTTTAAATGTTTAATGTGCTATTTGATAAGTTTTGACAGATGTATATACCTGTGAAACTATCACCAAATTAGGGTTATGGACATATCCACCACCTCAAGTTTCCTTGCCCCTTTGTAATTCTTTCCACCCACCCCTCTCTGCTTCCCAGGTCCCCAAACAATCATTGATCTGCTTACTGTCACTGTAGATTAGTTTGCATTTTTTGGAGTTTTATGTAAATGGAATAATACATTATGTATTATTTTTTGGCCTCCCTTCTTCCAAATATTTTTTTTAAGAGATGGGCTCTTGCTATCTGTTGACCAGGCTGGTCTTTAACTCCTGGGCTCAGGTGAGCCTGCCACCTCCTCCTCTCAAAGTGCTGGGATTACAGGAATGACCCACTGTGCCAGGCCCCAAATAATTTTTTGATGCCTTCCTCACATCTTATGGTTGAAGAAATAGATTCATAGACGTTATGTAACTTTCCTAAAATGATATAGTAATAAGAGATGGACCTGGGATTCCAACCCAGTTCCACCTGTCACTTCAATGTGTTGAAAGTGAAGCCCTCTGTGGTTAAGTGAATTGTCAAAGGTTATAATGCCAGCCAAATAGCCAAAGTAGGACAGAACCCACTATGCCACATGCCTCTTGGTTATTTATGTGGCTATTGGAAAGAGCATATGACTCATTTTACATTTCACTAATACTACATTTTCAGAAGTCTCAACCATTAACTCAACTTTGACAAAGACCTCAGGCAGAAGATCCAATGTGGTATGTTTTGGCAAAAGGTTCCTTCAACAATTTCTTTCAACTTGTCAGAATAGAGAAATCTACTTTTTTAGAAATTTCCTTTGATTTCCCTTGAATGATTGTCCTCTTTAGAAATATACTCGAAATGAGGTTAAAGGAAACCATTGGCTGGTTGGGCTTTTTCCCCCTTCAGTTTTCTCTTTTAAAATATTTGTTTGCAGTGAATTATCATCACCTTTGTTACCATTGCTTTATATTTTAGGTGGCCTAGATTATCAAGGTAATGCATGAAATTGCAGCAAAACAATTTGGTTTGTGATTTTCTAAAACTGCCACATTGTTACAGCTTGATTTCTAATGAATGTATTTATTAGGCTTATATTTAAGAGATCATATAAGTTTTATCTTAAACACTGGTTTGATATCTGCAAAGTTTGATTAGTGGGTTGGGAGTTGTTTACATACTGAAAAACAAGTTTAAAAATAGATATAATTTATATCATAAGCAATAAAATGAGAGCCTTGAAAAGTATTGAAATTATGGAATGCTTATCAGAAAGGCAAGGGAAAGATTTTCCCACTGTTTTCAATCATCTTCTTTAACAAATGATTTTAATTTCGTGCAACTACTGTTCTCTATGCATGTCAAGTTAAGTGTCAGAAACCACATGTTTCAACAAAGTTCCTAACTATTGTGGATAACTAACGTATGAAAAATAATGCTCTATATCTATTGGGGCAGAATATTTAAGGAGATGAAATGGCATTAGCTCCCATGCCACAAAAGCAAACTAGAACACTGTGGGGAAATATGTCAGTATGAACATTAGTTGATACATAAGCCAGATTTACCAGAGTGTAAGTCAGGGTTGGGTGCGGTGGCTCATGTCTGTAATCCCAGCACTTTGGGAGGCTGAGGTGGGAGAATCGCTCAAGGCCAGGAGTTTGAGACCAGTCTGGGTAACATAATGAGAAACTGTTTCTACAAAAATAAAATAAAATAAAATTAGCCCGGCATGGTGGTGCACGCCTGTAGTCCTAGCTACTCTGGAGGCTGAGGCAGGAGGATCACTGGAGCCCAGGAGTTCAAGGCTGCAGTGAGCTGTGATCATGCCAGTGCACCCCAGCCTGGATGACAGAGTGAGACCCTGTTTCAAAACAGAAAGAAACAAAGGTGGGGGAAAGAGAGAAACAGAGAGAAAGAAAAAACATTTAAGTCAGAAAGGAATAGAAATAATCTTTAGAGTCTGGCTCTATAAACCTCCTATTCCCAGCAACACAGTAGAGTAAGAACAAAGTACTAAAAGTACATTAAAAAAAAGATAATGCTATTGATGAGGCGTAGCCAGCCTTAATCTTTTCTCCTGAAAATTTCCAAGTTATAGATTTGAGCTTGTGTTTATGAGACACTGAAACAACATTGAAATTTTTAGAGGAAAATGAACTGTATATATGGAACCTAGAAAATTAATAAAGACATAAAAAATACAACCTTTATAAAGAGATTCTGTATGACCTCTATACTTGTGAAGCCTGCTTGTTCAGAGCTCTAATATTGTCAAACTTATCTTTTATTTATTTGTTCATTTGTTTCTTTCTTTTTATATAGCATACCAGGCCAAAGAGGTTATACCCAGGGCAACATTTATATAGATTACAAGAGAGAAATATATACGTGTAAAGCAGCCATCACCGACTCTGTCATCAAGCTCTTCGATCAGACTTTCCCACTAAACTACCGCTTACAGCAGAAGAACCTTGAACTCTGGAGGCCTTCAATTGCCTGCCTCAGAAAAAATGTGCCTTTTGAGATAGATAATTGGATGGATGGATGGATGGATGGACGGATGGACAGACGGACAGACAGGCAGGCAGGCAGACAGATAGATGTAGTAAATAAGTCAAAGTTTTCTATTAAAACATGCAGTTGAAAAACATGAAACCAAGAGAACAAAAGTATAAAAATGAACATTAGGTTAAGAGGTAGGAAATGAAATGTTCTAATTCAGGCATTGATTGTAGCTGTCTTTGACTTCAGTGACATTTTATTTTAGAGATAACAAGTTCCTGGATCTCTCTATTTTTGTATGTCCCACATTCTATTAGCACAAAGTGGAGAAGACACAAAATGTGGAAAGAGATGAAGATACCCACATATTTTTCCAGTTGCCTTGGGAAAGTTATTGTACCTCTCTGAATTTCATTTTTCCCATATGGAAAATATGAGTACTCACAGTACCCACCTCACAGAATGCCTCTGGGATTAAGTGAATTCATACATGTTCAACGTTTAGCAAATAGAAAGCCCTCAAGCATGTTAGTTACTATATGGAAAAGTACTAAAAGCTTATTAAGGTTTGTTTCATGGAACCATGAAGGCCCGGGCTTGCGTGCTTTCCCTCTAACCTACCCCTTACAGCAGAAGAACTTTGAGCTCTGGAGGTCCCCAGTTGCCTGCCTCCAGAGAAATGTGCCTTTTGGCATCTTATGTTTCATCTAAAAAACTTTTGCCCATTTTTTAGTCTACTTCATTGTGTGTGTGTGTGTGTGTGTGTGTGTGTGTTTGAGACAGAGTCTCGCTCTATCACCCAGGCTGGAATGCAGTGGCGCGATCTTGGCTCACTGCAACCTTTGCCTCCCGGGTTCAAGCTATTCTCCTGCCTCAACCTCCTGAGTAGCTGGAATTACAGGCGCCTGCCACCATACCCAGCTAATTTTTGTATGTTTAGTGGAGACAGGGTTTCACCATGTTAGCAGGGTATTGAACTCCTGACCTCAGGTGATTCGCTCAGGTGATTCGCCTCAGCCTCCCAAAGTGCTGGGATTATAGGCATGAGCCACCACACCTGGTCTATATATGTGTTCTAATATCAAGTATTTTCTTCAAATTTCCTAACACATTTGTCATTCCAGGAGGATATAGGTTTATCCTGTGATTTCCAATAACTCCTAGAATGTGTTGTATCTTCCCGTGGTATAAAGAACTCAGTTTGAGAAAGAGACTGACTCCCAGTTCTTAGGATCTGTTTAGTCAGGAAGAATCAAGGAAGGCAGATCTTTTGTCTCAAGTAGGAATTTAACCACTCTGAGGCCCCAGAGCCACTGTGGGAAGGGGCCCTGCAAGAGGATGATTCAGCCCAGACGGAACAGAAAGGCAGGACATGGAGCTGGAGAAAGACCCAGTTCTGATGATATCATCTTGATCCACTAGTCCTTGTCATCACCAGCCTCTTATATTTTTCTTTTTTTTTTCCTTTTTTCTTTTTTGAGACGGAGTCTTGCTCTGTCGACCGGGCTGGAGTGCAGTGGCCGAATCTCAGCTCACTGCAAGCTCCGCCTCCCAGGTTTACGCCATTCTCCTGCCTCAGCCTCCCGAGTAGCTGGGACTACAGGCGCCCGCCACCTCGCCCGGCTAGTTTTTTGTATTTTTTAGTAGAGACGGGGTTTCACCGTGTTAGCCAGGATGGTCTCGATCTCCTGACCTCATGATCCGCCCGTCTCGGCCTCCCAAAGTGCTGGGATTACAGGCTTGAGCCACCGCGCCCGGCCATATTTTTCTTATAAGAATACCAGCCATGGTCGGGCCTGGTGGCTCACGCCTATAATCCCAGCACTTTGGGAGGCCAAGGCGGGCAGATCACGAGGTCAGGAGTTCGAGACCAGCCTGACCAACATGGTGAAACCCCGTCTCTACTAAAAATAAAAATAAAAAAAATTAGCTGGGCGTGGTGGTGCATGCCTATAATCCCAGCTACTCAGGGGGCTGAGGCAGGAGAATAGCTTGAACCTGGGAGGCGGAGCTTGCAGTGAGCCGGGATTGCACCATTGCACTCCAGCCTGGGCGACAGAGCAAGACTCCATCTCAAAAAAAAAAAAAAAAAAAGAATACCAGCCATATTGGATTAGGGAATACTCCTGGACTCTTGAGTTGCATGTATCAGGGCATTTTCTCTTTTGCTCTGGTCTGCTCTGGCCCTATGCCTCGAGGTGCCCTAATATGGTGGGTCATCTCCAACCTCAGTAAAAAAAAATGAGAATTACTTTCTAAGCATAAATTATTGTATGAACTATATACCTATGTTCTCAAATGCAGTGATGGAGCATTAATTATATATACATTTTTCCCAGCTTGGCTTACTTTTTACATTTTTTTACTTTTTAACATTGTGGTAAAATACATATAACAAAATTGGCTCTCTCTCTCTTTTTTTTTTCTTTTTTTTTCATATGGAGTCCCGCTCTGTCGCCCAGGTTGGAGTGCAGTGGCGCGATCTCGGCTCACTGCAAGCTCCTCCTCCTGGGTTTACGCCATTCTCCTGCCTCAGCCTCCTGAGTAACTGGGAGTACAGGAGCCTGCCAGCACTCCCAGCTAAGTTTTTGTATTTTCAGTAGAGATGGGATTTCACCGTGTTAGCCAGAATGGTCTCGATCTCCTGACCTCATGATCCGCCCGCCTCCCAAAGTGCTGGGATTACAGGCTTGAGCCACCGCGCCCAGCCTAAAATTGACTATCTTAATCATTTTTAAGTGTACAGTTCAGCGGCATTAAGTACATTCCTATTGTGCAACCATCACCACCATCCATCTCCAGAACTCTTTTCACCTTGCAAAACTGAAATTCTGTATCCATAAAACAATAATTCCCTATTTTCCCCTTCCCCCAAGTTCCTGGCAACATGATTAGTTATATTTGAAATATAGAAGATTGTCTGAGGCCAATACCTATGGGAGATTGTACTCCAAAACTTGAGATATGTATTGTGCCTCTTGTTATTATAATCACGTTTGAAGGATCCATTTATCAGATTTGCTGTCCACTCTACATATTTTCACAAAATCAATACTGAAATAAGTAGGAGGTAAAGTCACTCTTTGGACCTAGGGAGTTTTTAAAGTGCAGTCAATGTGTCATCACAGAAAAGGAAAATAACATTTTTCAAGAATTATTTAGACTTCAGTACTTTGTCTTTGACACCTCTGACCATTTCTAAAGTTTAGAGATATTAGTTTAGATTAATGAAAATTTTCCTGGCTGGGCGAGGTGGCTCATGCCTGTAATCCCAGCACTTGCAGAGGTGGAGGCAGGTGGATCACCTAAGCTCAGGAGTTCGAGACCAGCCTGGCTAATATGGTGTAACCCTATCTCTACTAAAAATACAAAAAGTAGCTGGGCGTGGTGGCGGATGCCAGTAATCCCAGCTACTCGGAAGGCTGAGGCAGGAGAATCGCCTGAACCCAGGTGGCAGAGGTTGCAGTGAGCCGATATTGCATCATTGCACTCCAGCCTGGCAACAAGAGTGAAACAGTGTCTCAAAACAAAATGTCCTGTATATTTTTTAACTATTTATAAAGGTATGTATTTGGAACAAATAGGTGTATTAGTTTCCTAGGGCTGCCATAACAAAGCACACAAAACAAAAGTCTATTCCCTCGCAGTTCTGCATGCTAGAAGTTTGAAATAAAAATGAATGTCAGCAGGTTGGTTCCTACTGAGGGCTCTGAGGTCATGTCTATTCTATGCCTCTCTCTTAGCTTCTTTTGACAGCCAGCAATCTTTGGTGTCCCTTGGCTTATAAATGAATTGCTCTAATCTTTGCCTCCATCTTAATGGGGGCATTCTCCTTGTGACTTCACATAGTTGTCTTCTTATAAGAATACCAGCCATATTGGATTAGGGGCCTATCCTATCTAGTGTGATCACATCTTAACTAATTTACATCTGTTTGGCCTTGTTATGAAATAACAAGATGAGATACTGGCTTAGGACACCAACCTATCTTTTGGGTGGATGCAATTCAACCCATGACAGTCAGCAGGATGAGCCTGATTAATGGCTTGTGTCTTTCATAATACTCTGATAGTTTAACTTTTTTTGGACTAACAGGCCAAATAGCACAATAATCAACTCATTGCCTACTACTTACTAGGTATGCAAATATGTTTCTTAAATGAATGTTGCTACCAAAAAGTATAGGACTAACAAAAAAAATCTCAACCATTAGCCTGGTGAATGGGTCAAATCACTGTTGCTTGCCATATAGGAATTGGGCTTTTGGCAATTCTGAGAAGAAGGAAACCCCTTCCCTTTCCAACTATTGGGATAAGTGTGCCTATTGGGGACCAGGTGCAGTGGCTCACGCCTGTAATCCCAGCACTTTGAGAGGCCAAAGTGGGCAGATCACCTGATGTCAGGAGTTTGAGACCAGCCTGGCCAACATGGTGAAACCCCATCTCTACTAAAAAGACAAAAATTAGCTGGGCATGGTGGTGGGCGCCTGTAATCCCAGTTACTGGGGAGGCTGAGGCAGGAGAATAGCTTGAACCCAGGAGGCAGATCATGGGTTCATGCAGTAAGACAAGATCATGCCATTGTACTCCAGCCTGGGTGACAGAGTGAGACTCTGTCTCAAAACCAACCAAACAAAAAAGTATGCTTATTGGGAAATTGGGTCTTTGGAGGCAATAATTATTTCCATGTTACAGCAAAGCTTCAAAAAGGAAAATGTTTTCCTTAAAGTATCATTTCAAGTAAATTTATGCTTAATATATATGGACAGCTTTTAGGCCAAGAACACAGAAGAAAACAACTTTCTATGTATTTGGACATAAAGAGTTAGAAAGGGAGGAAAGAACAACAGAAATACTGCATTTTGAGACTGATTTTGTGTGCATTTAATATGTTCCAAAACTAATAAGTTCCCATGAATCAATTATTTGCATTTCATTTCATTTCATACATGTTTACTTTTGAAAGAATACTCTTATTCTCTTTTTCCATTATTTTATTTTAGTCTATGTTTATCATTATATTTACACTGACTTTCTTGTAAATAGTATATAATTGGGCCTTTTATTTTTATTGTCAACCTGAGAATCTCTGTCTTTTAATAAGAGTGTTTAGACCATTTACATTTAATGTAATCATTAATATGGTTGGGTTTAAGTACATAATTGTCTTATTGTCTATTTGTTTCCAATGTTTTTGTTCTTCTCTTCTTCCTTTCCTATATTCTTTTGGATTATTTAAATACTTTTTAGTATTCTATTTCACTTTATGTGTTATATTTTTGGCAGTTTTTCTCTCTTTTTAGTGGTTGCTCTAGGAATTATTAAAGGGAAGTAGTATGAATACACTGGTTAACATAATTATTTTTTTTCTTTATAACTTCACTTGCAAGCCTGAGCAGATTTATGAGGCACTGTGAGTTTCAACCTCTTTGGGATTGAGGCTAATACTCCAAACCACATTGGATTTATATAAACATCAGCCACTCTGGTAAAAGCATTCTACTTGACTGACTCCATCAACTCACTGGCATTTTCTATGGTCAAATTTCGTAAAAATAAGGCGAGAGCAAAAGTCTTTTGTCCAGGAGATTCATGTCAGCTGAAGAAGTAGCAGCAGACTTAGGACAACATAAAAGGTTAAGCCATTTTACTAATACCATTCTTAACCTTGAAAAGTTACATGGATTTTCAGGAGCTTAGCGTTTAGCAGACATAGAGAATATTTATCAAAATAAAGAAGGTGGATAAAGAGAAACATAGTACATTTGGCCAGGCACAGTGACTCATGCCTGTAATCCCAGCACTTTGGGAGGCTGAGGCAGGTGGATCATGAGGTCAGGAGATTGAGACTATCCTGGCTAACACAGCGAAACCCCATCTCTACAGAAACTTAGCTGGGCGTGATGGCAGGTGCCTGTAGTCCCAGCTACTTGGGAGCTGAAGCAGGAGAATGGTGTGAACCCAGGAGGCGGAGCTTGCAGTAAGTGGAGATTGTGCCACTGCACTCCAGCTTGGGCAACAGTGAGAAACTCCATCTCACACACACACAAAAAAAAGAAAAGAAATACAGTACATCTATCTATCCATATATATATATACACACACACACACACACACACACATATATACACACATACATATATATGATAATTCAATAGAGTAAAAATGTCAGTTCTCCTCAAATTAATCTATATTAAATTTAATACTGGCCAGGTGCAGTGGCTCACACCTGTAATCCCAGAACTTTGGGATGCTGAGGTGGGCAGACCACCGAGGTCAGGAGTTTGTGACCAGCCTTGCCAACATGGTGAAATCCCATCTCTACTAAAAATACAAAAATTAGCTTGGCATAGTGGCACGTGCCTGTAATCCCAGCTACTTGGGAGGCTGAGACAGGAGAATTGCTTGAACCTGGGAGGTGGAGGTTGCAGTGAGCCAAGATTGTGCCACTGCACTCCAGCCTGTGTGACAGAGTGAGACTCTGTTTCAAAAAAAAAAAAAAAAAAAAAACTAACACCAATAAAATTCTAAAGATTTTTCATCAAAATTGATATTGTAATTATAAATTTTATGTGGAAAAGATGTTATGAAAGAAAAGCTAAGTCAGTCTTGATAAAGCAGGACAGAGAAGAGAGACCCACACTACCAGATATCAAGATATATTACAAAGGTATAGAAACAAAAATAGTGCAGTATTAGCACCCTCATAGAAGAAGTAATCTATGAAAGGGAATAGACAGCATAGGAACAGACCAATGAGAACTGGACATATAATAGAGGTGACATTATAAATAAATGGCAATGCAAAGATTGTTTGATACATTGCATTAGAACAGTTGGCTTTCTGCTTGCAAAGTTATATCCCTGTTTCACAGTGTATTAGAAAACAAATTAAAGTTTAAATGTAAGAACGAAGCAAAGTAAAATACACAAAACTTGTAACCTGTCAGACTGTAATAGGGAAAAATATTTTTATGACCTGAAGTAAAAAAATTTTTTTTAATTTAGACTATTTTTTCTAGTCATATTTTGAGTCATGGGAAAAAATAACACATTAAAATTTGTAGAAACAGCTTTGAAATATATATATATATTTTTAAGATTTTAGATATTAAATATATATATATATATATATGAGGAGAAAGAGATCTATCCCCTGCCTTACCTAGTATTTCCTCTTCTTTTCCTCTTTCCCTAAGTGTTCTCTTAGAAAATTCAAAGACTCCAGGCAAAACTTTTTCTAGTACATTTTTAATTTTGCTCTTTTTATGATAATAAATAACATAATTAACATGCATGTGATATTGTATCTCATGTTCTCAGAACTGTTATATGGTATAAACTTTAACTAATTTCAACAGAATTAAGTGTTTTTCTATTAGTGATAACTTTCTAGAGAGGATATGAAGCTAGAACAAAAAGATAAAAACTGGTAGAATATTAGCCTGCTCCACTTTTCCTGTACCCTATTCCTTCACTTGGAAACTTTATTCCAATAATTTTGCCAGTGCATGATGGAAGAAAATACATGGTGATTTGTCATGTTTACTCATGCTATAACTTTGATTTTTAAGCTTTAATTGTCTAAATAAGAGAATTATTACTTACAAAGCCATTGGCTTGGAAACTATTTTCATGAGAAATCATATCTCATTTGATTAAAATAAAGACAGAAAATTCAACCTCAAGGAAAACTCATTTGTCTTATACAAATAGCATTTCAGAGTCCAAGAAATTAGAGGTGGAAAAATCAATTAGAGCTAATCTACCAGCTTGTCAGAAAAGATTGCTTTCTACGAAATATATTCTAGCTCTTTGTCCAGGTTAATTCTAAAAGTCTCATGGGATGGAGCACTTGTTATATTCTTTTGAAGTTTTTCCTTTTATCTAATTTACCTTACCAGGAATCTTTTTTTTGGCTAATATCTAATTTCCATGTTAGCTACTAATTCTATACTATTACTTTTAATCATACCCCTTCCTATACTAATGTCCCTTCCCCGCCAAGTTCAGTTTTTATGATCTCAGATATTTGTAAGGAGCTAGCTTTCTTTCGTTTAACCTAATGACAAATGTTTGCTTGTTATAATAATCTCTTAAAAGCAAAAGAAATCTTTAGATCTTTTTTTATCCATCTTCCTTTCTTTTCTTATTTTGCAGACCTTATAATGAGGCACTTAAAAGTGAAGATACTGGCAGGAACAAATAGAGAAAGGAGACTTATAAATCCTTTGCTTGATCAAGGAGACTATCAAGGCCTTTGCAAATTAGCAATATATATCTTATCTATCTCTGGGATGAGCAAAGCATTTTCTCTTGTAAATGATTTCTAGTTCTTTTTAAATGTCTTCTCTCTCAGTGTTCTTCATTTCAGATTCCCCATTCCTATTTAATTATGTTTATATGAATTTAAAATGGAGTATTTTTTCGGGTTGGATGGTGTAATTTATATACCCTGTGAACATGAAGGTTGATGGTTTTCCTCTATTCACAAGATTTAAATTCTTGCCCTTATCATGCAGACAATTAATTGTGAGGCACCCTGCACATTGGTACTCTGGAGTCAAGTTTCTGCTGTTTGATGATAAGCAAAAGAGGGATTCTAGGAGGGGTGAGAGATATCATATAACCAGGGAAGGAGATTGCTGTGAGCATAAGAACATAAATTCTTTGTAGCCGGAACCAGTTCAATAAAATGCCAGTGTCTACACTAACAACTCCTGGTAACCTGAGGAAGGGCAGAGACAGAGTGTGATGAATTTTATTGTGTGCTTTTGTGCTCATTTAATTGAGTTTCTATGAATTTGTGTATAGAGCTTTCCATTACCATTGTTCAGGAATGATGGAATAAGTGTTTATGAAATTTACTAAATATGTTTTTCAATATTGAAAATGTACAGAAACATTTAATTAGCTTTCTCTGCTTACCAGGAGACTGTCAGCGCTTCAAATAACAAACAAAGATGTGGTAGAATTTTCTAGAAAAAGGGCCCTGTACTACCTTTCACAGAGTCATAACATCTCTTTAGATAAAAGCCTATGCTCTGGAGCGAGACTGCCTTCTTCAGATTCTGCCTCTGTCCCTTAATAGCTGTGTGACCTTTGGAAAGTAACTTCACTCCTCTGGCCTCAGTTTCTTCTGTTATAAAAGCGTAATTAGCCTATCTGAGGAGAAACTGTATTATAAATTGAGACTAAATTGCATTAACGTTTGGATGGTTTTGTTTGTTTTTTGAGTCAGAGTCTCGCTCTGTTATCCAGGCTAGAGTGCAATGGTGTGATCTTGGCTCACTGCATCCTCTGCCTCCTGAGTTCAAGCAATTCTCCTGCCTTGGCCTCCCTAGTAGCTGGGATTACAGACGTGCACCACCACGCCTGGCTAATTTATTGTTTTTTTTTTGTTTTGTTTTGTTTTGTTTTTTGAGACTGAGTCTCACTCTGTCATCCAGGCTGGAGTGCAGTGACACGATCTTGGCTCACTGCAAGCTCCACCTCCCGAGTTCATGCCATTCTCCTGTCTCAGCCTTCCGAGTAGCTGGGACTACAGGTGCCCACCACCACGCCCGGCTAATTTTTTTTTTGTATTATTAGTAGAGACGGGGTTTCACCGAGTTAGCCAGGATGGTCTCGATCTCCTGACCTTGTGATCCGCCCGCCTTGGCCTCCCAAAGTGCTGGGATTATAGGCGTGAGCCTCTGCACCCGGCCTAATTTTTGTATTTTTAGTAGAGAAGGGGTTTTACCATGTTGCCCAGGCTGGTCTCAAACTCTGTGAACTCAAGCGATCCACTAGCCTCAGCCTCCCAAAGTGCTGGGATTACAGGTGTGAGCCACCGCGCCCAGTGAGTTAATGTTTGTGAAGTGCTTAGTACAGTGCCTTAAAATCTAATTTAATTCTTTCTTCTTTTCATTCATTAAACAGATATTTATCAAATGTCTTCTGTGTGATGTGGCTGAAAATAGGAATTTACAGCATAGCAACAAAGAACGATACAACATCTAACTGTACTATGTGCGAAGTGCTACAAAAACATATGGCAAGCTCTGGAATCAAGAAGTGAGCAGGCCAGGTGTGGTGACTCACGCTTGTAATCCCATGACTTTGGGAGCCCGAGGTGGGAGGATTGCTTGAGCTCAGGAGTTCGAGTCCAGCCTAGGCAACACAGTGAGCCCTCATCTCAACGAAAAACAAAAAAATTATCTGGGGGTGGTGGTGCACATTTGTGGTCCCAGCTACTAGGGAGGCTGAGCCAGGAAGGTTGAGGCCGCAATGAGTCATGAACGTGCCGCTGCACTCCAGCCTGGGTAACAGAGTGAGACTATTCCAGGCAAAGGGAATGGCATAAGCAAAGGCACCAAAGCTTGTAAGTGCAAGATTTGTTTGCCTGTGAGTGACCAAATATAGGTAAAGATCACGGGGTGGGTAAGTGGGAGAGGGGATAACATGCTCTTCCTACTTTAGCTAAGTCGCAAAGGTTCAGGAACTGTGGCTACAGCAAGTGGCCAGTGGGGTTGTGCCATTGGTGACATACTGTGCCGTGGTCTTGTCTGTTATTTGCTGCCAGTCCTCCATGGAGCCCGACCCTTTTCTTTACCTGATTCTCCATCTTTGGGTTGATGTAGTGAGGTGCCTGACAACTCTCCCAGAAATTATTTTTTCTGGATAAGTTAACCAGAATGAGTTCCTTTTGCTTGTAACCAAGAGATGTCTCAGACAGTAGAGAATTTAATCTTTTTGGCAAGCCATTTGAATTTCCTAAATGTTAATCAATAAATATGGAGTACTTCTGTAATAAAATACTTATATTTAATATAAAAATCAAATGTAAATGTAAAATATAAAAAATTTAAATTAAAAAATTATTGAAAATGTTAAAAAAAATTCACATTGAGACAAAAGAATAAGATGGATAATCATAGTGGGAACAATTTGAAGATAATCTGTATTGAGTGCTTGCCTGTGGGCCAGATACATTGTTATGAGCTTCATGTGCATTATCTCACATGCTTGGTAACAACAATAAGATATTCATGCTATGATTATCATTGTTTTCAGATGAGGTAACTGAGGGGTGAAGCGCTTAAGTCGGCTGCCCAAAACTAGCAGTGGGAGAGTGGTGTAACCAGGATTTAAACCCAGGTAGCCCAAATACAGCATCTACAATCTATCTCAAATCTATGACATCACAGATGAGCTGGTATCCACCTTTCCCTGAAGGAGTTGAAGGAGCTTTTATAGAATAGGTGATATCTGAACTGGACCTTAGAGAGTAATCTGAACTGGACCTTAGAGAGTAAGTAAAATTCTGCCAGATAAAGAACATGCAAAAGCGTTAGTCTAGCTTGAGGTTTGCGTGCAAGGGCAGAGTCGGGAAAGGCCGCTATGTGTTTCCAGGAATGCCTCATGGGCATAAGTTGCTGCAGTGTGGCAGCTGGGTAGAGGGAGAGGTACGAGCTGGGGATGGAGTGGCTGAAAAAAGAGGTTGGTAGTAGAGGAATCCAAATAAATTTTTGAAATGGAATAAGGGTTGTTATATTTTTAATTTTCTTTTTGTTACCAACCAAACAAGCAGCAGTGATGGAGTGATGGAGTTTGGTTATGTGAGTCCTTCAGTTTAGTAGTTAAGATTTTATCTTTAAGCAACTGGACGTCATCAGTGGTCTTAAAGGAGGAGAATGACGTCATCAGCATCTTTTTTTAGAAGGATCACTCTGGCAGCGGTGTGGAGAAAGGGCTTGGATTGGGAGTGATGGGTGTCACCAAGGTTGGTTAGCACGATTCTGAAATATTAGGCATGAAAAGACAGTGAGGACAGTGGACAGTGAGGACAGAGAGGTGGGCCCACATTTGACAGGCATCCCTGAGTTGGGAGCAAAAGGGCTTGATGATTAATTTAATGCGGGTGGTTGAGGAGGAAGGAAGAATTGAAGATGATTGAGATTTCTAGTTTAGAAACCTGAGTAATTGGGGAATGTCATTAACTGAAATAGAAGTGGAAGGAAGGAAATCTTCCCATGTGAGGCCTACCAGAAGCTTTACATATGTTATTTAATCTTAAACAAACCCATAATGAAAAAATTAACATGCCCATTTTGCAGATAAGAAAAGTGAGGTTCAGTGAGGTAAAGTAGCTTGCCCAAGGTCACCCAACTAGTAAGGGCTGGGATGTGAAACAAGGTCTTACTCCAGTGCCCCTATTCTTCCCATGATAATAGGGGACTTTGTGCTTTGTACCTCTTTGTACCTCTCTACACTCTAATAATAATTTTAGTTTGGAAAAATAGGACTGAAACTCAATGGGAAGGGAGACCATGGAAACATGGTCCTCCCAGCAATAGTGCAGTATGAAGAGAGATTAAAGGATTGCCCTAATGACATTAAGGACCAGAGCAGCACTGTCCAATATAATTTTCTGCAGTGATGCAAATGCTTTTTACTTACATTATCCAATACAGTAGTTATTAGGTCAGGTGCTACTGAGCACTTGAAATGTGGCCAGTATGAATGAGGAACCGAAGAGTTAATTCTAATTGATTTTAAGTGATTTCAGATTAAATAGGCATATGTGGCTATGACTGCCATATTGGATGGTTTAGGACAAGATAAACCAGTCAGGCATAGAGGGTTCATCAGAGAAGAGGCCTTGCTGGTACCCCTGAAAAGTCACTTGGTATTTGATCACCTGCCTCACACCTCTGGGTAATATTGGTCCTACATTTGGGGACCATAATTTGTTAGCAAAAGGTTTTTTTCCTAGTGTGGACCACAGACTTATTTTACTATGTTTTATCTGTAGGAGAGTAAGTACAATGCTCCCTCTCCTTTCTTATCTGAGAATCATTATAGTCATTTTATCTGTATTTACATTTTTCTGTATAGAGTATTAAGAGTTCAAGCTCCAGGAAAACTGCCTGGGTTCAAATCCCAGTTCTGCTACTGAATATTTTGTGCCTCGAGTTAGCTATTTCACGTTTGCAAGCCTCACTTTCCCTATCCATAAAATAGGGATAACAATAGTGCTTCATTCATAGGGTAGTTGTGAGGATTAAGTTAAATAACCTATGGAAAATGCTTAGCCAATGTCTGGCACATGCTAAATACTCAGTAAGAGTTAGCTATTCTAAAACTAGTACTGTGTGATAGTGTGTACTTTGTACCTCTGCATTTTGATATTTACTCGACTCTATTTTTGCTTCAATAGAAGGTCTTCCTCCAGATCTCTGTCAGAACATTCCAAAAAGAAATACACATTCCTCAAGATAAGAAGGTAGACAAAGTTTTGAAGAATTTATTGGAGGCATGAGTTTTGAGTTGTTTTTGATTTCACTTTGATTTCCATATTGTTAAAGTATTTAAAATCATTACAGAAGAAAATCATGACCATGATATTTTGTTGTGATCATTAAAATTTCCTTGGTTTAAGCTCAAACCGTTGCACATATACCACACAAATAATAATACTGAAAGTTCTAAATGTTGGCACAGAAGATTTCTTGATGTTTTGTAGTTATACCGTTTTTTGTTTTGTTTTGTTTTGTTTTCAGGTGGGGTCTTGCTGTGTGGCTCAGACTGAAGTGCAGAGGCTATTCACAGGCAAGATCATACTGCAACCTTGAACATCCGGCCTCATGTACCCTCTTGCCTCAGCCTCCCCAGTAGCTGGTACTACAGGCTTGGGCCACTGCACCCGACTCATACCTGTTTAATTGAAATATTTAATGCCTAGACTTTGGCTATTCAGTGCCACTTACAAGTGGCTGGATATTTGTTGATCATGGACTATTTAAAGACTAATGACGTCACAGGTAGGAACAAGTAATAGGATCCCTTTTGTTGTCACCAATTTTGTATTTTGTAATCTTTGGATTGTAAAACTGCATTGTAATATAGTATTGCACTCCCTACGGTGTTTGTGCAAAAAAACATTTTTTTCCCATTAGATTGGAATTTTGAGAAATCTGGCTTCAAGTGACAGTTCTGCCTTTGGTTTGTCTAAGAAGTCATTTATTTCTCTGGGCCACAGAGAGATAAATGTCATCTGTAAAGTCTAAGAGTTGATCTTGATTTGATTCTAGAATGGTCTCTGAAGTATCCTTCCAAATAAAATTCTTTGGATCTGCCTCCTTCCCCCAACTCTCTAGAAAGACTTTCGGCCTTAAGGGACTTAAGAGAGGTCATTTTTATGTACTGTTCACAGCGTTTACTTCCATGCTTTAAAAAACATGCTCTTGGAATATTCCTGGATATTTCATTTTCTTGGAAAACAATTAATGAGTCAGCATGAAGAAAAAACCCACTCACAATATATATAAAAATTGCATAAAGTGGTGAAACGAGAAATGATTTTCTTTGTAAACTTAAATGATGAGGTATGGAGAAACCAATTATTTATAAAAGGAGTGCGCAGTGAGAAAGCTTTATGTAGCAAAGCTAAAGTGCTGTTACATATTTAGCAAGACAGAGGGCATGGGGAGTCCTCTCCATACTGCCTTAAAACTGCTGTTACAATAAACGTTCCTTTCAATGAGAGAGACAATGTGTTGGGAGAAGGACGAAGGAAGGAAACAACGGAAGGGTCAAAGCCTTCCCGCCAGCCCCGATCAGTCCCCTCTGTAAATTCATAATTAAGGGAATTTCCTCCTGCAGCTGCGGAACGCTCGATGGCCGTTTCGACGTCACTGTCAGGGTATTTCAGGGATTTTGTGTGCCCAGGCGGTGACTTCCCAACTCCTCCAGCGGATCCCCGGTGGGACGCAGAACACCGCCCCTGGCGAAGTCGGGCCGGGGGAGTTTGGGAACCCGTCCCCGGGGGCCCAGCGGCCGGAGGAGGGCGCGGAAGTGTTTCCTGGGTGAGCGCTGCGGCCGTGCCCTTTTCCGGAAGGCTGATTGCATCAGGTGTGGAGCAGGGCGCCTCCTCGGCCCAACCTGGCGGCCTCTGCGCCTGCGCGCGCTGCCCCACCCCACCGCCGCGGACTCCACCGCGGGTTTTCCTCTGGGTCGGGAAGAGACTGAGCTGGGCGGGGCGGGCGCCGCTCACCTACCCTGGACCCTTGAGAGAGAGCAGGGTGGCCAGGCTGGGTTCCAGGGATCCGAGGGGAGCTGTGAGGTCCGGGAATAGAGTGCCTTGGAAAGAGGACCCGCCTACAAGGTTGGAGGCCGGTAGATCTCCGCTCCTGACAGGAGTGGTGGTCTTGGGCTGGTTTCCTCGTCTCTTTGGCCTTGAAGATCACAGACTAAGAACCATAAGGCTTTCCAGTTCACAGAGCCTGTATTTTCCCCAAGAGGGCCACTGTGGCCCTCGACTGTCCTTGGTCCACGGGCATGTTAGGTGGATCTTGGGGTGCAGAGACTCAGTCCCAAGAGTGAACACTTTCATGAATTTATGGGGATTTCTCTGTGACAGTATTGTTTTTATGTTCTAGGAAGGAGGGACATGATTGTTGGCCTCCAGCTCGGTCGGAGGGAACTAATTGTTAATTGGAGGGGTTATTGGAGTGCAAAATCAGAAACCACCTTCCACAAGGCAGCCCCCCTCCCATCCCTTCGTAACAACCTCACTGAGTCTGCATGAGGATCCCGCTATACGCTATTCGCACCTTGTGCATTTCCCTCCCAGCACTCTGCCTGTTTGAAACGACCGTTTTGAGTGATTATTTGATAGGTGTCTGTCACCCGGCCCGACTATAAATTCCATGAAGGCAGGTGCCTAGGCTTTTAAATTCACCTATATCCTCAGGTCTAGTACAAGACCTCGTGGATCCTCAATAAATTCATGTAGGAAAGAATAAAGTAATGCCCACCCCCACTGCATAGAGTCCTCATAGGAAAAATCATGTGAGTTTTTAATTCGAGATCCTCGGTAGGACTGTGTGTGTTTGTGTATGGGTAGGGTTCTCAAAGTGTATAGTCCTCATACCAGCAGCATCAGCATCTCACGGGAACTTGTTAGATACGCAGATGCTGGGGCCCCACCACATATCTCCCCATTCAGAGACACAGATTGGGACTCAGGGATTTGTACTTCAGCAAACCCTCCAGGTGATTCTGATCCAGGCTCCAGTTTGACAACCGCTGCCCTGGTGAAGAGCAATCCTAAGGATACTTTGGGGATGTCATTCACAGTGTCTAGGGCAGAGCACGGTTTACCACTTACTGAGACTCGACTCTCATCAGGGCTTTGCTTGCACGCTTACAATTAGAGTTATAGATAATATTATTGGCAGTGGAAATGAAAACCTGCTTTTCCTCTCCGGCAGTTGTATTTCTCCCTTGATATCATCTTGTGATTTCCAGATCAAAGAAGAGTGTGTGTGCGGCAATATGCCTGGGGGTGGGGATAGGAGGCAGAAGGAAGGAGAAAGTCTCGCCTACAACTTGCAGTTAGCTTGGGTGGGTGTGGGCAGCTCTTCTGTGGGGACATTTTCCTATTGCAAGGGAATGCTGGCGTGTGGGAGAAAAGCCAGGGCTAAGGTAACCCAACTGCCTTTTGGTGCAGACAGACACCAGCCACATGGAGGGGATACCCGGGCTGCACCGCACGTCCTGCCTTTGGGTCTTACTGGGGCACCCCTTGCCTCCCTGCGTGTTCCCAGGCGATTGGGGAGCTTGCCTCCCGAAGGCCCCGCCGCCTCCACCTGCAGGGGTCGCCCTGGGAGCGCGGCCCGCCCCCTTCCGCCCGGCCCCCGCCCCCCCCCCGGCCCCGCCTTTCTCCCATTTGTCTCCCGCCCCGCCAGGTCCCTCTAGCCTTCGCTCGCGCAGCCGCTGCCAAAGCCTGGAGAAGTGGAATCTCGTCAGCGCCTCTCCCTGCGCTGGACTCGCAGAGCGGCACTGAGCATGCTCAGTCGCCCGAGCCCGTTCTGATCTCAAGTAGGAAGCTAGTGCGCTGCGACCGCAGCTGATCTGGGCGCTCCGGGGAGGGCGAGGCTGGAGCAGAGCCGTTGGGCGCCGGAGCTGAGGCGAGCGCCGCGCGCACCACTGGTGAGCCCCGCTTTCTTCCTTGCCTTTGCCCCGGATTCCGGGGCAGCACGAAAGTGCTGGGGAAACACCCGGGCAGCGTCAGCAGCGTGCGGCGAGCGGCTGTGGGTTCCTCCGGCGGCTGCTCCTCTGCCCCTGGCCCCGGGGCTGCGCGGCCACTGCCGCCCGCTCAGCCGCAGCCACAGCTGCAGCAGCTGCCGCGGCATCTGCAGCGGAGCGCCCGCTGCGGAGTCCCGTGCGCCCTGCGCCCGCGCCGCAGGGCCAGTGGCACGGCGACTGCGGGCTCACTCTCCTTGACTTCCATCCCTCCCGCTTCCCGGCGCCCTCTTTTCCTCAGCAGCCCGAGCTTGGCAGGGCCTGGGGCGGGGGAGACCGGGTTGGAGGCGGTGCGCCCGGGTGGGGACTGCGGAGGGGAAAAGTGAGGGTGGGCGCTTGTGGGAAGAGCGCACACCCCCTTGTCCTGGCACCGGCCTCCGCTGTGCGGCTCCGCTGTCCCTCCCCGGCGGCAGCGCACTCCTGCCGGGGAGTTGGAGCCGGGGTTGGCTTCTCCACGAGGGGTTCAGAGGCCAGCCGCTGAGACTTGAAAGGGGGGAAAAGTTCCTTTTCCCCCTCGGTGGCAGAGAGAGCGTTTAACTAGAAAATGGCTGTGCAGAGGGGACCGACTCGAGGAAACTGGCCACTGGGACCCGAAAGCCCCTGCGCTGCCCGCCGGGCGGAATGGAGGGTGGTACGCTAGAAATGACATTTGTGCGGCGAGAACAGAGCTGGAGGGAGGGAAGGATTCTGAGACCCATAGAAACAATGAAAGGTGGTCTCCACGTCGGTGAAGTGGTGTAGACCACGGGTGCGGGGCAAACAGCCGAGGGAGCATGGGACTGGAATTCAAAAAAATAAACTAATTTGGATAAATCACATGTGGCGTTGTCACCGACCGTTCTGTAGTCAAGTTCTGCGCGGTTTTAGAGCCACGACTGTCACAGACGTTTTTGGATGGATTGAGTAGTTGAGGAGGGTCGAAATTGAAAGGAGAATAAGGTCAGTGTCGGAAGCTCCAACAGGGCTCTCTGAGGGGACAGTTTGTTTAAGTCCCTCAGTCACTGGCTTTAGATTGTGTCTAATTACTTACGTGAAATGCCCAAAGGATTATCATAAAATGATGCCAGCGGTGTTGTTTGAATTCCAAGGAATGAGGAAACTTTGTGAGGTTGGCATGGGTGTATCATTTGTTTTAATATTTCACCGATTTAAAAAACATACACAGTGGCAGCTTGATCTGTTGTTTCTGGAGTTTATTAAATCTTGCTTTTTTCTTTTTTTTTTTTTTCTTGTCGTGGTTTCAGATTTCAAATCTTGTCCCCAAATGGCCATAATAATGCAGAGTATTAGAACTTGTGTGGCTGGCCGTTTAGGAACAGATGGAGTCCTTGAAAGGGGATTTCTTCATGAACTTAGCAAGCTTCTCGTTTTCAACTTGTAGCTTGTAAGCAGTATTTGTTCAACAGTTGTTTATCATAACTTGCAACATCCTAGAAATGGCATCGTTCATAAAGGATGATATTTGTGGCGAGGATGGGGAAACCTCCAGGCTGGGGAAATGCTGAGAGAACACAGGTGGCAGTAGAGTACAGTGGGCTGATCTTGGGACGGAAGGTGGTGGGGTACAGGTGCAAGATTTCAGTTGCTGTTCTTCCGTTGTCCATGTACTGTATGACCCCGAAGTCACCCACAGTCTTCATAAACTGGATGTAACCATGTCTCTAGATATTTGCTGAGAGCTTTTGAGAGAGGACTCTAAAGTTGGCATCCTTTCCACGGAAGGTGTTTAGGTCCTATACTTTTATTCCGTCTTCAAATGGATACTTTTAACTGAATAAATTCACCTTCAAGGAGCCAGTGTGAACCGGCTTTCTGAAATTTTTATAAAGTGGTAATTGAAAAGTTTGATGGTGAGTTGGGAGGATTGCTTGAGCCTAGGAGTTTGAGGCTGTAGTGAGCTATGATCACACCACTGCACTCCAGCCTGGGCAACAGAGTGAGACCCTGTCTCTGAAAAACAGAAAGCTTGATTATTAAAGAGTAAAATACTGGCGTTTACACTTAACTGGAGTAATATGAATACTGACTCCAAAATTACTTGGGAAAAGATCATTGCATATATTGTAAGAATCCACATGTACAAACATAAAATATTTTTAAACTGCTACTCTTTTTGTCATGTTTCAACCTTTTGATGACTGTTTTCTTTTCCTGCCACCAGAGAAACAACAGCATATGAACATTGAATTCTTTTATTTTTATGTTACCACAGGAATGAATACTGAAAGCCTTGCCATAATATTAGAATAGTGATGGGTGTGGACTATCCTGATTACTGGATATCTAAATTTATCTTTTAAGAAAAATGGAAGGGAGAGCATCAGGAAGAATAGCTAATAGATGCTAGGTTTAATACCTAGGTGATGGGTTGATCTGTGCAGCAAACCACCATAGCACATGTTTACCTGTGTAACAAATCTGCACATCCTGCACATGTACCCGGAACTTAAAAGTTGAAAGAAAGAAAAAAAAAAGAAAAATGGAATGTCATGTCTCTGTACCTTTTTCAATTTCATTTTAAGAATAGACAATACCTGGCCGGGTGCAGTGGCTAACGCCTCTAATCGCAGCACTTTGGGAGGCCGAGGCGGGTGGATCACTTGAGGTCAGTAGTTTGAGACCAGCCTGGCCAAGAGGTAAAACCCCCGTCTCTGAAAAAATACAAAAATTAGCTGGGTGTGGTGGCTCGCGCCTGTAATCCCAGCTACTGGGGAAGCTGAGGCAGGAGAATCACTTGAACCTGAGAGGTGGAGGTTGCAGTGAGCCAAGATCGCGCCACTGTACTCCATCCTGAGCAAAAGGGTGAGACTCTGTCTCAAAATAAATAAATACATAAATAACAAAACAAAACTAGACAATACCCTTGTGATATAACACCTTAAGTTTTCTGAGGGTGGGGGAGGGGGTTAGGTGGGACAGACTTTTAGGAAAATATTCTAATAAGTTATTACTGGTTATGTGGGGGAATACTTATTTTCCTATATGGGGTTAAGGAAACCAGCATTTGTTCAGTGCCTATTATTATTATTATTATTATTATTATTATTTTTAAGAGGGAGTTTCAGTCTGTCACCCAGGGTGGAGTGCAGTGGCGCAATCTTGGCTCACTGCAACCTCTGCTTCCCAGATTCAAGTAATTCTCCTGCCTCAGCCTCCTGAGTAGCTGGG
This sequence comes from Papio anubis, assembly GCF_008728515.1. Lineage (NCBI taxonomy): Eukaryota > Metazoa > Chordata > Mammalia > Primates > Cercopithecidae > Papio > Papio anubis. Next base: position 145,311,204 of record NC_044978.1, read on the forward strand.
ATTCCATGCGCCCGCCACCACGCCTGGCTAATTTTTTGTAATTGTGGTAGAGATGGGGTTTCACCATGTTGGCCAGGCTGGTCTCCAACTCCTGACCTCAGGAGATCCACCTGCCTTGGTCTGCCAAAGTGCTGGGATTACAGGCGTGAGCCATCGCACCCGGCCTGTTCAGTGCTTTTTATGTGTCCTATTATCCTATTAAGGTTTTGTATATATCATCTTATGCTGGAAGCATCTATGCATAAATGTCAGCTGTCTAAGAAAATCCCTCTGAAAAGGCGGACACTCATGATTGCACAGCAATAGAGGTTTAAGCTTTTATCTTATATGAAAATATCTTTAATTGGTTCCATTATTATTCAGTAAGCATTCTCTTTTAAAGCATCTTTGATTTGTTATTTCGAATTAAATTTGATTGGAACTGTGTATCTTCAGAATGATTTGAATGTTTTCAGGAAGCTTCTATCCAGATTTTAAAACTGTTTTGTGTTCATTTATTTTCAACAATGTTGCACTACCAACAAATGAAATTGGATGTCAGAAAGATAAACCCAGATTAGCCATTTTGATTTTAATGTGTTATTAGTGCATATTCTGCATGCTGATATGTGTTGATGGCATTTCTCTCAGCTGAAATGGTTTGTCAGAGGCAGAGTGACAGAGTCTCCATAATAAAAGGTCTGGGGGGATTTGGAGGAAAGACCACTAACCAGGGACCCAAAGACTTGCCTTTGGGGCTGGCTTGTCCCTTACTTTAATTCACTGTGTTACCTGGAAAAAGTCAGTTATGTTTCTGGGCCTGTTTTCCCATCTGTAAAATGAGAGAGCTGCAGTCACCCTCTAGTTGTCTGTCGGGCCCTTCTTGTCCCAGTCTAGAGATCTGTGATGCATCCATTGGAGGAGGGAGGTCTTCATTTGGATCAGGGGTCCCCAACCCCCTGATTCGGACCTGAACTGGTCAGTGGCCTGTTAGGAACCGGGCCATAGAGCAGGAGATGAGCGGTGGGCGAGTGAGCTTTACCACGTGAGCTCCACCTCCTGTCAGATCAGTGGCGGCATTAGATTCTCACAGGACTGTGAACCCTGTTGTGAACTGCACATGTGTGGGATCTTGGCTGTGCACTTCCTATGAGAATCTACTGCCTGTTGATCTGAGTTGGAACAGTTTCATCCTAATCCCCCACCCCATCCTTGGAAAAATTGTCTTCCATGAACGCAGTCTGGGGACCGCTGGTTTACAGCATTAGTTGGAGATGATTTTGTGTTTCCCTGTCTGGTTTGTCACATGCCCTTCTTTTTTGCCCAATTCCTACTTCCCTTGTAGTTTTCATTTGTTATAAAATGGTTGTTATAAAATTAACTTTTCATGGCCCTGCCAGTCTAGTTAGGAGATAAGGTAATGATTAGATTTGGGCAAAGTGTATTCGACATTTGAAACTACTTCGTAGCATTTTCTGAGGGGAGACTTTCTGCTCTTGGGCACACAGATAGTCTGAGAAAGAAGCCTCTACCTAGGCCGCAGGGGAGGGGGTCCTGTGCTTTGCTTCCCAGGCCCACCCTTGTGAAATTTTGGCAAGCCTTTCCTGTGTCCCAGCCTTTGTCTTCTCCCCTTGATGAGAAATGCAGCCCTTGGTCTCTGGAATACGATTTTCATTCTCATTTAATGTTAGCCCTGTCACTGTGTTCGACAGATGCCTGTGGTTGGGTGCTGCAGTAGCAGGAGTGGTGGCTGGTGAAATGTGTCTACTCAGTGTCATTAGCAGGACCATAAGCTTTTTTTTTCTTTTTTCTTGGCAAGCTGCGATGGGGCAGAGAGCAAAGGAAACCAATCCCATTTGGTGTTTTTAGTGCACTTTGCTTTCAAGAGGCTCACAAAACTCAGCATCATTAACCTTTAAGTGAGGCAGTGAGGAGAAGTTATTCCATTTAAATAATTTTTAATGAAGGGACAGTGACTCTAGTTCCTCTAATCATAACCAAGCTCCAGGGTTTGTGGACCCCTGTTAGGAGTGGGGCATTGACTCCAGACGTTAGATGAGAGCTGGGAGAGAGGAAGGGCATAGAGGGTGGAAGGTCAAGTCACACAACTGGGCAAGAAGTAAGAAGCTTGATCAGTTTAAAGGTATTAGAGCTCTTTGTGTGTAGAGTTACAGGAGACATTCCCTTTCTATTTAATCTATTTCCATAGTGTTTGAATCTTATCTTGTTTTCTGTAATGGACATATATTTCTTTTATAATCAGAAAAATCCCAATATATAATTTATTGGTATATAAAATGTACAGATTCACATGGACAAAAATGGGAAGAGAACATGGAAAGAAACGAATGGTATGGAAAAGGATGGGTTAAAGCTTTTCTTTGTTGTTGGTTAATGACTTGACAGTGGTTATAAACAAAGTTTACCAGTTCTACCCTCTCTTTTCCTCTTGTGGAAATCTTGCAAACTTTGTTTGCTAGGTAATAACTGAAGTTCTCGAAGTGTAACTCATTGGCAAGTATGCTTCAGGAATGCCTAGAGTGGGAGGAAGAGTGTTGTTTTTTTTTTAAGTTGATGAAAAAGAATGCAGAGGCTGGGAGCAGTGGCTCATGCCTGTAATCCTAGCACTTTGGGAGGCCGAGGCAGGTGGCGCACTTGAGGTCGGGAGTTTGAGACCAGCCTGGCCAACATGGTGAAACCCCGTCTCTACTAAAAATAGAAAAATTAGCTGGGTATGGTGGCACGCACCTGTAATTTCAACTACTCAGGAGGTTGAGGCAGGAGAATCTCTCGAACCCAGGAGGTGAAGGTTGCTGTGAGCTAAGACCGCGCCACTGTACTCCAGCCTGGGTGAAAAGGCGAGACTCTGTCTCAAAAAAAATATAATGCAGAATATTGGAATCGGGCTAGAAGGAAAAGCATGTGTTTAAGAGGGTGAGATAGACTGGGGAGACTTTGCAGAATTCCAGAGGGTAAAGGGAAATGCCATTGTTGAAGGAGGAAGGCCTAGCATTACTGGGGGTATGAGATGTGTCCCTGTGTAAGACAGAGCTCCGTTTCCACACAATTTAAGAGTAACTGAGTATCTCCTATATGCAGAGCATAATGTTAGGCCCACAGGTCGTTTATTGTTGGTTAGTGTTTTTCACTGTTCTTATCACAGTGATGATAATGATGTAGTGAATATGTCATAATCGTTCAAATGAGAAGATGTGTCCTTTTCTCTGATATTATGTCCTTCTCATTTTTGGGTAAGATTCTTTTATGATTTGATGGGAATATTTTTATCTGGCCGCTTAATGGTCCATGAAATTGGTAAGTCTGGGAATCTGGGTCTGAGATGCGGAGAGGCCTGCCCTTGGGATTGAGTTGAGTCATGGAGGCCAGGCCAACATGTGGAGCTTGTGGGCCAGCTGATCGGGCCCCTGGGCTTTCCAGGAATATAGAGTCACCCAAGGTCCTAGGAACTGTGAATGAGCTAATTTTGAAAGTGCCCTAGGAACCAGTGACTATTTTTGAATTATAGCTTGAGAATGACAAGGAAAGTGCCAAGACGAAAGATGAGGGTGTAAGGGAGCAGAATGGGCAAGTGATTGAAATGTGAATTTCAGCAGGCGAACCTGGAGATGTATCTTGACATTTGATTCTTTGCATGCAGGCCTCTTTCTGGCAAAACAACACTCTTTAGCAATTCTTAGTTGGTGATTCTAGGAAATCGTGATGGGTCAAAGCCATAGAACCTAGAATTGTGTAATAGCCAGCTTGGCCCAGACCTCTACAGTATCATGCCCTCCAGGGTGAGCCTTGAATTGCTAGAGGAAACTTCAGAATGATTTGCTCATGGAATTGCTGTTAGTCACCTTTAGTTTGGTTGCTATTGTGGGGTAAAGGAGTGTCAAAACAACAACAACAAATTATTTCTTTTTTTTTTTTTTTTGAGATGGAGTCTCACTTGATCGCCCAGGCTGGAATGCAGTGGCTTAATCTTGGCTCACTGCAACCTCCACCTCCCAGGTTCAAGCAATTTTCCTGCCTCAGCCTCCCAAGTAGCTGGAACTACAGGTGCCTGCCACCATATCCGGCTAATTTTTGTATTTTTAGTAGAGGCTGGGGTTTCACCATGTTGACCAGGCAGGTCTTGGACTCCTGACCTCAAGTGATCTGCTCGCCTCAGCCTCCCAAAGTGCTAGGATTACAGGCATGGTGCCTCTCCCTGGCAGCATCCTGCTTGCTTTTTGGTGCTGGCTCTGTTCTTACCTTCTGATCTTCATTCAGTTTCTCAGGTAGACTTTTGTCCTGGTCAAGAGAGTCAGTCGACCTGCCACATTGAGTTTACCAATTTGCTAGGTGGTACTGTTTGTCGGTGGAAGTGAATAAATCAATATTTCCTTAGCATGAGTTAGGTTTCTTGAGTTGGTTCATTCCTGGGGGAACTAATACCGTTAAAATTTTCTTGACACTTCAGGAAATGATTGTATACCACATTGCAAATTTTGAACACAGCTGAGGCATGATTTGGGTGTAGAGACACCTTGGGGAGCCTTGATTCAGACTCAGATTCTTCAAATTATCTGATCAGAACCTCTTGTCCTCTCTAAGAATCAAGGTCTGTTTATACCTTTTCTAGGACAATAGTGAAGAGACATTCATTTGGTGACACCCACCCAGAAACCTTGGCTTCATTTGTTCCTTCCTTTGTTCAGCAAATGCTTATTGAGTACATACTTTGTGCCAGGCACTGTGCTAAGTTCAGGAGGACAGAGTGGAATGTACCAGAACATTGGTTATAGGGTGCTGCAGTAGAGGCACGTGTGTGATGGGAGTGGAGGGAGAGGAAGGCTGTGCTAACCCTGCGAGAGTGGCAAGAGCTGTGGTGAGTGACTCCTCGTATAAAATTCCCACTACAGCAAACCCTTCAGCTGCTTCCTTTGTCATCTTCCCTTAACTCAATTTTGTTCCTACCCACCACCCAGGATTTGCTACTCCTTTTGTAAGGGAACTTGGGATTTGGCCTTTCAAATCTCTGTGGCAGTAGTTCTTAAGCAGGGCAGTTTTGCTCACCGGGGAACATTTGGCAGTGACATTTTGGTCATTGTGACTGTGGAGGGATAACTACTGGCATCTAGTAGGAAGGGGCTAAGAATGCTACTAAACATCCTACAACATGTGCAAGGATAGCCCTAGAAGGAGGCAGCAGGGGTTTAGTGGTGAAGTCCCAGTACTGCTCTGCAGTTTAATAGCTATAGACAAAGGGCAACAGAATTATACTTTGACAACAGAATTACACAGTGCTCAGTTTGCTCATCTGCAAATAGGAATACTAATTGTGCTTATATAATATGATTGCTATGAAGATTTTAAGAGTGAATGTATGATAAGGGCATAGAACAATACTTGATATGAAATAAGACCTTAATCACTATTTTTTATTTTTAAACAAAAACTTTACCTTTTGACTCTAAAGAGCTTAAGTTTAAGTATGCTTTGATGTAGGAAATGGCCTTTGTTTTTGTTTTTCTAGTTCCTTTTTGTCCATTGGCTTTATTTCCCATTGTCTCCATCTTTTGATTCTAAGGTTTTTAATGGCTTTGCCTTTCATCCCTTTTTTCCCAGGGACCCAAATTTATGCCCTTAATGAGCCTTTCCCTAGAGGGCTGAGAATTATATTTATGATTTTCCTTAGCTCTATTTTGGGAATGGTGAGAAAATGGGAAGCGGGTCAGGGGAGATGTTGCATTACTTCCTGATTGTCATAGCTCCCTTCTCTGTAAAATCCCGTGAAGGATTGAGAGGCAGGTGGTAGTGCTTGCTTAGTAACTCTTCCCTTTACACCCACCAGCTCCACTCCCAAGTTGGGTGCCTACTACTTCCAAAATACCCTGTAATTGGGTCACAACATTATCTGCCTGCTTGGAATCATATCTAAAAATCAAAGCAAAGATGCAGACTATGTCAGCAGGATTTGAAATGTTTCCATCCTCTGCTTTGAGTCTTTGCAGAATTATTCCGAAAACAAAAGAAGGCAAACTTGTTATCCCAATGAGGTGGCAGTTTCTCTGTGGCCTAGAATTATGCCTTATTTTTGCTTGTAAAAGGGCTCAAACCATGATCCTTTCTGACTTTCCACAGGAACGTGAGCTTTTGTGGACATCCCTTAACAGATCAGATTTACTGATGAATTTTCATAACATAATTGACTTGGAAAGCATCTCATTCAGTGTTTTGAATGGTATCAACAGACTAGAGAGAAATTAAGAAGCTCGGTTGTTATATCTTTCGAATTCCTTTCCCACGACACAGTCATCTCTCCCCTGAATGAGAGCAGTGGCCTCCTGGCTTATCCAGCTCTGTTCACTCAGTTTGGCTTCCCAAGGGCTGGGCACTGTTCCAGATGCCACACGTGGACATTGACCAGGATGGCCACTGCCTCTGCCTGCTCAGAGCTCTGGGTCTATAGAGAAAGGCTGACAGCTAAAGAATGAATGACGGTACTATGTGATGTGTATTACTGGAAGAAATACTCAGTGCTTCCCAGAGGAGCACTTATCCTGGTTGGGTGTGGGGAGTGTGTGGGGCAAAGCTTCCTGGAGAAGGGATGCTAAGTCTATTCCACAGTGCACCTGGATCTCCATCTTACGGTTCCTTAAGGCACCCTGACTCTTAACTCCGGCGCGGAGCCTGCTGTTTCTGAATGCGTGCCTCCACCTTCCCTCCCACCTCGGTTGCTTCTCACTTTGGAGGCTGCACTTGCCTTTTCCCTGGTCTCTTTCTGTTTCTACTGTACACTGCCTCCAGGGTGATCTTCTGAAATCTTCTGCAGGTCTGGGCATGTCATCCCAACTCTTCAGGGGCTCCTTGCCACCCTCAGGATGAAGTCTAAGCTTTTTGATGAGGCACCGAACATATTTCATGATCTGCTCTACATCTCGTTCTTACAATACAACATGTCAGGTTTTATCTGGCCTTTCGGCTTTTATACCCTGTTCCCATTGCCCACGACCATCCCTTTTATCTGTTCTTTACCACCTTTCAGTACTCCTTCAGGAAGTAGCTTAAACATTATTCTCTGATATCTTTATGGTTCTTGCTTGGCACAGCAAGTGGGGAAGTGGACAAGGTGGGGCAGGCTCACTGAAAATTTTCATTTGAGAGAGTCCAGGATGGGTCTTTTTGAAAAGCATATTTGTTAAGATAAAACAATATAGAGTAAAAGAGTGTTTGGCTCAGTTGTCAGGGATGTGAGGAGGTATCCATCCTGGGCTGCTGATTTCTTACGCTTGGAGCAGTTTCCAGAAAGATGCAGTGGGGTTTGACTAAGGAGAGGATTGATGGAGCTGGAGACATAAAGGGAGACAGCCCAGGAAACGGTTCACACAGGCAGGGAACCAGGCCTGGAGTACTGGCGAGAATTGGGGTTTACAGCTCCTGGAGGTTCCTTCTGGTTCTGGGAACTTAGACTTTGGGGCCCCCTTGTTAATGTACTCTGTATTCGTGGCATTTCTGCTCTGCCTAAATGAGATAGGAAGTATGAACACTGAATATGTTGGGTACTATTACTGTGGACAGGGTCTCCATGTCCCAGAATTCAGGGGGGAAATCTCCTGCATTTAAATAAAATGTATTCCAATGATTTGAGCAGAAAATATGTGAACAGGGTGAAACAAAATTAACACTCACTGTTCTTATTCATGAGACTTGGCAATCAGATCAGTGTCATTTTCTAAAAATGTCTCTTTTCCCAAGATGTGAGATTATTTCTACTAAGATAAATAAAGGAAGTTCTGTATTCCATCAGTTTATGTATCACTGTCTCATGATCAAAGTCATCTCCTGCTGACTTGAATTTTATTTCAGTTTAAATCATTTTTCTTTACTAGTACTAGATCCTGCTGTTATGTGTATGTGTGTGTGTGTGCATATATATATATCTTTTTTTTTTACAAGCTGCAAGTAGAAATAAGAAACAAAATAAAATGAGGTGTTTTATTGAATTTTTATCTTTTCTTCCTCTTAGTTCTGAAAACATGTGGATTGCAAGAAAAGCCTATTTAAAAAAAAACTGAGGAGAATGTTGATTTGTGGCATTATCTTTATTTCCTGTAAAGAAAACAGGATTTTCATTAGATCCTGTTGTGCTGTTTTCCTATGAGAGAAATAATAATGAGATAGACTGCCACATTTGGAGTATATATACAATTTTGCTTAACATTTAAATCATTTTTATACGAACATTTGTGAAGGTTTGAACATTTGCCTACTTTCTGCAGCCCCAGTTATTAACAATACAGTGCCGCGTTGTCAAGAACAATTTCTTTATGTCAGCGAAACTTCAGGTAGTTTAAACTTATTTCTACAACAGGGGAGCTTACGGGTACAGATTTTCATTAAAGCACATTTATTTTACCTTCGTATTGACCTTGAAAGTTAATTTTTGAAATGCTCGGAGATACATCATTTTGATAAATGGTTAAGTTAAGGAATGCAATGTGAATGTTTCTATGTGATGCAGTTGTAAAAAATTTGTTTGCGTAAAGCCAAAGATTAAATGAGCATGAATAGAAACCAAAATAGTACGGTTTCTTGGTGGGACTGTGGATGATTTTGTTGGCGTTATCTTTCTTCCTCCTTCCCAAGCATCCCTAGTGTTTTTATATCCTGTTAGCAATGAGTAAAAGGGAAAAAATAATTCTTGTGTGTTCATTTTTGTTTCCTCTAAAGGATGTGCATTTCAGGGGTGTTTCTTTAAGGAGACTAACTGGGAACAAAAGAGAACTGGCATATGCTAAGTGAAATTAGCCAGTCACAAAAGGAAAAATATTGTATGATTCTACTTGTATGCATTGCCTACAGTAAATTTATAGAGACAGACAGTAGAATGGCAGTTGCCAGAGGTTGTGGGGAGGGAGGAATGGAGAGTTACTGTTTAATGTGTACAGAATTTTAGTTGGGGAAGACGAAAAGTTTGAAAATGATTGGTGGTGGTCACTGTACAACAATGTGAATGTACTTAATGCTGCAGAGCTATACACTTAAAAATAGTTAAAATTCCAAGGAGAAATTAATTCACACTAGACTGAAGCTCCTGGGGGCATGTTCTAACCTCAGTGCAATCTGCTGCTGGGTCTGAAGCTCTGAGGGGTGGGAAAGGCACAGACCCCAGGAGCTGGGAGGGTATGGATGCCACTCACCTGAACTTGACACCAAGCTACTCATCCAGACAGGTTTCAAATAGTGAATTGGGTATGATCTATGTGGGGCATATTTTTGGCCGTGTATATTACTGACTTGCACTTTGGAGATAATTTGGTAAAAATGAACTTCATTGGTGTGTTCTCAAAAACTGTGGCACCTTTCCCATTTACCTTGCTGAGTGTGTTCTCAAAGCCAAGTGACAAGTGACTAGCTGGCCTAACTTTTTTTTTTTTTTTTTTTGCCTATGTTGTTCTAAAGAGAGCATAGGCTTTATCTGTATAGATGTGGGTTTAAATTCAGGCCTTACTCTGGGATAGATGGATATTGGTGGGTACCCTGAGGCGAACAGCTTTTTCTCCCTGAACCACATGTGCTTTTCCCATTTATAAAATATCTTCAGTGATACTTACCTGGCCATGCTGTGGGAAGGGTTTACTGTGATAACATGTGAAAGTGCTTGCTATATAGAGCAAGTAATCAAGATATTTAGCCACTTTTCATATTTTGTTTCATATTTTGGAGCATTTTGGATTTCAGATTTTTGGATTAGCGATGCTCAACCTTTTGTAGGTTTAAAATGCTTTTTATTCAACTACATGCTTTGGGTTTTTATTCTTGCCTATCTCTCTTACCTTTTATTATCTTCAGAAAATACAGATGACAGTCCCTCTGTATTTGATACTTCATATTACAGTTTGATAGGCTTGGGAAATGTATCTGGGTTTGATTTGATCAGTGTGGTAACCCTAACCAAGTTACCTCCTTTCCATGTAGAAATCCTATGGGATCCTATAGGAATTATAAGGGTCAATGTTCAATGAGCCCTCCCTGTAAGGCGACTGTCACTGTGATGAATGCACTGCATGGATTATCTCATTTGATGCTGTACTTCTAAGAGGTAGATACTGTTATAATCCCCTAATACAGATGGGGAAGGTGAGGCACACTAAAGTTGTTTGAGAGCATGCAGCTAGAGTTGTACTAGATGAAGTTTATGGGACCAGAATTTGCAAAGGAGAAGGCCACTCAGTATATGTGAATACACATGCACAGACACACACATGTACACACACCCTGAATATTTTCTTAAAACACAAGAGCTACTAGACTGTAACATTGGGAATTCCCCAGGAACACAGAGAGGTCTAAGGACCAAGCAGTGTGAGAAAGATGTCAGAAGTGCTACCTGTGTTTGGTTGTAATTGTAGCTACTTTGCATTTTTTAAACAAAGAAAATTTTTACATGCTCTATAGAGTGATACATACTTTTAAAGGATGTAACTGGTATATTGCAATGTTTTCTTTAGGAAAAAAAAATCAGTTACTTCTCGAATCATTGAGCATTCTGTCCTGAGAATGTGCTCAGGGTAATTACGGAGGATAAGTTCCAGCCACCAGGGGAGAGCAATTGGCAGTCTCAAAATATTCTCTGTAAATATATTAGTCTGAAAATTGCATTTTAATGTAGTGTACTAGTAAAATAGAATTTTACTTGCTAAATTATTCCATGTTAATAGTGGTATAATTTTTCTAGAGAAAGACTAATTTTATTTTTTTTAAAAATAGGTCATTCATTTCTTCCAAAATAATTGAATTATCCTTTGGAATAACCTGTTAGTACTTCCTCTTCTATTTCAGTCAGGGAAATAGAATACCAGAAAGCAGATTGAATTTTATGATAAGAATTTGATTTTCAGAAATGTCATTTTCACCACATTGTTTGCTTTGACCAGCTTTGCTCTACAGTGCATTTTGACTTGAATGCTGTATTTTGGTATTTAAAGTGAGTTAAGGAACTTATGTGGTGCTTTTCACTATGTAAGTGATGCTAACATAATATATTCATTTAGTTGTGTCTGATGTCATTCAAAGAGTAATTCTTGAAGTGGGTTGGTTAACAATTACTCATACCGGATAACTTCCCCAAATCCGTCTAAAGTGCCAAATTCTGAATTAGCCTATTGTGGAAATGTCTTTGTTTTCTAGCATACAGAGGAAATCAGGCTGCCAGTGCATGGTGAATGTATTTCTCAGGATTTAGAAATGAACGAAGTACAGTTGATGTAGAGCAAATGCACAAGTTTGCCACTAGACCCTGGAAGAACAGTGAAGCTATTCATAAGAGAAATTCAGAACACACCCTTTTACTTGAATAATTGTGTACCTCATTTATGTTTTTCCTTGAAGGCTAGTTATTCTCAGGTTAATGAAAATTTGAAAGGTGCATGTAATCTTAAACTGTTAGCTGTAGATCCCAAAGAATCATGAGCTTTTAAAATAAATGGGCATCTCTATTAAGAGTTTAACAAATAAAATATCAATGATTATAGGTTGCTCTTATCAAATATTATTTAATTATTGTTCATTGGTCAAAATTCAAAGGCGTTGCTTTAGTGCAAGAAAAGGAGGTGCACAATAAATTAGCAGTGGGCAGGTAGGCACATTATAAGTATTTCCCTTGGAATTTTTTTTGTATATTAACTGACTTCTATTCTAGGGAAATACTTGCTTTTTTATGATAAAGAAAGTTTCTCATTTACTTAAAGTATATGTACGTTTTGGATGTGTTCCATTTACCTTTATAAAGAGAAACCTTGAATCTCAAACCATTAAGCATTTCCTTACTCTGAAGGGTAGTTTTAGAACTGGCAAATCTTGCATTTATAAGGTAACTGGTTAAAGAGACTCAAGTTATCTCTGCGCATCTCTGGAGTCAGTTCTATAGAGGGTGTCTGTTGTGGGTTAAATTGTGTCCCCTCCAAAAAATATAATCTGAAGTCCTAATACTTCATATCTGCAAATGTAACCTTATTTTGAAAAGCGTTTTTGCAGATGTTAAGGTGTGGTCATACTGGATGGAGTAGGATGGGATCCTTAATTCCTTGTGACTGGTTTCTTTATAAGAAGAGGAAATTTGTGTTTGTTTTGTTTTGCTTATCCTGGCTTGCTTTCAGTTTTAGAAGAAGAGGGAAATTTGGACACAGACTCAGGGAGAATGTCGTATAAAGACAGACACACAGACACAGAAGGAAGACATGTAAAGATGGAGGCAGAGACTGCACTTGTGCTGCTACAAACCAAGGGATGCCTGGGGCTACCCAGAAGCTTGAAGAAGCAAGGAAGGTCCTCTCCTGAAGGGTTTGGAGGGATCATGGCTCTGCCAACACCTTGATTTCAGACTTCTAACTTCTAGAACTGAGAGAGAATAAATTTTGGTTGTTTTAAGCCACCAGTTTATAGTAGTTTGTTACAGCAGCCACAGGACACTTAATCCATAAGCCTTCGGAGTCAGTCAGCCTATGTTTGAATCCCGGCTTCACCTTCTAATGCTGTGATCTTGAGCAAGTTATTGAACCTTATGGTGCTGCAGTTGACTCATCTGTAAAATAGGACTAAAAAGAATACCTTATTCCTATGGTTGTTTTGAGGATAAAATAATATATGTATAGCACTTTGAACAGTGCTTGCTATAACATTTCAAAAACTAATTGTTTCAAAGCTAAATGGAAATGATTTTTGATAATTCGACAAATATCTCCTGAATTTCCTCTTTAATGACAGGCCATATGCTAGCTAGTAAGTGTACATGTTGGCCCAGGCAGACAGGATCCCTGCTCTCCTAGATCCATCAGGCGCTTGTTCCTCCATTAACATGAAGGAGAAAGACATGTTCCTTGTGGCAGCATTATGGGCAAGAATTGGGTGTAGCCTTTCCGGTGGACCTCAGAGACATGTATTAGGGAGGTGGTGAATATGGAGCCAGACTGCTTGGGTTTAAATTCTAGTTCTTATCCGCTCTGGCCTTGGGGAATGATAGAATTTTTGAATTTTTTCTCTACCTCCACATCTGCAAAATGGAGACAATAATAGCACCTTTCTCAGTAGGGTTATTGTAAGGATTAAATGAGTTAAAATACTTAAAGTACGTAGAATAGTCAGCATTTAATGAATATTGTTATATTATCAAATGAAACCAGAAAGGCCTCAAATTTGTAAATTCATTCTTTTGCATTTTATTAAGTGTGGGGAGTTCATGCGTAAATCAGATGGAGCTCTTTTCCACATAGAACGCATAGTCAAATGGGGGAGATTTCTTTGTCTACATGTTAGTGAAATAGCATATGAACAAAGACTATGGGGGTAGAAAGAAGAGTGTGATTAATTCTCCTGGGAGTATCAGGAAAAGTTGTTTGAAGATGGGTTTTGAAGGTTGAGTAGGAGTTTGCCAGGCAACAAAGGCAGAATAAGAGCTTAGAGGATGTGGGAGGAAGCATCTCTAAAGACACAAGCAGACATCTGGCAGTTACAGTGCTACAAGAGTATAGACTCTGGAGCCAGGATTGAAATTCTGCCACTTACTGCTGTATGACCTTGAGCCACTTTCTTGACCTCTATGTGCCTCTGTATTTTCATCTTTTAAGTGGGGATCACAGGCTTTGGGTAGATTAACTTGAAGTGCTTAGATCAGTGCTTGGCCAAAATAAGTGCTCAGAAAATACTGGCTTTAATTAGTGTTATTACTCTTGTATTTGCTATTGGAAGGTAAGCATTAAGAAGGCTCATCAAATATTTTTAGTTGAGTTCAGTGATTCCTGTGGGCTTGGATAAATGCTGTGGCCCTGAGCCCATATACCCTCTTGAAAACAACTTTCACTGTTTGAACACTGGTATTAAGAGGGGAAAAAATAACGTGCATATTGTTCAAGCAGGAGAAAATACTATTAAAACAGGCCAGACATTGGCACAAAGTTGTGTGCAGATTGCTGATTAGGCAAAATAAAAAAAATAAACCCGCATGTTGAGCCAACATGATTTTGTTGTTAAATCTGGTGAACCACCCGTATCTTTAAGTGATCAATTTAAAGATAGTTTTGGTTTGTTGTTAATTGTCTTCAAATTACCCAGTGACATCAATCTATGTTCAGAACTAATACAGTTAAAAAAAAACCCAGCACTGGAGCACAGCCCCCGTGGTGGTGCCGCCTCACTTGGCCTGTGTTCAGAGGGGGAAAGGAGTGTGTGGGATTTCTTTGGCCACACATTGCGGAACTATGATGGCAAATGCATGATTTCAACCATGGTCTCACTTATTTTTATTTTTGAAGAGGAGGGTTATTTCCAATTGTGGTTTTCTTTGATCATGAAAGGAAAATGTGCTCATGATGGCAAGACTCAGGCAAAAAGACAGTAAAAAGTAAACATCACTAGAAATATCAACATTTGGAGATAATTGTTAACACTTGTAGTCAAACCTTCTAAGCCTTTCCCCACTTGCAAAAAAAAAAAGCAGGGGGCTTTTCTTAACGACAGGGACAGCGAAGGCCAGCACTGGATGTGGGGCAGTGAAGTTTTGGGGGAGATGCTTAATTAAAAATTGTTTTGGAAAGTTCCACACAAAAACAGCAAAATGGTGATAATGGAATTTTTTTTGCATTAAATGTGTTTAAAATCTTTGCGATAATAAGTGGCTGGGCAAAGGTTACCTATGTATTCATCCAGTGTAGGTGCTAGGGGTATAGGAGTGGACACAACAGATGAAAATATGAATTTTGGTGGCACTTGCACCCAGTGTCAGGACTACAAACTAACTAATCACAGTACGTAATTGACATTACAAAGTGCAAGTGCTGTGATGAAAAATGAACTGGACTGGGGGATGGGTGGTCGGGGGCGGGCTAGGAGGGGATGTGATTTTTTTTTTTTTTTTTGAGGTGGAGTCTTACTCTGTCGCCCAGGCTGGAGTGCAGTGGCACGATCTCGGCTCACAGCAAGCTTCGCCTCCTGGGTTCACGCCATTCTCCTGCCTCAGCCTCCCGAGTAGCTGGGACTACAGGCGCTCGCCGTCACGCTCGGCTAATTTTTTGTAGTTTTGGTAGAGACGGGGTTTCATCATGTTAGCCAGGATGGTCTGGATCTCCTGACCTCATGATCCACCCGCCTCAGCCTCCCAAAGTGCCGGGATTACAGGCATGAGGCACCGCGCCCAGCTGGGATGTGATTTTTAAATCGAGGAAGGGGCTTGAAAGAGTTGAGGGAGGATCCCCTGGGTTGCGCATCTCGGGGGAAGGGGTGTTCCAGGAGTGGAGGATGTCAGCAGGGTGGGAATGGGGTCAGTGAGGGGAGGAGGAGCACAGGAGTCAGAAGGATCGAAGGGTAGAGGTGAAGGTGGGAAAACACCTGTAGGGCTGTTTAGGACATGGAAAGGGCCTTGACTTTGATGCCAACGAAGATGTGAAGGTTCCAGGCAAGGGTAACAATCTAACTTACATTTTATGAGGGCCCTGTGGCAGCTGTGGTGAGAACAGACTTTAGGGGTGCCGAGGCAGAGCAGGGAGACCCATGGCAAGGCCCTTGTGTGGTAATCTGGTTTGGGAGAGTGGTGGAGAACTGGTTACAGGTAGGAGCAGTGTAAGTGGCAAAAAATGACTGGATTCTGAATGTTTGTTCAAAGTGGAGCCAGCACAGTTTGTTGATGGAGTGAATGTGGGGTGTGATAGAAAGAGAGGAGTCAAGGACAATTCTGAGGATCTTAGAGCAGCTGGAAGCAGGAGGCTGCTATGAATGGAGATGGAATGGAGCCGGTTTTGGTCAGGATTTCAGCCGTGGATACCATCATTTGAGGTGTTTCATCAACATCCTAGTGGTCATATGGACTGGGCAGTTGGACATATGAGTTTGGAGCTTAGGGGAGAGGTCTCAGAGGGGCTCTGTAGGTTTGCGAGTGTAACAGTCACCCAGAGGGGGAGTGAAGATGGAGAAGACTTTCATAGCACTGCCAGGTTAGGGCTGGACAGATGAGGAAGAGCTAGCAAAGGGGGCTTGAGGAGCAGTGGCCACTAAGACAGGAGTATGACATCTTAGAAGCCAAACGAAGACAATGTTTCAAGGGAGAGGTATGATCTGCTGGGTCAGATCTAAAAGTAAATCACACCTCTTCTTAAACTGTAGTAATTACCACTGAAAACTTATGAGTTATCCAATATTATGTAAATAAAGAAAAAATTAAAAAAGAAAAACGAGTGAGTGTTCTTTAGGGTTTATCTTACTTAAGTATTCAGTACAAATTCCTCTGTTCTCTCTTCCCATTCCCTAGAGGTCTCATTGTTAATAGTTAATAGTCTGGATAACCTTTCAGATGCATGTATTTATTTTATTTTATTTTATTTTTTGAGGCAAAGTCTTGCTCTGTCGCCAAGGCTAGAGTGCAGTGGCATGATCTCACCTCACTGTGGCCATCCAGGCTCAGATGATTCTCCCACCTCAGCCTCCCAAGTAGCTGGGACTACAGGCGCATGCCACCGTGCCCAGCTGATTTTTGTATTTTTTGTAGAGACAGGGTTTTGCCATCTTGCCCAAGCTGGTCTCAAACTCCTGGGCTCAAGCAGTCCACCTGCCGAGGCCTCCCAAAGTGCTGGGATTACAGGCAGGAGCCACTGTGAGCGGCCCCAGATGTGTATATTTATTTTATCTATATCGATATCTGTGTATCTGTATCTATAAACGTCTCTCTTTTTTTCTTTTTTGAGACAGAGTTTCGCTCTGTTGCCCAGGCTGGAGTGCAGTGGTGCAATCATGGCTCATTGCAGCCTTGAACTCCTGGGTTCAAGCAGTCCTCCTGCGTCAGCCCCCTGAGTAGTTGGGAAGACAGGCACACACCATCACACTCAGCTAATTAAAACTTTTTTTTTTTTTTTTTTGTAGAGATGCGGTCTCACTGTGTTGCCCAGAATGGTTTCGAACTCCTCAAAGATCAGGTTCAAAGTTTGGGCTCAAGTGATCCTCCCACCTCGGCCTCCCAAAGTTCTTGGATTACACGCTTGAGCCACTGTGCCTGGCCTAAATTTCACTCTTAACAAAATATTTCTATACAAATAAGCCAAAAAGTAGGGACTAATGTTCTAGATACTGATATACCTATCATACCCATCAGAAAAGAAATGCGACCACTGTTCTGGATGTTTTCAAATTCATTTTCACTTCTCCATTATTGCAGTTATTTTTACCATTTTTATTTGTGCCATTCAACATACACCTTCGTGCAACTACTTGCTAGTGTGGGTTCATGGGTGTGTTTTTTTTCTCGCTGTCTCTACCCAGACTCTTCTACCCTGCCTGGGGCTAGCCTATGTTTTTCAGACACTTGCTGTAACAGCTGCAGCAGTGGTTCTGTATCCAGCTGGGTCCTGGGAGACCTGCAGAAGTAATGTTGCAGAAAACAGCAGCTTCCGCAAGGAACATGCTGAGCTCACTGATGAAAAGTCGCTTACCTTGGGGAGTCCCTGGTTTCCATTCAGAGAGCTCAGGAGTGCCTGTGGGAGTACCATGGTTTAGGGGTAGGACTGAGGTTTTGGTGCCTAGCTCTGTCACCAGCTGTGACCTTGGACAAGTGACCTAAGCTTCATGTGTCCCAGCTTTCTTTGTCCAGAGGACTGGAATAGTAATTCCCTCCTTGAAAGTTGTTGTGGGGCTTGTAGGAAATAACATATGTAAAGTGCCTAAGAGGCTTGTTATAGAGTATGTGCCAGTTATATTTATTCTTTTTCCAGGTCTTTATCATCTTTTCCCTATTTTACTGTTAAGTTAGTTGGTGGACAAAAAAGATTGAGAGGTACATTATTTAAATAAATATGCTTTGGTTATCTATAACGGGATATTGAAGCTAGACAATTTTAGCGCATAAAGTAGGTGAACTGAAACTAGAGCTCAACCAGTTTTTGCTTTTGTATTTTAAAATGTTAAATACAGTTTCTTAGCCAGTAAGCCTTTAGGTTTCACTGTGAACAGGTTCATTGTCAAGCTCACTACTAGAAATCAAATGGTGCCTTTAACCTGTGGTTCTCAGGCCACCCCACTTGGTGAGTGACTTGGATTGTTGAGAACCCTCTCCTTTTAAAAAAATATTTTAAAAAATCATTTATATGTAAGGTATACAACATGGTGTTATGGTATGATACATACAGAGAGTAAAGTCATTACTACAGTGAACCAAATTAACATATCCATCATCTCACAGTTCCCCATTTTTTTGTTTTGTTTTTGTGCCAAGAGCAGCTAAAATCTCTTCATTTATCAGGAATCCCAAATATAGTATAGTTCGTTAGATTCCTAGTCTTGCTCATCCTACATAGCTGCTACTTTGTATCCTCTGAACCTATATTTCCCCACCTGCCCCATTCCATTCCACTGTTTTATTCTCTGTCTCTGTATGTTTGACATTTTAAAGAAATTTTTTTTAAGATTCCACATATAAGTGAGATCATGCAGTATTTTTCTTTCTGCGTCTGGCATAATACCACTTAGCATAATATCTTCTAGGTTCATCCATGTTGTGGCCAATGGCAAGATCCTTCTTTTTAAGGCAGAATAATATTCTATTGCATGAATATACCACAGTTTCTTTATGTTCCTTTGTAGATGGACACTTAGGTTGTTTCCATATCTTGGCTATTGTAAGTAATCCTGCAATTAACATGGCAGTGCAGGTATCTTTATGAGGTGGTGATTTCATTTCCTTTGGGTATATGCCCAGAAGAGGGATTGCTGGCTCCTATGGTAGTTCTGTTTTGAGTTTCTTTGGTAACCTCCATACTGTTTTCCATAATGACTACACCAATCTATATTCCTGCCAGCAGTGTACAAATGTTCCCTTTTCTCCACACCTTCAACAGCATTTATCTTTTGACTTTTTTGACAACAGCTTTCCTAATGGGTGTTAGGTGGTATCTCATGGTACTTTTTATTTCAATTTGCATTTCCCTGATGATTAATTGATGTTGAGTTTCTTTTCATGTATCTGTTGGCCATTTTTATGTCTTCTTTAGGAAACATGTTTATCCAGGGTGACTTACTCATTTTTTTATCAGGTTATTTATTTTTCTACTATTGAGTTGTATGAGTTCTTTATGAATTTTGGATAGTGACCCCCATATCAGGTGTATGGTTTGCAAATGCTTTTTCCCAGTCCCATAGTTGCCTTTTCATTTTGTTGATTGTTTTCTTTGCTGTACAGAAAAGGTTTTGATGTAGTTTGATGTAGTCCCATTTATTAATTTTTGCTTTTATGACCCAGGCTTTTGGCATCATATCCAAAAAAATCATTGCCAAGGCCAGTGTTAAGGAACTTTTCCCCTAATTCTCTTCTGGGAGTTTTTATGGTTTTGGGTATTATGTTTAGGTCTTTTATCCATTTTGAGTTGATTTTTGTATATGGTGTGAGATAAGGATCCAGTTTTATCCTTTTGTGTGTAGAAATGCAGTTTTCCCAGTACTGTTTATTGAGGAGACTATCCTTTCCCCATTGTGTCTTCTTAGTGCCCTTGTGAAATATTAGTTGACTCTATAGAAACATCTTCTTTCACATTCGGATTTTTAAAGGAGGGTTGGGGGAGAAATAAAAATAAATGAATGCATAGAAATAAACTTTAAAAAGATTTGATAGCTGTTGATGTCAGTAGACACCAGGTTGGGCAGGGGAATTAGACTGTTGCAGATTGTTCATAACCTAGCCACGTGGTTCGATTATGTTAAGCACACAGGCATTACTAAGGGGGAGAGAAGGCTGTTATTGGTTAAAGTGGACAAAGGAGGAAAATATATGTGGTATAAGTTGCCCACCTTCCTCATCCTCCCCACTCCAGTCCTCTGGTTCCTTGAGTGAAATATTTTATCAGTCTGAGATCAGTCTGAGCATTCTCCTTCCTGGATAGGCAAAGCTGCTGTCAGTGAGATGTTTTTGATCTCTTGAGTGTGACCTGACTCCACTGGGTTCCTGCCAAGCTCCTCCTTATTGAGAATTAAATCAATCAGGTTGGGTTGAGACCCAAAGCATGGTCCACATGGGAAATGATGGGCCAACCACAGCTCTCTCTGGTTTTTCTTCTGCTAGCCTTTTTGCTGCTGTCATTCATCAGAAACGGCAGACCAGCATTGGTCCATTTCTTCAAAGCTCCTTGATCAGAAGTATCAAAGCTCCTTGATCAGAAATAGAGGGTTAGCTTTCTTTGACTTTTTTATTTTCAGATCTTCTTAAAGTGTTTTACTTTGTATTGGCACAACCACTTTATGTTACTTTGTAGGTAAAGTTTAGCTCACTCCAGGGGTCAGGATGTACTTTTACGGCCAGGTATGTGTGATTAGTATGAAGTTGTCTCGTGCATAATCTATGCAACAAAACACACTCAGTGTCCAAACCTAATGATACAAAGGTGGATGCGTATGCCTTTTTCCGTGCTGAATACTTGCTCTTCTTTTCCTACCTCTTCTGAGGAGATAATCACAGAACTTTAAGAATTAGCCTTTGTAGCTGGGTGCGGTGCCTCACGCCTGTAATCCTAGCACTTTGGGAGGCTGAGGCGGGTGGATCACAGGGTCAAGAGTTCCAAGACCAGCCTGGCCAACATGGTGAAACTCTGTGTCTACTAAACATATAAAAATTAGCCATGTGTGGTGGTGGGCGCCTGTAATCCCAGCTACTTATGGGCTGAGGCAGAGAATTGCTTGAAACCCGGAGATGGAGGTTGCAGTGAGCTGAGATCATGGCACACGTCCTCAGTACAAGTAAATCGCTGTGTATTTCTCTTTCCTGAGGAAGTCATTAGCTAAGTATTCTGGACACAGCTCAGATTCTTCAGCCACAGAACTGTGGTCCTTACATAGTAAATCATTTCCTTTCTTCTTCTTCCTCTAAGACCCCAGACAACATTGACTGATCCCTCCGCTGTGTTACAGGAACAGGTTTCTCCACAATAACACTTATTGTCCGTGAACCCCTGGTAGGCAGGCCTGGGGCCCATTCTCTTTTGTCTCCTAAGCACCTTGCACATTGCCCCAGCACAGGGTTGAAAATCCGAAACTGTTTCCTGAATTTAGTAAACAATTCAGCATGCCTTCAAATAGAAGTCCCTTAAAAATTCATGGCTAAAAATCAAAAGTCACATCTTCTTTCATTAATATTTAGTTATCCAAATAGGTTCGATCTTACAAGCGCTATTATTTTTTTCATTAGAAAGTTGATAATCCTCCAGTGTTATCCTTGAAGAAATAAAAATGTTCCATAGTTTAACATACTGCTTAGTATTATTTCATTATAGTATATTTGCTTTCTAAAACTTACCATATCAAAAGAATTTCCTACATAGACTATTTCCTTTTTTTTTGGAGATGGAGTCTCGTTCTTTTGCCCACGCTGGAGTGATATGGTGCGATCTTGGCTTACTGCAAGCTCTACCTCCCATGTTCACACCATTCTCCTGCGTTAGCCTCCCGAATAGCTGGGACTACAGGCGCCTGCCACCGTGCCTGGCTAATTTTTCATATTTTTGGTAGAGACGGGATTTCACGGTGTTAGCCAGGATGGTCTCGATCCCCTAACGTCGTGATCTGCCCGCCTCGGCCTCCCAAAGCGCTGGGATTACAGGTGTGAGCCAATGCGCTCTGCCCAGATAGCTGTTTTTGAGGGGATTTACTGTCACTATAATGCTCTAGGGCTGGGAGACTTTTATTTACTCATTAACCTTTTACATTAAGGGAAAGCACACAGATCTTAAGGTGTACTGCTTGATTTTTCCATATATATGCACCTGTTTAGCCATTACCCAGGTCAAGATAGATAACATTCCTATCCCTCCTGTGGCCTTCCTCCCGTCCCCTTCCAGACAGTACCCCTTCCATTGTATCTTTATCACTGTAGGCAAGTATTCCCTCTTTGAACTTTGTGTAAATGGAATCATGAAGTGATTCAGTATGTGCTTTCATTCTGACCATGTCTGTGCAACCATCCACATTGTTGTGAGTAGCAACAGCTAGTTTTTTCCCACTGTATATATTATATGAATATACTTCAGCTTATCCACATTACTGTTGAAAGACATTTGGTTTAACAGTTTATGGCTACTGGGAATAATGGTGCCATGAATATTATTGTATTTGCCTTTGGTAGACACTTACCAGGCATTTCTGTTAGGTATATTCTTAGGAGTAGGATTGCTGAATTGTAAGGGATATGTAGGTTGTTTAATAAAGTCTTCCAAACTGGTGGTTCTAGTTTACATTCCTACCAGCCATGTATGTTGCCATCACTTTTTTTTTTTGAGTTGGGACGGGGTCTCACTGTCACCTAGGCTGGAGTGCAGTGGCATGATCTTGACTCACTGCAAACCTCCCGCCTCAGCCTCCTGAGTGGCCCAGACTACAGGCACGTGTCACCACACCCTGCTAGTTGCCACCGCTTTTAACCCTGTTAGAACTACCTGTGTTCCTTACCATAGTTCACATAAGCATCCCCACACCCACAGGCACTGTTTTAGTCTGTTCAGGCTGCTGTAACTAAATACCCTAGACTGAGTGACTTAAACAACAAACACTTATTTCTCACAGTTCTGGAAACTGGAAAACGTTCGAGATGAAGGTGCTGGCAGATTAGGGTCCTGCTTTCTGGCTCATAGATGGCCGTCTTCTCACTGTGTCCTCACATGGCAGAAAAGGGCCAGAAAACTCATAGAGGATCTTTTATAAGGGCACAAATCCCATACATGAGGGCTGTACCCTCATGATCTAATCACCTCTTAAAGACCCCACCTCCTAGTACCATCACATTTAGAGTTGGGATTCCAACACGTGAATTTTGGAGGGGAACAAACATTCAGTCTGTAATAGGCATCACAGCTAGAAATCTTCCTGCCTCTTTAAGATTCTTTTCTTTTACTTCATGGAGGTAGCTCGTAAACAGGGCTGGAAATGTCTCTGGAACCTGTTTTCTTTTTCCGTCCCCAGATGTCTTCGTTTTTTCTCACCTTGATGATGGCAAGGCCTGCTAATTGGTTATTCTGTCTCTAGATTTTCTTTTCTGCAAGCCAACCTCCAGATGTTCCCCTAGAATAGAAAGATACATAACTAAAAGCACCTATCACAGTTTATAGGCACTTTAATGTGAATTGAATGGAAATCTGATTTAAAACTGGCTGTATTATAAAGTCTAAATCTTTTGCATAAGTATATATTGGAAAGAATTAAGGAGTAATGATTTTTCATTCTATTGAGTATCTCATTTGGGAAAAATATAAATATAGATATGTATGTATGTATACACATGTATACATACATGCATAAATAGAGACTTTTCCTTTGCTTCTGCAGTAAGATTTGGATTACAAAAGAAGCTAAAGTACAAGTGGGTAA
Organism: Papio anubis; assembly: GCF_008728515.1. Lineage (NCBI taxonomy): Eukaryota > Metazoa > Chordata > Mammalia > Primates > Cercopithecidae > Papio > Papio anubis. The sequence continues at coordinate 145,334,550 of NC_044978.1, forward strand.
CTTCATGTCACAGAAATGAATTGAGAGTGCTGTCTATTTAAGGATCTTTCAGTTTCGATTTTAAAAGTTTTGGTTGATAATAATAAATAACTCTTGGCACTTTACAGTTTATGGATGTGTATGTGTGTGCATAAATGTCTGTGCAGCTTATTTAATTCTTACAGCGACCATGTTCAATAGGTGGTATTACAGTATTCTTTTTTGCAAATGAGGAAATAGGGTCTCTGATAAGCTGAACAAGTCATCCCGGGTGTAACATGAATAGTACTTGATGGTTTGGTAAAGATAACAAAGCCTTCTGAATTCATAGCACATGGTCATTAATTCATTTATATCCTATCTGCGTATGACTTCTGTAGATAAGCTCTGAACTTAAGTTTGTGTGTATAATATTAGCCTATTGGTACAACTGTGTATTATTAATGTTGTTTTTCTCAAATTTCAAAGACTCATCTTTTTTCATGTTATAAAAATGGCATAGTAGGAAACACAACAATAAATAACAAAGTTATAAAAAGCCAATTTTAAAAAAATCACCTGAAATCCCACCATTTTGATAGGTGTTACATTTTAATATTTGGCAAGTAAAGGACTGCTGCCCTTTGCTACCTGAGATCTTATTTTGTATCATTGTATCTTCACTTCATTAGGAAAATAATTCTTCTCTGACCTCATTTTATTTCTCTGCTGGGGTTGTTTGCTAAAACTTGAAATAATCATAAATGAAAAGACAAAATACAAAATAGCATTCTTATATTAATGATTCCTATATGTGTGCAGAAACTAGGAATTTTAGTGATAAAATTAAGTTCTTTGTTGCTATGCATCTTAAATATTTGTGTTTCAAAGGAACATATAGTACAGTTAAATGCATGGATTTGGAGTCTCACAAGTTTAGATATCAGCTCTGGCTTCATCATGTCCTGGTTGTATGGCTTTGAGCATGTTTCTCGATTAATACCTTACCTGATAGGGTTGCTGTGAACACCCAATAGTGCAAAAGTAGTTGTAGTTAGTAATAATAATGGTGCTGTATTAAATGCATTTTTTACTGATGATATTTTCAGTTTATGGTGGGTTTATTGCAATGTAAGTCAAGGGTATCAGTAATGATGGTGCTTTATTTATAGTCAACAGTAATTTGTTTCTAAATAAAGTAGAGATCTGAGCTTCAGTGATAATACTGAGTGTTTCCATAGGATTGTATAGACTTCATTTTTTTGACTGAAACAGTTGTTGACATAGTGTAAGGGTTGACACATTGTATTTTGGAACTTCTTGGAATCTGCTTAATGGCAGACAGGTAGCTGAGAACTGAAGGTCTTAGCTGCAAAGTGAGCATACATCACAGCCCTGCAAAGCTAGGTGCATACCAGACAAGTGAATAACATACTAATTATTATCCTACCTTGGGTAGTAATAGAATTGTAGCTTCAGGCACTATGTAAGACCCAGCTTTTTAAGCTGGCAAAATAGTGGTAACTATTTTTAGTTCAATTTCTGCTCTTTAAAAAACATAGTATACTACTTGCTACTCCTGGATGGTTTTATGTATTTTAATTAATGTTATCTTATTGCATTTGTACCCTGAGGCTGCTTTAGTGAAAGATATAATTTCAGAAGGCTGATGAAATTAGATGGGTCTGACTAGGAAGACTCTGTTATTGATATTTATGGTTATAAAATATTTGGGGTACATCTATGTAAGACATTCTTGTGCTATAAACATACAGACACTGTTGTGATTCAATTTGCCTTAGAGTGTGGTAGAGTAGTTACAGACCAGTATAGTAGCTCTAGTGGCGGTGATTTGTTGTTTTTGTTGGGGGTGTTTTTGGTATTAAACATGACTTTACATTTTTCACTTGAAAACTCATCATGCAATGCTATGTAAAGAAATGAAAGTGTTTCTAAACCAAACACACACAACACTCCTCAGCTTTATTACTTTATAGTCAGACTTAACACATTCTGATTGAATTGGCATGAGGTACATGACCAGGTAGAAATCAGCTTTATTTGGGTCTAAATGACTAGCCAGTTGTAGTGCGTGGAAAATCTATTTTAAATCACTTTCCAGAGCCAAATGCAATTAAAATGTTACAATAAAGTGAAGGACAATTCTCTGAGAAAGAAAAAAATACTATTTTGATTGAAAAAAATAATATTTTATTTGACATGGTCAATAAAGAGGAAAAGCTGTAATAAACTATTTATAATGATAACATGCAGAGCAAGTTTCTTTGAAATGGTAGTTAAGAATGAACATAAAGGTGCCACAGAGTGATTGAACAGTTATTATACAGCATATTCCCTACCTTAAAGGTTAGGGTCTTGAAACCCTCTTGATGGTAGATCTTGTGGTTGTGAAATTTAGGGGGAAAGGTCATGGGCATCAAGAGAAGAAGAGAACCTTAGGAAAACTTAGTACACATTGTTTTTAAGCTTCTCTGAAATCCATAGCAATGTGCACTTTAGAAACCCCAAACAGTTTCATTGTAACGCTGTGTATTCTTTTCGCTTTGTGATACATAATAACTATATTAAGATGCTTTTGTTGTATCCAGGGGCCAGTCGTGTGTCCAAATAGTCATTGCCCTTTCTTCCTTCCCCCTCCTTCCTCCATCCATATATTTCCATTCAATCATTTCTCCTTTCCTACGAGGTGCTATTTTAGGCTTTGGGGATACAGTGAAACAAAGTTCCTGCCCTTGGTAAAATTACACTCTAGTGAAGGGAGATAGGTAAGTGTCTCAGGTTGGGTTCTCCACAGGCAGACACTGAAATGGAGTTTGGGAAGCAGGATATACTTTTGGGATCAATTTCTGTGAACAGGAGTTGGAAGGAGGATTGTGCAGAGGAAGAAGCTGAACTGTGATGCAGGTTTGACGGAGTCTCTTCCAACCTTCCAGAGAGCTCTGCAGTGAGTGTCACCTTTCAGAGTGTCCCACGCTGAGGTGTGGTCTACCCTGGGAAGGATGTGACCTCAGGCAGGTGAGGCTGTGCTCTATAGCCAAGACTGACCCCAAAGAGCTGAGTCCTGGATGCTGTTTACCTGCATCTGCTCAGCAAGTTCTTTCTTTATTGGGGGATCTAGCAATGCATCTCCCAGTCTGCCACAATAAGTACTTAAAGTACCTGGTAGTGACACACAATGGAGAAAAATAAAGTGGATGAGGGGGACACACAGTGTTGGAGAGAGGAGAAGGCCTTAAGGAGCTATTTAAACAGAGGTCTAAAGGAATTAAGGGCTCTGGGGCAGAGTGGTCTAAGCCCAGGGAACAGTTAGAGCAAAGGCTAGACGTGAGCCTGGCCTGTTGGAGGAATAATAGGAGGGTCAGTGTGTGAGCTAGCGCATGAGCATGTAGGGTCTTTTGGCCATTGCCTTTTATCCTTTATGAGGTGGTGTATTAGTTTGCTAGGGCTGCTGTAACAAACTACTATAAACTGAGTGGATTAAACCAGGGGTCTTCTACCCCCAATCAGGGATACTGGTCTGTGGCCTGTTAGGAACTGGCCACATAGTGGGAGGAGAGTGGCGGGCCAGCGAATGAAGCTTCATCTGTATTTACAGCCGCTCCCCATGGCTCTCATTACCGCCTGAGCTCTGCCCCCTGTCAGATCAGTGGTGGCCTTAGATTCTCTAAGGAGCACGAACCCTATTGTGAACTGCACACGTGAGGGATCTAGGTTGTATGCTCTTTGTGAGAATCTAATGCCTGATGATCTGTCACTGTCTCCCATCACCCCCAGATGGGACCATCTAGTTGTGGGAAAACAAGCTCAGGGCTCCCACTGATTCTACATTGTGATGAGTTGTATAATTATTTCATTATGAATTACAGTGTAATAATAATAGAAATAAAGTGCACAATAAATGTAATGCGCCTGAATCATCATGAACCACCCCCTCCAACCCCCACCCCCAACTCCCACAGTCCATAGAAAAATTGTCTTCCTTGGTGCCAAAAAGGTTGGGGACAACTGGCTTAAACAACAGAAATTATTTTTTTTACAGTTCTGGAGGCTGGAAGTCTGACTCAGGTTATTGGTAGAGTTGGTTCCTTCTGAAGATCATGAGAGAGAGAATCTGTTCATCCCTCTCTCCTAGCTCTTGGTGGTTTCCTGGCGATATGTGGCATTCCTTGGCTTATAGATCTCTGCCTTCATCTTCACATGGTGTCCTCCCTATGTATGTGTCTCTGTGTTCAAATTTTCCCTTTTTATAAGGACATCATTCATATCGGAATTGGGGCCCACCTAAATGACCTCATCTTAACTAATTACATCTGCAATGACATTATTTCTGAATAAGGTCACATTCTGTGGTACTGGAGGTTAAGAGTGTAACATATGAATTTTTGAGGGACGCAGTTCAACCTATAACAGGTGGAAAGCCATCAGTGGGTTTTTGAGCAGGGGAATAATGCGATCCAAATTAGGTTTATAAAGGATCACTGTTTTGTGGAGAATAGAGTGAAAGGAGGAAGCAGAGTCATTGTAAAAAGCCAGGTGAGACAATGGTGATTGCTGGGCCAGGGTGCTGGAGAGGGTGGTGGTGTGGACAGGTTCTAAATATAAGGTACATCTGATAGGATTTCCTTATAAATTAGATATGGACTGAGAGAGAGAGAAAGAGAATGTAAGCATAGACAAGAATGGCTCTCCTGGGCAACTGGAATAATGGAATTGCCATTTACCAAGATGGGCAAGGTCTTGGAAGAAGCCAGTTTGGAGGTAACATTAGGAATTTGATTTAGGACTTAGGTTTATGATGCTTCTTAGACATTGGTATGGTTAGGCTTTGTGACCCCACCCAAATCTCATCTTGAATTGTAATCTTCATAATTCCCACATGTCAAGGGAGAGAGTAGGTAGAGGTAATTGAATCATGGGGGTGGTTTCCCCATGCTGTTCTCATGGTAGTCAGTGAGTTCTCACAATATCTGATGGTTTTACAGGGGGTTCTTCCCCCTTGGCTTGGCACTTCTCCTTCCTGCTGCCTTGTGAGGAAGGTGCCTTGCCTCCCCTTCACCTTCTGCCGTGATTGTAAGTTTCCTGAGGCCTCCCAGCCATGCTGATCTGTGCGTCAATTAAACGTCTTTCCTTTATAAATTACCCAGTCTTGGGCAGTTCTTTATAGCAGTGTGAAAACAGATTAATATAGATATTCATGTGATGATATTGAATAGGCAGTTGGATATATGAGAGATTCTGGAATCCAGAGTTCAAAGAAGTTTCGGCTGGAAATGTGATTTGAAAGGCAGCTATGCTCACCACTATACCACCAATACCGGAGATGTGATTTCTAAATCATGAATATGTAGAAGGTATTTGAAGTCGTGAGATTAAACAAGGTTAATCTTGGTGAGATCACCAAGAAGGCAGGTACTGAATGTTTCCAGTTAGAGTAATCATCCAGTAGAAGGAAGGTTCAAATTGACCACTGGCTTTGGCAACATGGAGGTCATTAGTGATCTTGACAACCAGTTTTGATAGAATGGTAGGAATGAAAACCTGATTGGAGTGAGCTCAATGGGAGGAGAGAATTGTAGACTGTAAATATAGACAGGCCTTGAGTTGACAACTGTCTTTCCCATGTTCATCCTGAAGATGTAGAGTCACTAGGATGCTAGAGATGGAAAGATCTTTTTATGACCTTCTTAGAAAGGAAGTTAGGTACTTCTCAGGCCTCCTTTTCTGTTACAAGGTTATTTAACCTTAACTCTACAGAGTAAAGATGACTTCATGCCAAAGTATGTTATGCTAGTCCCTTTCTTTTTTCTTTCTTTTTTCTTTTTTTTTTTTTTTGAGTCAGTTTTGCTCTTGTTGCCCAGGCTGGTGCAATGGCATGATCTCACCGCAACCTCTGCCTCCCAGGTTCAAGCAATTCTCCTGCCTCAGTCTCCTGAGTAGCTGGGATTGCAGGCATGTGCCACCATGCCCGGCTAATTTTGTATTTTTAGTAGAGACAGAGTTGCTCCATGTTGGTCAGCCTGGTCTTGATCTGCTGACCTCAGGTGATCCACCCTCCTCAGCCTCCCAAAGCGCTGGGATTATAGGCGTCAGCCACTGTGCCCGGCCATGCTAGTCCCTTTCGAACAGGTTTTTTAGCTCCTTTCTTCCTAACAGGATAGTATATTAATACTGAGTTCCTGAGGGGTGAGTAAGAGCGTGTTAGGCTTACATAGGATGAGTCACGAAGTCATAAGGGAAGAAATATTTGACCTAAAAGGGTGTTTATCTGGGATTCACTTCCGTGAATAAAGAAAATGAAGAAATTATACATAATTAGCTCTTGGGATAATTTACATCCAAAAACAATTTTAAGCACATTTCAATTTCCTCTTTCACATATCTTAAAATCAAGAGTTATAAGCAAAGTATAATTTACCCACTTGAGTTTCATCTTCTCTCATTATCCAAGGTAAGGGAGCAGAAGACCCAAAAAGGCAACCAAAAGAATAGAGTGAAACAAAAGGGCCCTTGAGTTGTAGCCTTGCCCCCGACAACTTCCCCAACACCCCTCAATAGTTTGGTGAAACAGTTTAGGAAAAACTCTGTGCCTGCTGGAATGAATGTGGCTGAAGGTGTGAACTTAAGCTTTCAGGAAGACCTGTGCAATTTCATAATCAAAGGAGGTATTAAATGTTTAGTTTCTACAAGGCCATATTAGCTCTTAAAAAGATTTTTAAAATGTGATTGATGGGATTAAATTTGATCACTGGCGTTCTTGCTCTTTTGAAGAGAGCACCTATTCTATTAACCCATAGGATTCATCTGACCAAATGTGATTTATTTTTGAGTTGAAAGGGACATCTTTCAGGGGTTCATTCTTTTGCACTGAGTTCACAGAGGGAAAAAAGGAAGGAAGTGGAATTAAACTATACTGTGAAAAGAGCTTTGGATTTAATACAAGAGAAGCTTTTCTTAATGAGGCCTCTTGAGGACGGTCATGGTGTAGGATTTGTAAATCATTCCCTTGTAGACAGTCAAGGTAAAGTGATCAGGAGTCCTTGAAGGTGGGAGGTCATTCTGGTCCACTGGAAGTTACAAGAAAACGTGGGCAAATTTACTGTTTAGTAGTTTTTGTTTTCGTTTTAGAGACAGGGTCTTACTCTGTCACCCAAGCTGGAGTGCAGTGGTGCGATCATAGCTCACTGCAGCCTCGACCTCCTGGGCTCAAGTGATCCTCCAGCCTCACCCTCCCCCTGCCCCCCGACCAAGTAGTTGGGACTACACGCATGTACCACCACTATGACTAGCTCGTTCAATTTAATTAATTAATTAATTTAGTAGAAACAGGGTATAGCTAAGTTTTCCAGGCTGGTCTTGAACTTCTAGCCTCAAGCAGTCCTCCCGTCTCCCCATCCCATGGGGCTGGGATTACTGACGTGAGCCACTGTGTCCAGCCAAGTTTACTCTTGAGGACCCTGAATCAAGCATACATCATCCCACCTTCATGCAGGTTTACTTCGATTCATTCAGGATTCACAGGACCATGGTGTTTAAAAGCGTTTATGTCCTTGTAAGAGATAGTGAGGAGGGGGTGAGGCATGCTGCCTTACACTGATGGAAGCTCTTCACTAACCCAAACCTTTGCCCACAAAGACAAATGATTTCTCAGGTTTGTGTTTTGTTCCTGTACCTTCCCTTTTTGTCTTATCTGATATTGGTCTCTTAAATTCAGCATTGAAATTTAAGTATGAAAGAAAGAGGAAGATTAGTTGGATGTTGTTTCTATTAAATTCTCTGATGAGTTAACATGTTATCAAGTACCATTTTGTTTGCTTTCCCTGAGGTTTTAAAATATTATTTCCAAGATAAGATTCCCAGGCAGCTGTCTTCCTTACTTCTGAATTTATATATAATCTAGGGTTATTAACCCTTTGTAGTTCTTTTTTTATGCCAGTATGTGTCTGTGTTGGGAATTTTTAAATAAAGCCCGCTGTGTTAAATATTCACAGAATCGATTTTCATTTGCTTAAAGTCTTTAGTGATTTATCTTCAGGGAGTATTAATATGGCAGTAATTCTGCATTACATTTCTTGCACCAACATTTAATTGATACTATATTTCATGAGGATTATTGCAGGTTTATTGCTGTTATGTTTAGAGTTGTGGTTCTGGGCTGGTAATCTAGAAGCGTGAGATTCCCAAATCTGTTGTTTCCATTTTAACTGTGTGTTCTTTTGAGCTGAACAATTTGAGAAGGGCTGTTAACTATTTAACAGACCTGATAGATAAAAACTGTTTTAGTAGAGTAGACCTGGGAATACTTTGCCTGTGTATGTTGTATGAATCTATTTTTTTACATGACGGTAGATGAATTGAATCTGTGTGTATTTATAAATTGATATTTATGTTGATATGATTTATGTTGGGTATCAGTGTTTGATTTACTTCCCAATTGAGGTACCTGGGACATTTCAGGCTGTGTGAATGGCAGCAGTTGTACTGTGTTTTAAAACACGTTAATTTATATTGTTGTTCTCTTTGAGAAACTTCAGTAGTTTCTTAGAACATTAGAACACAGTTCTCCTTGGAACCTCACACTGTGTGACACTTAGCAAGTGTTCATCATTGTATTGAAAGAACAAATACATGTCTGTACAACAGAAAACTTTTTGTTGAGCGAGTAAATGGATGTCTGTTCAATAGACGTGACACATACACAACACACTGGTGGACCCTCAAGGAAGAAGGCGAGTTTGCCCATCAATCACAGTCTTTAATAAATATTTGTTTAATGAATGAAAAGTAGGAAAAGAGGTAGGAGGCAGTTTTGGATGAGTGGAGGGGAAGCGTAAAAACTGCAGAGGCAGAAAAGTACAAGACAAGGTTATGACTCAAGTATTTGCATTGGATTTAACCCAGGCAGCAGAATGTTCTGAAAGGAACCCCAGACTAGGAGTTAACACACTTGGGTCTTGCCACTTACTAAGAATGTGGTGTTGGGTGACTCAGTGAACTTTTGGGCCTTGGTTTTCTCATCTGCCCTGGCTTCCTTCCCCAAAAGCTTACTGTGAAGGTCACATGAGAAAATTTATATGAGAAAGTTTTGCAAACCCTGAAGGGTCATCCATATTAGATGGTGATGGGAGCCTTGGTAGAAGATGAGGTTCATTCATCCAACAAATGTTTACTGAGGACCTGGCCCGGGCCATGCACTGTGATAGATGGTGGCAATACAGTGGAGGGTGAAACACACACCTTGTCTCCTGGCTTTTGTTCTAGTGGGTGAGAAAGATATTAATCAGTCACTCAAATGGAGAATTACATACTGTTATAAGTACTTTGAAGTACAGGGTACCAGAGGCTCATTCTAGTCTGGGTGGGTTTGAGGCTTATCCTGTAGATGTATGTAGAGATTTTAAAGATCCTTAGCAGGAGTGGCTTAAACCCAATATTGCTTTAGGAAGTATAATCTGTTTGGCTATGTGTAGGATAGATTGACAAACAATTGGAGTCTGGAAGAATAAAAAAGTTATTGTACTGTATATATTTATATTTTTCTTTACTTGGAATTGTCTTGATGTTTTGTTTAATTTTGATACATGTGGGTAAGGTTTTCTGGAGTCTTGATGTTTATATGGTTTGCATTTGGTGTGTTAGTGAATGTCTATTTTTAGTTAGACGTGAAGTTGTTCAGCATAAAATATTAGTAAACCCTTATGGAGGTTCTTCTGCATGTGAGACCCTGTACTTAGTGCTTCTTATATACAGGTTGAGCATCTGTAATCTGAAAATCTGAAATCCAAAGTGCTCCGAACTCTGAAACTTCTTGAGCGCTGACATGATGTTCAAAGGAAATGCTCATTGGAACATTTCAGATTTCAGGTTTTTGGATTATGGATGCTCAACTGGTAAGTATAATGCAAATATTCTCAAATATGACAAATCTAAAGCTTAAAACACTTCTGGTCCCAAGCATTTTGGATAAGGGGTACTTACCCTGTATAAACTCCTATTAACTCCCAACAACCACTCTTGAGACCATGTTATACAACCATATTACCCTCATTTTACAGACCAGAAAACTGAAACTTGCCAGGGTATGCAGCTAGTAGGTGGGACTTGGACCCAGACCAGGTGTGTGTCCATTGCTGCGTTATCATCTCTTCATAAAACAAAAAATTTGATATTGTATGAACGATGATAAGGTAACCTTTACATAACCACTGTGAATCCCTTTGTTTCAATATATTTCATTCCTCCTGATTTTTAAAATACGTATTTGTTAATTACAAAATTAAGAACAAAACCTATTTTAAAGCAAAATATTTACTATGTTACAGTTTGCGTTTTACAATGCAGAATGAGAGAAGCATGGTAGTTCTTGATGCTGTTTTCAGGGGTACATAGCTCCCCATTTTTTCCCGTTGTTTCATAACCAGAATAACTATCAGCTGAGTCAGTGAGTGTCCAAAGCTGTTCACTGTGGTAGATCTTGTTTGCCGTCTGTCTTTCATTGCCTAGAAAAGCTTCAATTCTGTATCATCTGTGCATTTTAGTTCTAGGGCAGAAGAGTCTTAGAGCAGATAGCATCTGTGGTGTGTACTTAAACTGACCCTCTGAATTCACAGATGGGATCCCCAAAATGAAGGCAGCCACTTTCCATAGTGTTAATTATTGGCAGAGCCAGAACCAAAGAGCAGGACCCAGGACATCAGCCCAGTTTCCCCCATGGCCTATTTAGACATTGCTCGTTTTCATGCTTTTTTTTTTTTTTTTTTGGTACACTATTTCCATTCTATTGCATTTGTGTAATATATTTGACAGTGAAATTTACATTAATTCAGCTAAGTCCTAATGCCTTGAAGTAGAGGTGTAAGGCATGCTCTGGCTCTTTTCAAAATGAGTTTGTGTTCAGATTATTTCAATTTAGATTTTAATAAGATCTCAAATTTTTTTCTTATAATTTTAGTTTTTGTTAACCCAAAATGCTTTATGAAATGAGCTATCTTGTGTTATTTTCCCTCACTGCACAATTATGCTTTTCATTTGTTTTGCTTCTTTTTCTTAAAACTTTGATCTTAAACTATGGACCAGTGTAGATAAGCTACAAAATGTCTGAGTTCAGAATTGAACTAAACCGTTGTTTTGGATTACTTTGGTTTATGGCCCAGAATTACTGACATTTTTTATAGTGATAGTAAGATAAAATGTTTTGCAGTGTCTCATAAGGGACTTTTTATATATTACTTTTTGATTCTGCTTTTGTTTTTTGACCTTTGGGCTTGTAGGGTGGGGGCTAAGCAGGGTGGGAGGAGGAAGAAGCTGGAAGTATGCTTTCTGTCTAGTGTAACCCAGTTTGTCCTCTGAGGGCTCTGCTTTAATTTGGTTAATGCTGAAAACTGCTAAAAAAAATACATTCTCTGTGGGAACTGGGTGTAGATATAATGTTACTAGGAAAGAGACAATAAGCTTGCAGTTTTACAGATGGTCTCATTTTCTTTATTTGGTTAGAATCTCTTTTTGGACTCTTTATGCTTTCTGTGATGGGTGTGAGTCTTTCTGTTTTTATTTTGTCCATGTTTTATTACTGGCTGGTTATATTTCAGTAACAGAGCCAGGGGGACCAGAATGTCTTAAATATTCTGTACAGAATTTTGTGTTTAGAGTGTAGACCCTCTTATCTGGGAATATCATGACCAGCAGCTGGTTAGTTATTTAAGGTGGAGAAATGTGAAAAATGTTACATTCATGTCTTAAACATTTTATTTCAAACATGTTTGCTAATTTCTGATATGGGGCCAAGTCCTGATAAGTGGCTTCTATGTTGTTTTTGCGCATAAACTTCACCTGTGATGCATGGTCTGCACAGTTTTCAGTTTGGGTTGCTTTAAAGTAAGGACTGTAAAATACTTGTGAATCTCTTGAGTGTAGAATCCTAGATTTTTGTGATTTGCCTTCCCGTCTTGCTGTTTTCTTCCTCACATCTAATATCATGGCATTTATTTTAGTGTTTAACTTTATTGACTTATTCCAAATCATTCAAACATTCAACTTCATTTTCATCGAAACATTAATTTCTCTGAATAAAAAATTTTAAAAAATATTAATTTTTCTGAATATTGTGTGTTTATATACAGTTTACTATGTGTTTATCTAATTAAATTGTAAGAACAACTGGTGTAAATAGGAATAAACATATCTGACCTTAGGGAATGATACAGCTTGACTGGTAGTTGCAGGTCACTACTTTTTAATCTGTATATGGTGAAAGTCTAGTTTTTTTATTTCCAATCTATTGTGGACCTGTACTTTTACTTAAAAGACAAACAAACAAACAAAATACAAGCCTTAATTTTTAAATTTATTTTTTAAAACAACAGAAATAAAGTTACATTTTAATGTAGTTGGAAAAAACAGAATATAGGGAAAAATTTCTAAATGTGTACTTTGAAAGTGTACGTGTCTTGGCAATTCACAAAGAATTACTCTTGTTAGTTTTTATTCCGCTTCTAACTAAGCAAAGTTATGAGTGAAATAATGATTCTTCATAAATTCCTCTATATATACTTTGACCAAACTCCATGTATATCAATATTTAGAGTTTTTAATGTCACGAATGAATTCACATCTTGCTTGTTAACCTGTCTAACTAGACTGGGTTGGTGACAAGCTTGTCTTGGGGCTAATGGCTATCCAAACTATTTCTGGTTTTCCTTAAATAATACTCATGGTAGAGGAACTGATCTTATAGAGGGATGTGGATGATGATGAATGAAAAAAGACAGTTTGAAGGAATTCTGGAAAGCTCAGGATATTCATTTTTAATTTTACTCCAAAGTGATGTAAGTGATGCTATTGTGTCAAAATTCATCTTCAGTCCTTCTTCAGTAGCCAGTTCCAACAGTATATCCTGTAAATTTATGTTTAAATTTAAATCAACTTTTGGTGTAAGAAATGGATTCCTGATTTTAATACTTTTGTACTGCAGTTGACTAACCTTAAACTATCACGTGTGGTCATGTAGTTCTTCAGAGTTTGACTAGTAGGTAGCTGGTACTGCATGTACCTCACAAGATCAGCAACTCTGGAGTTGGTCAATGAAGCGAGTCAGATACTTAGGCGCTTAGGTGATGCAACCATGTCTAATGGGTCTGTATGTTTCTAAATGTCTACTCATCATTTCTGTACTTACCTCATGGGCAACTGGTAATAAACAGTTGGAAGACTAGCATCCACCTAGACCACACATTGAGTAGTCTTGTGCTCAGATAGAGTCTCCTACTAGTTGTGAGCTGTTAGTGTGCTCAAACATCACATATGTTCTGATGTAGGATGCACCGGTTAATTTGGCAGGGTGGTTAAGCAGAGATCAGTTAAGAGAGCCTCTCTTGTGTAAACATTTTTTTTTTTTCTGGGGAGCAGATTCATAGCTTTCTTGAGATTCTCTGAATTAAAAAAGGTTAGGAACCACACTATCAGATATGTGTGTGTGCATGCTTGTATGTATTATATTAATCCCATGATTGTGAGGCCAATAGGAGTCTGTCTAGTTATCTCTTAAGAAATCTCAGTAGTTGATTTTTTTGTCCTTTGCCTGAGTATATTGCCTGGGCCCAGGAGAATTTATCTGCTATTACAGTTTAACATACCCTGAAAAAATGATCAGCTTCGGTGTTTCAGTCCATAGTTACCTGTTAACTAAGATGATTTTAAATGAGAATCCTTCTATGAAGGATAGCCATGATTTATCTTGCTTTTGTTGATAGCTGAGATAGAAGTCAGTTTTTTATGTTTTTTAAGTAATCATGTACTTGTCCATCTTTAACACTGGGGTTTGTTTGCATATAGCTTCTAGGTATTGTCGCATATAATACTTATACAGTCATGCATCACTTAGTGATGGGGATATCTTCTGAGAAACGTGTTAGGCGATTTCATAGTTGTGTCAACATTGTAGAGTGTACTTACACAAGCCTAGATGGTGTAGCTTATTACACACCTAGGCTATCTGGTATGCCCTATTGCTCCTAGGCTGCGGACCTGTACAGCATGTTACGCTACTGAATTCTGTAGGCAATTGTAACACAATGGTAAGTATTTGTGTATCTAAACATATCTTAACATAGAAAAGATATGGTAGAAATATGGTATTGTAATCTAGTGGGACCACCTTGTATATGCAGCCTGCCGTTGACCGAAATGTGCACCTACAATGTAGCCATTTCAGTGGAGACATTTTCTTTCTTTCTTTTTTTTTTTTTGAGAGGGAGTCTCGCTCTGTCGCCCAGGCTGGAGTGCAGTGGCGCGATCTCGGCTCACTGCAAGCTCTGCCTCCCCGGTTCACGCCATTCTCCTGCCTCAGCCTCCCGAGTAGCTGGGACTACAGGCGCTCGCCCCCGCGCCCGGCTAATTTTTTGTATTTTTAGAGATGGGGTTTCACCGTGGTCTCGATCTCCTGACCTTGTGATCCGCCCACCTCGGCCTCCCAAAGTGCATAGCCAGGTACTTTTCTGAAGTGTAGTTTTCTGCCTAAGAACTAACACACTCGAATTCTCCAGTTTCTCCTCTGGCCAATAGGAATCTGTCTAGTTATCTCTGAAGAAATCTCAGTATTTGGTTCCTTCATCCTTTGCCTGAGAATATTTCTTGGGTCCAGGAGAATTTAGCTGCTGTTACAGTATAACACACCCTGAAAAAATCAGTTTGGGTGTTTCAGGCCCCCATTTTTATCTGTTAACTAACTTATGCTTTTAAATGGTAATCCTTGTGTGAACAGGGACTACTTAGGATAGCTGTGATTTAGCTTGATTGTATTAGTTCATACCTGAGATAAAAGCGAGTTTTTCATGTTTTTTAAGCAATTGAAATTTTAGCTGTAGTTGAAATTTATTCCCATGGAAGTTATTAGTAGAGTCTTTGGTGTTTGAGAAAGAGTCTGAATGTCCTTGTAGGGGTAATAACCAGGATTTTGAAAGAGAAGGTGATAGTGAGGCTGCAGAGGGAAGTGAAAATGTACTGATGATGAGTATAGATTTATTTCATAGTAAAAAAAAAGTGCAGTGGGTTAATTTTAGAAGCATTTCCTTTCTTGATGTTTTACCTTGCAATTTGAAGTTTTTCAGTATCGTAAAATGAGCTGATTTGACAGTCAAAAAGTATCCTTGAAAAAATGACAGCTTGGCATCTTTTGCCTGGCTGACTTTTCCCCCCTCCATCAGGTGGAAAGAAAAAGCAGTGGTAAATTTCAGGCATATTCAGAGGGAAGCCATTTTTACATAATTTTAGTAGCTCTTACTTGAGTACTTACTGTGTCCGTACTATTTCAAGCATATGGATTTCATTTCAAGCTGAGGATGTGGGCAGGGCCCACTCCCATTGTGTAAAGTATAAAGTACTGTACCAGGCATTGGGGTATGAGAGTTTGTAAACCACACTTGGTTCCTGCCCTCTGGATGCTCGTAATCTAGTGGGGGAGACCAAGAGCCTTACAAATAATCATTTGAAATGGTGGTAAGTTCTATGAAGAGTAATTATAGAGTGCTGTGAGAACATAAAGGGTGCTCGTCTAGTCCCTGAGGTTGGTGAGAGAAGCCTTTCCAGCTATGTGATGTTTAAGCCAAAACCTGGATTTATCTTGATGAGTAGAAGTTAGGTAGGCCAAAGTGTATGTATAGGGGGCTGGTGGATGGGGGTGGGAAGACAGTCTAGACGAGGGTACGGTTTGCACTAAGCCCTTGAAGTAACGATCAAGGCTGGCTCAGCGACTGGAGTGTGCCTGGGGTGGGGGATGCTGGATGAGGTGTTGGAGCAGCATCTCCAACTGAGGGGCCGGGCACCTGGCAGTGACCAGGATTTTGGTCTTTGTTTTAGAGGCAATAGAAAACTTTAAAGGGATTATTTATTTTTTTGAGATAGAGTCACCCAGGCTGGAGTGCAGTAGTGCGATCTTGGCTTAGTACAACCTCCACCTCCTGGGTTCAAGCGATTCTCCTGCCTTAGCCTGCCGTAGCTGGGATTACAAGTGCCTGCCACCATGCCCAGCTAATTTTTTTGTACCTCTGGTAGAGATGGGGTTTCACCATATTGGCCAGGTTGGTCTTGAACTTGTGACCTCAGGCAATTCCACCCACCTTGGCCTCCCAACGTGCTGGGATTACAGGCATGAGCCACTGCACCCGGCTCTATTAAAGGGTTTTAAGTGAAGACATGGATAGATGTATGCTTTATAAGGGTCATTCTGGGTAGCAGTGGATACAGGTACGTCTTCATGGAGCCTTATGAAATGGTTACTCATCTCAAACAGTCACTAGACCTTTGCTGAGCTGGGCGTAAGTTTGACTCTTGGCCCTATTTTGTCTTCCAAAATTCTGTTTATTCAATAAGATTCAAAGTTGGCTTCTAACACCTTCCCCTGCTTTACCCAAGACTACATTTTTGTTGCTATTATTGTTAGAGCCACCTGTTACCTTTGTAGGAAGCTGTGGAACAAAACAATTTATAGGTGTTCCAGGCTGCAGAATGGTCCTTGGGCAGGGCCTACTGGGCAAGCAGCTCTCTATCACCATATTCCAGGGGCTGGCTCTCAGCTCTGGTAATCTGGAAATCAGTTATTTTTTCAGCACATGTGTAAAGTGATTGAACTCTGGGGAGCAGATTCTTAACCTAAATCACGAGAGACTCATGGAACTAAAGTGCCAGGTGGTTAATGTTGAGTAAAGACAAGAGCTGGGAGGGGGTCTAGACAGGAGTTCTGGAGGCAAACCTACATGGAAAGACAAAGGAGAAACTGACATTTGGTTAGATCTCCATGAGGGCCATCCCTGCAGACCTACCAAGGGGACTGGTTACTTGAGTCACTGGATGTTATCAGACATTGTACAGGTTAACACATTCTAGTTATTTAGGCCTCCTTTTTATTGATCCATACCCTTCCTTGTTTTAACTTTTTTATAGTTTCTAATTTTTCATTTTGAAATATCAGGCTTTTGAAAAAGTAGCAAAAATAGTACAAAGAATTCCCCTGTATTCTTCACCCAGATTTCCTAAATGTTACATTGTACAGTTACCAAAACCAGGAAATTAACATTGGTGGAATACCATCATCTGTAGACCGTATACAAATTTTGTCAGTTAAAGTCCCATTAAAGTTCTTTTTCTGGTCTAGGATCCAATCCAGGATTAGATGTTGCATTTGGTTGTTTCCTTAGTCTTCCTTACTCTTAACCTGGACTTTTCTGAAGAGTACTGTGCAGCTATTTTGTATTGTAGAATGTCCTTCAGTTTGAATTTTTTGGTTGTCTCCTCATGACTGAATAAGCATTTTTGTTAAGAATATTAGGGAAGTGATGATGTTGTATGCTTCTCAGAGCATATCACCCTTCTTTGTAATCATCATTTACTTGGTCTTCCTTCCAAATGGATGTGATACAGTTAACTAGGCTCAAGTTCCTGAAACTTGAGCCAGTGTTGACCCTGAGACTATGTCTGGGGGCACCATAGCTTGAGAAATACTAAAATGAGAGTTGCTCTTAAGTGATCTTGGTACTAGCATGCTTATGAATGCAAATGTGGGACCTGAGATTACATGGCTATAATAAGGTTGCCTTCTGGATAGCCTAGGCTATGGCTACATTATTATATATTAATTTTAAAAATCATCATAAAAAGAAAAAAAGAAATCTTTTCTAAATCTCAGACAGACCACTGGGGAAAATGTCCCTGGACTCCAGTTAGGAAAGCTTTGGATAACTTTACCCATTTTAACACCTAACTTAGCAGACTATGCCATCTTGGTAAGACTTGGGAGTTCCCTGGCCTTGAACTGGATATTTAGAGGGGGTATTCCCTGCCATGGTCTACGCACTCCAACTGTTATATGCGGATTTTGAATTTAGAGTAATCTTATTCTGTTTTAGGATTTTCTTAGATTAATAGAAATGAAACTAGTCAACATTTTTTCTTCACAAAGTTCATTCTTCATTCTTTCCTAACTCTTCCTGTTTCTAGATCTTACCTTCTTAAAAAAAAAACCTACAGTAATATTTTCTTTCCTTTTTTTCCCCCTTATTCATTTTTGGATCTTTACTCTGGTAAAATACTATAAAAATAAATCAGCTACATTTTAGCATAAATACAGTGAAAGCTAGCAGTTGAAATGATTACACTTTGGAAAATATTCGATGGAGGCATTTTAGAAGAACGATTTTACCATATCGCAGGCTGCTGCTTTGAAATAACTCATGTTTCTTTCCCACCTCTAAATTGTCATTTTTCCAGTTCTCCTTTTTGGAAGCTTTAGTATGCAAAGCTTTGACAACCATTTAGGAAAATGAAATCACTACCCACTGTGTGTGACATTTGCTTGAGGATAATTCATTTGGTTCAAAATTGGCAGTTGCTGAAATGGGTGGAACAAAGAAATGTTTGCATGGGTTCATTGTTTGAAGGAAGGAAAGCCTTCCAGGTGGCCATTTAATTGCAGGGATGTGAAAAGCCTTTATCTGATTTTGTGTCTTTGAGTGGATTTTTTCCTCTTCAGTCTCTCCTAGAGTAGTTTTAGGTAATGTTTGGAATTCTCTGCACCTTTGCCTGTGCTGTACTTTAACTCCCTCTCTGTCCTGTTCCTTACTTTACCTCCCTCTGTTCTTTTCCTTACCTTTCCTTCCTCTCTGGTCTCTTCCTTTTTTTTTTTTTTTTTTTTTGAGAGGCCGTCTTGCCCTGTCGCCAAGCTGGAGTGCAGTGGCGTGATCTCAGCTCACTGCAACCTCTGCCGCCCAGGTTCAAACGATTCTCCTGCCTCAGCCTCCTGAGTAGCTAGGACTATAGGTGTGCGCCACCATGCCCAGTTAATTTTTGTATTTTTAGTAGAGACGGGGTCTCACCATGTTGGCCATGATGGTCTCGATCTCTTGACCTTGTGACCTTGTGATCTGCCCGCCTCTGCCTCCCAAAGTGCTGGGATTACAGGCGTGAGCCACCGAACCCGGCCACCTCTCTGTCCTCTTCCTTAACTTTCCTCCCTTTCTGTCCTCTTCCTTACCTTTCTTTGGGCTGGCAAGTCGTTTCCTGTATCCGGTGGAAAACTTTCTATTGTAAATCACAAAAAATTTCACTCTACCAGGTTTAAGCAGTAAAGATAATCTTCTTAACTAAAGAGCAGAGGTTAAGAATTAGGCTTAGGTTTGATCAGGGCCGTAGTTCTATTTCTCTGTAGATCTTTAGGCCAGTTCTCAAGCTATCTGAGAATGGGATTTTTTTCTTTTTCAAATTTCTATACCATTGCAGACCAATACTTTTGTAAAATACAAATGAATTACTAGGAAAACAGATGAATTACTAGGGAAACAAAATTATAAAAAACAAATATAAGCCCATTATTTAAAATTGTTGACTTCGCTGGGCATGGTGGCAGGTGCCTGTAATCCCAGCTGCTTAGGATGGTGAGGCAGGAGAATCGCCACTTGCACTCCAGCCTGGGTGACAGAGCAAGACTCTGTCTGAAGAAAAAATAAAAAAATAAATTGTTGGCTTCAACAGACAAAATTATTCTGTCAGATTGCTGTCAATATTTCTAAACGTGCTCATTGTCAGTTTCTGTCCTGACCTTGTGATAGGCTGTGGAAAACCATCGCGTTGGCTCTGGCCTCCTCTGCTAGCTGGATTTAGTGCAGCTCTCCTCATTATGGCAAGATGGCTGCCAGTAGTTTCCAGAACGATGTGTATCTTTGTTCTCATCTAGGGAAAGAGTTTTCCTCAGTATTCTTCCTAAGCGTTGAGCCTTATACTAGGACCAACTCACCGCTGGTCACTGAGACCAGAGCGTTTGTCCATTTTTGAACCTATCACCATTAGAAGGAATATGGCCCTAGGGGATGGGGGCTGGTGGCTCACTGAATCCATATGACTTCCATACAATGCTGAGGAGGCACTTGCATTACTCACTACTCTTTTAGATTAGTAAAAATATGCATAGGCACCACTTGTACATTTAGTCTGTGATAGAATAAAAAAGTAAACATTTGGTTTTTGTGCCTAGTTCCTGTCACAGAGCTCCTGAAACCCTTGGAGTCCCCTGAGTGGTAAGAGTGTCTTTCATGTGCTAATCATTCACTCTTGGGGGTTGTTGTGGGTAGGTATCTTAGCTTCAGCCTGGTCACCACAAAGACCAAAGCGTGTTTAGAGGGTTAGAACTTTCTGCCCCATTCCAGACCTCGAGGGAGATGAGAAGGATTCATGATTTAACCAATCATGCTTACATAATGGAGCCTCCATAGTAGACGATGAGGTTTGGCAAGCCTTCTGGGTTGGTGAGCACAGAGGTGCTGGGAGGGTGGCATGCTCCAGGAGGGCTTGGAAACTGTGCACCTGCCCCTACCTCTTGCCCGGTGCATCCTTTCCATTTGACTGTTCATGAGTTGTATTCTTTTTGATAAACCTTTGTGTATATGCAAATAAACGTGTCTTCCTGGGTTCTGTAAGGCAACCTAGTGAATTATTGAACCTGGGAGGGGTTATGTGGGAACCCTCAAATTTGTAGCCAAGACAGAAGTGTGGGTATAACCCTAAAATGCAGGTTTAGTCGCCCACCACTTGCAGAGTCCAGTTAACAAGAGCAAGGTCTGGTATAAAACAGTTTGCTTTTTTTTTTTCCTGCTCAGGCTGGAGTGCAGTGGTGCGATCCCAGCTCACTGCAACCTCTGCCTCCCGGGTTCAAGCGATTCTCCTGCCTCAAACTCCCGAGTACCTGAGATTACAAGCGTGTGCCACCATACCTGGCTAATTTTTTGTATTTTTAGTAGAGACAGGGTTTCACCATGTTGGTCAGGCTGGTCTCAAACTCTTGACTTAAATGATCCGCCTGCCATGGCCTCCCAAAGTGCTGGGATTACAGGTGTCAGCCACTGAGCCACCGCACCCAGCTTTTTTTTTTTTTTTTTTTTTTTTGACAGTCTCACTCTGTTGTCCTGGCTGGAGTGTAGTGGTGCAATCTTGGCTCACTGCAGCCTCCACCTCCTGGGCTCAGGTGATCCTCCCACGTCAGCCTCACGAGTAGCTGGGACTATAGGTACACACTACTATGCCTGGCTAATTTTTTGATGTTTTTGTAGAGATGACGTCTCTTTATGTTGCCCATAGATCGAGATCCATTTTGTTGCCCATAGAATACAGCTCTGGGCTGGTTTCAAACTTCTGGGCTCAAGTGATCTTCCTGCCTCAGCCTCCCAAAGTGTTGGGATTACAGGCGTGAGCTACCACACCTGGCTGAAAATGACTTTTTATTCCAAAACTAACTTAGCAGAAGAACTACAGGCTTCCTGCTTTATGAGTATTGCTTCCCTTTTAGAGCAGAAAGTGGGTACTTTTAAAAGGGGGCCTGGCATGCTGGCATGAATGGCTTGCAGGGGAGGAAGCGAGCAGGTGGAGGGGTTCGTGCACTTGCTTCAGTGTCTTATCTACTGGGCGATTGAGCTGGTGACTGCTGGTACCTTCGTGGACTGAACTGTGTTGTAAAAGTGACCGAAAACTCCCCAGGTGGAGAGAGTTTCATAGCGGGCATACCTTGGGTTATAAATTGACGTCTTGTCCCTTGAGGCAACCTCCTGGTGGGTGAGAGTTCGGCTCTGGAATTTCTAAGCATGTAGTTAGATGAACTTGCTGTAGGGAGTATCTGGTGAAGATGAGGTAAAAGGTTATAATTGCATTACTAAAAAGCTAAGTAGGAGGTGAGGAAACAGAGGAAAGAGATAAGAAGAGAGAGAGAGAGAAAATAAACGATTCTGAGAACTGTCGGGGTACTTGGTTACATGGGTAACCTAGGGATATAGTACTTACGATGGCCCCTGAGTGAGGGCAGTCTTGTGGGACTGAGCCCTTCTATCTGTGGCCCCTGACTCCTTCTGGGTAGTTGGTGTGAGAATAACATTGGATGGTAGGATGCCCGGTTCATGTTGGAGGATCAGAGAAGCCAAGATAGTCCTTGTAGCATCCTTGAAAGATGGGTACTCTTATGACCCTTCTGCCTGTGCAGTGAGGAAACAGATAAGTGACTTGCCCGACAATACACCGCTACAAATGGCACACCTGGGGTTCTTTGGATTCTAACTGTCTCTCCCACATGGGTGTCTTGCGGACATCTCAAATGGTCAAATAAAATATAAAATAATCGCTGTTTTTGTGAGGGAAGTGTTAGAGGGTTCATGGCTTTGCAAAGTGGTTTATTGCTCTGATGGTTAATCTTTCTGCAAATGGGGCAAAACAGAAAATATTCTCACTTAAGCCCTTTGTAAAATGAAAGCTTAAAAAAAGTGAAATCCAGAATTATTTTTCCTGAAGATGGACTCTATGTTAATTTTAATATGTACTTAAACACCTGGATTTAGTCTAGCCCTCTAAAAAACAGCCATGTTTAAGAGATCACTTAGGACTATTTCTAAATTAAAAGAATCAGCTTCTTAAGTCATAACCTTCTGTTGGTTCTTAGAACATCTGGAATTTACTCTTTGTATATATGTTAAAGCTAGTGTGATGTAGGGTTTTAAGTCCAGAGGATAAACTAGCTGTTTTAGTTATTTAAAGGTTAACATTTAAGGAGAAGTGATATTACTTCACTTTTTCAGGCAGTCTGTATAAGGTTTTGTTTTGTTTTGTTTTTCAAAGGGACTTATCACAGAAAGTATCTATTAAACACTTGATTGGGTTTGTGCTGTCTGGGACAAAGGGAAACCATGTGGTCTCTTAGTTAGATAAAAGGGAAATTATGTATCTAGGGATCTCCTCTGAATGGAAGGAGCCTTCTTTTGCATCCTGTGTCAGTGTCTTCAAACTCTGTAATCCTAAACTACTGATCATTATTTGTGTATATTTTCAAAGTCAGTTGTGGATTGAGAGATTGTAATGTGAACGTTTTATCTCAGTGTACAAAGTGTGTGAAAATCTGAAGTGCTCCAAAATTCAAAACTTTTTAGGTGCCATTGTGATGCCACAAGAGGGAAATTTCACACGTGACGTGACCTCATATGACGGATTGTGGTCAAACCAAAGTCAAAACTTTGTTTCATGCCCAAAATTATTAAAACTACTGTGTAAAATTACCTTTAGACTATGTGTATAAGTTATATATGAAACATGAATTTCATGTTTAGACTTGGACTCCATCTCCAAGATACCTCCTTATGCAAATATTTCCAAATACAAAATCTGAAACTCTTCTGGTCCCAAGCATTTTGTTTAAGAGACCCCCGCCTTTATAGAGCTTATAGACTTTTCTTTATAATTAATTTCCTTCCGTCCATGTTCCTTGTTTTTGAAACATTAGAGAACATTTATATTTCATTTAGGTTGAATACAAAGCTATAGAAGTATGTTATTTGAGGTTTTGGAGTATAAAGGTGATCTCAAAATTTTTAGGCTTGAATTTATTTTTCTCATTTTCTAAAAAATAGAATTAACATGGAAAACACACATTTGCCTTAGACTCACATGTCCAGAGTATGGAGGGCCTCAGAAAAATCGAAATAAGATTTATGACCATATTGAAGAAAGTGGATTGGTCCAGTGTTCCCTAGGATCTGTTGTATTTAGCTTAAAGTCGAGATGTCCAGGATGCCCATTACCACTGTTAACAAGAATTTTTGACTGACATTTGTTTGTGATCTGAAAGGTGTATATATTTTTTTGAGGAACTATAGGAATAATTTTTCTTTTCCTTAAGAAAATAATCTTCTTTCTCTGAAAGCTGAAAATCAACTTTTATTATCTTTTACTCCTCCTGCCTCCTGGCCCCAGGTATTCAGTTGATAAACCATGTCACTTTCCTCTCTCTTTGGTCATTCTCGTTGACCTAGTACAGGGACCCATCAGGTGGATTATTGAAATCCAAACTGGAATCCTCACTTCCAATACACTCACTAATGCTTTAGAATATAGATCCAGGGCTATTCCCCTATTCAAAATTGCGTGATGATTCTCAAATCCCTCAGCAGATATGCAGTCTGTCATTACCATATTCTTTTACCCCATATCTTTTACCTACCTGTGCTGCTGTTGGTTTAAAATATGCCAGAATCATCCCTGCCTTTTTGACATTACCCAGGCTGTCCTCTATGTCACATCGCATGTTGCTCCAGCTGGGCCCAAACTGCCTTTTTCAAAGTCTAGCCTAGGTCTCACCTTATCCTGGAAATTCTTCTAGTGTCCTCTTAAATAGTTCTCACTTATCTTCCTTGAATTAACATTATAGAGCTTATCACCTTTCTTGGATTGTGTCTTCCCCGAGATAAGGATCATATCTTATTCACCTTGTTGTTCCACATACCTTGCCGTTACTGATACTCAGAAGATATTTGTTGAATTGAATCAACAATTAAATAAAATTTATTATTTATTTTAACAGAGTCTCACTCTGTTGCCCAGGCTAGAGTGAAGTGGCGTGAGCAGAGCTCACTGTAGCCTCAACCTCCTGGGCTCCAGCAAGCCATCCTCCCACCTCAGCCTCCCGAGTACTGGGACCGCAGGTGTGTGCCACCATGCCCGGCTAATTTTATTTTTTTGTAGAGACGTGGTCTTGCCATGTTGCCCAGGCTGGTCTCAAACTCCAAGGCTCAAGCAGTCTTCCTGCCACAGCCTCCCAAAGTACCAGGATTACAGGCAGGAGCCACTGTGCCTGGCCTGTTCTCTTATATTATTTTATGATGAACATGTATGTGTGAGAGAGACAGAGAGAGAAAGAATGCATATGGGTGAGTCCTTTATGCAAGGTACAATAAAGAGCATTGTGGGGAAATAAAAAGAAAGCAAAATCCAGACTTTGAGACAGAATTGTCCCCATGGTACAATTGATCTGATTTTGTCAATGAATCAATTGTTAGAAAAAGGGAGACAGAGAGATGAATAGGAGACCTAGAGATTAAAAGAAATTTAACAAATACTTTAACCAGTTACTATGTATAGACTGGCTGTACATAAATTCTGATTCAACAAATTGGAAAAAAAAAAAAAAAAAGATGGGGAAATTTGAACACTGATCAGATAATTGATGTTAAGAAATTACTGTTAATTTTTATAGGTGGTGTTAATTTTAATACTATTGTGATTATGTATTACAGTATCGCTTAAAATTTTATCTTTTTAAGAGACATATACTGAAATATTTGAGGATGAAAGGATGTGTGATGCCTGGAATTTACTTCAAAACAACCGGTGGTGATGAGGTGGGGAGAGTAGATAAATGTGGAAATAAAGTAAGATTCCCCATGAGTTAATAATCATTGAAGTTGATGGTGGCTGGCTGTATGGGGGTTCATTCATTCTTTCTACGTTTGTATGTGTTTGAAAGTTTCTATAATAAGCGATAAAAAAAAAAAATAAGGGATAGGAGACTTTGTTGTTGTTGTTGTTGTTGTTGTTTGAGACGGAGTCTCACTCTGTTGCCCAGGCTGGAATGCAGTGGTGTGGTCTCGGCTCACTGCAAGCTCTGCCTCCTGGGTTCATTCCATTCTCCTGCCTCAGCCTCTCGAGTAGCTGGGACTAGAGGCACCCACCACCATGCCTGGCTAATTTTTTTTTTCTTTTCTTTTCTTTTTTTTTTAGTAGAGACGGGGTTTCACCATGTTAGCCAGGATGGTCTCAATCTCCTGACCTCGTGATCCGCCCGCGTTGGCCTCCCAAAGTGCTGGGATTACAGGCGTGAGCCACCATGCCTGGCCGACGTGGGTTTTGTTTTTAAAGAATTGAAAGAACTTTAAACTGGAATTTGGGAGGCTCAACATTCTACCCATGGCTTTCTCTCTAAATCTGTGTGACTTGGAGTCACTCTTTCAACATTTCTGGGCCTCACCTACTCTCCTGAGTAAATAAGAAGTTGGCTGTGTGGGGTCCTCATTGTCCCTGGTGTCCAGAATGTTGTACTTTATTTTTTAATTTTAGTTTTTTAGAGATGGGGTCTTGCTTTGTCGCCCAGGCTGCAGTGCAATTGCACGATTTTAGCTCATAGCTGCCTCCAATTCCTGAGCTCTAACAATCCTCCCACCTCAGCCTCCTGAGTAACTGGCACTGCAGGTGCCTGCTACTACACCCAGCTTATTTTGAAATTTTTTGTAGAGAAGAGTTTTGCTATCTTACCCAAGCTGGTCTTGAACTCCTGGGCTCAAGGAATTATTCCACCTTGGCCTCCCAAAGTGCTAGGATTACAGGTATGAGCCACCATGCCCGGCTGAATGCTATACTTTGAGAGAGACTTTGGGCTTGGACTCAGAGATTCCAGAATAAATGAGCAGTGTCTATGAAGGTTGTGTTTTCACCCAAGCTGTATATTTGCCAGATCACAATTCCAAACTTATCACCTTTTTTTTTTTTTTTTTTTTTTTTTTGCGGGGGAAAAGGATCACAGCTGCAGCATTCTGTAAAGCACGCTGTCAGTTCGAGTTGGTGTAATTGCATTCTAAAGCAAAGAGGCATTATATCATAATTAGCTGGGGTAGTCTTATCCCCAAAGTTAATGCTGTGGTGTAATGATTAAGAGGTCAGGTTTGGGAGGCCACGTTCACATCTCAGCTTAACCACAAGCTGTGTCACTTGGACAAGTTACTTATCTACCTCCTTCCTTAGAGGGTCGTCATAAGGATTAAGTGAGCTAATGCATGCAAGGTGCTTAGGACAGTGTCTGGCACATAGTAATGGTTCAATAAATGGTAGATGCCATTTTCATTGGCTTTATTAGTTTGATTTATATTTTGGATTTTCAGTTCTTGTAAGGCATGTTGAGGTTTAAGCACATTTGTCATCCTTAGGCCTCCCTCCCTCCGTCCCTCCTTCCCTCCCTGTCTTTGAACTAGAAGTATATTGGAAAACTCACTGCAATATGAGATGAAAGAGTGTGAGAGGGAGACCAGGGTAACCTGGGAAGGGAGTTAGTCACCAAACAAAGCCTCTTAGAGGTCATCCTGTCCCACCCTTCTGTTGGATGCTGATGGACTGAGTCGCTGAGGGATTTGCCCAAGGCAGCCAAGCCCAAGGCGTTAGTGGTAGAGCCGTATCTTGAACCTGGGTCTCCTAACTGCTGGTTATTTCTGCTGCAATCTTCAGCTCCCTGAAGTTTCCTCTGTCATCCTAATTGCTGACTAGAGTGCATTCTGGAGAGAAAATTTCCCTGTGTCTGGTTTATCTAATATTTAAAAAGTCATCTCTGTTAAGGAATCTCTGGTCATGTCCTAGTATTTGCAGGGAGGGAAATGGGAATGCACATGGTGTTCCTCAAGCACTCTGACTAATCACTTCATAAGCTACGGGTTGTCATTTCCTCTCCAAGGCGTGCTGATCCCAGGCCCTTGTCTTCCCTGTCCAGGCCGGCAGCACCTGTGAGGCCCCCACCCGTTCTTTACAGCCAGCTTGCTCTGGGCCCTGGATCACTGCATTACTGTTGTCTGAATCACCTCCGTGGCCTTGTTTTTCATCCTTGATGTTTTCCCAAAAGTATTGTTTCTCCAGTACCCACAAAACAGCATCCTGTGATGTTTTCTTCTTCTTCTTCTTCTTCTTTTTTGCCCTTAAGCCTATTGCTTCCTTCCTTAATGTTGTTTCTTGCTTGCTTTCATTTTCTTTGAATGCTTCTATTTATTTTCTATTCATTAAGCTGAAAATAGAATTACAAGCTTCTTTTACTTATTCCAGGGATGAGACTGCAGTTTAGAGATTATTCACATCCCTTTGCTTTTTCTGCAGCTTACAGGAACTTTATAGCTCATGAAAATTTCCTAGTAAGGGAAAAGTAATGTCTCTGTAAGACTTGACAGATTACGTAGTGATTTTATCAACAAGATAGGATACTAGGCTTAAGAGTTGAAATGGTTAGATAAAATCCTGGGTTTGAATTTCCATTCATAAACTGTGGTTCTTTGGACAAGTGATTTTTACCTTTTTCCATTTCAGTTTTTTCATCTGAAAAATGGGAATGTTAATACCCATCTCTATGGGTTGTTGTCTTGGCAGATTTACTGAATAAATTCAGTGAGTCAGCTAATATTACTGTGTATATTATGATCTTATTTGAGCTTCATAGAAAAATAGCCCTTTTGAGGTAAGTTGGGTTATTTTCTCCATTTTAAAAAAATTTTTTATTTTTTAAAATTTTCTCCATTTTTATCTGACTTTATATTAATTCATCTGTTCCCTTCCCTTTTTCCTTCCTGTTTCCTATCAGAGAGAGAGAGAGAGAAAGAAAGAGAGAGATAGAGAAAGGGAAAGGTCGATTTAAGGCTAATACATTTCTCTTGTACCGATGCAGCATTAAGGCCTAGTGAGTTTGAGACTTGCCCTTCAGTCCTCTCTTGGAGGAGGTGGCAAGGTGGGAGTGGAGAACTCCTTCCTACATCTTTAAACTTCAGGTCGGATCCTGGTTCAGTACAACCTGAGAGGACCTGGGGGTGAGGTGGGATGTGTATAGAGCTTCCTCTTTAGTCAGCTTCATGTCCTTGATTTGGAACTGTGTCCAGGATTCCTGAGCCCAGGTCTTAGACTAAGGAGGCAGGGTGGTGCAGGAGGCAGACATACCTGGGATGGAATCTCGGCTGTGCTAGGAATGTCTCTGCTCCTCGGTTTCCTCCTTTGTACAGTAACCGTGCCGTGGGGTGACCTTGAGGAACAGGACAGATGGGTAAAGGGCCTGGCATGTAGTAGGTGCTCCATCGATGTTAGTTCCTTTTCTAGTTTAAAATGTGTTTCTGGTTTGTGCTACCAAAAAAAAAAAAAAAAACTTGCAAAAAGAATTTCAGGCAGCAGCATATAGGTTGCAGAGCATTTTTGTGGGCAGTAGTACCCCTCAACACCCCTGAACTATCCCTATTCTCCTGGGAAAGGCCTGTCTTGTAGAGTTGGGACTTGGTTTCAGCCAGTGTTTCTCACCTCCATGTGCGCATTAGAATGATATTGCTTTGTCAAAATGCACATTTTGGGCTCCAAACCAGACCTGCTGCCCAGACGTGTACTTTTTGGAAGAGTTTTCCAGATGTTCCTGATGCCATTGTAGCATAGAACTGCTGCTTTCAAAAACTGGAATGACTTCTTAGTGTGTCTAAATATGATTCTGTTTGGGCATAGCCTCTTAGACATAAACTCTTAGAGAAATAGGAATCCTTTTCTGAGAAAAGAATGTGTGTACTCAGATTTATAGCAGACATTAACTTACAAATACAAGTTATTTTCACTGCTAGTGTCACATGAGGATTTCCCTTTGAATAAAATAAATAAAACAAAACACTGCTGAACACTTTTCACCTCTGACTCATTAATGGGAAATGGATATAATTCTCATAGTAATAATAGCTGACTCAGGCACTTTTGCATGTATTATTTAATTCTGACAGCAGCCCTATGAGTTAGATGGTATCATTATGCTCATCCTGCATGACACGTCAGAGGCCACACAACTTGGAGAGTGTGGAGCCAGGCTTTGAACCCAGGCAGTCTGGCTCCAGAGTTCATTTTTTTGTCCCCAAAATATCCCACTTCTCTTAATTACAAGTAGGATTACCTTGGGAAATGGACTTTGGAGTCTGTGGCTCTTTATTTGTTTGATTGTTTTGTTTTTGAGATGGAGTCTCACTCTGTTGCCCAGGCTAGAGTGCAGTGGTGCAATCTTGGCTCATTGCAAACTCTGCCTCCCAGGTTCAAACAGTTCTCCTGCCTTAGCCTCCTGAGTAGCTGAGATTACAGGTGTGTGCCACCACACCCAGCTAATTTTTTGTATTTTTAGTAGAGACGGTGTTTTACCATGTTGGCCAGGTTGGTCTTGAACTCGACCTCAAGTGATCCACCCACCTCATCCTCCCAAAGTGCTGGGATGAGCCACTTCGCAGCCTGGAGTCATAGTTCTTATCAAAGAGCCATGGAAATTTGCAAAGAACTGGCAGCTTCTTTCTCCACTGCCCCTATATTGTTTCTTGGCATGTCTTGGTCTGGTCTGGATATCAGGAAGATCCATGCATCGCAGCAGTTGTGTGTGCTGGTGGGTTGTGAAGCAAATTTACAATCCCACCTCTCATATTTGCTCATTCCACTCTCCCACCTATTGGTAGAGTGGGATTAGCTTGCTCTGGGGTGAAAAATTTAGGGGTGAATTCTTTGGCTTCTTTCGCTCTAGTTCAATGGTAGACAAAGTTCTCTTTGCCCGCCAGGGCCTGTTGGCTTTCACAAGCCTAGTGTTAGAAGGTTATTTGAAGAAGGCTTTCATGCAGGAGCTCTTTGCAGCCTGGAAGAGAGTACAAATTAGTCCAGGGAAAAATGGTCGGGGGAAGATTTGCCTTATATTGACCTGCCTGAACCAGAAAATTCTGGAGCCGTCGTGGAAATGCAGCGGGTGAGCCGTTAGGAAAATGCAGCGGGTGTGCAAGACAATAGAAATCGCCACTTGCTGTGTTCCAGGCACTGTGCCAAGTGCTTTAAAACACTTTATCCCTAATCCCTTCTCCATCTGGAAGGTGGATGTTATGATCCGTTTTTTTTTTTTTTTTGAGACGGAGTCTCTCTCTGTTGCCCAGGCTAGAGTGCAGTGGTGCTACCTCAGCTCACTGCAACCCTCTGCCTCCCCGGGTTCAAGCTGCATTCTCCTGCCTCAGCCTCCTGGGCAGCTGGGATTGCATGCACACCACCATGCCTGGCTAATTTTGTATTTTACTAGAGACGGGGTTTTCCGGTGTTGGTCAGGCTGGTCTCGAACTCCTAACCTCAGATGATTCATCACTCGGCCTCACAAAGTGCTGAGATTACAGGCATGCGAGCCACCGTGGCCGGGTCTGATTTGCTCATTTGTTTGTTTGTTTATTTATTTATTTATTTATTTTGAGACGGAGTCTTGCTCTGTTGCCCAGGCTGGAGTGCAGTGGCGCGATCTTGGCTCACTGCAAGCTCTGCCTCACGGGTTCACGCCATTCTCCTGCCTCAGCCTCCTGGAGTAACTCTTGGGGACTACAGGCACCCACCAGCACCTACTCGCTAATTTTTGTATTTTAGTAGAGACGGAGTTTCACCGTGACAGCTTTTCAGGATGGTCTCGACTCCTGACTCCAGGATTCGCCTGCCTCAGCCTCCCAAAGTGCTGGGATTACAGGCGTGAGCCACCACGCTCAGCCCTGATCCTTGTTTTATAGAGGAGGAAACTGACTCAGAATATTAAGTGATGAATCTTAAGGTCACACAGATAAGGAACGTATTCAGGATTTGAACCCATTTCTCTCAGACTCAGAAGCCAGTGAACTTTCTGTAATACTTTGCTCCATCTTCTGTGAAAAAAAGTTGTGTACTCAGATTCATAGCAGACATTAACTTACAAATATAAGTTATTTTCACTGCTAGTGTCACATGAGGATTTCCCTTTGAATAAAATAAATAAAACAAAACACTGCTGAATGTTCTCCTGAAATGAAAGCAGAGAAATGAATGAGTGAATGAAGCTGGACTGGCTATCGATACTTGGAGCACACGGAGATTCTTCCCCCAACCCCTGGTGAACTCTGATAATTTCCTTTATAGGAAGTCTGTTGGGGATTTTTCTTTTATGTTAAAAATGATATATTACAATATCTGGACCATAAAGTAGCAGTTTGTATTTTTAGCTACATTTATTTCTGACTTCTTTACTTATGATTTTTTTCCCCTCAATTAGTTATACCTCTTTTTCTTCCTCCTGTTCTCCTTTTCCTATTTTTGCACCCATTTTTTCTAGTAGAAGGTTTTGCTTGCAAATGTTACTTGATGGATAATGGATGTAATTTTTTAAAAATTCAGGGTTTTTTTTTTTTTTTAAAGTCTCTGAGAACAATTCATAAAGCCTTATCTGTCAACTATGTGCTACTAAAATACAGGATGAACTTTCCAACAAATGTTATTATAATACTTGTGGTTCCATCTCCAGTTTGGCCATTATAGATGCCCTGAGGAAACAAACACAGGGGAAAAATAAGATAACGATCAAATTAATTATGATTTCACTTTTGTGGTTAGATAGATTTCTAGCTAGAGCTGGAGTTGCTTCTTAATTAAACGGATATTTCTGGAGGTCCTGAAATCTGCCAAACCCTATACTAGTCTGTGACTTGATTTCACCTGTTGGTTGGGTGAATAGCTCCATTTCTGCTTTGAGTTGGTTTAAAAAATTCTTAGCAGCAGCTCTCAGCATAATTTATTAGGCAAGAGTTTAGGAATGTTATTCCATGAAAGCTGCTTTCCTGCATGCTTGACGGGTAGCACCATGTCTGCTTGACTGACTGTCTCGTCTGTCTGAGTAGTCTGTCTGGGTAGTATGTCTTTTGGAGTCTCTCTTATTTGTCCTCCTTTCTCCTTCCTTCTTTATTTTCTTGACTAGTTAGAAATAGTACTAAAGTTTACTTTTAAAAAGTGTTGAATGGATCAGAGTTTCCCATCAAGTTTCCTCTAGACCATCAGCATTAGAATCAGTTGTGCTTGTTAAAGATGCATAATCTTGTGCCCTGACCCAGAATCTGAATTTGAGAATTGCTGAATTACAGTTACCTGCGGTCACTATGTTATTTTAAAACTATCAGTAGAATGTTCTGTTTCTGAATCAGAAGATAATCGCATTTTCCCCCGGAGTTAATGTACTCTGATTTTAAAAAAACAAAAACAAAAACAAAAAAACAGTTCCAAATAAGAATCCTGGAATTAGGTTTCAGAATTTGAGAAACTTTCATTAGACTTATTGAAACAAGAGTTGGTGTTTCATACACTGTGGATATCCTCGAGTTATTGTTAGTAAAATGTCAAATTACTTGACGTTTAAAAATAAACTTTAATGATGACCAAACCCATTAATTTTAAGTGTTTGTTCAAACTACTTATGATTTAAAATGAGTCACAGAGTTGCATCGGGTGGCCACACTGGGTAGAACTGGGTACTGACCTCTGCCAGTCAGCTGTGTAACTCCAGGCCCCAGGGTGCCCCCTTTGTCCAGCCAGGGATTGCATGGATATGCTGTGATCTCCCTTTTGGTTCTGATTGAGTTGGACCTTGTGGGAGGAGAAACATACATGTTGACAGGTGAGCATGTATGTTGGAGAGAGAAAGTTTTATCTTGGCATAGGACTTTTAAAACACAAGGTAATTTTTAATCAGTTTTGGGACCAAAACACACTGAATTTGGGGAAATATTGGTAATGGAAAAATCCAAATTCTGCCAAAATGTCTAAAGAGGTTTATTCTGAACCAGTATAAGTGACTGTGGTCTAGGTTACATAATCTCAAGAGATCCTGATAAAGTGTGCCTGAGAGGGTTGGGCTACAGCTTGGTTTTACACATTTCAGGGAGACAGGAATTGTAGGGTGAAATTATGGCACAGGACTTTTAAAATGAAGATGTGAAAGTTTACAGTCCGTAGAGAATAAAAATATAGAAGTTTAAAAGAAATGATTGGTAGTTTCTTTGCTCATTCAGAAAAACAATGCCATATTTCCCAAAATTCCTGGTTATGGAAATGCAACCAGGAAATGGACTTCCTTAAGGCAAGGACCATCCTTTGTTGGACACATTTGATTTGTTGTACTATTGCCAGGTACATTTGTGTTATTTTATAAATTCCAGTAGAAGCAGGTATAATGGTAGGAGCTGGGCAGAGCAGTATTTCCAGTCATATTTCTTATTAGAAGCCATCTCTATTGGAGGAAAAAAACAAGGCCTGCTGCTTCGAAAGGTTAATCAGTAATGGATATAATTCAAACAGCTGGAGAACTGAGGAGAAGTTGGAGGTTAGCAAATGATTTCTTGCATGTGCAATTGTGTTCCATTTCTCTCCATTCATTTATGGAGAGAATGATAAATGTATCAAGGGTGGTGAAGTATATAAAGAGCATTGTTTCTTAAATCTCAGTAATTTATGGACCTCTTTATTTAAAGGAAAAATTTCTCACAAATCCTCAGTAATAAATATTCTTATTATGAAGGAGCTTCAATATAAACTAGGTATAAACTCTTTATGCTTCTAGCTCTTACTTAACTGTAAAGCAGTGACAGATTTGTAGAGCAAATTCAAACAAAACTACAAAACCAATAAAATTCAAATTAATATTAATTTATCATGACAGATATTTTGTTTCACTAAAATTAAACCCCTCCTCGAAAATGTGATTATGTTTCTGACAGCTGGAGTGCCAGTTCTTTTTAGATCTGCATGAAACTCAATTCCTCCATTTTCCTGTATTCTGTGCTTCCTTTGTATTAAAGCTCCTTCATTTAGCAAGAATGCAGGATTTAGGTTTTAATTCTGCCTCATTTATCTTGACTTGGCCTTGAAGATTAAGATTGTACTACTAGGTGCCAAGATCAGAAACATAAATGGAAGCCTACTTTTGATCAGTAAGATTTCAGGACTTGTTGCCTAGTTACAGATGAGATAGTAGAGGAAAGAGAAGGGTCACTGGTACCTGTAATTTTGGGTTGCAGATTTGGGTGAGAGTGAATGGTGCCATTTAGCAAAATGTGTAACAAAGGAGGAAAAGTAGGTTTTGGGAGAAGATGATTAGTTTGAGACTAATACTTCTTATTACCATTCAATATGGTAGACTGAATAACACACTTTTCCACTAAAGCATTATATTCTGGATAAAACATTTTTTAATGTACTTCTGAGACCACAAGAATTAAGACATCTCCAAAGTCTGTCACTTCAAGTAGATCAACCAAGCTTCAAAGGGTAAGGTAAAACCCAAGCTTTATGTGTAAGCCAATACAAAAGATAGGTTACCTGAAGAGCAAATGCTACAGGTTGAACATCCCTAATCTGAAAATCTAAAATTGAAAATACTCCAAAATTTGAAGCTTTTTGGGCACTGACATGAAACTCAAAGGAAAATGCTCATGATTTTTGGATTAGGAAGGCACAACCAGTATATATTCTATATAATATTCCAAAATTTGAAAATGTCTGAAATCCAAAACAGTCTGGTCCCAAGCATGGTAGATAAGGAATACTCCACCTATAATATCACCACTGTGGTTAGAGACTAAGGCTTGGGTCAGTGGCAAGATATAAGAGCCTGCATTCCCCCAGTACTTATTTGTGAGAGGAGCTAAAGTGGCTCTAGGAAGATAATGCCCTTTGGCTTCTGGCAGAAGCAAGTGCAGATCCTTTCAGGCAGAAGGCATCTTCACTTTAGACCTTAGGATTTTCCTAACATCAACTAAATCAGCATTCAGAATCAAAGATCTCCAGTCCTACAAGAAAACAAGCCATCAGGAGTGCAAGTCATCAGAAACAAGTGAAGGCTGGGCGTGGCGGCTCACGCCTGTAATCCCAGCACTTTGGGAGGCCGAGGTGGGCAGATCACGAGGTCAGGAGATCAATGCCATCCTGGCTAACACGGTGAAACCCCATCGCTACTAAAAATACAAAAAAATTAGCTGGGCGTGGTGGCGGGCACCTGTAGTCCCAGCTACTCAGGAGGCTGGGGCAGGAGAATGACGTGAACCCAGGAGGCAAAGCTTGCATCTCTGCACTCCAGCCTGGGCGACAGAGTGAGACTCTATCTCAAAAAAAAAAAAAAAAAAAAAGAAGTGAAAAACAATAGATTTAGAACCCTAAGGACTTTAGATATTAGAATTATCTGATACAGAATATAAAATTACTAGATATGAAACGTTTTAAGAAAGAAAACATGTAATCACAACTAAGTGCAAAATTGACCAGGCAGATTTGGAAAACCAAGACCTAAGGAAATATTAGAACTGTTGAAATAAAAACTAAATAAATTAGATTAGAAATGGGTGAACTAGAAAAATGAACTAGAAAAAAAAGTTTGAAGAAATTAACCAGAAAGCAACGTAAGGGAGAAGAAAAACATGAAAGTAGTTGGAGGATATAACGGTCATGATGAGATCTCTTCTGAGTCCCAGAAAGATAGTAAGAGCAAATGGTCAGGAGTACTATTTGAAGATCTAATGTATAGATAATTTCCAGAGAGAGTTTATGAATGACATAAATGGCCAGTGTTCCTTAAATCTAAGTAATTTATGGGCAGATAAAGGAAGCACAACATATAAATAAAAAAATTCATACTAGACATAAAGAAACTTTAATTAACTTAAAAAGAAAATAAGACCATCTTTAAGAACAGCCAGAAAAAAAGGCAGATTGTTTATCAGACTGAGTGCTGACTTCCCAACAGCAACAATGGAAGCTGGAAATTAGTGGAAAAATATCTTCAAAATGTGAAAATATTGATTGTATGTCAAAAAAGCTGTCATTCAAGGAAAAAGCAAAATATGCTTTCAGAAAAACCTAAACCTGATTTTACCACAGAAGATCTTTTCTAAGAAACTTCTTAAAGGATATACTTCAGGAAGGAGAGATTCCAGGAGGAAGGGCTGAGATGCCAAAAGGAGTGATGAAGAAATAAATTGGTAAATATGTATTTAAATCTCAATAATTAAAATTAAATAAAGTTAAAAATTTAGCTCCTCAGTCATGCTAGTTAGCTGCATTTCAAGGCACGTGTGCCTAGTGGCTACTGTATTGAACAATACAAATATGGAACATTTCCATAATTGAAGAAAGTTCTGTTGAATAGCACTGTTGTAGAGCAGCGGAAGGGAAGATGCACTAAGATAGTCTCTGCAATGCGTTGACTATAAGATGGTATCTTTGTAAGAGCCACCATTATATGTTAACAATTTTAAGAAAAGCATTGCCCCATATCTTTAAGATGCCATTAAAAAAAAAATAAGACACACCTCAAGATTACCTATATGAAAATGTAAAATGTGTCTCTTGAGCATGGATGCAGTATGGAGTTAGAATGTTAGGGGCATAGAAGTCCAGGAGTTGTGGTGCGGTAGATTGGGAGAGATCTGGGCCAGCACTTTGAGAGGCCAAGGCAGGCGGATCACCTGAGGTCAGGAGTTCAAGACCAACCTGGCCAAATAGTGAAACCGCATCCCTCCAGAAATACAAAAATTAGCCTGGCATGATGGTGGGTGCCTGTAGTCCCAGCTACTCAGGAGGCTGAGGCAAGAGAATCGCTTGAACCCAGGAGGTGGAGGTTGCAGTAAGCTGAGATCACAGCATTGCACTCCAGCCTGGACAACAGAATGAGACTGTCTCAAAAAACAAAAACAAACAAAAAACGGTGAGGAGGTGAGATGTTGTAGAAGTTCTTTCAGGATAAGGCATATGTGTTACTGAAATGAACATCAGCCTGTTATGTATGATAGGAGAAGCAATGAAAATTGCAGAGCCTTCGGGAATTATTTCTGTCACTATATTGGGGAAGGCTTCATGAAGGCAGTAATATTTGGACTGGACCTTGAGGAATGAAGAATTGACATATCAGAGTAGTAGGGCAGGGCAGTATAGATAGAAGGAGTGGCACTAATGACAGCATGGAATTGTGAAAAGGTGTTAGGTTTGGCAATAATTCCTAATGATCTGGACTTCACTGTTTCCAGCTTCTTTCTAGGTAGTCTAGTTTTGATGAAGGAACATTTATTCCCTAAGACTGCAAGCATGCCTTTTACTAATCTTAAGTTGGAAGGTAATCAAAATAACTATACACCTAACTTGCTACTTCCCCAATGCTCTAAATAGACAACACTTAATGCATGTTTTTCGCATCCTCTTGAGTTGCACAATTTATTGGTAAATTTGGGGATTTAAGTTCGGAAAACGTTAATGCCTATGGTGTATTAATAAGATGAGTAGTCATATATAACTTCCTTAGACTAGAGTGGAAGAAAGACTGTTAGCTTGCTAAAGTTCACCAGATCAGAATGCTAAGAAAATAAAAGACAGATAAGACATGGATTAAAATCCCAGGCCCTTGATTTAAAAGCTGTGTAACACCAGTCAAGTCATTTGACCTTTTCATGCTCAAGTTTCTCCTTTTAAAAGAAGGCATAATAACACTTCCTACCTCAGGATGGGTGTGAAGATTAGTGAAAAGCACTTAGCAAAAACAGTTGCCCATTATTATAATAAAAATATTCCAGTGCTTTTTCTCATTAAGTAAATACAGTAAATCAGTGGTTCCCAACCATGGCTGTATTAGCATCATCTGGGAACAGTTGAAAAATGATGCAGAGTACTTGAGCTTTGTATTTTATGTAAGAACCCCAGTGTATTAGTCCATTTTCATACTAGTATGAAGAAATACCTGAGACTGGGTAATTTATAGGAGATTAATGGACTCACAGTTCCACATGGCTGGGGAGACCTCACAGTCATGGTGGAAAGCAAAGGAGGAGCAAAGGCACGTCTTACATCGTGTCAGGCAAGAGCGTGTGTGCAGGGGAATTGCTCTTTATAAAACCATCAGATCTTGTGAGACTTACTCACTATCATGAGAACAGCATGGGAAAAACTTGCCCCCATGATTCAATTACCTGCCACTGGGTCCCTCCCATGACACATGGGGATTATGAGAGCTACAATTCAAGATGAGATTTGGGTGGGGACACAGTCAAATCATATCACCCAGGTTTGGGAACCCTTGCTCTGGAGTTGGGTAACATCTTGGTCACTTCTACCTGGATAATCATCCTTGCTATGCAATATTTTGAACATTGGCTTTTAGTATTGTTGAGTGCATGGATTTTCAGATTATTAGAGATTAATGTGTAGATCTTCATGTCTGTGCCTTCCCTTCTCTTTCTCTCTCCCCCCTTTCCTCAGCCCTTTCCCCTCTATCCCATATTGAATTTTTTGTACAGCAGGGCTGACATGTCCTGCACAGCTTAGTTCTGAGGACTTTTAATTAAATAAAACAGATTTTTTTTTTTCGAAAAGAAACTTTGCTAAGGCAGACTTTTGGCCTGTTAAAGTTGAACTTGAGTTTAGTTTCTAAAATAATTCAATTTTATTTTTTGACTCTTTAAAATAATGACTACAGGAAATACTTCTAAAATAATTGATATTCCCCTTGTTAAAACTGGGATTATTACTGGATGAATTTCAGCATGTGTTCTTTTTTCTTGGGGTAACAAAAAGTGTCTGCGAGTGTTCCATTCTGTGCCAAAACACATAAATTGTATCCCTCAAACCTTAGAGCACCCTTCATATGGTGGTAGTTATTTGGTATACTGTAAAATGTGGCCTGGAGATTAAAATAAGAAAATTTTTTACTATATGCAGATTAGTTAGAATATTCCTTTTAACACTTTTGCATGGATACTTTGGTTAAAAAAAATCATTGTATTGAAGCAGACATAGCGTTGCTGCTTGTTCCTATTTCCTATATGTATTTTATATTTCCTGTGGATGAAGAATGACCAAAATATCAGCCCTATTAAAGCAGAAAATTTTTTTAGTGCCAAATCTCCATCACCTAGCATGGTACCTGATACATAGTGATTGCTCGCTAAAAAAATGTACTAAATGAATGAGCTAACAAGCAGCCCAAATTAAAAAGGACACTATCACTTTTCACTGGTAAACTTCCTTCCAGAAGTATTGGGAACGTCACAATACCTGGTGTTTGTCTGGAATTCCAAGTATGTGCTGCCTGCGTGTTCCTTTAGCCCCCTGAGCCTTCCCACAGATCACAGCTTCCCTTAGAGTCAGTCCGTGCAGAAAGAGCTGTGGCTTAGTGTTCATAGTTGTATCCGTAATGCCACGTCTAGCAGCATAGTGGTTTCTTAGTAAATATTTATTGGATGAATATATAGTGCTCCATAGTTTCGATAATGCTTTCGTACTCAGTTTGAACGGTTGACAGCCCCATGAGGTTGGCCGATAGTATCATCCTAGTTTTATAGATGATGGAAGAGAGGCTAAAGAGGCTGTTAGTTATCCTCGGGTCATAAGTAGCAGACCTGGAACCACAACCTCTAAATCTGTTGATTTCTTCATCCCTTGTTTCAGAACCGCTTTAAAAACATTAGTGAACCTATTAATTAATTAATATTCCCCTTCGCCTAGTTGAAATCCTACAGGGAAAGTTACTACATGAACCCTTTTCCAAACTGCCCTATTGTCATCAGTCACAGACTTTGTTGGATGCCAGTTTGGGTTTTCATAGCAGTTCCTTTTTGGTTACCTGTGATAGATTCTTTTTGAAAAAAAAATTTTTAACGAGCCCTCATTCTTTCAAACAATTTATATTCTTTTTTCCCAGACGTTTTAACGTGTAAATTTATCAATACTGTAAATCTAAGTTTTATACTAAAAATATTCCAGTACTTTTTTTTTTTAAGTAAATTAATGCAGTAAATCAATGGTTCCCAAAATAAAACAGATTTTCACAGCCCCGAGAGGAGTGGGCTCCAGTGTGTTCCTTCTTGCCTTGTCTGCCTGGTCATTCTGGAATCAGGCTTGGGAAGAAGAGACCTTCCCTGTGACATTAGAAAAAACAAAAAAGGCTGGGCGCGGTGGCTCACACCTATAATTCTAGCACTTTGGGAGGCCGAGGCGGGCGGATCACAAGGTCAGGAGATCAAGATCATGGTGAAACCCTGTCTCTACTAAAAATACAAAAAATTAGCTGGGCGTGGTGGCGGGTGCCTGTAGTCCCAGCTACTCAGGAGGCTGAGGCAAGAGAATGGCGTGAACCCGGGAGACGGAGCTTGCAGTGAGCCGACATTGTGCCACTGCACTGCAGCCTGGGCGACAAAGCGAGACTCCGTCTCAAAAAAAAAAAAAAAAGAAAAAAGAAAAAACAAAAAAGGCTGAGGCAGGTGGATCACCTGAGGTCAGGAGTTTGAGACCAGCCTGGCCAACATGGTGAAAACTGTCTTTACTAAAAATACAAAATTAACCAGGTGTGTTGGCGGGCATCTGTAATCCCAGCTACTTGGGTGGCTGAGGCAGGAGAATCGCTTGAACCCAGGAGGCGGAGGTTGCAGTGAACTGAGATTGCGCCACTGCACTCCAGTCTGGGAGATGAGCAAAACTCCGTCTCAAAAAAAAAAAAAAAAAAAAAAAAAAAAAATTCTGGCCAAACACTGAAGATCCTCAAATGGTGTCAGTGTCTGGGTGCACATTTTGCCAGAGCCATTCACTGAAGCCAAAGACCAACTGACATATGACCAAGGTTTTGAGTAAAAAAAGGATTTCACAATCTGTGAATCAAATCCAGTTCTCATTTTTGTTTAGTCTTCTATTGAGAAAGATAATTTAGTGACTTCAAGCTTTAATCTACTTTGTGATTCTTGGGTTACAGGTTATTTTATCAGACTGCTACATTTAAACTTACCCTCATTATCTTACAAATGACTTTAAGGTGTTACTGGAACAATACTCACAACAAAGCT
Organism: Papio anubis; assembly: GCF_008728515.1. Lineage (NCBI taxonomy): Eukaryota > Metazoa > Chordata > Mammalia > Primates > Cercopithecidae > Papio > Papio anubis. Next base: position 145,375,751 of record NC_044978.1, read on the forward strand.
GTGATTTCATTGTGAAATACCAACAAGACCCTGATTCCGTTTGCCTGCTGCGGACATTAATGTTTACTATTAGAACTGAGGCATCGAAGGGAATAAATAAACTGCTGACATTGTGTTGCCTTCAGGATCCAGCCACGGGAATATATGTTAGAGATTTGAGAAGTGGTTTTGGGTGGAGAAAAAGCATTTTGTTTTTTCCCCCAGCGCCTGACTTCTCAGTTGAGGCGGGACAGAGCCATTGTGTTTGTTCGGGCTCTCACAAAGCCAGATCACATCAGCCCAGGCCGCGGCTTTATGAGCAGCCTCACAGCTCATGCCTTTGTTGCCCTGATGCACAGTCGGGAAAGGATGACGAGAAGGGAGCTCAATAAAGACCTTTCAGGGATTGTTTCTGAGTTTGTCATTGCCATCTGTCCTCTCTCCCCTGGCTTTTCAGGCTATTCCCATTTTGTGAGACTCCTGGGTTTCTGATTAGTGTGGCGTGGACACCATAGGTAGATGCTGTGCAAAAAGTGGAAGTAAGCAATGTTTCAAAGAAATAATCTTAAAGAAAACAGAAAAAAGGCCTGCTCTTTCTCCAAGGCTGTGTGGACATAAGAGATGACGGATTAGGATTATTTTAATTATTAGTGACTGTATTATTTTCTTTATTTCTTTTTCTGTAACAGGGTCTTGCTCTCTTGCCCAGGTTGGAGTGCAGTGGTGAGATCTCAGCTCACTGCAGCCTCAACCGCCCAGGATCAAGCAGTCCTCCCACTTCAGCCTCCTGAATAGCTGGACCACAGGCATGTGCCACCATGCCCAGCAATTTTTTTTTTTTTTTTTTTGAGACAGTCTCACTCTGTTGTCCAGGCTGGAGTATAGTGGTACTGTCTTAGCTCACTGTAATCTTCTCCTCCTGGATTCAAGCGATTTTCCTGCCTCAGCCACCTGAGTAGCTGGAATTACAGGCATGTGCCACATGCCTAGCTAATTTTTGTATTTTTAGTAGAGACAGGGTTTTGCCATGTTGGCCAGGCTGGTCTTGAACTCCCGGCCTCAAGTTATCTGCCAGCTTCAGCCTCCCAAAGTGCTAGGATTACAGCATGAGTCACTGTGCCTGGACTAATTTTTAAAATTTTTTGTAGAGATAGGGTCTCACTATGTTGCCCAGGCTGATCTCGAACTCCTGGGCTCAAGCAATCCTCTCGTCTTGGCCTCCCAAAGTGCTGGGATTACAGGTATGAGTCACCGTGTCTGGCATCTCTTAATTTTTGAAACCCCTAATGTCTTTCCCTTAAGACTTGGGTAATTTTGGAAGTAATAGGCTGTACTTGATGCCTTCAGACACTTATTTATTATTTCTAACACTGGTGCATGCATCTTTCCTGTCTCTCACAGGTGGCTTGGTGCAGGTGTAGTTTTATCTTGTTGAAAGCCTTTTGTTCTTCTTTGAGCGGTGGGACTGTAGTGTTACCAACAGGGCCAGTGCTAGGACCAGAAAGCTTTCGGTATGACAGGCAGTTTCTGTTCAGGACACCTGCGCCCAAGCACAGTGCACTCATTGTTTCTTCAGTTGAGCATGTTCTAGGCAGAGCCTTGTCTTTTTTAGCCTAGGATTGAGTCTTCACTTTTTCTCCTGCATACATTTCATTTTTGGTAGAATAAATTTCTGTCTCATTCTTCTGGTTTTGCTAATATGAATTTAATACCTGCACACGATTTGTACAAATTTTATTTCCATGAGTGCGTGCTGAAATGTCATAGTGGTGGAAAGAGCACTTGGTCAAAGTGGAGGCAAGTGATCTGGACTCTCATTCCTGCTTTGCTGGCTGTGTGGCTGTGAGGGAAAGACATTTTACCTCTCTGGGCATGGGCTTCTTGGAGCAATGGGTTGCCAAGGCCCCTAGTGTAAAGATTCTGCCATTGTGTCTTGTGTTTTTCAGGATGCTAAGAGCATCAGAAATAAGTGTGCCGGGGTCATTAAAGGCCCTGCTCCTGTGAGAAGGTAACACCAGGAGACATTCTTTTACTTACTTATTTATTTAATTTATGTATTTGAGATAAGGTCTCACTCTGTCTCCCAGACTGGAGTATTGTAACGTGATCATGGCTCACTGCAGCCCTGACTTCCCGGGCTGTAGTGACCTTCCCACCTCAGCTTCCTAAATAGCTGGGCCCATAGGCATGTGCCAACATGTCCGGCTGATTTTTTAAATTTTTGTAGAGACAAGGCCTCTCTTTGTTGCCCAGGCTGGTCTTGAACGCCTGGGCTCAAGTGATCCTCTGGCCTCAGCCTCCGGGAGTGCTGGGATGACAGGCTGTGAGCCACCTTGCCCAGCCCGTTCTTTTAACTAAGTGACAGTTTTATGGCCTGGCCAGTGATAGAGAAGTTTGGATGTGATAGGTAAGGGAGGGAAACAACTATGGTTCTCTGTCTGTGACAAGTTTGCAGAGTAGAAAAGAATTTTTTATTTCTAGGAAAGTGTTGTTCATCCCTGGAAGTGTTACTGGATACTTGAGTTTTGAATGTGTAAATTAAGAACTTCTGTGATCAGATAAATACTTCTTCATTTGTTAACTCTATTCAGATAAGAGAAAGACCAAAGATCAGACTAATATAGCATAGATACCCCATATCTGATTTGTATTCCTGCAGTCTTAAACCCCTTATTTAAAAATGCTCTTAATTCTACAGGCAATACATGTTAATTGTAGAAAATTTGGAAAATACCAGAAAGAAAATACAAATAGCTTCCCAGTACATAACCCAAAAGTGCTGTTGTTCACCCTTAGGTGTCTTTAGATTGTATGTACTCAGTTTGTAGAACAAAATTGGGACCATACCATACATATATAACTTGATATCTTGCTTTTTTCCTGCTGTGTTCCTTTTGAGATGATTTTTGGGACTGAGGTTTCAATTGAAGGTAGAGATTAATGTAATATTATGCTTGGCACACTTGTGACAAGGACTGTTTTGATTTACAGAAATAGAACTGTGGGCCCAGTATCTGAAAATAACATTTGTCCTGTCCCCTCTTGAATAGGCTTTCAATATTTGGCATATACAGATGTTGTCATAACTGTTACTATAATTAACAAATGAAGACTTCTTAATCTATTAGCTCTTATTGTTCACTAATTGCTTTCATAAGATTCCCTCATTGAGTTTTCTGTGCCAGAATTTCTAGCTGTGCCATCAGTGAGCATACGTTATATCAACACTGTTTTTCTGGAAGCCCTGATTCCTCTAGCTAAAGCATGGTAGCGCCTGTGAGCTAGGCCACGTGTTTGGCAGCAGGATAGTTAAGGGATTCCTTTTGCCCAGTTATATTATACGTTTGATAATATTTATGATTTACTTGTTGAATATTGGTTTCATATATAATTTCCTCTATTAGGAAATGAAAGATTATTCCTTTCCCCTTTGGATTATGTAATCTATAAAATTTTCTGTTACACCATTCACATTGCAATGTAAATATATTCTAAATCCTGAATCACATTAGAATTTTTTTGTAGCCCCCACTTCTGTGTCTTTTTGTGGTGCCCTTTGAAGTCCTGTAATGTTTTATATTTGAGATTAAATCTGGGTTTCGCTTTACTTTTTAAAGCATATTGAGCAATTTAATTTTCTGTTTGAGTTCCTAAGGGGAATGATTCCAGCCCTCTGTGTCCCAAGAATTTAGACTGAGCCCTGCCAGAACATTCCTGTGGTTTTCCACGGGGCAGATCAGTGTGTTCATGAAATTTTAGTTGTAGCTTGTGTTTTCCATGGTTAATTAAAACATCTGGCTTTTCAGTTTCCCACAAACAGAGCATGATCACTAGGCCAAACCTTTTCAATAAATGATTAAATATTTCAGTCCTCCTCTCAGAATAGCCCACACTTGTCTTTAGGATACCTTGTAAGCTGTTGTCTCTGTTTATAATGAGTTTGAATATTGGGAATGTTTTTGAGGTTATCCTGCCAAATACGTGCCCTGAGAGAGAGAAAGTTGGTGACTTTGAGTCCTTATAATGGCTTCTGGCCTTTGCCTCCCCAGGTTTGGAGTTGCTGTGGGTGAGCTGCTGCGGTTTGTAGCCAAGCATGCTGTGGTCGGATCTGCCCAGCCGTGGAACAGAAACATTTGCTGGATGGAAAATCCATAAAAGAAAGCTCCTGTGAAAAGCTGAGGCTGACAATAATTTAAGCAAAATCAGGTTGGTATAAGTAAGAGAGGCTGGATAAAGTGGATTGGGCCCGATAGGAAAAAGTTGTTTTGTTCCTTCCATGCGCATTTTGGAGACCACCCCAAATGATTATTTTCAGTTATTTATGAGAGTTCCAGCATGTGTAAATGGCAGATATATGCGATGGCCTTTTGTGTATAGTGTCATGTTGTCTTCCTTTCCTTCTCTTCCTTTTCCTCTCCTTTGTCCCATCCTCTTTCTTATCTTCCTTTCCTCTCAGAAGAGAGGAGGACCTTGGCACAAATATTGGAAGAAGCCACAACCAGAAGCCACCTATGCCAACCTCAATGGTCTTGGCTTTATTTTGGGGAAAAAGAGGCGTCCAGCCTCATGGAGTTGCATTTGTAGTTTCAAAGACTTGCATTCATTTGTGTTTTTGAACTTTGAAGGGTGGGGCATGGAGACCTGCCATTTCTGCTGGGATAATTCTGGCTGTGAGCCTCCGGTCTGCTTGGCCAGATTTTATATACTCTAATCTTTCCCCAAACAAAAGCCACCAACACATTCATCTTCTGCAGTGTGTGCATTTGGCATTAAGATACTTATATATGACAGGGGAAGAGAAATGTCCTGAAAAACATAGGTGTTTAAATAAATGCAAAATGCTCTCACTGTGGGCCAGGAGAATGAAACAGCATGGATAACCCCATATGAGGTAGAAAAGTGAAAATCAATCATTTTGAAAACATGTATTGTACAGGGACAGACATTGCAGACCATTTCTATTGGACATTCAGTGGGTAAGTCAGCTTCCTACATAAGCAGCTGATAAATACTCCCTAGAAAGGAGTGAGTCACAGTCTTTCAGAATCTGTGAAGTAGTGAATGTCTGTTGACTTTGTCTGCCCAGCATCCTTTTCCTCCATCTTTTAATAAATCATCCAGATTTTCCCTGGGCAATTGCCCTTGCCTCATTTTCACCCTATGTAGTTAGAGGAGGTGACCCTGCTGGCTCAGTTATGGGCATGTAACATAAGCTTGGCCAGTGATATGGTTTGGCTGTGTCCCCACCCAAATCTCATCTTGAATTGTAACTCCCACCGTTCCCACATGTCATGGGAGGGGCCTGGTGGGAGGTGATTGAATTATGGGAGCGGGCTTTTCTTGTGCTGTTCTTGTGATAGAGAATGAGTCTCATGAGATCTGATGGTTTTAAAAACGGGAGTTTCCCCATACAAGCTCTCTCTTTTTTTGCCTGCGGCCATCCATGCAAGACATGACTAGCTCCTCCTTGCCTTCCACCATGATTGTGAGGCTTCCCCAGCCACGTGGAACTGTAAGTCCATTAAACCTCTTTCTTTTGTAAATTGCCCAGTCTCAGGTACAGCATGAAAACGGACTAAAGGGTCACAACTGTCTTTGGAGGGGCCATAGTATTCTCGTTGCAGCTATTGAAGAAGTTTTGCCTTCTGTGAGTTTGTTAAGCTGGAGCTGCTAGTGGCAGTTTTTGCTATGACTTAGGGAAAACCTTACTGAAAATTAAGACAACACAGGAGAAATCAAAGCAGGGAGATGGAGGAAAAGCGATTGAGAGGAAGGGGAGAGAAGGGACACACACACAAATACACAGACATATATGTGTGTGTGTGTGTGTGTGTGTGTGTGTGTGTGTATATTTTGACCTGCAATTCAGCAGTGCTTAAACCCAGCATCTCCTGTTCACTTTCCTGGCAGGTTAGCTAGTTCATCTGAGTTAGGTGTCTGTCTCTTACATCCAAAACATCCCAATTGGTGGTGCCTTCTAGGAGTGAGGTCTTAGTATAAAATGACTGTGGTATAGTCCCTATCTTTAGGGGCTCATGGTGTAGGGCAGCAGTCCCCAACCTGTTTGGTATGAGGGACTAGTTTTGTGGAAGACAGTTTTTCCAAATGGCAGGTGTGGTGGCTGGGATGGTTTCAGGATGATTGAAGCATGTTACATTTATTGTGCATTTTATTTCTATTATTATTACTACATTGTGGTCTATAATGAAATAATTTTTGCAGCTCATTATAATGTAGAATCAGTGGGAGCCCTGAGCTTGTTTTTCTGCAACTAGATGGTCCCATCTGGGGATGATGTGAGACAGTGGCAGATCATGAGGCATTAGATTCTCACAGGAGGCGTGCAACCTAGATCCCTGGCATGTGCCGTTCACAATAGCGTTTGCATTCCTATGAGAATCTAATGCTGCCACTAATCTGTCAGGGGGCGGAGCCCAGGAGGTAATGTGAGTGATGGGGAGCAGCTGTAAATACAAATGAAGCTATGCTCTTTAGCCCACTGCTCACCTCCTACTGTGCAGCCTGGTTCCTAACAGGCCACAGACTGGTACCAGGGACCCCTGGTGTAGGGGATAGGCCAGGTAAGTATTCACATGACTGACATGCAGTGTGACAATGTATCTCTAGAGGTAAGAACAAAGTTTTGTGGGAACAGAGATGGAATTAGGAATTCTTTTGGGTAGTAGACTAGCAGAGAGGGCTATCATTTAACAAGGTAGAAGAGGATTAAGTCTTAGGAACATTAAAAAACATTAAAAACATTAAAAAAAATTTAATTCAATTACTTGCATTTTTAGTCTAAAAGAAGGAAAGGTTTTCCAGAGCCTATAGTTGAAGTAAATTGCAGATAAGGAAGATAATTTCAGAGATTGGTAGTAGAAGAATCTTGTTTATTTACTCTGAATACAATTGTTTCAGGCCTAGCCAAATGAGAGGTTATTAGAAAGCTGTCTGGAGTTAATTTTAACACGACAAGGTAACAGCTGCTGTTCTCACCAGAACCTCAGTCAGCTTTCTGTTCTAAGGAGAATTAAATGAATTTAAAGACTTATTTCCTCTTTTTAATGATAGAGTCTTCATTAATATTATATTTTGTAATTATACTGTTTTTTGGGGGAAATTTATGCAGCAAGTACAGTTTCCATATGATTCCCACTGCCAGTTTCCTGTATCAGTAATATCTTGCATTCGTGTGGTATATTTATTATAATTGATGAGCCAATATTGATATATTATCATTACTAAAATCTATAGTTTATATTAGGTTCACTCTTTGTGTTGTATGTTCTATGAGCTTTCATAAATACATAACTTGTATTTCCATTACAGTATCATACAAAATAGTTTCACGGCCCTAAAAGAATTGCATGTTCTACCTGTTCATTTCTTCTTCCTGAACCCCTGGCCACTACTCATCTTTTGCCCCATAGTTGTACTTTTTCCACAGTGTCATTTTGTTAGAATTATACAATAGCTAGACTTTTCAGATAGGCTTTGTCACTTACCAGTGTGCATTTAAGTTTCCTCCATGTCTTTTCATGAACTGATAGTTCATTTCTTTTAAAGCACTGAATAATATTCCATTATATCATTGTTCCACAGTTTATCCATTTACCTGTTGAAGGACATCTTGGTTGCTTCCAAGTTTTGGCAGTTATGAATAATACTGCTGGAAACATTCATTTGCAGGTTTTTATATGGATATGTGGATAAGTTTTTAACTCATTTGAGTTTCTCACCATTAAGTATGATGTTAATTTTAGGTTTTTTAAAATGTTCTTTATCAAGTTGACAAATTTTCGCTCTATTTCTAGTTGCAGAGAGTTTTTATTATGAAAGAGTATTGGATTTTGTCAGGTGCTTTTTCTGCAACTATTGATATGGTCATAATTTTCTTCTTCAACTTATTCATAGGATGGATGATACTGATTTTTGAATGTTGAGCCAGCCTTTTGATAGGGATTATGTTGACTTTCTAGATCAATATTAAGAGCTCTTATGTTGACTTGCTAGATCAATATTAACAGCTCTGATACATGAACATGGGACGTGTTTCCATTTCTTTCAGTCTTCTTTAATATATTTCAACAGTGTTGTATTGCTTTCAGGGTACAATCTAATACTTCATGCTAAATTTATTCCTAAGTATTTTTTTCTTTTTGATGCCTTTATAAATTAAGAAAGTAATTATTTTCAAAGTATCTGTAGCTAGTGTATAGAAATGCAGTTGGTTTCTGTATAATGATCTTGTTTCCTGCAACCATGTTGAACCTGTTTATCAGTACTGATAGTTTTTTATGTGTATGACTTTCCTTGTATTTTCTATATACCAGCTTATGTCATCTTCAGATATAGTTTTATTTCTTGTCCAATCTTGATATTATTATTTATTTTTCCAGTGATTTGAAAACTTGACCATGATGTGAGAAATACAAAGTTACGTGCTTTGGAGTTCCTAGTGAAATCATTCTGTTACGTAGCTTTTTGATAAGGATAAAAGATGATAATTATGAAATTTATCTTCTCACAGTTGACTTAGGCATTCAGTCATTGAGCTTCTTAGTCACTCCTATATCTTCTTTGGAGAAATGACTATTCAAATCCTTTGCCCATTTTTATATTGGGTTGTCTCTCTTTGTATATAGTCTGATTTAAGCCCTTTATTGGATATATGATTTGCACATATTTTCTTCTAGTCTCTGGCTTGTTTAATGGTGTCTTCCCCCCAACAATGCCAACAATGAAATACTGTAAATTTTAGTTATTGATAAATTGCATCAATATGGGAAACTGTGTGTGTGTATAAACTTATTTTCTTAATGGTGTTATTTGGTGCTCAGAAGTTTTTAATTGTAACAAAATTCAGTTTATTAGTTTTTTCTTTCAAAGCTTATGATTTTGATGTTTCTAAAAACTCTTTGGCTATTCAAAGCTCATGAAAAGTTTCTGTGTTTCTTTCTAAAACTTGTTTTTTTTTAAATTTTATTTTTTTTGTGAGATGCAGTCTCACTCTGTCACCAGACTGGAGTGCAGTGGCATCATCTCGGCTTGCTCCAACTGCCGCCTGCCGGGTTCAAACAATACTCCTGCCTCAGCCTCCCAAGTAGCTGAGACTACAGGTGCCCACCACCCACCTGCCTAATTTTTTGTATTTTTGGTAGAGATGGGGTTTTACCGTGTTAGCCATGACGGTCTTGATCTCCTGGCCTCATGATCCACCCGCCTCAGCACACCCAGGCTCTTTCTAAAATTTTGTTGCTTTACATTTTGGTCTTTAATTCATTTGGGGTCAGTTTTTATATATGGTGTGAGGTTTGGGTCTATGTTTATTTTATTTTGTTGATTTTTTTATTTTTATTTTTTGCATATAGGTCTTAGCACCATTTGCAGAAAAAACCAACCAGTGACTTGATTTTTTTTGTAGAAAATCAATTGACTGTACTCTCAATTCTGTGCCTTTGGTTTACTATCTGTCCTTATGATAGTACCACACTGTATTTAGGTTTTTGCAATGCAGTTTTTCTATGAAAAAAGTTAATTCAAGAATTGGACTTAAGATGCAATGTCTCCATTAAAAAACACTGTTGTACCTTTGCTACTTTTCCTCTCTGTTCTTTATGAGTCACTCTGTTAGAGTACTAGTATTTGGTGTTTTCTCTTTAGGGTAATTATGGAAATCTGATATGGTAGATGACAATGTGGAATCAATCAAGATGCATTTTCCAGATTACTATATATATGACTTTAAGCAGTGCTTAGTTTTTCATAAAGGTGGTAATCATTTTTATGCCTGTTCTGCATTTGAAAAAAACAGATTAAGTTTTTCATTACCTCTGTCTTAATCATTGCCAATAACTACTGAATGAAGGATTTACAAGGCTGGCATATTATTTCAAGTATTTTCATTAATGGTGACATGAATTGGTCTCATATCACAAAACTATTTTACTAAATAGAAAACCTATGAATTAAAATGTCTTGCATGTTTTGGTAACATAGTGTAGTTCTATATGTTTTATGAAAATTGGACATTTGTCATAGTATAAAATGCTAGCTGTATTTTTATATTTACCTATTCTGTTTTTATCTTTGTATTAGAATGATTCTTAATAGCTAACTGTGAAGACATTAAAATAATTATATTAGGAATGTGAAGATTGCAAATTTATATATATTTAGTTACAACTGTGTTATGAATGCATAAACATTGAAAAGGAAATTTTTAAAAAGTCAGTGCTTTATTGTGACGTTTGGAATCTAGTTGATCATTTTCTCTTGTTTTCTAATAAAATCATAATTTTGTTTGGGACATGACTTATTTTTAATGTGAAAAATCTAAATGTAAGTCTTGGTGAAATGCAGAGACATTTCCCTTATCTGGCACATAGCTGAGCTGACTATTGCTGCTGGGCTTTGTTTGGAGATTACAGTCACGCTAGTAGATTTGGAACCTGTTTTCTGCAGTGCCATTAGTAGGTCAAGCCATGCGTCCTGGTTCCTGGAGGGCTCAGTTCTCAGGATGGCTTATCTGCTTCCTGCTTTCTTCGTAATCTTCTCATTTCAACCTGCGTAGACCAGCTTAATGGCGACTGACATGTGTTTTACCTGGCCCTTTTACTTTCCTGGGAAGTCCTTTGACTGATAATATCACCTCCTAAAAACATATCCATAGAGCAACATGGAATTATCTTTTTTATTATTCATTTAAAGTCAAAGCCATAAGTAAGCTTTCATTTATAACTCTAGGTCCCTGGACCTAGAGTTATAGGTGTTATGAAACTTTTAACCCAGTCACTTCTTTAAATCTTTTCTTTCTCTCTGTTGCCCCTTTAAACATCTTTGTGACCTATTCACAGAATGACTCCGTGAGGAGTGTAGTATAATGTTCTGGAAGGATATGGTCTTCTTCTTCTTGTTTTCTTTTGGGAGCTGAATCAACGAATGGCTGGATTAGGGCAACCTCTTAACCATTGTTTACTTTGAATAGAGCCTTTTTGCCAACTGAAGTTGGGATTCGAAATGATTGAACCACTGAAGTTTGAGTTGTACAATTACATTCGTGAAGACTCTGGCCTATTTATGATCATTTGCTTCCAGATGAAGCAAAATCAGATCAACCTAGTCACATTCACTGAGTCAACACCAGAATGAAGAGAGTGTCAGGGGACTGGGTGTGGTGGCACATATCTGTAGTCCCAGCTTTTCAGGAGACTGAGGCAAGAGAATTGCTTGAGCTCAGGAGCTTGAGACCAGCATGGGCAACATAGCAAGACCCAGATCCCGTCTCGAAAAGAAAAGAGTGCCTGGAACTTGCTTCTTTTAGTACAGCCATAATTTTGTATACGTCTATAATGAGGATGTTTATGATAAATACATTAACAGAGTTTGGAATAATATATCTTTTGATATTTTACTTGTCTTTTTCTATGTTGAATAATCTGTGAAGTATAAGTTTCCTTTAAAAGCTTTCAAAGATACTATGTGTGAGTGACATAGTCATTTATTTTAATGTAATTACTGATACAAGAACCAACAGTACTTTCTCAGTTGCATACTGATGTGATGCATAAAATATTTAATTTGATTATATTGTCCAAATAAGATCTATACGCACAACACAATAACTATTCAAAATTTCTGAAATTTCCAAATTGATTATTATCTACTCAAATAAGCATTGATCATTGCTCCTTGGCTTCATTCATAAACAAAAATAGTCTACTGGTTTGGATAGTGTCTATGAAAAAGCATGTAATAATTTATAAAAGACAAATATCAACATTGGTCTGGCTTGCATTAAAAAGTCTTTCTGTGCAGTTTGCTAGTGTACTGTCTTTAAGGATGAAAGAACGTAGTTTTGAATGTAATCATTATGCATCTGAGGCCCTTTGAGGACAGGTTTTAGAATCATAGTAACCATGCTGTGCTTGGGTTTATAAGGGTGATTTTTTTTTTCTTTTTTTTTTGAGGGCTCAAGGATATAGAGAGTTTGTTACTGCTGTGGCTTTTTTTCTGGTGTCTAGTTAAAATGTCACAGAGCCTATGGAAAGTAAGATAGTAATTAGTGACTTGAGGAATGAATTCTCTTAGAAATAAGAAGTCTGGAGTTCCAACCAGGACTTTAGATCTAAAATAGGATTGAAAATGACCACTGGTCTTGAGCAGTCATTAACATATGAGTGATAAGGAATGTTGAATTTGTGTTACTTCAGTGCGAATCAGTTAAATTCCAAGTGAACTTGTTAGCAGTATCCTGTAAGGAAGGCAGCTGTGGTAGTTTGCTGGAGGGAATGGAATGAAGTATTATTGAGGGTAACAGCCATAATGCAAGCCCTTCTGGGGAGAGGTTGCATGTGCAGTTTGCCAAGTACTAAGCACTTTCTCATTATCTTATGGGAGTGGGTCAAGTCAGGGGCAGACTTCATTTGATCCTCACAACAGTTCTTTCAGAGAGACAGTGTTACCCAGTTTTAGAGAAGCTCAGGATTGGAGAGATCAAATGATTTTTGTTCAAGTCTTATATCCACTAATTTAAATTTGAATCCAGATGTTCTGAAACTCCATGATACACTTGTATAAATCAAAGCACTGCCTATGAAGTGGTTTACCCAGAGCAAACTCTATATGTATCTCTCTTTATATATTTTCCCTTCCTTCCTTCCTTCCTTCCTTCCTTCCTTCCTTCCTTCCTTCCTTTCTTTCTTTCTTTCTTTCTTTCTTTCTTTCTTTCTTTCTTTCTTCTTTCTTTCTTTTTCTCTTTCTCACTCTCTTTCTTTTTTTTGGAGGCGGGAGGGGTTGGACTACAGGCACCCACCATGCCTGGCTAATTTTTTTTTGTATTTTTAGTAGAGATGGGATTTCACCGTGTTAGCCAGGATGGTCTCAATCTCCTGACCTTGTGATCCTTCTGCCTTGGCCTCCCAAAGTGCTGGGATTACAGGCATGAGCCACTGTGCCCGGCCCTAAAAAGTTTGTCCTGGCTGTACACCATGGCTCACACCTGTAATCCCAGCCCTTTGAGGGGCTGAGGCAGGAGTTCTAGACCAGCCTGGACAGCATAGTAGAACCTATCTCTACAAAAAATAAATTAACTTAAAAAAAAATTAGCCAGGCATGGTGGCACACACCTATAAACCTAGCTACTCAAGAGGCTGAGGTGGGAGGACCACTTGAGCCCAGGAGGTCAAGGTTATAGTGAGCAGTGATGGAGCCACTGTATTCCAACCTGGGTGACAGAGCAACACTGTCTCTAAAAAAAAAGAAAAAAGGAAAGTGTGTCCTAGGTTTTATAGCTAGGTATGTGGCCCAGCCATCTACTCCATGAACTTGCTGTGAATTACTGAGAGGTATTTTGGTGGCTGGGGGAATCAGATACTCCTAAGCAGCTGCTTAGAGAAGGAAGGAAGAAGATAAGCCTTGGACATTCCTGGCTTCCCCTCCCCCTTATTCTGTACTCCTTGTTTGGGAGCTGCCTAGAATTTTTCAGTGGGGAGAGAGGGACCAACGTGTTTACCTCTATGATGGTTTAAGACTCTGGTCAATCTCTTTCTTTCCTAGTATTCTCACCTGGTAGTATTCTTAGTTAAATACCTAGTAGATGTTAATCCCTTTCTGCCTTTTCCTGTCGCTGTGTCTGCCTCTTAGACACAAAGTACAGAAACTAACAAACGGAAAGGCTAAGCTATACAGAACCCTTTCCAAAGCTATGATTGCCAACCTCCAGCTTTGTATAGACATTTTTGGTTTGATTCACGAAGTCTGTGTTGTCTAGAAGAGCTTGACTTGGTCTGCTAGGGGTTGATTGTCTAGCAGTTCTGAGATGCGGTTTGAGGCACAGCAGGTCAGTTGTGATACTTCAACACATGCAAGAAAGGGACTTCTGTTTGAGATTAAGTTATCTTCTGAAATAGGCACAATTCAAAAGCAATTTGGTGATGTATTTCAGAACTTAAAATCACCAGCAATTTCATAAATATGTTCACTTAAAACTATGCCAAAGTCTTTACATGATATATTGTAGCATGTTTGTAAAGAATGAAGTAGTTCTGTATATGTGCTCCTTTGGAAAGATTTATAAGAGATATATATATATATACACACACACAGACACACACACGTATACATATATATAAAAAATGAAAAAATATCTTGTGGAATCATGTGATTACCATTTCCTTTTGTCTGATTTTTTTAAAAAGGTATATATGCTGGTATATGCATTTTTTTCGCTAAAAAAGATGTGCAGTACAACTGTTAATAAACTGGAAAACTTTTCTTTTTCTTCTTTTTCTGTATTATTTGAATTTTCTAACTGTGTTCATTTATTTTTCTTTCCTTTAAAAAAAAAAATCAGGGGATAGCTGAGCAGTATGATTATGTATCATTTTGCTTTAGTTTTAATGTATTTTATAAAACCTTTCTAAATGTTTTTTAAAAATATTGCAATTTTTGTTCTAATGTTCATTTGTCAGTTTTTCTTGTCCTCTGGGAGTTCAGAGGATGTAAGCAATTTTTGTGGGAAGAGTGGTAAAGCATATAGATAGCAAATGTTCTCAGGAAAGCTTATTAATTAAAATATGGAGTTGAAAAATAGAAAGGAAAAAGATATTTCCTAAATGTAATTTGAAGGACAATGAATTCAATCTTGCTGAATTGTGTTTGAAGGTGTACCTTTATGCTTAGTTTGTTTGCTTTCAAAGGAGCTTTGGACTGAATTGTATTTGCTTTTCAGACTGCATGGCTGGAGGTGGCCATGGAAGCCTCCAGAATCTGATTGCTAATCAGGAAAGCTATTTCCTAAGAAAGGCCTGCCTGTTTGGACTTGAAGTAATGACTGATGCACAGATAAAACCAGTGTGACTTTTTAAATATCTTTTGACTTCTGTGTCCAGATTTTGCTTTTCTCTTAATTAAAACCTTTAGACAAAGGTCACAGGTCAAAGGAGATGACTCCTCTAAACTCTTCTGGTAGCAATAGCTGCTTAACTCTTCAACTCTTGATAGGCTCTGCTGGAAACTGTCGTGTTCATTTTTCTGTGGTGTGATTTACCTCCTTTGGTCTTAGTTTGAATGCTGAAATGTAATAACAGATACAAAGATGGAAATTTTTCTTTAGAATGTAGATGATGGTAGTCTGGAGAAGAAAGGCATTGTGATGACATATTTCAATATGGAATACTTGAAGTTTTATTTTATTTTATTTTGTTTATTTATTTATTTATTTATTTATTTTTGAGACCAAGTCTTGCTCTGTCGCCCAGGCTGCAGTGCAGTGGCGCAATCTCGACTCACTGCAACCTCCATCTCCCGGGTTCAAGTGATTCTCCTGCCTCAACCTCCCGAGTAGCTGAGACTACAGGTGTGTGCCACCATGCCTGGCTAATTTTTGTGTTTTTGGTAGAGACAGGGTTTCGCCATGTTGCCCGGGCTGGTCTTGAACTCCTGACCTCAGGTGATGCACCCTCCTTGGCCTCCCAAAGTGCTGGGATTATTGACGTGATACACTGCGCCCGGCCGAAGTTTTATTTTTAAAAATCAGTAAACAATGTTATTTTTCTAATTTCATAAGAATTTTAGAAACATATTTTCCTAAAATGGTTTGTTAAATACCTCATCCAACTCAGTAATGCTAATTTTTTGCTGTATCTTCTTCTCTTTTTAACTTCTGTACTGATATCTGACCTTAAACTTCGTCATGCCAGAAATCATAACCCCCTATATTTCAAGGTATGTAAACCATAGTATAGAAATTTTAATCTATGAGGGAGATTAAGGGGACAGTTTCTAAAATACATATATATGTATGTATATGTTATGTGTTTGTAAGTGATTATATTTATTTATAATATAGAAAGTCTAAAACACATTGTCAGTTGGTATCATAAATGAGGAAAAACTGATATTATCTTCAGTACATACTCACTTTCCAAAAGAATCTGATAATTTAAAAATTCAAGGTAATCAATACCTAATATAAGGATAGCAAACTCAAATGCCGACAAGACAGAGAGGGACCCAACAGAGAGTAAACCAGTGAACTTGGGCATAGAGTGGAGAAAAAGGGCACAGCTATTACTCAGCTTCCCGCTTCTGCTGCTCAGGAATGAGGCTCCATTGTCTCATGATCTGCTGATACATCAAGAGAAGGCAGAAATGTAGAGCTTTGTGAGTGCCCCATACTTTTAATGTGTTGGAAACACATTAAAAAAATCAAAACATTGTACTCTTGCATGGTTTGCTGTGATGTTCCCTGTCAGTACATCGGGGCCTGAGAAGCATAAGGGATGGCGCTTGTTCTTTGGTGATGTACAGTCTAATTGGGCCCTTATGGTGTGGAGCAGTCGAACCTCCACCTCTCGGGTTCAAGTGATTCCCTTGTCTCAGCCTCCCGAGGAGCTGGGACTTACAGGTGTGTGCGGATGGGGAGCAGAAGTAGGGAAGGTGTGGTCTTGGGGCATCTGTAGGCACTCAAGGAGACTGGCCTCAGTAGAAGGCCTCACAGCGGGTCTGTGCTCTGAAGAGTTCCTCACAGAGCTGGAGGACAGTTAGCTATGGGGAGAATATGAGATGGAATTAGAGAGGAAAGGAAGGGGTCACCCTCTGAGGCCCTCTAGTAAAATCATAAGGACTTCATGTTTTACTGTGGGGGCAGAGAAGAGTCATTGCAAGTTTTGATAGCAGAAGTGCTGTGGTGTGACTTGAGTTTTAACAGGATTCCTCTGTTGAGAATAGAGTGTAAGTGTAGAGGGCAAGGATAGAATTAGGGCAGGCAGCAAGGAGGTCACTGGAATAATCCAGGCCAGATGACTGGGGGCTTGGGTAAGGGGCAGCAAAGGATCTACGCTGAAGGTTGAGTCAGCACGGTTTTCTGGTGGAATGGACCTTGGAAACATGTCCATATTCCTTTCTTTTCATTGATAATGACCAAGCTGCAGCCTAGACCCTTCTCCTCATTCCTAGATAACTGTGAAATTCTAGAAATTTTCCTCCTCATCCTCAGTTCTCTCCTTTCTTTTCATCGTACAGCTACAGCAGGATTGATGTTGGAATGCCGGCCCCATCACAGTCTCCCTAACTTTTGAACACAGTAGGTGAATTTCTGCCTCAGGGCCGTTGCATTGGCTGGTTCTTCTTGTATTCTCTTCCCCAGATATCTTCCTGGATAATGTCTTTTCTCATTTAATTCTTTGCTTAAATGTTACTGTCTCGGTGAAACTTAACCTGATCGATGTTTTAAAAATTGCAAACCTTCCTGTCACTCCTCCCCAAATCCCTCTTAACCTTTTAATTTTTTTCCCTGTAGATCTTAGCCCCTTCTAACATACCTGCATACTTTACTTATGTTTTAAGTTTTTATCTCTCTCTTCTCACTGGAATATAAATGCCAAGAGGAATTTATAGAAATATATATATATGTATATAAATTCCAAAAGGCAGGGATTTTTGTTTTTGTTCACTGATACATCCCTGTCACCTAGAATAGTGTCTGGTGGGGACTGGGTACTTGATAAATATTTGTTGAAGGAATGAATAAGTGGCTTTCAAGAGGCACTTAAGATATACCACATGTCAGACACTGAGAATTAAAAACAAAGCAAAGACAAAAACCCTGCCCCAGAGCACATGGTTCAGTGGGGCACAACAGCAGGAGAACAAAGCCTATTGATCTAATATAATGTGTCCAAACTTCTGTGCAAACACAAGTAAAAAAGCAAGTAATTCTTCCCTTTTAAGCCAGGTCTAGACTGTTGATTTGGACTGCCCAAGGCACACAGGTAGGGTAGAGGTGATGACGTTTCAGGGAGAGGGAGCAGTGTGAGAGGAGACGTGGGGGCAGGAATGTGCCATCTGTGTAGTCAGGAGGGTGTTGGTGGTGGAGAGTGACTGAAGACGAGGCAAGAAAATGGAAAGTGGGGCCGGTTGAGAGGGGACTTGAATACCCTGCACAGGAGTCTCGACTTCCCAAATTTATTGAGCTCCTGTTGTGTGTCAAGAACAGTGCTGGGTGCTCAGGATTCAAAGGTGAGTAGATTGCTCTTCCTACTTTATGGGTTTCATCTTCTAGAGAGAGGCTGTGGTGTTAAGTGAGAAGAAAAGTGGCCAAGATTGTGGTGGTGGGAATGGAGAGGCCAGGAGAGACGGGGGAAGGACTCTGGGTTAGGATTAACAGGATTTGTTCAAAGACACAGTGTGTAATGGAAGGAGTAGGAAGTAGAGTCTTCTGGCTCGTCACTGGGGCTTAGGGGTAGATAAATGGTGACAGTGTTGTCTGTAGTAGGAAAGGCAGGTAGAGGATGCAAGGGGCTGGAAATGCCAATCAGAGATCCCAGGAGGGATGTGAAGGAAAATTAAAAATTATAATAGCTCGTTAGTTTTGTATTTGGGAAGCCAGGAGGCTGGAGATACAGGTGCCCCAACCAGGAAAGTTGGAAGGGGAAATGTGTTTGTAGGACAGTAGGGGAAGTGATGTGTGTATCTTACCAGAATGTCACTTCCATGAGGGCACGGGTTTGGTTTGTTCACTGCTGTATATCCAGCCCCTAGAACACTGCTTGGTACAGAGTATAATCTCAGCCAATGTTTGTGAAATTAATGAATAACATAGTTGAATTTAGAGGACAAAACTGGAGTCATAAGTTATTAGAAGACTTAAAATGAGATTAAAGTGATTAAAATGATATTATTTTAGATATTCTTTTACAGGGCTTTGGTGATCAGTTAGATTTTTTAGAAATTTTAAAATGTTACCATTTACTGATAATATTCCTGGTCACATACTTGCTTTGGATATATACCCAATGATGGGATTGCTGGGTTGAATGGTAGTCCTAAGTTCTTTGAGAAGTCTCCAAACTGCTTTCCACAGTGGCTGAACTGATTTACATTCCCATCACTAGCGTAGAAGTGTTCCTTTGCTCCAAAGCCTCACCAGCATCTATTGTTTTTTGACGTTTTAATAATAACCATTCTGGCTGGTATAAGACAGTACATCATTGTGGTTTTGAATTGCATTTCTCTGATGATTAGTGATGTTGAACATTTTTTCATATGTTTGTTGGCTACTTATATGTCTTGTTTTGAGAAGTGTCTCCTCATGTCTTTTGCTCACTTTTTTTTTTTTTCTTTTCTGAGATGGAGTCTCACTCTGTTGCCCAGGCCAGAGTACAGTGGTGCAGTCTTGGCTTACTGCAATCTCTGCCTCCTGGGTTCAAGCAATTCTCATGCTTCAGCCTCCCAAGTAGCTGGGATTACAGGTGCCCACGACCACACCCAGCTAATTATTATATTTTTGGTAGAGATGGGGATGCATCAAGTTGGCCAGACTGGTCTCTAACTCCTGACCTCAGGTAATCCACCCACCTCAGCCTCCCAAACAGTTGGGATTACAGGCATGAGCCATCGCACCTGGCCTTTTGGCCAGGCTGATCTCAAACTCCTGACTTCAGGTAATCCACCCGCCTCAGCCTCCCAAACTGCTGGGATTACAGGGATGAGCCATTGTGCCCAGCCTTTTGCCCACTTTTTAATGGAGTTATTTGTTTTTTTGCTTATTGAATTGTTTAAGTTTCTTATAGATTCTGGATATTAGATCTTTGTCAGATGCATGGTTTGTGGATATTTTCTCCCATTCTGTAGCACATACCTGGTTTGAGTAGAAATCTTAATCTCCGATAGTGTTATTATTTGTTGAACCCAGTTTGATGTTGGAAGCAGGTAGTCTAGATTAACACAGCGGTAGGTGACCTTTCATGCAAAGAAGTGAACGGCTACATGAAAAGGCACATGTGAAATAAGTGAGAATGAAATTTCTTTTGCAGTTGCCTTCTGTGAATGTGGAATATCTAGTGAATGCTTTTATTTTTTTTTCCTTGTGTTGTATTATTGTCATAGTGCAAATGCTTATAAAATGTGGACTGGCAACTGGTGCTTAGAAATCTTTGGGTTTCCCCAAAAGACTTTTCATTATGGTTGGATTTGGTGTGTGTCTTTATAAAGTACTTCATAAAGACATGAAAAAGATATGTTGCTTTTTTTTTTGTAACCAAAATCAGAGTGTCATTGGGACATTGTAGAATGTAATATCTTTTCATTATATTAGAAAGGTAGCTAATTTTTAGTGAGAATTGAATTTTGAGTTTATTGAGTCTAGCCTCATGGCACTGGTAAGAATAAACGGAAATAGAACCTTGCCATGTTAGTGATTCCAACAGTGTTATGGACTGAATTGTGTCTCCCCAAAATTCATATGTTGAAATGTGAGTGTATTTGGAGACAGAGTCTTTAAAGAGGTAGTTAAGATAAATTTAGGAGTTATTAAAGAGGGTCCTAGTGCAGTCTGACTGATGCCTTATAAGAAGAAATTAGGCACAGACGTGTTCAGTGGGAGGATGTTGTGAAGACATAGGGAGAAGATGGCTGTCTACAAGCCAAGGAGAGAGGCCTCAGAAGAAACCAGTGCTACTGACACCTTGATTTCAGATTTCTAGCCTCCAGAAATGTGAGAAAATAACTTTCTATTGTTTAAGCCACCCAGTCATGGTACTTTGTTATGGCAGCCCTGTCAAACTACTACAAGCAGGAAGCCCAGGCTATTTCAGCCTCACAGTCTCCCTGGAAGTTAGGAAGAGGGAGACTAAGTAGTGCCCTGGGTGTCCCAAGATGGATGTTTCTGTTTGAATGCTCAGAGGCTCTCCAGGCAACTGCTGTTGTCTGTTGTTCCTTAGTCATTCTTTTCTCATCATTTCTTCTCTTGTTTATTCATTTATTTATTTATTGACAGGGTCTTGCTCTGTTACCTAGACTGGAGTGCAGAATTGTGAACACAGCTTACTGTAGCCTTGTCTTCCTGGTCTCAAGTGATCCTCCTGCTTCAGCCTCCCAAGTAGCTGGGACCACAGGCATGCACCACCATGCCCAGCTAATTATTTTTATTTTTATTCTTTGTAGAGACAGGATCTCACTATATTGCCCAAGATGGTCTTGAACTCCTGGATTCAAGCATTCCCCCGGTCTCTGCCTCCCACAGTGCTGGGATTACGGGCGTGAACCACTGTGCTTGGCCTTTCTGATCATTTTTGTTGGAAGCTGCATACTTTGTCAGCATTTTTATTTCCTTCCGAAACTCCAATTAAAGGTGTGAGATGAAGCTGACGCGCTCATCTTACAACCTTCTGTGATTGGAGGCCTCAGATTTCATTTATATGGACAGTCCCAAGCTCAGCTGACTAGATGAGATTCTTGCTGAGGCAGGACAGCTTTGTGGACGGCTGTCTTTGGTGTGAATTGGACCATGTGCATGAGATGCCAGGGTTTCAAGCCAAGGCTGCTTTCTCAAGAGAGTGTCTCCAGCAGCTTGGAATTTAAGTGAAGCTTAATTTAATCCCTCGTTTTCACAGTAAATGTGTAGGGTGTGTGTTACTTACAGTAGGAGTTGGAAAGCCATTGACTTCCTCTGGCCTATTTATTTGAATTTGATTTACTTGGAAATTTTTCAAGCAGCAGAGCACTTAGAGGTCTTCCAAAGAACTTAAAAAATTTTCATTTCACATTCCAATAGATCTGTTTTCAAAATGGGTAGGGCAAGTGGCGTCTGTGATTAATTAGGTTATAGTAAATTTTGGTTTTGTTCCACGTATCCTAGGTTTGAAGAAAATGAGAGGCATAAATGTTGAGAACTGTCTTCTTGAATTCCTTCTTGATTGGGTTGCTGGGACACCCAACCTCAGAATATTTAAAATACTTGGAGACCTAAAGTGAAGTACTCT
Organism: Papio anubis; assembly: GCF_008728515.1. Lineage (NCBI taxonomy): Eukaryota > Metazoa > Chordata > Mammalia > Primates > Cercopithecidae > Papio > Papio anubis. Next base: position 145,397,494 of record NC_044978.1, read on the forward strand.
CATTCTCTACTGTGTGTCTAGGGCCACATAGATGTATTTGATGTTAATCACACCTCTTCATTATGTGTGACCAACTCTTCTGAGTAATACCATGAAACGTGCTTCTTCAAATTCCGTATCTTCACATATTGCTATTATGTAAGAAGAATGAGACTATTATAATTGAGTGAAATTTAAAATCTTCTGCTTTAAGTTATGAAATAACATGCTTTTGGCTATGCCATCATGCAACCTGGCTTTTTCAGCAGATTTTATAGCTTGTGGGGACAGATGACCCTGAATTCCAGCAGCACCTGCAATCAAAATAGTTCTCATTCCAGGGCCCACACAACAGGGTGTGTTTGAAAGTACTTGAAAGGAAAGTGTAGGCAACACTTTGTACCCTTAGTCATAAAACATTATCCTGGAATTTGCCTTGCCCCAAAACCTGGGAAGCCACCCTTTTCTCCCTATCCCAAAGTTTCATTGTAATTCCCATTTCTGAAAAGGAAGAAAGAGTACCATGGAATTTCTTCGCTAGGATGGCAGATTGAAGGTACTTAGGTGAGGAAAGAGATGCTAACAGAGCTTGTTTGAGAAGATGACCAAAATCTGGGTGGAAAGATAGTCTTAGAAGAGTGAACTAGTGATGTTTGTTTACCCAAATAAACTATTTTTCCAGCCAATTATAACAAATGGATTTATTCCATGTTTAATTAGCTGTAGAATATCCAACAGATTCATGGGGTAGAATGTATTTTATCAAGACAAAAATAGCCAGCTTGAGAAATGATTTAAACCAGAGATCAGCAAACTGCAGCTTGGCCAAATCCATCTTTCCACCTCTGTTTTTTTATATGGCCCATGAGCCTAGAATGGTTTTTACATTTTTAAATGCTTGAAGAGGCCGGGCACGGTGGCTCACGCCTGTAATCCCACCACTTTGGGAGGCTGAGGCAGGAGGATCACGAGGTTGGGAGATTGAGACCATCCTGGCTAACACGGTGAAACACTGTCTCTACTAAAAATACAAAAAGTTAGCCGGGCGTGGTGGCGGGCACCTGTAGTCCCAGCTACTCTGGAGGCTGAGGCAGGAGAATGGGGTGAACGCGGGAGGCGGAGCTTGCAGTGAGCCGAGATCACGCCGCTGCACTCCAGCCTGGGTGACAGAGCGAGACTCTGTCTCAAAAAATAAATAAAATAAAATAAAATAAATGCTTGAAGAAAAGTCAAAAGAAGAGGAAGAATTTTGTGACACCTGAAAATTATATGAAATTTGTATTTCAGTGTTTGTAATAAAGTTTTATTGGAACACAGCTGGCTCATCCATGTATGAGGATATTCCACACTGTGTATCAAAGCTCCGTGGGCCAGCTTCTTCCTGCTGAGGCAGCACAGCTTTCTGGATGGCCATGAAAAGCAACTTTCATGGTACAGCAGCAGAGTTGAGTATTGTCACAGAGACTCTAGTCCACACAGTGTTCAGTTATTTACTCTCTGGTCCTTTACAGATATCTCTGCTCTTCCCTGCTAGTTTAAGCAATCGTTTAAATTTACTTTTTTTTTTTTTTTTGTGAGACAGAGTCTTGCTGTCGCCCAGGCTGGAGTGCAGTGGCACCATCTCAGCTCACTGCAACCTCTGCCTTCTGACTTCAAGCAATTCTCCTGCCTCAGCCTCCTGAATAGCTGGTACTGCAGGCACACACCACCACACCCACCTAAGTTTTGTATTTTCAGTAGAGATGGGGTTTCACCATGTTGACCAGGCTGGTCACAAACTCCTGATCTCAAGTGATCCACCCACCTTGGCCTCCCAAAGTGCTGGGATTACAGGCATGAGCCACCACACTCAGCCCCTGAATTTACATTTGATCATATTTTTGATTGTTTACTGTGCAGTGTGCTGGTTTTGATATGCAGGGTGGAATATCCTCATGTTGGATGGCAGGTTATTCCATAAACCCATCTTTTAATGGAAACAGAATCCCTTCAATGTAATCTGCAAAAGATAACCACTGAGCATCTCCTTGGTCACTGGAAATTGAGCCGCAACCATTAAGAAAGTGGACCAACTATTCTTTTTTTTCCCTCTCTAACCGGCTGAATAATTTGTTTATTCAATAAATATTTAGTGAGTGCCGGCTGTCTGCTTGCCACTGTTCCAGGCAGTAGCAATGAATAGTGATCCTAACAAAGTCCTTCCTTGGGGACCCTACCTTCTCACGGAAAGAGATGGATCATAAGCAAACAAATATAAACTGGGGGAAGAAGCACAAGGAATAAAAGACAAAGGGAGGGAGAAAGAGAGAGAGAGAGCTGAGGCAAGAGAGGGCTGCTGGAGATGTGGTGCTGGGCCAAGGCTTTTGGCCGCAAGAATCAGATGAGCAGGAATTCGTGACGTGAAGACTCAGGAGGTGGCATTCCAGGTGGAGGGAACTGCAGGGGCATAGGCCCCCAGGTGGAGCCAGTGTGGCATGTTTGAAGAATGGGAATGCTGTACTGGAGGCCAGGGCAGAGGTGAAGACAGAAAAATATGGGTGGGGCGAGGCACAGGATACGGAGGGCATGGCATGGCAGGGCAGAATAAGGACTTAAAACATTTCTAATTCTGGAAGAGACAAGAAGGCTTTGAGCAAAGAACTGACTTGATCCGGTAATTTTTAAAAAATTGCTGAAATTACAAGATATATCCTCTACCTTGTGGTTTATTGCAGATAATGGCATTTTGTGGATTAAAAGAAACAAAAACCCTTTCAGTTCACCAGCCACAACAGTTAGCTTTAACAGTGTCATAAAAGTAGGATCAAAACAATAGTAATTACAGGCCAGTATTTTCTTAGGGGAGTGTTCAAAGCTTCAGGTATCCATATCAGTCCAGATCCCATAAGAAAACAGGTGGCATATGGTAGGTAATGGGAAGATAGTGGACTCTAGTGTGGAGGGAAATGCCACTCCTACCTGGGTGCTTCAGGATAATTAATCTGCTAGTGTTGTTTAGAATGGATTGAAGAACAGAGGGGAAGAAGATAGGGAGACCAAATTGTTTCATTAAATTATATAAGAACTTAATTATTTTCAGAAAAATTGAGTCAGCTTCTAATGTGGAGGAAAACTATTGTACAGACCCCAGTCAGAACAGTGAAGATACTTGTACTGTCCTCAAGTGTCATTGTACTTGTTGATTAACATATATTAAAAACAAGCAGGTGTGGTGGCTCACACTTGTAATCCTAGTACTTTGGGAGGCCAAGGCAGGAGGATTGCTTCAGCCCAGGAGTTTGAGACCAGTCTGGGCAACTTGATAAGACCCCCATCTGTACAAAAAATAAACAAAATTAGCCAAGCCTGGTGGTGTGCCCTGTAGTTCCACTACTTAGGAGGCTGAGGTCAGGGATTGCTAAGCTCGGGAAGTCAAGGCTCCAGTGAGCCGAGATGGGGCCGTTGCACTCCAGCTTTGGTGATAGAGTGAGACCCTGTCTCAGACACACACACACACCACACACACCACACACACACACACACACACACCCCCAAAAGGAAACCATATATTAAAAATGTTGCCATAAAAAAAAATTGGGGACAGGGTATATAGGAGCCACAAAGAAGTGGCTGCATCCTGGGGATAGTAATAGCCAAGCTCCTCCCACTCCTAGGTCTGAGAGGCGAGGGAGGAAGCAGTTTCCAGGGGACCCTATATAGAGGGCCACCTGACAGGACCCAGGGAACCTGGCGGGAAAGGAGCCATTCTCCTCTTTTCTTCTTGTCTCCCGTAGGAGCCCCCCATTGGCTGAACCAAAATGGGAGCCAGTGGGCAAGACAGCCTGTTGTCAAATGGGTCAGCTTCCCAGAACACACAACACGGTGGCAGATTAGAGGGCAGGTGGAGGATTTCCATCCTAGGGGACACCTCAGGAGTCTTAGCTGCATCCCAACTCTGTCGCTTTCCCTCACTCCCACCCGCAGCCACCCCACAGATGTGCACGCATGAGCGTGTGCACACACATGCTCCCAAGTACCCTCTGGTATTCTGCCATTGCTTTTCTGACCAAGACAGAGGAACTATTTATTAGGTGTGAAATTTGAAGACATTTCTCATTATTTCTATGGTGTTTGAGGCTATAATATATGCAAGAGAAGGAAGATGTGCCTGTAATCCCAGCACTTTGGGAGGCCGAGGTGGGTGGATCACAAGGTCAGGAGATCGAGACCATCCTGGCTAACATGGTAAAACCCCATCTCTATTAAAAATACAAAAAATTAGCTGGGTGTTGTGGCAGGTGCCTGTAAATCCCAGCCACTCAGGAGGCTGAGGCAGGAGAATGACATGAACCTGGGAGGCGGAGCTTGCAGTGAGCTGAGATTGTGCCACTGCACTCCAGCCTGGGCGACAAAGTGAGACTCTGTTTGAAAAAAAAAAAAAAAAAAAAAGAAAAAAGAAAAGAGAAGGAAGATGTGGATAGCTCAACACATCCCATTTTCCATTCCTGATAAAAATTCAAAGCACATATGTTACTGATGCTAGAGTTAAACATTTTATTTTTTTAAAGTATCAATTTCTAATTGGCCGCAGAAGGAAAAATACAATAAGCAGGACATTAAAAATCTTGGGGAACTATATTCAGTTTTGGTTATTCTGGTTAAAAACAAAGCACGCATTGAATTTTAGCAACTTCAAACAGTTTTCATTTTCCACCGTTGAGCATGGTAAAACTGTGAACACATAGAAGTACCATTCAGTTCAGCAGCTTCTGTGATATCCCCGTACTTTGGAAGCCTTCCATTTTCTTTCAGGTACAAGAAGTTAACACCCTGAATTAGTCACTATCTGTGTAAAAGCCAGGAGCTTTATATTTTGTACTGAGGCAGAGCTGAAGTTTTTAAATAATTTGATCTTTTAAAAATATTTGACTTTCCATTTGATTTAGGTTCTGAGAATCAAAGGTTCTAATAACAAAATGGTCAACTTGGCAAAGAGAAATATGCAGAAGTCAATTTTAGACCTTATTTTGCAAGAGTGCAGTGCCTGTGAAAGCAGCCCAAGCTGTACGGATGGTAAAACTCATTTTTCTCCCCTACTTTTTCTGGAATCTGGTCAAAAATCAAGTATTGTGGTACATTTTCTGAACAATCTTAACCCTAAATTGGAGGGCTGGCTGAGGGCCCCAGGGGAAAAGAAAACTCCCTTTTCCATTTATGATTATCAGCCATGTTGTAAAACTTCGACATTATTTTAAGGTCAAGGAAAATAAGTCACCTTGAATTTCCCATAAGTTTTGAAGCACTGGAACGAGGTCTGTTTCTGTCTCTTGGCTTTTGCTCATGGATCAGTTTTGCAGCACGGGATCAGTTATGTGGTTGTGGGGCTTTTGGGGGTGAGGAGCTTCCACTGCATGCAAGGCACTTTGTTAACACAGTGGGACCTGAGTCAGTGAGCCAGGTCCTAGGCTCGAGTTGGTTTATATAATTCTGCTCAGGAGATTGGAGGCATGAAGAGATATGTGGTCTGCAGAGAAGGAGAAAAACAGGAGGACTGTGGAAAATTCTTAAAAGAGAGAGGTCCTGTCTTTCTGTCTGGAGAGAGTAGAAACACAGCTGGCTTGGAGCCAGGACTTGAAGGATCCCGAGGAACAGAGTCACTAGTCATGGATTTGAATGAGTTCTGTGTCTTGACTTCAATTCGTAAGCCTCTGTTTTCCTCATCTATAAAATGGTGATGACATCTTTACCACCCATATCACAGTGTTTGTATGAGGCTAAATTACAGCATGCAACACATGCTGTTACTTATTATTGTCATGAATATTATCAAATGGCATCTGTTAAATATTTATGTATTTGTGATGCTTGTTATCACATGTGTAGTTTTCCAGGAGTTTGATCTAAAAAACTCAGTTGCTGCCACTGACGGTGATTTCTTAGGCCAGCTCCACATAGGAAGGTTTTTATATGTGGTAGACATTTTATATGTGCAGATCTCACAAATGCAGTGTGAGTCTCTTGTTACAGTGGAGAGGGGTCTCTGGACAGGGTATGTGAAAGGCTGAGCTCCCTTCTTTAGGCAGGAATCGGGTATAGTATGGTGGAGTATGTTAATGTACAGACAGACACTTGAAGTTCTGGGTTTAAGATTGTCTATAGAACTTGGGAATTGGGACTGCAGTTTTTAAGCAAAAAAAAAAAAAAAAATTGCCAACCTTTTTTTTTTTTTTTTAATAGAACTTCCTAGAGCCTTTCTGGGACTGACTTTACTTGACTTAGAGGAGTAGGAGGTGTGGTAAATTCCTTCCTGGATATGTTAATTAAAACGTAGTGAATTAAGCCGGAGAACTTGGAGCCCGAAACATGTTAGTGTTGTATAAAAGGAGGAATATAAATGCATGAGATTAAGTTTAAAAAGACATGTGCCGCACGTTTAGCTAGAGATCCTAGTTCAAACTCATTCCCCCGGTCGGCCCCATTCACACGTTTCAGTGCCACCTTCTTTGTTAAAGACAACAGGACTGCACTTCTTTGGAATTAGTTTAAGAGGTAGTTTATAAGCCAATCAAGAAAACTGACCTCATGTTCGTGCTCTTAAAAAAAAAAAAATCAGTTATTTTTGAGACAGGTCTCACTCTGTCACCCAGGCTGGAGTGCAGTGGCATGATCTCAGGTCGCCACAGCCTGGACCTCCAGGGCTCAAACCATCTTCCTGCCCCCTCCTCCTGAGTAGCTGAGGCCACAGGTGTGCACTACAACGCCTGGCTCATTTTTGTATTTTTGCAGAGATGGGGTTTCGCTGTATTGCCAAGGCCGGTCTCGAACTCCAGAGCTCAAGCATTTCGCCTGCTTCAGCCTCCCAAAGTGCTAGGATTACAGGTGTGAGCCACTGCATCCGGCCAGTCTTAATTTTTTTAAAGCATTTTTAGATTTACAGAATAACTGAGCGGATAGTACAGGGTATCTCAATACTCCCTCACCCCCCTTTCTATTTGTATATTAATATGGTATGCTTGTTATAATTAATGAAGCTATATTGATATATTTTTGTTAACTAAAGCCTATCAGATTTATTCAGCACATATAAAAAGTACCACATATAAAAACCTTCCTATATAAAGCTGGCCTAATAAATCACCATCAGTGACAGTAACTGTTTTTAGATCAAACTCCTGGAAAATTACAGATGTGTTAGCAAGCATAACAAACACGTGTATTTAATAGATGCCATTTGATAATATTAATGACAATAAGTAACAGCATTCGGATATTTTACGGTTTGTGTTGCATGCTGTAATTTAGCCTCATAAAAATACTGTGATATGGGTGGTAAAGACGTCATCACCATTTTATAGATGAGGAAAACAGAGGCTTACAAGTTGAAGTCAAGACACAGAACTCATTCAAATCCATGACTAGTGACTCTGCTCCTCAGGACCTTTCAAGGCCTGGCCCCTTGTCAGCTCATTCAAATCCACGACTAGTGACTAATTAGATCAGATTTCCTTAGGATTTTTTTTTTTTTTTTAAAGATACGATCTTGCTCCATCACCTAGGCTGGAGTGCAGTGATACAATCATGGTTCACTGCAGCCTTGATCTCCCGGGCTCAACTGATCTTTCTGCCTCAGCCTCCCGAATAGCTGGAACCACAGGTGTGCCCCACCGTGCCTGGCTAATTTTTTTTGTGTGTGTGGATACATGGTTTCTTTGTGTTGCCCAGGCTGGTCTGAATTCCAGGGCTCACGTGATTCTCCCCCTGCTTAGTTAGCTTCCCAAAGTGCTGGGATTACAGGCATGAGCCACTGCCCTCAGCTAGGTTTCCTTAGTTTTGACCTGAGTCAAATACCGTCCTTTTTCGTTTGCCACTTTATCCCATCATGTTGAGCAGTTGCCTGACACATAGTGACTTTGCACAGATGTTGTTGAAATAAGATGCTCTGCCTGCCCTTCAGTTGGTATAGTAGAGTAGGGAAGGATCAAGCCATGGTGCAATTGACACCCTCACTAGCACTTAGGAATTTGGAAGCAGATGGAGCAGTTTTGAACCCTGGCCCTACCATCCACCAACCCTATGACTTGGGCAAGTCACCCAGCCTCTCAACTTGTTTTCTCACCTGTGAAAAGAGGATAATAATAATTCCTAGGCCAGGCGTGGTACCTCACACCTGTAATCCCAGCACTTTGGGAGGCCGAGGCGGGTGGATCACGAGGTCAGGAGTTCAAAACCAGCCTGGCCAAGATGGTGAAACCCCATCTCTACTAAAAATACAAAAATTAGCTGGGCATGGTGGTGAGCACCTGTAATCCCAGCTATTCGAGAGGCTGAGGCAGGAGAATTGCTTGAACCTGGGAGGCGGAGGTTGCAATGAGCTGAGATTGCACCACTACACTCCAGCCTGGGTGACAGAACGAGACTCCATCTCAAAATAATAATACTACTAATAATAAATAATAATAATTTCTACCTCATTGAGGTAGGGACTAAATGAAAGAACACATGAGAGTTTCCAGACTCTGGCCTCACCCACGAGAAACTCTCAGTAAATGTCTTCTTAGAGACCATGCAGGATAGAATGTGATACCTGTGATGTGAGCTGCGGAGTGTCACTGAGAGTCAGAAAAGAGGGGATGGCCTCAAGTTGGGGTGGGGGTTAGGAAAGCTTTCCTAGAGAAGGCAACATCTGTGATGGACCCAAAAGAATGGGTCTGTTCTTACCTGAGGGACAGTGATGAGAGAATAAAACACCAGGTTGAGAGACTATATCTCACAAAGCTACAGAGGTGGGAATGTGTGAGAATGTCTTTTGTAGGAAAGAAAATCACCCAATATAAGTGGACTATAATCTAATTTGGCAAGACAATAGGACAAGAGCGAGAAAGCTATAAGGCCATAAATGGTTTTGACCAATAATGTATTTCAGCTTTTCCAAAAGTTTTCAAGTATAGAAAAAAGAACAGTACAGTGAACACCGATATAACCCCCTCTCATTTCTACAATTATTAACATTTTTTATTTGCTTTCTGTGTAGAAATCAACATATATTATTTTTTGCCATATCATTAAAAATTAATTGTAGCTAGCATGACTTCATTTTTTTGAGACAGAGCTTCACTCTTGTCGCCCGGGTTGGAAAGCAATGACATGATCTGGGGTCACTGCAACCTCTGCCTCCCAGGTTCAAGCAATTCTCCTGCCTCAGCCTCCTGAGTAGCAGGGTTTACAGGCACCCGCCACCTTGCCCAGCTCATTTTTGTATTTTTTAAAATTATACTTTAAGTTCTGGGATACATGTGCAGAACGTGCAGGTTTGCCACATAGGTATACACTTGCTGTGTTGGCTTGCTGCACTCATCATCCCGTCATCTACATTAGTTATTTCTCCTAATACTATCCCTCTCCTGGCTCCCCACCCACCAACAGGCCCCAGTGTGTGATCTTACCCTCCCTATGTCCATGTGTTCCCAGTGTTGAACTCCCACCCATGAGTGATAACATGCAGTATTTGGTTTTCTGTTCCTCTGTTAGTTTGCTAAGAATGATGGTTTCCAGCTTCATCTGTGTTCCTGCAAAGGACATGAACTCATCCTTTTTTATGTCTGCATAGTATTCCATGGTGTATATGTGGCCCATTTTCTCTATCCAGTCTATCATTGATGGGCATTTAGATTGGTTCCAAGTCTTTGCTATTGTGAACAGTTCTGTAATAAACATACGTGTGCATGTGTCTTTATAGTAGAATGATTTATAATCCTTTGGGTATATACTCAGTAATGGGATTGCTGGGTCAAATGGTATTTCTGGTTCTAGATCCTCGAGGAATCACCACACTGTCTTCCCCAATGGTTGAACTAATTTACACTCCCACCAACAGTGTAATAGTGTTCCTATTTCTCCACATCCTCTCCAGCATCTGTTGTTTCTGGACTTTGTAATGATTGCCATTCTAACTGGTATGAGATGGTATCTCATTGTGGTTTTGATTTGCATATCTCTAATGACCAGTGATGATGAGCATTTTTTCATATATTCGTTGGCCGCATAAATATCTTCTTTTGAGAAGTGTCTGTTCATATCCTTTGCCCACTTTTGAATGGGGTTGTTTGTTCTTTTCTTGTAAATTTGTTTAAGCTCCTTGTAGATTTTGGATATTAGCCCTTTGTCAGATGGATAGATTGCAAAAATTTTCTCTCATTCTGTAGGTTGCCTGTTCACTCTGATGATAGTTTCCCTTGCTGTGCAGAAGCTCTTTAGTTTTAATTAGATCCAATGTGTCAATTTTGGTTTTTGTTGCCATTGCTTTTGGTGTTTTAGTCATGAAGTCCTTGCCCATGCCTATGTCCTGAATGCTGTTGCCCAGGTTTTCTTCTAGGGTTTTTATGATTTTAGGTGTATGTTTAAGTCTTTAATCCATCATGAGTTAATTTTTATGTAAAGTGTAAGGAAGGGTTCCAGTTTCAGTTTTCTGCATATTAGCCAGTTTTCCCAACACCATTTATTAAATAGGGAATCCTTTCCCCATTGCTTGTTTTCGTCAGGTTTGTCAATGATCAGATGGTTGTAGATGTGTGGTGTTACTTCTGATGTCTCTGTTCTGTTCCATTAGTCTATATATATGTTTAGGTACCAGTACCATGCTGTTTTGGTTACTGTAGCCTTGTAGTATAGTGTGAAGTCAGGTAGCATGATGCCTCCAGCTTTGTTCTTTTTGCTTAGTGTTGTCTTGGGTATACTGGTTCTTTTTTGGTTCCATACGAAATTTAAAGGAGTATTTTCTAATTCTGTGAAGAAAGTCGATGGTAGCTTCATAGGGATAGCATTGAATCTATAAATTACTTTGGGCAGTATGGCCATTTTCACAATATTGATTCTTCCTATCCATGAGAATGGAATGTTTTTCCATTTGTTTGTGTCCTCTCTTACTTCCTTGAGCAGTAGTTTGTAGTTCTCCTTGAAGACGTCCTTCACATCCTTGTAAGTTGTATTCCTAGGTATTTTATTCTCTTTGTAGCAATTGTGAATGGGATTTCACTCATGATTTGGCTCTCTGTTTGTCTGTTGTTGGTGTAAAGGAATGCTTGTGATTTTTGCACATTGATTTTGTGTCCTGAGACTTTACTGAAGTTGCTTATCAGCTTAAGGAGATTTTGGGCTGAGACAGTGGGGTTTTCTTATTTATTTATTTATTTATTTATTTATTTATTTATTTATTTATTTTGAGACGGAGTCTTGCTCTGTTGCCCAGGCTATAGTGCAGTAGCACAGTCTCGGCTCACTGCAAGCTCTACCTCCCGGGTTTACGCCATTCCCTTGTCACGATGGTGTTTTCTAAATCCACAATCATGTCATCTGCAAACAGAGACCATTTGACTTCCTCTGTTTTTATTTGAATACCCTTTATTTCTTCTTCTTGCCTGATTGCCATGGCCAGAACTTTCAATACTATGTTGAATAGCAGTAATGAAAGAGGACATCCTTGTCTTGTGTCAGTTTTCAAAGGGAATGCTTCCAGCTTTTACCCATTCAGTATGATATTGGCTCTTGGTTTGTCATAAATAACTCTTATTATTTTGAAACACGTTCCATCAATATGTAGTTTATTGAGTTTTTAGCATGAAGTGGTGTTGAATTTTATCTAAGGCCTTTTCTGCATCTATTGAGATAATCCTGTGGTTTTTGTCATTGGTTCTGTTTATGTGATGGATTATGTTTATTGATTTGTGTATGTTGAACCAGCCTTGCTTCTCAGGGATGAAGGCAATTTGATCGTGGTGGATAAGCTTTTTGATGTGCTGCCAGATTGGGTTTGCCAGTATTTTATTGAGGATTTTTGCGTTGATGTTCATCAGAAAGATACAGAACGCTTCACAAATTTGCGTTTCATCCTTGCACAGGGGCCATGCTAATCTTCTCTGTGTCATTCCGATTGTAGTATATGTGTTGCCGAAGTAAGCACTAATTTTTGTATTTTTAGTAGAGACGGGATTCACCATGTTGGCCAGGCCGGTCTCAAACTCCTGACCTCAGGAGATCCGCCCACCTCGGCCTCCCAAAGTACTGGGATTACAGGTGTGAGCCACCACACCTGGCCTATCATGACATTTTAACCCTCAATACTTTAGCATGCATCTCCAAACAATAAGGAAGCTTCTTTTTAAAAGTACAACACCATTTTCATACCAAACAAAATTAACAATAGTTCCCAAATATTACTTAATATCAGTCTATAGTCAAACTTTCTAAATTCATTTCCCAGGTCTTTAGTGTTTTAACAGAATTTTAAACCAGAATCCAGGCAAAAGGCTGTGTATTGTATTAAATACACAATCACGTCATCTGCAAACAGACAATTTGACTTCCTCTCTTTTTATTTGAATACGCTTTATTTCTTTCTCTTGCCTGATTGCCCTGGCCAGAACTTTCAATACTATGTTGAATAGGGGTGACAATTTAGTCAAATTGTCTCTGCTTGCAGATGACATCATTGGGTATCGCATTGTTATGCCTCTTACATCTCTTTAAATCTAAAATTCCAACTATGATACTGAGACTTTTAGGCTTTGGAACATTGAAAAGATTATGGAGCTTTCCCCCAACTCAGATATCCTTCTCTAACGTGAAAATAATTCAAAAATAGAAGCAACACTGAATTTCAAAGTAAACGTAAGGAAGTCCAAATAAATTCAGATTTTTTTTTCTTTCACCAGGTTGGTGAGTTTGATACTAGTTTTGCAATTTCAGGTAATCACATATTTAAACTCAGCATATGCTTGCTTGCTTTGAATTAAATAACCCAACCCTGGACTCACAGAATTCAATAGAGATACAGTGGCTCATTGTTTTCTGTTGAGCTGAATGTCTAGTATGTCTAAACTTCACAGATATGAAACCACATTCTTTTTTTTTTTGTTTTTTGTTTTTTCTGAGACAGAGTCTCACTCTGTTGCCCAGGTTGGAGTGCTGTGGCGCAATCTCGGCTCACTGCAACCTCCACCTCCCAGATTCAAGCAATTCTCCTGCTATCGCCTCCTGAGTAGCTGGGATTATAGGTGCGTGCCACCACACTGGGCTAGTTTTTGTATTTTTGGTAGAGATGGGGTTTCACCATGTTGGTCAGGCTGGTCTCGAACTCCTGACCTCATGATCCACCCACTTCGGCCTCCCAAAGTGCTAGGATTACAGGTGTGAGCCACTGCGCCCGGCCTGGAACCTCTTTCTTAGTAATGCTGTGTAGACCCACGGAAGTGATTTTTGACATCATTGTATTTAGAGGTTTTTTGAACACTAGGTTCCAACCTTGGTGGAATTTCATAGAGAATTTCATAATTTTTCTTTAAGGAAAAACATCAGATAGGATTGTGGGCAGAACCATAGTATGAAAACCCATATCCTGCAATGAGAAACTCTTACCTGGAAGCGAGACGGGAGTAGAATGCAGAGCGTGCAGGGCGTTGCCAGGCCTTCTATAACCAGGAGTGCCCTGCCTAGGCCATGGGATAGTTGGGCACCTTCTTTTTGGCCCTGCCTGTATCCCAGAAACCTGTGGCCAAGCAAGTGCCTGGAATTGCTGCAGGCGTTGCAGTGGGAGTGAAATGCCCACCGGTTGGGGCTACATCTTCTACAACTCAGGGAATATAACTTGGTATTCATTGGAACTCCACTGAAGAGAGGTCGGGTGCTTTGGGAGTGCTTTCTTGCAAATCTGTGCCCTCTAATCGCCTTTTCCTAATATTCTTTCCTCGTTCTGTTTTGGAGGTAGGGCTCCTCCAAGGATCATTTCTTTTCCACCTCACCTTGTTGTGGAACTCAGCCCATTCCACCTCTGCTGTGAGAAAAGCATTTTCATCTCTGTTTCAACTTTCATGTGGTTGTGTTGACCCACTTGGAAGAGCTCCAGTGTAGTGCCTGCTTGTTTTTTTCTATCTGTCCTTAATTTGGTTTGCCTTTTATTGTATTCCAACTGAATGGATTCTTTCTTTTAAGGGAAAGGAACCTGAGAAAAACAATACTTGTAATGGCGACTGCTTGTTAAGGGTAATTGCTGTTTCATGTTAATTTGCATGTTAAAATGAGAATATAGGGAATTGCTAAATTCGCCAACCTGTTCTATCCCAAGGCTAGTCCTTTTAAGTATATTTGTTGCTTAAATAAAGATGGAGCTGTGCAGAATGGAAATGTCCAAATATACAGTTTTTTTGTGCATGTATATATATAGAGAGAGCATTTAAAATTTTTATTTCCATCAGCAAGAGACATTATACAATACATGGAAATTATAGAAAAGCAGAAAGAAGAAACCCGGAGACAACTAGCATTAACATTCTGTGAAATTATGTCTAGTCATTTCAGTCTACATGTTATATACTCTTTAAATGGGCATAGTTTCACTATAACTGTCTAGAAGTTTTTGCTACTCCAAAGAATGTTCTGTGGATCGGCAGCATTGTTATCTCTTGGGGACTTGTTAGAAATGCAGAATCTTGGGCTCCGCTGCAGACATACTGAATCGTAATTTATATTGATTGCTATTACATATACATTAAAATTTGGAAACGCTGTTCTACAAATGGGGTCCCCAACCCCCAGACTTTGGAGTGGTAGCATTCCGTGGTCTGTTAGGAACAGGGCTGTACAGCAGGAGGTGAGTGGCAGGTGAGCGAGGAAAGCTTCATCTGTATTTGCAGCTGCTCCTTATCTCTTGCATTACTGCCTCAGCTCTGCTTCCTGTCAGATCAGCAGCAGCATTAGATTCTCATAGGAGCACAAGCGCTTTAGTGACCTGCACATGCATGCAAGGGATCTAGGTTGCCCACTCCTTATGAGAATCTAATGCCTGATGATCTGTTACTGTCTCCCACCACCCCCAGATGGGAGTTGCAGGAAAGCAAGCTCAGGGTTCCCACTGATTCTACATTACAGTGAGTTGTATAGTTATTTCATTATGTATTACAATGTAATAATAGAAATAAAGTTCATAATAAACGTCATGTGTTTGAATCATCCCAAACCCCTCCAACCTCCCGTTGCCCCACTGGGGAAAAATTGTCTTCCACGAAACCAGTTCCTGGTGCAAAAAGGTTGAGGACTGCTACTCTAGAACATACTATACACAGGGCAGCATGTAGAGAGAACACAAAGTAGAGGGGGTGCAAAGGGGCTCAGACCTGTATTCTCTTCTCCATTTTCTGTCAGTCTTGCCTAAAATAATTTTCGTTAGTACATGATAAGGATAAAAATGAGGTCAATTTCTTTTTCTTTTTTTTTTTTTTTGAGACAAAATCTTACTCTGATGCCCAGGCTGGAGTGTAGTGGTGTGATCTCGGCTCACTGCAACCTCCGCCTCCCGGGCTCAAGCGATTCTCCTGCCTCAGCCTCCTAAGTAGCTGGGATTACAGGTGCCCGCCACCACACCCAGCTAATTTTTATATTTTTAGTAGACATGGGGTTTTACTGTGTTGGCCAGGCTGGTCTTGAACTCCTGACCTCGTGATCTACCCTCCTTGGCCTCCCAAAGTGCTGGGATTATAAACGTGAGCCACCGCACCCAGCTGAGGTCAAATTTTTTAACAAGGTACGACAGCCTTGTTGAGAAACCCGACTGTGCCATGCGCAATCATTTCATTCAGTAAAAACTAAGTGCCTCCTGTGTGCCAGGCACATGTGTGGCAGCCACAGGCCCTGCATTCAGGCTTGCATGTGCTGCAGTGGAAACACACAGAGGCCGAGGAGGAGGGAGTGGTTGCTTCTGCAGGGATGGGGGCTGGAAGTTAGAAAGAAAGGTGGTCTTTGGGTGGAGTCTTGATGGATAAATCAGTCATCATAAGTTATGAATATTGCCAGGTTCTGGAGAGAGCACAAAGATGGATAAAATTTGTCTCATCCTTCAAGGACCTTATGCTTGGTTAAAGGACAGGAGACAGTGTTTAAAACTAAATCATACGAAGCACCTTGGTATTAGAGTAGAACCAGAAGACAAGGGTCTGACCATTAGTTTTTTACCTCCGTGACCTTTGACAAATTATTCCACGTTGGAACATCAGATTCTTCTGTAAAATAGGGATAAAATGATATAAACATCTTCATAAAGTCATAGTGTTTTCTTGGTTGGGTGCAGTGGCTCACTCCTGTAGTCCCAGCACTTTGGGAGGCCGAGGCGGGGAGATCATGCGGTCAGGAGATCGAGACCATCCTGGCAAACATGGTGAAACCCTGTCTCTACCAAAAATACAAAAACTTAGCCCAGTGTAGTGGTGGGTGCCTGTAATCCCAGCTACTCAGGAGGCTGAGGCAGGAGAATGGCATGAACCCGGGAGGGGGAGGTTGCAGTGAGCCAAGATCACGCACTGCACTCCAGCCTGGGCGGCAGAGTGAGACTCCGTCTCAAAAAAACAAACAAACAAAGAAAACAAAACAAAAAACAAAAATTAGCTGGGTGTGGTGGCACACCCCTGTAGTCCTAGCTACTCGGGAGGCTGAGGCAGGAGAATTGCTTGAACCTGGGAGGTGGAGGTTGCAGTGAGCCGAGAGGGTGCCACTGCACTCCAGCCTGGCGACAGAGCAAGACTCCGTCTAAAAAAAAAATTATAGTGATTTTTTTTCTTTTTTTTTAAACGTAGAGAGATAGGGTCTTGCCCTGTCTCCTAGGCCAGAGTGCAGTGGTGCAATTGTAGCCCATTGCAGCCTAGAACTCCTGGCCTCAAAGGATCCCCTTACCTCAGCCTCCTAGAGTGTTGGGATTACAGCGAGAACCACGGTGTGGGACCTGTAGTGCTTTTTAAAGTGAGATAACGTAGCAAAGCACTGGCTTGCAGTGGGTGTGGAATCAATGCTGTGTGGCAAAGATATTTAAAAAGTGCCAAGTGAACACCATAGGTGGAAAATTGAGGAATAACAGAAAAGAGAGGGTGTTTTGACTTGGAGAGTGCGAGCCCATGTGGCCTGTGTGGTCTTGAGGATGCTGATGAGGCAGAGAAGGTATGAAGAATGGGCCAGTGGGAAGAGAAGCAAAATATGAAGCTGCAGTTTTGAGACTGGATAGACCAAGAAAAGAGATAAGAGAAACAAGGGGTTGGGTTTGTTGGGGTGATGTCTGTCTTAGACATGTCAGGTTTCAGGGACTGCTGAAGGCTGTAGGCCTGGGATGCATGTGTCAGACACTGCCCTTGATGCAGGTTCAGCCAGGGGTGGGTGAGGAATGAGGTCCTTGGCCCTCCCTGGGCAGGGTGTTTGGTCGGTGTAAATCTGGAAAAGGAAATCTTTCTGGCTTGTTGGAAAAGTCCACACCTGCACAGGGTTTCTCACCAGGACGGGAAACACAGGCAGAATGTTTTAAATCTTGAAGACCTACCTCTTCTTCAGACTGGGTAGAGGAGAACTGAACTTTTCTGTGTAATTTTACCCACTGTCATCCTCTTCCATAGGTCTCTTTTTTTTCTTCTCGATGTTCTTCCTCCCAACTGAGAACCATTAATTGCTTCAGAAAAGAAATAGAATTGGAATTTTTTTTTTTTTTGAGAAATGGACTAAATGCTCTAACACTAGAGAACTATATTCCTATTTGTGTCAGTTTCTTTTCAACCGTTAGCTCCTTTATGATCTCTTTATAGAGGGTGGATATAGCCAACAAGTAACTGTGGTTACTGGTTTTTATAGGTTATGACTAGTCTGCTGTATAAGATGTTAACATTTTGCCCAATCTGCCTTATCTCCATCTCTTCTGTTTTTTTGTGTCTGTGTCTCTTTATACACATACACTTAAAACATGTTTGCTGAACCATCTGAGTTAGTTGTAGAGATTATGACCCTTTATCCCTAAATACTTCAACATGTATTTCTCAAGTACAAGGATATTTTCCCACGTAGCTTATAATAAGATGATCACCAGTAAATATTATCTGATATATAGATAAGAGTTGAATACATGTTCAGGTTTCACCTGTTATCCTAATAATGTCTTTTATACCCCCCGCCCCATCCAGGATGAATCGACAGAGTCATTCATTGCATTTTGTCTCTTTAGTTTCCTTTAATCTAAAATAGTCACCTTGTTTTGTTTTTGTGGTTTATGGCATTGGTGTCTTGAAAGATACCTTTGTTTTGTAGAATGTATCACAATCTGGTTTTGTGTGGTTGTTACCTTATGATTAGATACAGTTTAAGCATGTTTGACAAAAATGCTACATAGTGACTGTGGCGATACCTACTGTTCCATTGTCCTGGAAT
Source organism: Papio anubis (assembly GCF_008728515.1). Lineage (NCBI taxonomy): Eukaryota > Metazoa > Chordata > Mammalia > Primates > Cercopithecidae > Papio > Papio anubis. The sequence goes on from NC_044978.1 coordinate 145,415,674, forward strand.
TGATTATGCCAAGCACCACTTGGATGCGCTGGTCGGCCAGAACTCTTCATTTTTAAAGATGCCTTTTCTCTTGGGTAATCTGTGGGGTGATATTCTGAGACTGTGTGTGAGTGTTCTGTCCTACAACTACCCTTTCTAGAATGGTTTTAGCATCTATTAATGATTGTTGACTGAATCAGTGATTGCATTGGTAGTTGCAAAGTGGGATTTTCTTCTACTCTTCCTTTGATATTTATTAGCTGGCATCCTTTATAAAGAAGAGTTCCCCCTGTTATTTTTTCAATGCATATTTGTGGGTTTGTGACTTCTTTTTTAATCCAATGTATTATAGTTCATCAACATCATTCTTTTTTTTTTTCACTCTGTTGCCCAGGCTGGAGTACAGTGGTGTGATCTCAGCTCACTGTAACCTCCACCTCCCAGGTTCAAGAGATTCTCCCACCTCAGCCTCTCAAGTAGCTGGGACTACAGGCACGTGCCACCATGCCTGGCTAATTTTCGTATTTTTTTTGTAGAGATGGGGTTTCACCATGTTGGCCAGGCTGATCTCAAATACCTGACTTCAAGTGATCTGCCCGCCTTGGCCTCCCAAAGTGCTAAGATGACAGGCATGAACTGGCATGCCTGGCCAACATCTTTTTTCGTTCAAACTGCCCCACCCTCCTATGTCCTTTTGTCATGTCTGCATTAGCATTTGAGCACTCCTTTGCTTTTTGGCATGGTAAGATGTTCTGGACTTACGCTGTACTTTCTTTGCCCAGACCCAGCTATTTCTCCAGTGAGCAAAAGTATTTAGAAACCAAGATCTAGGTACTTGGGATATTCTTTAAAAATATACCTAATCTAGAAAAAGTTAAAAGTCATTAATCATTTAAGTTCCCCCACCCATTTCCCAAGATTATTCCCATGGTGGCATTAAGAGTTTTAGATGTACTCCAGTCTGGGCGACAAAGCGAGACTCTGTCTCAACAACAACAACAAAAAAGAGTTTTAGATGTTCACCAATAAAGGGAGAAGGCCCCCCAAAGTGAAGGTCTTCGGGCGTTGGGCTAGAGGTTGAAGAGGAATGCACAAAGGGAAATTAGATAGCGCCAAAGATTAGCTTAGATAACATTGAAATTCTGCCCCAGAAGTGACTAGAGAGCCTGAGAAAGTACTTTCTGTATGTTTTCTACATAGAATCTGAAAATTGGTTACCCTTTTTTATATCCATTAATGGTAAGATAATTTATTCCCCTTAGCTATATATATGCAATTCTTAAAGCAATTTAAGATGTATAATTTCCATGTCAAGAGTTCCTAACTGCTCTGTATTTTCAGAGTCAGTGTAAGGTATGTGGATGTGGATGTATATTTCAGCATGTCTTTGAAAAATCAAGATTCATAGTTTTTATTTTGAATACTCATAATTGGACACAGTCTCTGAATTTGCTTGTTGATTATAATAGTTGGCTAAATGTTGTGTTTTTTTTTTTTTTTTTTTTTTTTTTTTGAGACGGAGTCTCCTCTGTTGCCAGGCTAGAGTGCAGTGGTGCTATCAAGCTCCACCTCCCGGATTCACACCATTCTCCTGCCTCAGCCTCCCAAGTAGCTGGGACTACAGGTGCCCGCCACCACGCCTGGCTAATTTTTTTGTATTTTTAGTAGAGACGGGGTTTCACCGTGTTAGCCAGGATGGTCTCAATCTCCTGACCTCGTGATCTGCCCGCCTCGGCCTCCCAAAGTGCTGGGATTACAGGCGTGAGCCACCGCACCCGGCCAATATTTGGTTAATTATTAAAGGTGCATATGCGCAGCATTTTAGGCAGCAACTTGTGAGACACAAAAACCAGGAATTTCAAAATTTCCAAAGCAGTCATTGTGCATTTGATATAATGATAGAGTCTCTGAAGAGTCTCTAAACCTTAAACTGGTTTGTCTGGAGCTCTGTGTTTCTTCCATGATTTTTTTTATATAATAGCATAATTAAAATGTTTATTTTGCCTTTTCTATTTGCTAAAATGAAACAAAACATGTAGTAATTTGGTAGAGAACCTATATGAAAATGCTAAAAAATACAAAAACACATTTAAAACATAAGGGTTTGTTTTCGTTTTTCATGTGTGTCAGCATTTTTGGAAGTAAAAAACAAAACAAAACAAAAATAGACTACTCACTATATCTATGCATTGTATATCAGGGATATGGTTATTATTCGGCTATGTATGCTGAATGTTAACTGCTTTATAATTTTCTGAAACAAAACTACCACCCACTCCTACACATACAACCACTGACTTTCAATCCTCAGCACATTCTTGAGAGTGGGAGTCTTATTAAAGTAACTGCCCTATATGAAGTAGTTACTGGGTGTGCAGGTATGCCAGGAAAGCTAAACTGAAAGTGAAAAGGGACACGTCACTTAAATGTACTGCTAGTGCAGTATTCACAATAGCAAAGACATGGAAGCAACTCAGGTGCCCCTTGACAGTGGATTAGAGAAAGAAAATGTGTTACATATACCCACTAGAGTACTATGCAGCCATAAAAGAGAACTAAATCACTTCCTTTGCAGCAACATGGATGGAACTGGAGGCCATTATCCTAAGAGAATTAGTACAGGAACAGAAAACCAAATACCACACATTCTCGCTTATAAGTGGGAGCTAAACACTGAGTATGTATGGACACAAAGATGGAAATAATAGATACTGGGACCCATCTGAAGCGGGAGAGTGGAAGGGCCAAAGATGGGAGGAGGGTGAGGATTGTAAAACTACCTATTGAGTACTATGCTCATTACCTAGGTACAAAATACTCTGCATACCAAACCCCCACAAGGCACAATTTATCCAGGTAACAAACCTGCATATGTGCCCCTGAACATAAAATCATAGTTGGAAAGAAAACAAAAATAAATAGATTAAAAATAAAATAAATGTACTGCTAGCCAAGCGTGGGTGAGTGAACTCACATGTGTGGTGGCCAAGTTGTCCCAAATTGGCCCTTGATTCCTGTATATCCTCAACCTTCAGTTCTTACGCGATGTCAGTGTGTGGGATTAAACTAAGCACACTCATGACTAAAAGAGTCACTGTTCTTGGCAAGTTTTTAAAGTCAACTTTTGTTATTGGGAAAATTTTAATATAGCCACATTCTTTTGGAGGTTATAAAGATCAATCTGTCTTTTCCTACTTGTTATTTAAAACTCCTCAAACTAGAAGTTTATCCCCATGCCCAAATGCATCCTTCTTCGTATTTTTTAATCTTGATCTTGTTTGAAAGGAGCTTTATCCAGAATACAATTTCTTTATTCAGAATGAAATTTCTTTCAGATATTAGGACAGCTTAGATACAATTATATAATTAAAAATCTTTCAACTGGATTTTACTAAATCCATGACTGTATTAGCCTGTAAAAGCAAATTATATTTTGGCCTCTGTAACGGGTTTATAAACTTTAAACATCCCCATTTAGACGGACTGTATTTGTTCTTGAATTATAAGATAGAAAACACTTTCAGAGGTTCAGCCACATGACTGGACCTGTTAATACTTGTGATTGACAAGGAGGCTCCTGATGTTCTTTGTTCTTCGGCTAGCCTTCATTCTATTGGCTGGATTCACATGTGATGTTAAAGTGGGGGTAAAAAGGATGTTTCCACTAATGCAAAATATAAAGAAAGTAAAAATTACTCTGTTGTAATTCTGCGATTTGTAACTAGCAGCTTTTCAAATGTTGGCATTGTTTTTTCTTTCTTGTCTTTTTTCTAGATATAGATACTTATAAACAAAACTGGGATGATGATGAATATATTACACTTAATCTACTTTCTCAATGCTGCTTAAGAGCAGTTTCTCCTTTTATTAAATATTCTTCAGATTTTTGAAAACTATCCGTTGTTGAGTATTGTGTTTTAAAATTATTTGCAATAATATTACTTATAATATAAAAATTCCTTGTATGTATCTTTATGCCTATCTTGAACTCTTTAAAAGAAAATTTAGAGTCTTTTTAATTTATTGGTTTTTAAGAATGAAAAGTAATTCCATTCAGTTTGTCCTTTCCAGCAATTACAGTTAAGCTGTCTTGTCTGCAAGAATCTCTCTTTATAACACCATCATCTTGATCTGTCCAAAATGGTCCTGTAATATCTCCTTTAACACCATTAGGGAACCTTACATCAATAAATTTATCACTTAACTGAAGCTGACCCTTAAGTGTCTATGGTTGGTAATTGTAAACATTGTGAAGGAAAATCTTTTTTAAATTGCATTACAGTATGTTGCTGTCCTCTTAAACATAATGACAAAATATGAAAATCACAATTTCACCCCTTCTGGATAAATAGAACACTAGTTATTATACAGTCAATTCTGATAAAATGATATATGTGTTCCTAAAAACCACATTATGCAGAATCCTGCAGTAAAACTCACAATGCGCTTAGGAGGGGAATGCAGTTGGGGACACAAAACTCAAAAAACGACCAGTGACACATTAGAAAGGGATGGGAATTGAATAAATACAGTTGCACAAATTTTTCACATATTGGAATGGTTTAATACATAAATAGTACAATAAATATGATACTTCACCTCGAAAAAGTCCTGACATTTGCTTGTGAACTGGTGCTTTAGAAGGGTTGCCACTTATGAGTTATTGTGAAGTGGTGGCAGACAGATTACCTGAAATCAGATGGAGTCGGGATACCAGATACAGATTGGTGTGGCTTATAGCACACGGGTGGAGACCAAAGTCACTGGTAGATGTTTGAGGCATGGGCTGTGTTCATTCTGTGTAACCGTATGCAGCTGGGTTTGGCCTGAGTGCAGCCTTCTGCGATAACCTAGTATTTCACACATAAAGAAACATGAAATTTGGCTGGGTGCGGTGGCTCACGCCTGTAATCCCAGGACTTTGGGAGGCCGAGGCAGGCAGATCACGAGGTCAGGACATCGAACCATCCTGGCTAATGTGGTGAAACCCCGTCTCTACTAAAAATACAAAAAATTAGCCAGCTACTGGGGAGGCTGAGGCAGGAGAACGGCATGAACCCGGGAGGCGGAGTTTGCAGTGAGCCAAGATCGTGCCGCTGCACTCCAGCCTGGGCGACGGAGTGAGACTCCGTCTCAAAAACAACAACAACAACAACAAAAAACAAAGAAAAACCATGAAATTCGAGTTACACTCAAATTGTTCTCTTGAAACAAACACAAGCGTTATAGCAGAACTGAGCATGCTGTATGGTAATACAGTGATGCCCAAGGGATAAGTGAAATGTGAAATTCTACTTGTCCCTAATTCTGCTTGTCCCTGTCTAAAGTAGAGTTAATACATGTAAGACACAGAGAAGAACCTGGCATAAGAGTCAACAGTATATAAATGTTGCTTTGTCTGTCCAAATGGTCTTTGTGGGGTTCCTCCTCCATTCCCATTTCCACTGCTTCGTACCCCCTCTGTTCCTCAATCCATGGCTTCATGTCCACCATGAGATCCCTATAGGGTGCCTGGTTTCAGATTCCATGATTCCATATGGCATCTGTTTTCCTTTATCTTATTCAATTTTCATTTATATAGAATCCATTCCATTCTTTATCCTTCCTTCCCCCCTCCCTCCATTCCCCTCCCCTCCATTCCCCTCCTCCTCCCTCCCCCTCCCCTCCCTCCTCCCCCTCCCCTCCATTCCCCTCCCCCTCCATTCCCCCTCCCTCCATTCCCCCTCCCCTCCCTCCTCCATTCCCCCCTCCCTCCATTCCCTCCCTCCCCTCCATTCCCCTCCCCTCACCTCCCTCCCTCTCCCTCCCCTCCCTTCCCTTCCCTTGGGATGGAGTCTTGCACTTGTCACCCAGGCTGGAGTGGTAATGATCTTGGCTGCAGCCTCCACCTCCCGGGTTCAAGCGATTCTCCTGCCTCAGCCTCCCAAGTAGCTGGGATTACAGGCACATGCCACCACGCCTGGCTAATTTTTTTGTATTTTTAATAGAGATGGTGTTTCACTATGTTGGCCAGACTAGTCTTGAACTCCTGACCTTGTGATCCGCCCGCCTCTGCCTCCCAAAGTGTTGGGATTACAGGCGTGAGCCACCGCGCCCTGGCCTGGAAGTTACATGTTTTAAATGAGGTTAGTAATCATGCAGAATTGTCAGATTTTCTGTTTTATTAGGAAAAAATGAACACGGCTCTCTCTTCCCATTCTTACCTGCAGAAATTAAGGTGTGCTTAATACATTTGAAGAGTATTTAAAAGTTGTTGATAATTTTCGTTAAGTTGTTGTGATTCACTTCTATTTACAACTACTTCTGTGTTTATAAGATGAGCTCATGTTTGAAAGTGGGAACTGGCAAGCGTGATTTCAGAAGACCTTCCTTCCCAAGTCACAATATAATTAGAAGTCCAGATTCTCCCTTGGTTCCTTTTTATGACTCCCTGAGAAAGACATTTTTAACAGGAGTGGTTGCCAAGAAGCCTCGCTAGTTCCTGCTTTGGAAACTTTAAAAAGGTGACAGATCGAACTGCCATCTAGATTTAGAAAGCCTTGTTAGTATATTATGAAAGAAAGACAGCTTACATTTCTCATCATTTAAGGATCCCAATGACGTCTTTATTTTATTGATGCGGAGATACTCTGAATTGCAATGGGGTATTTTGATTTTTCATTTCTGATCTGATTTTTAATTTAAAATTTTTGTCTCTACACAATTTCTAGATCGATCTCTTTGGGCTGCCTGACCTCCTTGGGTGATTGCTATTAATTAACAGACTTTGTGGGGAAAAAAAGGAGCTTGCCTTCTGAGCTTTGTATCGAAGACCTGGGAAAAGTAAGTAATTTTAAACTTGCTTTTAAAAAATTCTTTTATACCTCTCTCAGAAAGTTAACAATAGGTCTGTGGCTTTCTACTTTCTTTCATTCCTGGCTTAATAAATTTTACATGTTTTTATGGATGTATAACATGAAAGGGGACTCAGGAAACCTCTTTGTATGAAAAAAAAACCTGCAAGAGATTAGGATGATGTTCTACATTGTGCCATTTCTTTTGAGTTTCATAAACTGAGTCCTCAAGGTTGTGACAAAACTTTTATCAGATTTGCAAGTGGTTAAATGTCAAATACAAGGCAATGTAATATGATGTGACAGAAAAGTGAATCCAGTTGTCTGAGCTTCAGGTGTTTAGACTTTTAGATATTTTGGATAGGCTTTTTGTTTCTGAATTTTGAGAGTAAGGATGAAATCAACTTGGTACTTTTCTTGTCTGGAAAGGAAAGCAAAATGTGGAATTGCTTGTCCAATAAATTCGTCTTGTAGCTTTGTCTTGGAAGAATTGATGCACCTGCCAGTTTTATTTTAGAATTTTTTTGAGGGCACTATAAGACATTCTAATTGAGACACTTGTTGAATGTTTTTGCTGTGTTTTAGAAAAAATTGCTTGGAACCAGAAAGTTCAGTTTTATGTTCTTATCTTTTTGAAAAATGGACCTTACAGATATATAAAGTCGATCTGTTTTTTTAATGGATACTACTTGGAATTATGAATGATCAAATGCCCGTAAGAATATATGCAAAATAAAATATGCACGTACACGTACATAAACACACACAAATATCCTCTCTAGCATGCTCCAGAAACATTATCAACAATAGGAACTGTTTTTCTATTAAATTACTGGATAACTTTCTAAACTTTCTATGCTTTGTGTCTTATAGCTCCTCTCTATTTCTGGCAGTACAAATGAGCTAGTTGAAACATGTTTAAAATAAAACAAGACAGAACAGAACTTAGCTTTCGTTCTATGAAAGCATTAAATAGTAAGATCAGATTTTATAGCTCTATTGTTATCGTATTTAACTATATGTTTAATTATTAAATTGGGTATTATTTTGTAATAACTATAATAAGGTAAGGGTCTTGAGTTTTGAAGCTTATTTGAAGTTAAATATTTGCACTGAAAAAATACATACTTTGGGAGGCCGAGGTGGGCGGATCACCTGAGGTTGGGAGTTCGAGGCCAGCCTGACCAACATGGATAAACCCCGTCTCTACCAAAAATACAAAAAAATTAGCTGGGCATGGTGGTGCATACCTGTAATCCCAGCTATTAGGGAGCCTGAGGCAGGAGAATTGCTTGAACCTGGAGGCGGAAGTTGCGGTGAGCCAAGATTGCGCCACTGCACTCCAGCCTGGGCAACAAGAGGGAAACTCCCATCTCAAAACAAAACAAAACAAACAGAAAAACATGTATGTGTATGTGCAACACACAAACACATATACACACAGACATACACAGACACTGCACATACACATGTAATTTCTGAGGGCTGTCAAGTCTCTGCTAAAATATGAATTAGTTGAAAGTAAGGACTTTGAAAATCTCACCCAAAATATTTTTTTTGTTACAGTGAAATATTTGTAATAGTGAAATATTATTGTCAGTGGAATTTTTAAAAAATAGAAATTTATAGGTTGAATTTTTTAGTCTTGTAATAACATGTTAATCTTAAAAGACATATTTGTGTTGTAGTTGTGTGTTGTAGTTGTTATTCCATTTTAGAAGGATATTTGAAAAAGGATTATGTTGGAGGCCACCCAGTCTGTCTACAAAAATAGAACAAAAAGGTCAAACAATTGATTCTCTGGGCTTCAGGGTCTAGATATTTGCAGTGGTGTTTAGATTGGAAATATAACTTAGCTTCAGAAAGTAAGCTACTTAAGCTGCCTTTCGAATAACAGCATTTCTTTCAAATTTCACATAATCTCTAGTACAATATTTTCTTTACATTATACCAAAATATTCCCTTTTGGGATACATTGTGGCATTGTTGTAAAAGTTGTGTTTCCATTTTGTAGAGGGAAGGCATCTGTGGAACTTGTGTGTTTACAGTAAGCTAAAGACAGTCCTGTGTTACAGAGGACTGTGACAAAGAGACTGTGACAAAAAGATCTCTGTGCACTAAACTTGATGTTAAGGCCAGACGCCGTGGCTCACACCTTTAATCCTAACACTTTGGGAGGCAGAGGTGGGATGATTGCTTGAGCCCAAGAGTTCAAGACCAGCCTGGACAACAAAAGAGACCCTGTCTCTACAAAAAATAAAAAATTAGCTGGGCTTTAGTGGTAAGTGCCTGTAGTCCCTGCTACTCCAGAGGTTGAGATGGGAGGATCATTTGAGCCCGGGAGTTTGAGGTTGCACTGAGCTATGATCACACCATAGCCCTGCAGCCTGACACTCGAGTGAGACGCTGACTCTAAAAAAAAAAAATTTGCAGAAGGATGTTTACAATGTACCCTTAAGGTTTTAAAAAAGAGAAGGTTATAATGCAGAAGTGTACTGCACATAAATCTGATTTTGAAGAACTAGTTAAGTTTTATGGAAGTTAATGGGAGGGGAGGGAGGGAGATGTCTTTTCTGATATTTATTAAAGTTGTAAGAGAGTGTTTCTGACGGCTCTTTGAAAACTGTAAGGGATACTTAAATGTCTTTGTGGTTTCTTTTTGGAAAAGCAAACACACAATTTTAGAGAAAATTCGGAACCCTAGACAACCTCCACACTTCTTTTTAAACCTCTGTCCTTTACTTTCACTTTTTTCTTAATTGCATGTGTCTTCAAAGTCTTCCTTGTTTCAAGCATTTCAAGCAATTCAGAAAATTGATTATTTGAGGTAGATTTTTGGAAACGTGAGTCTATAATGGTAATAAAATATAAACCTATCTTCAAAAAAATTAGCCATGGATTATTTTAAAGGAAATAAAAAGTTTGTATTTTACTATCCTACTTAATGCATGTCTATGTTTGGTTTTATGTTAACCCTAAATGAGTATGCAGCAAGTTGTTTGGTAACTTACTTTTTCCACTTAATAATGCGTATCTATGCCAGTAAGTATTTACCTACAGCATGATTTTTAATGAAAGGGAAACAATTGGATCTTAGACTTTTGTTTAATTTTAGGCTATCCTGGCTTTCAGTTAGAAAGGAGTATAAATATGTGGAATCTATGGCGTAGGTTCTTCATATGAGAACAGAACAGAAAAGGATTCCCCATCTAGAATCTTTACCATGTTTACTATAACCAGACATATTCTGAATAGGAGGCTCATGGGTCTGAATATGTGTTCAAAATGGTAAGTGTCACTGGCTGACAGGTGCTGTGTATAAAGCTTTGTGTCTTCTTTGGTCCCTTTGTTACATTACACAAGAGTGCAGGTGACATATTCCTCCCGCTGAGCTGTCTTAATCAATATTTCTGTGCCTAAGGGAGGATTTTACCTACGTATTTCTTTCTTCAAAGAAACTCCAGGTAGCTCAGATGAAATGATGGGTACAGAAGGAACACTGATGGATTTTGGAATATAATTTGTTTATGGAGCAAATCGCAGTCCGGGTTAATTGGAGATCCAGAATGTTTTATAAACCTTTGTGTGCTTTCTTAATTTTTAGTTCATTTACTGAGCTAACATTTGTTGAGCAACTACTGTGTGCCAGGAGCTCATTATTCAAAGATGAACGAGATATGTCCTTCCTTTTAGGGAACTTAATTTGAGTTTCAAAATTAGATTTAAATAACATTTATGTAGCATGTACAATGTGAAAAGCAGTGGAATGGATATTATATTCTTAGATGAGACATTCAATGACTAAAATTCAATAATGATATTTACTGACCTATACCTTTCAGAATAAGTTAGGAATATAGTTTTCTAATTTTTAGGGTTTTTTCCTTCCCATTACGATTTTGGTACCTGCTGCTACTTTTTAAGTTAAATTAGGAAATGGTAAAAGGAAAGTTAAACAAATTACAAACATTTAATTGGTAAATGTAGAGAGTGGTTTTGAAAACATGGATGTGTGTGTGTACACACACGTTTTATATTTGGAAGCCCGTATGCATATAGTGTCATCATCTTTTTTTCTAGTAGAATATTTCTTAGTTCACATGATACAATTAAATATATCTATCAGGATTTCTGGGTATTTTGCCCTTAGGGTGACTCTGTTGCCCAAGTAAGTTTGGAGGCCATACCATTAAGCACTTGATATTAAGCACTTGATGTCACAGCAATTCTAGGGGTGGGCGTTATTGAAACTCGGGGGAAAAGTAACTTGCTACCTTCATACAGTTAGAACATGTTTGAGTCAGGCTTCCGATTATGATGCATCTAACTACAAAGCCCTGCAATATCTTCCTGACTCCCATGAGCTGGTGGTGAAAGCTGATTCGAGAATGCTGTAGGTATGCAAAGGACAAGCAGTCCTTTCAGCTGAGAAATCAGGAAGTCTGTTCACTGCATTGAAGAGCTGGAACTGAAGTATGACTTGAGGGCTGAGTGAGAAGACGGAAAGTAGGGAGATAACTGGGGCTGTAGAAAAAGCATATGCCAAGGCATGGAGGAATGGGAGCCCATGGCATATCCAGAGAGTGGTAAGAACTCCACCGTGGCTGGGGTATGGAGTGTGGAGAACAGAGTGGACCCTGAGATCCAAAAGGTGCCAGAGTGAGAAGGGTCACATGTGTGCCATGCTAGAGACTTAGAGTTTCTAAACAATAAATAGCCATCCAGAGTTTTAAAAGGAGAAATTATTAGATGGGAGTTTTATAAAGATCACTTGGGCAGTAGCATGGAATATAGTCTGGAAAAGAGAAGACCAGAGGCTGGAGACCCAGGGCCACCATGTGAGGTTGTGTAGATTGTTCACTGCAGAAGTGTAGGTGTGAGCAGCAGATAGGAGGACTTAGAATCACCCAGCACACATGTGGTCAAGCTGTGCACTCATGGGGCTGGGCCTGCCTAGAGAGAGCACCTTTTATAATTTGCACAATGGGATGATCTACTTGCTTTTAATTGTTTTGAAAACAATAGGATTAGATAAGTAAAGATAAAACAGTGTACCCTAGGGCCTAAGAGTCTGGAGGTGGGCATACTAAGCTATTGGCTGTTTGTCAATGGGCATGTTCCCTATCCTCTGAAAGCCTATTTCCTCATCTTTAAAGTAGAATTAATAATAGGGTCTGACAGAGCCCTGGAGAGACCAGTTAAGAGAAGTGGTGAAATATGAGAGATGGAGAAATGATAGATCTGGGACTGCAGGCTGCTGCTAGCCATTGTGTAACCCTGAGAGTGTGCTGGGAACTGTACTAAGAACTTTGCCTGTTTTATTTTATTTAATTTTATATCTGCTTTCAGCAGTGGATATTATTACCCCATTTTCAAGATTTTGAAACTGAGCCCCTGGCAGGTAAAATAACTTGTCTAATGTCACACAGCCAAGGAGTGGCATTGTTAATACTTGAACCCATCACTGTGATGGTCATGTTTATGTTCTTAACCATTTTGCCACATTTTATAAGTGATCTTTTCTGTTTTCACTCCTTTAGTATCCTCCTTGCATCCTTTGTTGTTTTCAACTTGAATTGAGTGATATTTATGTAACATTTCATTTAATTTGCTATACTGTAAGATCCTGAGGGCTGGGGTCAAGTCTCATTAATTTTTTTGTCTTTCATAGCACCTTGCTTAATAAAATATGACCAATAAGACAATAAAATGTGGTTGACAGAGGCTGGGTGCGGTGGCTCATGCCTATAAATCCAGCACTTTGGGAGGCCAAGGCAGGTGGATCGCTTGAGGTTAGGAGTTCGAGTCCAGCCTGGCTGACGTAGCGAAATCCTGTCTCTACTAAAAATACAAAAATTAGCTGGGCGAGGTGGCACGTGCCTGTAATCCCAGTTACTCGGGATGCTGAGGCAGAGGAATCGCTTGAACCCAGGAGGCAGAGGTTGTGGTGAGCCAAGATGGCACCACTGCTCTCCAGCCTGGGTGACAAAGGGAGACTCCCTCTTTTAAAATTGATAGAATTAATAATCGCTAAGATTCCTTCTGTCTTCTAAAGTTAAATAATTTTTCATTCTATAGGTAAAGCTTCAGTTGCAGTTGTAGTCCAGTAGAACTTAAAAAGAGCTTCTTGGATGTTAGTTTGGTATTTGCACTGATGGTTAAAGTTTCAAGAAATTCCTAATTGCCATTTTATCTGAAAAATAATTTGTGACTTGCTGTCAAAGACTGAAGCCAAGACTAAAGTGTACTTCTTGCAAGCCCTTTTTGGAGGCTATAAAGCTATGCTTGCTGCTTCATTGCTGTGGCAGGTGTAAAACTCCAGTGTCGTCAATGATATTTTTGAGTTCATAAAAAATATTACATTGTCATTCACATTAGTAAGGACGTCAGTTTCTAACTCATGTGGAGCCCCTTGGGCCAGTGGTCACTTGTTTTCTTCTTCTTTTTATTGACAAATAAAAATTATATACATTTATAATATACAACATGATGTTTTGAAATGTGTATACATTGTGTCAATCCTAAATTAAGCAAATTAACATATGCACTACCTCACATACTTATTATAGCTGACAGTCACTGTTGTTTGGTGCCTGCTGGAGTCAGATGTAGACAACAACGTGACAGTTAAGGGCAAATGACTATCAGACGCCCTGGAGTCAGACTGTATAGGTTTGGATTCCATCTCTTCTGCTTATGAACTTTTTTTTTTTTTTTTGAGATGGAGTTTCGCTCTTGTTGCCCAGGCTGGAGTGCAATGGCACAATCTTGGCTCACCGCAACCTCTACCTCCCAGATGCAAGCGGTTCTCCTGCCTCAGCCTCCCGAGTAGCTGGGATTACAGGCATGCACCACCATACCTGGCTAATTTTGTATTTTTAGTAGAGGTGGGGTTTCTCCATGTTGGTCAGGCTGGTCTTGAACTCCTGAACTCAGGTGATCCACCCACCTCAGCCTCCCAAAGTACTGGGATTACAGGCGTGAGCCACCACCCCCAGCCCTACTTATGAACTTTTTAACCCTTGGACAGAAAAAGTCTGGGAAATAAGGATGGGTAAGAAAACAGGCTGTGATCATAGGTTCATGTACCTGGTTCTTTAGGAACTTAGGAAGAAAAAAATCCTTATCCACTTGGAAGCCACTTTTTGCTCAGATACCCTTAAAAGGAAGCCAAAATTGTGAGCTTGTAGGACAGAATTTAGCACTTCAGTATTATAGCCTATGTTTATCTCAGGATGACCCTTTGCTGTTTTTAAACCAGAGTTCACATGCTCTTGTAACTACTGACTGCATCTACTCTCGTGAACCCTAAGGAGGTAGTCTGGGCTTTGCTTCATGCTCTGTGTGCCTGAGCAAAGTAGGAAATGATGGCTTTTAAGAAAATGGAAAATATTACTTGAGATCAACATTTCATCTGGACTTTGAAAAACTCTGGGGTTTCTTTCATCTTCCAGGAGAGCAGCACAACTGAGCTGTGAGAAAGGAAACCAAACCGTAGGGAAAGTTTTATAGCTCATTTCTGCTGATGTTACTGGAAAAGAGGAAGGTAAGGGCCTCTAAATAGCTCTCATAGCCTCAGTCGGACAGTAAGTTCAGGTGTTCTGGAAATAGAACACAGGAGAGCTCTTTATTCCCATTGGCCTCTGCGTGGCCTGAAGGAGAGGGTGAAACCGCAGCAGAATGGGTCTCTTAGAACATTGTTGTACAGCAAAAACAAATGTATTCCCGCAGCAGAGTTTCATATTTTCTTTCATGAATTTAAAGTTGAACAGAGGCCGGTGATATTTTTCTCTTTTGAAGTTTTACATCTTAGATTGCTGGAAGAGCGAGCACAGTTGAAGGAAAACTCTGTTCAGATGAAATCTTTTTTTTTTTCTGAGACGGAGTCTTACTCTGTTGCCCCGGCTGGAGTGCAGTGGTGCAATCTTGGCTCACCACAACCTCTGCCTCTTGGGTTCAAGTGATTCTTCTGCCTCAACCTCCCGGGTAGCTGGGACTACACACACACACCACCATGCTTGGCTAATTTTGTATTTTTAGTGGAGATGGGGGTTTCACTATATTGGCCAGGCTGGTCTCGAACTCAGACCAAATCTTACTCTTGTTGTCTGTAGCTGCTTAGTTTTGTGCTTTAAACTAAGGGCAAACTTGGCTTGTGCATTCTTGACAGGGAAAAGCAGGATCTAGCAATGCCAACTTTAAAAACCCATCTCCAGGTTTGCCTCCACCCACTATGTGATCCCTGCAAGAAAGCTTCAGTCTGCTGTAAGCTGGTAATCCCTTAATACTTCGATACTTTGGTAAAGCAAATAAGATCCTGTGAACTTTTCCTTTTACTGGTGAACTAATTATTGTTTTCCTGCATTTAAAAGCAGATGTTAAACTCCTCCTTTGATGTTCAACAGCAGACAGACTCTAGTTGTGCCTTATTGCCCTAGATGCATATCTGTTGTTTGAATGAAGATCAGCTTTGGCAAATTAGATTTTGATGGCTGCATTTTGATCTGGATCACAGAAGAGAAGAATAGTAATTTATTCTTTTATTTAACATTTATTGGATTCTTGCCTGGCCCTTTGTATAAGTTATGTTCAGATCTCACGAATACCACAAAACCTTGCAAAACGTGTCTATTTTATAGATTAAAAAAAATAGGGCATAGAGAGTGATTACAAAACTTGCTCAAAGTTACCTTGCTGTTAAGTTGCTGGGTATTTGGTCGGATTTTTTGGCTTACCTCAAAGCTGTTACTATATAGGGGCTGCCTTTTAAGAGGACATAATCATTGGAGCAAAGATCTTGAGGAGCCGGGATTAAGAAAAAAGTAGTTAATATATAATCACAGCGTTGTAGAAGAAAGAAGTCATCATGAGCCCCTCATTCATTCATTTACTCAGTAGACATTTACAGAGTGTCTGTGTTGTGCTAGATAACTCTGCAAGGTGTTGTGATTCAGTGATGGGAAAGACATAGTCCCTCACCAGCTTCAAGGAGGAAGTAGGAATGCAAGAAAGAGTATATGATATGTTGCTCCCCTAAAAGGCCACAGTGTCTTGTTTGGGATAGCTTTTATGAAGTTTTTCAAGATGTAAAAATGTTGACACCTTCACAAAGATGACTTTTTAATTCTTTTGCTTCATTGTATGTACAAAATTATCTGCAAATAAACAGAGGGGTGACTTCACCAGCATACTTAGTAGCTGTACTCCTTGTTTGGGCTGCTTTGGACATGCAGAAATGGAGGTTGGAGCAAAAACTGTATTGCATTTTAAACAAAGTCTTGCAAACAAAAATTTTGGACAATTACCTCGCAAGGACTATATATAATTCAGCTTTGGATCCCCATTTTTGTGGAGAAGATAACTTAGCATAGTGCCTAGTACAACTCTGATTGGCTCGGTGATGGGAAATAAAATACCAAAGCAAAGGGAGAGGAACCTCATAGATGGGGGATGAGTTCAGATGGTATCTAGGGAGAGTGTGAGGGTGACAATAAAATAAGCTGACAAATACACCAGGCATCAGATCACATGGCATATGATGGACTTAATTCACACTTACAGACTGTTGCAGTAACCAGGAGAGGAAGAGCAGTGTCTAGGTAGTCTGGAAATGACATTAGGTTTTGGTGCTTGAGAGAGACTGCAGTCTTCTTTGACTTCTGACTCTTCTGACTTTCTGCTCACATATGAGCCCTCTATGCCTTCTTCCCCACTGTGGTCTTTATTTCATTTTTTGAGACTTTCAGCTTTTATATGCAGGATTTGGTTCCTTAATAAGTTAGGTGACCATACACACTAACTTGCTGGGACAATCCTAGCTATGCCTGCTCTTCTGGCATAATTTTTGATACTGACCCCTTTCAATATTAAAAATGTCCTGGTTTGGATAATACATTAAATAACCACCCTACTAATAAAGGAATTTTGTAGCATTCTATATCTTTTTTAAAAAAATCTTTACAGCATTCAGACTGCTTTGATGAACTTAATGTGGATGTGGTATCAGTAAAATTACATATCAGACTAGTGTCTGATGTCTTATAAGTAGAAAAAAGAAAAAATGAGCAGTGGCTGAAAAGGCTCAAATGTACTGTAGAGAGAAATTAATTGATTTCAACAAAATGAACTTTCATTACAACCAGTTGTTGGCATAGCCATAGGAGAGAGGGCACTTAAAGGTTGTCATGATGATGGGTAGTGTTTAGGGAATCTGGCATCCTTTGAGAAAATCTTATCATACCTTGTTTTGATTTAGAGTTTCAGTGTTTCCATCGCAGTGGTAGTTTAATTCAGATCCTTTTTCATGTATTTCTTAAGTAGAAAGTAAAATAATATAACTTCTTACAACAAAGATTCTGTCAGAGGTTTAAAGAAATGACTGGAAGGGAAATTGTTAAATTCAAAATTTTCCCTTAAATCTTCTGTTAAATTGTATCTTTTGATGAAAATGGTGGTGTTTTAATCAAAGGAGATATTCATATAGGGATTCAATGGGATGCCATATAATGTATGTTCGGGTTTTTTTACTTAATAAGTAGGGTTGAATTGGCATTATAGTTCATATACATGGATTTGAAGAAACAAACTAGTGTTTTGTTATATAAATATATGTAAAATAAAAGCTTTCGGTGTTCAGGTAATGCTTGACAATAATTGCAGTAGGAGACACATGGGTGTAGGATCAAAACATGCTTATGAACACTTTTCAATATCAATATTTTATGAAATAGTGATGCATTTACCTTCAGGTCCCATAGTGACTTTTACCCTGCAGTATCATCTTTTAAAGAGGGTAGATTAACAGAGTAGAGGGATTGATACTATATAATCTGGAAATTCTGTTTATCTTTGAATTAAATTTTGACTCTTCCACCAGCTATCTGTGAATGAGTTTTTTCTTTGGGCCTCAACTTTCTAGCCTATAAAATATAAATACTAATATCTGCTGCTTAGCTTATTAATATAATTTTTGTTAACTCCTGAATCTAGGATAAACATGAAGTGTGTAACACAAAGGTTGGTGGTCTCCCAGGCTCAGGAGTTAATACCAGATACTGAGGATGGAAAAATGTGTGATTGTTGGAAGGGTGAGACTGAAAACATAGGTTGAGCTTCCCTAAAAAAACCAAAGTCCAAAATACAAAAATATCCAATGCTTTTTGAGTGCTGACATGATGCTCAAAGAAAATGTTCATTGGAGCATTTTGGATTTCAGATTTTCAGATTAGGGATGCTTAGCTGGTAAGTATATAATGCAAATATTCCAAAATCCCCAAAATCTGAAGTTCAAAACCCTTCTGTTCCCAAGCATTTTGGGTAAGGGATATTTAGCCTGTAGTTAGTAGGCAGTTTCTGGCCAATCAGAAGGATGCTGACTGTACATGTTCTGGATGGTCATCCTGACACCCACCCACTGGATATCACCCTCGATTGTCGGTGTCCAGAAATCTGTGTTTATCCTGCGATGGTTTGCAAGGAAACCCATTGGATCTCTTAGTTAAATTAATGCCCCTTCTCCCAGCTTTGTTACCTAGAAAAAAAATTAATTCCCCTTTCTCTGAGGTGATCAGGAAGAGAAACCATTTTCATGTGATGAGGTGAGCCTGGACATCATGCCTTGATTCCTATCTCAAAGATTCCCATTTTCATTGCTCACCCTGCTAAGCATTGCTGCCAGCATTGTAATAGCTCTTTGGGGACTCTGCTTTCCCATTTTCCATTCCATCCCTCATCTGGAAACATGTCCTTAATTCCCTAGAGAAGATAGAAGTTGAGTTTATGACTTTAAAAAAAAAAACAAACTGCTAGTTATGGCAGTCATAGACCTATTCCTCACTGGGCTCTCTACTGGACTGCCTCTCTGGTTTAGACCATCCAGTCCCTGCCTTCAGAAGTGACTGTCAGCACAGCTAGATGTAGAATCTAGGCATCAAAGAGAATGAGACCCTGGAAGAGGGAGGATTTCCTCCTTCCTTCTCCCATGTCTTTCCTTGCTAGTTTCCATTTCTTATCTCAGGATCTGCTTCTTCCCAGGATAATTGACAATGAAAAGTACACCTCTCACAGTGCAGATCCTAGCCCCTTTCCACAGGGCTGGGATGGCAATAGCCACAGCTGTCAAAAAGTCTAGTATCAGTACGAAAGCTCCCCATATAATCCTGGGAGGTTCCTTTGCTAGGGCAGGGGTTAGTTGATTAACCATAGTGTTTGTATACTGATGTGGTCAAGAGTCTTTGAGAAACCACTTTGTAGTGACCTTTTCATCAACAGACTAAGGTAGTACTCCTGACCTTTAGCTCAGGAGTTTGATTAGAGAAGATAGAGGAATGCAGGAAACCTGAATTACAGTCATGGTTGTGCCACCTCCTTATGTGACCTTGGAGACATCAGGTACCTCTTCTGCAGTCCTCATTTTCTTATCCATTAAGTGGTTTCACATGTAACAGGATTTTTAAGGTCCTTGTCAATCACAAATTCTATGAATCTGTAATAACTCCTAAAAGTACCTCATACAAGTTTTGAATAGATTCAACTTGTCTGTATCTGATGATGATGGTTACCATTCTTAACATTGCCTTGGTTTGTGACTGCAGCTATTTTGTGGAGGTCCACGCATCTATTGCTGGAAAAGGCTATCCCCCCGTTATTTGTTATTATACTGCTCTCTGATGATTATAAGCTCAACAAGTCTCCCCTGTGATTGTCTTATGTAAAATGTCCCACTGTAGGCCTGAGTATTAGTGATGATACCACTTTGTTTAAAATATTGGGTTCTGGCTGGGCACAGTGGCCCACACACGTAATCCCAGCACTTTGGGAGGCTGAGGCAGGCAGATCACTTGAGGTCAGGAGTTTGAGACCAGCCTGACCATCATGGTGAAACCCCATCTCTACTAAAAAATTAAAAAAAAAAAAAAAAGATTAGCCAGGCATGGCAGTGCATGCTTGTAATCCCAGGAATGCGGGAGGCTGAGTTGGAAGGATCACTTGAACCTGGGAGGTGGAGGTTGCAGTGAGCCAAGATTGTGCCACTGTACTCCAGTCTGGGTGAGAGGGCAAGACTCCATCTCAAAAGAAAAGAAAAAAAAAATTGAATCCTCTGTATCTGAATGGATTTAATAGCTTCTGATTTGTGATGTTGAATATACTTTATAGATTAAATAGAGGTGATTGTTGATAAGTTTTAAGGTATATTTCAAAAGAGAATAAATGCTGATTTTTCTGTTTCTACAGAAAACATCATTGGTGTTTTAATAGGAATTGCATTGCTTTAAGTAGTATAGATGACTTAACAATATTAAGTGTTCTAATCTATGAACACAGGATGTCTTGCCATTCATTTTTTATTTCATCAATATTTATTTATTTATTTTTTAGAGGAAGGGCCTCAGTCTGTCTCCCAGACTGGAGTGCAGTGGTGTGATCACAATTCTCTATAGCTTTGAACTCCTGGGCTCAAGCAATCCTCCTACCTCAGCCTCCTGAGTAGCTAAGACTATAGATACATGCCACCATGCCCAGCCTTTTCCATTTATTTGATTTTTATGTTATTCTAACAGGTTTTTTTTTTCATGTGGAATTTTTAAGGGTTTCTACCTGTGAGATTATGTCATCTGCAAACAAAGATAATTTTACTTTTTGCTTTCCAATTTAGATGAATTTTTTTTCTTGCCAAATTGTTCTGGCTAGGACTTCTACTACTATGTTGATAAGAAGTGGTGAAAGTGGACATTCTTTTCTTCCTTTTGATCTTACAGGAAAAGCTTTCAGTCATTAACCATTGAGTATGCTATTAGCTGTGGGTTTTTCATATATGACCTTTATTATGCTGAGATAGTTTCCTTCTATTCCTAATTTGTTGAGTGTTTTTTATCATGAAAGATTGCTGAATTTTGTCAAATGCTCTTTCTGTATCAAATGAGATGATGATGATGATGTGTTTTTTCCTCTTTGTTCTGTTAATGTGGTGCATTTCATTGATCAATTTTCATATGTTGAACTATCCTTGCATTCCAGGTATAAGTCCCACTTGATGATGGTGTATAATCCTTTCAATAAACTGTTGAATTTGGTTTAGTATTCTTTTGCTAGGGATTTTTGCACAATTTTCATGAGAAATAATGGTTTGCAGTTTTCTTTTTCTTAATAGTGTAATTGTTTTTCTTTGGTATCAGGGTAATGCTGGTCTGATAGGAGTTTGAAAGTGTTCCTTCTTCAGTTTTTTGGAGTTGTTGAGAAAGATTGATGTTAATTCTTCTTTAAACGTTTGATAGAATTCAGCTGTGAAGCCATCTCATCTTTGACTTTTCTTTGTTGGGAGGTTTTTGATTACTAATCAATGTCTCTACTAGTTATAGATCTGTTCAGGTTTTTTATTTTTTCATGATTCAGTTTTGGTAAGTTTTGTGTTTAGGAATTTGTTCTTTTCATATAGGTTATCTAATTTGTTGGTAATTATACTCCTATAATCCTTTTGATTGCTGTAGAAACAGTAGTAATGTCCCCTTTTTCACTTCTAATTTTAGTTAGTCTTCTTTTTCTCAGTCTACCTACAGGAGTGTCAATTTTATCAGTCTTTTCAAAGAACCGCCTCTTGGTTTTGTTGTTTTTTCTGGGAGGTTGGCTTTTATGACTTTCATTTATAAATTATTATTATACAAATCATCATAGATTATTTCAGTATTAGACTTCGGTTTTCTTGTTTTTGTAGTTTGGCAATGAAAAAGGCACCTTTACCTTACATATGTAGATGCATGAAGGGTTTAAATAATCAGCACTTTAAAATAATGAACTTGAATGTCTCTGCCATTTTTTGTTCCTTGGATAATGCCTTTGTCTTACTACTTATTGTAGTTTGTTCTTATTATTTGTTGCATTATTGTGGTTACACTCTCATGGATAGTTAAGGTAGTGTCCCACGATTTGATAACCAACTGGAAAGTTTCTTATGTTTTCTTCATGCTGAACTGCTAAAAGTTTAGGTGACATTAATTAATTGTCATAATTACATTAAATGAAAAGCCAAAGAGTGAACTTAGGGAGAAAAGCTTAGAGGACCGGTGGTCTGAAAATTACAAATTTTAATTCTGATTTTCTGAATCATGATATTCCACTGAACATGTAGACTCATTACCTCTCTACACCGTATTTGATGTTACTGTAATTCAGTGAGTGACCTTCTCTGTGATTATGTGCCATAGGCAGTTTCAGTCTTTTTTTTTTTTTTTTTTTGAGACAGAGCATGTAAAAAAATTGATGTTATTGTAATTCAGTGAGTGACCTCTGTGATTATGTGCCATAGGCAGTTTCAGTCTTTTATTTATTTATTTATTTTGAGATGGAGTCTCCCTCTGTCGCCTAGGCTGGAGTGCAATGGCGCAATTTTGGCTCACTGCAAGCTCCACCTCCCGGGTTCATGCCATTCTCCTGACTCAGCCTCCCAATTAGCTGGGACTACAGGTGTGCACCACCACGACTGACCAATTTTTTTGTATTTTTTAGTGGTGATGGGGTTTCGCTATGTTAGCCAGGATGGTCTCAGTCTCCTGACTTTGTGATCCACCCGCCTCAGCCTCCCAAAGTGCTGGGATTACAGGCGTGAGCCACTGTGCCTGGCTGTCAGCTTCAGTCTTATTTTCAAGGAAATGCCACTCAAACAAATCATTTAATGACTTACTTTATACTGAAGCTGAGAATCTTGTTCAGGCTTCTTGGCTTACTTTAATTTCTCCCTTCATTTCTTCCCTGCTCCTCAGAAGTCAAGAATTTTCTAGTTATGTTTTCTTTTTTTAAAAAAAATTAACAAAGATTATATATATTCAAGGAGTACAATATAATGCTTTGATATATGTGTATGTACTGATTAAAAATATGGAATGCTTCACAAATTCGCGTGTTATCCTTGTGCAGGGACCATGCTAATCTTCTCTGTATTATTCTGATTTTAGTATATGTGCTGTCAAAGCAAGCAATTCTATTTCTTTTTGATAATTCATTTACTCAATTCTTTTGGACCAGAAACATTTTATCTCAGAGGCATGATGAACGCTTGTCCTCTGTGGTGCAATGTCTTGTGTATTTTATTTTCAGAATTCTTACATAAAACTTCTATTTGTGAATCAAGCCATTTATTTCCTTTTTTCTTTCTTTCTTTCTTTTCTTTCTTTTTTTTTTTTTTTTGAGACTGAATTTCACTCTTATTGCCCAGGCTGAAATGCTCACTGCAACCTCCGCCTCCTGGGTTCGAGTGAGTCTCCTGCCTCAGCCTCCTGAGCAGCTGGGATTACAGGCATGCGCCACCACGCCTGGTTAATTTTGTATTTTCAGTAGAGACAGGGTTTCTCTATGTTGGTCAGGCTGGTCTTGAACTCCCAACCTCAGGTGATCCGCCCATCTCGGCCTCCCAAAGGGCTGGGATTACAGGCGTGAGCCACCATGCCCAGCCTGTTTCTTTAAGAGATTTCTATCAAAGTTTTCATAGATTTATTAGTTTGTTATCTAGTCACTACAAATGATCACTTTTTTACAAATAAAATATTTTTATATTACAACTTTATAATACGTATTTTTATTGATTCTAAGACACATATCTTTTCACATTTTAATATCTTTGAAATTTGATATATCTTGCAATCACTGACATTTTACAGCTATGATTGGCAGCATTTTTATTTTTATTATTATTTTTAAGGCCTATGAATGTAACATAACTTTTATTTTTATTAATAGTACGTAAAATACTGGTGTATCTTTTAGTCAGTAGCAGTTAGATTTGGTGAAATAAGTTCCTGTTAATGATCACTGTAATAATTACTGTTAGAAACTTACTGTGAAACTTCTGCCTTTACAACAGGACCTGTAAATGGCAATGTAACAGTTGTTGTTGTTCTTTTTTTTTTTTTGAGACGGAGTCTGTCTCCAGGCTGGAGTGCAGTGGTGTGATCTCAGCTCACTGCAACCTCCACTTCCTGGGTTCAAGTGATTCTCCTGCCTCAGCCCCTGAGTAGCTGGGACTATAGGTGTGGGCCACCATGCCCAGCTAATTTTTGTATTTTTAGTAGAGATGGGGTTTCACCATGTTGGCCAGGATGGTCTTGATCTTTTAACCTAGTGATCCGCCTGCCTTGGCCTCTGAAAGTGCTGGGATTACAGGTGTGAGCCACCACACCCGTCCACAATGTAGCAGTTCTACAAAAAGTTTAGAGTGGAAAAAAATCACCTGTAAGCCATAAACCTATATACTTTAACAAATATATTTTGTATGTATTTCATTCTAGTCTTTTTACATGTGTACATATTTTTATCCGTTTGTAGCTATAGCATACATACTACTTTGGTCTACTCATTTTTTATTCCTGTTATATCTTAATTTCTCTCTGTTTCAGGCCTTCATATTTGTCTTATTTATTTACTTATTTATTTATTGAGACAAAGTCTTGTTCAGTTGCCCAGGCTGGAGTGCAGTGGGACGATCTCTCCTCACTGCAACCTCCGCCTCCCCGGTTCACAGCCTTCTCCTGCCTCAACTTCCCAAGTAGCTGGGACAACAGGCGCCCGCCACCATGCCCAGCTAATTTTTTGTATTTTTACTAGATATGGAGTTTCACCGTGTTAGCCAGAATGGTCTCGATCTCCTGACCTCAAGTGATCTGCCCGCCTTGGCCTCCCATAGTGCTGGGATTACAGGAGTGAGCCACCGTGCACAGCCTGTCATTTTTAATAGTTCCATAATCTATCAGTGTATGACCGTAATAAAACTGCGTGCCGCCCAGGTGCTGAAAATTTAGATTGTTGCCATTTTTCCTTTTGTGAATAATGCTTCAATTAACAACTTTTTAAATTAATATTATCATTAATTTTGGCCATTTGTTTTATGAAATATAACTTTGGAGAGGATCTCTTTAGCCCAGGGGTTTGAAGCTGCAGGGAGCTCTGATTGCATCATTGTACTTCAGCCTGGGTGACAGAGCAGGACCCCCAAGTCTTAAAAAAAAAAAAAGGAAGAAAGAAAGAAAGAAAGGAAGAAACATAACTTTGTAGAAGCCTCCTGAACTGTGTTTTGCTGTGAAGAATCAATCTTTATATTCAAATAAATCCAAATTAACAGCTGCTATTATAACACTGTTCATTCATTCATTCATTCATTCAACTATGTATTCATCAAGAATACATTGGATTATTATGCGTTCTGTGGGTTCCAAGAGCTCAGGAATCAAAGTTAAATAGGACATCCCGCGATGTTTGATATTTTGTTGTATAGTGGGAGACTTAGACTTATCAAAAATAAATACTGTGTGATGAGGGATGTTGGAAAGATAAAGGTTAAAGTTTCTTGGTTGCATGTAATTTACTTTGAGAGGATTGTTGATTGGTATTCTTTTAAGATAGGAGGTGTGGACATATCATGTTACATTTTTAAAATGTGTCTAATAGGTTTATCTGACAGAAAATGGCTCCACCTGACCTATCCAACTTCCTTTTAAGTCTAAACCTGCATTCTGTGATGTATGTGATCCAATGTTTGTATAGAGTTCGGTGTCATGTTCCTCCAACATACTAAGTTCCCTGTTGCCAGTAACTGTGTCCCATGTCTTTTTCCTTTCTATACCTGCTACAATCTGCTGTGTTTGTAGTAGGTGTCAAAGTATCAGTAGTTCATTTGATTTGCTTTTAATTGTACTTTTTTAAATGAATGACAATATTTCACTAATTTATACTTTCCTTAGAACTTCATTGACTATCAGTTTGCATTCTATGATTAATGCACTTTTAATTCTGTCTTGTCATATTTGTTTAGTTAAAAAAGTTTCAAGTTAAGAAGATGGTTGAAAGATTATATAATCCCGTAGAGATTTTTATAGTAAAAGTTTAAAATTCTGGTACTTGTGATGGTTGGAAGTAGAACCTTCACTGGACAAGGTAAAACCCCTCTGTATAAATTTTTGGAGGCTGCCTTAAGGCTTCGTTGAGATGGAAAAAATTTTTACATAACTAAATATCAAATCAGGCATTCGATACAGTGAATATGTTTTGGAAATAGCCATTTATGGTTCTAGCATTAAAAGGTCATTAGCAAGCTATGAATTTACCTCCTTTATACTCGTGCATTACAAAGTGGACCCAATTTTTAAACTTTCCAAGAAGGTACTCTGGAAACAGCTTTTGAGAATGATTTCTTGAGATTTTTTTTCCATTTCTGAAACCTGAATAGAATTGTGCTGTGTTCTTTGCAGAGCTGTGGTGATTAGATTGTACAGTTTCACAGACGTGTACACACACACACACATACACACACTGCTGTGCGAACCACTGTCCTGTTGTGTGATCTTCAGATGAAATGAGGGAGGAATAATCTGGGATTGACTGAGATAAATTTATCTCAGCTCTTCAAAATACAATGTGAGCATAGCGTAACTCACTTGGACAGCTGTGGAATGAAACTCTTGTTTTAGTGGCCATTAGCTATTTCAAGAGAACTGACTACATAGAAGAATGTATGGTAAAGATAGTTTGGCAATTGATGGAATTTGAAGTAGCATTTACAGGCTGAGGCAAGTGGATCACCTGAGGTCAGGAGTTTGAGGCCAGCCTGGCCAACATGGTGAAACTCCTAAAATACAAAAATATCTCCTAAATACAAAATATCTCCTAAAATACAAAAATCTCTCCTAAAAATACAAAAATTAGCCTGGTGTGGTGGCAGGCACCTGTGGTTCTGGCTACTCTGGAGGCTGAGGCAGAAGAATCTCTTGAACCTGGGAGGCGGAGGTTGTGGTGAGGAAAGATCATGCCGCTCAGTCTAAAAAAAAAGTAGCATTTACATCACCAACTGAAATTAAATAATTTTCCCCCAAGGTGATGTGTAGACTGACTCTTGTGACTGAGGGATTGATCTGTTGACAAATCTTTATGAAATAACACCACAGGAGGGAAAATTATATGCAGGCATCAAGCTTTGCACTTATTTTACAAGCCCTCTTTATCGGGTTTGTATGATCTTGTGTACAGCTAACAAAAGGTTACTTCTTTGTCATGAAAGCCATCCTCAGTTTTCAGAGACAGTGGGGCACCACAGAGACTTTCCTTCTCTGCGTCCACATTTCTGATAATGGCATTACTGCATTTGACTCTTTTATGAAGCCTTTTTGGTCACATCAACAGTGCATTCTAAGCTATCTATCTTAACTTCTAGCTTTGTCTGTAAGATTTGTGTGGTTAGCCTGAGGCATATGCACATAAATTGCCCAGGTTCAGTGTTCTCAGATTTGGAACTAAATGTGCCACAGAACACTGAATTGATGGGTGCAGCTTTTCAGCAATATTGATGTTTCTACAGTTGAATGTAAATCTTTGGATGCCTTAGTTTGCATTTTCATAGTCATGTGTAGTTCCTGACCACTGGTTTTCAAACTGCCTCGTGTCTCTGAAAGCTGTGTTTAAGTGGAAAGACAAAGAAAATTGTTCTTCCCCACCTACTGCTCTTCTTCCCACTCACAACAGTAAGAATCGTGAGTGTGTTTCTGGCCACATGCAAACAGTGGCAGCTCCCAATTCACAAGCTGCTTACATTTCCAGAGTGAGGTAGTTGTGAAGTCAGTTAGTGGTGTAGAACTTTGAATGGGTTGGCTAATGGTAGAAACTAATATAAAGAGTAGATGAGCTGGCTGGGCGCGGTGGCTCACACCTGTAATCCTAGCACTTTGGGAGGCCAAGGCAGGTGGATCACGAGGTCAAGAGATCGAGACCATCCTGGTCAACATGGTGAAACCCCCGTCTCTACTAAAAATACAAAAATTAGCTGGGTGTAGTGGCGTGCGCCTGTAGTTCCAGTTACTTGGGAGACTGAGGCAGGAGAATCACTTGAGCCTGGGAGGTGGAGGTTGCCGTGAGCCGAGATTGCATCACTGCACTCCAGCCTGCTGACAGAACGAGACTCCGTGTCAAAAAAAAAAAAAAAAAAAAAAGCCTACCAAAACTTTGATAACCCTTAATGTTCCAGAAACAGTTTTAATTGTTTCTTAAAACATAACCTTCCCCCATGTTTCTCTGTGGAAAAGCTTCTTAGTTCTGCTTGGAAATCTTATGAAACAAACATTTCATTGTTAACTTCGATAGATGGCTACCTATCTCTACCTGTGTATCCTGGAGCAGTGTATCAGTCAGGGTTCTTGGATAGAAGCAACAGAGACTAGCTGAATAGTTTAAGCAAAGAAGTAATTTATTGAGAAGATATTGGGTACATTCTGAATTTACCAGAAGTTGGGGGAAAGGACAGGCACGAAATAGAGACTACACAGCCAGATTCATAGCCAAGGTCATACAACAAGATTAGTTCTATGTCAGATAGACCCTGACACTGAACACTGGACACTGGTGTTCATGCTGACCATCTCTTCAGGATCGGACACTTGGCACCAGCTCTGTCACTTCAGCCTTTGCTGCCTCTGAGCAGTGAGTGTTGTTGCCATTGCCCTCACCCATGATAATTTCCTCCTGCTCCTGCCTCTTTGTGTCTCTGGTTCTAGATTCAGGGTTGACCAAGGCTAAGCCATGTGCAAGCCTTGACTGCAAGACACTCTGGGAATGTTAGTGTCTAGCCATTTTTGCTTCTGTGTTGAGAGATGTGCTCTCATCAGAACTCACATGATGAGGAATTCCCTAAATATGGTGGAACAGAGTTTAGATGCTGGCTGTTGCCAATCCTTCTTCCCCCATAAGGATATAACTCACCATAAGAAGCTTCAGTAAGGACTCTGGTAGAAGGGGAGATGTTGCAGTGGCCAAGGTGTTTATCCATATGAAGCTGTGGTTAATGAACTCTATCTAAGATGGCCAGTTGTTCTTTGCGCACTGGTGTCCAGGGTCCCCTTCACTACGTGTTAACTAAAGCTAGAGGTGTGAAGATTTAGGCATATTTGACCTCACATCGTGGTCCTTAAATAACAAGATGTACTAAATTGAATTTTAACAATAGGAGTAACTAGGAGGAGCAGATTAAGATTTATCTGTTTCCTTGTTTATAGTAGAAAATGAAATTTCACATTATCAATTTGTCTTATAGAGTTGGATGGTTTATATGTTTCATTGATCAACTTCTACCCTTTCAAAAGTTCATTTTTCAATTGCAGTTATACTTGTATATAGCTTACAAATTCTTGCCCACGGATTTGCATTGCCGTTTTCCACTTCTTAGAAGCAAGTACTCTTCAGTTCATTTAGCTCTTCTTCTGGTATTTACTTCCTTGTAACAGATTAATATGTATATATTGGTAATTCTTGAATTTTTTTTTCCATTTTAGGCATTAAACATGAATTCCATTGAGGAGGAGAAGGGTTTAGCTTTCTTTTATTCTTCTTCCATTAAATACCTGCCCTTGTACTCTCTAAGATAGTTATATCTCAGTTTGTTTTCACTGTAAACGCTTTTCGCAGCTGAGCTATGCAGGATACTGTGATTTTATTTTCTTTCTTGTATAGCACATTAAAATTTTGTTGCTTGGCCGGTTGCAGTGGCTCAAGCCTGTAATCCCAGCACTTTGGGAGGCTGAGACGGGCGGATCACGAGGTCAGGAGATCGAGACCATCCTGGCTAACATGGTGAAACCCTGTCTCTACTAAAAAATACAAAAAAACTAGCCGGGCGAGGTGGCGGGCGCCTGTAGTCCCAGCTACTCAGGAGGCTGAGGCGGGAGAATGGTGTGAACCCGGGAGGTGGAGCTTGCAGTAAGCCGAGATCATGCCACTGCACTCCAGCCTGGGTGACAGAGCGAGACTCCGTCCCCCCCCAAAAAAAAAAAAAAAAAAAAAAAAATTTGTTGCTTAGTATTCTATTTATATACTGCTTATTTATCCCCAAATTCTCAAATAAGGTCAAACACAATAGCACATCTCTTGGTTCTTATGTGTGTGCATGTGACATTTTTCTTGGTTTCTCTGCTTGCTCACTCTGTTCTGGACTGTTTACTCTTGAGGCCTGTGCACAGCTGTTGACCTGGAATTTGTCCTCACCAATCACATTGGGAATTCTTGATTGACCTGTTTACTGGATGTAATCTCTTTTGGTTTTGACCCTCTTTTGGGGAGGCACATTGCCTGGCTGCTTTGTGAGAAAGCGTGTAGAGATGGAATTTTTTTGAGATCTGGCATGTGTCAAAATATCATTTGGTCTCCCCTTACATATGATTGATATCTAATTTAAAGTTGGAGATTACTTTCCTTGGGAGTTGAGAGGGCTTGTTCCATTTTCTTCTGCTTCCAATTTTGTTACAGAATTGTTGCATGTTCTTCTGACTATATTTACTTGTTATATGTCTTATTTCTTTTCTTTTTGGATGCTTTTAGGGTATTTAAAAATCCCCCAGTGTTCTGAGCTTTCCTTGTAATATACCTTGGTATGTCACTTTTTCATTCATTGTGAAGACTGTTCTCTCTTTTTTGGAGCTCCTATTGGAACTCTTGGATTTTTCCTCCAACGTAATTATTGTTTTTTTGTTTTAAAATCCCTGGCTGTGTGTGGGCTCACACCTGTAATCCCAGCATTCTGGAAGGTCAAGGTGGGAGGATTGCCTGAGCCCAGGAGTTCCAGACAAGCCTGGGCAACATAGTGAGTCCTTATCTCTTCCAAAAAAAAAAAAGAAAGAACTGGATGTGGTGATATGCGCCTGTAGTCCTAGTTACTTGGGAAGTTGAGGTGGGAGAATCGCTTGAGCCTAAGGATTCGAATTTGCAGTGAGCTATGATTATGCCACTGCACTCCAGCCTGGGCCACTGAGCAAGACTTTGTCTCAAAAAAAAAAAAAAAAAAAAAAATCCTGATTTTTATCCTTGTATCTTTTTGTTCTACTTTAGGGGAACATTTACCTCTATTATCTATTAACCTCTCCATTGATTTTTTATTTCTGTGATTATAATATTAATTCCTAGGAGCTTTTTCTTATTCTCACAATATCTCTATTTTACAGCATCCATTCTTTATTGCTTTGTGGATGCAATATATTTTACCCTGTTGGGGTTCTTAATTATGTGTATTTGAAGTCTTCTCCCTGCATTGACCCTGTTCCCTCCTGAAGTTCCTATCTGTCATGCTGGACCCTATTTCACATGTTTGGTGTTCATCTTGTCATCTTTATTCATGAGAAGGCACTGAGCAAGGCTTTGTCAATTGGTGGCCTCGCATAGGATGACCACCTCTTTTCAGAAGTCGCCTTCCAGTTTTGGTATCTGTAGATCTCTTTTCTTGGGCAGGTTACTTTCTCCAGAAGTCTCCAGTACCAATCTCCTACTGGCCAGTGCTCTGGGAACCCAGCAGAGGAAGGGGCTGTGGAGTGCATAGCTCCACTTAGTCCTTCTCTTTTTCAGTTGGTCCCTCCACCCAGTCACTGTTCCTATTGTCAGAACAGTGCAGATCCTTTCAAGTTTAACCTTTGCTGAGGTGGGAGGAGGGGCATAGCAAGCTTCATGGTTTTGCAAGGATATGGAGTTTTACTCCTTAAAATGACTTGCAAGCAATCCCCCAATTTTCAGTGCCACCTCCACCCTGTCTTCTCATCCAAACCCCACTTAACCGTGTCTTAACTTGCACTTTCCTCAGGTTCTTTGCTGCATACTGGCTTGTTACTTCCTGCCAATTCTGTCTGTAGACGTTTAAGTTTTGTCTGCCTCTGCTTTGAAAATTCACTCATCATTGGGCCAGTTGTTTTTGATTTTCCAAAAATGTTTTCCATAAATTTTGTCCTCCTGCATTCTCTTTCTTCTCATGAACTTATCTCTGCCTTTCACTTACTGTCATTTAGGGGTGGTTTTGGGAGAGAATGGAGATAAGCACAGGATTGTTATCTATCACATGTAATTGATAATCCCTGCTGATCAACTTGTGAGATTTCAGTTCAATTTAGATATGTGGTTGTCTGGTCCATTAAGGAAGGGTTCATTTGGTTACTCTGTACTTTTCAGTTTTGTTCGGAGATTATTACTCTCACTGTCAAAATGAACTAAGTGATACTATTTCTTGGTTTGAGAATATACTAGAAAAAAAGGTCAGTTATCTCTAAAGTATACATTCCAAGTCTGACCTCAAACCTAGGCACAAGCTAACATAGTATTTCCACCATTACAAAAAATAATGACCTTCATTGCCTGGAGCCATAATCACAGTTGGGTGATTTCCTATTAGATCTATTTCTTAGATTTCCTATTAGCTTGACTTGAGTTGGGTCCAAGCTGGAAAAAAACATTCTTTTCTAAGAGCCACTTTATCCAGTAGTCCTAGTTGTGTTCTGTAGGGAACTGAGCTTCCGTGAGGCATGTCTGTAGATTCCGTGAATAATGTTGGACCTTGATGTTCTTCTCCATTCCCTTGCTCAAACCACCCAGAGTACCTCTTACAAAATGCAGAAAGTTTTATGTGCCAGAAGCTTACATCATTGAACACGTAAACACCACAGCAGAATCAAGGCCAAATATTGTCTTTCAACTTTTTTTCTTAAATTTCATTAATACTTCAATTTTAGGAATAACAGCTGATTTATTAAAATTATGTTTAATATATTATTAACATGTATCAAAGATTACTGCAAAATTATTTTTGGGTCTTGTTCAACCATTGTAAAGTCAAAGGGCAATCAATTCAAATTTTAAAGGTTTTGTATGAATGTAGGGGAATCTGATGTGATTTCTTTTGTTTTGTTTGTTTTTTTGGAGACAGAGTGTCACTCTTGTCGCCCAGGCTGGAGTGCAGTGTCCCGAACACGACTCATTGCAGCATCGCCCTCCTGGACTGAAGCAGCCCTCCTGCCTCAGCCCCCCAAGTAACTGGGATTACAGGCACATGGCCAGATAATTTTTTGTAGAGACGAGTTTTGCCATGTTTCTCAGGCTTGTCTTGAATTCCTGGGCTCAGGTGATCCACTTACCATGGCCTCCCAAAATGCTGGGATTACAGGCATGAGCCACCACGCTGGGCCTGATCTAATTTCTAATCTAGACTTTATGAAAATCCTTTAAAAAAATAATAATATTTACCTTCATATGGTAGAATTAGTATTTTTCTGTTTCAGACACCTCATGTTCTTTGTTGATAAATCAAGATTGAGAGTATGTGGAAGTTCTGAGACGAAATCTTTCTATTTGCAGGTTCCTCTTGTCACCATGATAAAGAGTGCTGGGGCATCTGTTTTGTGCTAAAGCTAACTAGAAGTGTCGCTGCTCTGAGCAACAGGCGGGAAGTACTTCTGTCCTTAAAACCAAAAATAGATGCTCTTTCTCATTATCATAGCTCAAATGATCATCTTTTTTAATGAGATGGGCACATCCCTTGTGGTTTTCACAGATTTAATGATCAGATTATTTAATGCAGAGCTTGGGGAAAAACAGCTCTGGTAAGATAGATGATGGAAATTTTACTGGAAGCAAAAATAACAACTTTATTCCTTCTTTTTCTTTCTGCTAATGTTTTCAACCTCTTATTCCTTTGTTTGTTTAGAGATGGTCTTGCTATGTCACCCAGGCTGAAGTGCAGTGGCACCATCATAGCTCACTGCAGCCTCGAACTCCTGGGCTCAAGCAATCCTCCTGCCTTAGCCTCCCAAGTAGTTGAGACTACAGGCATGGGCCATAATACCCGACTTGCTTGCATATTGATTGACTGCTTAATTGATGAGATGAGGTCTTGCTATGTTGCCCAGGCTGGTCTTGAACTACTGGCTTCAAGTGATCCTACTACCTCAGCTTCCCAAATACTGAGATTACAGGTGTGGGCCACCTCACTGGGCCTCCTGCTGTTTTTTAAAAAATTATTATTAATTATTTTTCATGATTCTTAAAGGCATTTACTTTTCTTATTTTAATATATTGGTACGTTTACACATTTCTCACTATATTTTAACTTCAAGAGACCATTACCAGGGAGAAAAAAAATTATTTGTAAGGAGAGTTGGATGTGTCAGGATTTAGGTATACTGTATGTAGTCTGACTTGCTTTGGACAACTCTGTGAAGTATTGTGTATTAGTATGTTGGCAGCTGGAAGGAGAAAAATTGCTTCTTTGCTGATTTTAGAAAGTTCTGTTTGTATTTCTGAAAGTAAGACAAGAAACAAAAAGAATAGAAGAAATTTAAGGGAAATAAGGTAATGTATGTGAAGGTGCCTTGTAAACTGCTAAATTACATTACAGCTCTTAGTTACAGTTATTGCAAGGGTTGAACTTAAAGTGAGAAAATAAGTTCCACAAAGATGCTATAAAGAAAAATGGGAAAAAGAGAAAAGAACTTGAATAGGAAGTTGTTAAGAGAAAACAAAATGGGAAAATGATAATGGGGAATTTTTACATTCTAGTGTTTTTTTTTACTCTGAAAATTCAGTAGTACTTGTTCTTCCTATATGAGCAGTGAAGTTAAAAATATTTATTAGCCAAAAATAATGTTCTATGGAAATAATTTGGAAAAAGAATCTTATCTGAGGTTGTGAGAGTTGGATGGAAACTACTAGGCACAAGACCTTATCAGGTCTAAATAAAGATCTGTGTGTTGTAGGGGGTTATGTACTTAATTAAGGTATAATTCACATCTGCAGATCTCTTCTGAGCCTTTCCTTTCGTTCTCATTCATACCTTTGCAAGGCTGATATCCTTAGCCCATTTTACAGATGAGGCTTAGAAGGCTAATTGATTTGCCCATAGCCACTTAATGTATGCAGTGGTAAAGGCCTACCCCTTCTTCAGGTTCTGAGTTTGTTCCCACATTTCTAGAATCTTCACATCAGGGCAACTGGTTTTGTTGTGTTTCTGGAGATTCTGCTTATTGAATTTCTCCAAAGGAGGTGCTTGTTAAATCACAGTGGTCACTTAGAAATAACACACTCCGGGCAGGTTTTAGGCTTGGCTAAATCACTTCAAATGAGTTCTGCTTAAGAAACACTGTTTGAATTCCCTAAGAACCAAGAAATAAACAAAAAAGGCATCACAACAGCCCAGGTATGTGTTCAGAGGCCGTGCCCTGTGCCCTTCAGATCTTATCTGGAGCTTGGTATTTTAAGTTTTGTTCTCTTGTACTTCATTATTTTATCTGAATTCCAAAATTGTAGCTGAGTTGAAGAAGGGAAAGGTTGGTACTGTAACAGAAATGAGATGCAACTCTTTAGGGCAAAGGAGAGGAGATAGCCAGACTACGAAAGGCAGACAAATATCCCCAAAGCCTAGCAGCCATCTGCCTTTGAGTAGAGGAATAAACAGCCCTCTGTTGCCTCAGAAGCTTCTGAGAACAGCTGTCTTGCCACTGGCCTTTAATGGGCAGGTTAAACCCAGTTACCAGCAGGATACACACAAAGCCAACCTTACACTCTCTCCCTCTATTCGCCATCAATTTATCTCCAACTCAGACCTTGACTCTAATCAGCCACAGCTCTTGACTTCAGACCTGGCTCTGTAACTTGGATTTCCCCTTGAGCTCTCCAGAGTGTATTTATATCTGTGCTCTCCCTGTTGTGAGAACTTCAGCAGTCTCTTCCTTTTGATTCTCATTGCACCCTGTGCTTTAGTAGTAACTCCCCATCCAGCTCTCTTTGTGGTGGTAGAAACCCAGCTCCTGCCCAGTAACTGCTGCCACTCCTTTTCCTTGGAGTTAGTATTCTCATGTTCCAGCAGAGCAAGTAATTTATAGTCATGTTGATGATCCTGTGTCACCAAAGATTAATCACATTCTGGATTCTCTGAAGAAGGCATTACCTTTTAGAAAAAAAAATTAATCCGCTATGGTTGAAATTAAACCCATTTTGATACCTAGATGGGTAATCCCTCAACTGTTTTGAAAATTGTGATCATTTTCAATGTCTTATTCTTTGAGATTTTTTTTTTAATTTTTATTTATTTTATTTTATTTTATTTTTTGAGACAGTCTCTCGCTCTGTCACCCAGGCTGGAGTGCAGTGGCATGATCTCTGCTCACTGCAACCTCTGCCTCCCGGGGTTCAAGTGATTCTCCTGCCTCAGCCTCACAAGTAGGAGAGATTACAGGCACCTGCCACCGTGCCCGGCTAATTTTTGTATTTTTGGTAGAGACGGGGTTTCGCCATGTTGGCCAGGCTGGTCTCGAGCTCCTGACCTCAGGTGATCTGCCTGCCTTGGCCTCCCAAAGTGCTAGGATTATAGGTGTGAGCCACTGTGCCCGGCCTATTCCTGGAGATTTTAAGAAGCAGAAATTATATTGTACTGTAACTGCAGAATGATGCAGAGAATTATAATTATTGAATTATAGAATATATTATTTTGGAAGAGCATAAGCAACCTTTTAGATAGCTTACGTCACCTTTCTATTAATAAATGTTGCTT
Source organism: Papio anubis (assembly GCF_008728515.1). Lineage (NCBI taxonomy): Eukaryota > Metazoa > Chordata > Mammalia > Primates > Cercopithecidae > Papio > Papio anubis. The sequence goes on from NC_044978.1 coordinate 145,451,806, forward strand.
TAAGCAAAGCCATTTAAAATTTTTTTGTGTACAAATTTATCTTTTAGGTCAACAACAGGAAATGCTTAAGCAGAGCTATTATATATCTTAAAAATAGTGAAATGAGCATAGTAGAACTAGTGGCCCTGTTGACATGAAATGTTTACTTTGGAGAGAATTCTTGGCATTTTTGTCCCACATCAGCATAATAAGAACTTGTAGGAGAGGAGGGAAGCATTAATGTATTTGTTGAGGATTAATGACCTTGTAGAGCATTTGTGGTAGTGAATATATTATGGCTAGTACCGTAAATGTAGTAATTAAAAAGCTGCACACTAAACACTTTGTAGACTGGCAAGTATATTCCCTTCCTTTCCTTGACGGCTTGCATTCAAGTGAGTAGCGTATATTTATCTTGCTCTTAGCGTTCTTAAGAGTAGAAAGAAGTCTCAAAGATTGGTTTCCTTCCCAAGATATTGCTACTCAGATGGACACAATCAGATTTGATGTTCTCAGGATCAAGTTATTTTTTAACAATTCAGAAAAATGTCACATGGTACATACTAATAAAAAAAACTGTTCTTCACCTTTGGAAGCTTTATTATTAAAGTTACTTTTAGACGAATATTACCTTGTGTTGCTGCGTAATATAAAATGTGTTCAGGCCAGGCATGGTGGCTCACGCCTGTAGTCCCAGCACTTTGGGAGGCCAAGGCAGGTGGATCTCTTGAGGTCAGGAGCTCAAGACAAACCTGGTCAATGTGGTAAAATCCTGTCTCTACTAAAAATACAAAAATTAGTCAGGTGTGTTGGTGCACGCCTGTATCCCAGCTACTTGCGTGTCTGAGATATAAGAATCACTTGAACCCGGGAGGCGGAGGTTGAAGTGAGCCGAGATTGCATCACTGCACTCCAGCCTGGGGGACAGGAGTGAAAGAAACCGTCTTAAATAAATAAATAAATAAATAAGTAAAATAAAATAAAATAAAATAAAATGTGTTCAGTATGATCATGATACCTCAGGGCTTCTTTTATTATAAAAGAAGTAAAATCGTGAGTAATAGAAATATATATTAGGACTAAAACAGACCTGCAACCAAGGTGAATTTTTAAAATTTTCAAGGAAGCGAGACTTGGTTATCTCATGACTATTTATCTTATTGCTCCAGCGGGTTAAACCTAAGCGGGTTGTGTGAATGAGCATCTGGGAGGAGAGGCACCATGCTGTGAGAGTAATGATGTCCTGTCCTTCACAGGGGAGGATGACAAAGAAGGCAGACAGATGTAAAGTCTGCAATTTCTATTGCTTTGTGTCCTCAAAATGTTCATACCCATCTATTTTCCCATTTAAGAGGCATCTTGTTTTTTATACTTTCTGAATCCTCCCACTTAACATGCAGTATTTACTTACAAGTTCTTATTTATGAGTTCATAAAGATTTTCTTCTGTGAAAAGTAAGTGCAGCTGAATGTGATTTGCAGCTTTGCTTTGAGTCAGTTAGGGTAGGAAAAGAAGAAATAGAAAGACTATTTCTGTTCTCACCATTTAATTGGCCTCCTTACTTCCTAGTTGTGAAAGCTCTTCACTAATGTATTGGTTTATTGATTTATTTCACATTTATTGACTGCTTACTACATCCTATGCCCCGAGGATACAGAGATGGTCCAGTTAGTAGGCATCTGATGCCTTTGAAACCACCTCTGTCCTGACTGACTTCAGTGCAGATAGCATTGGTTCTAAAATCCTTTCAAGTTCCAGAAATGGCCTGGATCTTGTTCCTGTTAACAGAATAGACAAACTGCAGAGCAGGCTTAGAGTTTTTGAGATCACAAAGGCTATCTGGGGAACCTAAAAGCTGCTTTTCCAGGTGTTTTCCATTGCATCGGGTTTCTAATGAATCTTGCTCCTTTGGCATTACTGGGATACTTTCCAAGTATAAAGTCACTCCACTCCATTTCTGAATTGGCTAAAATCCTAGATGGAAAAGCGTTCAGGAGATCACAGTGGAATGGCATAACTGCTGTTTTAAGAGGCAGCTAGGAAGTCTCAGTAGCAGGTGCCACTGCGAACCCATTCTCCCCTCCTTCTTGCCTTTACTTTCAAATGTCTGCCTGTTTTTCATTTTCAGTAGTTTATCCATGGTAGGAAGGACCTTTGAATTGGAGCAATTCAAGAAGCTTTCTAAGATGGTGGGTAGGGCTGGGTGCGGTGGCTCATGCCTGTAATCCCAAAACTTTGGGAGGCCAAGGTGGGCAGATCCCAAGGTCAAGAGATCGATACCATCCTGGCCAACATGGCGAAACCCCATCTCTACTAAAAATACAAAAATTAGCTGGGTGTGGTGACACGTGCCTGTAATCCCAGCTTCTCGGGAGACTGAGGCAGCAGAATTGCTTGAACCAGGGAGTCGGAGGTTGCAGTGAGCTGAGATCATGCCATTACACTCCAGCCTGGCAACAGAGCGAGACTCCATCTTAAAAAAAAAAAGAAAAAAAAAGATGGCGGGTAATAGTTTTGCTTAGTGAAACTATATGTACACCTTTGGAAATGTTGACACCCAAAACCCAAGATCATTTTAAGAAAAAATATCTTCCAGATCTTTTGCTTATATAGTTTTTGTTTTTTTGTGTTTTTTTTGTTGTTTTTTTGGAGACGGAGGCTCGCTCTGTCGCCCATGCTGGAGTGCAGTGGCCGGATCTCAGCTCACTGCAAGCTCCGCCTCCCGGGTTTACGTCATTCTCCTGCCTCAGCCTCCCGAGTAGCTGGGAGTACAGGCGCCCGCCACCTCGCCCGGCTAGTTTTTTGTATTTTTTAGTAGAGACAGGGTTTCACCGTGTTAGCCAGGATGGTCTCGATCTCCTGACCTCGTGATCCCCCCGTCTCAGCCTCCCAAAGTGCTGGGATTACAGGCTTGAGCCACCGCGGGCCCGGCCTTATATAGTATTTTTTGATACTCTGAAGTTCTACTCTTAGGGGTAGAACTTATAAATGCTCTTTTCTATTTTGGTACAAACTGCCTTGTTTGTTTGTTTACCTTAAAACAGACTTAGACTACTTTAATTTTGGGGGATAGCTTGCCAGAAACCAAGAATTTCATGATCCATGTCCTCAGACCATTTACTTGTCACATCATTCTCAACAAAGAGACTTCGCCAACTATTTTCTGAAAACATTGATGCCATTTGGTCTATTGCCTCCAAATTCCCAATACTGTTCATTATGACCTTATTATAGCCAGATTTATCTTTCCAGTAGCCCCCCCTTACCCAGTTTCATTTCTGTGATTGCAGTTTCCTGCAGTACAGTACACTAAGATAGCTATGAGAAATAGAGACCACATTCACCTGCTCTATTTTATTATTGGGTATCATTGTTAATCTCTTACCGTGCCTAATTTATAAATTAAACTTTATCACAGGTACATACTTGTGGGAAAAAACTTAGTATAGCTAGATAGGGCTTGGTTCTATCCATGGTTTCAGGCATCCACTGGGGATCCTGGAATGCATCCCCCATGGATAAAGGGGAGCTACTGTACTTTCCTTCTAATATCAGAGGGTTGTGGACTCCCCTTCTTCTTCAAGGTCAGCCCCTTCATCTGTACTCCTGACCCTTTGGCCCACCTCTTTTGAGATCTCAGACCATCTTTACCTCTTCCCTCTTGGACTTTCAGCCCCTCCCTCTGAATTGCGTCTTTCAGCCTGTAGCCATGTGCTATGAGCGCTTAGTCTCTTCCAGCAGCCATGCATTCCCCTTCCTGGGCTCTTCTACTTGCTCTCTTGATTCTGTTATCTCTGCCTCCACCAGGTGTTATCTCAGCTCTCCATCAAGGTGGACAGTGACTTCTTAAATGCCAAATCCAAAGGTATATTTTTCATTTTTTATCTTTGTTCATCTCTTTCTATCCCGTGTACCTCTCTGCCATTCTTCCTGGGTCGTCTTCAAAAGATGGTTTTCCTCTGCACATTCTATTGTGTGTGTTCTCCAGGATTCTGCACTGATTGTATAATGTTCTCCTTCTGTCCATGTTCCTGCAGTGACGCCACTCACTGACACGATCTCTGCTCCCCACTATGTTGTAATCGCTTTTATGCCTTTATGTTTTTCTCAGGCTGCTTCTCCAGGCTTTACTCTCAAGAGTATCTCAGTATCCCCACCTGAATCTTCCATGCTTCAATTTCTCTCTCTTTTTTTTTCTTTTTTTTGAGATAGAGTTTCACTCTTGTTGCCCAGGCTGGAGTGCAATGGCATAATCTCAGCTTACCACAACCTCTGCCTCCCGGGTTCAAGCGATTTTCCTGCCTCAGCCTCCTGAATAGCTGGGATTACAGGCATGTGCCACCATGCCCATGCCAGTTAATTTAGTATTTTTAGTAGAGACAGGGTTTCTCCATGTTCGGGCTGGTCCCGAACTCCCGGCCTCAGGTGATCCGCCTGCCTTGGCCTCCCAAAGTGTTGGGATTACAGGCGTGAGCCACTGATGCCTCAATTTCTAATGCCCCAAACTAAATTCCTTGTATTCCTTATTTCTTCTCCTATATTCTCTACCTTGGTTGTCACTACCATTCATCCAAATGTAATAAACCTAGAGTTCCGCTTTGAGTTTCTGGATGGTTCCAAGTACTAATTCTTCTCTCCCCTTCTCTATCTACTTCTGTTGCCCTAATCTCCACCCTTTCCTTCTCCCTGAATGATTGTGACAACCAAACAGGTCTCCCTGCCTTTACCCTGCCCCCTTCAAGTCCACCCAGAGAATCATGCATCCGAAACCCAGATCTGACCCCTCAGTGGCTGTTTACACCCAGGATAAAGTCAGAGTTCTTTGAGATGTGTACATGGTTGCCATCTGGCTCCAGGCTTATTTTCTGGCCTCATTCTGCAGGCCTCACTCTAGAGAGTGGCCAGCAATTCTGGACTATACCATGCGGTTTCTTACCTTTCCTTTTTCTATTGCCTTGTCTTGCATCCCTAGCGTGGCTAACTCCTACCCAGCCTTAGGACATGCTAGGCACCCCTTTTTCTTGGAAGCGCTCCCTGACCTGTCCATTTCTGGACTAGACACACCCTTGCTTGATATGAAGCTCAATGATTTTGCTCATCCCATAACCCTATAGTGGCCAGTTTGTGTGCATCCTTTGGCTCCCCTAGACTTCACTTTCCTTAGAGACAGAGATGGTATCTTATTCATCTTTGTAGCTCCAGTGCTTAGCATGGTGCTGGGTGTATAGTAGGTGTTCTGCATATGTTTTTTAAATAAAAAATCAACAGTGACAGTAAATCAACTTGATGGCCACAAAAAAGGGCAAAAATAATTTCTGCATAGGAGTCAGCCTTAGAAGGGAGCATGAAGGGGACTTCTGCAGTGCAGATAATGTTCTGGTTTTGATCTGGTGTGTTTTCAGTTTAGGAAAATACATTGAGCTGTCCATTGTGGTGTGTGCATTTTCTATATGTTATACGTCACTGAAAATATTTTTTTTTTCCCAATCAGCGTAACATCTAACCTCCCCAATACAGAAAAACAATTTTCTTCCTTTCAAGCTTTTAAAGTTTTACAGGATTTTAGTTCAGATGTCACAGCAAAGAGCCAGGCAGTGCTATTCCTTGATGTTAAGGAAGAATGGAAAAGCATCAGGCAAATGCAGGTGGGATTGCCTGGACTTTTGATGGGGGCCAGTGAGGGCCAGCCCTGATCGCTGGAAGCGACCTGTGCCTCTGTCACACTTATTGCAGGGCCCACATGCTAATCATCAGCAAGCCCTGGGCCTGCCTGCAGTGACAGGGAGACTTCATCTTGCATGCGACTATGAATAATTCATAAACATGGTTATCTGGAAATTTGTGGTCATCATTAGCATTTTAATGAAAAAAAAAATGCTGTCATTATCCTAAGTCTCTGTTTTGTTTCTACCTTTTTTTTTTGTCTCCCCCTACCGCAGCTAACCATCTCAGTCTTTCCTGAGGACTTGGGAACTGCAGAGGCCCCTACCAATGTGTTGACTGTCACTATGGGCAGACGGTACCCGGAGGCTCACTGTCGTCCAGGCAGCTCATGTATGTATGGGATCAGTCTCTCTCTTGCTTTTTTCCCTTTAATTTTCATTGTAGAATATCACAGAGTCCTGAATTGGTAAAAGCTTTAAAGGTTTAAATAAGGATGTTTAGCAATACAAGAGAATGGATTGCTCTAGGGTAATTTTGAATATTGCATGGTAAGAAATGTTACCTAAATTAGGATTTTTGTAATCAAGTGGCCCTATAAGACCAGAAGTGTATATCAACAATCTCCTTTTTCTGTTTCAGTGCATCCATTCTTTTTTTCCTTTTTCTTTTCTTTTTTGAGACTGGGTCTTGCTCTGTTGCCCAGGCTAGGGTCCAGTGGCATGAACACAGCTCACTGTAGCTTCGAACTTCTGGTTCAAGTGATCCTCCCACCTTAGTCTACTGTGTAATTGGGACTACAGATGTGTGCCACCATGCCTGGCTAATTTTGTTTATTTTTTGTAGAGATGGGGTCTCGTTATGTTGCCCAGGCTGGTCTTGACCTCCTAGGCTCAAGAGATCCACCCACCTCAGCCTCCCAAAGTTTCTGGATTACAGGCATGAGCCACCATGCCTGGCCTAATGTATCTATTCTTCTATAGGCTTTTATTTTTTTAAGCTTTCGTTTTTCATCACAATATATAACATTTGAAACAATAATAATGCCATAAATTAAAAACATTTCTCAGTGATTGTTTGAATTCCTTTATAATCACAAAATTCATGGACCCAGAAGAGAGGTCCCCTGGGTATGTGTCTGTTTAATATGTATTAGGGAGAGAGTTCCTGGCTTTTACTTCTTAGCCTTCTCCAAAGGAGGAAACTCTTTCAGTTCCCTCAGGGATGATCTTCGATGTCTCACAACACTGACGTTTTCCCAGCAGTCTTTTGGGAACTGCTATAGTTGTAGCCTTTTCCTATTTGTCGTTACCCCTGATTAACCTAGGAGAAAAATGATTCTTCCCTTTAATTATCTATCTTTATTTCTATGAAGGGCAGTGTGTCTCAGACTTACTTCTTGCTCCCTGCTGTCTTTTGGCCTTGGACCAGTTGTATAGATATTTATTTGTTTTTGTTGCTTTCCTTTGGAACCTGTGGAATTTTGGCTCTAAGTCAGGGGAAATTTGGGGTAATTCCCCATAGTGCTTTTGTTCCCATATCCTTTCTGTAGTTATGCTTATTCGTATTCACTTTTAAGTGCCATTACCTTGTGCAGCTCAGTTTTTTTCTTTATAGAAAAGTTATGGCTAGGCTCATGCCTATAATCCTAGCACTTTGGGAGGCTGAGGTGGGTGGATCACTTGAGCCCAGGAGTTTAAGACCAGCCTGGGCTTCATGACGAAACCCTGTCTCTACAAAAAATATAAAAATTAGCCAGGCATGGTGGCATGTGCCTGTAGTCCCAGCTACTTGGGAGGCTGAGGTGGGAGGATTGCTTGAGCCCAGGAGGTACAGGTTGCAGTGAGCTGAGATTATACCACTGCATTCCAGCGTGGGAGACAGAGCAAGACTCTGTCTCAAAAAAAGAAAAAAGAAAGCAAAGAAAAGTTAGAACCACCCTCAAGTCCTCACCCAGACAATTGCTTGTAAAGTAAGTCAGATAGTTAAAAGCAGTAGCATTTTATAGCAGTAGGGAGGGATTGCTGATAATAGAATAGGGATTCGGATCAACAGCCAGCATTAAAGCCAGCAGTGTTGGGGTAAACAGCTTTTCACATATTTTCAGATATTGTTGGTATCTCCAAGGGTGTTACAGTTTTACTCTGAAATTAGCAATTTTCATAGGGAGCATCATCAGAATAAAGTTTACACCTGTACCCTATATAACAGGGATCTGCAGACTGTAGCCAATAGGTCAGATCCAGCCTATGCTTATTTTTATAGGAGCTGAGGGTGGTTTTTATATTTTTAAATGGTTACATTTTAAATGGTTATATAAGCACCTACATAATCTCTTTTTTGTCTCTTGGCCCTCAAAGCCTAAAATATCTGTGATCCTGTTAAGAAAAAATTTGCCTACCCCTGTGTAGAAGAAAGTTGGAGGACATGTACTGCCATTGATCCAAGTGAAATTGTTAGTACTTGAGCATTTTTGACATACAAAAAGGTTAATTTCATATGGTTCAAGCTAATATATTTTGAGGACATTGTTCCTTCACAGTGGTTAAAATGCTAACATTTGGGCTCTTGAAGTGGAAGAAGTAAATTTACCTGAAAAATTCACATGTGTGTTCTTGCTCCTTTTTTCACCTCAGAGAATGACACATTGGCCATCAGCTGAGTTCCTTTCCAGAGATTACCAAAGGGCGCTGAGCTGCACAGGTGTGTGCTGTCCAGTAATTGCAAGGAAGCTCTTTATTTTCATTTGACTTATTTCTTACTAAGAGCTCTTTATGAGAAAACTGTCTTCTTACTGGGTGCCAGAAACGTGCTACCTGTGCTCAGCATAGCGATTGCTGCCCTGAGGCCTCTACTGCACTTGTCACTTTGTGTCTTTTTTCTGGTGGGGGGAGAGAGAGTGGCTGCTTTTCCAGGGAGCACATAGCTGCATAACACGTTGCCTGAAACGCCCTTCCCTGGAACTAGAGTGTGGTTCGTACCCTCTCATGGTTTCCATCTCTGATTTCTTTTCCCATTGTTGTTGATCCCTCAGTCCAGGCATGAACACTGTTACGTATTTTACTTGATTTGTTCTCCATTCCTCCCTTCTACGTACTCCTTTGTAGCTTGCTTCTCCTGATCATTAAATAAGATTTGGCTGGGTACTGTAACCCCAGCACTTTGGGAAGCTGAGGTTCCCAAAAAAAAAAAAAGCTGGGTGGAGGTCAGGAATTTGAAACCAGCCTGGCCAACATGGTAAAGCGTCATTTCTACTTAAAAAAAATTTACAAAAATTAGCTGGGTGTGGTTGTGGGCGCCTGTAATCCCAGCTACAAGAGAGGCTGAGGCAGGAGAATCGCTTGAACCTGGGAGGCGGAGGTTGCAGTGAGCCAAGATTGCAGCATTGCACTCCAGCCTGGGTGACAAGAGCAAAACTCAAAATAATAAATAAATAAATAAATAAATAAGATTTGCTTGTTGAAACCTCAAGCTGACGTTCTGTAGAGGCTACTCATAGCAGAAATAAATGTTAACCTTGGCAGCCGTCGCTGCCTTCACATAAGGCAGGAAAGCCAATTTGACCTGGGGCCTCCTCACCAGCCTGTGTCTGAACAGGGCCACACTGTTCCCTGGAGAAGGGAAATGATTTCAGTAAAAAAAACAACAGCAACATGCCATAGAGTTAATAATTTTATCATCAGGTGTGGTCGGAATCATCAGTCAAGGGTCAGCAGTGCATATTGCTGTGCCCTACATTGGTTTTGAGGCTCGTATGTCAGACTGGAATTTTAATTTTCTTTCCTTCTGTTTTGAGATTAGTCTGCCTTTCCCGGCTATCTCCTTTCAGGGCAGGGTGCTGCTGTTGGATGGAATGTGGAATGGCATCCATTGAGCATGAAAATAAGAAGTAAATAGTTAGAGCTGTTCTTTCCTGACTTTTCATGCAGATATTTGTGTTTATGTTAAAACTCCAGTTTTAAAATGAGTCATGTGCCGCATAACAATGTTTCAATCTACCGTGGACTGCATATACAACAGTAGTCCCGTGAGATTGTAAGACCCCATTTGTCTTGTACCTTTTCTATGTTTAGATATGTTTAGGTACACAGATACTTATCATTGTATTACAGTTGCCTGCGGTATTCAGTACAGTAACATGCTGTACGTGTTTGTAGCCTGGGAACCCTAGGCTCTGCCATCTAGCCTAGGTGTGTAGTAGGCCATGCCATCCAGCCTAGGTGTGTAGTAGGCTGTACCATCTAGGTTTGTGTAAGAACACTCCATGATGATGTTTGCACAGCAATGAAATCGCCCAGTGATGCATTTCTCAGAATGTGTTTCTGTTGTTCAGCAACACATGACTATATTCTAGGAATTGCTAATAAAAATTGCATATTTGTTCATTTTTGTCGGTACCTATCCATTCCTTTGGATGACTGCAGCCACCACTGTAACCTCAGCTGTGAGGATCTGGAGTGTTATAATAGCTTCCAGACCTTGGCCTGCAGTCTCTTTGCCTGCAAATTTAACTCATGCATAGTGGCCAAATGAATCTAACTGAGGCATGGCTCTCATCATGCCACTTCCCTGCTGAAATTGTTTAGTGTGTACCCACTAGTTTAAAAGGTCACCCTGATATTTGAGTCCTTTAGGTCTCCTTTCACTGCTCCTTATTTTTATTACCTATTACTCATGAGGAATGATCGTTATTGTTGTTGGTATTATTACTATTCAGTAGACATTTATAGTAGTGTGCGTGGGCTGCTCCTGCCAGGGTACACCCTGTGCCTTTGGGTCACGTGCCTTTGCTCCTGCTGTTTCCGCTCTGGTATGTGGATCCATCTTTTGGAACCCGCTAAAATCCTGCTCTTGCCATGGGGTGCAGCAGAGTCACTCTCTTTCCCAGGGAGTTTTCTGGTTTCCCCACTGGAAGCACGTGTTCCTGCAGCTCTTAAATCTCCCTCTTGATGCTTGCTTGTGTCCTAAATTCCTTTTATATTTTGGCACATGTATATAATTTGTCTGAACTCCAGCACTAAAGTCTTTTTCATTTCTCTCCTCTCCTCTGTGAGTGAGGACACTATTTTATCTACGGTAGTTGCTGCAATATTTGTGGAGTCATCTTGGGCTAAGGGGTGGAACTGGATAATAACCATCCTCAGAGCCAGTGCCAGCCAAGACTGAGGGGGAGTAATCGGAGCCTGACGCAGAATAAATGCTTAATAAATATATATCGAATGGATGAATGAATGAAGTACTTGCTTAGAAACTTAACTCAGCATTGATAAGGGGAGAAATTCTTTGCATATTCCAAGTTTTTCCAAATCCTGCTTTCCAACACACATGGTTCTCTCTAGCTTTAGTTGTATTCATGGTAACTTTTTCCTGAACAACCGCTATTTACTGTTCTATTTCTAGCTCTTGGGCACAGGTTTTGCCAGTTGTGTTGGCTGTCTCTTTTGGTAAATTGTTTCTTGTTTGGTGTTAAGCTTTCACTGTAAGTCTCTTCATTAGAGGTTGTTTGATGTGGGAGTCCCGTGCAATTAGGATTGTACAAACCCAGCACTTTCTCATTTGCCTCAGTTAGTGCCCGATGGGTGTCCTAGCTTTTGGACCACTGTTATTATTATTATTATTATTATTTTAATTTTTTTTTGGAGACAGAGTTTTACTCTTTGTTACCTAGGCTAGAGTGCAATGGCGCCATCTTGGCTCACTGCAACCCCTGCCTAAAGGGTTCAAGCAATTCTTCTGTTTCAGTTTCCTGAGTAGCTGGGATTACAGGCGCCTGCCACCATGCCTGGCTAATTTTTGTATTTTTAGTAGAGATGGGGTTTCACCATGTTGGCCAGGCTGGTCTCGAACTCCTGATCTCAGGTGATCCGCCTGCCTCGGCCTCCCAAAGTGCTGCGATTATAGGTGTGAGCCACGTCACCCAGCCTAGTGTTACTGTTTTCTTGGCTCGGGAACTTGATGTTCCATGGGTGTTCTGTATTTGGGTGCCATACCTCTACATGGGAGCTGTTTTGAAATTTTGATTTCTTGTTGGTGAGATATGACCCTTTGTTCTCCAGGGTTCATCAGGATCTCAGCCCCTACACACTAAGCTTATCTCATGTTCCGATAGCCTTTTACATCTTCAGAGCTTTAACTTCCTCTCATCTGACTTTGAGTTCTGTCTTTAGTTCTGGCCCAGGGATTTATTTCTTGTGATTTTGAATGTTTTCTTAGTATTTAAAAAGTTGTTAATGATCTCTCAGTTTTTCCATGTATTTGAAACAAGCAAAGCCCTTGCCTGTCATCTCAGCTCACCATGTTGGTTGCAAACCTTATTACCACAGTCCTATTAAAGAATTTTAAGATATTTTAGTCACCAAATTGCAATCCCTGATTTCTGCAGAACTTTAGATGTTAAGTATTAATTCAGTGAATGGGTGCTCTGCAGATCCCTCTCCGAGATGCCATGAACCTGAGTAACCACATTTTTGTAGTGTAGCATAGTCTCATCCGCGGCTACCTCCTTACTTGTAGATCACTTTCTGTGCATGTCTCAGAGTCAGTCAGTTAGGTTCTAGATTTTTACATGGCATATGAACCCAACCTGTAAAATTGGTGATCTGAGGCCTGTTGATTGCCATTATTTTCAGATACTCAGAAATACAGACCTTGTTTTCACATACCTAGTAAATAATGTTACAATAGTGTTACATCATTACATCTTGATGTTGACACTAGTAAAGAAAGGTTACTTCTATTTATTTATCTTTCACTGAAGAAAGAAATTAAATTTCAGTAGTCCAAATTAAATCCCTTCTTTGTAACTTTGCTCTTGCTTTTTTTTTTAACCTCTCTTGTAATTTGCTACTTCCAGGGTAGAGATTTGCATTCTTATTTTGTTGTAATAAAAGAGTGTCCTTTTTGTTTGGATGCTCTGGATCTATCACTTTCCCTTTTGCTAACAAATGGAGCGGGACTAAGAAGCCCTGTGACAAGTCTTCACCAGGAGGAATCGGACGCCCTGGAAAGAAGCCTACCTGGTGTCTGCTTTTGTTGCAGAATGAGACTCTGGAAACATGCCAGAATAGTCTTCGGAGGGACTTTAGTCCATTTTCCCTTCCCTATACTCCACATGAAGAGGATTAGGATGCTGGGGATAGGTCAGAAGGGGTCCCATGTGTGTCTGAAAGACAGGCTTTGCCTCTGAGAAAGATGAGAAGAATGTATCATCCTCAGGGCAGGAGGCACAGCACCTCTGCTAAAGGAAGAGCGGTGGCGGGGGCGGGCGGAGGAAATGCCCCAGCCAGACTGGGGAAGCTTAAGACCTATCTTATGTGAGCAGCCTCCGGAAGGGAAAGGAGAAAAGCATGCAACTTTATGGGGCCTCATTTTGAAACCAAAGCAAAAGGACTTGTTTTTCCAGGTTCTTGGACACTTGCTCATTTATGCAAACCTGAAATTGTCCTCGGGAGGAGTGAACTCCGCTGACCTTCCTTTGCACAAAAGGCCACAAAAATCAGTGCAAGATGAAACCAATAGAGTTCTAAAGGAATGACTTGGCATATTTATTTCAGAGTCATGAGATAGGTCAGTTTGTTGTTTGTCTCTGTAGCTTCTAGACCTTTCTGTTATGAATATATACTAAGGAAAAGAAAACAGCAACATATACTATTGAATATTGTATTTATTTTTATTTTTGATTTTGAGACGGAGTCTTACTCTTGTTGCCCAGGCTGGAGTGCAATAGCGCTATCTCGGCTCACTGCAGCCTCTGCCTCCTGAATTCAAGCAATTCTCCTGCCTCGACCTCTTGAGTAGCTGGGATTACAGGCGCCCACCACCACACCCAGCTAATTTTTGTATTTTTAGTGGAGACAGGTTTTCACCATGTTGGCCAGGCTAGTCTCGAACTCCTGACCTGAGGTGATCTGCCCGCCTCTTTGGTGTAATCCCAAAGTGCTGGGATTACAGGCGTGAGACAGCGCGCCCTGCCTGAATATTTTGTAGATGATGCTTTGTTAAAGGAATATCTAGACTTTTTAGTCTGTCTCTTTTGATTTTATGGAAAATACTTAAGTCCATGGGATTCCATTTGTTTTCTCACCTAAATTCTTTCCCAGGAGTGTCCAAGTTTTGGGAAAGTTGACCCCCCTCTCCCAGAGTACAATAAAATTCTGCAAAGAGCTTAAGTTACATATTAGTTATTTGGAACTGAATACCAATAAATCTAACATGACTTGGCTAACTGGAAATCAGACATACCTGCTGCCATCCTATCCTTGTGACTCGGGCTTGGTTAGGGGTAAAGAGGATTTCCTGTTGTTTTTGAACAAGAAATAGTAGCTTTTTGTTTTGAAATCACTGATCCTCACACCGCAGGATCCAGTTTAAGCAAGTAAGCAGGATGCAGTTTAAAGACGCCTCCTTTTTTTGAGGGAAAAGGTGTAGTTAAAAGGAGATGGGGTGACCAGAGCCAATTAATAGGTAGAGACTGTATTTGCTATACTCCTAATACTGTGTTGACTTCCCTGGGGTATTGAGAAAAGTTACATATTGCCCTCAATGCTTATATCTCATCTGTGGATGTGACCAAAGGTGATAACTATATCATTTAGAATCAATTTATGTGATATAGCAGTTTAGAGGAGAGGAAGGCTGGTAAAGATGTGTGCAGTGAGTAAAGCCCAGGAGAACACAATTTCCAAAGCATCTTCCTCCAACAGGACACAGTGGTCTGGGGAGGAATGCAATTCAGATCAAGTTGTTGGCAGATCAGGCATGGGACTGCAGGTCTTCTGGGTGGGATTTGAAGGACACATTAAATGGGACATTACGGAGGGATCTAATGAACTGGGATCAAATGAGAAGGGCCTAGGGGAGTGCATATGCTAATGAGAACAAAGAGTGTGTTCATAAGAAGAAGTTACATTTATTTTACTTATTTTATTTTTTATTTTTATGTATTTATTTATTTATTTTTTTGAGGCAGAGTTTCGCTCCTGTCACCCAGGCTGGAGTACGATGCTACGATCTCGGCTCACTGCAATCTCCACTTCCCAGATTCAAGTGCTTCTCCTGCATCAGCCTCCCACAGGCGCCTGCCACCACGCCTGGCTAATTTTTTGTATTTTTAGTAGAGACGGGGTTTCACCATGTTGGCCAGGCTGGTCTTGAGCTCCTGACCTCAGGTGGTCCGCCCACCTCAGCCTCCCAAAGTGCTGGGATTACAGGGGTGAGCCACTGCGCCCGGCCAGAAGTTACATTTATTACCGTTAAGTTATTAGCACTTATATAGGCACTGTTCTGAGCACTTAATGTGTATACTTTTATTCTTCACTACAACTCTGTTACATAGATGCAACTATTATCACTCAATGACAGGAAACTGAGGCACACAGGAGCTATAGAAGCAACTTATTTGTGCCTATACAGACAATGGTGAAGCTGAGATTTGAACCCAGGCCTTTTGGCTCCAGAGTCTGTGCTTTTAACCACACTGTGTGCCTGCTTCAGTATATGAGAGAGGACTGGGAGTGGGGTGACAAGCAAGAGAAGTTGTTGGGGAGAGAGGAAGTTCCAAGGTCAGGATTGCAGTGGAGCGGGTCCTAGGGCTACAACGTTCATTTGGTGGCCACATGGAGGAGTTGGTGGTATAGAGGGTAGTGACAAGTCAACCAAATCAGGCAAGTCCTGGAACCAGGATGGCGAAAATAATAGTCCAGAGCCCTTACTCTGTGCTGGGCACTGGGGATAGAGCAGTGAAGAGGTAGATGAGGTCTCCGCTCCTGTAGTACTTCTGTTTGTTCTAGTGATGGAGACAGGTGGTAGGAAAGCCTTCCCAGTAGAGGAGATAATTGTGGATTGTGGTACCTGCTATGGAGGAATGAAGAGTGTGATGGAGGGATACTGGGCATGGCCCACATTATGTTGGGTGACCAGGGAAGGTGTCCCCGAAGAAGCGATGCTTGAGCTGCAATCTGAAGCATAGGGAAAGCCCAGTCTATGAAGAGCCGCGAAAAGCCCATTACAGACCAAGGGGTATGGACTGTTTAAGGAATGGCAAGGAGCCAGGGTGGCCAGAGCATAGCAAGTGTGGTGGGACCTGGTGGGAGATGAGGTTGGAGAAGGCGGCCTGGTCAAATCAGAATGGAGGGCTTTGGTAAGGAGTTTTCAGCTGTTTCCTAAGAGCAGTGGGGAGCCACTGAAGGTTCAGTAGGTGCAGGGCATCTAGGGAGCTAAATGGATGTGCCTGTTTGATCAGGGAGGGGCAGGGAGGTGGCGAGAGCAGCGTGCAGACAGCACATTTAGGAGGCTTCTCCCCTGTCTGGAAGCTTAAAGGTTTGAATCACGGCTAACATGGCTTTTCTGCCTGGGAAACAGCAAGCTGCACCTCAAAGCTTCTTAGTGGTCAAGTTGTGATCAGAGTTCACAACAACAAGACTTCACACCCACCTTTTAGCCATTGACTGCCCATTTATACCTGACTCTACAGAGAGAGAAAAACCAAGGCGTATGAACTTAAAAGATTAAGCAATTTTTATTTGTTTGTTATTATAGGTATGGGAATTTGTAAAACAGTTACTTTATAGGTAGTGGATGCTTTTGATATTAGGAGCAGAAAACCCTTTATTGGATGATTTTCTCCTTCCCAAGATGGAGACTCAAAATGGAGATACAATTAATTGCCCACTCAATGCCCATATCTTGTTTCATTGTTGCTCATAGAGCCATAGTTTAATTCAGGGCGGTGTGGAGATCAGCCTCGTCAGTAAATTGTGATGATTAAGCCAATATGCCAACCCTGAACCCTGATTTTCCAGCATTCCTTGTAGCGGATGTGGCCCTGTGACCTACTTCTGGCCAGTAAGACCTGAGAATAAGTCCACTAGGATGGGGGCGAGGTTGCTGGGAAAGCATTTATTGTCTTTATAAAGCCTGACAAATGAGCTTGTCCGTACCCTTCCTTGCTTTCCCATTCTTTCTGCCTTGAATGATGATGAGGTGCCTGGATGTACAGCAGTCTTCATGTCACCATGAGGTGACAACCATGAAGGAAAGTCCAAGAGCCACAGAGATACCTGCCTTGAAGTTGTTTTCAAACCAACACCTGCAGCCCTGGGCTTTCCAACTCCTTTGTATTTGTTGAATTCACTGTTAGTTAGGTTTTCTGATACTTAAAGCTGAATAGACTGTTAAATGAAGCAGATATGAAGACGCAGATGTTATGAGTCTTTTCCTCAGTATTGTGACAGCCTCATACATGTCCTTGATATTCAGTATCACGTTTATCTTGTGTGAAAACAGTCTTTGAAAAGAAAGCTCTAACTTGTATTAAAAGTTGTTCACAGTTCAAAGTGATGAGTTGTGGAGTTGGAAATGTAATTTTCAAAATAAATGAACTCCTCTGTGTGAACTTGCTGTAGCAAGTACCATGGAGACATACTTCATGGGCAGTATCTTCCTTATGGCCTTTTTTATGATGGTCTTAGTTTTCTGGTGAACTACATTGTGTGTATTTATGGCTTTATAGGAGATTATAGCAGTACTAGGGGTAATAGCATAAATAGTCTGATTTCTTGAAAATGTTAAGCTCCAACAGGCTTTATTGGATTTCAAGGTAATGGTATTATTAAATTTTCTGCCACTTTTCAAACTTCTTGTGGCTGAGTTCCAAGCTGCTGCCTTTAAGAAACTTGGGGGCTGGTTCTGCTCATTTATGGAAAACAGTTATCCCGGGGGCCGGGCGCGGTGGCTCACGCCTGTAATCGCAGCACTTTGGGAGGCCGAGACGGGCGGATCACGAGGTCAGGAGATCGAGACCATGGTGAAACCCTGTCTCTACAAAAAATACAAAAATTAGCCGGGCACGCTGGTGGGCGCCTGTAGTCCCAGCTACTTGGGAGGCTGAGGCAGGAGAATGGTGTGAACCCAGGAGGCGGAGCTTGCAGTGAGCCGAGATCCTGCCACTGCACTCCAGCCTGGGCAACAGAGTGAGACTCTGTCTCAAAAAAAAAAAAAAAAGTTATCCCGGAATTGCTATATTGAGGGGCGGGGAGAAGTAATTTGAACTGTTTTTTTTTTTTTTTTTTCACTGTCTTGGATTTGGGTATAACACTCGGAATTACTTTCCATATGGAAGGTAGAAATGGCTCTGCAATATGTATCATGGAGATAATATAAGGTATTAAATGAAAACTGTCTTCTCTAGTTTATTGGGAAAAAAACTAGAAGTCACAGGGTCATCAGATTGTAAAGAGAAAAGAATTTTGCGTATCACATAGTAAAATTTCACTTTTTTCCCTAGCCTTGGAGACTTGAGACCTGAAACACTTTGAGTTATTCATTTAAAAAATAAAAATATGTGCAGTTACCCTGTGTATCCTCTTCTTTAATGAAAAATTGTTCCAACTGGGCGCAGTGGTTCACGCCTATAATCCCAGCACTTAGGGAGGCCAAGATGGGTGGATCACTTGAGATCAGGAGTTTGAGACCAGCCTGGCCAACATGGTGAAACCCCATGTCTACCAAAAATATAAAAAATTAACCCAGTGCTGGGATTACAGGTATGACCTACCATGCCTGGCCCAAGTGAGATTTTATTTGGTAACCAGTGAAAAGCTTAAGAATACTCATGTTGGTGACAGTTAACACTTACACAGCAATTACTGTGTGCCATCACCATTCTGAGTGCTTTACACACACACTCCTATTTAATTCCCACAACACACATTTGGTATAGATATTCTCATTATTTGGGTGCCTGTAATCCCAGCTACTCAGGAGGCTGAGGCAGGAGAATCGCTTGAACCCAGGAGGCAGAGGTTGCAGTGAGCTGAGATCATGCCACTGCACTCCAGCTGGGTGACAGAGAGAGACTCTGTCCCAAAAAAAAGAAAGAAAGAAAGAAAGAAAAATTGTCCCGAAGGAACAGGAAACACTGTATAACCCCAAGAACCTTGACAAGAAGACTTTTTAAGTCACTTGTTTAAACTACCTCATTTTATCGAGAATAGAGGTTACTCCTTTAAGGTAGAACAGCCAATTAGCCCTTGGGCAGGTAGGAACAAGACCACAGAAACGGTTAGGTATATTGACATCCTCAGTGCTGTTGCTGGAATTAATGATGGCAGTATCTTAAGTGGGATCAGTGCTTGATCTTGTCTCTGAGAGCCGTGAGGGTTTGACAGACACTGATACGACACGGGGTGTCCCAGGCAGAACAAACGGAAGAGGCTTGTAAGTGGGAGATGTTTAGTAGCTTCAGTATAGAGTGAGACACTGGTGTGGTGCCCTGCTTGAGATCAGGTAGCAGAAGAATGGCTTATGTCCATGCAGATTAGGGACAAGTTGGGGTTAGTTTGACCCATTTGGGACAGAATGTAGAGAGCTGTAAGAGCCCATCAGTGAAGTGAGATTTTGTTTTGGTATGTATATGTGTGTGTGTGTATGTATGTATGTATGTATGTATTTTTGTACTGACAAGGTCTCGCTATGTTGCCCAGGCTGATCTCCAACTCCTGTCCTCAAGTGTCCTCAAGTGATCCTCCTTCCTTAGCCTCTAAAAGTGCTGAGATTACAGGCATGACCTACCATGCCTGGCGCAAGTGAGATTTTATTTGGTAACCAGTGGAAAGCTTTAATAATACTCATGTTGGTGACAGTTAACACTTATATAGCAATTACTGTGTGCCATCACCATTCTGAGTGCTTTACACACACTCTCCTATTTAATTCCCACAACAGACGTTTGGTATAGATATTCTCATTATCTCCATTTTACAGTGGAGGAAACGGAGGTTAGCTGACTTACCTAAAGAGACACTCAGAGGAAGCAGTGGAGATGGAATTCAAACCTGGGTGGCCCAGCCCCAGGGTCCTAGCTGTTGATAGCCTGGAGCTAAAGGTGGTAGATGCTCTTAGGAAGGTGGCTCTGCAGGAGAATACAGTTGGATTGGCATGAGGGCAGACAGGTGATCAGAATATGGACTGTAGGCCTTCGGGATGGTTAATAAGAGCCTGGCCTAGATGGTGACCATGGAAATGAAAGGATGAGAATTCACATGTTACTAGCTTCAGAGGATGGATTAGTGCCAGGTTTCTGACTGGTCATGGGGCCAGGGAAGGATGGAGTCAGAAATGTCTGGGATATTGCTTGCTTGTCCACCTAACCCAATTAGGGAAGTTGAGAGAAGATTTGATGGGAGAGCAATGATTTATTTTTACAGAGCCCTGTTTTCCTACCTTATGACCAACTAGTGCAGTGGTTCTTAACCTGGGACTCTGGAGAAAACCGTCTAGAAAAGAGATGCACGTAAGTGTGTCCTAACAGATTTCTGTGAGTTTTTGGACTCTGCCAAGCTCACACTTTGTTTTAGCATGGCCTTGGGCCCACAGAAGGTCTCCAGTGTTTTGAGGCAGTTTGTGGCTGAGGCACTTAGAATTCTATGGTGGCTTGTCCTCTTCCCAGCTTAAGAATCTGTGGGTGTGAGCTCAGGAGGAGGGGATGGGTGTGTGTCTGCATTTTAGAGACCCGCCTTTGTTTTAGCTTCCCTGGCCCTGATTCCTGACTTCCGCTTTCCTTCCTGCCCTTAAGTTCTGTTGAGGAAAGCAGGAGACTGTAGCTGGTGAAAGAGGAGGTCCTTGGTGTTTCTTTGTGAGCTCACATCCTGTGTTGAGGGAAACACCCTGTTCCTGGTGGCGGCCTCCGGGATCAATTCTTCCTGCTGCTGCCTTTCTGAGAAATGTGACCCTGGCCAGGTATGTCTTCTTGGAGGCTTCTAAATGCAGGTCCCAGCTGAAGGACTGAGAAGGAACAGCAGGTTGTTCCAGGATAAGTAGCTGATACCTTTGTGGAAAAAAAAAATCCTGATGTGGATGAGAGAACGTAGAGCCTCACAATTGGACTTCTGTTTCATGACCATTTCTCCCTCTCTCCCCTTCTTCTCCTTCCATTCCTTCTCCCTCCCTCTTCTTTATTTTTTATTAGAAGAGTTGCTAATTGTGCATGGTTAGTAACTGTGACTATACCTATTTTTATCTTCGACTATGGTTTTCAGTCTTGATTTTTCAGGGAAAGGTAACATTGACAAGTTGCAGGAGCATTGGGGATTTGTGGAATTTGTAGGAATGGCTACATAGGGAAGATGAAGGGAACTAGAAGTCTTGGCTACCCCTGTCCTCCAACCCCTTAAAAACCTCTGGAAAAACAGTATGCATGTGTGGGTTTGAATCCTGCTTCAGTCACCAGCAGAATGTCCATGCATGTGCCAGTTCCCTAATCTCTCATCTGTAAAATGGGGATGGTGATATTTACTTCTTTCCAAAGGGTGTTGTGATACACAAATGAGGCAGCATATGTGAAGAAATTCTAAGCATCTCTCTTATCTCCTTGTTCCCGTCTAATTAAAAGTTTCTGTATTGTACGTTGGAATGATCCCAGAAATACTAGGAGAGAGGGAGAATCTAAGTGCTATGTTAAATTGCTTTTTGTGTGTTTATTCCATTTCTACATAGTAACCATGTGAGGTAAATATTTTTATTTTTTGAGAGGAGAGAACTGAGGTTCAGAGAGGTTTAAAACAAAATAGCTTCACCACCTGCTACATATGTGGCAGTTATTTACTATCTTGCTGCCTGTTACCACATCTATAAAATGAGGATAATAATAGTTTTCTCTCCACAGAGTGGTTGTGAGGATTGAAGTGATTGATATATTAGCAATTACAGGGTGAGTGTCTCTTATACAAGATGTTTGGGACCAGAAGTATTTTGGATTTCATATTTTTGTTTTTGGATTTTGCAGTATTTGCATTATACTTACCAGTTGAACATCCCAAATCCAAAACTCCAAAATCTGAAATGCTCCAAAATCTAAACTTTTGGAGCACTGACATGATGCTCAAAGGAAACACTCGTTGGAGCCTTTTGGATTTCAGATTTTTGGATTTGGGATGCTCAACTAGTGTTATCATTAAGAAAACTGCCAAATGTCTTCTAGGCCACTGTTTGGTGAAATCTGGAATTGGTCATATGTATAATGTGTTGAAATGGGATTTCACTATAATTTTCTAAACTAAGAGTGGATTTGGTTTTCGTACAGAAGGATTGAGGAAGTGATGTTAGACGTATCATGAAAACTTCAAAGGATTTAGAGAATGTGAGGAAAAAAGAAGAGATCCAGGGATAATTAGGAGGCAGGTCCAACGGTAAGCTCTGTGTTGCTGTTGAGATGTGGTTGAAGAGAAACCATTACCTGGTTCCTTGGTTATGATACCTTCTCTTGGAACCATCAGATCAGAGATAGATAAACTGAGCGAATGAGGTCTTTGGAGTCTCCATGTTAACAGCTTCATCCCACTTTCTACTTCCTGAAGGAGGCAGTGGAGTAGAACGTTAAACTAAGGATTCTGGGATCATTAGACCAGGATTGGAGCCTGGGCTCTGCTGCTTTTCAGCTTCCCAATGTTATGCAAGTTTTCTTAACCTTGCTACAGCTTGGTGTCCTTCTGTGTGAAACGAGGAGCATCATGGTGCCAATGTTCTAGGATTTGTGTGAGAAATGAAAGGGATCATGAATACTCTTTGTATTTAGCCCAAAGGATGCCCTCAACAAATGTTAGATACTTAATATTTCCTGGGGCCCTATCCCTGTGGGGTTTGGTTAGGCCCCATAGGCAAGCCACAAGTGGCAATATTTGGGGGCAGTAGCCTTTCTGTATAAATCCTGACCATGACCATAAAAGACTCATGCCTCCTATCCCTGTTTCAGTTAACAATCTCTGGCATAGAATCTTTGAGTTTCCTTTGAGACACTATTATCTGCCTCTCTTTTCTCTCAAAAAGCATCTTAGAGCTTGTAGGAGAACAGAAATGGAGTATCGAGTATCTTACAGTTGGAGGAGAAAAGAAATTTTTTTCATCTTCTACTGGGTTCAAAACACCTCATTCCCCTTACTCCAATTTTTAATTTGCTGCACAATGAGACCTTTATATCTGGCAATGGAGCTATTTAAACAAAATTACATTATAAACCAACAATTTTGCAATTCTGCTCTGTAGTATACAGATATTTTCCTCTTTATCTCAACTGTTCTCACTACCAAGGCAGGCTAGGGGAATGAATGACGAGTTTCTCTAAGAAAAATTAACAGGTAACAAAAGTGAACCAGGTTCCTCAGAATCACAGATCAAGAACACAAATCGCATGTGTCCTCACTCCCCACTCCAGTGCTCTTTCAGAAAGGCCATGTTACCCCTCAGCCTTCTTTCCCACCCCTGTGAATAAAGCCTGCCAGGGGTTGCATCCTACCTGGGAGGCAGCTGCCCTTGGGACAGCTTCCCTTGCTGATGTAGACTTTATCAAATAACCTGTGTCAGCCTCATGGGGAACCATGAAATCCTTTCAAAAACTCATGCATTCTACTTCAGAGGAAAAAAAAAATCTTCTTGGCCAATTTAGCAAGATCCTTGCTCCTTAGTTTCCTTTAATTATCTTGATTTTTTTTTTTTTTTTTTAAACTGGAGAAGACCATCTGCTTTATGAGGCAGTTCATCTCTTATGTTTTCTCTAATAGGTCTTTGAAGGCCCGGTTAAGCAAATTAAGGCTTCATCTCATTCTTGTTTGGGATCATTTTGTTTGGTGATTGTAAGTCACTGCCACTGGCATATCTTGGTTATATATTTGAGATACCTTGCAGTGTAGATTTTACAAAGAGATGTTATCTTTGTTCCATGAATTACAGGCACTGTGAGCCATTTTCCATATAGTGCCAAACTACACAGCAGGATTCTTTGCTTTTTAAATTCCTTCCTCTCACTACAAGAAGTCCTATTAACATGTTTTCTGAGCTATAGAGTAAAATCTGTCAAATATAGCATGGAAAGCAGATGGGTGGTTGCTGTCGTCCTTTTCACAAACTCTAAACCTAATCTTTCTTAGTAAAACTCAGCTTTGTCACCTTCTTTTACCCCATAGTTTTCATTTACATATAGAAGACATATGTGAGGGAGAGGGCATTTCTTTATTGATTTTTTTAAAGATACTGGGTATCTATATACCCAGCTTCATGTACAACCCTTTTTTTTTTCCAAATTAAAAATCTTTTTCTCTGAATATAAAAATGTTTTATGCTCATTATGAAAAAACTTAGAAAAATAACAACTTATAAAGTATCAGAAGACCGTTTTCTAAATCCTGTCACCCAGAGATACCACTATGAACATTTTGATGAACTCTTCTATTCATTCCTTTAGCAGTGATTTATTGAACATCTGCAATGTGCCAGGCACTAGGAATATACTGATGAATGAAACAGACATAGTCTCTGCCCTCATGCAGGGAGAGAGAGAAAGACATTAAATAAATTATAGAAATTATATAAATATGAAATTTTATAAAAGTACAGAACACTAATAAGGTTAAATACCATATAAACTATTTTTTAAGAAAGAAATAGAGTAAAATCCCTACTGACAATGAAAACATGCGAGAAGACGTGCTCAATTAAAAAGCATTAAAACCATAATATTCTACTTCAGAATAATTAAAAGAGATTATTACAAAATTATACAGGAGATGAAAGAACAGCATAAATCTGAATTAGCAAAACTCAGAGACAAGGAGACAGAACTCAAGAAAGAATTAGAAATTTTTTAAAAATCGTTTAAAAAATAAATTCTAAATTGGAAGGAGCACAAAATCAACTAAATACCACAAATATTGCCCTAAGAGAAATAATAGAGGGTGAAAAGGAGGAAAAAGTTAAAAATCCAAAGGAAATGAAGAAGTAAAATTTGGGAAAAGTTGACAAATATTGAAGATAGACAAAGCAGCTCCAACATACAGATAATAGGAGAGGAGAAAACCAAAGCAAAGGTGTGGTACAAATGATATATTTTAAGAAAAGTTTTCTGGAAAAAAAAACTGAAACTACGTTTTGAAAGAGAAAATCATGTATTTTAGAATATCACCTTAGAACAACCAATACCAAGATATTCTAATAAAACTATTGGGTTAAAAAGAAGAAAGAAAAAGTCCTTTGGGCATCTCGACAAAAAAGGGAAAAACAGTAATAGAGAATTAGATTGTTCTTAGACTTTTTGACAGAAACTCTTATGCTGAAAGAAAATACATACCTAAGGTATTCAAAGGAAAGAAAATGTGAGCCAATATTTTTATATCTAGCAAAATTGACCTTCAAGCATAGAGAACACAAACTTATGAACATGCAAAAAAATCAGTGGAGGAAATATTGCTCCTCATGAGCTCCTCCTAAGGAATCTTCTACAGAGTGAGCTTCAAACAACAAAAATAACTAGAAAGATGTAAGATGAGCTTGGGACATCTCAAGATAATAAATAGGTAGCAAGGAAGCTATCAAAGATTATTAGGGCGTGTCACAATGACTTAGGAGCCAACTTGAAGAGGCTCCTACTGGCCAAAAATAAAATTGCAAATATGTTTAAATCCATGAGGTTATGATATGAAAAAAAAAAATTATTGGTTCTGCAGTATGAAAAAAAGGTTAATGGAGCACCAATTCATCATCTTGAAAGTAGTTAGGAAAGAATCAGCTTCTTTCTTACATGAACATGAACTGTACCACTGGAAAACCAAGTGGTAGATGAAGGAAAACATCTCCTAAAATTTTTCCACCCAGTAGATGAAAATGAAATTAAATAATTGGAATATCACTATTTTCCAACCCCTGTGGATTTAGGGGATTTAGGCATTGAATAACAATGGCTGCTAACATCAGAAATGAATGAAAACCAGATACCATGTGCTTCCTAATGAAAGATCATACCACCACAGACTGAATTTCAGTCTGTTCAAACCTCTGAATCTAGCTCCAATTTGCAGGAAATTGAGAGGATGGAGAAACGAGTTAAACATGCACCGCCAAAATTCATACTGTGGAAACTTCATACCTCAGACAGCCCAGATTCTTTAACAAATTAATTGTAAGGAAAAGAAAAGGATAGAGGCTATACAGATTAAATGTTACTTAAAAGACATCAAAAGTTTAAAAATAGACAACACTTATGCTGAGTAGGATTGTACACTTGGGTAACAGAATCATAAAGAAATGCCAGGAACTGATTACCATGATTACCATAAATTCAAGAGTTTGTTTACTTTGGAGGAAGGGAAAGTCATGGATGGCCTTCTACGGTAACAAGCGAAAGCTGTGTTTTGATTAAGGTGGTAGTTATGAGTGTTTTCTTTATAATAAGCTATTTGTTTTGTGTGGTTCTCTTAATCTGTGTTTTATTTTACCATAAAAAGATTTAAAAATATTTTTATAAAAGAATGACAGTATACGTACTGCCTTTCTCCCAACTTTTATTACAAGAAGTTTCAAACAGAAAAATGGAAAGCATTGTGTAGGGAATGCCTATATACTCATCATACTGTTTTACAGTTAGTTTTTTTCATTTAGTATTATTTAGTAAATATCTTTCTGTGCAATTAAATACAGAAGCATCCTCACTTTTAGCTGATGCATAGTATTCATTGTAGGATGTGATCCTTTATTTAATCAGTTTCCTAATGATGGACATTTAACTTGTTTTTGATTTTTTTCTGATAGAAATAATGTTGCTTATTTGTCCTTACAATAAATACCTATAATTTGCTTTGTCACAGCATATTCTAATATGCAAAGTATAAATGCTCATGTGCTGTGAATGAACAGTTAGCAGTAGAGACTAAAGATGCAGGCTAGATTAATCAAGACAGCCCTCTGTGACCTAGGGAGGACATAAACCTCAAAGAAAAGACTAAAAAATAGATTCCCCCCTGCAGGATCCTCAAATAGCATTATACCTTTCCTGGATCAATTTAGGTTTCATCCCATAGCTCTTCTACAGCCTCATTTGGTTGTTGTGGGTATAACCAGTGTATCATTTATGTATTGCCACAATTAATGCTGCATAATGAAGCACCCCAAAATTCAGTGGCTTAAACTGTAGCCATTAGTATTTTTGGGATGGCTGAGTGGTTCTTCTTGTAGTCTCTGCTGAGCTCACTCGTGTGGCTACAGTTAGCTGCAGGGGTAGTAGACAGATCTGCTGATCTTTGCAGCGGTCTTTCACGTGCTTAATGGTTGGCTGGCTTAGGGTGGTCAAAAATAGCCTTGGACCAAGAAGATTTAGCCATCCTACCTAAGTCTCCCAACACCCTTCCAACAGGCCTAGGCATGTTCTCATGGCAGTAGCACAGATCCTGTCTTTTTCAGGAGAGTAGAAATGGATCCATACATTCTGAGCTTCTGTGTCATCCCATTTGCTAACATCCAGTTGGCCAAAATAAGTAACACAACTGAGACCAGAGCCAGGGGAAAGAGATTGCAAGGTTACAGAGCAGAGGGCAAGGATGCAGAGAGGCTGTTGATTGGGGTCATTAACTTAGTCCTTTATAGTTGTCCAATAGCATATTTTAAATTGGCACATCTTAGAAGCATTAAACATTGCAGTTATTTCTAAATTGCAGATGTTAATGCCTTTGGAATATGAAAGTTGGGGATCAGGCCAGGCACGGTGGCTCACGCCTGTAATCCTAGCACTTTGGGAGGCCGAGGGAGGCAGATCACGAGATCAGGAGATCAAGGCCATCCTGGCCAACATGATGAAACCCTGTCTCTACTAAAAATACAAAAATTAGCCAGGTGTGGTGGCACATGCCTGTAGTCCCAGCTACTCAGGAGGCTGAGGCAAGAGAATTGGTTGAATGCAGGAGGCAGAGGCTGTAGTGAGCTGAGATCGCGCCACTGCACTCCAGCCTGGGTAACAGAGTGAGACTCTGTCTCAAAAAAATTAAAAAAAGAAAGTTGGGGATCAGGTATATTTGTGGGGGAAGCATAAAACTTTTGCTTCATTGAAAAAATTTCTGATTAAGTGTTATAAAGATAACTCTTAAATGGAAAAATCTACATTTAATGTTATGTCTTGAAAATACTTCTTTTCCAGTTGTTGGTGTTTTCCCCTGGGATACATTTCAGAAAATAGGGTTTTTTTTTTCTGTCTTTGCATGTTTTTCTTTGTTTGATAGTGTTCTTGGAACTGGTTTCGAAATCTCACTTGGAGAACACAGAATGGAGTAAGATAAAGAGCTAGGATCATAAATCAATGTCTTTAAGTATTTTTGCGAAAGATAAAGAAATTAGTGATAGGATTAGTTCTTGGACCTTTACTGCCACAACTTTTTTCTCTCTGTTTTAGACTATATAAGTAGTAAATTTTAGATCTCTCAAAGTTGTGATTTTTAACAGCAAGTATGCAGTGACCAGCTCTGTGAATGACAAAAAAATTATTACCAGTAATGGTTAATGTCCCAAAAATGTAAGAAATTCAAGTTTATTCCCATAGAGTACAATGTTATATGCCAATTCAGTGTGTACACTTCTGTGCAGAAATAAAAACACTGGAATAAAGTTTTGCATTACATGTACTTACTATATACTCCACATTATGCATGCATTACAGGACTATGCACATTTTACTTGTTTAACCGAAACTGCATGTATTGCACTAAGCAGGCAATTTAAAGGATTTTTGTTTTAAAGTAGTCAACTGTTGTTGAATTTTGGTTTATTTTCTGACTTTAAAACCCACCCCCAAAGTGAGTTAAAATTTCACACATGTAGCCGGGCATGGTGGCTCATGCTTGTAATCCAGCACTTTGAGAGGCTGAGGCGGGCAGATCACGAGGTCGGGAGATCAAGACCATCCTGGCTAACACGGTGAAATCCTGTCTATACTAAAAATACAAAAAATTAGCCAGGCATGGTGGAGGGCGCCTGTAGTCTCAGCTACTCAGGAGGCTGAGGCAGGAGAATGGCATAAACCCGGGAGGCGGAGCTTGTAATGAGCTGAGATCACGCCACTGCACTCCAGTCTGCAAGAGCGAGACTCTGTCTAAAAAAAAAAAAAAAAAATTAAATTCACATGTGTTCTCAAGTATGCTTTATTTTGCTTTTCTGAGCTACAAGCAACGAGAGGACTCAGGTTTTGCCTGCCAGCAGTTGACAGCCCCCTTTGTTTTTAGTTGCCATGTACATCAGAATGTTGGACACAAACTTCAAAAGAACCCTAATAATGTGGTGAGAATTGTCTTGTGGCATTAATTAATTTAGGCTATTTGAGTCAACTTCAAGAGAAGAGTCCAAAAAACATGGTGTAGCGGTTTTGAGCCTCATTTTTAGAGGTGAACAGCTGATGCCAGCTCCATCACTTGCCTCTGGTGGGATCTTTGGCATGTTACCTAACCCTCTGCTTCCGTTTCTTAATCTGTAAAACTGACATAATAACCGTATCGTTTTCATAGGGTTGCTGGCGGTGATAAGTGAGATAATCCTTATCAAGTACCTACTTAGCACAATGCCTGGCACATAATAAGCATTCAATAAATGCTATATAGCGTTAATACTTCGGAAGGACCCGAGTCATCTGATAGAAGTACTTCGTTTTATAGATCTGGAAATAAGGCTTAGTTCTCCAGGGGAAAATGTTTAAAACCTTAAAGTAAGAGGGAATCAGTATGTATTTGTAGATAGATCTAATCCTGGAATGCAGTGTCTACTTTAAAAGTATTCATCACTAATATAATCCTGTAGATTTTCGAGAGCATCTGCCGACAGTTTTTCTGACAGCCTTTCCTC
This sequence comes from Papio anubis, assembly GCF_008728515.1. Taxonomy (NCBI): domain Eukaryota; kingdom Metazoa; phylum Chordata; class Mammalia; order Primates; family Cercopithecidae; genus Papio; species Papio anubis. The sequence continues at coordinate 145,481,086 of NC_044978.1, forward strand.
TGCTTGGCAGGTTATGATGATGATTTCACTAATGTCAGAAAGATAATTTTCTATATAATTACAGTTTTTAGCTCCATTCTTGGACTCAGCCTACTATTTGTGAATGTTTTCACAAGAAATCAGCATAAGGCAGAGAAAGGATACAGAGGATGTGAACTACCAAAATTTACTGGGTACTTACTTAAGCCAGGTATACAAAGATCTCCAGGACACTGCTTTTGGTCCAGAAAGCTTACAGCCTAGTTGAGGAAACAAGCGTGGGTAAGAAAAAAAATAACAACAATAATAGCAGTGAGTTTTTTTTTTTTTTGAAACAAGGTCTCACCAGTTGTTTCACAACTCACTGCAGCATTGAACGCCTGGGCTCAAGCAATCCTCTTGCTTCAGCCTCCCAAGTAACTAAGACTGCAGGCATCTGCCACCATGCCCAGTTAGTTTTTAAATTTTTTTGTGGAGATGGGGCTCTCACTATGTTGCCCAGGCTGGTCTTGAATTCTTGGCCTCAAGCAATCCGCCTGCCTAGGCGTCTGAAAGTGCTGGGATTTATAAGCGTGGACCACTGCATCTGGCCTTAATTAGCATTTACTGAACGCTTAGGATGTGCTAGACACTAAGCAAAGCAAACAAGCAGCCTATGATACCCCATTCTGTTGTCATAGTAATTGTCAGATTGATGGTAACCACAATTTACAGTCCAACAAGACAGTCGAATAGGCTTCCAGACATTAAGTATTGGTTCAAGATCATATAGGATTTAAGTGTCAAATGAGTTAAGAGGAAGAGATAACTCTGGGCCAAGGTCATAATTTTCAAAGTTGGGGTTTGGGGGTGGCTAGAACTCCCACTAGGGGAGTGTGGAAGGGGCCCACTATTTGAATCGGGTGGAGACCAGGGATGATAAATGTCTTGCAGTACTTAGGACTACCCTGTACAACAAAGATTGTCTTACTCTGCAGAGCTTTTAAATACCCTAGCAAATATTCGTGTAGTTAAAGACATTTTTGTATAATTATCTGACCGTAGAAATTCTAAACTTGGTTTTAATATACACTATGTGTTCCAGAAGTGAAAACTCCTTCTCATTTAAAGACAAGTGTATTTAATATTTTTTGGAATATTCCAAAGAGTTGTTCGGCATTTTGCAATTGATGTTATTGGCAGCAGTGCACATCATGTCTGAGTTGTCAATACAACACATGCCTTTTTCAGTCTGCATTTATAGCTGTTGCACTAACAATGGTTCTACACATAGGTGAGTGTCTGATACCTGTTTGTTATGACTGCTGGAATAGTCATGCCAGAGAATTTGCTTATTGAAATGTTTCCCTCCTTTTATTCCCCCTTTTCTAGAATTTATGTGTTCAGATAGGTTATATTATCTGTGAATATCACTTTAGGATAATAAAGGGGTTATTATAAGCTATTTGTATAGAAAGGGAGTATTGGGTTTTATAGCATTGCACTGAGTTTCTAGGGAAGTAGCTATTTGAAGGTAAAGAGGATAAATGAGAGATTCTAGAATCAGTTGGGTCTTAGATTGTTAGTGGTTGAAACAACTTAATTCTGGAGATTTTAGATAAGGTGGTGATTGTGACCAGAGCAATGTTTATCTGGCATCATAGATCTGCAATAGATCCGGGATGGTGTATGGGGAGGAATTAGACTGGCTGTCGGGGGAGGAGTTATGGGACTGTGCAGTACTATTTTAAAAATGGGTTGGACAAAGAGCTAGGCACATTGAGAAGGAGGAATCGGTCAGACTTGTTTGGCAGTATTTGGGGAACATAGGTAAAATGGAATTGTTTGTCTGATTTTTATTTAAATCTTTCGTTCCTCTTCAGAATTATGTAAAGGTACATAGCATCTTTTACTGAATCAAATTACAAGAGGGCATTTTATCTATCTGTCTGTTTGTCTGTCTGTCTGCTTAGTGGTGCTTTTGTGATTTGGGGTTGCAAGCTCTCTCTCTGGTCCTGTCAGATATTTATTGATCCCTAGTACCATTATCTGAAGGCACATCAGCATTAAGAATTTTTATTAACGGGACATGTGAAAACACTGCTAGAAGGAAACTATTGTTGCTAGACTGTTTCACTTAGGTAGCTTTATGCTTTGCCCCAAAATCACAACTGTATTCTCAGTGCAGAACTTGGAGTGACCTGCCATTTGTCCCCAACAACTCTGAACTCAGTATGTGATTTTTATGGAAACAAGGGCTCTCCTCTCAATGCTGACAAAATCTCTAGCATTACAGCTGAAGTAGCGTATCCACCAGTCTTTGCTTTTATGGAAAAGTACATAATATTTTGATTAGGGTAAAGTTTTTTTGTTTTTTTGGGTTTTTTTTTTTTTTTTTTTTTTAGACAGAGTCCTACTCTGTCACCCAGGCTGGAGTACAGCGGTGTGATCTCGGCTCACTGCAACCTCTGCTTCCCGGGTTCAAGCAGTTCTCCTGCCTCAGCCGCCTGAGCAGCTGGGACTATAGGCGTGTGCCACCACACTGGCTAATTTTTTTATTTTTTGTAGAGACGGAATTTTACCATATTGGCCAGGCTGACCTTGAACTCTTGACCTCATAATCCACCCACCTCGGCCTCCCAAAGTGCTGTGGTTATAGGCGTGAGCCATTGCACCCGGCCTAGGGTAAAGTTTTGAATCTGTCTACATTCTCTAGATCAGGGCTTCGCCAGTAGAAATAAAATGCAAGCCACGTATGTAATTTAAAATTTTCTAGTACCACATTCTTTAAAAAGGTGAAATTATTTTTAACATGTTTTATTTAACTTAATATAACCAAACTATTATCGTTTCAACATGCAATCGATATTATAAAATTATTAGACATTGTACATTTTTTCCACGCCAAGTATTCACAATCAGCATGCATTTTACGCTCACGGAAATCAACTTGGATGCAATATTCATTGGAAATACTTGACCTGTATTTAAATTTCATAAAATTTAGAGTTGAAGAAAGACTCACCTACCTAAGAAGTTCCAAACCTACTTAAATGTTTTCCAATAAGAGTCAAATATCAGCTTATAAATTTATATTTAAATTAATTGTAGTTAAATAAATTCAGTTGTCAGTTGCACTACTTTTTAAGTATTCAATAGCTTGTAGGTACTAGTAGGTAGGGACTGTATTGGACAGCACAGTTGTATATTGTTCTTAAAAGCCATGCATTTGTATAGTGTTTTCCTATTTTCTAAGTGCTGCTTTGATATCTTCTCAGGTTATTGTTTATGTAGAATTAGTCCATGCCCCTAAGTTCCTCTCAGAAACTGTTTTATTAGATGAGATTCATTCATCAAAGATATAAGTGCCTAGGGGAAAAAGTTCTGCATGTTTGTGCCTCATCCCCAGGGCCAGGAAATGCCTTGCACATTCTAGGTGTTTAATAAGTGTTTATCTACCTAAATCCCAGTTGGTCCTCAAATGGCACCTTAAATTTGACTTTCTCAGGAAAGCATTTCCTGACCCTCCAATCTGGCCTGTGGTTGTTTTGTTGCATTTTCTCTTATATCTAAGTTATTTTCCTCCAAAACTTATTTATGCTGTGAGTAACTTTGTGATTAATATCCATCTTTCCAACAACTAGGCTATAAGTTCCGTAAGAGGGGAAATGTGTTTTTTACTCACTAAAGTATCCCTTACTCCTAGCATAATGCATGGCACATGGCAGGTATGAAATAAATATGGGTCAGATAGTAACTTAGAGCTATTTATAATATGAAGTCGTTAGCAGAATGTCTAATTCTTAACTTTATAGATGTTGGTTTGTTTGGTAAGGGAAACAGGAATATTTTATTTTAAGGATTATATACACTAAGGACAGTCATCCCTCGGTATTTGAGGCAGATTGGTTCCAAGACTCCCTTCAGATACCAAAATCTGGGGATGCTCAAGCCCCTTAAATAAAGTGGGGTAGTGTTTGCATAGAATCGATGCAACATCCTCTTGTATACTTTTTATTTTTTAATTTTTTTTTAGAGATAGGGTCTCACTCTGTTGTCCAGGCTGGAATACAGTGGTGCAATCATAGCTTACTGCAGCCTTGACTTCCTGGGCTCAAGTGATCCTCCCACCTCAGCATGCTGAGTAGCTGGGATACAAGTGTGTGCCACCCCACCCAGCTAATTTTTGTATGTTTTGTAGAGACAGGGTCTCACTCTGTTGCCCAGGCTGGTCCCAAACTCGTGGGCTCAGGTGGTCCGTCCCCCTCCATCTCACAGTGTGCATGAGCCGCTGTACCTGCCCCTTCCGTATACCTTAAATCACCTCTAGATTACTGATAATACAATATAAATGCTATGTAAATAGTTTTGCTGTACTGTACTGTTTAAGCAATAATGACAAGGATAAAAAAGTCTGTACATGTTCAGTACAGAGGCAACCATCACAGGCCTAACTTTCTGATCCTCACTTGGATGTATGTATGGATGTGGAACCCGAGGATACAGAGGGCCAACTGTATGCAGATTCTTAGTTTTTGTGCAAGCCTTTTCAGAATGCTCACACTAGTATGCCTTTTTTTTTTTTTTTTTAACTTTCTCTTTACTGGTATTCATTTTCTTGAGTAGCTATTCATCTCTTTCTCTGCATAGCATTTAAAGTGCACTGAAGACAAAAACTAGAATTTAAGAAAAGGAAAATGGAATTGTGAAATATGTTTAAGGAACTGAGCAGAAAGTTATAGGGCAAAGACAGAGGAACACAGAGGAGGCATCACTTGCTGTTTCAGGACATTTTCGAATAAACCCACCCTTTTAATTATACCAGAGTAATGAGCCTTACCCACAGTTTGTGAAAATATAATTAAAAATGTATCTTGGCTCAGTAGACCAGGTTGTCAGGTCATTATCAGAATCATAAAGTTGGAAGTGATGCCCATTAAAGGTTTCTAGTTTGGAAAGGTTAGATTAGAATTAAGTTTTTACAAATATAAAGGTTTTTCAATTTAAGTTATGCTTTAGAAAACCTCTAGCATTTGATTATTTTTCTTTTAACTTTTCATAGAAGTGTAATACACATACAGAAATGTGCACGTAAGAGTACAGCCTGATGAATTTCCACATCTTGATGAAAAAAACATGACATTCCCAGTGTCCCAGAAGCAACCCTCTTGCTACTTCCCTACCCCACCCCCGATAATCCTGATATCAATCCATTTTTCCTGTTTTTGTACTTCATATAAATAGAATCATACAGTATCTGTATTTGACTTAATATAACATATTATCATTCTGAGTGACATTCCTGATACCAACTCATTGAAAACAAGGTCCATTTTCAGTTTTCCTTGTTATGTATCATTTTGGTAAACTGGCAGCTTACCAATGTTTCTAGATCTTTATATTCCTTTAAGAAATTTTCCATGTAAATGCATGTGCATCTGAGTATATGCCTAGGTGTGTGTGTGCACATGTATTTATATGTGTATGCTTTTTAAAAATGTTACTTAAATTAGAGCATGCTTTGCTATGCATATTAGTCACCTCTTGGTGATGCATCTTAAAACCCTTTCTGGCTGGGCCTGGTGGCTTACGCCTGTAATCCCAGCACTTTGGGAGGCCAAGGTGGGCGGATCACTTTAGGTCAGGAGTTCAAGACCAACCTCGTCAACATGGTGAAACCCCGTTTCTACTAAAAATACAAAAATTAGCTGGGCGTGATGGTGCGCGCCTGTAATCCCAACTACTTGGGAGGCTGAGGCAGGAGAATCGTTTGAACCCTGGAGGCGGAGGTTACAGTGAACTGAGATCATGCTGCTACTGCCCTCCAGCCTGGGCGACAGAGCCAGACTACATCTCAAAAAAAAAAAAACCCAAAAAACCAGCAACCCCTTTTATATAGGCTCTTGTAGATCCACTTCATTTTTCCTAAAGGCAGCATGATATTTCATTGTGTGGATGTATCATCATCGAATGAACCAGCTGTGCACTGAAGAACAGCTAGGTGGTTACTGGCCTTTTGACTTTAGAAGAATAGAATCCACATGAGCTTGTCTGTGAAATAAATTATTAGAAGTGGAATTGCCAAGCAGTGGGATCCATGCATTCAAAACTTGCTCAGATATTTGTAAATGGCTCTCCAAAGAATTTTGCCAGCTTTTACTCCCACCAGCAAGGTTTGAAACTTCCTGTTTCCAGTATCCTGTCCTTAGATTGTGGTATTATCTGGCTTATTAATCTTTCCAGTCTGATATAGGAAATCCAGTTAGACATTGTTATTTAAATTGATATTTTCTTAAGTTCTAAGTGCAGCTAGTGATTTATGTTTATTCAACATTTGTATTTCTCTTGGGGCTTGTTTCTTTCCTTATTCTCCTACAAGCTTGTTCATATTTTTCTTAATGGTTTCAAGGAACTCTTTCTATATGAAGGAAGTTAACCCTTTTATGTCATCTGTGGTGGTAATTTTTTCTTTGGTCTGTTTTTTGTTTTTATCGTGTTTATAGTCACATTTTTTCTAAACAGATGATTTTAATTTTTACGTGGCAAAATGTACCAATTTTTTTTTTCTGTAGGGGTGCTGAATTTTGTGTGTGTGTGTGTGTGTGAGCGTTTCATGAGAAAAAACATTGAACACTTGAGACAGAAAGGTAGGTTAGGCCTACCATGAAAAAAAACCCTCAATAAATGTTTGTGGGAAATGTGGCTGAGTAGGAATTCAAGTTTCAATCAAAAGTGGTGTGACGAACTATAAACGAACAAAAATGTGGACATTGTCTGCCAAAATTTGTTTAGTGTATGTAACAGCTTTTGGAGAGATTTTCACTGCTATGCTTTTCTTTTATGCTTTGTTATTTGGGGTTTTAATTTCTCAAATAATCCCTTTTTTTTAGATTTCAAATTATAACCTATTTCCTGCACCATTGCTGACGCCCAGTGATCCATGTCAGAAGTACTTCCAGGTCAGATACATTTTCATGTATTTCAATGCAGAGAAGCAGTTGAATATTCAAACTTAAAAAAAAAGAGATAATGTTTAATGTTAAACTTATGATTTGCTAAAATAACATGTTTTTGAATTTCATTGTTCTTCACTAATGTAATAGAAAAATGAATCTTTAAAATCAAGTAGAAGAATTAGTTGGACTTAACCATATTTGTGTAATAATTGCATGAATACTTATAATGTAAAAATATTTTAGTTGACTGTGACAGGAGCTTAAAAATGTCAAATTTTACCATCTAGCATTGTATATTACAACCTGGGTACTACTGAAATGTGAACAAAGGAGTAGGTGTTGGTGTTGAGTCTCTCAATCTGCATCTTATTAATAGCTTGTAGAGTTTGCTTAGACAGAAACCCCCCCCACCCCCAATACTGAATATATTCTTCTCCTTGGGTCTAATCAGCAGATTAATTTCAGGTCTTAGGAAAACGACCTTAATTTTACTGTACGTCCCTTTTTTGGTCTCATGATAGATGCTAGTCTACACACAACATGGTGTGGGATTTAATCCCTAGCCTCACAGTTACGTAATAAGGAAAAAGCAATTGCAGTGACATTTCAAATTAAACATCATATAGGACTTCAAGTGACAGATAGATCTGGATAGATTTCATATTTATTAGGGCACATATTGCTCTGCAAGTTCTGAGTTTTTAAATAAGTAGATTTAAACCATTGGCAAATAGATACTAATGTCCCTAAATTCTAAACTTATTATTAAATATAATCAAGCTGCTGTCTCCTTTATATGACATTTTTCATGTTACATTTCAACAAAGAACTAAAATAAAACGTAGTAAACACTAAGCTCATAGAGGTATATGAGAGGCAAGAAATATTCTTTTATAAAAAGCAGCCAAAAACTATGACAAACCTGAGTTCACAAAGGAAAGTCAGTGTCTTAGAGCTGATTTTTAGAAGCCATCTAATCATAATAGTGTGATGATTTGGGGAGGGTATGGATTTTGTCAATGCGTATTTTATCAAAACATATTGAATAGATATATTAGTTATGGAAAAATCAAGAAAAATACATATGTTCTTTAGAAAATAGATTTTAAATGTTGAGAATAATTCCCTTTAGGGATCCTTTAAATTTTAAAATCATATTTTTATGAGATAGATTATTAATAGATAAGATTATTATTATAGTCTTATCTTCAAGGTACACTAGTATGAAAACAGTAAAATAAAGCTGGCAAGTGTATAAAATGAAATGTATTCCTCTAAGTGAAGGTAGACTAATCAAATAACTTCTAGAAATTTCCTGTTCTTGATACATTTTGTTATGCTGATGTTTTCATTGTTCATGGTGGTGCTCAAACAGCTTTATTCTTTGGCGGTTATGTAAGAGATACTGAAACAGTTATCTAGCCTGGTTTTTAAATAACAGCTACTAGTCTCATGCATCGGTATGACATATAACACATTTTACAAGGAAAGAGGTATTCTTAGTTCAGTGGAAAATCCTATTCCAGCCGTTTTTTCACTTGAAAATTCAAATGGCGACTGGTGAGAGAGGGTCTGGACTAGTAAGTGGTGTTAGGTTTGCCTTCAGCTCCTTTTTCTAACTCTAGGGAGCTGTGACTACAGGGACATCTTTTAAAAACAAACATGCCAGAATTTATTTATTTATATATTTATTTATTTGTTTAAATTTTTTTTGAGACAGAGTCTTGCTCTGACACCCAGGCTGGAGTGCAGTGGCACAATCTTGGTTCACTGCAACCTTTGTCTCCCAGGTTCAAGCGATTCTCCTGCCTCAGGCTCCCGAGTAGCTGGGATTACAAGCATGTGCCATGACGCCCGGCTAATTTTTGTAATTTTAGTAGAGACACGGGTTTCGCCACGTTGACCAGGCTGGTCTTGAACTCCTGGCCTCAAGTGATCTGCCAGCCTCGGCCTCCCAAAGTACTAGGATTACAGGCGTGAGTCACCATGCCCAGCCAAACATACCAGAATTTATACCATCATCTGCCTTTGAAATTCCTGTTGACCCTTCAGGATTCAGCTCCGGAGTCCCTTCTGAGCAGGTCTTAGCCCATGATATCAAGTAATTACCCTATTTCAAGGATCCTGTTATTGTTTAACTTTTTTTCCCTTTCAGAATAGATTTGGAGCCCAGCTTATCAGTAACTCAAGAAAATATGTGACATTTCTTTATAGCTCACCTACTTTTTTTTTCACCTGAACCAATATTCCAAAGCTGGATCATCATCAGGCTTGCCCATAAAAGTCTAGAGCTCTATTAAAAAAAAAAATAATAATCTTCGAAAGTCACTGAGACTTTACTAAAGAATGGAAACAGCTTAGAAATTGAGCAGGGAAGAAGAGAGCTAGATGTGGTGGTGCATACCTGTAGCCCCAGCTACTTGGGAGTCTGAGGCAGCAGGAGAATCGCTGGAGCCCAGGAATTTGAGGCTGTAGTGCATGATGACTGTGCCTGTGAATGCACTCCAGCCTGAGCAACATAGTGAGACCCTGTCCCTGTCCCTTAAATTAAAAAAGAAATTGAGCAGAGAAAATGTCCTTGGAATATAATTTCCAAAGTTGACTATTCCGAAGGTCTTAATTCTTACTTGAATACACACATTCTGCTTGTGCTTCCTAAATAACTGATCATCACATCTGCCAGGTGTGATGTTGGGAATGGCAAGCTTTCCCCCATCTGGAATGCCTTTTTCTTTCTTGTCTGCTGCTGGGCTCCTTTCCACCCTTCAAGATCCAACTCAGCTCTTTTTTTCTTTTTTTTTGAGGCAAAGTCTAGCTCTGTTGCCCAGGCTAGAGTTCAGTGGTACGATCTTGGCTCACTGCAACTTTTGCCTCCTGGGTTCAAGTGATTCTCCTGCCTCAGGCTCCGGAGTAGCTGGGGCTACTCGGTACAGGTGCGTGCCACCATGCCCGGCTAATTTTTTGTATTTTTAGTAGAGACGGGATTTCACTGTGTTAGCCGGGATGGCCTTGATCTCCGGACCTCGTGGTCCGCCTGCCTCAGCCTCCCAAAGTGCTGGGATTACAGGCGTGAGCCACCGCGCCCGGTCAGCTCTTCTTTTTGTGGGAAGCGTTCCTTGAACCTCTCTCCTCATCCCTAACATGGTGTTCCATAAGACCCTCTGCCAACTTCAGCCATTGTTAGTTTGTGTAATAACATATCCTTTCTCACTGCCAAATCTGATTTTCTTTTTTAGAAAATAACATTTCTTTTTTTTTATAATCAACAAATAAAACATGTATATGTTTATTGTGTACAACATGTTGTTTTGAAATGTGTATACATTGTGGAATGGCTAAATCAAGCTCATTAAGATTGAGTTTGTTGAGAGGTATGTGATACATTTGTCTTGAATCAGTTCCACTTAAAACATTGAACTGAGTGAGTCCTCAGGCAGTTAAGTTTAATGGGACACAAGAAACCCTCAAGTGGGTAAGATCTGGCTGTTGAAATCACCCCTGTATCTGACACTCTGCATCAGCAGTGTGACATTGTTCTCCTAGTTAGAATATTCTGAGGCTCAAATCCTGCCATCTCCCTGGCCCGGTGACCCAAGCTGCCTTATTGATAACTTTTGCCTCTTTTGCTCACAGAGTTCTTATCATTTTTGTCACATTGAAGGTTTCCTTTCATGAGTAGTTTCATGAAGCCAGCTTTATTTAGCCTCTCCCTCCTAAAAGGAAAAGAAAAATCAGACTTTATTTCATTTCCTTAATACTTTGTGGTCTAGTTCAAAAGGTGACATTCTTCAGGGTAGAAGTTTCACCATTAACTCCTTGGTGGAAATGAAATTGTATAGCAGAAAAATAAAAATGAAGAAAATGTGAAGTTTCATTCAAGAATGGGGCAAACATTGGACTTCCTTGGGCCCATTTATCAACCCTGGGCCCATTTGTCAGTTTCCAATTTTATAAGCATGTCGTGGGAGTAAAGGGAGAGCAGCAGGTTATTGAAGAGAGAAGTTCTTGTCATTACTGACAAACTCTTTCTTGACAAAAGGCTAAAGGTCTTAGGAAAGGGAAAAGGAGCGGGGGGAAAGCCAGGTTTAACTATAGGATGCAGCACAGGTTTGTATTAGGATGTGGTCTAAGTTACAGGGCCAGTCAGCCTGGTTGTATCTGTGCTGGGGCCTTTGTGGCTGGGATGGAGAGAAGCTGTGCAAGTCATGAAATTAAAGTGATCCTGGCTTATCCAATTTTGCTTAGGTTTCATAAAAAATACTTTGTGTATTAATGAGGGCTCTTTTAGTTGCAAAACAGAGAAAACCCAGCTCCAAGTGGCTTAGGCAAAATAAATACATAAATCTATTGACCTGAGAAGTCCAGCAGTATCATATTTCAGGCATGTCTTATTTTAGGGATTCAGTCATTAGGGCTTGCTCACTTTCTCTCTGTCTCTTGGCTTCGCTTTCTTTGGTAGAGTCATGCTGGGGCAGGTTATCTCTTCATAAGGACCCCTTGAAGCTCTAGGCTTGCATCTTTTAGTTCAAGAAAAAGAGAAAAAAGAGCACCACTATTATCCTTCTGGCAAGTCTCATGGTTGGCTGGCTTCATGTGGGTCATACGCTTTTCCTTGAACCAGCCACTAGAGCCATGGGAATTTGCTACTGTGATTGGCTGTGCCTTGGCCATGTGCCCCCTGAAATAAGGGGTACAATCATCTCTGCCTGAAACACATGGGCCTAACCCCTAGAGTTTATGCTCTATAGGTATCTTTACTTTGTTGGTTTTGTTCACTGCTATATCCTCAGCACTTATAAGCATATCTGGCATGATGTAGTGAACAAAAAATATCTGTTGAATGATTGAATGGGTGTGGGGGAAGGCTGAGTCCCCAAGAAAATTTGTGAGGCTTTTAACAGATAAGGAGGAAACACATGCCAGGCTGTAATAGATGTTTCTTCATCGTGCATGCAGGAGAGCAACGACAGCAGTAATATTAGCTCTTGTCACACTCTTAAATCTGAAGTTATACCCACCTCTGGAATAGGAATCGATCCTCTTGAATTGATGTTGGAGCTTCGTAACATAGCATGATGAATAGATGTGGAGGGGATGGCAGAATCACTGGGGGCCCCATCCACCTGTCAGGAATCCAAGAGAACCACCTTTGTGCTAAAAACTAACCCTCATTGTTACTGGTATTTTGCTTATTCATTCTTCATTTAGTTTTGCTTATTTTGTTCACTGCTGTGTTCTTGACCTTTAGGAGAGTGCCTGGTACATAGTAGGCTCTTGGTAAATATTTAATGAATGAATGAGGAAATGAATTAAGGAGTCAAAAAACATTTATTGTGTCTTCTTACATGCTAGACTTTATAATAAAAGGAACTGGAAGTTCTGGAAAATGAAAGGGAAATGAAAAGCATAGCCCCAGTGAAATATCATTTCACACCAACTAGGATGGCTATAGTAAAAAAGAGACAGTAACAAGTGTTGACAAGGATGTGGATAATTTAGAACCCTTATACACTGTTGGTGGGAATGGAAAATGGTACAGTGGCTTTTGTACTAAGTCGGTCTGGAAGTTCCTGAAAATGTTAAATATATATATACATAATGTGATATGTTTATAAAAATATAAAACAGTGTGTGTGTGTGTGTACATAAAAATGCAAGTTACTATACTCAGCAGTTCCACTCCTGAGTACACACTCAAGACAATTGAAAATGTGCTACTGAAACACCAGGGGTTCAATCTAGGTCCTGCTGCTCACTGGACAGAAAGTTAGATCACTGACAGGACGGGTATTGCTAAGGAAGAAGGCTTTAATCGGGTGCTGCAGCTGAGAAGACAGGAAAGGAGCTCAGTCTCAAATCCATCTCCCTGACCAACTAAAACTAAGGGTTTATATAGCAGGGAAGAAATGTAGCAAAGTGTACCAAACAGGATCTAGGTAGGATCAAGGGAGCAGTTAGGATGAATGAGGGGTCCAGCATCTCATTGTCTGGATGCAGTGATCTGGTGAGTTTCAGTTATTTGGTACTTTTTTTTTCTGAGACCTGAAGATCATTTCCAGATGAAGGATCTCAGATAAAACAAATATAAATTTATTTTAAGACCAGAAGGGTCAATTTCTATGTTTATCAAAAAAAGCTATCTGTGGGACTATTGGGTCAGTTTTACATGCCCATACAAAAAAAAACTTGTATATGAGTGTTAACTCATAATAGCTAAAAAGTGAAAACAACCCAAATGTCCATTAACTAATGAACAAATAAAAAGTGGTATGTCCATACAATGGAATATTGTCCAGCCATAAAAAGGAATGAAGTACTGATACATGCTACAACATGGATGAACCTTGAAGATACAGTAAATGAGAGAAGCCAGTAACAAAAGATCTCATATTATATGATTCTGTTTATATGAAATGTCTGTCATCACCAAGTTCACATAAACAAAGTAGTGTTTGCAGGGGTTGGAGGGAGGGACGAATGGGGCGTGACTGTTAATTGGTACAGGATTTCTTTTTGGGTGATAAAAATGTTCTTGAATTAGATAGTATTAATGGACGCACAACTCTGTGAATATACTAAATAGCACTGAATTGTGTACTTTAAAATATGGTATATAAATGTATGATATAAAAATTTTTTAACGTTTATTTTAGGTTCAGGGGTACATGTGAAGGTTTGTTACATAGGTAAACACATGTCACGGGGGTTTGTTGTTCAGATTATTTCATCACCTGGGTATTAAGCTCAGTACCCGATAGTTATCTTTTATGCTCCTCTCCCTCCTCCCACACTCCACACTCTAGTATCTGTTGTTTCCTTCTTTGTGTTTGCAAGTTCTTATCATTTAGCTCCCACTTGTAAGAGAAAACGTGTTATTTGATTTTCTGTTCCTGCATTAGTTTTCTAAGGATAATAACCTCCAGCTCCATCCATGTTCCTGCAAAAGACATTATCTTATGCTTTTTTTTAATGATGGCGTAGTATTCCATGGTATATATGTACCACATTTTCTTTTTTTTCTTTTTTTCTTCTTTTTTTTTTTTTTGGAGTTGGAGTCTTGCTCTTTTGCCCGAGTTGGAGTGAAGTGGCACAATCTTGGCTCACTGCAACCTCCACCCCCCAACTCCCAATCCTCACCCCCCTGGCTTCAAGCGATTCTCTGGCTTCAGCCTCTCAGCCTCCCAAGAAGCTGGTATTATAGGTGTCTGCCACCACACCCAGCTAATTTTTGTATTTTTAGTAGAGACAGGGTTTCACCATGTCAGCCAGGCTGGTCTCGAACTCCTGATCTGAGAAGATCCACCCACCTCAGCCTCCCAAAGTGCTAGGATTACAGGCATGAGTCACCATGACTGGCCCACATTTTCTTTATCCAGTTTGTCATTAATGGACATATAGGTTGATTCCATGTCTTTGCTGTTGTGAATAGTGCTGCAGTGAACATTCATGTGTATGTGTGTTTATGATAGCATGATTTATATTCCTCTGGGTATGTACCCAGTAATGGGATTCCTGGGTTGAATGGTAGTTCTGCTTTTAGCTTTTTGAGAAATTGCCACACTGCTTTCCACAACAGTTGAACTGATTTACACTCCCACTAACAGTGTATAAGTGTTCCCTTTTCTCCGTGACCTTGCCAGCATCTATGATTTTTTGACTTTTTAGTAATAGCCATTCTGATTTGACTTGCATTTCTTTAATGATCAGTGATACTGAGCCTTTTTTCATATGCTTGTTGGCCAAATGAATGTCTTCTTTTCAGAAGTGTCTGTTTATGTCCTTTGCTCGCTTTTTAATGGACTTCCTTGTTTTTCTCTTGTAAGTTTGTTTAATTAAGTTCCTTTTAGTGTTGTGGGAATGAAGGAGGACCAGAGAGACCACGGTAAAACAGGAGGATTTTTATTGAGTGCACTCAGACCTAGCGGATTAACATCCAAAAACTGGGTCTGGAACAAAGACAGCACTAGAATTTTAGACACACTTCTAAAAGGGGGTGGGCTAGCCTGAAACAAGTTTACAGTGGTACAAATCATAGTGGCGTGACAGCAAAGATACAGAGGCGGAACAAAGGCAGTTAATTAAATTGTGACAGGTTCTTCATAACTCAGGATTACATATGACTCTTCCTGTGTGGTCCAGATGGCTGTTATCGAGGCTTGCTGTAGTGCCTTGCACAGGCTTATCTTTTAACCTTCGCTGTGGTGCCTAGATGACTGCAGCCCAGGCCTGCTTAGGCATGTCTTATAATCTTCACTGTGCTGCCTAGAATACTCAACAGAATACTCAAAGTTACTAGAAAACAGGAATCTATAAACTATAAAGTTTACTCATAGAGGAATGGAAAATTTGATTTCTTCTCCCTATGTTGAGGGAGTGCTGGGAGAGTCTCCAGAGCACATTCCTTTGAGCTCTGGCTTCTTAGATAATATTGAGACTTCACCTGGGTCCAGGCTTTGCCTGTTTCTGCCTTTGGGATGAGTCACCCTAATATAGAAAGCTTGTTTTTCTCTTTTTAATTTTATTTTTCTTTCTTTCTTTAATTTCCTCCCTCAGTAAGTGCTGGATATTAGACCTTTGTCAGATGCATAGTTTGAAGATTTTTTCTCCCATTCTGTAGGTTGTCTGTTTACTCTGTTGATAGTTTCTTTTGCTATGCAGAAGCTCATGAGTTTAATTAGATCCTACTTGTCAATTTTTGCTTTTGCTGTGATTGCTTTTGGTGTCTTTGTCATGAAATCTTGACCCATTCCTTTGTACAGGATGGTACTGCTTAGGCTGTCGTCCAGGCTTTTTTATAGTTTGGGGTTTTACATTTAAGTCTTTAATTCATCTTGAGTTGATTTTTGTATACACAATAAGGAAAGGGTCCAGCTTCAATCTTTTGCATATGGCTAGCCAGTTATTTCAGTACCATTTATTGAATAGGGAGTCTTTTCCCCATTGCTGTTTTTTGTCAGCTTTGTTGAAGATCAGATGGTCGTAGATGTATGGCTTTATTTCTGGGCTCTCTATTCTGTCCCATCGGTCTATATTTCTGTTTTTGTACCAGTACCATGCTGGTTTGAGTACTGAAGCCCTGTAGTATCATTTGAAGTTGGGTAACATGACGCTTCCAGCTTTGTTCTTTTTGCTTGGGATTGCCTTGGTTAATCTGACTCTTTTTCTTGGTTCCATATGAATTTTGAAATAATTTTCTTTAGCTCTGTGAAGAATGTTGATAGTTTGATAGGAATAGTATTGAATCTGTAAATTGCTTCGGGCAGAGTAGCCATTTTAATGATACTAATTCTTCCTACCCATGAGCATGGGATGTTTTTCCATTTGTTTGTGTCTTTGATTTCTTTGAGCCGTGTTTCGTAATTCTCATTGTAGAGATCTTTCACCTCCCTGGTTAGCTGTATTCCTAGGTGTTTTATTCTTTTTGTGGCAATTGTGAATGGGATTGCCTTTCTGATTTGGCTCTCTGCTTGGCTGCTGTTAGTGGATAAGGATGGTAGTGATTTTTGTACACTGATTTTGTATCCTGAAACTTTGCTTAAGTTGTTTATGAGCTGAAGGAGCTTTTGGGCTGAATCTGTGGGGTTTTCTAGATATAGTATATAAATTATATCTCAATAAAGCTGTTATTTTAAAAAATGAATGGGATAGTCACTTTCTTCAAGGCATTTGCAATTTAGAAGAAGACATAGACATAGGATCTAATCATAGAAGTCTGCAACTTCTTATCTACTGAGGAAGTATGCAAGAACTGCTAACTCATGCCCCCATATTTAACAATATGCCCGATGCTTTTCAGATCAAAAAATGGAGAACTTTGAGCTGATAGGATTGCAACTGATGAACAGTCATGTTTGACAGGGAAGTACCCCATTCTGCTCTAGGTTACAAAACATATGCCTTTGACTCTAAATAGTCCTTGTTCTTTTGGAAGTCATGATAGAGTTGAGTAAGAATTTATTTGAGCCAAGACTGAGGAGCAACATAAATTGGTCTATACATTATATTAAAGGATTTTATTTTAACTCTTGCTCAGATGCTGCATGGGGTAAAAGCTGAGATAACTAACTAACCATTGATCGCCCTTTCCCTGTCTGATATGAGTCCCTTTTTCAAGGAAAGGAAAGATGAATTTCCTGTTGACTTAACTATTAATAACAGTGGTTTCCTTTCAGTGTTTAATAAGAAACTCTCAGAAATTCTGCGTAGACATTTTATGTCAACATTTCTTGAGATGTTAATGAAACACTTGCCTTTCCCATTTTACTCGAGGATTTATTCTTCAAACGTTTATGACTGCTTACTGTGGGCTAGGCTTCTATGCTGGTTGGTGGAGGTCACAGTCTAGTGGGAAACTCAAACAGGTTAATAGTAAAACAGCATGAATGATGCTGTAATAGAGATGCATCTACGAAGGTGTGAGAATTGGGAGAAGGAGACTCCAGAGGGACAAGAGAAGGCTTCATAAAGAGGTGACATCTTTTCTGAATCTTCAAAGATGAGTAGGAATTTGCTGGAGGGAGGGAAGGATGCTGAGAATGTGTGGAAGGACAAGGAAGATGATGTATGCGATGAGAGCATTCCATGTGCCTCTGAAATAATTAACTCCATGTACATCATTTTATTCCCAGATCTCACACTTCCTATTCCAATGGTTCTCCATCTTGGCCACAGATGAGAATCACCCCAAGAATGTTTTAATGCCCTAACTGTGCCCAATCCCAGAGTAACTGAATCAGAATCTTGGAAGTATCTTTGTAGGTGGGGCCTAGGCATCTATACTGTTTAAAAGCCCCCCAGGTGGCTTTTCCATGTGACCAGGGTTGAGAACATTTCCTCATTCCCTTCACATCTGTTCCTCTGTGTCTGGAATTTATTCCTTCCAGTGGGTTCTTGGTCTCACCGACTTCAAGAATGAAGCTGCGGACCCTCGTGGTGAGTGTTACAGCTCTTAAAGATGGTGTGTCCAGAGCTTGTTCCTTCAGATGTTCAGATGTGTAGGGAGTTTCTTCCTTCTGGTGGGTTCATGGTCTCGCTGACTTCAGGAGTGAAGTCGCAGACCTTCACAGTAAGTGTTACGGCTCTTAAAGGTGGTGCATCCTGAGTTGTTTGTTCCTCCCCGTGGATTTGTGGTCTCACTGACTTCAGGAATGAAGCTGCAGACCCTCATGGTGAGTGTTACAGCTCATAAAGGTAGAGCAGACCCAAAGAGTGAGCAGCAGCAATATTTATTGTGAAGAGCAAAAGAACAAAACTTCCACAGCGTGAAAGGGGACCTGAGTGGGTTGCCACTGCTGGCTCTGGTGGCCAGCTTTTATTCCCTTATTTGGCCCCGCCCACGTCCTGCTGATTGGTCCATTTTATAGAGCACTGAATGGTTCATTTTACAGAGTGCTGATTGTTTTGTTTACAATCCTGTAGCTAGACACAGAGCGCTGATTGATGTGTTTTTACAGAGTGCTGATTGGTGCATTTACGATCCTTTAGCTAGACACAGAGCACTGATTGGTGCATTTACAATCCTCTAGCTAGACAGAAATGTTCTCCAAGTCCCCACTCAACCCAGGAAGTCCAGCTGGCTTCACCTCTCAAGCCCCCTTCTAAACAGGACACCCCAACTGCTGTTGGGAATTGGGCATCAACCGCTCTAGCTACTTCCTGCTGGATGGGGACAAAGAAGGGGCCCTGCAGTTGTGGTGTTCTCCAGAGGGGAATTCTTTAGGCCAGTGAAAGGGCCAGCAGGTCGGTCCAGGGGTCCTTGGTAGAAGTTGTTAGTTGAGCTCATTCGGGGTTCCATTTGTAAGACCATCTGTAGCTTGATGGCCGTGATCCTAGAGGAAACAAATTTGACAAGGAGGTTAAAAATACAGGGCCTGAAGGCGAGGAATAGCAAGATGGCTGTCATGGAACCTAGAAAGGGAAGAAGCCATGTTGCTTAACTCCAGAGGTTGGTATAAGAGTTTGAAAGGCGTTGTGGGATTTCAGAAGCCTTTTCCTGTAAACGCCAGGTGGCATCTCTTACTATCCCTGACTTGTTAGTGTAAAAACAACACTCTTCCCCTAAGAAGATGCAGAGTCCTCCTTTCTCAGCAGTGAGGAGGTCTAGGCCTCGGCAGTTTTGGAGAGTCACTGCTGCCAAAGAGTCTATTTGGGATTGCAGCGTAAGGATAGATTTCGTTATTTCTTGCAAACTGTCTGAGAAATCCTTTGAGAGCATGTGGTAGTAGGATAATACATGTTACACTGTTAACTTTTAGCAAAGTTTACTTTTGTTGAAAACTTTGTAGGTTTGGGACTTCAATTATTCTTTGCTACTAATAAGATCTCGTTCAGTCCATATTAACTTAGAATTGATACAGGTGGCTCCTTCCTGATTCTGTAAGTACTTTAAGGTTTGGCTGAGTGCAAACAGCTGGCACGTTTGAGCAGACCAATTATTAGGCAATTTTCCTAACTCTGCTTCCAAAAGAGTTCCCTTATCACTTACTGAATACCCATTGTGTCTTTTTCCTTAATCCCCTGGGAGGAACCATCTATAGTCCTGAAGGGAGTTCCTCCTAGATCTGGTTGGACCTTTGTATGGTAATTAGTCAAAATTTAGATCCCCTGTTAGGATACCCTGGGGGGTTAAGGATTTTTGATAGGAAGGCTATGGGTTGTCAGTGGCCTCAGTGCTTTCAGGCTACGCTCTTGTTTACACTGACAACAAGGTGGTATTAGAGTGTTATAGGGTTACAGAGAAGACCTTCAGTTATCAATTATAGGTTTTAAATTAACCCTAGCTTTCAAAGGAATAGGGTACACTTTTTTTTCTTTACTACTTCTATCTCTCTCTTTAATTCCTTCTTTGTCTCTTCCTCAGTTTCCTTCTCTCTTTGACTTTCTGTCTCTCTGTCTCTGTCTTTCCCCACTCTATCTCTCTCTTCAACTCCTTGCCTCTGTCTCTTCCTCTCTCTGTATCCTTCTGTTTCTCTGTTTCTTCCTCTCTCTTTCTCTGACTTTCTGTCTTTTTCTTTCTCTCTTTCCTTTCTGCTGCCTCTGCCAGCTGCTTATGCTGCTGTTCTCCCCTCTCCTTCCCCTTTTAATGGCTTCGGTAATGTAAGACTGCCACCTCCTTGGGTTTTTGCACTGTGTGCAATACCTTTACCTTCCTGGGACCTCTGACCCTGGCCTTTTCCTTTTCTCCCACTTCTTTACCCTTTCTACCATGCAGTCCCCTCATTTCCTGCTTTCTTCAGGCCAGATCCCAGGGCACACCCTCATCTGTACATCTCAACACATTTGACACCTTCATCACCTTTTTAAGTTCCCTGCTACACCACACCCCTAGACTGTTTCCTCTCTGGGAAAACTTTCTCTTCATAGATAAAATTAAGTTGGTCAGTTTCGCTTTTGCTCAGTTTTGTGTCACTATAGTGACATACATGTCCTTGTCCTTACTGCCTCTCTTCCCTCCTAGTGTGAAGTGTCCCTTATCTTGAGCAGGGCTGACTGTTTCCAGTCCGCTCTTGTCCCTTCTCTTCGCTCATCACCTGGTTTCTACCTTACTATTCTGTTCCTCTTTCGTGTTTCCACTTTTCCTCTCTTTGTTGCCTTCTGCTTTTACAGCCTTTAAACAATGGTAGAATCTCATCTTCAAAGGTAAAAAATCCTCCCCGTAACCCTGGGTCATCCTCCAGCTACTGTCCTGTGTCCCCGAACTGTGTTCTTAGTGAAGCTCCTTGAATAAAGCTCACTCTCTGCCCAACTCTGCCATTCTCCTGAAGCTGATATGATAGAAGTCACCAGTGTCTTTCTAATTACTCAATTCACCAGACTCTTCAATCCTCACCTCTGAATCCAAGTGGCTAATGGGAACCTTATCTTTCTACCCTGGTCCAGGGGTGACCAGAGCTGGAACTGCAGTAGTGGGAGAGTAAGACTTGCACCCCCATACCTAAGTCTCTTGTGACTACCTTGTCCTCTCCCGCTTTCTTGACTGGACTATTACAAAGAGCCTCCCAACTGCTCCTGCTTCCCTTTGGTAAATGGCAGAGTCCAAGGCCAGAGAAGGAGCCTAAAAATGGGGCCAGCCTACCTCTTTGACTGATTCAGGAGACACTGTCTGTGTACCTCTTTCCACTGTTTCTCTGATGACCACTGATGTTTTAATTGCCTGGTTTACATTACTTCTTTAATGTGTTTTCATCATAGTCGTTGCCTGCTTGAAGAATATGCTAGAGGAAAAAGGCCCAACATATACACAGATACACGACACACACACTCAGAATGTACACATCAGCCTTCCATTCATTCTTCCTGCTGTTGCCTCAGGGTCAGGTCCAAAGTGTTAGAGCATGCTTGAGAAGAATCCCTGCCTTTGCCCTTCCCCTCCATCATAACGCGTCTCCTTTCACGTCTTGATTTGTTCAGGCTCCCTTGATAATAATCCTCCTTTCCCTGAAGATCCTCTCCAACCCTAGGTGAGTAGCCCATTTATTCCTCTGCACCTGCCGCCCGCCACACTGGGTGATTTCTGTGACTTTATTGTGTATTTTTCTTCTACAAGTTTGAAAGCACTTAGAGGTGGGGACTTTATGTTCGTTGGTTTTCCAATTCCTAGCACAGTACCCAGCAAGAAGAAAGTGCTCAGTCAGTGGTGGCTTGAGGTATGGTGGTCAGAAATAAAAGTGTACAAGGAAGGAGGGAGCTATAAGATCATAATAATCCCTAACATGTATTGAGCTCTTACAGTATGCCAGCCATTATGTCAAAGGTTTGACAGTCATCTGTTTTAGTCCCCAGCAAAACTCAATGAGGTGTAGATACTATTATAATTTCATTTTACAGCAAAGAAATTGGGAGTTTAAGTAACTTGTCGGTTGTGTTAAAGAGTTTGGTCTTATTTCTTAGGCCTTTTGATTCCAAAGAAAACAGTTAAATATTAGAAAGTTTAAAGAAACATTGTAAGATTTTCTTTTATTTAAAGAGAAACACAAACCTCTATCCTCTTAAACCTGAGGAATGTATATATTTTTTTTTCATAATTCAACCCTCATAGACCCAACTTCTTTGTTCCTTCTTAGTCTCTTTCCTCCCAGTGTGTCTCTGCAACAAGACCGTTTTAATCACTCAGACCAATAAGAGTAGGGGGTAATCTGGGGGCCCTGGCAGGCAGCCCTGCGCTATATTACTTGGGTACAAAGTGGTGACTGGAGCTCACATTTATTGTTATAAATTCTCTGTAGGCATTGCTCATTTTACTTGTCATGTAAACCAGGTACTATTATTGTCCCCATTTTTAACTAGTAAGTAGCTTGGATAGGTCTTGAGCCTTTCTCTCTTTGACCATGAGATCTGTGCTCTTAACCCTTACAGCACTGCCTCTCACTTGGGGGTGCTTTCTTGCAGCCTTGATCTTTCTAGGATTTTGCTAACCTCTAGCTACTTCATGACCCTTTTGAGCCCAAGGACTTCCCAGCTAATATGTAACTCCTGAAGGAATTCTATAGTTCATGGGATTAGCTTGGCTGCCTTAGCTGTAGGATTGAACTTTTACCTTTGCCTCCACATGATACCATTATTTAATATCTAAGATATTACTCAAACTGTGTTCAGGTTTTAATATATGAAAACAACATATACAGGCTGGGCCTGGTGGTTCATGCCTGTACCCCAGTACTTTGGGAGGCTGAGGTGGGAGGATTACTTGAACCCAGGAATTTGAGACCATCATGGGCAACAAAGTGAGACCCCTGTCTCTACAAAAAGTCAAAAAATTAACCAGGTATGGTGTGTACGCCTGTGGTCTCAGCTACTTAGGAGGCTGAGGTAGGAGGATCACTTGAGCCTAGGAGGTTGAGGCTGCAGTGAGGCATGTTCCTGCCACTTGTATTCCAGCCTGGGTGACAGAGCAAGACCCTGTCTCAAAAGTAATGATAAATAAATAACCAACCCTGCCTCAAAAGTAATAAATAAGTAAATAAACAAACCAATAAATATGGCATATACAGAGCTGCATTTGTTCATCCAGTTTGTATTGGATGGTCCTTTTCCATTCAGCCTCTTCCCACTCCTGCCTGCCTTCCATTATTTCTAGCAAAAGAGTTACATGGCGCCTGAGAGGGTAATGGGATACCAAAGACTGTGAAAATGTGGCTAGAAGTCTTTTTTTTTTCTTTTTTTGTTTTTTGAGACGGAGTTTTGCTCTTGTTGCCCAGGCTGGAGTGCAATGGCACAATCTCGGCTCACTGCAACCTCTACCTCCCAAGTTCAAGCGATTCTCCTGCCTCAGCCTCCTGAGTAGCTGGGATTACAGGCATGTGCAATCTGCCTGTCTTATTTTGTATTTTTAGTAGAGACAGCGTTTCTGCATGTTGGTCAGGCTGGTCTCGAACTCCTGACCTCAGGTGATCTGCTCACCTCAGCCTCCCAAAGTACTGGCATTACAGTCATGATCCACAACACCTGGCTGTGGCTAGAAGTCTTAATCTGTATATCCAGGATATAAAAGCTACTTAAATATTAAAAATCACCTAGAAATTCTGATGGTATTCTTTCTGAAAATATGTATGGTTATAAACAAAGTAAATAAAAATATCTCCCTAATAACATTGCTAGAATGTATAATAGTACCTAGCATCATAAAGCAGCCTCATAGAAATTTTTTGCCATGCCTTTTAGGAAGCCAGCAGATTTGCACTTTCTCGTAATGTCACTCTAAATACCTAAGAGTCTAAAAGTAACTTTCTCTCATGTATCTATGCTCTGAATATGTGTCTCAGGGAAAACTTAATGTAGGTTTCAGGTAGGCCCTTCTCATATGAAATGCTACTCTTGAGTGAAGTTAAATTATAAATTGAAACATAATGTTTCCCATAAAATGGTATAATAGTTGTAGTCAAACAGTAATAAAGAAATAATTTTTTTTAAATTTAATTGTCAAGAGTATTGTTTAAAAGGCAGAAACCTTCCAGTGGATTGGGTAGAGGAAAAGGAAATTTGGCAAAAGGAAAAACCACACGACATTCTCTGTTTCTGTAAAATGAGGCCTAAGAACTAAGGTGGGGTGCTGGGTAAGAAGAAAGCCTTATAAATAGTAACTTTAAAGAATAGGGCCCAAGATCCTAACCCTTGGGATTACAGCCCTTGACTCTCTTATGGGCCACATGGTCATTCTGTATAAAAATGGCCATGGTCTGGAATGGAGAATGGATGTTGCCTTGCTTCCTGGAAGTATAGGGACTCTAGAATGAGTAACTTAGTAAAATTGCCCAACCTAAGTATTTGATGATGGAGAGATACCTCTAAGCTCCCAAACAGGGAAATTCTTGCCCTCCTCTCCTGTGAAGATCCCTGTTTTGCCTGGGGGAGGAAGAGGGAATTGTCAGAATACAATTTCAGGAATTTTAGGAGCTGTGCTTTGGTTGATCTGCTGCTGAGGTAGAGATAATCAAAGTCTCTGTGGAGGGCAAAAGGATCAGATAAGAAAGAAGTCACTCCTCATAGACTGAGAAATCTGAAACCTTAGGAATTCCTGCTGATGAATTTTATTCCCTTCTAGTCTAAGAAACCTTTCTTTCTTCCTAGCAAGAGACATATAGAATAAATCACTAACAGCGCAAACAATATTTGAGATAAATGCAATTGTCTGATAGTTTCCTAGGAGTTCTGCAGAGGCACGTGATGACTGCAGACAGCTGAGTCTGTATTTTAATTCAGTGGAATATATTCAAACTCCTCTGGGAGCTCTAACATGTTGTCTGTAGCCAAGGTTTCAATGCTACAGTAATAGTTTTGTGCAGGTTCTTCAGAAATTAAGCCATTTCTTCAAAATTTCTGTTTAGTACAAACAGTAAGCCCAGGTCAAAAATGTTCACCAAGACATTAGCAAACTCTAATGGAGGTTTGGTTTTCCAGGCATTCAGAACACAGTTTCTAAACATGATTGAGAAAAATTACCTTGGATGTATGGAGCATCATTGAACAATGACCTTTCGGGTTGACTAAGAATGCTGAAGCCCCAGAGGAATCTTGAGCAATTTTTTGTTGTTGTTGCCTGAAGGAACCAAAGAATAAAAATGTAGTGGGAATATTTGGAAAGGGGATGATTTTTCAAGCTTGTAAAAAATGAAGACCAGCCACCAGAAGAAAATGCTTTTATGTGAATTCAAAGAGAAATGTTTTTTAATTTTAAGTAAAATTTAGGTCCTCAGACTTCTTAGCTTTTCTATAAATTGGCTTTTGGTTATCCACATTAAGCCCTTTATTTGCTCCTATTTAATATAGGAACAAATGGTGAAATAAAGAGGAAAATGGGTCCATTCTATGAGAATGTATGTGCAGTGGAAGCATTTCTTCTTTTCGTTTTCTGTATAAAAATATTTACTCGCACTGTATATACTAAGTAGTTTAATCACGGCAAGTGTCTAATGACCTTTTTTTTTTTTTCCAGCTGACTCAGGTGTGGACACCTTGGCAGTGTTTATGGCCAGCAGCGGAACTACAGACGTCACAAATCGGAACAGCCCAGCCACACCACCAAACACCCTTAACCTCCGTTCCTCCCACAATGAACTGTTGAACGCTGAAATAAAACACACAGAAACCAAGAACAGCACACCTCCCAAATGCAGGAAAAAATATGCACTAACTAACATCCAGGCGGCCATGGGCCTCTCAGATCCAGCTGCACAGCCCCTGCTGGGAAATGGCTCTGCCAACATCAAGCTGGTGAAAAATGGGGAGAACCAGCTCCGGAAGGCTGCAGAACAAGGGCAGCAGGACCCCAACAAAAACCTGAGCCCCACTGCAGTCATCAACGTAACTTCTGAGAAGTTAGAGGGTAAAGAGCCCCACCCACAGGATTCCTCGGGCTGTGAGATTTTACCCTCCCAGCCCAGGAGAACTAAGAGCTTCCTAAATTACTATGCAGATCTGGAAACCTCAGCCAGAGAACTAGAGCAGAACCGAGGCAACCACCATGGGATTGCGGAAGAGAAATCCCAGCCAGACCAGGGCCAGGCCTCCACCATCATTGGGAATGGTGATTTGCTGCTGCAGAAACCAAACAAACCCCAGTCCAGCCCTGAAGACGGCCAAGTAGCCACGGTGTCATCCAGCCCAGAGACCAAGAAGGATCATCCGAAAACAGGGGCCAAAACCGACTGTGCACTGCACCGGATCCAGAACCTGGCACCAAGCGATGAGGAGTCCAGCTGGACAACGTTGTCCCAAGACAGTGCCTCACTCAGCTCCCCGGATGAAACAGGTACCCCTGGGGAAGGCATAGCCTCAGCTGGCACTTTCTTTTGGTCTTTTCAACTATTGGTGGAGTAAATCTCTAGACTGACCAAAAATGTCCATTTATATGCAGAGAGGAACGTAAGCCTCTTGCGGTAAAATTGGGCAATTTATTTGCAAAATATTATTTCATTCCTCAACCATATCTTAGGTTAGTTTCATTTTGGATCGTACATAAAGCTGTTTGTTCTGGGAAGCATTTTTGTAAAATAAACAGGTCCTTGGTGTTAAGTACAGTAAAATATCATCTGTTTAGAAATTACACTTCCAGTGCATAGGTAGACCATTTCTCTATGCTATCTAGAAATACTGGGTTTTGGTAAGCAAAATAATAAACAAAGTTGTGGGGGAAAGGATATAACCCAATTAAGAGAACTATTTTAAAGTCCTCGAAAGAACTTACTTATGGTGAAGCTCATAAAAAGTTAAAACATTAGCCATCTGTTCATTAAAGGCATTTCTCTTTTTGACATTTACTGAGGAGTATTTTACTAGCCTTAAGTAATATTTAAAAGTGGGAAAATAGTATTTCTTGAAAAATATATTCAGAAGTTTAGGCTTTTAACTAGTCTAATTGAGACCAGTCTTTCTGGACTTTTGTATATATTTGTAATATTTTGGATTTCTTGGAGGTGTTAAAATGGTGACAGCTACTTTAAATATCATTTTCTCGTAGCTCCCACTATACTGATCGTAAGATTGAAAAATTTGGAGAACTTTATTGTATCTGAATTCAGCGTAAACAAGCACTCAGAAAGGCTAATTTTTTAAAAAGTAGTCCAGCAGTTCCCCTAATGGGTCCCAGGGCTGTATTAATATAGATATAACAAAGAAAACAGAACCACCATGGAAGGAAATCACATTTTTACAACCTATAAGGTAGATAAATTACAAGGACTAAAGATAAGGAAAAGAGGAGTTAAGACATTAACTTGTTTAAGAAGAAAAAAAAGTAGCGTTTCTGAAGTGCCCTTTAAAATCCCAGTACTTTCAGTGATGCATACTGTTGTGGGATATGGCAGTAGGGAGGTTGAGATGAGGCCATTTCATCTCATAACTGTCTGGCCCTGCACATTACTGGAATCATAATTATGTTCAGTAATGTCCCTGAGTTCACAGCTCTCTATACTTTTTACCCATTTCGAGAATTTGTATTCAGCAGCTGATGGACATTGTCACCTGCTAGAGTTTGAATCTATTAATACATGAAAGACTGATTGCACATCTTCCAGCCAAGCTCTACCTCCTGTGTTCATCGTTTACTGACACCTTGCTGTCTCCCTCTGGTCATGGCACCCTTTCTGCTGCTCTTCCTGGCATAGCCGGTTCTGTTGTAGTTAAATTTTAAACTAACCTAAAGTTTTGTTCAGGCACGGTGGCTCATGCCTGTAATCCCAGCACTTTGGGAGGCTGAGGCAGGAGGATCACTTGAGCCCACAAGTTCAAGACCAGCAAGACCCCATCTCTCACCCTCCAAAAAAAGTAGTTGAGCATGGTGGACGGTGGCATGTGCCTGTAGCTCCAACTACTTAGGAGACTGAGGCAGGAGGATCACTTGACACCAGGAGTTCGAGGCTGCAGTGAACCATGATTATGCCATTGCACTCTAGCCTGGGTGATAGAGCGAGACTCTGTCTCAAAAAACATAAATATATTTTTAAGTGAATAATTAAGCTGTCTCTGCCCTTCACCCTAGCCCCCTTTCCCAGTGATGACCATTAGCTTATATTTTTATTTCCTCTCAGAAAATATTTGAGTCATATATCCGCATATTAATAATAAATTTTAAGGCCGGTGTGGTGGCTCGTGCCTGTAATCCCAGCACTTTGGAAGGCCAAGGGGGAGAGATGGCCTGAGCTCAGGAGTTTGAGACCAGCCTGGGAAACATGGTGAAACCCCTTCTCTACTAAGACATAAAAAATTAGCCAGGCATGGTGGCGGGTGCCTGTAGTCCCAGCTACTCTGGAGGCTGAGGCACGAGAATTGCTTGAACACAGGAGGCGAAAGTTGAAGTGAGCCAAGATCCCGCCACTGCACTCTAGCCTGGGTGACAGGCGAGACTCCATCTCAAAAAAATAAAAATTAGGCCAGGTGCAGTGGATCACCAGGTCAGGAGTTCAAGACCACCCTGACCAATATGGTGAAACCCTGTCTCTACTAAAAATACAAAAATTAAGTGGATGTGGTGGTGTGTGCCTGTAGTCTCAGGAGGCTGAGGCAGGAGAATTGCTTGACCCCGGGAGGTAGAGGTTGCAGTGAACCGAGATGCGCCACTGCACTCCAGCCTGGGTAACAGAGCAAGGCTCTGTCTCAAAAAAAAAAAACTAAAAAATAAAATAAAATAAATTAAAATTAAAAAAATAATAAATTTTAAAATTTAGCCAAATTTTGTGATGATGTTTTTAGAATCTCTATGTTTTAGAGATAATATACTAATATAAAATACTAATCTATGTCATAGTATGACATATATAATACAGTATAATCCATACTGATAGAAACAATATTGTGTATGGGATTTTCTCCAAAATAATTGGGATTAGAAGGATAAAAAAAGAAACAAAATTGCCCATAAGCTGCTGATTGTTAAAGCTGCATTATGGGTATGTGCAGATTCATTAGATCTCTAATTTTGTATGTTTAAAATTTGCCATAATAGTTAAAACCAGGAAAAAGTTATTCTAATTAGATTTTTTTATGAATGCTTTGCTTTTTTTCAGGTAAGAACATATTTTGTAGATCCATCCATTTTTCTACTTATGTCTTTTTAAGTATTATGTATGCTATTCCACTATATACAAGTTCCATGATTTATTTAGCAAGTTCTCTGCTGATGAGTATTTAGGTATTTTTCTGTCCATAGCCCCTTGGCTTACTGAGTGCTGGTGTGGGTAAGGGCCTGTGGAGAGGGCACAGTTGAAGTATGCACTCCACTCTACCTACTGGGACTCTTGAAATGCTCCTGTAACTCCCTCTTTCCAGGAAGACTTTCAGGGGTCCCTCTGCTGTGACACTTACTACTCATTTGCTCAGTGTCCTGACATTACTTGCTGTTGGGTTTCCACAGAACATCTTACAGTGCTTGGTCTGTGATGTGAACTGGATTAGTTTTTTGACATGTTAAGAAGATATGCTCAGTTTTCTCTCGAAAGTTGGTTTTGACAGGATGATGGTGGCCCTTGGTAAGTTGCTAAGGATAGATGTTTCAAATCAAATATGCTCAAAAGAATGTATTAGCTGTGAATGAAAAGCAATTAGATTGTGTTTTTAAAAAATATACTAGAAGCCAAACCTGTGCCAGCCTTGAAAATGTTCACTTTGGGATCTCTGCGTCTACTTCAGCGTGTTACAGTGTCTCAATATTAATCGTCATAATTTTGGGAGTCCTCTTTTGGAATTGCCTCAGAGTCTGCTGTGGATCCCTATGAAATGAAATCTCTTTGCTTATAATCACACTTCAGGTTTCAGGTAATATGTAGATTAGTGAATGAAATAAAATAAGCAGTTTTTGTTTCACTTGTAATGATAAAGTTAGTGTTTATTATGTATGTTTTATATAGTATATATATGTGTATGTGTATATGTATAAAATTAACACAAATACTAACAGTTGAAAGAAAAGAGAAAATGAGAGCAAATATTTTGTGACGTCTTAGTATGCCATGCCATAGTACATATATAAAAAGTGTATATTTGCCTGTTGACTTGCTGTGTGTTAAGTACATACTCATCACAGTGGTGTGTGTTTTATGACTAAATCATGATGCAGTTATCTTTGGATCATAGACTGCACTTTGGGGAGCCTAGAAAAATAGACTCATTTCTTCCTCGGGGGCATCCTTTCCAAGTTAGAATGCTATTTATACAATAAAATGCAATGGCTAACCCAGAGACTGACTACTTTCTATTTTCCTTTACTACTGAATCGCCCCCTCCAGCTGTTTAGTAACTTCTTTTTGTACAATCAGTCATGTATACAATATGTGGCTGCCCTTTTCCTCCTCTGTAGTCTGTCCTTTAAGAAAACAAGAGGCTGTTTGAAAAAGGAAAAGCATCTGTGAAATGACTATTTTCATAGGAGTTAAGAAAAGTAGTGCCTTGGCCCTGATTCTAAAAGAAAGGGTTGTATCTTGCTACTGCAGAGTGAGAACTTGGAATCTAGTTAGAGTTTTTTTCAGAGATGCAGTTCCCTCAGTGGCCCCAGGTAAGCTGATGGCTCAGATAAATAAATACCTGTTGGTCATACTGTATACAGTCTCTCTGTTCATCACTTGGTGTTTCATGTTTGCTCTATGAAAACGTTGAAAAGATGCATCATTTTGAACCTTCCTGGCTACAGGTTTTGGTGGTACCAACATGTAATTTTATGTTTAGTTTGGAGTTTAACAAAATTGAAGACACAGAGTATGAAACTAGATGGATCTTGTGTAGTAACTGTTTCAAATTAGATTCATTGCTAAAGTGTACAAAAGCAGAATTATACGCAGAGAAAACCAAGTCCAGATGGTGTGGCAATGGGCCTCATGATCCATTAACTTGTCATTAAGAGCATAGGCTTTAGAGTGAGCTTCCTGAGTTCAAATCCCAGCTCTGCTACATCTAGGCAGTTCTCATAGCCTCTCGTCTATAAAACGGGGATAATAAGAGTGTTTTGGCATAGACCTGCTGTGAAGATTAAGTGAGAGCATTTTAGGCCGGGCGCGGTGCCTCATGCCTGTAATCCCAGCACTTTGGGAGGCTGAGGTGGGCGGATCACAGGGTCAGGAGATCGAGACCATCCTGGCTAACACGGCGAAACCCCATCTCTACTAAAAATACAAAAAACTAGCAGGGCGAGGTGGCGGGCGCCTGTAGTCCCAGCTACTTGGGAGACTGAGGCAGGAGAATGGTGTGAACCTGGGAGGCAGAGCTTGCAGTGAGTCGAGATCATGCCACTGCACTTCAGCCTGGGCCACAGAGCAAGACTTTCTCTCAAAAAAAAAAAAAATAGCATCTTCAAAGAGCTTTTAGAGCAGTATCTGGCATATAGCAAGCACTTAATGAATATTGGTGATTATTATATTAGAGATCATCAGTATCGGTACAGTGGTGGGATATAAAAGTTTGCTTTTCTCTTAATTATGAATAACCTATATTTTGGACTCTGAGTTAAGACTTTCTGGACCTTAAGAGCAAGGGTTGGTTCATCGTCATCTTTGTATTTTCAATACCTAGAATATGTCAAGTGAGCTTAATAAATAATGACTAATTGAATGAAAATGGGAGCCATCTACATATCACAAAATGAACTTGATGTGTTGAATAAGACACTTGATGTTATATCTTAGTCAATGCCTGGTTTTGGTGTTGGCTACATATTTTATAATGATCTGTTGGTGAAGCTGAATAACCCGAGTTACTCGGGAAGGCACACAGAGATTCTGTGGGTTTACCATGTGCCAGATCCTATTGGTGGTACTTTCTCACTCTCAGGTGGCCATGCTGAGACTTGAACCTCGGTCTTCCGACACAGCATCCAGTGTTTTACCACAGAGGCTAAATATATCTGATTTAGTCTGGTTCAACTGGAGGCACATAGTAGTATCTTGAGAATCCAGAAAGTAGAAAATTATATTTTAGGGGATCTTTCCATTCCTCTATGCAATTGAGGTTTAGATCAAATGCCACCTCCACTGTGAAACCTTTCTAGACCCTCTGAACTGTATAAAGTCCTTTCTCTGTATTCTCAAAGAAATGTTTCTAAGTTTCTGCTGTCATGTTTATCTTAGTGGCTTTCTACATCACTCATAAGTTTCCATTTAGACTTAGAGCTCTATGAAAGCAGCGGCCAGGTCTTCATTATGTGTATATGTGAACTTCTTCACATGGTATGTGGCACATAGTAAAAGGCTCCATAAAGTTACTCATTTGCTGGTTGGATGGATAGATTTGTGATCATTAATGCATGCTGTCTGATGTTTGCTACATCAGTATACCTGTAGAAATAGAAAAAGTAAGAATAATTTGTATAAAATAATTGTTTAGAAGACTTGGATAGGGTGATTCTTATTTATATTCTAGGCTCCTGGGAAGGATGAAGAATTGGGGCCAGTAAATCAGTCTACCACAAACATTCTTTTATTTGAGTCTGTAAGTCTATATGTTAGAAGGGTCAGTGCCAAGGAAAAGGGCCATTTTGGTTTCAGTTGACTTCACACTTTGCCTTGAATTGAGATTGATCCATAGTTGTCATAGATTGTTTTCTGTTGTTATAATGAAATACCTGAGACTGGATAATTTATAATGAAGAGAAATATATTTAGGTCACAGTTCTGGAGGCAGGGAAGTCTAAGAGCATGACACCAGCATCTGGTGAGTGCGTTTGCTGCAGAATAACATGGCGAGGATATCACATGGCCAGAGAGAAAGAGAATACATGTCAGCTTAGGTCTCTCTTCCTCTTCTCATAAAGATACCTCTTACCATGGGAGCCCTGCACTGATGACCTTACCTAATCCCAGTTACCTCCCAAAGGTCCCACTTCCAATCATCATATGAATTTGGGGATTAAGTTTCCAACATTACATGAAATATGGGGGACACATTTAGACCATAGCAGTGTTGCTTTAGAGTTTGAATCCTTTGATGACTTCAATTGATTGGTTTCCAGTTTTGAGGCAAAGTGGAACTCTTTTGCATAGTTGATGACAGTGAGAGCCACAAACCTAATTATGTCAACAGAACTGGCAGCACCTCTTATTTCTGGCTTTAGCTAGCTTAAGAGTGTTAAAGCTTTGGATAAGTCTGTATTTCTCACACTTTTAGAAACCTCTTCTAACTGTTCATTTTATCTCAGATGGCTTTTGGTAATTTTAACTATAAATATTTTTGCCCCTTTTTTCTTACAAATCCTAGGCCCATGGCTGGGTGCAGTGGCTCACACCTGTAATCCCAGCACTTTGGGAGGCTGAGGAGGTTGGATGACTTGAGGTCAGGAGTTTGAGACCACCCTGGCCAACATGGCAAAACCCTCTTTCTACTAAAAATACAGAACATTTAGCTGTCTGTGGGGTGACACGTACCTGTAATCCCCGCTACTCGGGAAGCCGAGGCAAGAGAATCGCTTGAACCCAGGAGGTGGAGGTTGCAGTGAGCCGAGATCACACTGTTGCACTGCAGCCTGTATAACAGAGCGAGACTCCATCTCAAAAAAAAAAAAAAATTCCTAAGCCCAGTCTTCAGCCGGTTTGCCGTGCTGAATTAATTTTAATCTTTTAAGGACCTTGAGTGACTCACTAGCCTTCCTGTTATGTCTTCTCAGTAGAGAGTTCCATGATGCGACAGGAAGAATTCAAGAAGGCAGATGTGAGATGTTTCCAAAATAGTTTAGGCATACTGTGTTCTGGGGTAGATGGTGTGTTTTCCAAGTGAGATTTTAGCACTTTAGGGGTAAAATGCATAAAAATATTTTTTATTTTACCCCATGAACTTAAGAAAGAAAAGATTTTGTTCAGTTTTGTGTTTTTGGAAAGTTCTATGCAGAAATATATGTTCCGGTGAATAAAGTAGTTTTGGGTTGCCTTCCATTATAAAGTATCATATGAGGTACTTCAGGGGACGGAAAGGTGAGTACACTGAGATGAGTGGCAGCCAGAGTCTAACAATGGTTAATGAGCACAAGACAGCAGATATATTCAAGGTGGAACCAGGGGAGGCCTGTGAGAGGCTTGAGTGCTATGAAAAGGAAGAAACATCAGTCAGTTGGGATGTGGATGTTCGGACACTTGAAGTTATCTGTGCTGGAGATTGAATAGACTTTCAGTGATGGAGATCTGGGGAGAGCATTGTCCCTCAGAGCTGTTGAAAAGTAAAGAATCTTTTTCTTTTTTAAAAATTAACCACTAAAGAAGTTTATGATTGTTTTTTCTCTCTTATCTCTACTGATATTTTGAAAATACCAATTTTAGTTCTTAGTTTGGCAAGTTGTTTAGCTTCTGGGGAGAGGGTCCAGTGGACAGTGGCAGCTTAGGGAGCACCTGGATGTATGCCTCTAGGAGTCCTGTGTGAAGCCTCCCAGAAGTGCCAGGTGATGCTCTCACACCTTGGAGGAAGGCATGCAGCCACCAAGATTGTGAGGGAGTGGCTCAGTGGGATCAGAGACAAAAACACTACTGGACACTTTCAGAAATTTTCTGGTCAAATTTCATCATGAGCTATTTGCCCGGATTAGTTTTCTTTACCAAAAACAAAAACAAGCAAACAAAAAAAACCCCTTAAGTTGGCTGGGCATGGTGGCTCATGCCTGTAATCCCAGCACTTTGGGAGACAGAGGCAGGCAGATCGTGAGATCAAAAGATTGAGACCACCCTGGCCAACATGGTGAAACCCTGTCTCTACTAAAAATACAAAAATTAGCTGGGCGTGGTGGCATGTGCCTGTAATCCCAGCTACTCAGGAGGCTGAGGCAGGAGAATCACTTGAACCCAGGAGATGGAGGTTGCAGTGAGCTGAGATCGCCCCACTGCACTCCAGCCTGGGCAATAGAGTGAGACTCCATGTCAAAAAAAAAAAAAAAAAAACCCTTAAGGTAATAAAAGAGGCTACAGAAATATTCAGATAGCAAACTTGAACAGCTCTACATCCGTGGAGAATTGAAATGCATCTGTAACTTTACCATGATTTTTCACTGACTAGTATTGTTCATATAAGTTAACAGTGGTTCAAGAATTTGTGAATTTGTTCATCATGACTTTGTTGATGTTCATTAGTTTGTTTATTCATTCTTTCATTTGTTACTTCATATATAACTTCATATATATATATACACATGCCATTTTTTTTTTTTTGAGACAAGAGTCTCACTCTCTCACCCAGGCTGGAGTGCAGTGGCATGATCGCAGCTCATAGCAAGCTCTGCCTCCTGGGTTCACGTCATTCTCCTGCCTCAGCCTCCCGAGTAGCTGGGACTACAGGCGCCCACCACATCCGGCTAATTTTTTTGTATTTTTAGTAGAGATGGAGTTTCACTGTGTTAGCCAGAGCCAGGATGGTCTCAATCTCCTGACCTTGTGATCCACCTGCCTCAGGCTTCCAAAGTGCTGGGATTACAGGCGTGAACCATCACGCCCAGCCACATGCCAGTCATTTTTAAAAGTCAACTCTGTGTGCTGTGCTAGGTGCCTGAGACATAGAAGTAGATTAAAACCAGTCTGTGATGTCACATAGCTCACATAAAGTTTCCTGTCTCTATGTATGAAGCCCTTACCATATGCAGAGTGCCTGACAAAATGTGTCTTTGTGCTCTTTGCTCCATTTTGCACATTATACCTCAGCAAGTAAGAAAAGATAAAGCCCACTCCAAACCCTGGATAGCCTAAGCAAAGAAGAGGAGGAGATGTTTAAATGGTTTGTTGATTTCTTATGGCTGGTATAACAAATTATCACACACTTGGTGGCTTAAAACAATAGAAGTTTGTGGCCCGGCGCAGTGGCTCACACCTGTAATCCCAGCGCTTTGGGAGGCTGAGGCGGGTGGATCATTTGAGGTCAGGAGTTCTAGACCAGTCTGGCCAACATGATGAAACTCTGTCTCTACTGAAAATAATAATAATAATAATAATAATATTATAATAAAAAACAATAGAAATTTGTTCACCTGTCGTTCTGGAGGCCAGAAATCCAAAATCAGTCTGGGCGTGGTGGCTTACACCTGTAATTCCAGCCCTTTGGGAGGCCGAGGTGGGCGAATCACCTGAGGTCAGGAGTTCGGGACCAGCCTGGCCAACATGGTGAAACCCTGTCTCTACTAAAAATAAAAAATGAGCTGGGTGTGTTGGCAGGTGCCTGTAATTCCAGCTACTCAGGAGGCTGAGACAGGAGAATTGCTTGACCCCAGGAGGCGGAGGCTGCAGTGAGCTGGGATCATGCCACTGCACTCAGCCTGAGCAACAGAGCAAGACTCTGTCTCAAAAGAAAAGTCCAAAATCAAAGTGTCATCAGGGTCTCGTTCCCTCTGAAGGCTTTAGGGTAGAATCCTTCCTTGCCTCTTCCAAACTTCCGGTGGCTCCCAGAAATGTGTGACATTCCTTGGCTTGTAGCTGTACCTCTGTTTTCACACTGCCTTCTTCTAGGGACACAAGTCATTGGATTTGGGACCTACCCTAATCTAGTATGACCTCACCTCAATTTAATTAATTACATCTACAAAGACTCGATTTCCCACTAAGTTGATACATGCTGAGGTTCTGGGTAGACCTGAATTTTGGTAGGTATATGGTTCAACCCAGTACAGACATCTTACAGATAATTCCATAATAGATGCAACATGGAAGAGATGTGAAAGAATGTTTGCAAGAATTATATTCAAAATTTTCAAGAAGGAAAGCTCATAGTTGCAGGTCTTGTGAGACTTTAAGTGAGTGGAATATACTGTAAGGGACTTCTAGATAGTTTGGGGTTACCTTTGTTCAAAGTCTTCATTGTAAAGATGAGGAAATTTTGGTGTGGACTGGTGAACCTGAAACTATAACCTCAACTGAGATTGGGAGTAAGTGTGGAAACGGTAGAAAAACATGATAAAAACATGATAAAAATAAAAGATAAAAAGATAAAAACATGATGAAGACATGGCAAAGCTTTATGTTTAGCAGTACAGCTCAGTTCTGGAGGGTGGCATGGTTCAGGGGTGCTGACATATGGAAGGCTTTATTCCTTTGATCAAAGCTTAAAAACACAAGACTATCAATAATAGACATGTTTTTCTTGTGTTAGTTCAAGAGACATTTATTTCTTAGCAAACATACAGAATTTTCTTAAGGAGCTATGCAGAATATAAAATAAAAGGATATGACTCTGATTTTAGGTCACTGCAAAGGCAATATGATGCCATAAAGCATCAGAGATCACAAACAGCAGCATTGAAGAATGCACAAACTCACGGGCAGATTTTGTTCCATAGACATTGTTATAGAAAATGTTTAATTAGATGCCAGTGCTTAGAAATTGAGATATTTTACATAAAAATAGAGGACCACTCATTCCTCTTGTAAATTCAGAAATCTCACAATGCTGAGCTCAAATACCAAAGAGACAACAGTCAGCAGCAGGACCTTTTAGATGGGTCCTGTCCTCTCCAGCTCAAGGCATTGAGCTTGCGACCGCTTGCTCTCGCCATCAGTGGACTTAGCCATTGTGTATACATGGAACTGTTACGGTAGAAGAACCAGGCTAATGTTGATCTTGCCTGTTACAGCTGCATACAAGTGTGATGCCATAGTAGCGACATCCTTGGATCTACAGTCTCCTTTTAATCATAGTCATCCTAGTCTCGGTCCCATGCCTTCTGGTAGAATCATAAAGTGTGACATGAACTGTTAAGCAAAATATGCTTGAAATTTCTAAAGACATCTCTAGATGACTTCTCAGAGTCTTCCATCTGTTAATCTGGTTAAGAAGAGGGAAAACATTAGCTTTTCAAAACCTAGGATGTGGGTGGTTCGTAAATTTTGTGCTTAAGTCTGACTCAGTTAATATGCCCAGTTTGCTTTCATAAATGTAGGGGTAGTTACCAGTTACCCTTGTAATTTACGTTTTGTGTTTCCTTATTAGAACCCTTGGGTACAAAACAGTGAAATAAAAGCTTCATGTTCAAACAGATTTGACTGGAAAAATCAAATCATTTGACTATTAGAAAACCATATATGGTTAGCATTCCATGTGGAATGGTCAGAAAGTGAGAGAATGAGATGACCCCAGCCATTGGTTGGTACCTAAGAGGTGAGCTGATGCTTATTGTGTGTAAGCTTTAGTCTTTTTTATTATTATTATTGAGACGAAGTCTCGCTCTTTTGCAGAGGCTGGAATGCAGTGGTACAATCTCGGCTCACTGTAAGCTCCACCTCCCGGGTTCAAGTGATTCTCCTGCCTCAGCCTCCTGAGTAGCTGGAATTACAGGCACACACCACCATGCCCGGCTAATTTCAGTATTTTTAGTAGAGGCAGGGTTTCACCAGGTTGGCCAGGCTGGTCTTGAACTCCTGACCGTAGGTGATCCGCCTGCCTTGGCCTCTCAAAGTGCTGGGATTACAGGTGTGAGCCACTGCGCCCGGCCTTTTTCTTTAACTTTTCATAGATTTACTCTTGAATATGATTGAATTTGATCCTCAGAAAAATTCATCCTTAGTATAATTAGACGTTGTTAGTTGATATTTTTCTCCCTGCATGTTACTTGAAGAATTCTTCATATGGAACTACACTGAATTGGTATATCCGGGATATCATAAAGGTAGATCTTTATCCTATAAATGTCTTGTTGGAGAAGCTGATTTTGTGTTGTTTATTACCAGAACACATTTTCTCATATATATAGCGGTGTATGTGATGGTTAAGGTATACAAGATGGCTGGCCCATGAAAGTCTATTGAATCTCTAATAGACATGAAGAGTATTATTAATAGAACCCTTCCCCAAAATGTTGTAGGGGAAAATGTCTCAGTTTCATGTAGAATTGTCAGAAAGTGAGAGTGCAGATAACTGTAACTCCATAAAGGGGCTGATGGGAAGTATACCAAAGGAAGTTCAAGAACAGATGGAGGCCTCTAGGGATACTTCTCGGTAATGGACCAGCTCTGCAGTTCCTGCTTTGCTTTACATTGGGGGACCTTTGACCAACGTTTCCATTCACCCCTTGCTCACTGTGGACAAAGAATTCCACGGCCTGTACTCTTCTCTTCTCTCTCCAGAACAAGCCTCAGCCTCTTCCAGGATTTCAGAGTGGCTTTCATCTTTCAGTTCATGTCCTGTCTCTCTCTCTGTCTCCTTTTTTTTTTCCTTTGTGTGCTTGGAACAAGGGCCCCAAGTTAGAGAATGGACTCCATGTAAAACACATCAGAGAGAAGCCCTTTCATCTCAGGCTCGTTACATCTTTAATGGAGGATTATTGGATTGGTAATAATCTAGAATGTGATAGGTTAACTTTAATCCATTCACAGAGTTCCTTGCAGTCCATGAATGTCTCTTATGTGCTAGGAACTGAGCTTCATGCTGTGGATGATTTCAAGATTGAGGGACAATATTTCCATCAGGGAATTCGTGGGCTCCTTCTTCAAGATTCAACTCTTAGGACATTTACCACTTTCTGTGGTTTAGGGTCAGACATCCTGCTTGTTCTAGCTTCATCACTTTCTTAACCTCTGAGCTCCAGGTTTCTTAATCTCTAAAATGAGAATAGTAATAGTAGTAATCTGCTTTACAAGATTGTCACATATAGTCCTTGGTACAACAGCTGGACCACAGAAAGCATTTTTTGAAATATTAGCTGTTATTAGAATTACTGCCTTATTTCTGCTAGGAGATGGAAAGTTTCCCAGGATCTAGGCCAGTTTGCCTTTGCTCTTTTTTTAATATTTATTTATTTAGAGACAGGGTCTCACTCTGTCTCCCAGGCTGGTGTGCAGTGACGTAATCAGGGTTCACTGCAGCCTCAGCCTCTCTGGACTCAGGTGATCCCCCTACCTCAGCCTTCTGAGTAACTATGACTACAGGTGCACGCCGTCACACCTGGCTAATTTATACACACACACACACATATATACACATATATATACATACACACACACACACACACACACATAAATTTTCTTTTGTAGATGTGGGGTTTTACCATGTTGTCCAGGTTGGTCTGTACTTCCTGGGCTCAACGGCCTCCCAAAGTGCTAGGATTACAGATGTGAACCACTGTATTCCCTGCCTTTTTTTTTGTTAAGCCCCAGAAATAAGTTCATACAATAGG
Organism: Papio anubis; assembly: GCF_008728515.1. Classification (NCBI taxonomy): domain Eukaryota; kingdom Metazoa; phylum Chordata; class Mammalia; order Primates; family Cercopithecidae; genus Papio; species Papio anubis. The sequence goes on from NC_044978.1 coordinate 145,521,046, forward strand.
TATTTATGGTTGAATGATTAGTACAACAATTAAACTATTATTTATACTAGTGGTACAACAAATTCGAAGTAATAGCTTACCTCCAAGAAGTTCACAATAGTTAGGGAGATGCATAAATCCTTTGCTTCTCAAACTGTGCAGGAGTATGCCCTAGGGATCTTACTGAAATGCAGACACTGATTCAGTAGGTCTGGGCTGGGACCTGAGAGTCTGCATTTTAAAAAATCTAATCTTCAGTTGTAGAAATTTGCATTTTTAATAAACTCTCAGGTGATATTGATATCCCTGGTGCTTAGACACTTGAGTGGTGAAACTGAACTGTAAGCTGCAGAAAGAAGGAATCCAGTCTTTGTTCCTTGCCATATCCTTAATGCCTAGAATACACAGTGCCCAGGACATTCTTTTTATTTTTACTGATTTACTTTTGAGACAGGGTGTCTGTCACTCTTTGCCCAGGCTAGAGTCCAGTGGTGCAGTCACAGCTCACTGCAGCCTCAACCTACTGGGCTCAAAGGTCCTCCCACTTCAGTTTCCTGAGTAGCTGGGACCACAGGTACATACTACCACACCTAGCTGTTTTTTAATTTTTGATTTGTAGAGATGGGGTCTCCCTATATTGCCCAGGCTGGTTTCGAATTCCTGAGCTCAAGCAGTCCTCCTGCCTCAGCCTCCCAGAATGCTGAGATACAAGTGTGATACAGAGTAGTGGGATACTATATCTCAGGATATGTGGCGCCTGAGACATTCCTGTGTTCACTAAATATTGTGGAATAAATATAATTACCTCAAAATATAGTAGTCCTCCTTGTTCACAGTTTCACTTTCTGTGGCTTCAGTTACCTGCAGTACACCGAGGTTGGAAAAAATTCCATGGAAAATTCTAGAAATAAACAGTGTGTAAGTTTTAAGCTGCATACCATTCTCAGTAGCACAATAAAATCTTGTGCCATCCTGCTTCATCCAACCCAGGACGTGAATCATTGCTTTGTCCCATATACCTGTGCTGCCTGTGAAACCCACCTGTGAGCTGCTTAGTAGCTGTCTGTCTCTGTTTCCAGATCAGTTGTTGTAGCATTGCAGTGCTTGTGCTCAAGTCACCCTTATTTTACTTAATAATGGCCCAAAGCACAAGAGGAGTGACGCTGGCAATTCAGGTATGCCAAAGAAAAGCTGTAAAGTGATGTTGTTTTATATATTTGAAAATCTCTTTAATGTATGGCTTCATCAAAGGCAGCTGGATTCTCTTACCTGCTTTTATCCTTAGCGTATCTCAGTAAATTGTTTTGGTTGAAGTAGGTGAAGAAAACCCTACTGGCCTAATACAGATACATAGGTAAAAAAGGGACAGCTATTTTAATAGTTGTTCAGGGAATTGTGGATATTCTTTTTTGATGTTACACCAAAATTCCATAATTTGTAATTTCTTAAAGGTTAGTTTCAGTATGGAATGTGAAATCATAATAATAAGCTTTTTTGCATTCTTATATTAAAATCTATTGGTATGTCGTACATTTTGAGTGGATATTTATGTATATATAATTTTATAACATCATGCATTGGTTATTTGGAACATATTGGTTCAGTGAGTTATGAAGATCTTCCAAATGTTGAAACATTTCATTATGCAATATGAAAATATTACATTTGTGAATCTTACCATCTCATTAGAAAAGTCTTCCATTATTGGGAAGCTGTCAAGCTCACTGTGATAGATACAAGTTTTCCAAAATTCTGATTTTTGCTTAAAAGCTTGCATTTGATCATTGCCAACAAATAGTGTCAGTTGTTTTCCTTGAAGTGACAGGTCCACCTGGTTTATTTTTGTGAAAATGTCTACCCAATACCCAAATTTGAATAATCATAGTTTGTCTGTCAGTTGTTCTTTCACATAAACAAGGTATTGTATGGAGAAGCAGTTAGTTCAGCTTGCAACTCAATTACATGTGCTTTTCCTTGAAATGACAGTCCTACCTCAGTATGCCATGGAAGCACTTTATGTGTACCTTCATTAAAAACATGTACTTTGGGGTTGAGACTTAATAAAATTAATAATTTTTACCGCTTCAAGGACATCATTACATTGGGGAACACAATAACTGCTAATATAGCTTCTGCTACTGTCTTATTTCATGCTGAGATGCCAGCAATGTTGTTTATTTTTTGTGCCCCATCACTTAAATGTCAACATAGTGAAAAGGTTGTAAATAACATCTGAGTGTTATGAAAATAGCTTCAATCTCTGAGACTCCTCGAAGTTCCCTTTGGGAACTTCTGCTCTAGGTATGAGGATCAGTGCTCTCAGCAATTTGGTTGGAAAAAAGAGTCTTTGAAGAATAATAGTTGTGAGAGAGAAAGTCAAATAGGTAGGTGGAAGCCAGAGAAAGTGCTAGTGTACTTAACTGACCTTGCTTTTGTTCATGAAACATGACTGATGCTTATGAGAAAAGGAATAACCTTTGTAAGGTGGAGTTTGAAGAAACTATATCTGATATTGGTGGCTAGATTATGTTTGTGGGGTAAAGTGTTAATGTTACTGAAACACCAGAGGTTTGCTCTAGGACCTGCTGCTTGCTGCACAGAAAGCCATTCAAGTATTGCCAAGGAAGAAGGCTTTAATCAGGTGCTGCAGCTGAGGAGATGGGAAATCAGTCTCAAATGTGTCTCCCAGACACACTAAAATTAGGGGTTTATATAGCAGGGAAGAAATGTAACCACATGTGGGAAAACAGGAATTAGGGAGGTGTAAGGAAGAGGAGCTGGTCAACGGAAGCAGGTCGTTGGATAGACAATCATGATAGGTGAGGGTGAGGGGTCTGGCATCTCATTGTCCAAATGCAGTGATCATGTGAGTTTCAGCTGCTTTATGCTATTTGGGAGGACTGATGGCTGGGTTCCTGAAAAAGGAACTCAGCTCAGACAAAAGTAACTTTTTCAAGTTTTAAGACTGGGAGGATCAATTTCTATGTTTATTCAAAGAAACCATAAATATCAGCACTATGGGACAATTGGGTCAGTTTCAAAAGGAGGCAGGCAATTATGAGAGTTTTACACTAATCTGTTTAGATTATGAGGGCTGGACAAGACTAGTAGTTTTAAAAATAGAGTGGAAGTAGAGGAAAGGATGAATCTCTAGAATTTAGTGATTGATTGGACGTGGGTGGAGAGGGAGTGAGTAGAATAAAAAATGTCAGATTTTCAGTTTGAAGACTAAGAAAATGTTGGTTTTCAGAAATAGTAGAGATGGGAGGAGGAACTAATTGTTAGAGAAAGATGATGTGTTTGATTTTAGATGTGTCAGTTGAGGTGATGTGGGAATAATAGCCAAGGACTGACATCCTGAAGATAGAGTTGTCGTTTTTAGGGAGAAGTCAGAGAGATTCAGACTTTGTCACCTGGACATCAAATTTCTGCACCCTGTCTAGGACTCATGTATGTCCTTTGGTGTGTGTTGTTATTTTAACCAAGATTTAGAGGGGTGATCAGATGAGGTTGAGGTGGAAACATGGGTGACTTAAACAGATTGGGTATTATTAGAGAGCTGCCTTACAAAACAAACAAAAAACAAACAAACAAAAAACAGTGAGATACTTATAATGGTTTAACCAGTCTTCTTTTTTCCTCATCTTAAATATTAAACTCAATTTAGCCATAGTTCTAGAAAAATGGCTAGATATCTCATTCACTGATGAACTCTCAAATACAGTGATGACACATCCCGTTTCTCTTATTTCTACTTCTCTACAGTAAAGTGAAGGGGCCACATGTAGAAAGACAAGCATGCTTGAGCACTCACAAGTTGATGTTGAGAATCTCTGCCAAGTGAGAACTCAATAGATGTAACCTCAGTGAACAATCTGGCCAACAATCTAGCTAAGAGGCTCTAAAACCAGGCATTAAAAGCAGATCCATGGCGGGGCCCGGTGCTCACATCTGTAATCCCAGTATGTTGGGAGGCTTAGGCAGGAGGATCTCGAGGCCAGGAGTTCAACACCAGCCTGGGCAACATAGTGAGTCTCTGTTTCTGTTTAAAAACGTGTTTAAGGGCTGATGCGGTGGCTCACACCTGTAATCCCCAGTACTTTGGGAAGGTGAGGCGGGAGGATGACTTAAGTCCAGGATTTCAAGACCAGCCTGGGCAACATGGCAAGACCCTGTCTCTGTAAAATTAAAAAATTAGCCAGACATGGTGGCACATGCTGGTGCCAGCTACAGGCTGAGGTGAGAGGATTTAACTCAGGAAGTCGAGGCTGTAGTGAGCTGTGTTTGTGCCACTGCACTGCAGCCTGGGCAACAAAGTGAGACTCTGTTTGAAAAAAAAAAAAAAAAATTTTTTTTTTTTTAACAGTCAGATGTGGCACATGCCTGTGGTCCCAGCTACTTAGGATGCTAAGGCGGGAAGATCGCTTGACCCTGGCATTTGAAACTATGATGGTGCCACTACACTCCAGCCTGAGCAACAAAGCAAGACTCTCTCTCAAAAAAGGTCCATTTTTGAGAGATGGACTTATTAATCAACTTTGCGAGAAGTACTAAAGCCAAAATAAAAAACACTGAATCCAAAATAAGAATCTATTAATTTGTTATGAGAATTACCACTCTCCTAGGTGTTAGATTTCTTGGTACTGCACGTTCAGTGCACATTCTCAATGCTAGTGTATTATTTTCCAAATAGAAATAATTACTCAACTACATAGGAAACCCAAGCATAAGCTTGGTTGCTTAGGGAACATGGTTTCAGCCAAAGGGGTGTTAGATGAGTCAAAAGTTTAAATGGTCTCAGGCTGGGATAGTCTGAGGCGTGCTGTCCTTCTTTCCCTTGAGATAATGCTACTTGGGACCTAGAATCCTTGAAGTGCATTGCCTAAGAGTCCCTCTTCGGAGAAAAGGGAATGATTGCTTTTTTTTAAGGTACTTACATTTTTTATCAATACAGTCTTTCTTAAGATACAGTAATATTTTCTTTCTTTATCACTTCTCTTCTCTCTCTCTCTTTCTTTTTCCTTTCTTCCTTTCTTTCCTTTCTTTCTTTCTTTCTTTCTTTCTTTCTTTCTTTCTTTCTTTCTTTCTTTCTTTCTTTTTTTTTTTTCTTTTTTTTTTTTTTTTTTTTCTTTTTTTTTTTTTTTTTTGACAGAGCCTCACTCTGTCACCCTTGGCTGGAGTGCAGGGGCAAGATCTTGACTCACTGCAACCTCTGCCTCCCAGGTTCAAGCGATTCTCCTCCCTCAGCTTCCCGAGTAGCTGGGACTATAGGCGTGTGCTGCCACGCCTGGCTAATGTTTTGTATTTTTGGTAGTGATGGGGTTTCACCGTGTTAGCCAGGATGGTGTCAATCTCCTGACCGCATGATCCCTCCCACCTTGCCCTCCCAAAGTGCTGGGATTACAGGCATGAGTCACTGCACCCAGCCCAAGATACAGTAATATTTTCTGTTGAGTGAAAGATAAATCATACTATGTTTGGGAGCCATCTTATCTCACTGTTACTCCATTTCTTGGTTTTGATCTGTTGGCTGATTCAACTATCATACTTTAACTTCAAGAGCAATCTTACTTTCCTCATTTATAAGTCTTGGAAGAAATCTTATTGCAACTGGTAAGTTTGGCCTGTGGTCTGCCTGCATCAGAACTCTTAGGTGTTTCTTTAAATGTAGATTCCTGGGCCCTACCTGTGCCTTACAGACTCAGACGCAGGTGGTGGGTGTCAGGAACCTGCATTTTAACTTCCTCCTCTATGCACCAAGTTTGAGAAGCATGGCTCAGATTCTGACACAGGAACTGCTTTAGTCAGGACCTTCTGTTGTGTTTTAAGTGCTGTGTTCCTATTAGAATGGATACTGATCTGGCTAACATTTAATAAGAATCACAGCCCTCATGAAAAACATGTGGAAAACATTTATTTTATTTTAAAAAATAATGTTTTCTGGTTTTTTTTTTTTTTTTTTTTTTGGTAGAATCAAGAGAAGTGGCCAGGCATGATGGCTTATGCCTGTAATCCCAGCACTTTGGGAGGTTGAGGCAGTGGGATCACTTGAGGCCAGGAGTTTGAGACCAGCCTGGGCAACATAATGAGACTTCATCTCTACAAAAAATAAACAAAAAATTAGCCTGATATGATGGCACGTGCTTGTAGTCCCAGCTACTCAGGAAGCTGAGGTGGAGGTCAAGGCTGCAGTGAGCCAAGATCACACCACTGCACTTCAGCCTGGGAGACAAAGGGAGACCCTGTCTCAAAAAAAATTTTTTTTTTTTTGAAGAAGGAGAAGAGTTCTTAATTGCTCCTGTGCTCCAGAAATTAAACTACTGGAAGTCTCTTACCTGGTTCTTGACCCTAAAATGGAATTTGTGCCATAAGCTTTACTGCACTATGAACACTGAATATTTAAAATCCCAGCAGTGCTATTACTAAATAGACGATTGTGGCTGAGTCACTTAACACCATACGTTTTCTCCTCTGTCAAATAGAGTTAATAATAGTCTCTGCCTCGTGGGGTGGTTGTGATGATTAACTGAAACAAGACATGTGGGGCACAGAATGTAGTGGTTGCTGTGCAGTAAGGGCTCAGCAAAAATTGGATTTTATAAATATTCTGGTATGGAAAATTAACTCTCTCACTGAAGGAAAAGCACAGAGAGAGAAAGCAAAAGAGGGACTACGATTGTGTACACAAACAGAAAATAACTTCAGATAAGCAGCAGAAGAGACTAGAACATGTAGGCAGGGAGACAGTGTTGCATAATGTAGGGATCCTGCACATGGCAGGCCAGCCTGATCTCCATCCGGCCCTGTGGTTTGGCTTGTTCGTCATTGCCCATGAGCCTCAGTCTTACCTGAAGGGGTGAGGAAGGTGAAGGGACCTGAGGGTGGTGCAGCTCCCTGGCCTGGACATCAGGAATCGGTCTTCTGCTCGTGACACTCCTGCTTGCTGGCTTCATACCAGTGTTACTTCCAGGCGTTACCAGCATTTCCATCCAGTCATTTCATACCCCTCATTGAACAATTTTCCAAGTGTTGGTTTGCTCTCTTCCTTACTCTATGTTAATGAGGTGTCCAAGACTGTTGTTCGGCATGTATCTAAAATGTTGTTTACATCAGAAGATAAATCTAGAGCTCCTGAAGTGAACTAAAAAGCTGTGTCAACCCGGTGCAGTGGCTCACGTCTGTAATCCCAGTGCTTTGGGAGGCCAAAGTGGGAGGATTGTTTGAGGCTAGGAGTTTGAGACCAGCATGGGCAACATAGAAAGAGCCCCATCTCTACCAAAAAAAAAAAATTAAAATTAGCTAAGTGTGGTGCCGTGCACCTTTAGTACCAGCTACTCAGGAGGCTGAGGCAGGAGGCTATCACTTGGGCCCAGGTGGTCAAGGCTATAATTATGCCACTGCCTTCTAGCTTGTGCAACAGAGTGAGACCCTGTCTCTTAAAAACAAACAAAAAAAGCAGCTGCGTTGATAATCAGTCAGGTAAAGCATCCTCGTTTTCACTCTCAAAAAGTTGTTCTGGGTATTAAGTGTTAGCAAAGACACTTTTCTCTCTGTAGTATTTTTAGCCTTAACAGTTTTCACTGTTAATTTCAATGTGAGTGTGGTGTCTGTGCATGAGTGTGAGAGAGAGAGATGGGGAGGAGGAGGGAGAGTGAGAGTGAGAGAAATGTTCTGATTGGAGAACACCATCACAGGTAGAATTTTTATAACTTTCTAGTTGCAGACAACTCTCATAGAAGATTCTTAAGGAAACTTCAGCCCACCTTCTGAAGGGATGAGATAAGTAGCATCTTCCAGTGAAATGCCCTCTGGGGTCTGAAAGTTCTTTGAAAAAATCCTAGAAAACCAAGGAAAATGGTGAATTATGGAAGAACTACCCAGATGATTTTCAAAGCTGTAAATTAACAAGTGTGTCTGTTTTAGGAGGAGGGGATAAAAAGTGTTGAGCGTGTGTGTATGTGTGTGTGTGTGTGTTTCTTTCTTTTCTCTGTTCACTTGCCAAAAACAAACAAAAATGACCTCACTTCAGACACTGGGATAAAAGCAGGAGGAAATTGCTAGAGTTAGAACACTATAGTTTTTTTTTTTTTTTTTTTTTTCCTGTACTTTTTGGATACATATTTTTTTAAAAATAAATAGGATCACTTACTCTGGCCTAGCACAATTTCATCGAAAGTGTTTAGAAAGTTATAGTCTTAATCTTAGGGACAGAATAGGTTAATGTAAGGGGTGTGAGAGTTTTTAAATGCAAGACATTTTTCAGGGGACTTTTAAAAATCAATAACAGGAAGCAAAATAAAAAATTTAAAAATCAAAACCCAGCCAGGCATGAAAGCTAATGCCTGTAATCCTAGCACTTTGGGAGGCCGAGGCAGGCAGATTTTTTGAGCCCAGAAGTTTGAGACCAGCCTGGGCAAAATGGTAAGACCTCATTTCTACAAAAAAATACAAAAATTAGCCATGCGAGGTGGCACACATCTGTAGTTCCAGCTACTCAGGAGACCGAGACGAAAGTTGCAGTGAGCCAAGATTGCACCACTGCACTCCAACCTGGGCAACAGAGTGAAACCTTGCCTCAAAAAAAAAAAAAAAAAAAATTGAAACTCAGTCCAAATGACCAGAAGTCTATGTAGTCAGCAGAGTAAATCTTCCCCCGCCCTGCCCCCTACCCCCATTCAGGGTTTCCTTCCTTCCTTTTTCCTCCATTTGCCTCCATAGAGCATATAAACCCAATTTACACCTTCATGAGCTGTAACCTAGTCTTTGCTCTGCTTGGCAGAAGAGGAAGAGAAGATGCCATATACAGTTTGTAGTAGGATGATGACACACAGTTTTTAAAATGATGGATGTAGTTTGGGATGAAATGAATCATTGTTTAATCTGTGTTACTTTGCTCATATGGACACACTTGGACTCAGCACCCATTTTCTGTGCAATGGCATATTTGCTCCAGATTATGTTGGGGTGAAGCATTTCCCCCATGAGCTTCCATCAAGAAGCCTTCTGGAAGTGTGAAGGGTTTGGAATGGTAGGCTGTGGAAATCCTGAGCTGTTTGCTGAGTTTCTCTCTGCCTTCCTCCCTTTCTCCTTTCTTGTGTGTGTAAAAGGTGGTTATGGAACAGTGTCTTTCATGGGAAATGGTTGGCTTGGATGAATCTCACCACTCCTTTCTGGTACTTTTGCAAAAAAGAACACTTTTGTTCATGGTAGACACCTGATACAACTGGAATATTCTTCTGATGTCCAGCAACAGCTAGGCAGTGTGTGTCAGTTTTACATTTTTTACAGTTGGACGTATATAGGCCTACCTTCTAAGGTAGCCTTGAGACCCACATTTATTTCTAGGAAATCTTAGTACTTTGCAGACTTTTTTCATTGTCCATTCTTCTACTTCAGTGCATTGTGGCTATATGTATATTATCAATCATACATATCTGCATCGTACTAATACATGCATAGATACAACATACAGAAATAGAAATAAATGAGTAACAACTAAGTATAAATAGAAAATATGATGCTTTCTTCATAATCTCAGTGGATTATTGTGAGATCACTTCCACTTATTAAAGTTGTAGTTAAATACTCATAAGACAAAATTTACCATCTTAACTCTTTTCAAGTGTATAGTTTGGTGATATTAAGTAAATTTATAATATTGTGCAACCATCACAACCATCCACTTCCACACTCTTTTCATCTTGCAGAGCTGAAACTCTATACCCACTGTATGATAATTCTGCTGGGCATGGTAGCGTGTACCTGTAGCTCCTGCTACTTAGGAGGCTGAGGCAGGAGGATCACTTGAGCCACAGGAGTTTGTAGACTCAGCCTGGTCTCGCATACACAGTTCTAACTAGAACCGATCTCTAAAAAAAAAATTAAAAAACAACAAGAGCAACAATCGATACTCCCTGCATTTTTTCCCCCTAGGCCCCTTCGGCTTTAAAGTTGCATAATATTCTACTTGTCTGCCTCTATGACGTTTTGAATACTATGAGTCATCTCTGCATGTACAGTGGGGTGGAATCCATATAGTACCTTTGTCATTTTTGTGACTGGCTTATTTCGCTTAGCGTAATGTCCTCAAGATTCGTCCATGTTATGGTATATGTCAGAATTTCGTTCCATTTTTTTTTTCAATTTAATTTTAAAGCCTACAGGTGGGGCGTGTGGCTCACACCTGTAATCCCAGCATCTCTTGGGAGGCCAAGGTGAGTGGATCATCCTGAGGTACCCAGAGATTCGAGACCAGCCTGGCCAACATGGATTAGAAAGCCTTGTCTGCTACTATAAAATACTAAAAATAGCGGGGTGTGGTGGTGAGCACCTGCCCCTAAACAAACACATTCTCGTTCTGACAAAGCTCTGATGATGCAGGAGAATCTGCTTGAAACTCCGGATAACAGAGTGGAGGATTGCAGTAGGAGGCCGTATGATTGCACTGCTGCACTACATGCACCTGGGTGCACAGTCATGAAAAATTGTTTGTTGGAGTACAGTAGAGAATAAATAACCAAACAAGCAAATTAACAAGGCAAATAGGTAGCTAGTTTGAAAAACTGGCCACATTTGGGATGGATTTGGGAAAAAATGTAGTTTCTCCTTCTACTCAAGGGAAATTAAAAACTCTTGCATTTTATTGATTTCCTCTAAGCTTATCTGCACATTGTTTTTACAAAAGCTAAGTGGTGACAGAAAGGCCATAATTTTGGGAAGTATAGATTTTTAGATGCAGAGATTGTGGTTTTGCTCCCAGGAAATGAACCTTTTCTGCAGAGGAGGCGTCTACCTCTGGAAGGCATTTTTCATGTCCAATCTAGTGTGATCAGCAACCAGTGGAGGGGGAAAACCATTCTCTCTGAGTTTTGCTTGGCTTTTCCTTCTGCCACCAAGCCCCTGAAAAGTACAGGAAGAGGCAAGGCATCACAACATGGGACAGCCGCCTCCTATACGAGACCAATGAAGCAGTAATGTTCAGCGGACTGTTAATACCGTGTACCAGTAAGTGAAGTGGAAGAGGGAGTTAGGTTATCAGTTTTTTCTCACTCATTTTACAGAACATGGAAACTGCAAACATTGAAGGAAAGACAGTGGGCTTGGCTTATAATCAAGCCTGGGAGGCCGGGATTATGTCAAGACTGTGCCTACAACATGGTGAAATCCCCATCTCTACTAATAATACAAAATATCTGAGTGTGGTGGTGTGATGAAAACTTGCTAGGGGAGGCTGAGGCTGAGAATTGCTTTGAACCCGGTGAAGCAGAGTGTTGCAGTAGCCAATATCATACATTGCACTTCCAGTCATACAAGTGACTCTGTCTCAAAAAAAAAAAAAAAGACTTTGGATTGCAAATGAAAACATTATTTATTTATCATTCATCACAGTAATATTAATTGTATTTATACCACATAGTAGCCCTTGGCTTTTGTTTTTTTTTTTTGTTTTTTTTTTTTTTTTGAGACAGAGTCTCACTCTGTTGCCCAGGCTGGAGTGCATCACGTGGCATGATCTTGGCTCACTGCAAGCTCCGCCTCCTGTGTTCAAATGATTCTCCTGCCTCAGCCTCCCGAATAGCTGGGATTACAGGCACCCACCACCACGCCTGGCTAATTTTTTTGTATTTTTAGTGAAGACAAGGTTTCACCATGTTGGCCAGGCTGGTCTCGAACTCCTGACCTTAGGTGATCCACCTGTCTCTGCCTCCCAAAGTGCTGGGATTACAGGGTGTGAGCCACATGCCTGACCTAGTCCCTGGCATTTTAAAACAAAAGAGTGGGTTGTTGGGAAGTAGTAAGCTTTAATTAATTCGAATTCAAGTACGGTAGGTATCAAAATAAAGACTTGCGGCACAAGTGCAATGGGAATAACACATTTGGGTTGAGTCTGGTTCTGGTGCTGTTGGGATTGTGTGTGGCTATGATACGACTTTGGAATTCTTGTGTCATAATTGGCTTTGAGTTATCCTTGGGGCATAGTCACTTGGTCATGGTGACCATTTGTTTCTCACCATATGAACAGTCTGATCACTTCCATTATCTCATTTAGTTCATAAAATAATCCTGCTTGCAATTATTCATATTTTTCAGACAAGGACACTGAGGTTTGGAGAGATCAATTTTATCTGGTGAACACTAATGTTTGAATATAAAAATCTCATTTTAATGCGGTGGAGGACCACGGAATCTTAGCATTTGAGGGACCTTGGTTTTTATTTACCCTTCTCTCCTTTCTAATTCCCTTCCGCTCCATTCTGGAGAGGTGACCATTCAACACATGCTTAGGATGAATCTGCTAGATTCTTAGAGAGAGGCTTGATGGCTCACAGAATCATTCATAGTTTAAAGAGTTCTGGAAACAGGGCACTCACAGACATGATGGTACATATCTATGTACCGAAGCTCTTCTGCCTTTTCCATTTTGTGGCCATCAACCAGAAGCCTCATGAGAATTCTCATGTCCTAGTTCGGAGAGTTAGACACACAGAGACTGTGTGCAATTCTTCATTTTGCAGAAAAGATGACTATCTAATTTGAAATACATTTCAAAGAGTTAGCCATTGGATAGAAAGGTCAAATCTAAAAAAAATTTATGAAATATGAAATAGACCATCTTATCCTTTAGGGCATAAACCAATACTTAAAGAGTATTAAAGCACATTAAAATGAAGAATAGGTTCAGTATCATTTGTAATCAAACTGTCAAAACTTCCCGCTGATGATTTTGTAACTTTACATTTTAAAAATTGCTAAACTGAGAAAGAAAACAACTTTTGCCAAATGCTGAAGTATGTTTTGTGCCTATTAAGTTTTAAATCAATCTTTTAAACTTTGGCAGGAAATCAGATATCTGAGTAATAAAAGAAATTTATTGTTATTTTGATGATATGATTAGTATCATATTGTTTAACTTTGAACCCCTTCTTTTAAAGTGAGTAAAATGGCAAGCTGTGGAAAAGAGTTAAAATTTTTACCTACTAATTCTCTTAAAAATAATAATAATTCTTAAAAGACTAATTTAATTTTCCTCCTATACTGTGCAAAAAGAAATGTCCTGGTCCTTTTAACTGATGTGATTTTTGGCTTTGCTTTAAATTATTGATTACATTTTAAAAGGGGAGGGACTTTCTGATGAGAATAGCACTCTCTTTAATAGCCTTTCACAAAATCAATTTTCCCCCATTCCTGTTGTACTCCTTTGCCGTATTGATGGTTAAGAACCTTGGAAAGAATCTTTGTCTCCTAAATTTATCTTAATAATTTTTCATTATTTTACACCTCCATGTTTATTCAGGCAATTTGAAATAAAGGTCTTTTTGAATGATTTCTTCAGTGCTTTCACGAGGGCTGTGTGAGGGGCTTTGCTGTTTAGGTGGCACTCATGGGTGATGGATTAATGCAGTAGATTCCGGGACCAGATGTCCCTGTTTCTGGATCTCAGCTCTTGAATGGAGTAAGTCAGATCCTGCATCAGTGTCTTTTAAACTGGAGGCAGTTCAGTGTGAACACATTTTTCCTTAGTGGCCTTGTTCCCAGCTCATCCAGACAAGGAAGCATTGATACCATTTACATGTGGAACTTCAGCAATGTAATGTCCAGGCAAATGTGTATGGGAGAGGTTGTACTCTCCCACACAAAATCTGATTCTGCTTGGGCTAATTCACTAAATTCTTGTTTACACATGAAGCTGTTTATTTTGTTTTGAATGGAAAACTGATTTGGAGGCATGTGAAGAAGGATAGAAAACTACCGAGAAATGTAGCTCAAAAACCCGGAGGATGCTGGTAGCAGATGAGTTGGGAGTGGATTGCATGGTGGCAACCAGAGAGTGTAAGTAGTCTCTTATTACATACAGTATTTCATTGGTTATATCTTGCTTCTGGCTTGTTTCAGAATTTTTTTCTAGCCTTATTATTTTATTAGACTAGCAGGGGAATCATAAATACAGGAAATAAATAATTTTGAGTTGATGGAATAGCTTGAGAAGATTGTCTCAAATTCAAGTTTTTGGCTTTCTTGTGGCCAGGTATTGAAGTCTGAAAATTGTGATCTGTGGAGCTTAAAGGTTTTTCAAGTAGAACTAGGAGCCTTCACAAAACTTCTGTTTTCTCATTTATGTGTCACTAATTTCTTCTCTGGGACAACCTATTACTTGAGTTGAAAAAGTCTGTACTCAGGATAATCTGGATCAGCAAGTTCATTACCAGCGATGTTTTTCTCGCCTAATTTGACTTATATCTAGAAATGCTTTGCTCAACTTTCTAGAAATTACTGATATTCATCTTTTTCCCCAGTTTTGTTCTAACTCCAATTTGAATAATTTTGTTTCATTATCTTTCTGTTGTTTTAATACTTAGAGAGTTGGTGTGGTGAAACTGCAACAGAATAAAAAAATATTATTTTAATTTCAGTGTTTCTGGTAAGAAATCTGCCTTTACTAATGACTGAAATGGCCCTGGTTTTTGTTTTCTCCTTTATTACAGTTTGTGGATTAGTCAGTGTATTGAACATGAAATGCAATATAACTAAAGTGGGTTTTACAAGATAATGAAATCAATACTAACCTGAAAAGACCTGTCTTCATCAGAGCCACCCCGCAGTTGGCCCTGTGCTGTCTGTTGCTGCATACTTAGTTGCTACAGTTCTTCATGTAACCGCCTGAAAAGCTCTACTTTTCTACTAAGAATAAATAATCCTGCTGAAATGAACCATAGGTAACTCAATTAAACATAGCTTCCTACCACTAGGTTGTTTAATTATTTTTAAATAATTAAATAGATAGATTGAAATTTTATTAATTTATTAACTGTATTTTTTTTTTTAAAGACATACTAATTGAAGACAAAGATAGGCAACATAGATAAACGTAAAATTTAAAGTCATCTGGGGCTGGGCACAGTGGCTCATGCCTGTAATCCCAACACATTGGAGGCCAAGGATCATGTGAGCCCAGGAGTCTCAGACCAGCCTGGGCAATGTGGTGAAACCCCATCTGTACAAAAAAAATTAGCTGGGTGTGGTGGTGCCTGTAGTTCTAACTACTTGAGAGGCTGAGATGAGAGAATCACTTGAGCCACGAGGTTGAGGCTGCAGTGAGCCATGATCACACCACTGCACTACAGCCTGGGTAAGAGAGTGAGACCCTGTCTCAAAAAAAAAAAAAAATCATCTGTAACTATGACAGAGATCAAAACTGTTATGTAAATGCTAAATATGGTATTTACCAAGAGGGTGTGATTTAAAAAAATATCTAGTACCATGTATTTTTAAAATTAATTTCATATACTCCCCACAACTTGAGAACTGGGGTATGTCAGCCTCTGGCCACTGCACTCCAGCCTGGGCAACAGAGCGAGACTCCATCTCAGAAAAAAAAAAAGAATAAGCAATGTACTGAATTCCCAGCTTTGTCTGGGCAGTTTTTATTTGCCCCTCTGCTACTTGTTAGCTGTTACTCCACCCCTTGAGCGTTCCAGGGGCCTGGATAGCTCTAGAAGAACGCTTATCACTCTGTGGTGAACCAGCAAACCATTTCTGGCCTGTATTCTTTTCACAGAATAAAATGTTCTTGAGTGGGAGTGTCAGAGAATTTGACCTCTCTGACCCCCTGCCCTTGCTTTTTTTGGTGGAGGACATCCTTTGGCTAGGGACCACTTAACCTTCTTTCAAAATCCCACAATTGATGCTTATTTTCCATAATCAACTTCTATTTTTCTCAGAAATTAAGTTCTTTAAGTTCCCTGAAACGTAGAAGGCTCTGAACTCACTCAAAGGTAACCAACTCTGGGCTCAGTCACATGAACTTTTGTAAGACACAGAAATGTTAACGATCCACACACCGGTCAGCTTCCCAGGAGTGCAGCTGCTGGTATTTCATCCATGACAACCACTGCCCTGCTTCTACTGAGAAAGGCTTTCTATGTCTGTGTTGTACAGTATATATAATGATGAGCCCTCAGCTTCTAAAACTCATCTGGCCATCTCTTGCACAGGTAGTTGTGCACTGCTGCTTTCTTTTGCCTCTAAAGATCAAAACCAAGTTATGCATAGTCTGAGGATTAGTCCACCCTCAGTACTTTAACCAGATGGTTGCTGACAATGGATTCTCTTTGGATCATTTAATTAACCATTGAACTTGCTAGCAGTTTGCAATTACAAATATTTTTCCCTTACAAGAAACCTCATGATTCAGGGATCAAAAACACCATAGTTTAAAAGAAGTTGGGCACAATGGCTCACCCCTGTAACCCCAGCACTTTGGGAGGCTGAGGCAGGAGGAACACTTGAGTTCAGGAGTTCAAGACCAGCTTGGCCAATATGTGGAACCCTGTCTTTACCAAAAGTACGAAAATTAGCTGGACATGGTGTCACGCACCTGTAGTCCCAGCTACCCAGGAGGCTGAGGCAAGAGAATCACTTGAATGCAGGATGTTGAGGTTGCAGTGAGTAGAGGTGGCACCATTGCACTCCAGCCTGGGCAACAGAGTGAGACTCCGTCTTGAAAAAATAAATAAAAATAAAAATCATAATAAACAGGACTCTTTGTTAAGAAACTTGGACTCACTGTGACATTGTACTAAGTCAGCTTTGCTGTTTTGTCCACTACTGAGAGAAACAATGTTTACCTACCTCCTAGAATGATAGGGAAGAGAATATCTGTGAAATATCTGCTATTTCCCAATAGTTTACATTTAAATTATAAAAATGTGTATTTCATTCTTTTTTCAAGAAACAGTACTCCCGAATATGGATGTGAGGGTAGATTACTGCAAGAACACTTTTAAATCGTCTTTGCTCCGGTGTCTGTTCTGAAAGGAGAATGAATAGTGTGATGGTTAAGAGCACAAGCTGTGGAGCAAGACTGCCTGGGCTTGAATTCCAGCACCACCATTTATTTCCATGACCTGAGGCAAGTCACTTTGCCTCCCTGCTCCTCATTTCCCTGGACTGTGAAATGGGGAATTTTGAGAATTAAATGAGTAACAGACGTGAAGTACTTAGAACAGCGTCTAGTTAGTTCGTGGTAAGTGCTCAATAAAATGTCAGCGACTTAGTATTTTTATAGCCCCAAATCTAGGTAATGGGTCTCCCATGTCTGCCTTCATGCTTATCCTCCTTCACCCTGCAGGTCAGGCTAGAAGGGCATGACAAAGGACCATCCCAGTTCCCTAGAAAGGACAGAGTGACTCCATAGAGGTCAGGTACATGGCAGGAGCCTGTCACATGTTGAGGGGGCTACTTTTGTACTTGCTGCATTTGGATAAGTGAAAGGACTTTTGGAACTCTGATATTTATTGGTTTTTTTTTTTGAGATAGGGTCTCTGTTGCCCAGACTGGTGTGCAGTGGCGTGATCACAGCTCACTACAGCTTCAACTTCCCAGGCTCACATGATCCTCCCGCCTCAACCTCACAAGTAGCTGAGACTAGAGGTGTATATCACCATACCCAGCTAATTTTTGTATTTTTTGTAGAGACGGGGTTTCACCATGGTCCCCAGGCTGGTCTTGAACTCCTGAGCTCAAGCAGTCCACCCACCCTGACCTCTCAAGGGTTTTGCTACGTTGGGGGCTGGTTTTGCTACATTGCCCAGGCTGGTCTCTGGTCTCAAATTCTTTTTTTTTTTTTTTTTTTTTGAGATGGAGTTTCACTCTTGTTGCCCAAGCTGGAGTGCAGTGGTGTGATCTCGGCTCACTGCAACCTCCACCTCCTGGGTTCAAGTGATTCTCCTGCCTCAGCCTCCCGAGTACCTGGGATTATAGGCATGTGCTACCACACCCAGCTAATTTTTGTATTTTTAGTGGAGATGGGGTTTCACCATGTTGGCCAGGCTGGTCTCGAACTCCTGACTTCAAGTGATCCGCCCTTCTTGACCTCCCAAAGTGCTGAGATTACAGGCGGGAGCCACTGTGCCTGGCCTGGTCTCAAATTCTTAGGCTCAAGAAACCCTCCTGTCTTGGCCTCTCAAAGTGCTGGGATGCATTGTCACTGTGCCTGGCAAGTTGACTGGCATTTTAAGGCATATTCCACTTTACTGCTTGTTCTGCATGTAGGAGCATAGCCCCCAAACAAGAATGTAACTGCTGCAGTGGAAGAATTACAGGGGCTCCAATTGGAGTGAATATGGGCAGACCACATGAGGTACATCATCATGGTGGCCTCATTGTCTGTGCGTAGCAGAGACCACGCATACAACCCAAATGAACTGATCACAGACCTTTGTGAAGTGAAATTTTTTTCCCTAATGTGTTTACATATTGCTGTCACTACGAAGTCATTTTATCTTCAATGCTTAATTATCTGTACTAATGGAGGAGAATATTAGTGGGGAAAATGTAACAACACTGATTCATTTTAGCTTCCCCATCAACATCAGTGGGTTTTACATTCTGGATTCTAATTCTGGCTCTGTCTCTCTCTCTTTTTTTTTTTTTTGAGATGGAGTCTCGCTCTGTTGCCAGGCCAGAGTACAGTGGTGCGATCTCGGCTCACTGTAACCTCCATCTCCCAGGTTTAAGCAATTCTCCTGCCTCAGCCTCCCAAGTAACTGGGACTACAGACATGTGCTACCACACCTAGCTAATTTTCATATTTTTATTAGAGATGGGGTTTCACCATGTTGGCCAGGATGGTCTCGATCTCTTGACCTCGTGACCTGCCCACCTCAGCCTCCCAAAGCTAATTCTGATTCTTGCTAAGCCTGGCACTATAAACAAGTTGCTTGGCGTCATGTTCTTCATTTATAAAAGGATGGACTTGGCCAAGGTAGACTGTTGGCTTGCAAATTTAGTGTGCAGAAGATTCGATGTGTTAAAAAGGTGCATTCCCTGAGTCTCATCCCAGAGAGATTCTGATTCAGCAGGGTCTTTAATTGGGTCCAAGAATCTTCATTGTTAACCAGAATTTCTAAATGAATCTAATGCAGGTGGTTCTCTCATCCCACTTCAAGAAATTTACTTGAAATCTCTCCTAGTCATGAAAAGAGATTGGGAGCTGGAATAGATTTGAGAAAAAGCCTGAGTTGGGGAAATAGTACCATTGGACATTTCTTACTACCTTCTTTGGTCCTTATACCCAAAGCTATACAATTCAATTTCATTTTGTGCCCATGTGCAGCAGTTAAGCCTTGAGACCATAAGCACAGTCCATTAGATTGCACAAAATAAAGAAGAGATCCATCTAACTTTAGGGCTATAATTTCTGCTGTTTTTGACACTGTCCCAAACTTTCTCCTCCTTGGTATTATGCATCCTTGAAACAAATAGTTGTACCGAAGTTGGACACCTGTTGGCTCTGCAGTGCCCCCTCGTGGGTCCTATGTGGACATTCTCCCTTTTCTCTCATGCCCAGAGTGAGTTGGCTACTGCTCTCTCCAGCCAGGGTTGTAGAAAAGTAAATGAATCCAAAGTGGATGCAAAAGAAATAGTGGGGAAATAGAGAATGCTTTCCAGAAATGCATGGACTAGAAAAGACTAAGAAAGTTCCAGCTAGGGCCAGGCGCAGTGGCTCATGCCTGTAATCCCAGCACTTTGGGAGGCCAAGGTGAGTGATTGCCTGAGCTCAGGAGTTCGAGACCACTCCGGGCAACATAGTGAAACACTCTCTCTACTAAAAACACAAAAAATTAGGCAGGCGAGGCAGCGTGCGCCTGTAGTCCCAACTACTCAGGAGGCTGAGGCAGGAGAATTGCTTGAACCCAGGAGGTGGAGGTTGCAGTGAGCCAAGATCATGCCACTGCACTCCAGCCTGGGTGACAGAGCGAGACTCCATCTCCAAAAAAAAAAGAAAGAAAATTCCAGTTGGTGGTGAAATAGGGAAGTAGTTTCTGGTTTTGTTCCAAAAAACCTAGGTGTCCTATATTAGTTTTCTATTGCTGCATAACAAATAATGACACATGTAGCAGCTTAAAACAACGTCCATAGCCTCTGTGTGTCAGAACTCTGAATATGGATAAGCTGTGTGCTCTGCTAGGAGTCTCACCAGGTTGAAATCAACAGCTCAGCCTTGACTGTGATCTCTTCTGAGACAAGTGGTCCTTTTCCAAGCACACTTGTTGTTGGCAGAATTCATTTCCTTGGGGTTGTGTGATGAGGTCCCCGTTTTCTTACTAGCTATAGGCCAGGCCCACTCTCCATCCCCAGAGGCTGCCCTTTGGTCTTTGCCATGTGGCCTCCTTTTGTACATGGCAGCTTACTTCTTCAGGGCCAGCACGGGAATATCTGCTGCTGCTTCTCTCTTAGGGGCTTGCCTGATTAGGTCAGGCCCATCCAGAATACAGAATAGTCTCATTTTTAATTAGAACAAAGACAACTCTCTATAGATCTTAATTAAATATGTAAAATCCTTTGAAGCTCAGAATTCAGAGATAAAAATAAGTAAATAAATACGTAAAACCCCTTCACCTTACAACACAACATAATCACAACAGGATATTTCTAGGTCTTGTCTGGGCACAGTGGCTCACGTCTGTAATCTCAGCACTTTGGGAGGCCGAGGCGGGCAGATCATGAGGTCAGGAGATCGAGACCATCCTAGCTAACATGGTGAAACCCTGTCTCTACTGAAAATACAAAAAATCAGCCGGGCATGGTAGCCATCGCCTGTACTCCCAGCTACTCGGGAGGCTGAGGCAGAAGAATGGCGTGAATCCAGGAGGCGGAGCTTGCAGTGAGCCGAGATCGTGCCACTGGACTCCAGCCTGGGTGACAGACCGCGACCCCCTCTAAAAAAAAAAAAAAAAAAAAAAGCTATTTCTAGGTCTTGCGTATAGTTAGGTGGAGGGAACTATTCCGAGCATGCGTACCAGGATGCAGGAATCTTAGGGCCATCTTAGAATTCTTTTATATGTCCAAAGATTGTCTGTTGTATGTTGGACATCAAGTCTTTTAGTTGTTAGCAACTCCATAAAAATATTAATATTAATTTATAGAGATCTCAAATTAATTGTACAGATTCTGTTATACAGGTTTTTTGAGACAGGTTGTTAAGCAGAAGAAAGTATTTAGCCTTCCTTCCAGATTCTTAAACCAGAGAGTGCTAGAAAAACTCAGAGCTCGTCAAGTTACCCGAACTCATTGTGCAGATGAGAAACCATCTCAGTAGAAGAAACTTCCCGAGGTCATGGAGCCAGGAAAGGCTGAGAATCCTTTGGTTCCAGTATTTAGGGCCTTTTCTGTAATTACTTTTCCTGTGTATCTCATAGTTTTCTTTAAAAAAAAAAAAAATCACGAGCTCCAAGTACTCTTATTAATCTGGAGTTCATTGACTTTAATGAGCAGTTTTCTTTGTTTCCCATTATTGTATTGAATTAGAACATTTTTCATCTAATGTGTATATTAATTAGTTGCTAAGTGAAATGGAATCTTGGAGAAAATGAGCTTTTGCTTGTTTATTTGTCAGTATAAAATCTTCATAATTTTCATGATGACTCATACAGTCAAAGAATTATGGAACTGAGGATAGGGATAGGAACCACAGAAAGCTTATATGATCCAGCTACCTTGCAAAAAACCCTTTTCGTGATTGACAGTTGGATTGACATTTGTTAAGTAATTTTCCATGCTTTTTTTTCCCCAAGGGAAATATTAAGGGATGCTTGATTTAAAAACAAAAAAAAACAAAAAAAACCACTAATTTAATTATAAATATGATTGAATATTTTTCTCTGTTTTTCTAGAGTAAAATCTTGTTGACAAGATGGTGTTTTTCTCTGGTGGTTTGTATTCAGGCTTCCTCTTCAGTCTCACTAAATGGCCTCACAGGTGGATAGATGCATTTATCTTGAAAGGTGACTGTTACCAAATACAAATCTAGTAGATGCACATTTATCTTGAAAAGTGACTGTTACCAAATGAAACTTTATGATTCAGCATGGAGACCATGGCTGTGGTCAGGTAGGAGCCAAATGTCTTTAGCCTGAATGTGTGACTAGAAGAATATGTGACTTAGTCCAGTTTCAAACCTGCCTGATTTGGGGCGAAGCAAAGTACTGCTTGCTGACTTGGGTCTGGGCACCACATCTTTGACAGTTGTCAAGTATGCTGTGGGCTAAATCCCCAAGGTTAAGAAAACAATGCAGGCATAGGCTATTTCTGGCCACCCTTTCTTCCATCTTCTATTTGAGCACTTTGTTGCAAGGTACAAAAGAGAACACCTCTATTATATTTACACAAGAGTTGCTGAACGGTTTTTCCACTGCTTCTACCATGAAGCCTCTTATTCCCTGCCACATCATTATGTCACACCAGCCTGAGCCTTGGAGCTGGAGTTTGTGTTTTACATTCTATCTTATATGAAACTCCTGTGCACATTTGTTCTATCTCCATTAGACTAAGGCTCTTTGAGGTAAGAGCAATGTCTCCAGTGTCCTTCTGGTGATCATTTTTATATCTGTCACACACTGTAGTCATTCCTAGCCTCAGACCTCTTGGGAATCAGGTGATATTTCAGTCTGTATGTACACCACGTGTTTTATATGTGTGTGACTCTTTTTCAAATATTTATATACAAATGCTCTTGAGGCTATTAAAACACAAGTTTCTTTACAAGTGTATTGAGATCAGGTGCAATGGCTCACCCCTGTAATCCCAGCACTTTGGGAGGCCAAAGCAGGAGGATCACTTGAGGTCAGAAGTTCGAGAACAGTTTGGCCAACATGGTGAAACCCTGTCTTTACTAAAAATACAAAAATTAGCTGGGCATGGTGGTGGGTACCAGTATTCCCAGCTACTCGGGAGGCTGCAACAGGAGAATTGCTTGAACCCGGGAGGTGGAGGTTGCAGTGAGCTGAGGTTGTGCCAGTGCACAGCTGGGGAGACAAGAGCAAAACTCTGTCTCAAAAAAAAAACTATATTGAATTCATTACAGTGTGGTTCTTTTCTCAATTAGTATTTACTAAGAATAAAATAAAAGACATCTACATGCTTCCATGTTGAGAACCACTGCCCTTCAACATCATTTTGAGATATTTCCTCATCTCAAGCCTTTCTTGGCTCTATGTTTCTTCCGTGAGGTATGTGAAGAAGAAGGACAGTGCCATTTCAGTTCTTTAATAATTTGAATGAAATTTTTTTTTTTTTTTTTGAGAGACAAAGTCTCTGTCACCAGGCTGGAGTGCAGGCTCAATCATAGCTCACTGTAGCCTCGACCTCCTGTGCTCAAGTGATCCTCCCACCTCAGCCTCCCAAGTATCTGAGACCACTGCCATGAGCCACCATGCTCAACCAGTTTTTTTATTTTTTGTCGGATGGGGTCTCACTGTATTGCCCATGTTGCCCAGGCTGGTCTCGTAAACTCCTAGGCTCAAGCTAATCCTCCTGCCTTGGTGTCCCAAAGTGCTGGAATTATGGGCATGAGCCACCTTGCCCCATCTGAATAAATATCAAATTAATGTTCACCTCCAGCCCTAGACTGGAAGCTCCTGAGCCCCAGGGCTGTGTCTGTTTAGGACCTATTGCTGAACAGATTGATGAACCTCACATAGTAGGTTCAATACACATTAGAGGTCAGAGGTTCCATGATCACAGCTGTTAAGTGTTTTTAACTGCTCTTTAATCTCTAGGCACTTTACTAATTTTTAAAAGTTGGAAATTCCTATGGTAATATGATTCCCAAAGAAAGGTCTCTAGTCCCTTAACTAAAGGATTTAGAATACCTTAGCTAACCTTAATGTTAAAGCGAAATGTCTGCCCCCTGGTGTCAGATCAACAACTAGCATCTTAGCTAATTCTCATACTGAGTGATTTCCATTAATTATATGATTTAGTTTTTACAGTAAATTATACATTGCACATAAAATTAAAATTAAGCACCATTTTAAACTTGCCATCGCTGCTATGAAACTGGGATTTTTGGCTTATATTCAACATTGTTGGTTTTTTTCATGTCTAAATAATAATTTGAAATTAAAGTCTAATTTTAGTAACTTTTCTATATGCTATTAACTCTGTAGTACTGAATTTTATAGATGAGAGAAATAATGAAGGTTTTATGTGAAACAAAAATAGCCTTAAACATTAATATATTATGAGTTTGTATAAATCTTCCTACTGCAGATAGTCTTCCTAATAATTTTGGCCAGAAAGAAAGATAAAAATTCGTTTAATAAAAGTCTTTGAGTATTTCCATATTTCTATATTGTGTGGGGGAAAAAAAGGAAAAAAAAGTCTCTGAGTAATGTAAATTTACTGGTTTGGATTAAATGAGAATTAAAGTGTTCATGAGAGTCCCTAGAATCAGTTAATCCAAGTTCTGGGTTAAGAATAAGAAATCAGTAGAGAATTTGTTCTCTGTTTTTGTAGAGAATGAGGTTTATATAGGAGAAAGTAGGGTGGTTGTTGTTGTGTGTGTGTGTGTGTGTGTGTGTGTGTGTGTTTTCTTAATACATTTAAATTCTTTATTTACCTGAAAGCTGTTTGTGTGCACTGTAGGGAAGGCCTTATGGCGTGATGTTTCTCTTGCTAGGCCAACTCTAAGATTATATGAGATAAAGCATGTGGAGTATTTCATATAGTGCCTGGGGCAGTAAGGACTCATAAATGTTAGAAGAGGAAGGTATTTGTTAATAACGTGCAGCATGTACCAGGGATTGTGCTAATGATACGTCCATGAGGTTTGTAGCCTCGAGGATCTGAAATTCTGTTGCAGAAGTCAGACAATAATTAAACATATAATTAGATAAAATTAGTTGTGATTAGTACTCAACATAGAAAAAGCACCGTGGTGCAGGGGAGTGAGGAGAGAACTGAATTAGTAATTTGAAGCCGAAAAAAGGGCGAAAGCCTTTTGAGAAACCAAAGATAGATGCCCTGTTGTCCATATACTAGAACACCTTCAATACACTTTTGAAACTCTCCAGGCCCTTACTCAAGGCCTGTTTACCCAGATTTATGTACATTTCTAACATGGTTCCATAGTTGACAAGACATTATTTGCAGTGGATTAGAAGAGAGTGGGTGGTGGGAGGAAGGATCCGCAGAAAAAAGAAGCGGATAGAGCCAAGCCCTCCGGTATTAGCGAGTGATAGCCTAGCACTGCGGCAGGGAGGAAGGAGAGGGACCCAGACCAGACCCTAAATGCTGAAAGGACATGTCAGTTAGCAGTGGTAGAGATAAAGAATTGAAGTGTCTCTCATTAGCAGTTAGCAGATGTAGCAGTTGTAGCAGAAATTGGAGAATATTCTGCACATTTGGGATAAAAGGGCTATTTGGTAAAATCATGTTTTGGGCACTTTTTTTTAATAAAGCAGAGAAATAAGCAATGAGCATCATTGCACGCGTCCCTTGGCATTTGTAATGTAAGGTTGTTTTGGCTCCACTAGAATTGTGAGTTCCTTAAAGGCAGCGACCATATCTCAATTCTTATTATGTATTCTCAGAATTTATCTTAGAATCCTACCCAAAGTAGGCAGTCGTTCAGTAGATATTCTCTGATCCTGTTAGATTAAAGAGGTTTACTTCTCCAGACAGATCTTCATGGAGATATTGGAATTAGATATGCCTGAAATTGGATGTATAGGCAAGCTGTAAGTTCGGCATCCCTTTTTATAATTCTATAACAGAGAAGTGGTTAGGCAACTGCTGTTCTTTTAGTCTCTGTTTACTATAATAAAACTCTAAATCTTTCTCTTTTTAAAAAAAGTAGCTGTATATGCCATTTGTTAACTGGTTTACTGATTTGTTTGTCTGTTTGAGCACACATGTATTGCACCTTCTGTGTCCTTGGCCCTGGCCTAGATCCTGAGAGTATAGTGTGGTGAAGATTTCTCCCTGCCCTCAAACAGTTCTGGCATCTCTGAGTACATTCACTGTATTAATAAGTTGAATTGTGTCCTCCCAGAAAGATATGTTGAAGACTTAACCTCTGGTACCTGTAAGTCTGACATTATATAGGAAGAGAGTCATTGCACATGTAATCAAGTTAAGGTAAGGTCATTAGAGTGGACCTACTCCAATATTACTGGTGTCCTTATAAGAAGAGGAAATTTGGCCGGGAGCAGTGGTTCATGCCTGTAATCCCAGCACTTTGGGAGGCTGAGGCGGGCAGATCACAAGGTCAGGAGTTTGAGACCAGCCTGGCCAGCATGGTGAAACCCCATCTCTACTAAAAATACAAAAAATTTGCTGGGTGTGGTGGTGTGCGCCTGTAATCCCAGCCACTCGGAAGGCTGAGGCAGGAGAATTGCTTGAACCTGGGAGGCAGAGGTTGCAGTGAGCTGAGATCACGCTACTGCACTCCAACCTGGGCAACAGAGCGAGACTCCATCTCAAAAAAAAAAAAAAAAAAAAAGGGAAATTTGGAGAGAGATACACACAGAGAAGAGAATGCCAGGTTAATCCAGAGGAAGATGGATGTGTGAAGACAGGCAGAGATTGCAGTTGTGATGCCACAAACCAAGGAATGTCTGAGACTACCAGAAGCTCAAAGCAGCAAGGAAGAATCCCTCCTTAATGGCTTTGCAGGGGAGCATGGCCCTGCCAACACCTTGATTTTAGACTTTCTGCCTTCAAAACTATGGAACGATAGATTTCTGTTGTTTTAAACCGCTCAGTTTGTGATACTTTGGTACAGCAGCCCTAGGAAATAAATACAACTGTAATACATTTCTGTATGAATCAGAGACCTGGAGGGAAATAGATGATGACTGCAATGAGACACAGGGATGAGAGCACACTTAAGAAAAACTTCCAAGGTATGGGGAAGGCTTCTAGGGTTGGCACTAGCAGGTTTTCATTAGCACGTCCAGGCCTGAAGGGCTAAGTCAAGAGAAGGCTCTTGGAACCCAGGTAGAGCTAGATTGACACTTGTGAATTTGAGGGGATGGTCTGACTGTAGCCCAAGCTAACTTGTGCTGTGGTAGAGAGGAAGCTGGGGTGTTAATATTCTGACCTCCTTCTCCTCCCAGGCTCTGATCACTTGCTGAGCCTCTCATTGGTTGAACCTGCCGAGAGAGCTCATTGATGTAGTCCATAGAGTTTACCTCAGGATACACAGCAGGGTAGAAAAGAGGGAGAGTCGATCTGGAAGGGAAATTGGAGAATATTCTGCACATTTGGGATAAAAGGGGTATTTATATGTCATTCAAATTCATGTTTATGGGAAGGAAAGAATCTAATGTCTAAGACAGTGTTTATTGTACATACCACTGGTTCTCAACAAATACTTCTGATTGAGGATATAAAATATCTAGAAATGTTTATATTGGAGTCTAAGATTCCAGGCTGTGGAATTCATTTAGCAAATTCTTGTTAAGCACTCACTGTAGTGCCAAATCTTAGGCCCTGGGGATAAGTACTGAGCAAAATTGACCCTATCCTTGCCTTCATTGAGCTAATAGTCTAATGTCACCAACTATATTCACTAGGGTTAAAACTTCCATGGGATTCTTTACTTCTGTCATGACACACAATGTAACTGGAAATTACTAATTAGATTCCACTCTTCACCTGTGGACTGCAAGTTTCATGAGGTCAGCAGTGTGGTTGCCTGTGCTTGCTTCTAACACCTAATTCAGTGCCTGGTTCCTGGCACATGTGCACTGAATGAACTGATGACCCAATACCTGAATGAATGAACGAGTGCCTTGTATTTACTATTTAGGAGTTTCTGAAAATTAGTGGAGGCTTAAAGTATATCAAATTGTACAAATATATTAGAGATTTTGCTATCTTATTTACTTATTTATTTATTTTATTTATTTATTTATTTATTTATTTTATTTCTTTTTTTTTGAGACGGAGTCTCGCTCTGTCGCCCAGGCTGGAGTCCAGTGGCGCGATCTCTGCTCACTGCAAGCTCCGCCTCCTGGTTTTACGCCATTCTCCTGCCTCAGCCTCCCAAGTAGCTGGGACTACAGGCAAGGCGCCCGCCACCACGCCCAGCTAATTGTATTTTTAGTAGAGACGGGGTTTCACCGTGTTAGCCAGGATGATCTCCATCTCCTGACCTCGTGATCCACCTGCTTCGGCCTCCCAAAATGCTGGGATTACAGGCGTGAGCCACCGTGCCCTGCCAGGATTTTGCTATTTTAAAGGATTGTTGGATTAATCCTCTATAAAATTGAACAGTAAAAATAGTCTATAATTTATCTGAGTGTGGATTTTTATTTGTGGGAATTTTATTTTTTGTTGAGAGCACTTTCATTTGATTTTAGAGATTGAAACCAAGTATTATATTTTAGTTTTCTCTGGTCATTCTTCTCATAAATTAATTGTCCCCTAAGAATACACACTAAAGTTGAAGCTCAAATCTGAACATGAAAAGATTCACTATGCAGTACAGACTTTTCATACCTATTAATAAGTCAGTCATTTGAATGTAGACCAAGAATTTAAGGGATTACTTTCACTAATGTTAAAGCAAAATATCTGCCACCTGGTGTCAGATTAGGATTCAAAAGGTGTCAAAAGAAGGGGATATATGATAGGTTTTCTTTCTCTACTTTTGAAACATTTTCTAGTACTAAATTTGAGATATTAACTCCTTCAGACCTCTTAAGTTCTGTTACTAAATAGAGATCAGTGCTCCTCTGATGACCATATAAGGAAAACATTTCTGGGAAAAATATTGCAGAATCCATGAGCGGTTATGTTGTCTAATAGCCTCAGAATGGGAAAATTTAAGGAGAATGGAAAGCAGCTGACTTAACCATTTTCCCAGAGAAAGCTTCTCCTGCTTCCGCATAAAGATGTATAATATAATCCTTAGAGATCTCACTTCAATTATTGTGTCCTTTATTTGAATGAATAAGTAGAGAATTTAGTTTTTACACTTGTCAGTAGTATAACATGCCTTCTCAGCTTAAAAGTAATGGAGGAAATTACTTGTAAAAAAATTAATGAAAGAAATGAAAGATTAAGAGAATTCAGGTTTAAAAAGTCACTGGTCTGTTTCTCAGTATGTTTAAATTTTAGGATTAATTTTTTTTCTTCCTCCTAGAGTTTGGGTCTCATAAGAAAGAATCGTGTTAGTAGCCCCCTGTTGTTATGTTTTGCTGCAGTTTATCAGTCGGTAGAAATCTACTGAGCAGTAAGAAGATGTTTTATAGCCTTGGTGTGGGAATCATTCTCACAAAAGTGAGCTTGAAGGTTCACCCATGCTAGGAACTTCTAAGGTTACAAGTCTGTATGAAGGAAAATGTTGACACATAAGCTGTAAATAAATGGCACAGTCAGAAGGGGACTGTTTAGTTATTGGACCATGGAGAATTCTTAGAAGACATAGAGGCAAATATATACGTACTGTTCGAGAGAGAGGAAGCTCTCCAGTGTTTGGGAAGGGACAGTCTTTGGTTTGTGCTGGACTTAAGGTGGTGGTTTGCCTGGGACTGAGGGGTTTCCTGGCTTGTGGGACTTCCAGTGCTAAAACTGGCCTGGTTCCAGGAAACGAGGGCAGTGGGTTACCCTTAACTAACCTGCCCTGCTCATTAGTGTGCCTGGCCTCTACCTACCAGTGGTGCCTCATTGTGAGAACCCGTCACTCCCATACATTTTCATGTGTCCTGAGATAGAACCCTGGCGAGAACTACTCTGAGTCTAGCCCATGGTGTCAGAACATTCTAGTCCCACTGGCAAGACCATTGCTGAAGTAGAATGGATGCATGAGGCTGTCTTCAGTCTTAAAACAAACAAAACCCAAATGCAGTTAGTTTAAGTGCCTTTGGCTCAACAAAAAGGAAGGGGAGAGGTCGCAATGTTAATCTAAAATTAATGCTTGGAAAAAATTAGGAAATTGATTCTGAGGAGAATGAGAAAAGAAATGAGGAGATTGAAACGATACCGAAGAGGGCATCGAGTGCAGTGTCATACTAAGGGAAGTCTTTCATTTTGTTCATAAACGTTTAAGTCAAGCTCTCATTTATTCATGACCCTTATTAATGAGTAATTAGTGGTTCCCATAGAATCTTCAAATTAATTTATATAGTCATGCCAAGATGTCCAACTTTTAGAATATTTGGGAGGGTAGGAGAGATAATGGACTTCCAGGATAATGGGCCTCCATCCCTCTTCCCCAACTCCTTTGAATAAAGGGATGCTTCCTCATGAGAAAACATCCTGTAGAAGGGATGAGGATGAGGGCAGAAAAAAGATGAATCCCCTCTGACGTAGGCAGGTTTAGGATAATATCAATACATGTA
Organism: Papio anubis; assembly: GCF_008728515.1. NCBI lineage: Eukaryota > Metazoa > Chordata > Mammalia > Primates > Cercopithecidae > Papio > Papio anubis. The sequence goes on from NC_044978.1 coordinate 145,551,156, forward strand.
AGGGCAGGATATGTTTTGAAAAATCCCTGACTAATTACAGGGCTGTTATGTAGCACTTAAGTTTGTGTTATCATTATATGTGAAGAATGTAGATGCTAAGCACAATTTTATTGATTGAAAAAGCCCAGCCTGATTCTATTACTTACAGGGATTTTAAAGAAGATTATATTGGGTATCTTTGGGTTGAAACATGTTCCCTTTACAATCCAAAACTGGTCAATGTATTCTTTATTTAACCTGATTGATTCTTGTCCTCTCTCTTTAAACATAAGCTTGTTCACAGAGATACAGCTGGAAGTCATGTTGTCATGACAACAGTTACACACTGGGAGGAAGGACTCTTTAAAACATCCAGGGACTGGGTTTTTAATCACTGATTTATATTGATAGCAAAATTAAATGGGAATGCAGAATTCATAATGATATGTTATTTGGCTCTATATTTTCACGTATTGAGATGTAATTTTTGAACACGTTAGGATAGTCTTTTACACTAATACAATTTCATCTCATCTGTTGTCTATGTTGTCAATAATAATAATCTGAAACATACGGATTTCCCTGCTCCGAACTCTTGATAGCATTATGTTGCCTGTATAATAAATTCTAAACTCATGAATGTGGTATTTAGAGTCCTGCAAAAAACAGCGTCCACTTTTCATTAGATTTTCTTCTCACAAGCATTTATTATAGATCTCACACATATACAGTCCTTAACTGCAGGGTGTGGGAGCTAAGGGAGGTGGGTGTGTCACACTAGAAACTATAATGCTAAGTCGAAATTTGCCCTGAATAATTTGTCTCTAAAGGGAGATGGTAGTACAGAGATGTGTTAGTCTGTTGTCACGCTGCTGAAAAAGACATATCTGAGACTGTGTAGTGAATAAAGAAAAAGAAGTTTAATGGACTCACAGTTCCATATGGGTGGGGAGGCCTCACAATCATGGTGGAAGGCAAAAGGCACGTCTTACATGGCAGCAGACAAGAGAGAATGAGAGCCAAGGGAAAGGAGAAATCCCTTATAAAACCACCAGACCTTGTGAGACTTATTACCACCATCAGAACAGTATGGGGCAAACTGCCCCCATGATTCAATTACCTCCCACCAGGTCCCTCCCAGAACATGTGGGAATTATGAGAGCTACAATTCAAGATGAGATTTGGGTGGGGACACAGCCAAACCATATCAAGAGAGGAACAGGTTTATTTCAACAGTGGGTGATTAGGAAAAGTTTTGTGGAGGAAGTGACCCTTGAAGAATGAACAGGTTTTAGTGTCAGATAGAGAAACAGGAGATTCTAGCCCAGAGGCCCAGCAAAGGCCCAGGGATACAGAAATGTAAGGCACGTTGTGAGACCAGTGAGTGTCCAGTTGGATACTAGATTGGAATGGGGCATCAGGAAATGAGATGGCAAAGAGAGGAGAAGCCATATTGAAGAGGGCATTGCGTGCAGTGCCATTCTAAAGGAAATCTCATTTTGTACAGGAAGAGGAACAAGAATTGGTTGAAATGGATGTTTATGAGAAATTAATAGCTGTTGTATGATTAGAGGGAGTACTGTAGTCACAGTAAGCAGTCATGAAGCCAGTTTTGAATCCAAGTGAGGCCCTGGAAAGTATAGACTGAGGCAGTATTAAGGAGGTTAGCAAGCAGAGCATGCATCTAAGAGCACTGTACTTTTCTGGAGTCAAATTCTGAAATAGAATTTTGTATATTGACTCATAGGTACTCAGGAACATAGGTTCTGGTATATGACTGCCCAGCTGAAATCCCAGCCCACTGTTACTAGCTCTGGGACCGTAGTCAGTTACTTCCCTCCTCTATGTTTCTGCTGTAAAATGGGGAGATGACACCAACCTTAAAGGGCTGCTGATACATAGAAAGTGCTTAGAACAACAGTGCCTGGCACACTGTCAGAACTTCTGTAAATGTTAGTGTGGCTGCTGTTGTTGATGAAATGTGAAAACACTGCTCAGTGTTTGGCACTTTTTATGCTTTTTAAAAGCTATCTTATATAAAAGAACGTAAATTATCTGACTCTATTTCTACCCAGCTTCTCAGCCTACCCCTCTAAAAGCCCTCCCTTCCACTGGATGGATAGCTATTATCTAACCATTATGTCCCAGGCACTGTGCTTAGTGCTGGGGGTACAAATGTCACAGGATCCTTGGAGATGTCGTTTTTCTGACCTGAAACCTCTGACTAGTGACACCTTTGCCTGAGTTTTGCTCAGGCCTGCTGGGCTCATTCCACCCACTTGGCCTGGGAGGCTGCACTTGGCTCACGCTTCTAACCTGGATCCCACACCTATCAAAAGTGAGCCAGATGCGAGTGGCAAGGGTTGTGTGAGTGAGCATGGGGTCCAGCCACTGCACACAGCCAGGCACACCAGCTGTGGTGGAGCAGGCAGCTCCAGGTGCTGGCATGGGCACTGGCTCCCTATGAGGCTGTGGCTGGACCAGGCATACTGCAAATAGCTTCCATGTCTGGCACTGGTAAACGCGGTGGTGCCCAGAAGCTTGGAGATGCCAAGAACCACAGAGCCCCAAAGAGGGAGTCACAGCCCTGGCTCAGGGAGCTCCTAGGCCTGCGCTCCCCAAAGGGAGAGCTCTTTTTCTCATTGCCCGCAATGTGGCAAGCAAGTGGTGTGTTTCAACTCTGTTTGTGTTACAACTCTTTCAGCCCTGCCATTCTGCAGGTCCCGAGTTCTTGTCCTACGTCCAGGAAGAATGAGGTACACAGGCAAGTAGAGGGTGAGCTAGGCGAAGAGGTGCTTTATTGAGTGACAGAATAACTCAGAGGAGACCCACAGTGGGTAGCTCCTCTGTGCAGCCAGGTCATCCTGTCATCTGCCCAGCTCTCAGCAGAGAGGAAACGCACTGGGTTAGCTTCTCTCCACAGGCAGTTGATCCTGTCATCTGCCTGAGTCTGGCTGAACCTGGGGTTTTTATGGACTTCAGAGAGGAGGAAGTGCATGCTGATTGGTCCATGGGTGACCATGGGCAGGCCTAAAAACACACCATAAATTCTCACCCTGGTCCATAGAACTGGCAGCCCAGCCCCTAGGCTTCTGGTTGTCCCTGGCCTGAAGGTAGAGTTTCACTGGGGACCCGACCTTGTCTGCCCAGGAGCCTGTCTGCCTCCTGCCACCATTAACCTGCCATTCACAGTGCCCATGGTGCCCAGGCTGTTCATGCTGAGGGATGCCTGCAGACCTGTGCTGAGCTACCCTTAACCTCCCCTCAGCCTCTCTCCTGTGCTTGTTGGTGCCCAAAGTTTGGAGGGGGCTGAGGCAGCAGGGGGCTGGCATGCCAGCACTGCCTCAAGCACGCACATGCCCATCCGGGTTGTGACAGTGCCCAGACTCAGCCACAACTGCTCCAAAATTGGAGCGGGGAGAGGCCAGGCAGCAGGAACAGGCACTTCTGAGCCTGCAGGGGCATGGGTCTTTCTAGGCCCCCAAGAGTACAGAGATGCCTGGGTCCACATTAGCAGCTGGGCGGCTGCAGCTGCGCCCAGGAGGGTGGTGCACCCGCCCCTCCAACTTGGAAGGTGGGGCGGCGTCCGCCTGTTCCCAGCTCCCTCTGGCTGGTGGAGTCCACAGCCCTGGCCATGCCTCCTCCACTACAGCCAGCATCATAGCAGCACTCCAGATGGGCTACCACTGCCATCACAAAGATGAAAATGCAAGAATCTTGTCATAAAAGAGTGTGGCAGCCTTTACTACATAGCAGTTGGTGCATACAAAGGAGTTTGAGGAAAATAGTCCACATGTGACAGAGACACAGAACGAGGGGGAAGGGATTACTGCATATATAGTCTCTAAATTGTTAATACAAAGGTCATTTTGATTTTAAAAATATGTTCCAGTAGTAGATGCTTAAATCACATATTTGTGCATCTATATTGATAAATTATCAGCTTTTTTCCTATTTAAATCATAGTTTCAGTACGAGTTATATTAGGATATTCTTTGTGTTTAGTTTCAAGGATTGGACTTGAATTTCTAAAGAGCAGCGTTAATTCTAGAAAAGGGTGAAAGTGTTGAAAGTGAGAGCAATAGAAGGTTATGAGTGCTTCAAAATTGTTGGCCATTCCTTACCTAGAATTTTAATATAATTCAGAACAAGTTTTATATCCTTCCAGTCATGGGACCACATGATGTTTTCCAGGACCTTCCAATTTGAGGCAGTAAATAAATTTTATAAAAAGAATCTCTCTTGAACCTCTGGTTCACTGGAAGTTTCTAAAATACTGCCATTCATTAGAAATACAATGTGAGCCACATCCCTAATGTTAAATATTTAATAGCCACATTAAAATAAGTAAAAGAAATAGATGAAGTTAATTTTAATCATCTATTTTATGTAACTCTATATAAAAAATATTATCATTTTGACATAGAATCCATATAAATATTATTATTTTATATCCTTTTTATTGTTTTCCAAATTCATGTGTGTTTTATACTGACAGCACATCTCAATTTGGACTAGATTTGTTTAATATGCTCAATAGCCCCAGGTGGCCACTGACTCCGCTATTGGACAGCACATCTCTAGAACTTGGGGCTTTTCAGAGCCTTGGGCCCCTTCAGTAATGATTTAAATAATGTCTGTATCTTTGGTGACTTTTCACTGGTATTTTTATAGTTAAGAAAAATATATAAATCTAAAAATGCAAGTTTGTTTTGGACCTAAATTGTAAGCAGTTAATTATATGTCATAATTCATGATATATTTTCATCCCTACTCCATGCGTGCAAAGCATCCCTCTTATTTAATGTACTTGCTTGCTTACTTGCTGTTATTTCCTTACCTAGCTCCCACGTTTTTCCACCCATAGTCAACCATTTTTTTATTTTATTTTTTGAGATGGAGTCTCGCTCTGTTGCCCAGGCTGGAGTGCAGTGGAGCGATCTGGTCTCACTGCAACCTCCACCTCCCGGGTTCAAGCAATTTTCTTGCCTCAGCATCCCAAGTAACTGGGACTACAGGCACGTGCCTCCATGCCAAGCTAATTTTTTATACTTGTAATAGAGATGGCGTTTCACCGTGTTAGCCAGAATGGTCTTGATCTCCTGACCTTGTGATCTGCCCGCCTGGGCCTCCCAAAGTGCTGAGATTACAGGTGTGAGCCACGGCTCCCGGCTACTATTCTAATGTGTTTAATGAGTAACTTTTTGTTCAAAACTATACTTGCAGTGTGCATTTGTGTGTGTGTGTGTGTGTGTTTAATTTATTCAAAGGGTGTTTTTCCCCGTGTACTGTGTTTTGGAGATGTATCCTTAGGCTTTGTGTACATCAGGTGCATTGTTTCCAGTGGCTGGATGGTGCTCCATGCTGTGAATCCAACACATTTTACCTTTCCCCTGGTAGAGTGATGGACTCGCCAGTTGCCCCCATTTTCCTAGTATGACAGGGAGCACCCCACACATTCCTCTAATGGAACTGCATAAGGCATGTGGCATACACACTTGATATTGCTGGGCCATAGGGTGTATATTGTTTACTTCTTTTGGGGAAAAAATGATTTATCGTATTTTTATTGATGAATGTATGGATATAATTTTATGTGGTTTTGCTCAGTGAAAAATAACAGCATTGCAGTTGTTGGTTGAATCAGATGACAGGTAGGTGAAACAGTTATGGCTTGTTTTTTTCAAGGATAGCTTACTAGTTCAATGCTTGTAGGTGTGTTTCTCAAACAGACCCAGTGGCCATGAAAGAGGGTCAAGCTTTTCCAGGGTGACCAGTTGACATCTGCCAAGAACAAATGTATGTAGCCTTTATTCACAGTAAGAAAATCTTCAGTTCTTGCTCTATTAGCAGAGCAGAATTTATTTTTTTTTAAATGAGTTAGTCATGGAAGCAGAAAGTTGGTGGGGGGTTGGGGGGATATAAAATGGTATTACCCTTAACAACAAAAAAAAGCCCATGTAAAATTTATAGTGAAACTGCACTCTTACTTTTAAAAGTAACTTGTACCGTTGCATTCTTCAAAGGAAATTTTTTAAATTCTGTGTTTTCTTTCAATTCCTTTCTGTTCTGGGCTCCATGGTTGGGTACTTCCCACTGTAATTCATATTTTCTAAAGAGAAGGGTAGATGCACTCAGTTCATTCATCAAAGCACATCTGCAACACAGGAAGACACGCAATATTTGTTTCTATGAGGAAGAAAGCGCAAACAGCTGTCTAGGACAAACTTCTTGACATAGCCATGCATTTAGTCCCACTGATGCTTGCCAAAATAGGCAATTCTTGTCAGTATTTTTGTCAGCAGTGAGGAAGACTTTGATATAGCATCTGATTCATTTACTTCCAAAGAATGTTTCTCTATTCCCACTTCTGAGATCTAAGGATCATTTATGTGTGATGAGCAGAGTCTTCTCTCAAAGGCCTTTCATTTATAGTAATTCCTTTCAGAGAAAAAGTAATAGAGGCCGGGCGCGGTGGCCCATGCCTGAAATCCCAGCACTTTGGGAGGCCAAAGCAGGAGGATCGCTTGAGCCCAGGAATCTGAGGCCAGCCTAGGCAACATGGCAAGACCCTGTCTCGCTAGAAAATCAAAAAACTTAGCTGGGTGTGGTGATGCACACCTGTGGTCCCAGCCACTCAGGAAACTGAGGCAGGAAGATTGCTTGAGCCCAGGAGTTTGAAGCTGCAGTGAACCATGTTTGTGCCACTGCCTGCCAGCCTGGGCAACAGAGAGCAATACCCTGTCTCAAAAAAAAAGAAGAAACGGAAAAAGTAATGGAATGAGTTTGAGGAGGAAGATGCTTAGAACATTCCAGAATTCAAGAGCAGAAAGACCATCATTAACAAATGGACACTAACTACCAGTAGATCCAGAAGGAAGGAACTGGAGCTAGCCCAGGACAAAAACCTGGTATAAATCATAATTTTCACAAGCGAGAGGCTTGGATTTTGCAATGAGGAAGGGGAAAAAAGAACCAAAGTATTTCTGTAGTGTAACAGATTTGGAAACCTTCCCAGAGACCCTGCAGATAAGAAACCTCTAACGCTTCAAGAGCATTTTTCTCATAGGAAAATAATTTTAGCTACTGGCTGGAATTCGAGGCCTAGTGGGTTAACTAGTACATTTGTGGGTGAATAAAAAATAGCAAACAGCATTTCTGAATCTTTTTTGGATGTCATAGCAAAGGAGGACTCAGATTCCCCATGCAGGCTGTATGGTGGTATGTACTCCCCAACCCCCACCCGAATCCCTCCCTCCCTCCCTTCCTCCCTTCCTCCCTTCCTCCCTTCCTCCCTACCTCCCTTCCTCCCTTCCTTCCTTCCTTCCTTCCTTCCCCCACTTCTTTGTCCTCCTCTTTCCCATTCATATGGATATTGTCTAGGCAACCTTTGTAGTTTCTCAGAATGAGATAGAAAGAAAAGGGGACCACTCCCAAATACATTCTCTTATATTCAGAAAACTTACATTGCCCACCTATGACGTATGGGACATGTTTGCAGTACCTTGGTTAATTATAGTGAAAAGAACAACAAATCTGGTCTTTGCTTTAAGGAACTTAGATCTGTTCAATTTATGATTAATGGCATCGATAAGAGACCTTTTTGAACATTTTGCAACTGAGAATTTGCAATTTAAACACCAGACAGTTCCATATTCTCATCTTTACAGAAAGGAGGATGTCCTTCTAAACTTTGAACATGAATTATTGTTTGAAAATTTTGAGAATAATTATTTCATTTACTGGTCCTTTCCTGGAATTTTGGCTCAATTACCTAATATTGTCTTTTGCTAGATTCTATTTTTGAGAAGTGTAAAAAAAAAAAATGGCAGTTTCTGTACATGCATCCCTGGCAGATGGGATCCACAAATACCCCTGCCTCCTTTCTGTCAATAGCTCCTGCATCTTTGAAAAACTCAGAGCTCTGCATATCACATTTTCATTGCTGGGAAAGAAAAACCAAGGTATTCCACAGGTGTGTGGCAGCTAATTGGTTTTTCCATTTTGTTAACCCCTAGAGAATGTTTGCTTTCCTCTCTTGACCTAGAATTGGAGGGGCTTGAGGAGGAGAATGGCATAGATCAAAGAATTAAAAGCCTTGAGTCAGATTAATGACTGGATGTTGTTTGTGGTTGACTGAATCCTACAGGTATTCCTTGAAGTTTGTGAAAAAATAAGCCCAATGCAGTGTCTGCATTTGGTCTGCATTTGTCTGCATTTTTGACAATGCTTGGAAATGAGGTTAAGATGCTTGGATTGGTGAGTGGTGGTAAGTGAATGAGTCATAACCGATGAAGTTATATTCTAACAATATGATGTTTTAGAAAGAGTCTTAGGCCAGATGGGAATCAGGTTTCTTAACCCCACTGTATAATTTAGATGCTTATATGTTTGTGTTTGAATAGGAGATTGCAAAGCTAATCCATTAGAAGCTATTTCTTTCCTAGATACTAGGTCTGAAATTTAGTTTTCTGCTGTGAGATGAATTAAATAGGATGAATTTCAACTACTAGTAATACAAGACTCCAAAATAACTGTGACTTATTACAATAAAAATGTATTTCCCTTTCACATAGATGCCTGGCAGTATCAGTCCACTGATATGATGGCTCTGCCCTACAAAGACTTCAGGAACCAAATTTCTTCCGCCTCCCTGCTCTGCTGTCCCTAGGCTATGTCCTCATAGTCCAAGATAGCATCTCTGTTGCAGGTAGAAGGAAAAAGTATGCCTGACTGCATTTTTTTCCAAAAGGAGGGCTCTTGGAAATTGCCATACAGTCCTTGAGCTTCACACTTCAATGGTTGGAATTTACTTGCATGGTCACACCTAGCTGCAAGGGAGACTGGGAAATGTAGCCTTTATATAAGGTAGCCATGTTTCCAACTAAAAGTTTATATTGCTGTAGGAAAGACTGGCTATTGATGAACACAGTTTTTGATGAACTTCTTTTATTAGATAACTAAAACTTTGTAAATTTTTTTATCAGTAATTTAAATATCTTAACCCCATGGGTCTATTCTCTTGTGTTATTTATTGACTGAAATATATTATATGTTTTCTATAGGCTGCCTCAAATTCTTTTTATAATGTAGGTAGAGGTACTCCACTTATTACTCAGAGGAGTAATAAGAAAGAAGCTTTTACTCTGATCCCTTTAAGTATGTTTTTACAACATAATCTCAGAAAAACATTTTTCTCTGCACTCCTCCTCCCCATCCATAGTCTAAAATCCTTTTTTTACGTCAAATATTAAAGCTTGTCCATTAACCACTCTGACAGGCTGAACAGTTTACCTCTGTTCTACTGATTTTTTTAAGGGCACTTAACCTTTAAAATACGCTACGCGAATAGGATGGCTCCCAAACAAAAATACACCAGGATTTTTCCACAGCCAAATGATAAGCATTTTCCTAACCTTGATCAAGTTATTTAACATTGCTGAAATCTGTTTCTTTAGTAAAATGAGAATAATACCTGCTCTGCATCTGTAGCAAGATTTTGTGGAATCAGATGAGATTGGATTAATTATAGCTCTTTGGAAGTCCTGTAGTGCTCTGGAAGTACATGCTATAGTTCTTATATCAGAAATAAAATGTATATGGTCTATGCATATGTATAATATAATATGCATTCTAATCTATGAGAGTGTAGTATAATAATGTTCCCACACAGATTTTGATTTTCCAAAACATGACGCCCACTTCAGCTTGTGCTTGTAATATGCTGATAAAAGGCCAAATTGTCGTTGAATACTGTGTCAGTTGCCCAAATTCTCCATAATGATCTTTTGCTGAAGTATTTAACTTAAGCGGGAAATCAAGTCCTGGCATGCCCATTTAGAAGAGTAATGACGTTGGAGTTGATCAAGGCAACCTCTAAAGTAGCTTCCATTTTGTGATCGTTGCTGTTGTATACTAGCCAGAGGACTGCAGCTCTAAGAGAAAAGCATATTGAAGATCCTGCCAAAATAACAGAAAAGAAAATTGTCTCCATTTAATATATTTTCAAACCTGCCTACCTTGAAAGAGTGTGATGCCACTAGTAATTCTCTCTGTTTAATTGTATGGAAGCCAAAGAAAGATTCATGCCCCTGGTTGCATTTTGTCTTCTCTTCTCCTGCTGCTCACTCTGAAATAATAATAAAATGAAGTTGAAAGGTTGGGTTGACAGAGGATGTGACAGCAGGGCACATTCTCTGAATGATGTTGTGCAGTTACCCTTAGCTTAATTTCCATATAATCATAGATCTTTCTGGAATACTGTGGTTAGGACGAGTGACTAGATAGTCTTCCTGCCAAACCTAAATAATCCTGCCTGGTATTGAACAGGATGTATTGCTGTCACTCATTAGGGGAGTAGGACAGGCAGACAGCTGGAGGAAAAAGTAATAAAGCCTGCCTAGCTATTTTATCTAAATACGATGTGATCTCTACTTTTTAAAATTATCAAAACTTAAGGCTGAGTGCAGTGGCTTATGCCTGTAATCCCAACACTTTGGAAGGCCGAGGCGGGAGGATCACTTGAGGTCAGGAGTTCAAGACCAGCCTGGCCAACATAATGAGACTCCATTTCTACAAAAAATTTAAAAATCAGCTGGGCATGGTGGCGGGCAACTGTAGTCCCAGCTACTCAGGGGGTTGAAACGGGAGAATCGCTTGAACCCCAGGAGGTCAAGGCTACAGTGAGTCGTGATCATGCCACTGCACTCCAGCCTGGGTGACAAAGCAAGGCCCTGTCTCAAAAAAGGAAGAAAGGGAGAGAGATAGGAGATTATCATAAATTGCTGATTTCAAGACCATGCTCACCTACACCCATTCTCCTTTCATTATTATGCTTCGGCTTTTGGATTTTTAAGGGTTGTGATTTCAATGCAGTTTTTTTCCCAATGTTTCTCAAGAAGACAAAATTGAGATTACCATAATTGTCTCTAGTTTTCTTAAAGTAAAATACAAATCTTTACTCAGATTTTAAGTTTTTATTAAACTTTTTTGGAAGGAAGACCCTTAAACCTGAGGTTCTCAGTAGTGCTATGTTGTATACTATGTGCACACTCTAAAAGGAAATAATGTTCTTAGGTTATACTTCACTTCATCTCAAGACTTTAATATCACTAGTTAGAAAATACGTGTTTTATTGTGTGGAGGTATTTAGAATTAGACGTTCCAGTGATAATTAAAATATTAAAATATTTTATTACATCTAAAATATTCTATAACCAGGTCATCTGATTAACCTTAATTTTATATAAATATATGGATGGATGGACAGATGGATGGGTAAATATTTACAAATACAGATTTTCCATCTGGGTAATTTTTAGCTGCTTACATTTCATGCCTTTTAGTTTTAAGTTTATGTGCAGAGTCCTCCTGACTATATTATGTTTGGTTTTGGTTAATAGTCTCTGAACAGAGAGTTACAATTTTCTTTTATCTTCTACCAACCTCTGATCACATCCTATCTGCATACTTTCATGAGAATATGTGGTGGAGGCAGGGTGCGGTGGCTCATGCCTGTAATCCAGCACTTTGGGAGGCCAAAGCTGGTGGATCACCTGAGGTCAGGAGTTCCACACCAACCTGGCCAACATGGCGAAACCCCGTCTCTACTAAAACTACAAAAATTAGCTGGACATGCTGGTGGGCACCTGTAATCCCAGCTACTTGAGAGGCTGAGGCACGAGAATTGTTTGAACTCAGGAGGCAGAGGTTGCAAAGGTTGAGCCGAGATCGTGCCATTGCACTCCAGCCTGGGCAACAAGAGCAAAACTCCGCCTCAAAAAAGAAAGGGAATATGAGGTGGAGCAGAAGCAGTCCCCCATCAAGAATGTCTTAAATAGAAAACAGATTTAAACTATTTTGTTCTGACTTCCTTTCTGTTTCTCTAAGGGGTCAACTACATGACAGAAAACAGCCACGTTCTGATGAAAGAGGCATGATATACTCAAACAAATGTGTTCACACGTGATACGTCATTTCTAAATTGACATGTGGATGGCCAGTGTTATTATCTAGTTTTCTTGATCTAAGTACAAATTACCTTTTTAATAATTAAAAAAAAAAAAAGTGGTTGTTGCAGACTCTCGGAAATCATATTTTTTAATGAAGAAACACACTGTGGTTGACGGCATTTCAAAAAATGTTTTGAATTACAGAATATTTTTTCCAAAGTCACATATGAATGTAACAATTGATAGCTAACGATAATAAACATTTACTGAGTGATTACTATGTGCGCGGCTTTGCGCCGCATTCTTTGCTCCACATCCACCCTGTGAGGTAGGAGCTGAAATCAGTCTTGTCTTACAGAGAGCAGACGGGTCATTAGAATTTAAGCCATTTTCTCTGAGGTCAACCAGCTAGCAGGCATTGGGGCTAGATTCAATTCCAGGCTGTCGGTGTGGCTACAGAGCTCCTGTTCCCGATAGTAATACAGCCCCGAGAAAAATGTCGTTGAGTAAGCCCAGCAAAGACTATACCTCTAAGCGTTTAAATTAAGAAACTTTTGTGTTGATTTTATGCCAACATGCTTGATAAAAATAGACAAAGTATGTAATGTTAAAAAACCCAAATTTAAGGACCATTTAAGTATTGAGTTCTTGGAATATTTACTCAAGAATCCTCAACAGAAAAATCCTCAGCTACAAATAGCTTCCTATTTCAAAGATATTTAGAAATCTTAACATTAATTTTTAATGAAAAATATGGGGAAAGGTGTTAGGAAATTAACAGTCCCAGAACTGTTAAGGTTTTTTTTTTTTTTTCTTTTTTTGACAACTGTTAAAATAATGCTACCACAGGGAAGCTCAATTGAATACAAAGTGCAGTTTTTCTGAGGCTGTGGTAGACATTTCAAAGCCTAAACTATGTCTTGGAAAGACATATTAAGAAGTATAAGGGCCTTGAAACTCTGCGGGCAGGCTTTCCTCCCCTCTGGTAGGCCGGTGGGTCAGGATTCTGGGCGCTCCCAAATTTTGGACACTTTGGGGCCTGTCCCTTTCTTACCATAGTCAGTGCTTCTGCCCGTTCCTTTGGTTGAGAACGATTTCATCTCAGATTCTAAGCGGCCTCTGTTTGCTGCCTGGAACCCTCAGCAAACCTATTCATGATCTAAACCCAGAGTCCTGGCTCTGGGCTGTTGATTGACTTCCAAAATTGGTGGTGAAGCTGGAGGAAGTGAAGAGCCCTACTTGCTGTATTCTGACAACACAAACGTTGGGCCAGAAAAAATAAAGGGACTAAGTAGTAAGAGAGAGAAAAAGAGGCAAAAGAGGAGAGCCACTGTGTTTAGAAAAATATTTTTTGGGCCAGGTGCAGTGGCTCACACCTGTAATTCCAGCACTTTGGGAGGCCAAGGCAGGTGGATCACATGATGTCGGGAGTTTGAGATCTGCCTGGCCAACATGGTGAAACCCCATCCACTAAAAATACAAAAATTAGCCAGGCATGGTGGCGCACACCTGTGATCCCAGCTACTCGGGAGGCTGAGGCAGGAGAATCACTTGAACCCGAGAGGCGGAGGTTGCAGTGAGCCGAGATTGTGCCATTGCATTCAGCCTGGGCGACAGGAGCGAAACTTCATCTCAAAGAAAAAAAAAAGAAAAAAAAATTTTTTTTGGTTGGGGGAGGGAGATGGAATCTTGTTATGTTGCTCAGGCTGGTCTCAAGCTGCTGGCCTCCAGCAGTCCTCCCACTTCAGCCTCTGGAGTAGCTGAGATTACAGGCACGAGCCACTGTGCCCAGCCTGAAAAAGAGTTTTAAGGCTAAATTCAAATAGTTTGGATTGAAGCATTAAGCTCGGTCGAGAATAACATTGCTCGAAAGAGTCAGTAGTAGCAGCTGCCACCAAGACTTTGTAAGAGATCAGAAAGATCCCTTCAAGAATGGGAACATTGTGCAGATTATTCTTCTGATCTTTTCAAAATACAAATCACATCACATAATAGCTTCAGATAATCCTTTGCTTAAAGGATGAATCTTTAGCCAATGGGGCTTTACACCTTATCACAGACCTCTCACCCGAATCGAGTGACTTTTCTGTTGTAATGACATACAGGCTTTTTCCAGCCACATGACCTTGCCCTTGCTGTTCTCTCTTCCAGGAATGCTGTTCTCTTGTCCCTTCCCAAGGCTGGCCCCTTCTGCTACTTTAGGGAGACCTCACTCCCTCAGAAGCCTTCCCAGACCATCCTCTTAAATAGCCCACCCTATCCCCAGACACGACTGATCACATTACCCAGTTTGCCTCTCTTATTTATTGCTGTATTCCCAGCTTCTAGATAATATTTGGCATTTATAGGAGGTCATCAATACAGAAGAATGAGTAAGTGGATGAATGAATGACTGAATACACACGTCGCATTTCTTCTTCTGTGGAACCAGTAGTTAGATGGAGTTTGATGAAAAAGAATGACTACCTGGCCGGGTACAGTGGTGCATGCCTGTAATCTCAGCACTTAGGGAAACTGAGGCGGGTAGACCACCCGAGGCCAGCGTGGCCAACATGGCAGAACCCCGTCTTTATTAAAAATGCAAAAAAATTATGTGGGCGTGATGGCACATGCCTGTGGTTCCAGCTGCTTGGGAGGCTGAGGCAGGAGAATTGCTCGAACTTGGGAGGCAGAGGTTACAGTGAGCCAAGATCATACCACTGCACTCTAGCCTGGGCGACAGAGCAAGACTGAGTCTCAAAAAAGAAAAAGAAAAGAATGAGTACCTTTTCTGTTTTCCTAGGCCAGTGGTTCTCAGAAGTGGGGATTGCTAGAAGTGAAGATCCCTGGGCCCCACTCCAGAGTGACCGAGGCTCCCCAGCGGTGTGCGTTCTCACAAGCCCTCCAGGTGACTCTCATGCTTGAGAAGCAGTGTCTTAGGCCATGTGTGCAGTTCCCCATCTATTGTCATCACCTCTGCACCCCTAGCTGTAAAGCAGTGTCTGGCACAGAGTAGACAGGAAGCATTTGTTGAATGAATTAAGCCACCTTCCCTCTTTCCTCTCCACCCGGTGCCTTTCACACCCAAAGCCCTGGGTGCACAAATGTTGAGGAAGGGAGCGACTGCCTTCCTGAGGACCCGAGGGAAATCTTGTGCTCTGTAGTACAGACCTTGCTAAATTTAGACTTTCAGCTCACCCCTTCCTCCTTCCTGTGCCCTCCGCAGCAGGAGAGGAAATTTCCAGCTGCTGCTAGAAGCAAATCTGTTTTCATTTGACCCTTGGATGTCTACAAGTGAACCTACGGGGAAGAAGGTGATTAGAAGTGGGCTTGCTTCACACATGGGCCCCACCCGGGAGTGGTCCTTGTTCAGAAGCCAGGCCCCTAGCCCTGGCGCCTGAGGTGGCTGGAAGGAGCCGGTCCTTGCTGCTCACAAACGGGCTCCTTGTTCTCAGACCAAGTATTGCTTTTGGCCCAAGAGGCTCCCAGCACAAGAGAGACTTTGTGGGGCTCTTCGCCTTGCTATTTTTACTCTGTGACTTCCAGCCCCTGCTTCCTGTTCCCTCACAAAAGAACAAAAAGCACAAATTACGAAGGGCCGCAGAGCCCCTTTGAAAGGACACTGATGGCTTTCAGCTCCCACTCTTGACCTGTCCCCTGTCAGCAGGTGACAGTGCCTTCGGTCAGAGGCAGTGATGACAGGAGACTAGAAAGGAGGGAAGGTGGAGAAGCATGTGGATCTCAGTCTGTGCAGCATGCGGAGAGAGGAGTTTGATCTTTAAGGCTTCTACTAGCAGGAGGGTTTTAGAAATATGTGGGCCAGCTGGAGTGGCTGGCCTGGATTTACTAGAGCAGAATTCGGGAGAAAGGCATTTAAAGGAGGCCCCTGGGTAGAGGCCTGTGTGGAACTGTTCTCATTTTTTATATCCCCAGAATGTCGGGGTGAATTGGGGCTCAGGGCCATTCTGTGGGGCGAATCTCGGTGCTATCACACACCATTTGACCATGATCAAGCCAGCTATGGATGTCACAGTCTCAGCCTTGTAGCCATTGTTTGGTAATGTTGTCACCCCTATATATTCATCTTCTAATTTCCCAATGCTGTCTATCCTGATTTTCCTCAGTTTTCTGAAAAAGTAAAATCCTTTTTTTTTTTTTTTTTTGAGATGCAGTTTTGCTCTTGTTGCCCAGGCTGGTGTGTAGTGGCATGATCTCAGCTCACTGCAACCTCCACCTCCCAGGTTCAGGCGATTCTCCTCCCTCAGCCTCCCAAGTAGCTGGGATTACAGGCACCCACCACCACGCCTGGCTAATTTTTTTTTGTATTTTTAGTAGAGATGGGGTTTTACCACATTGGCCAGGCTGATCTCGAACTCCTGACCTCAGGTGGTCCACCCGCCTTGGCCTCCCAAAGTGCTGGAATTACAGGTGTGAACCACAGCGCCTGGCCTAAAATCCATTTTTGTATCAGGACATAGTTTACCTTTTTGGCTTTAAACCCATCTGCTGTCCTCTCTGAGCCCTAGAAATGGGAATAAAGATAGTACCTTCTTCATAGAGGAGCTATGACAAACCACAAGCTCCTGCAACAAAGGACGCAGGACGCGTGATACAGCACCTAGTGGCGTCAGTGTCCTTGCTGTTGTTATTGTTACTGTTACTGGCTTTTATAACATCCCAGCAGTAAGATAGCACTTGTGTTCAAGCCCTGAAAGACCTGGATTCCACCCTTGCCTTCTAGCTGGCATTGATGTGAGCATAAAATGCAGCGATATGTTTGAAAACATGCTTTGCTTTGTGAATGGGGACCTTTTTTCCAAATGAAGGCCTCAGACCCACAGTCGGGGGAAGCTTAGAATCATGTACAAATGCAAAGCAACTTTATTCATTTGGGGTTGGTTTATGTTTGAGAGAAACCTAGAAGTTTCACAAGTCTGCTTAAACATGGAAAATGAGGGCATCAATCTTTATTTTTAAAATTATGAAATATTTAAATTAAAAATTATGAAATAGTTTTTGCTGCCACATTAATTGAGAGAGAAGAGAGACATTTGGAGAAAGAGAAGATGTCTTGTCACAGTAGAGGCGTCACCAGCCAGGGGCAGACACAGTGTATATGAGGAAGACAGCCAGCTAGGCAGGTGGGGTAGAATCTGGACTTGCCTGACCTCCTCAGATCCTGGAAGTCTGGCCCTGCTGAGGGAGCCTAAGTGACCTTCTTATCCAATAAAAGTCACCATAAGATGATCTTTTGTCCTTTTTTTTTTTTTTTTGAGACAGACACTCTGTCACCCAGGCTGAAATGGAGTGGTGCAGTCTCAGCTCACTGCAACCTCCACCTCCCAGGTTCAAGTGATTCTCCTGCCTCAGGCTCCCTAGTAGCTGGGATTGCAGGTGCCTGTCACCACGCCCAGCTAATTTTTGCATTTTTAGTAGGGACAGGTTTCACTGTGTTGGCCAGGCTGGTCTCAGACTCCTGACCTCAGGTGATCTGCCTGCCTCGGCCACTCAAAGTTACAGAGATCATTTGCTTTGAACCATGATGAAAATTTGACCCTAGAGATTCTGTAGTGAGCATTTTCCTTGGGACCTATGAAAGCATGTTCTTACATTGTGACTTCAGTGACTCAGATGTTCTGCCGTAATATTGGCTTCTTGAAACCTACAATTTCTAGCGATGGTGATGATAACACTTAACAGTGACCATCCATGCAGTGAACACGCCTGCTGCGTGCCAACCTTTATTCTAAGTGTTTTATACACTACCCAGTGAGGGTAGTGTATAGGGTACCTACCAGTGAGGTAGGTACTGTTATGAGCCCTGTTTTACAGATGTGCATCTGAAGCCCAAAGAGGTTGAGTAACTTATCCAAGGACTCTCAGATAGGGAGTGGCTGAGCCATGATATGAAGGCCCCTACCGCACTGACACTTCCAGTTGCCATGCCCGTTGCACCAAGCCACGGCTGCACCGAGCCGTATTGCATCTTCGCAGACTCTCCTCTGGTTTCCTGGTCTCATTGGAGCCAGTAGGCATCTTGAATGAATCCATTCTTTTTGCTTGGATTATCTTCTGGGTATTGAAAAATACCTCGGCTAGGCCGGCGTTCTCTTCCGGCATATCTCTTTTTAAGAAACAGCTGAAACGTTTGGTCTCAAAACTCCACTGAGGTATTTTTTTAAATCATGCAAAACAACATACATAAGCACCCATACATGTAAACATACAGCTTAACACATAATTATAAAGGGAGCATCGATGGCCCCGCCAGCCCAGTGAAGAAATAAAGCATTTCTAAAACTCCAGAAGCCCTTGAGAAACCTCTCTGTGATCTTCACTGTCTCTCCCACTCCAGGTATTCACTCTCCTGTTTTTGGTGATGACCATATCCTTGCATTTCTTTATAGTTTTACCATATGCCTAATGCCTAAACAATGTAGTTTAGTTCTTGGACGTGGTATGGACGTTTAATTAATATAGTCTATTTTGTCTTCCTTCTTTTGATCAATGATATGTTTGTAAAATACATCCATATTGTTGTGTATAGCTCATTTTTGTTCATTTATTTATTCTGCTGTACATTATTTATTCTTTTTTTATTTTAATTTAAAAAATTTTTTTCTTTTTTTTTTCAGACGGAGTCTTGCTCTGTCACCCAGGCTGGAGTGCAGTGGCACAGTCTAGACTCACTGCAAGCTCCACCTCCCGGGTTCAAGTGATTTTCCTGCCTCAGCCTCCTGAGTAGCTGGGACTACAGACGCCTGCCACCACTCCCGGCTAGTTTATGTATTTTTAGTACAGACGGGGTTTCACCATGTTGGCCAGGCTGGTCTGAAACCCCTGACCTCGTGATCCATCCGCCTCAGTCTCCCGAAGTGCTGGGATTATAGGAGTGAGCCCCCGCACCCGGCCAATTTTTAAAAATTTTTAGTAGACATGGGTCTCCCTGTGTTGCCCACACTGGTCTTAAACTCCTAGACTCAAGCAATCCTCCCACCTCGACCTCCCAATGTGCTGGGATTATAGGCATGAGCCACTGTGCCTGGCTAATTCATTCTGTTTTAAATGGTTGTCTAGGTTGTTTGAAGGTTTTGGTTATTTCAGTGATGCTGATATGAATATGTTACCTGGTACACATACCAAGTGTGGAATTATTGTTGGATCATAGAGTAGAGATACCTTCCACTTCACTAGTTAATACTATTTTCTTTTCTAAAATGGTTATACCAAATTACCCTTATACGAGCAGTAGTATCTACAAGATCCTGTTGTTCTACATGCCTGCCAACAATTGGTATTGTAATATTTTTTAATTTTTGCCGAGCTAACAGGTATGGAAGGATATCTATTGTGACTTGAGGCATTTTAAGATGCTCTGCAGGCTTTTTTATTAGATTTCTGCAGTTTCTGTAAAACGTGTCTTCAGTAGCCCCCGCAGTTGGTCCGAGTTCCAGTCCTCCAGTTGAGTCGCTCTGAGATGTGTTCCCACGGTGCGCTTTAGGCTGTCCAGTACCGAATCTCACCCCCTAAGAGGACTGTTGCACATGACACACTCAAACAGAAAAACATTTTCCAGGATGGAGGTCTTTTAGGATATTCCCACTGCAAACTAAGAATACCACATTGTGATTTCAAAGCTCCAAGCAGATCCGTCAAAAGGGGGTGCATGACAAATTCTCAGTTTAAGCAAACTGCTGAGAGTCAGAAGGGCAGTGATGCTGCCAGCCACCGTTTCCTCTCCTCAGTTTTCAGCCACTTGCCTTGTCTTCAGCAAAGCTTCACTAAGCCATTTTCTGAGAACCAAAGGGATTGAAGCTTCTCCTCAAATTGCCTGGTGTTTTTGAATACTCTTGTTTTGTTTTGGTCTGCATGCACTCCCTCCCGCCTCGTCCGTCCGCTGTGATGCCGTGATACCCATCAGAGGACGGCCATTAAGCGACTTTGCAGTGTCCTGAACAATCTTTTACAGAAGCAGCTGCTTGGTGTTTCGCTAACTTGACCGCACTGTTCTCTTGGCTTAGCTATGGTTTTAAACTTTATTTTAAGTAAACATTTTAAACAAAAACTGATGCTTGTTTTCAAGGAAAATCATACATAAAGACCAATGTGTAATGACAGACAAAACGGGTACTGCTGTGATTGAAAAGTTCAGGAAAGGTCTGGACTTCCACCTACCTGTACCGCTATCTTCTTCCCCTCCCACCCCTTTTTTGGAGACAGAGTCTCACTCTGTTGCCCAGGCTGGAGTGCAATGGCGTGATCTTAGCTTATAGCAACATCCACCTCCTGGGTTCAGGCAATTCTTGTGCCTCAGCCTACCGAGTAGCTGGGATCACAGGTGTGTGCCCACGCCTGACTAGTTTTTGTAAAGATGAGATTTCACCATATTGGCCATGCTGGTCTCAAACTCCTGACCTCGAGTGATCCACCTGCCTCGGCCTTCCAAAGTGATGGAATTACAGGCGTGAGCCGCCGTGCCTGGCTTTCTTCTCCAGTTTGATAACAATTGAAAACCACTGTGGCCGGGCGTGGTGGCTCAAGCCTGTAATCCCAGCACTTTGGGAGGCCGAGGCGGGAGGATCACGAGGTCAGGAGATCGAGACCATCCTGGCTAACACGGTGAAACCCCGTCTCTACTAAAAATACACAAAAAATTAGCTGGGCATGGTGGCAGGCACCTGTAGTCCCAGCTACTCGGGAGGCTGAGGCAGGAGAATGGTATAAACCCGGGAGGCAGGGCTTTGCAGTGAGCCGAGATTGCGCAACTGTACTCCAACCTGGGCAACAGGACAAGACTCCGTCTCAAAAAAAAAAAGAGGCCGGGCATGGTGGCTCAAGCCTGTAATCTCAGCACTTTGGGAGGCCGAGACGGGCGGATCACAAGGTCAGGAGATCGAGACCATCCTGGCTAACACGGTGAAACCCCGTCTCTACTAAAAAAAAAATACAAAAAAAACTAGCCGGGCGAGGTGGCAGGCGCCTGTAGTCCCAGCTACTCGGGAGGCTGAGGCAGGAGAATGGCGGGAACCCGGGAGGTGGAACTTGCAGTGAGCTGAGATCCGGCCACAGCAACAGCCTGGGGAACAGAGCGAGACTCCGTCTCAAAAAAAAAAAAAAAAAAAAAAAAAAAGAAAACAACTGACTGTTTTAAATTCAAAGTCCATTATTTTAATTTTTAATTTTTTTTTTTTTTTTTTTGAGACAGGATCTCACTTCTGTCACCCAGACTGAAATGCAGTGGCATGATTATGGCTCAATGCAGTCTCCATTTCTTGGGCTCAGGTGATTCTCCCACCTCAGGCTCTTTTTTTTTTTTTTTTTTTTTAAGATGGAGTCTCACTCTGTCACTCAGGCTGGAGTACAATGGCATGATCTTGGCTCACTGCAACCTCCGCCTCCTGGGTTCAAGTGATTATCCTTCCTCAGCCTCCCGAGTAGGTGGGATTACAGGCATCCACCACAACACCTGGCTAATTTTTGTATTTCAATAGAGACAGGATTTCACCATGCTGGCCAGTATGGTCTTGAACTCCTGACCTCAGGTGATCCATGCGCCTTGGCCTCCCAAAGTGCTGAGATTACAGGCATGAGCCACCGCCTCTGGCCGTCCTCAGCCTCTTGAGTAGTTGTCACTACAGGCACATGCCAACATGCCCAGCTAATTTTTTGTATTTTTGGTAGACATGGGACCTCGCTTTGTCTGGAACTCCTGAACTCAAGCAGTCTGTCTGCCTCGGCTTCCCAGAGTGCTGGGATTACAGGCATGAGCCACTGCACCCGGCCTAAATGTGTAGTTCTATGTAGAAGAAGAAAGCAAATTGGGCAGTGAAGGTTAAACAAAATGAAGTATGATGGTGCTGAGAGTCTTCACTTGGCATACTTCCTGCCTTTCCTTGTGGAACTTCTCAGTACGAAAAATGAACAAAATCTCACTCAAGACTTCTTGGTCTCCAGCCCAGGACTCTTCCTAATTTATTGTATTATATTTCTTTTTATCCATGAGGATGCTCACATATGCCATCAAGGGATAGATAAATGTTTGTAAGTCTTGGGAGTCATGAAGTTGCACTGTTCTGTGAAATTGCATAGAACTGATTTCTTTAGAATTTCTCTTTTGCTAAGTGCCAAGTTCCAGTTCCCATCACTGGAAGACCTAATTGATTCACTCATTTCTTCCTTCTCCTTTATTTATTCCCTCCCTCCCTCCCTCCCATCTCTCCATCCATCCAATTTTGATTGAATACCTGCCATGCTAGGTGTCGAACATGATGGTGAATAAGACAGATATGGTATCTGCCTACCCTCACAGGGCTTAAATCCTTTAAACCAATGTGAGATAATATGGAAGGGATTCTGTACATTATTCTAGACTTATTAATAATACTGTAGGTGTGCCCACTTGGCTTCTGTCACCAGCACCATTGTTACCACCTATTTCTAGCAACAGAATAAACCTCCTTTTTTATTTCAACAAAATCTCAGCCTAAGCTTAATAAAACTAGGGTGGGTTTGGTTGAAGATAAAACAGTCCGATTCATGCCATTCAGCATAAAGTTCCTCTCATGCTACCTCTAGGTACCTCCTTATCAGCCCAACTTGAAAGCCACCAACCTTGGCCTCTGCTGTTGGTCTAACATGATGTCATATTTTGATAGTGTATGTAGCTATTCTTCATACATGCTAATGTCTCAGTGGTAAAGACAACTAGGCTAAATCTGTAAATTCAGGCCTCCAGTCCTCATAAACCACAGAAATGGTAACTGGCAGCTGCTTTGTATCTTTTCAGTTTCTAGCCCCAAAGCTCCCTGTCTGTGAGCCACTAGAATGGGACAAAGAATCCCACTTGCTAGGGTTTTCTCCAACTTAATCCCAAAACCTGTATCTTTTACCTGATATGTCCCAGTTGAGATGCCAAAAACAAAATAATAGCAGAAGTGACCCCTTCGTCCCCTAAAAAGGAGACAGGACAAAGAAATGTAAACACATGTTTGACTAGAGTTGTTTCTGCAAAATTTGGTTAACTTGAAATTATTTAATTATGCTTCACTCCCTGTGGGGACGGGGAAATTCCCAGCATAATTTGAGACTAGTGGCACTTTTGCCTCTGGCAAATTTAAATGAGGAAAGTGACTGCATGCATGCACATCCGTGGCCACAGTCTTCATCATCAGCCCCTTTGTTTGACTTCTCTGTTTCTCACGGTGGCTCTGCCTCGGTGATGCCTGCCCACATGATGCAGTGACGCTTGCACGGAGCCAGGCCCACTTGTGTTCTCCTTTGAATTGCCGGAAAGCACTCCAGCTGCTTTTGTATGGCCACACAGGAAACAGCCTAATCCTTAGAATAAAATTGATCCCTGGGTTTAGAGCTCAAGTTTTTAAAGTTTTTCTTCCTACATACATTGATACAGCCTGTGATTCCCTTATTACCCCTCCATCTCGGTGGATGTCTCATGCTACTTCCTCTCCCCTCTCTTCTGTCTTCTCTAGCGCTGTCACCCATTTCCTAGTCAACTCAAGGCCAAGAATGAGACTTTTTAAAACCAGCAGGTATTCAGTAAACTGATAAACTACATACATAACTGTAGAAAGGTCAGATAGGATGGGAATTGTCTAGCAGATGTATTTTATTTGGCCCTTACAGTGTTTAAAGGATTATTTTCTGGAATTGGAACGACTGGACTTCGTAGGTGCTTGCCCATTTTCCACAGTGACCCATCTTTGTTGTCTCTCACCCACACTCTGCTTCACATGTTTACATCACTGGCCTGTCCGTAGAGTCAGTCTGGTCCATTGTTGACTTCTGAGGCTTTTCCAATCTGCCTTCCTTGGGAATCTTTGGAGATGGAGTCTCACTCTGTCGCCCAGGCTGGAGTGCAGTGGTGTGATCTCGGCTCACTGCAATGTCTGCCTCCTCGGTTGAAGCAATTCTCTTGCCTCCGCCTCCCAAGTAACGGGGACTACAGGTGTGCATCACCATGCCCAGCTAATTTTTGTATTTTTAGTAGAGACAGGGTTTCAGCACATTGGCCTGGCTGGTCTCAAACTCCTGACCTCAGGTGATCCGCCGATCTCAGCCTCCCAAATTGCTGGGATTACAGGTGTGAACCACCATGCCCAGCTTCCCTTGGGAATCTTCTGTGTACAATTAGAATTCTAGAATATTGGCTGGGCGCAGTGGCTCACGCCTGTAATCCCAGCACTTCGGGAGACCGAGACGGGCAGATCACGAGGTCAGGAGATTGAGACTATCCTGGCTAACACGGTGAAATTCCGTCTCTACTAAAAATACAAAACATTAGCCGGGCGTGGTGGCGGGCGCCTGTAGTCCCAGCTACTCGGGAGGCTGAGGCAGGAGAATGGCATGAACCCGGGAGGCGGAGCTTGCAGTGAGCTGAGATCGTGTCATTGCACTCCAGCCTGGGTGACAGAGTGAGACTCTGTCTCAAAAAAAAAAAAATTCTAGAGTATTACAGAAGACTACTACTATTGCTATTTTGTAGGTGTCCCAATCACATGAGAGAGATTCTTAAAGCACATGAAAGATATAAATGCAGCACTCATTTACAGAAAGCATTTTAAGAAAATTAGAGTGATAGCTGGGAATGACATGATGCCCACCAGTGAATCTTACTAATTGACAAAAGCATTCAGCCCGCTATGTATAACTATGTGAATTTTGCTTGGGAAGTTGATTCTGGTTTGGAGCTTTAGCTTGTTCATAGGGTTCTTAGAGCTATAGGATGACTTGATAGTGAGGCTTTCGTGTCCCTGTTCTCAAGTGTCAACCTTCCTTTCCAATTCTTTGTTTCCATATTACCTCTTTTACCAAGTACAGCTACACACGTCAGCATGGATGGATTTCGCAAACATACCAGGAAGAACTAATCAGTTGGACTATGGACACGTCTGCCTTTGGGGTTCACCTGACAGATAGTGCTGAAATTGGAAGGCTCTTTCTCTTTTAATAAAATTCTCTTTTTCTCCCCCATTTTTCAGCAGATATATGGAGTGATCACTCATTTCAGACTGATCCGGATTTGCCGCCTGGCTGGAAAAGAGTAAATGACATCGCTGGGACCTATTACTGGCACATCCCAACAGGAACGACTCAGTGGGAACGGCCTGTCTCCATCCCAGCAGATCTCCAGGGTTCTAGGAAAGGGTCACTTAGTTCTGTAACGCCATCTCCCACCCCAGAGAACGAGGTAAAACGGAGTGTCTTTTTACCGGCTTAGTAGAATAGATGTAACTTGTGGTTTCTCTTTACACTAGTTGCTTCTGCCCCAACAGGTCATCGAGGTAAGCTTTTTGATTATTGTGCATGTTGCATTTGAAATCTCAGTAATGCTTCCTCTTAGTAAATAGTGTTAATATCCATCTTTCAGGGATGTTTTTATTTTTTAATGGCTTTTGGTCTCTTGAAACACCATTCCAGGTACAGAAAGCAAGAGGGGCTGATTAATGAGAAGTGGTTAAGATTCCCTTGTGCTCACTGAGGCAGTACTTTACTCTGCAGGTAGCATTGCATGGTGCTGGCTCCATAAAATATTTACACACGGAAGAACATCTCTTGGCCAGATGTATTGTAATTACTATGTATCTTATTAGCCTTGGGCTCATTTGATAGCATGGAGGGAATGTCTGCAAGAATAACCCTGGAGGGCCCTCAGATGCTTAATTTCTGTTTTAAAAAATCTGTTTATTTAGCAGAAGTGACATTATTTTAGAAACAATTAACAGCATAAATTTCTGCTGTCCCTGAGGAAGAACTCTGGATGTTTAAACAAAGAATTGAGGCGTTAAAAAATTCATTGTGGTGTTTATTAGTATAAGGATCCCCGCAGTGAACCTTTGTGAATCCCGAAAGCGAACTATTCAAGAGAATTAGAGTTGGAAAAGGTCATAATTAAGTAATGACTTCTTTTGACCCCAGACACCCAAGCATTTTTGCCCCTTTCTGACCACAGTCCTTGGGTCTTTGAACAAGCCCGTCTTCTTTTGCTTTGAAGCATGAGGGCATTGGAACTACCTGCGGAAGCTTCTTTATCTGTTTGCAACAGATATCACCCTTCCTGTTTTTAAAAGTAGATAATGTCTTGTTTCCTAAATCTTTGATTGTGTACTTGTTCTTCTCTGGGAGGTAGTGAGTCCTATACTCTCATCACATTCCTGCTGTTAGAGGGCTTTGGCTTCTCTTTTACCCAGCCTGGACCTCACATTCTCCAACTTGAAAGTGATGGGCTGGGGCAGCCATACCCTTATTGGTAGGCAAGGACTTTGGTTTACCTGTGCCATGCCGTGGTCATCAGGCACATGCTTCAGGACTGCTGAATGCCATGTAGGGCTTTGTTGCTTATCACTGGGCAATTTTAACAACTTTTTATTGAAGCATAGTAATTCCTACTCCCTGGGCAATTTTTATTCAGCCTTTTGTTCATCTTGCATCAGGTGTGCTGGGGGATAAAGACCCAACACCATTTGAGCCCTCAAGGAGTTTGGCATGGAGAGGAGTCCTCTCCTGTCCCCACCCAGTTGGATCCTGGGATTCCCCCGTACCACAGTGGGGGCCTCTAGAAGCCGAGCCGGCCAGGATCAGTCTCTGTTCTCACAAGGCACAGATGTGCTCTCCCTTTCTTACTTGTAGACCTTTTCTCTTGACATCTCAGTTGGCAAGAATCTGTTTCTCCATTCCCCTATTCCAAGCCTATAACCGTCTTCATTCCCCTATTCCAAACCTTTAACCATCTTCCCAGGCAGAGAGTGTCCTATATACAGAGAACACCAGGGTGAGAAGGCACCATCTGGTGCCAGCATTTGTATGTTACAGACAGGGACACTGAGGTACAGAGAGGCCAGTGACTGGTGGCAGCTCTGGGCCTAGAGCTCAGAGTTACTGAATCCTCCCAGATCCTAGGCCAGAGGTCTTCTCACTCAGCTTCCCTGGCTTTGGGATTTCAACCTGCTCTGCTTCCTCACTGTCCCAGAGAGGGGAGATCACACTAACTTTGAGAGACAGTTTTTGTGCCATGAATCTCCAGTCCTCTGCATCTGGCAGTGGTGAAGTCCTTTGTAAAGGCCGCCTGCAGAGGCCCAGGCGCGGGTGTGTGGACTCCAAGGAGGGCATCCTGAGGCTTACGGAGCTCAGAGTTGTATTTCTTTGATTAATACGTTAGCCTTTTGTTTCCATGATTTGGGCAGAAGTCTTGGGAAGAACACAGCACAGGTGGGCGCTGGCTCTGGGGAAAACTGCCAGGTAGCGGAGTTCATCTCTACCCTACCTGGGGCCCATTTTTGCCTACTCTTTCCCCTCTCTGTGCCTGCATCGTACCCCTGTGCTAACTAATGCCCAGGGCCCCTCTCAGGCTCAGAAGGACGTACCCTTGGCATCTCCTGCCCTGGAGTTCAATGTTCCCCCCACACAGCCCTGCAGCTCAGCCTTCTCACTGCTCTTAAAGATCTGTTGTGGTTTTCAGGATACTTTCTTAGACATCATTTCATCTGATCTTCTCAGGAGTCTCCTGGGGCAGAGAAGTCAGCTGGTATGTTCTCCAATTAAGGAAAGAGGTAACTGAGACTCAGTGAGTTAAGTAGCCCTCAGCTGGGGTTAGGGTGGGATGCATCCAGTTCCCTGACTCCAGACCCCGGGACTGTAGAGCCCCAGGACTCTGAGCATCTCCACCTTCTATCAGTTCCATTCCTTTCTTCTGCCGCTCACTGTGCCATTTGTATTGACAAAGGCTTATCCCTCCACAGAAGCTGGTTAAAGGAGCATATTTTTAGGAGTTTCAGAGACAGGGACTCATATCCAGCACTCTCAGAAAGCAATGGGGCAAACGTCTTCAGGCTGACCTTTCACTTGTTCACATCATACACGTTTCTCCCCCTACATAAGGTCCTCCATTAAGTCAAAGAACCAAGCAGATTCAAAAGGAAATAAATAAGTCATAGGGGCAAAGAGATGAGCAGATAGAAGAGGAATAGGAGAATTGGGGAAAAGACTCAGCCTGCAACATACGCGGATGTACAGACGCTGACACCAATATTAAACCAGGGGCATTAAGAGAAATCAAGTATTTACAGTCCAGGCTAACGCCTTAACTCTTCACTCCCCGTAAAACCCTTATGTGGTCAGGTGCTGTGGCTCATGCCTGTAATCCCAGTGCTTTGGGAGGCCAAGGCAGGAGAATCACTTGAGACCAGGAGTTTAGGAGCAGCCTGGACAACATAGCAAGACCCCATCTCTACCAAAAAAAAAAAAAGATTTTAAATTAGCCAGGTGTGGTGGTGTGTGCCTGTAGCCCAAGCTACTTAGGAGGCTGAGGCAGGAGGATTACTTGAACCCAGAAATTTGAGGCTGCAGGTGAGCTATGATCACACCATAGCACTCCAGCCTGGACAACAGAGTAAAACCTTGTCTCTTAAAACACACAAACAAACAAAAAAACACACCAAAATCCTTATGTATCTGGTATTATAGTTGTCTTTCTTATTTTGCATTTGACACTGAGACACAGAGAAGTTGAGGAGTTTGGGCAGGACACATAGCTAATACATGGTAGAGTCAAGCTTGAGTTCAGGTCTCCTGACCCCTATTTCCACCCCAAACTTCACAATATCGTATGTCTGGGAGGCTTGGAGACTCTTGCATCCCTTTAACTCACCCTAAGGGAGGCTGTGTCACATGTGGAGCCTTCTAGAAAATGACCTCTCTTAATATCATTGTCTCAGGTGCTAATGACAGTTGAAGAGAAATGATTATTTTTCTAACACCATTTCTTTGATTCCTAAATAGAATCTATTTCAAACAGTTTCAAAGCATGAGAGGAGAGCAAAATCTTAAGGGACAGAAGAAGCTTGTAATATGTTGTGTTAGAAATGCATATTTTATTCAGCTTTTTTCTGAGCTGGCTTCAAAAAAAAAAGAGAATCAAATAACTAAGTGCTAAATCTGTTGACTAGGCTTCACAAAAGTTTAGAACTGAAGGCTTCCTTACAGTTTGAAAATTTTACATTTCACATTCCAAAGTTCACTTGGGAAGTGTTAAGCGCGGTGGATAATGTTTCCGCTGCATATGCCAGCAGTATTTTTGAAAGTTTATAAACTGGCCAGGAAGCATTTGCTGCTGAAATTTGGCACGTGGTGCTCCTCCCCACCCAAACCATTTATTTGTTCCAAATTACCTTGCAAACTGCTTGAATGTTGAATTTTAGAGAGAATGGAGAGCCACACAAAATATTTTTATGAATATCCATTGGCCTGTGGCCAAGTCTTCCCGTCTTTTCAAGCGAAGGTGTTTTGGTCTTCCTAAAGAGGAAAGTATGGAGAAGGCGAGTCTGAGGCTCGAGAAAATGAATTGTTGCTCAAACTATGGTTTCTTCTTGATCCTAAATCAACCTGTTCTTATGAAGTGCTCATGGCCTCAGGGGCGGCGTGAGAGCCTAACCCCCCAGGAGGGTGACAAGTGGAATACCTTAAGCCTGTGTATTCTCATATACATGTAGAAATAAGATGACAACATAAAAGGGTCGTTCTGCTATCATTTTTCTGAACTTCTTCACTCAGTCAAGTAATCGTGGCATTGAGTGCTGGAAGGAATCTTGGAGCAGGGCCTGTTGAATGTGCAGGCGGTATTTCTCAGCCAGTGAACCGAGGAACAGTGCCAGGAGAACCTCTGAGGATCACAGAATGGGGTGGGGCCTGGGAACCTTTGCGTAAGCTCTCCAAGTGATTTTACGCTGAGTAAGTAGGACAGCAGGTCCTCTAGTGACTATAGCTCCCCTATTTTTATTTGCATGTCACTTCCTCAAAAATTATTTGGATTCACCTCATTGTCTCCCCAGAGCTACTGCTCTTACCACATTGCTTTGAAAGCCCTCTATTCTGTCATGTCCCACTGTAGTGTTGTTAACCTGTGGTGTGTCACTTTCCCAGTAGGAAGCTCCTAGGAAGCTCCTTGGTGGTCGGGACCTGTTCTCTTCATCATGTGCACAGGGCCCAGTACATGACGACATTCATTAACTATTTGCTGAATGAAAAAATAAATCAGCCGCACAGCCAAGGAAGCTGTTAGTTGATCTGTTGCAATGACAAAGCCGGCTCTAGAGCCCTCAGTCTCCTGGCCCCCTCTGCATTGTGGTTTCTGCATTGCACTGCTGCTCACAGAGACTGATTTAATTGCACAAGCTTTTGGTAGTCTAGTTTACTAGTTTGATTTTTTAACTTCTCTGAATTATGTTTGTGTGATTAAACCATGATGCTATAATCTTCTGATAGGGTGGGCAGATGGCTTGAGCCCAGGAGTTTCTCTACTAAAAATACAAAAAATTAGCTGGCATGGTGATGCATGCCCTGTAGTCCCAGCAACTCGAGAGGCTGAGGTGAGAGGATCACTTGAGCCCAGGAGGTGGAGGTTACAGTGAGCTGAGATCATGCCACTGCACTCCAGCCTTGGTGACAGAGCAAGACCCTGTCTTAAAAAGAAAGAAAAACTGTACACATATAAATTGATAAAACACTCAGTGACATTGCCTGCCATACTCCTTGGCATTCCAGGTTTTCTGCCATTTACTATCAAGGCCACACTTAATGAAGCGTCAAGCCTTGACTAAATGGCATTGAGAGGCATGATTCGTAACCATTTGTATTCCCCAAACTGCTTTTTCCTTCGTGGAAAGAGTAGATCATAAGGAAACTCTCCTTTGCAGGGCACCCTCAGGCAGCCAGTCCCTGTGCTAAGAGCTAACATTCTAGATCTCACTCTGTCTGCACATTGATGGGAGGCCTTCTTAGTCCTGTTTGATGTGGGAGGGAGTTGAGGTCAAAGGGCAAGTGAGAACAGAGGCCGAATTTGAACCCCAGCATTCCAGTAGGCAATGTGTCTTTATTCATTTTCTGATGCTTATAACAGAATACCTGAAACTGGGTAATTTATAAAGATAAGGAATATATTTTTTATGGTTATAGAGGCTGAAAAGTCTAAGGCCAAGAGACTGCATCTGGTGAGGGCCTTCTTGCTGGTGGGGACTCTGTAGAGCCCTGAGTGGGTGCAGGGCATGACATGGTGAGGGAGCTGAGCATGCCAGCTCAGGTCTCTCTTCCTCTTCTGATAAAGCCACCAGTCCCACTCTCGTGATAACCCATGAATCCATGGATGAATTAATCCACTCATGAGGGCAGAGGCTCTTAAAGGCCCCACCTCTCAATACTGCAACATTGGTGATTAAATTTCGATGCGAGTTTTGCAATGGACAGGCATTCAAACCATTGCATTGTGTTAACTTCAGAACTTCTCAAGTGCATACACAGATGATATGATTATAGCTTCTGTCACTGCCACTGTGGAATGTTTTAGTGCTTTTCCTCTCTACCCAGTTCTCAGCAGGTTCAACCCTCTACTCTTGCCCCCTGGTTTGCATTTTGATACCACTTCATGGAGATTTTCTTGGCACCCTAGAGAAAGCCTCCTGGTAGGGACATACCCAGCCCTTGAGACTACATCTTTAAGAGCACTCTGTTGACATTGTCAAAGAATCAACTCCATTGTTGGCCTTTTTCCAGCTGATAATGCATCATTTTTGTTTGCTATGCGGAATTGCTTTCCAAGACCTCAGAAAAGAAACATGAAAGAAGAAAACTCTCAGTAGTCAAGGTTATATGATTGGATTCCCTCCTTACTGGGTCCAGCCTCACACAGCTTCTGTGTGGTGCTCGAGGGTTTTGAGGGTGCCATACCCCAGGCATTGGGTCAGTCCCCCTAGACACACTATCTCTGAGGAGCTAAGGGTCCAGAGCTCTCCCAGAACTGAGCAGGATCAAGTAATCAGAGAAAGGGGTGTTGCAGCCTGGGCAAGGTCAGGACAAGCACCAGGAGGGTGTGCCAGCTATGACTGTGGTACCAGATGACCCTCGGCTGTGCAAGGCTTTAGCTGCATTGCCTGGAAGGTTACCAGGCTCATGGAAGCTTGTTGCTCGTAGAAGATGGTCCCTGTTGGTCCATTACCACCTCTTTCCCCATCTTTATGTGTTTGTCTTACCTGAGGCATATTGTCCAACTTGCCTTTTCCTCTTTTAATGTTTTTCTCTTTGTCCCTCTTCTTCCTTCGTCTCTCCCACTCCTACCCCACAGACTGCAGACTGGGGTGGATACAGACTTTCTGTAGAACCAAAGAATCTTTGTTGGGTTGTGCTTTTTAAAAAATTTATTAACTAAAAATTATTAGCAAAGCTTATTAGCCAAATATAGAAAATATTCTCTCTTCTTAATTAAAAAAATTAGATGAATAGGCCATGTAATTCTTAAAATTTAAGACAAAGTGACTTTGTCTTTCATTGACTTTAATTTTTTGAAAAAGAAAAATTATGGTCACTTATACATTGGAGAAAGTTTGTCATCTTTGATGTAAATGAATGGTTTTAAATACAGGAGGAAAGAAAAGATCTTTGGCCCAGTCATAACACATATAATGCTAGTTTCCATTTTCCTTACTGAGTTTTGTGCTAAAGGATTTCTTTAGGAGTGCCCGTGTTAAGTTTTTGTAAAATCACTATATGGAGCCTTTGTTTATTTAAATCTATAAAAGGTGATTGTTGGACATTTGCCATCTAACTCATGTTTCCATAACATGAGAGCTGGATTCTGACAGTCTTAGTACTGTTGTTAGCTTTTACTTTACAGATACCCTTATGTCCAAAGAGTAAATACATTAAAATTTTTAAAAACCACACACACATGCAGAGAATTGTTTTAATTAAGTACTGAAGACTTTTCTGAGTACTTGTTGTAGAAAATACTCTTCTGTTACTCTCTGTAGTCTCAACATACAGGGTCTCTTGGGGATAATTTCTGAAATTCTTTTTGTAAGGTAACTTTTTTTTTCCTATTTCTTTATAAATTTCTCCACAAAGACACAATTATCTTGAGTCTTCCTAATTCATCATCTGAGTATCCTTTTTTAAAGTTCAACTTAACATCAAATATTGCTCACATGTAAACAGTGATGACAATTTGAGGCCATATAAGCTTGTTTTCTTTTTGAAAAAGAAATTCTAGCTTAAAATTTTATTTTGTACTTGATATTTCAGGTCCTTATCTCATGTCCTTATTAGTAGCTCTACAGTGGTCCAAACCAAAACTGGCCCATCTGGAAATATGAGAAAAATTGGGCATCTTTCTCTCAGGAAAACGTACATGTGCAAAACCCCGCACCCGTTTCAGGGGTTCACAGCTCCTCTGAGCTAACAGGTTAAGATTGCCCTAGGTTATTAATTTTCTCTTCATAAAGCTGAACACTGCTTCTGGGGGTGGAGTGAGGGGAAAGGTAAGGGATTGGGCAACATTCCTGCCGTTTATTCATTAAGAGAAATTTTTTTAAAATAAATACAGTGGTCTAAGTTCCTATTTTATTTTCAAAAGCTGTAGTTTAAGCCTAGACCAAAAATGAAAACGACACCACATGTGCAGTAGTAATAATGGGTCTAAATTTGCAATGTCGTTACTCTCAGAAAGGCTTGCAGAGTTTGGTAAGTGCATGTTGCACCAGGTGCCATGGCTCACACCTATAATCCCAGCAGTTTGGAAGGCCTCAGTGGGAGGATCAGTTGAGCTCAGGAGTTCACGACCAGCTTGGGTAGCATAATGGAACTCCCATCTCAACAAAAAAGTTTTTAAAAATTAGCCAGGTGTAGTAGCATACACCTGAATAGTCCCAGCTACTCAGGAGGCCCAGGCGGGAGGATTGCTTGAGCCAGGAGGTCAAGGCTACAGTGAGCCATGTTTGGGCCACTGCACTCCAGCCTGGGTGACAGAGTGAGACCTGTCTCAAAAAAAATTTTAAATAAAATAAATGCATCTTTCGACACACAAGACATTTAAACTTAGTTTTTATCTGCTTTTAGTGGTTTTTTAAAACTGTCAATGTTGGGAGTAGAAGTTATGGGTCAGTATTCACTTCTCATTTTCAAATAACTTCAGTTGAAAAGTGATTGAGCTGAAAAGTTTTGATGATTGATTTCTTTTTCTTTTTTTTT
This sequence comes from Papio anubis, assembly GCF_008728515.1. Taxonomy (NCBI): domain Eukaryota; kingdom Metazoa; phylum Chordata; class Mammalia; order Primates; family Cercopithecidae; genus Papio; species Papio anubis. The sequence goes on from NC_044978.1 coordinate 145,585,094, forward strand.
TTTCTGAGACGGAGTCTCGCTCTGTCGCCCAGGCTGGAGTGCAGTGGCATATCTCAGCTCACTGCAAGCTCCTCCTCCTGGGTTCACGCCATTCTCCTGCCTCAGCCTCCCGAGTAGCTGGGACTATAGCCACCCACCACCACGCCCAGCTAATTTTTTGTATTTTTAGTAGGGACAGAGTTTCACTGTGTTAGCCAGGATGGTCTCCATCTCCTGACCTTGCGGTCCGCCCGCCTCAGCCTCACAAAGTGCTGGGATTACAGGCGTGAGCCACCGCACCCGGCTGATGATTAATTTCTTATACAAACAGATTTGCCTAACTAGTCGGTAAAGCAAATTCACAAGACTGTCCCTGAGTTTTACTAGCCTTGCTTGCTTATTTCCCCAAATCTTAGATTAAAAATATTTGATTATTCACTAGGTCTAGTAGAAAGAAATTTTCTCATTGTCTGAGGTGGATGGAGGAGTTGTTTAGATTTAAAATCAGTTATTGCAAGAGCTCTCCCAACAAGGCCAGGCTTCATGCCTTGCACTATAATTATGTTTAGAAAATCATTTCATGATCAAGGATTAATTCGTGAAGAGGCTTTTGTAGCAAATAAATAAATAAATAAATAAGTAGAGCTTTTATGAATTAGAGGAATTTATGTTAGATTGTTTAGAGCTGTTTTTTGTTAGGTTAAATTTCCACCAAATGTTGATGTCAGTCTGTGTTCTTCACTAACCCTCTCTCCCCATCATTCTCCTTTTTTTCTTTAAGTGAAAATATCTTGACTCCCAACTTTGGGGCCCTCAGCCATGGGCATTCCCTAGTTTCCAAACAAACACAGTACCCATCCCTCATTCCACCCCCACCTCCAGAAAACAGTTCTGTTTGGTTTATAGGGAGGAAATGGTTATTACGGAATTAGGTATGCTAGTTATTGAATACTTGGAATTATATTGTTTGCTTTTAAAATTACCTTAAGGAAATAACTTCACTGTCTGCTTCTAATAATGTTTAGTCGTTTATTTGGTAAGTAATTAAAGCACTGTCACTCTCCTGCCCTAGTCTTCAGGTGATAATCTAGACATAGAGGGTGTGAGCCAACAAGTTGCTGTTAGAGTTAACTTGTTCCCTAACCCATCTTGTGAATATCAATGCTAACAACAGTGTCTTGTGTTTTTTTTTTCTTTTCTTTTCTTTTTATTTAAATCAATGTGCTTTTTTCCTATGTGAATAATTATATGTCTAGAAACAGCCATGGAGTGATTTTGCTGTTCTGAATGGGGGAAAGATTAATAGTGACATTTGGAAGGCAAGTATATTGTCAGATCTTAGATCATTTAATATTTTATCCTTTCTGCATGGCTGTGGCTGTATATTTTTCTTCTTCGTGAATATCATGCATTCTGCAGGGACACAGTGATCGGGCTTCTTGCTAGGGGCATTCAGCTCACACTCCTGTTGCCTTTTTTTGGTGTCTCCCATTGTGAATGCCCCAGGTTCCCCGTTGTTTTGTAAGAACAGGCGTTTGCACCAGTCAGCATTCAACAGTCCTTGCATGCCTTTCTCTGCCTAAGCTCACATACACTCTCTGCCTCTTGCTGGGAAGACTTCTCTCCCGTTTGATATTTGAGGCAATGAATGGACTCCTCCCCCATTGTACATTAACAAAGTTCTGTTTTCCTCTAGGATTTGCATGCAGCCACTGTTAACCCGGACCCCAGTTTAAAAGAGTTTGAAGGAGCAACCCTACGCTATGCATCTTTGAAACTCAGGTAGGACGTTAGAAGGACTGACCTGCTGTCAGTGTATAGCTTTGTGCAGACAGTTTGTAACAGAATTCTGAGTCCACTTTTCTGTTTTTCTGTCTAGAAATGCCCCACACCCTGACGATGATGATTCTTGTAGTATCAACAGTGACCCAGAAGCCAAGGTTTGTAAGAGACTTGCTTTCAGCCACCAGGTTATATTCTTAGATCCAAATAATGACTTTAGATAATGGCCCAGTTTTTACAAACCATCAACCCGGAGCCATTTAATAAGTAATTATCCCTCAATTCTCTTTCTTTCCTAATCTCCCTGACACTTGAAGAAAATCCCTAGGGTAAGTTAGGTTTGGGGGCATTTCTAGAACCATCAAGACTCTGCCTATATCTCACTACATCAGCTCTTTACACAATGTAATAAGTTACAATTATTGTTCAAATGGGTGGGCTTCAGAAGTCTTTAAAGATACACCAGGCTCTGTCTTGCAGAGCAATGGGAGAGGAGGCTAAACAGGTAGGGTATGAGACCCCTCCCACCTCCCTCCACCAGAGCAGCCTCATATCGTTGCCATTCCTGTCATAAACACAGATTGGAGAATTAGGTTTTATGATGGAAAACTGGGGACAGTGGGGGCAAACTTGTGTCCATTTTGTTTCTGGACTTCTGGTAGGGTGCTAACAGAGCCAGCTTTCCGGGCATGTGGCCAGTGCAGGTGCACAGGCCCCACAATGAGAAGGCCCCTGTGCGTGGGGATGAATGCTTCAAGGTTGCTGTCAAGAAATTCTTAATCTTTGAATTTGTATCTTATAAGTCAAGTCCAACGGAACATCCATGAGAGGACTGGGCTTTGGATTACACACAGTCCTGCCACCTCCCAGTGTCCATGGGCGATTCTCAGCTTCTGGCCCCCTGGCATCCCAGGCACTGCCAGACCTCCCTATCTCGCTCCCTACGTAGAGATTCCTGCTGCCCTCTACCGTGAAAGAGACATGGGTGTGAGCATGGGAGGGTTGGGGTCAAGTGCACACTCCCTGGGTATCTTGGGATGGAGCATGGTGGTGACCAACCCAGTCTGGGCTGGCAACACTGCTGTGTGTTCCGCAGGCAACTCAGTGGGGGTGAGCCTTTTGCCTACCTGCAGTCCAGGCACTTAGCATGTTCCAGCACTGATGTTGCCATACATTTATGGGCCACCCATCTGTTGTGGGTTGAGATTGTGGGCCCATAGGAAGAAATTCCTGGCTTGATTTCCCTGGCCCTGGTCAGTGCATGGTGCAGCTGCCCAGCAGCTGATGGGAGCAGGGACCCAGAAGCTGATGGTCTGTGTGCGTGTACCAAGATATGGACAGGGCCCTGAGTGTTTGTAAGGGTTTGCACTTACTCTACAAGTATCCCCATGCCTGAGGGATTGTGACATTAAATAGCAATTAAAAAACACACTAACGGCCAGATGCGGTGCCTCACGCCTGTAATCCCAGCACTTTGGGAGGCTGAGGCAGGCGGATCAACTGAGGTCAGGAGTTCAAGCCCAGACTGGCTAACATGGCGAAACCCTGTCTCTACTAAAAATATAAAAATTAGCCGGGCATGTTGGCATGTGCCTGTAGTCCCAGCTACTCAGGAGGCTGAGGCAGGAGAATCACTTGAACCCAGGAGGCAGAGGTTGCAGTGAGCCGAGATCACACCACTGCACTCCAGCCTGGGTGACAGAGCGAGTCTCTATCTCAAAACAAAACAAAACAAAACATCTTAACAAGCCAAGAGAAAGTATACGGAAGAAAGGAAAAACCTTTGTTTTAATAGTTTTTATAGCATCTTCCCCCTGCTTTTTGAAGAGGGGCTGGGGCTTGCATTTTCATTTCGCATATTTCATTTTCATTTACAAGTTATGCACCTGAACTTCTGGTGCTAACAACTATGGAATTCCACCTTGTCTACTTCAGCACCTTCCCCTCCCGTCCCCTTCACCCTCCTGTGCCATGGAAGGAGAAGGAATCTTCCCAGATTCTTTTTTATTTGTTCTGAATCCCAAAGCAGATCTGTGTCTACAAATAACATTGCAAATAGGTTTTCTTAGCAGTTAAGAGGGGAACACCATACAGGTTCAAAACCTTGACTCCTTTGCCAGAAACTGCCATATTGCCAGTTGGTTCTGTAAGTATCTTAGGGCTCCCAGTAAAATCTCTGCTGCTTCTAGTCAAGTCAGCTTTGTTCTAAGCATAGCCAGTAAGATGATGGTCACTGTAGAGCCTGCTTTCTGAGCAAGTCCTTGGGCTGCTCCTAACATGCTGGTCTCTAAAGATGAATTTTATAAAGGAACGCGGGTTGTGAACAACTTGCTTTGCTACTTGGTGTTTTACAAGTTGTATCAGCAAAAGCTGGAAGAGGAGCAGTGAGTATCTCTGTCCACCACCAAGGGCTGGGGCAGTGAGATATGTGGAGCCAGGGTGTGAAATTGACAAGGGGAAAAGCATGGAATGGAGATGGAATTGGTAATAGGAATAGGAGGACTGGTTCAATTAAACCCAAGTCAGTGGATTGGGCTTTCTCTCTTTTCTCCTTACGGCTGTATTGCTTACTGGATTCTTTATCCGCTACCTTTTTATTGCCAGCATGTCTATTTCAATGCCTGTTATGAGTCTGTTCATGTTAATAAGGAAGCTCAGCTTTGTCATAAGTTCCTAAAGCTGTGCTTAGTTCTAAACAACAACAAAAAATATGTACATTGTATTGTTTATCTGTGTCTTACTTTGTTCCATAAAAGATGTGAGGAGACCTTTAAGAACAAACAGTTTAAAAAAAAAAAAAGGCACAGAAAATGTCAGAGAATAATCAGTGTATCAGTCTGGGCTGGAACAATATAGACAGTAAGGAAAGATCAGCCTGGGAAGAACGAAAAACCCACAGCTTTTCAGATCACAGGATTTGCACAGCTACTAACATGAATTTGCAGGTGGGGTTTTCTGTGTGTGCCTCTTGGTGATTATTTAACTTGAGGATTCCTAGCATGAGTGGAATGAATGCCTAGAAGGGCTCATCAGAATCTTAAAAGGACTTTTGCAAGCCGGTACAGTGGCTTACGCCTCTAAGCTCAGCACTAAGAGCCCAGGAGTTTGAGACCAGCTGGGCAATATAGCGAGAACTTGTTGCTACCAAAAATAAAAAGAAAATTAGCCGGGTGTGTGGCCCGTGCCTGTGGTCCCAGCTACCTGGGAGGCTGAAGTGGGAGGATCGCTTGAGCCTGGGAGGTAAAGGCTGCAGTGAGCCATAATTGTGGTACCGCCCTCCATGACAAGTCCATGAGTTCAGAGCTGACTTTAATGAAGACACATTGGAGGAGCTTCCGTCCCCCATGGGAGTCATTCCTGCCTGTTTTGTGTTGCCTGGGGGCCAGAGCCAGCACCTCAGAGGGAGAAGTGGCAAGACCTAGGCTTTCTGGATGTTCCAGCACCTTTGTAGAGTAAGTTATTCACTTTAGATGACCCTTTACATTCTTTCAGTCCACCAAGAACCAGGGAACCGAGTGGCCTCCTCCCCACCAAAAATCCTGACTTTAACAATAATATTTAATATACTATGGAATTCTAAATGTAGTCTGTGTGATTACTCAAAAAGTTTTTATAGAAAATATCTTCCTTACTCCCTACTTAAAACTTACATGCTGAAAAAACTAAAAATTATTTTTAGACTGTCAGGATGGGGACACTTCCAAATCCTCTTCAGCTACTACTCTGAATCTGGGCGTCTTAATCAGTTGTTCAGTGAAACCTCTAAATAGCAATGGCAACACAAAATCACCATACACACACGCATATGCACACACACACGTGTGCGCACACACGCGTACGCACGCGCACACACACACATGCATACGCGCACACACACACATGCATACGCACACATGCGTGCGCACACACACACACTTCCCCAAAGAAACAGTCTTTTTCTAACTCTGAAAATGTTTTTTGAACCTACCAAAATTTTTATACAGTCAAGTTTTTGTACTTGATAACCATGTATGTGTGTTTGTATATAATTCTGAGTTCCCTGTTTAACTTTTTATTTTGAAATAATTAGAGGTTTGTAGAAAAGTTGGAAATATTGAGTTCTCGTAGACCCTTTCACCTAGCTTTCCCTAGTATTAACTTCTTCATAATCATGGTACATCGGTCAAAACTAAGACATTAATATTGATATCATTTGCTATAAACTTTATTCACATTTTCTCATTTTTTCCACTAATATCCTTTATCTGTTCCAGGACCCAGCCTAGGGTACTATGTTGCATGTAGTGAGCTCTTGAAAAATTATTTCACATGCTCCTCCCTGTAGCCCTTGGCTTGGTTAATTAATAGCACCATAATGTGTCTAGGCACCTGCATCCATAGGAGCAGTTTTTCCCCACTACAGAGCAGAGCAACAACTTCATAAAAATAGATGACTGTTTTTTCGTTTAAATTATTGTTTTGGTGTAGGTTGCTAAAACTGGTATTACTGGGGCAAAGGCTATCAGTTTTATTGCTTCTGTCACTTATTGCAAAATTACTTTCCAGAAAGCCTGTAGCAGCGCATAATCCCATCAGTAATATCCCTAGAGTACTCCTCTTTGTCCACATCCCAGTTCACTCTAGGCTTTGTCATTTGTGTCATTTGTATTTATTCGTCCTAGTTTATTACGTGTGAGCTACTAACCCTTAATTTTAAAATTTCCCCTTATTGGCCGGGTGTGGTGGCTCATGCCTGTAATCCCAGCACTTTGGGAGGCTAAGGTGGGCAGATCACAAGGTCAGGAGATCGAGACCATCCTGGCTAACACAGTGAAACCCCGTCTCTACTAAAAATACAAAAAATTAGCTGGGCATGGTGGTGGGCGCCTGTAGTCCCAGCCACGAGGAAGGCTGAGGCAGGAGAATGGCATGAACCCGGGAAGCGGAGCTTGCAGTGAGCTGAGATCGCGCCACTGCACTCCAAGAGCCTGGACAACAGAGCGAGACTCCGTCTCAAAAAAAAGAAAAAATTTCCCCTTATTAAATTATCATAGACACAGGACATTTCCTATGAAACTGTTTCTGTCCATTCCTGGCTATTTTTTTCTTTTATTTTTCTATGCATTTTAAAAGTAAGATTTTTATTCAGAAATAATTTTAGATTTATAGCAAAGTTGCAAAGATAGTACAGAGTTCTCATAGCCCCTTCTCCAGATCGCCATCATGTTGTATCCCTACAGAATCGTAGTACATTTGTCAAAACAAAGAAATTAACATTGATTCAAAAGTATTAATAAACACTGTATTCTGATTTTTACCAGTTTTTCTTCTAATGCCCTTTTCTGTTCCAGGATCTAATCTAGAATGCCATATTCCATTTTAGTCTCTATGCATATGGTCATTCATTCATTCGTTCATTTATTTATTTTGAGATGGAAGCTCCCTCCATCGTCCAGGCTGGAGTGCAGTGGTGCGATCTCGGCTCACTGCAACTTCCACCTTCTGGGTTCAAGCAACTCTCCTGCCCCTGCCTCCCGAGTAGCTGGGATTACAGGTGTGCACTACCACACCCAGCTAATTTTTTTTAGTAGAGACAGGATTTCACCATGTTGGCCAGGCTGACCTCGAATTTCTGATCTCAAGTGATCCACCTGCCTGGGCCTCTCAAAAGTGCTGGGATTACAGGCGTAAGCCACCACACCCGGCCACATTTTTAAAAATTGTTTATTTTTGAGACGGACTCTCGCTCTTCTTGCCCAGGCTGGAGTGCAGTGGTGCAATCTCAGCTCACTGCAACCTCCGCCTCCTAGTTCAAGTGATTCTCCTGCCTCAGCCTCCCAAGTAGCTGGGATTACGGGCATGCACCACCACGCCCAGCTGATGTTTTTTTTGTTTTGTTTTGTTTCTCTTTAGTAGAGACAGGATTTCATCATGTTGGTCATGCTGGTCTTGAACTCCTGACCTCAGTCGATCCCCCCTGCCTCGGCCTCCCAAAGTGCTGGGATTACAGGCATGAGCCACTGCGCCCAGTCCCCTATCCATTTTTAACTTCAGAACTATCTGCTTTTGTAATCTTACACATTTTCTTCAGTCAGTTCTTTTTCTATTTGATGCCACTTTTCCATGGAAAATGTTTTAAAACTTTCTATATCCAAGGCTTTTGTAGATGATCGCCCCTCACAGGCATTTGTTAAGAAGACGACTCCTTGGCATGTTTTAGGCGGCCAGGTAGCTTGCACTTCTCAATTCCCATCACCCGCTGTGCTCATCCTAGTTTAATATCTTAGATTCGGAATTTAGCCCTTTTCCCGTGGCACATGGCTGACCAAATTCTTGATTAACATTCAAAAGCCAGTTACAACCAAATTGTAGAAAACTATAAGAAAATAGCTTTGAAAACTATATGCTGTTTTGTCAGAGTTCTTTTCTGTCCTTTGTGTAACTCCGCTCAGACTTCTGTAAGGGAGATGTTCTGCCACCTGGTGGACAATATTGAAAATTACATCTTTAAAGAAGAGGGGCTGGGCGGGGTGGCTCATGCTTTAAGTAATCCCAGCACCTAGGGAGGCTGAGGCAGGCGGATCTCTTGAGCCCAGGAGTTCGAGACCAGCCTGGGCAACATGGTGAAGCCCTGTCTCTACAAAAAAAATGAAAATATTAGCCTAACGTGGTGGCATGCGCCTGTAGTCCCAGCTACTCGGGAGGCTGAAGTAGGAAGATCACCTGAGCCCAAAGAGGTTGAGGCTACAGTGAGCCATGATCGGCCATTGCACTTCAGCCTGGGTGACATAGTGAGACCCTGTCTCGAAGAAAAAGGGGGCAACATTTCATCTGGAATTAGAATTTCTTTTGCTTAGAAGAGTACCATTAGAGCCGATCTAATGGGCCTTTATTTTAGAGGTGAAAAAAAAATGAGTCATAGAGTTATTTGTGATAACAACTAGTTCTTGGTAAAAATGGCGTTTGAAGATGGGTCTTCTGAGCCTCCAACTGCTCCATCCTGCTGTCTCTGTCTCAGTGTATAACAAATCATTTTCAATATATTTGTGAGGAGAGGTTTTTGGTACTGTTTTTAGAACCTTGTTCTTTGAAACACATAATTAAGGAAACGGGTAAGGAAGATTGTGCTGCCCCAGATATTATATTCTCTGGGTTTCAGTGTCCTCATCTTTCAAATGAATGTGTCATCAAATGATAAGTCATTTCAGGTTCTGAGAAAATTTCAGATTTCAAATGAAATGTGGTAGCCCTCATCTGTGGCATCTGGAGATGAAATAGTCTATCTGTATTTAAGTCTAGAGAAGGAAAGAGAGAGTGCCATGAACCAGGGCTGGCTCTTCTTTCCTGAACACACTCTGCATAGGTGCCCTCCCCTCTGCCAGGCACTTAACCTGCAATTTTCCTGCAAAAACAGGCATTATAGTTATGTTTCCATATTGTAGATAAGAAACTGATGCTTATAAGACATCAATTATTTATCACACATCTAGTAACTGTGATGGAACAGGGACTCAAACACAGATGCATTTGACTCCAAAGGCCGGGGAAGTGTCACGCCCACCTGTTCCCAGTTATTGCTTCTCTCAGCTTTAAGATTTTGGGGCCAGGCTTGGCGGATCACCTGAGGTCAGGAGTTCGAGACCAGCCTGGCCAACATGGCGAAACTCTGTACCTACTAAAGATACAAAAATTAACTGGGCTTGGTGGCACATGCCTGTAATCCCAGCTGCTCGGGAGGCTGAGGCAGGAGAATTGCTTGACCCCGGGAGGCAGAGGTTGCAGTGAACCTAGATCGTGCCACTGCGCTCCAGCCTGGGCAACAGAGCAAGACCCCATCTCAAAAGAAAAAACATTTTGGCAACCTGGGTATTTGGGGTTGGAGTAGCAGGGGTGTTCAAGGTGGGAATGTGTGAGGGAACTGGAAGGTCAGTGCTTGACGACAAACTCCTTCTCACCCTCATCCAGACTTGTGGTCCAATCTTTTGTGGTGCTTTTCACATGTTACTGAACCTGTGGACAAATTCTGATTCATTTGCTCTGGAGTGGGACACGAAATCGCATTTCTGTTAAGTTTGCAGGTGATACTGATACTGCCAGTCTACAAACAACACGGAGTAATAACACTATACAGTTGGAAACCTGATAAAAATAAGGCACCAATTTTGTGCAGCTTCTGCAGGGGAGTACACATAGTCTTTCTATGCAGTATCTTCTAGTTCTGTTATGGCCATTTGCAACCAATTTGCAGCTGCTCAGGAACTTTTTTTATTGGCACTGGATTTTGTGGAAGCTTCGTGTGCCTCCTTACTCTTCTGTTATAACTTGCCTCAGATGGAGAGGAAGAGGAAGGAGATGAAACAAACCATTGGGTAGTAGGTTTGACGGAGCTTTCTGAACTGAATGGTGAATGGACATGAGATTCTAATATTCATCTGTGAGCTTTATTTATCTGTGCCCTCTCTTGGTTCCTATTAGCATAGATTTTCATGAAGTAATTATATTAGCAGCTACTGACTAGCACTAATAGATAAGCAGGAAGTAGTAGGGAAGTACCTTTTCTCATTCAGATTTATTTCTGGTCTGTGTAGCAAATTCATTATCATTACTTAGCATTTATATGGGATTTTACAGCTGCATGTAGTTCTTATAATTGATTTTTATTCATGTGGTACAGGTTTCTTCTTTCAGAAATCCTGATCTGTGTGGGAAGTTTGGGTTTGATTTGCATTGTTGATTCATTCATTGAGTCAGAGACGTTTATTGAATGCTAAGTGTGAAAGGAGCATACATACTTAATGTATGGTGTGGTTAAGAGCGTGGACTCTGGACCAAGACTGCCCGGTTTAAAGCCAGGCTCTGCTGCTTACTAGCTGGATGACCCTCGGCAAGTTACCTAACCCCTCTGTGCCTCAGTTTCCTCATCTGCAAAATGAGGGTAATGATGGAGCCTACCTCATATGGCTGTTATAAACATTGAAATGACATATTATAAACACTATAAATACACATGTAAAGGGCTTGGAACAGTCCTTAGCATATAATAAGCATTATGCACTGGCCATTATACTCTTCCTACTACAAGAAGGAATGGATATGGCCCCTGCCTTCAAGCAATGGAGAAGAAACAAGCAAATTCAATGCACTGTGCCAGGAGCTGAGCTCCTGAGTCATAAATGGGGGTTGTTCCGGGGCCATATTCCATGGCTGGGTGAAAGGGGTGGCTTGGATGGTTTCCCAGGAGACAATACCTAAGGAAATAAGTATATATGAATTGTCACTGGAGTTAGTAATTCTCTCTCCCCCCACCACCATTCTTTTCAAAAAATGTAAGTGCGGAAGCTTTGAAAATGATTTGATATGTAAATTTGTGTTCATTTTCAGCAAATGCTTTTAGGATACAGATCTGTTAAGATGAGGTCCATCTGTATTTGCCCAATACTGTGGATAACATTGTTTCTGTTATCTGTTCCTGTGTACTATGTAGCAAACTGCACCAAAACTTAGTAGCTTAAAACAATCATTTATTTTGCTCAGGATTTAGTGGGTTCCAGAGTCTGGGGAGGGTTTGGCAGTGCAGTTCCTGCCTGATCCACATGGGGGCGGCTGGAGCTGGAGGATCCTCTTCGAAGATGGCTACTTCTCCAACCTGCTTCCTGGCTCAGTGCTCCTCCTCACGCCCTCCAGGGCCTCTCCATGTGGCTTGGTCTTCTCATGGGGTGGTCTCTGGGTAGGCAGTTGTAATTCTTACCTGGTGTCCAGCTTCCAAGAAGCAGGAAGGTGAAGCCACCAGGTGAGGAAAGGCTCTTCTTGGCAATGGCGCCACGTCACTTCCACTGTATTCTGTTGTTCAGAGTCGTCGCAGTCCAGATTCAAGGACTGGAGAAACAGACACCACCTCTTGATGAGACAGTGGCAAGTTCACGTTAGAAGGAACACATAGGATGGGAGGTTTTAATGCAGCCATCTTTGGGTGGTGCAATCTGCTAAACATGTCATTCCCACGTTTCAGTCATTCAAAATTAGTGCCTTCAGTACAGGGCAGAAAATAGCAACATGGTTGAATCTTGAAACCAAGGTCCAGAGCCAGCGTTGGATATATCAAGTCCTGGCCGAATGAGATTCAGCCTCTCATGCATGGCTTTTAGGTTGGTATTCACAAAGAGAAAATAAGGATCATCTCATTCCAGCCTTAGGAAAAGCAGAAGGCGCAGAGAAGCAAAGTAACCTGCCCAAGCATGCATAGCTGATCGTGGCAGAGCAGGACCCAAAGCCAGGCTCCGTGACCCTTATCCAGCCTGCTTTTCCACTGAGTGGTGCAGACACTCACTCCCATTGGCCTTGGCTGCTCATTTTGCCTCCTACCCCAGAGTACAGCTTTTGTGTTTCTAAAACTGTTTTCCTCTGTTTATTTGCCAACATGGCCAAGCGTATAATGCCGTGTTCCTGGCAGAAGCACGGCTTCCTTTCCCTTATTAACTTCTGGTCACTAAGCTTGCCTGAATGAGCGGTCGAGGAATTGGCAGCCATATGTGAGTCCCCGAGTTTTGAAGGGTGCTGTCGAAAAAAGATGCATTGTTGTCTAACTCTTGGCAGCTGCGCCCTCTGAGGGGCAGATGCCTGGAAAAACTAATGAAGGAAAGGCAGACTTCCCTCTTCCCCTGAAGGAATCAGGTAGGAAACAGGTGAGGAAATGGGCACCAGCCAGCAGCAGTGGCAACAGCCACCATCCTGATGGTGCCAGAGCAGCAGGTGTGTGAATCTGGCCTGTTGGGTTCTTGGCACAGAATTTTGGGCCATGAATAATCACAGAACTGAACAGCCTCAGGCAGGAGTGGCCACGGGACATCCATTCAGCAGGTCTGGGTGCTCCAGGAAGGACCAGCTGGTTGAGACCTGGGGGTCCTGAAGCTGGCATTCCAAGGCCATCTGGAAAAGAGCCAGCACGTCTCAGAACTCATTCTATCAGGCTTGCTGCCTAAGAGCTTAATGCCAGATACTGGTATTTAGATAGTGATGAAAACATTTCTGCTTTATTTGCAGTTTAAAAATTGATGGAGAACTGATGGTTTTTCCTACAGAACAATTAGATTAATTCAGATGCTGGCCAGGCGCAGTGACTCATGCCTATAATCCCAGCACTTTGGGAGGCCGAGGGGGGTGGATCCTTTGAGCTCAGGAGTTCAAGACCAGCCTGGCCAACATAATGAGACCCCATCTCTTAAAAATAAAAAATAAAAAATTAGCTGGATATGGTAGAACACACCTGTAGTCCCAGCTACTTGGGAGGCTGAGATGGGAAGATTGCTTGAGCCTGGAGGCAGAGGTTGCAGAGAGCCGAGATTGTGCCACTGCACTCCAGCCTGGACCACAGAGCCAGATCCTATCTCAAAAAATAAGTAAATAAATAATTCAGTTGCCAAGCCATTTCTAGCTAAGTCACAATACTTTGTCACTTCTAGGATTCCTATTTAAAATCTCATCCAAGTGTGAGGCCCTATAGCGAAGTCACAAAGATCAAGGTCTAAGTTCTCCCTCTGCTTCTGACTCTAGTACTTATAAGAAAATCATTTCAGTAGTCAGCCTTTCACATTTTCAGACTCTAAACTGACACCAAGAGTGGCAGCTCTCAACAGCAGTCTGCAGCAGATTCATCTGTTCACTCAGCATGTGTGTATTCAATGGCTAGTACATACATAGGATGGTAGGAGATCAGTCAGACTGGGGAAGGAAACAAAATAATGCAGCAGAGACAATGCTAATATCATTTAAGAATGACAATTACAGTGCTGCTGGAATTGAAGAAGTAGCTTGCAACTGCACTGCAAGTTGGATTTTTGTTGCTTCACGTTGAAGCAGTTCAGTTGGATGAGTTTGCTAAGCCCTAACACATAAATAATTTAACTTAGCTTTAGGAGACCCTCAGACTAAAGATCGCTTCATGAAAAGTGTACTTAGCTGTTAGATCTACACATTCGTATCCCAGATCTCTAGCCAGACATGCTTAGTTCCCCCTCTGGTGTTGGCACCAATAGGATATGTGTCCCTTTTGATCCATGATAGTCTCATTTTCTCAGCAGACATGCTGCTCAGGAAGGGGCAGACAGGTCTCCACTGGGGCCCACTTTCCTGCTCCAGCCACGTTACCAATGGTCAGATTGAACTGCAAGTGACCCTTGTCTCTAGCAAAGCTGGAAAATGGACCCGCGTAAATGACACATGGAACCCAGAGCCAAAAGCTTGTGATTTCTCAAAAAGTGCTTCTCCTGAGAGCCATGATTTTTTCAGAGTTACAAGCTCAGATGAGATCGCAACCTAGAGCATATTTTTAGGAAGTACTTAGTTTTTTCTCCTCTTCACCAATGCAGTGGGCCAGTGTCACTAAATAAATAAAGCAAAATCCTACATCAAGCTCATCTCTTCTCTTCAGATATTCTTATGCATCTTGCTGTGTTTTGGTTGAGAGCTAGAAACAATGGAATGAATGGGCATCCAGTGTCAACCTTCATCATTTGACAGGAGTAGAGGATGGGTGGAGAAGGGAATGAACATTTCTCCAGGTCCAGCCATGTGCTGGCCACTCTCCATGCATCTCTCTGATTCTCAGCACCACCATGCAGGGGAGGTGAAGTTATTATTCTCATTGTACAAATGAAGAAACTTGGATTCCGAGAACCTAATGTATTATGTGGGTGAACTGAAATTTGAACCCAAGGAGGCAGGCTCTAAAGCCTATGTTCTTCCCCATGATACAATAATGATTATGTTAGCCGACATTCATTGAGCGTTTAGCATGTATGGGCACAAATACACAAAGGTGCTGTGAGGCCATTATGGACAAGTTCAGTTTTCTGTCTTTCAGTTTTATCCCCACTTCTGGAAATGCTGCCACAAGCCTCACAGTGCTCTGTTCTCCCACAAGCCTTGTGAGGGTCTCTTATTTTTAGTCGAGGGAGCCAAGGCACAGAGGGTCTGATGGCTTGATCACAGTTCCACAGTTAGTAAATGGCAGAGCTGAGATTTGAACCCAGGCAGTCTGGTTCTGGAGCCCAAGCTTTTCATTGCTGAGCTACCCTTCCTCTTAGTGTAGGTCAGCCTGTCCCTGGCCTTGTTTTTTGTTTTTGAGATGGAGTTTTGCTGTTTTTGCCCAGGCTGGAGTGCAATGGCATGATCTTGGCTCACAGCAACCTCCGCCTCCCTGGTTCAAGTGATTTTCCTGCCTCAGCCTCCTTCCTTCCTCAGCCTCCTAAGTAGCTGGGATTACAGGCGCCTGCCACCACGTCCGGCTAATTTTATATTTTTAGTAGAGATGAGGTTTCACCATGTTTGCCAGGCTGGTCTTGAACCACTGCCCTCAGGTGATCCACCCACCTGAGCCTCCCAAAGTGCTGGGATTACAGGCGTGAGCCACCATGCCCAGCCCGGCTCTGCCCTTTAAAGCCTGCATTTGGTTTGGTCCCCTGATTCCCTGTGGGGTTGTTGTGGTGGGAGTTCTGTTCCATAAGCTCAGTTTCACCTAAGGACATGTACCTGTTTTAAAGATGGAGAGGTAAGAGAAAATATAGTTTTGTATGTGTGTGTGGTTTGTGTTTGGGTTTGTTACTAGTCTGTTCTTATGCTGCTAATAAAGACATACACGAGACTAGGTAATTTATAAAGATAAAGAGGTTTAATGGACTCACTGTTCCACATGGCTGGGGAGACCTCACAATGATGGCAGAAGGCGAAAGGCACATCATACATGGCTGCAGGAAAGCGAGAATGTGTGTGCAGGGGAACTTCCGTTTATAAAACCATCCGATCTGGTGAAACTTATTCACTATCATGAGAACAGCACGGGAAAGACTCGCCCACATGATTCAATTACCTCCCACCGGGTCCCTCCCATGACATGTGGGAATTATGGGAGCTATAATTCAAGATGAGATTTGGTTGGGGACACAGCCAAACCATATTAATGACATACCCAAGCAGTTGGCTCCCAGTGAATGACAAAAGAGAAAAAAAAACAGCCAGAAAATCTTTGTCCCTAATGCAGGGCCGTGGTCCAAGTGGAAAGATTAAGAAGCACGAGCAGCAATACCTGGGTTCTAGCCCCCACTGTCAGCGATGAGCCGTGTGGCTAAACCTCTCTGGACTTTACTTCTCTCATCTGTAAAATGGGACGACGCTATTGCCTAGCCTGGGAACCTCACACTGTTGCTGCGAAGATGAAACAGGATGTGTTGTAGAGATGCTTTGATAACCTACAGCCCCCTCTAAACATCAAATATGATTTTTGTCTTCCGAAACTGTCTTCAAAATATTTTGATGTAATGGTTCCCAGCAGTCCTGCCAGTCAGGGTGAGTTAGCCGTTTGGGCGGCCGTGTGGACAGAGCCACCTAGAGACAATGTGGGGCTTAGCCCAGTCCCAGGTGTGTACCAGCTCTAAGACCACCTCCTCGTTCTCTGAGCCTGGGAATCATGATTTTAGCAGTGTTTTATAGTATGTCATAGCTTAAATTAAATAGCATAGATTTCTTTTTTTCCAGACCTTAGAAGAAATTTAAAGTGGGAAATGTCTGGCAATAAACTGGTTATTAATGAGGATACATTAAAATGTAGATAGCACCTTATAATGTGAGAAATTAGGGAAGTTTTCATGTAACTTCCAGATAGGTGACCGTGAAGACATGTATAAAGAAGTTCCTATATGTTAATATGGGTATTTGTCGCCTCATAGACAAAACAAGCCTTGAAACAATTTTTCACTGGTTGTATTTAGTAAGTGTGTGTGCGTGCACGTGTAGATTTTTTACGTAACGTAGAATGAATTACTCTCCCTTTTTCTTTACTGTGGAGCACATTTATGTAAAGCACTTGTCAGTTCAGACTTCCTTAGTGGCTCAGCCCCAATGGAAAGGACGCCTCTTGAGTTTATCTTATCAGCCTTCCTTTCCTTGTACCCCAGGTTAAAGCCAAGTCTGCTCTCAACCTCCAGAGGCCTGCTTGATAAGACTTCGGCTTTAGTCACAGGGGTTTTATACTAGCTAAAAAAAAAAAAAAAAAACCCTCACCTCAAGGCTCGATATAAATGTAAAAATGGAAGTTGCGGGCAGGCACGGTGTCTTAATGCCTGTAATCCCAGCACTCTGGGAGGCCAAGGCAGGAGCATTGCTTGAGCCCAGGAGTTTGAGACCAGCCTGAACATAGTGAGAACCTGTCTCTATTTTAAAAAAAAAGAGAGAGAGAGAGAGATAGAAAGAAATAAAAAGAAGAAAGAAAGCTGCCCCCAAGAAAAGAAAGAATGGGAGGGGAGGGGACAGGGGGAGGAGAAGGAGGGAGGGAGGGAGGGAAAGCTGCCCCCATTTTACAGGAAAACATAGCTCCTTTGCATGCTTCTTGAGTTCCTCTGTGAGTTCCTCTGCCGCTTCTCCCTGCAGTGTTTGTGTTGATTTTGAGAGAGCAACAAGGATTGCCAAAAATGGGGATTGCCACAGAATCTGGCCTGCTGCCATTAACGGCATTAAAGCACTCTTACTGTCCAAGAGATAGGCTGTGGGTAAATAGTATAGTGCCTATAAAACATTTTCCCCCAAATCTTGTAACTTAAAAAGTTAATACTGGGTACAAAATTGACCCAGATAGCTCAGAAGTTCCCCAGTGGCACTCAAGCATGTGCTGGTGTGGCATTGCCTGCAAAACACCTTCACATTCCTGTGGAGTTGTTTGTGGGCCCCTCTCTTTGAAAGATGTCTGTAGAGGTGAGCTTGGCCAGCGCTCAGTAACTGTGTACTAGCCAGAGTGGGGATGTGCTAGTTGAAGCTAGTCCCTTTCCCACTAGTTTAAGCTGTGTAGAATTACGATAGAGTGGTTTGGCCAGCACTAGGGCACATCACATTGTAAATAAGTGGAAATATTCAGAATATTGTGTTCTGTTTTATGTGCTAAAGTGTGAACTGCCATCCTCTCCTTCAAGAGCAGTGTGAGAAACGGGAAGCTCTATTGCATTGTCATGGAATAAGTGTCACAGAGATTGTGTTTTGCATGTGGAATTATAACCTAGATACAAAATAAACCTAATGACTCTCTGGTCCAGTCATCTCTGTTAAAACAAGAAGGTTCATAGGTAGAGTTAACTGATCACCCTGTTTTTAAACCTTTGACCTATGGATAAAAAGCCCACAGCATCGTTAGTAGAGGAGTCCTTGTTTTAACATCTCTTTTTCTTAAGAAGTTCACCATTACTGTTCTGCAAATGCTCCTCATCATTCCAAAGCTTCTACTTCTTTGATATCCTATGTAGAAGGGCAACTCTTGGTTGGCATTTTCCTAACTCATTCAAATACTTTAAGATAACCCATTCCCTCTCTGATAAAATTGATCTCGGCTCCCCTCTACCTTTATAATTCACAGAACTCGTGTTGCTTTAATTATTTTTGGTGGTTTTTTCTCTGGATAGTCTAAATTTTCTCACTGAATGAAAAAAACTCACTGAGAGATCTTAAGTACTGGTTATCTGCTTGGCACTTACCTAGGTATTGTGGGATATGAAAAAAATACACATGGGGACCCTGACCTCAGTGGCTTGTCAGGGAGGCCATAGCAGGTGGTGGGATGAGTACTGTGGACAGAGGGCCCCAGTGTTCACCCGTCTCTGCTACTGCCAGCCTGGGAGACCTGGGGCAAGTCACTTCCCTTTCTTTGATGGGCCTCATCCATCAAGCTGAAGACAAGAAATCTTTGAATTCAGCTCTGAAAGTCAGGTTCTGGGGCTAGCTGGGGAGCTGGAATTCACTTAGAGAATAGCAGAACGTGAAGGTGAAGAGATGAGCTACCATCTGCAGTAGGAGTTTCAGATTTGGGATCAATAAACTTCTGCAGGGCCTCAAATCACTAGACCCACCCCAGGTCCTTTCAAAAGACAGTCCCAGTTGTCCCACAGGTGGCAGTAATGAGCCGCAGTCAACACAGCACAGGAGTTGCCATCCTGACTTGACCCTGAGTGAGAGCCCTGGCCACTCAAGGGAGCCTGCAGAAGTCTGCGGTGCAGCAGAGCCCAGGGACGCGGCATCGTGGCCCGTCAGCTGTGTAGGCTGCATGATATGAAGTCCTCCCCGCTTCCCTCTGACCTTCCCCACCACAGACTCCTCATCCAGGGCTCCCCTCGTACACTGTATACTTCTGCCCCGCCGTCATCTCAATGCTTCACAACAGAATCGCACCTGCAGTTGCTTCTCTTGGAATTTTGGGAATCCATCGCCTCGCAACATCCTCTGGGTCCCTCCTTCCTGTTTTTGTGTGATCACCAGGGTTGGTCAGTCATGCTCACTCTCAGAATAGTTTCTAGTTTCTGGAGTTCCTCAGTTTCTCCCTGTCTGTCTTTCCTGGCGGCCACATACACACAGGGTAAGACAGCAGAGACACGGGTATGTTACCTACTTGGAACAACATCCAACCACATAAGTCTACATGGGCCAAATTATTTCATTCAAAGGGAAACACATCTTCTTGCATTTTGAAAATCACAGCTCAGCCAATACTGAGGAAGAGTTGCCAATCTCCATGTGCAGAACGGGTGGGAAGTAACTATCTTAGGAACATGACACATGTTTCTGGAACAGGCTAGCCCATGACAGCATCCGCTTTGTGCCTTCTTGTGAGCAGAAGCCACAAGGGGGCCCTTCATTCTGTCTGTCTGTCTGTCTGTCTGTCTGTCTTCAGATCTAGCCTAAGAGATGTCTCCTCCTCAGATACCTTCTGAGCTCTGGGGTTAGGTTTCTAGCCTTAATTCCAGTCTGTGGCTGACTGTGGTCTCCTTTTTCATATCTCAGCTCTGTGCACATACATTCCTC
The DNA here is from genome assembly GCF_008728515.1 of Papio anubis. Taxonomy (NCBI): domain Eukaryota; kingdom Metazoa; phylum Chordata; class Mammalia; order Primates; family Cercopithecidae; genus Papio; species Papio anubis. The sequence continues at coordinate 145,604,666 of NC_044978.1, forward strand.
CCCGTAGGAATTCAGCATATCTAATTTACAGTGAATTCTTTAGAACAACTACTTAAAATGTTTTTTCTTCTGCAATTGCTATGCCTATCTTAGCAGAGAGTTTCTTCGTATTTACTTCACCTTTGCATTACACACTGACTTCCTGTTAGTCAGGGACCATTTCCATGAGTGTTGGGCAATTACCAAAGAAACTCTTTAAAGACAGACTTCACTTACACAGGGCCCAGGACCCTGCAGTGCCAGCTCCGCTCCCTCAAGGCAAAGCTTCCTTCTTGTTAGTGACAACTCTGGCTAATGCTCTCAGGACTGGGATTTACTCATTCGTGAAATGAAGTGGCCGGGTTCCAGGATCCCCAGAGCCCTCATGTTCTGGGTCTCCGTGCTGTGGTTAAATGCTTCTCCCCTAAGAACACAGTGCAGAATCCCAGGAGTCAGCCTGGAGAGCTCAGACCTCATAAACGCTTTCTCTGGGGTTGGGAACAGCTGTGCTTTTCATTGAGGTCTTTGTAGGTCTTTGCACGTTATGAACTCATTGAGTTCGTTTCAGATACTTTGCAAGAAGTTGCACACTTTTCATTTCTTGGTGACTGGTGCAGTAAAACCTTTCTTAGAAAACAATAGTGAAAAGTGAAATTAGCCCTGAAGTTAATTATCACTAACTTTTACTGAGTACCAGGTATTGGTCTAAGTCCAGCTTTGCAGGTATAAATTCATTTAACACTCGCTAGGATCAGGCTCTGCGCTCTGGGGCTGAGGGTACTGCAGACCAAGTCCCTGCCTTTGTGTAATTTACATTCCAGGGTGGGGAGAGAGAAACACACAAGTGGCATAAAAGTACATCAGGTGAATAGACTTACTGTGGAGAAGAACAGAGCAGGGAAGAGAGCGAGTACGTGCCAGGAGGGTAGCAGCTTTAAGTAGTCAGAGAGGCCTCCCAGAAGGTGATACTGAGTAGGAGATGACAGAGGGAAGCAGGCAGATTGGGAGGGTAGGGGGAGCCCATGGTGATGAGTCCCTAGTGGATGAAGGATCGGCCTGGAGGCCACTGTGCCTTTAGCCAAAGGAATAACCAGTGGGGACAAGAGTCGGATAAAGTGTTTGAGGGGTGTTTCACAGCTGGCAATGTCCTGAGTGATCTTTTAGCCCAAACCTTCTCCCTCTTCAACTGCTCCCTTCCCCCTCTCTTGTCAGATGACGAAGATGAGGTCTGAGTAAATCAGATGACATCCAGAAGGTTCTAGTCAGTAGCAGAACTAGGACAAAAACCCAGGGGACTCACGGTTTCAGGTGTCTGCAACTCACTACACCAAGATCTAGAAAGCTTAAGAGCAGTTAAGTACCGCTCCCCACCCTGCTACCCTGTGCCCCTCCATTCTTGCTCTGCGAAGAAGGACAAATACTGCTGATTCTCATCATTCGCAGCAATTGAGTTCTATAAAGTCACCAGCAACACTGAATTAATGAATACTGAAGCATTGCTCCTAGAGGAAATACAGGGTTAGGTTCCTGCAAGCCTCTGGTCACAACGTTTTCATCACCTGATCAGTATCTAGCCTTGTTTTATGTGTTTACATTTATCTATCTATCTACCTATCTGTTTGTTTATTTATTGAGATGGAGTTTCACTCTCGTTGCCCAGGCTGGAGTGCAATGGCACGATCTCGGCTCACTGCAACTCCCGTCTCCTGGGTTCAAGCAATTCTCCTGCCTCAGCCTCCCGAGTAGCTGGGATTACAGGCGTGAGCCACCACGCCCAGATAATTTTTATATTTTTAGTACAGATGAGGTTTCACCATGTTGGCCAGGCTGGTCTCGAACTCCTGACCTCAGGTGATCCGCCCACCTCGGCCTCCCAAAGTGCTGAGATTACAGGCATGAGCCACCACACCCAGCCCCCTTATTTAGCATATGTTATTGATTTGTTGACCTTCAATTCATGGCCACTGGTACCATAACTCATGCCTGAATGACTTACCTAACATATGTATTTCTCCATAAGGCACATCATAGCTTTCTCGCACTTAAAAGCACTTTAGCACTGTTCTCAGGAGCAATGTTAAACAGCAAAATCACTGCCAAAGGGCCCGAAAATGTGAAAAAAGTTGTACTAAATGGATCACAAAAAGGACCCCTCTTCGCAGTATGAGAGCTGAAACAAATGTCACTTAGCGCGACCTCAGTAGAAACGTGCATTGGGCCACGCAAATGTTTTGCTACCCTGTGCATGTCCACAAATGACCACAAAAGCACCAGGAGTATGGACTTTGGAGTTACAAACAAACTTTAGCAAGGAGGTGGACTTGCAGATATGGAATCCGCACATGATGGGAATGGAGTGTATTTGCACTTGAGCTATTCGGAGGAAGGACTTTATTCAAGGCTCAGTGGCACTATTCTGAGTGGAGTCATCTACGAGGGCACATTTTAGGGTAGAGAGGACCAAACTAGTTCTGAATTGCCTCAGATACTGCCTAGGGAGCATGCTTATGGCAAACAGTTGTTAAAAACCATACACTTGTTTATTTATTTGAAAATCGCATTTTCCGTATTGCAAATATACCTGTTACTATTTGAGACTGAACTATGTAACTTCACCATCGGCCCACAGCGTCCCAGCTCTGACCTTCCAGACTGGCGGGTACAGCCTACCTCCTGACTCCAGGCTCTTTCTGCTCCTTTCTTAGGATCAGCGTCTCCCCTAGAGCTCACGTGGCCTAGAGCTCATTTCCCAGCAAAATGCAGTGTTCCACTTCATGCGCACAGTTCGGTGTGCATTCCGGTTTTCCTCTGTGCTTACTCTGCAAATAACATTTCTCAGCTTTGCAGTAGCAGAAACGTAGTCTGTAGTGTAAATCAGCCATTTGGACCTCAGGACTTGCTTTCCAATCTTTTCCAAGACTCCTGCAAGGGATAACTAAAATACCACTCACACTTTCAAGGAGTAAGAATGGTTTCCCAGTAGCACAGACATCTGCTGCGTATCAGCAGGAATAGAAGTGGGATTCTGCCAGCCGAGCTTCTTGGCCTCGACTTCCATGGGCTCTTACTCAAACTCCGAGAAGGTGGGATGTGATTCTCATGTTTACTGCCACACACTCAGCTTTGCTTGGCGCTTGAGCATCTCCAGCAGCAGATTTGATGAAGTTCCCTTTTGTGTAACGTGTTCACTGTTCCACTAGGGGAATTTCCACGGTCACTCTCAGATCGTGATTCTTGGAGATACTTTTGGAATAACTGAGCTGTCCTTTTTTTTTTTTTTTTTTTGAGATGGAATCTCGCTCTGTCACCCAGGCTGGAGTGTAGTAGCGCGATCTCGGCTCACTGCAACCTCCGCCTCCCAGGTTCAAGCAATTCTCCTGCCTCAGCCTCCTGAGTAGCTGAGATTACAGGCGCCTGCTACCACACCTGGCTAATTTTTGTATTTTTAGTAGAGACGGAGTTTCACCATGTTGGCCAGGCTGGTCTCGAACTCCTGACCTGGTAATCTGCCCACCTTGGCCTCCCAAAGTGCTGGGATTACAGGCGTGAGCCACCCTGCCCAGCCACTGAACTGTCTTTGTAGGCCTTAGGCTGTGGTGGGTTAGGGATGTCTAGGAAGCATTGTGATTGGGGGAGTGGCTATGGGGATTTGACAGCAGCCCTATGTCAGACTGCCAGGGGTTGGATTTAAGATGTCTTCTCCACAGGTTCCCATCCCACTCTTCCATAAGACAATCTCTATTTCCTATTAAATAAGAAAGAGTATTTTGCAAAAGCATTTGGCTTTTTGAACAAACTCAATATTATTACCTTCTGTGCTTGTCCCGTATCACCGAGTGCAGGAATAGTCCAAACTATACTCTCCAAAGCTTCTGCAGGCCTGTTCGATGTCTAGGGGGTCCAATTTAATGAGCAGGCCTTTGCAGCATCCCAGTGCCCTGAAGCTAAAAGTCTGCATAGGGGCAGAGGGAGGAGGGAGGTGATGTCATGACGATGAGTTATCTACATCCCACTGGTACCTAGAGAAGAAATTAGCACAAAGCTCTGCATGGAGCCTCAGCTGCAGCACAGGAATCCTTGTCCCGCTGGGTGTTGATCCAGGACCAGTGGAGGCCCACTTATGAGGACTGCAGTCACAGTAACAGCTCAGGATGCACCTGTGTTGAGGTGCCCCAGGACCCTTGGATATGGGCTCCAGTCTGCAGGTTCCACGCCCCAGCAGCTTACGGTGGCGCTCCTGATAAGCCAGACATAGATTGAGTTGGGCAGAGTAAGCCCACAGGAAGGACTGGCCCTATAGCCTACAGTGTAAGACACCTGGAGTTGGACATGGTACCTGACCCTACGTCTCCCAACTAAATGGATATTTTATATGACTTTTATATCACTAGGCATGGCTTAGGTCAGGATTTATCAATAATTTAGAGCTAATCATAATAAAGGTTGATACATTGCGTGCTTACCAGGTACCATTGTGAGCACTTTATACACGTGATACCATTTAGTGCTCCCAATACTCCTTAGAACGTGAGTACAGTCATCCCGCAGTACATGCGGACGATGGATGCCAGGACACCCGAGTATACCAGATCTATGCATACTCAAGTCTCACAGTTGTCCCTCAGGAGCCCACGGATTCGAGAAGTCAAGCCTCTGTATACACGAATTCTGCATCCTGCAAATACTCTATTTTCAATCTGCATTTGCTTGAAAAAAATCTGTGTGGACCTACACAGTCCAAATAATCTATGTTGTTCAAGGGTCAACCCTAAGTCTGTCATTTCCATGTTAGAAAAGCCAAGACACAAGGGAAGGTCAGCAACTTGCCATGTGTCACACAGGAATTAAGTAGGGAGCTGAAATTCAAATTGCGATCTCTGGCTTCAAAGTCCAGGCTGTATACAATTTTACTATTATTCTAGTAAAAACAACTGCTTCCCATAGGCTGTGCCGGGCTGGCTGCCAGGGTTCACAGCCCCTTGAATCCTCAGCAGTGCCTGCAAAGGCAGGATTATCCCTCCAGTGATGCAGATGAGGAAACTAAGGATGATGAATGTACTGAAGGCACAACTAGGGAGTGGTGGTCCAGGACCCCCAGCCAGGTCTGGCCCAGCCTTGCCATGATACTTCAGTCTGTCTCAAGCTCGAGTGTCTTCATCTGACAAATATTTCTTGAGCATGCCATACATCCGGGGCCACTTTTGGATGGTGGGTGTACTGAGGTCCACAGAACAGGCCTGATCTCAAGGAGCCCCCTTTAGACTGAGCATTTCTGCTAATAGAACAGCTAATGTAGAGCAGAGAATGGGGAATCAAGACTAGGGCTGGGAGCTGGGCCCAGTGGCTCACGCCTGTAATCCTAGCACTTTGGGTGGCTGGAGCAGGTGGATCTGTTGAGCCCAGGAGTTGAAGACCAGCCTGGGTAGCACAGTGAGACCCCGTCTCTACAAAAAAGAGAAAATTAGCCGGGTATGGTAGTGCATAGCCTGTAGTCCCAGCTACTCAGGAGGCTGAGCCTAGAAGATTGAGGCTGCAATGAGCCATGATCTTACCGCTGCACTCCAACCTGGGCAACAGAACAAATTCTCTCTAAAAATAAAAAAACGACCAGTGCACTTTGGGAGGCCGAGGCGACAGATCACCTGAAGTCAGGAGTTCGAGGCCAGTCTGGCCAACATGGTGAAACCCCATCTCTACTAAAAAAAAAAAAAAAAAAAAAAAATTAGCCAGGCATGGTGGTGGGTGCCTGCAATCCCTGCTACTAGGGAGGATGCGGCAGGAGAATTGCTTGAAACTGGGAGACAGAGGTTGCAGTGAGCCGAGATTGCGCCACTGCACTCCAGCCTGGGCATAAGAGCAAAACTCCGTCTCAAAAATAAAAAAAATCATAATACAAAAATAAATGACTAGAGCTGGGATCCCTCTGTTCCTAAGTTATGCCATTTTGCTAAACTGATGTCTTCTTCTGGAAAATTAAGGTAATAATCCACCTGAGAATTAAACCTCAGATCCAATCTAGCTCTGCTGTTTGCAGTGTGACATTAGACAATTCAACTAAGCTCCCTGAACCTCAGTTTCTCGTTTAGAAAATAAGAGATACAGCACCTACTTTGTAGGGTTGTTGTGAAAACATGTTGTGCTATATGCTGTAAAGCATGCAGCTTGTGGCAAATGCTATGTAAATGTCAGCGCCTACCTTCATGCTTTCCCTGCCAAGACCAGACTTGTATATAAATCACTCAGCACAGTGAGCCCTCGATAGTCACTGCTAGTATCATGATGATGATTGTAAGTGATTATCAGATTACATATGTCTAATGAGATATGCCTGCAAGTTCATGTTTAAGTAAACATATACATAATTTGTTCCATGACATTCTGGAAACGTTGGGCTACATCTCTCAGTTGAACCCACCTTTGCTCAAATTTTCCATTGATAAAAATAGGACTCATAATGCCAGCCTGGTTCCTGGGCAGGAAATGACTAATGCAATTAACTGTTTCTGTACTAAATCACAACCCGGAGGCGTGTCTCTGGCATGAGTGAAGAATCTGCAAGGATCCTGGCTGTTACGATGCTGATTGTGAGACTCCTCTGCCTGCATCATTGTTCGTCAGCCTGTGGTGGCCTAGGGATTGAAAATGAGTGGATTTCCTGCAGAGAGCAAACCCTCTCATTAGCCAACCTGAACATGCAGTAGACTGACACTTGCGTTTCTCTCTGTAAATTAATAAGTTGACATTCTGCTTGATGTTTTTAAATTTGTATGACTTGTTCGTGACGTGCTGATGATTGAACCCACTCAGCAGGTTAATGAGAGTCGCTGTGGGGCAGGCATTGCAAATAATTGCGATTGCATGGTGCACCGGCCTTTCTTTAGGAGCAGAAGCCCTTCTGTGTTAGGGCAAGAGCAGGGCCACTGTGCCAGGGGAGGCCCAGAGGCCTCAGCCCCACACTGGGCTCCTCTGCAGGTTGCCCCTGGACATAACAGTCCTAAACCTCTGGAGAACACTGTGGAGAGCAGTGCTGTGGCCTGGAGGGAGGAGGACGCAGCTAGCAGGCAGTTAGTTGGTTGCCTGGGCATTTCCTTTCCTCCATGGGCCTCCTTGCCTCCAGTGATATGTTAGCAGGTGCTGGGTGATGGCGCCCCCTGGTGGACAGTTTGCCCAAGGGCACCCACACTACCTCAACTTTTGGTGCCTGCAGTGGGGGCTCCGCCAGTGTGGGCTCTGAGGTAATTCTGAGAAGCCTCCGGACCAGCCCAAAGATATAAACCTAGAGCTGGTGGACTTTGAAGTACTCACTCTCTGTTGAGGGAGTATTTCCTTCTCAGGGTACTCCTAGGAGGCCTTGAATTCTTCGGGACCTCTTTAGAGTGGGGCTGCCTCCCTGGGCTCTGGTGCCAGCCAGGTGTAGCTACTGGGTGCACCTATAAGACTGTGAGGAGGGGAGGAGGCGCGTTGTGCACACACGTGTCGGGGTGAGAGGTGTTAGGTGTGGCCTGGGGATACTGGCCTCCCTCTCTCTGTCAGGAAAACCAGCATTGTTGCCGCACCTAGGAGGCAGCAAAGCACGGAGACAGGAATTTGTCGGTACACAAACTCGGGCCTCACTGCCAGCTCCGCCATATGCTCATGGTTACCTGAAGTGTATACACCACTATGTGTTTGTTGGCTGGGGCTGCCATAACAAAATACCACAGACGAGGTGGCTTCAACTACAGAAACGTTCTTTTCTTACAGTTATGGAGGCTGGGAGCCCAAGGTCACTGTGACAGCAGGGTTGACTTCCCATGGGGCCGCTCTCCTGGGTTTGTGCTGGCTGCCTTTTTGTTCTGTCCCTACATGGCCTCTTCTCTGTGTGGGGGCCTCCTTGCTGTCTCTTCCTCCTCTTATAAGGATACCACACACACACACACACCCACACCACGCACACACCACATACACACACACACACACACCACATACACACACACACACACACACACACCTGGGCACAGTGGCTCACGCCTGTAATCCCAGCACTTTACAGGGAGGTGGAGTGCTGAGGTGAGCAGATGGCTTGAGCCCAGGAGTTCCAGACCAGCCTGGGCAACATGGTGAAACTCCATTTTTACAAAAAATCCCCACCTTTTTAAAATTAACAGGCATGGTGGTGCACACATGTAGTCCCATCTACTCAGGGGAGGCTGACCCCAGAAGGTGAAGGCTGCAGTGAGCTAAGATCACACCACTTCACTCCAGCCTGGGCAACAGAGCAAGACCCTGTCTAAAAAAAAAAAAAAAGGTCAGGCATGGTGGCTCACACCTGTAATCCCAACATTTTGGGAGGCCCAGGCGGGCAGATCACCTGAGGTCAGGAATTCGAGACCAGCCTGACCAACATGGAGAAACCCTGTCTCTACTAAAAATACAAAAATCAGCCAGGCTAGGTAGCACGCACCTGTAATCTCAGCTACTTGAGAGGCTGAGACAGGATCGTTGCTTGAACTCAGGAGGCAGAGGTTGCAGTGAGCCGCTGTACTCCAGCCTGGGCAACAGAGTGAGACTGTGTCTAAAAAAAAAAAGAAAGAAAGAAAAAAAATAACAAAGCATTATCAGTCCGATTGGAGTAGAGCCCCACTGTTAAGAGCTCATTTAACTTAATTACTGCATTAAAGACCCTTTCTCCAAATACAGTCACATTGGGGGTTAGGACTTCAGCATAGGAATTGGGGAGGGGACACAATTCAGTCTTAACAACTACCCTGTACCTCAGTTTCCTCATCTGTGAAATGGCAATAATAATATCTGCCTCATGTGCTGTTATATGGATTAAGTTGATTAAATAAGATATGTAAAAGGAAGTCTCTAGCTGAGTCCCTTGCATGTATGTCTATCTGTACCTAGATCCATCTACATATACTCATATAGATATGCATACATGCATGTATATACACATATTTACATATATATGCATATATACCCGTGTGCACACATATACACACATATGTACATGTATATACACACATTCTTAATAAGTGCACATGCGGGATACTCCTTTCTACCACCTCTGTTTTAGGAAACCTTAAATTTGCCAGGAGTCTGTTTGCTTATCTCAAAAATGGGAGAGAGGACACCATGTGGCCTAATGGAAAAGACATCTCACTTTGGGTCGGAAGATTGAGGGTTCAAGTCCTTTCATGGTCAAAATGTTTCCAATGCATTGTGTGGACAGTTAAAAAAGATGCAGAGTCCCTCTTTCACTGGGTTCACTGGGTTGTGAAAATGGAACTAAATTAAGTTAGGTAACTTATAATAAAGCACCTGTGGTTACATCAGAACGCTTTAAATGGAAGTTTCCTTCCTGGTTGTTGGAACTCTGAAATCCCCTTAACTAAGTACTGGTAGGAATTTTTTTTTTGTTTTTTTTTTTTTTTTTTTGAGACAGGTTTCACTCTGTCACCCAGGCTGGAGTGCAGTGGCGCACCTCAGCTCACTGTAGCCTCTGCCTCCCAGGTTCAAGCGATTTTCCTGCCTCATCCTTTCACTTCAGCCTTACCTCCTGTAGCTGGCACTACAGGCATGCGCCACCATGCCCAGCTAACTTTTAAATTTTTTGTAGAAACAGGGTCTTGCCATTTTGCCCAAGCTGGTCTCAAACTCCTGGGCTCAAGCAGGAGCCACCTCAGCCTCCCAAAGTGCTGGGATTATAGGTGTGAGCCACTGTGCCCAGCTGAGAATGCTTTTAAGTTAGCAATGAATACTTAGAAACTGTGCTTAGAATACATTGAAGACATTATTTCATTGCCGTGCAAAAATGTGTATCCTGCGTCTTAAAAGGAAAGCATGTTGATGTCATGACTTTAATGCTACACAAATGTATGCCTTAAATTAGAAGCCAAATCCAGGCCCCTCCAGGACAGTGGCACCCTCCCCAGCTCCAGCATGGCCTCAGACCACTGACCTTTGTCAAACTCATTCCCCCTTCCCCACTGGAGCCACATGAGGGGTCAGGAAGGTGTCTAGGCTGCTGCTCTGGACCATCGTACCCTTACCAAAGAGATTCCCTTAGTGCAGAGGAGTGAGGAGCTTTGGCTTCCCCTGAATAAGCGTGAGGAAGCAAAGATTCCCCAGCAATAGCTAAAGTAGATGCCGAATCTCATCTCAGCCCCCACTGGAGTGAGACCGCCTTCGTGCATTCTCTCTAGCACATCAGTGGTTCCTGTAAATCTCGACATGATTGCTTTTCTCAAGGTTGCTTTATGGCAAGTCTGCAAGTGCTTTCTCTGACAGAGGACGTTAGGAATAGACATCGCAGGCAGGAGCTGACTTGGGAATGGCCCAGGGGAGAACAAGTGAAGATGCATCTGCTTTGAAAGAATCCTTTCATTTTCTTTTAAGGACTTGAAATCAGGGAAGCTTTACATCCCGGGAACTCGCACGGCTCTGTGCTGTGTGTGAAGAAGGATTGTGAGGCCGCTGCTCAACTGCGTTGCCTCCCCTTCCTTGTGTCAAATAATGTAGCATTCATTTTGTGTGACTGCGTGTGCACTGGGTGTTTCCCAGCTGCAGGGGATGGGGTTAGTGTTCCTGGCCCTGTGAGCAGAGACAGAGGTGACCTGGGCTGGGAACCACCCTTCACGAAGGGACTAGCCAGTAGTGGGTGGTGGGCAGGCAAGGAGATGGATATTGTGGGCGATATTTTAATTATGGGTCAATCCTTAGTGCCTGGCACATGGTAAGTGCTGCATGGGGTTAGCTATGATTATGACCATCCTCTTTGTAGAAGGGCCTGTCAGAAGTTAACATCAAGGGCGCTTTTCCAGTTTTGTGTCTTGCTCTGAAAAATAGGAAGGGGGAAAGTTAAGTAAATGGCACTAGTGGGCCCAGGGCCTCAAAGGGCCATGCATCGTGTTTTCTGCCTGAGTGCTCACTGTGTTGTAGACAGTCTGGGAAAATGGCAGAAACAGCTAAAGGGGACGGGGACCAGTGTAGAAATGCTCTCTGGGTCCTCCCTGGCCACCGTGGTCTCTGCCATGCTGAATAATGAATCACGCTGATTCCTTGCTTCAGCCCGATGGAGAACTGGGTCAAGCTTCACTCCAGAGAATCCCCAGACACCTCTCTGGCAGAACCCACTGACATCTTAGATTTGAAAAGCATTTCAGTATTTCCAAAAAAAAAGCAATAGCAAAGCCTAGTTATATTTCAAACCGTATACATAATGACGGTGATCTCTCTTCCTGCCTGTAATGACCACAAATGCCGGTTTACTAAAGACTTCTCTATTACGGAGGCGACATCCAAGAGGTATTTTGAACCTTGAAAAGCTTGCATATTTTTTTGTATGGACTCTGTGAAAGTTGTTTTAGGTCACAGCCCTTTGCTCACTGACTACTTTTATTTATTTATTTATTTATTTATTTATTTATTTATTTACGAGATGGAGTCTCACTCTGTCGCTCAGGCTAGAGTTGCAGTGGTGCCATCTCGGCTTACTGCAACCTCTGCCTCTCAGGTTCAAGCAATTCTCCTGCCTCAGCCTCCCAAGTAGCTTGCACTACAAGCTTATGCTACCACACCCTGCTAATTTTTGTATTTTTAGTAGAAATGGGGTTTTGCCATGTTGGCCAGGCTGGTCTCAAACTCCTGACCTCAAGTGATCTGCCTGCCTCAGCCTCCCAAAGTCCTGGGATTACAGGAGTGAACTAATGCACCCGGCCCAGCTGCCTTATTTCTCAGTGAAACCTGGGCGGTGAAAAGACCCTGGGCTGCAGGCAGAAATCAGACCCGTTGCTGTTTCTACTGGCTGCAGTAACTGTGGGAGATGACAGAGGGCTCTTCTTAACTCTTAGGGAAATATCACAAAACATGGGCTATCAAATATAACAAATGTACCCTAAGTGTACATTATTCTGGCCACCAATGTGAAATAAATAGTATGTGGGCCATATGATTATTAAAAAGGTTCTTCTTCATAGTCACATATAGCAGGAATACATGGCTTTTTTCCACCTGACCCCCAGAACACAGATAGAAAAGGTCTCCATAGAGCAGCTCTGCAGCGTAGGCAGCAGCCAGGATCACCATGTTCCTAGGATCTAGCAAGACAGGCTGGAATCCCATATCCTGCAGTGGTATGTGTATCCTCCCCAAAACCCTGCCAGTTCCCTGTGGCTTCTATTTCTCTCATGTTGAATCCCTGTTCTCTACATTGAAACTTTTGCATGTTCCTTTTTCTCTGCCAACGTTCTCCTTTAATTCCCCTGACAACATCAGCCATCTCTGTAAGAGGCCCTTTGCTGGTGCATCAAGGATAATATCAAGGGGGCTTACACCAAAATCAGTGTCTTGCATCTTTTTTTTTTTTTTTTTTTTTGAGCTGGAGTCTCACTCTGTTGCCCAGGCTGGAGTGCAGTGGCACGATCTTGGCTCACTGCAACCTCTGCCTCCTGGCTTCAAGCAAGTCTCCTGCCTTAGCTGGAGAGTAGCTGGGATTACAGGCGCCTGCCACCACGCCCAGCTAATTTTTGTATTTTTTTTAGTAGAGATGGAGTTTCACCATGTTAACCAGGCTGGTCTCAAACTCCTGACCTCGGGTGATCTGCCCACCTTGGCCTCCCAAAGTGCTGGGATTATAGGCGTGAGCCACTACACCCGGCCCATTTTTTAATTTTATTATTGCTTTTTTTAGAGATGGAGTATCGCTGTCTCACCTAAGCTGTAATAAAGTGGCTTGATCCTAGCTCACTGCAGCCTCGAACTCCTGAGCTCAAGTGATCCTCCCACCTCAGCCTCTCTAGTAGCTGGGATGACAGGTATGCACCACTGTGCCTAGCTAATTAAAAAAAAATTTTTTTACAGACCATGTCTCACTTTGTCACCCAGGCTTGTCTTGAACTCCTGGCCTCAAGTGATCCTCCTGCATCAGCCTCCCAAGTAGTTGGGATTATAGGCATGAGCACAATCCACTGTGCCTGGCCAGTTTTATGTATTAAAAACTGGGTGTTGGGTCCAGTGGGGTGGCTCACACCTGTAATCCCAGCACTTTGGGATGCCAAAGTGGGAGGATCACTTGGGCTCAGGAGCTTGAAACCAGCCTGGGCAACATGGCGAGATCTTTACTCTACAAAAAATAAAAAATTAGCAGAGTGTGGTGGTGGACGCCTGTAGTCCCAGCCACTTGGGAGGCTGAGGTGGAAGGATCGCTTGAGCCTGGGAGGTCAAGGCTGCAGTGAGCCATGATTGTACCACTGTACTCCAACCTCGGTGACAGAGTGAGACCCCGTCTTAGAAAAGAAAAAACAAAAACCTGGGTCAGACTTTCTCACCTTCACAAGTCATTCAGTCCTGCCTGTCGGCTCAACTGCCAGCCACCTGGAAGTTGTGCAGCCCTTTCTTGCCCCTCCCTACTTCCCTATACCCGTTTCTTCTGTTTACCCTTAAATTCCTGATCATTTCCTCTGTAGAGCCATTTAACCGTTTTCCTCATCCACTAACCAAAAGCGGACTGTGATGCTAACTAAAAGCTTTTGCTAGCCCTGATGTGTATACACACATAAAATACGTGTTGATGTCTTGACAAGTGAGCACTCTGCTATCTAACTCTCTTAAAGTACAGTAAATCTATACTTAACATTATTAGTGAGTTATCAGAAACTCCAACTTCAAGAGAAATGATGTATAAGGAAAGCAGATTTTTTTTCTCAACATTATAGCAAAACAGCATTGAAAGAAGTTGAAGGAAACAACCTTATTCAAGGTAGGTCATTTTGCTTAAAGTCACAGTTTTTAAAAACCTATCAACGATGTTAAGTGAAGATTTACTGTACTTTGTATTTTTACAGCTTTTGGAAAACTGGTGAGAGCTTTGGACCATCTTTCCATCACACACACACACATACACACACATAATTTTGGATATATTTTCAGGGTGTTTAGAACTTCCTGAAGCCCATCCATGGATCTCCCAGGTCCGTGAACCCTTAATAAAATCCCTGAAGTGTGTCTGGGTGTGGTGGCTCACGCCTGTAATCCCAGCACTTTGGGAGGCTGAAGTGGGCAGATCACTTGAGGTCAGGAGTTGGAGACAAGCCTGGCCAACATGGTGAAACCCCATCTCTACTAAAAATACAAAAATTCGCTGGGCATGGTGATGGGCGCCTGTAATCCCAGCTGCTCAGGAGGCTGAGGCACAAGAATCGCTTGAACTTGGGAGGCGGAGTTTGCAGTGAGCCGAGATCGTACCACTGCACTCCAGCCTGGGAGACAGAGAGAGACTCAGTCTCAAAAACAAAACAAAACAAAAAAGCCGGGCTCATGCCTGTAATACCACAGCACTTTGAGAGGCCGAGATGGGTGGGTCACCTGAGGTCAGAAGTTTGAGACCAGCCTGGCCAACATGGTGAAACCCCGTCTCTACTAAAAATACAAAAAAAAAAAGCTGGGTGTGGTGCCGGGTGCCTGTAATCCCAGCTACTCGGGGAGGCTGAGGCAGAAGAATGGTTTGAACCAGGGAGGCAGAGGTTGCAGTGAGCCGAGATCGCGCCACTGCACTCCAGCCTGAGTGACAAGAGCAAGACTCTGTCTCCAAAAAAAAAAAAAAACCCTGAAGTCAGCTGATGAGATGGAGCCTGCCCTTCTGAAGAGGACAGAGCATCCCCCACCCCTACCAGGCTCTGCATCTCTCCCTGTCCCCCACCACCTGTAATCCCAGCACTTTGGGAGGCCGAGACGGGCGAATCACTTGAGATGAGGAGTTGGAGACCAGCCTGGCCAACATGGTGAAACCCTGTCTCTACTAAAAATACAGAAAATTAGCTGAACGTGGTGGCGCACGCCTGTAATTGCAGCTACTTGGGAGGCTGAGGCAGGAGAATTGCTTGAACCCAGGAGGCAGAGGTTGCAGTGAGCCAAGGCACTGCCACTGCACTCCAGCCTGGGCAACACAGTGAGACTCCATCTCAGAAACACAAAACAAAACAAAAAAATCTCCTTCCATGAGCTCCCAACCCATGCTTGTGCCTCAGTGCACCTTCATGGTCCGTGCTGTAGATTGCTGCTATGTGTCTGCTGTGTCACAAGCTTCTCAAGAGCAGGAACTTATCTACTCTCAGATACTCTCAGTTAACTCAGATGTATCTACAGGGAAGAAAGGACACTCATCTCTGTAGGTCCTCCAGGAACTAAATAGTCACTCAGTAAATGTTATCAGCGCAAATACACAGTTGTTATTGTGCTATAGGATAATTAGGCTTGAATGGTAAGTAATTCCCATAGATGACTGTTAATTAGGATTACATTTGTAGTAATTTGTAGTGTTGGGCCACATTTTAGCTTTTTGATGTGAACTTTTTTAGTTTTTTAACATCTGTAACTTAATGTTGTTATATGTTCTGGCACCATTTACCTTTTGGTCACTATCCCTCAACAGTCACAGAGCAGTGGCTGTGCCCTGGGTGTGGATATGCTCCTTAGTGGACATGAGCTCATTTTACCACTGTCTTCTTTGGTCCTGTACCCCGAGGCCAACTCGCCTCACTAGAGGCAAGGCCTGTATCCCACAGCTCACTGGCTCCCGGCCCCTGGTCTCACCCCTCACTGCATCCCCTGCCCCTCCTGGTCCCTGGAGGAGATCCCCCAGTTTTCTGACAGCACGCTGTCATTTTGCTGCCTGCATCAAAGCCCAGAGGAAGGAAAAGGACAGAAACCTAGAAATTCAGCAAGGGAAAAGAGAAATGGAAGACTGGGGAAAACAAAAATTGAAATAATAGTATCTTCTGGAACCAGAGAGAACAAAGTACATACTTGCTGAGGGCCTACAATGTCCCAGCCACTTGCTCTTCTTCATTTCCTTATCACTGTTCAACTGAGTAACCTTAGATACCTGGAGGCTGAGCATCCACCAATTGGAATACAGTTTGAACCGAGGACCATCTGGTCATAGATACCCAGGCTTTGCTCTGTGTTCTGCTCCATAACGCACATTTGAAGGAGAGGTCCTCTGCAAGAAGATGGCTGTATTATAAAACTCAGAGATAGAAGCTCCACACAAGATAGGTTTTACAACTAAGATAGGATGACTCGATTCCACTGTGGAAGAAGAGAGAACAAATGGGAGAGAAGGGGGCCCAGGTCAAAAGCTGTGTCCCTTCTGGGTCAGCCATGACCCAGATCCCTTAAATGCCCATAGTAACTAACAACAATAACAGAAGCAGCAGCAAACTTGAATTTAGCCCAGTTAATCCTCACAACATTTGATAGGTTGTTGTGAGACAAGTTATTTTTAGTACCCACGTTTTATAACGAGGACATTGAGACACAGACAGGTTAACTAACTCACCCAAGGTCAAAAATGGTAAGAGGCAGCCCTGGGATTTGAACCTAGATTTTACTTTCAATCTGAGGAACCACATAACTTTGGGTAAAGAAAGGAGCCATCTGTCTATAGCAGTGGCTCTCAAGGTGTGGCTCCCGGATCACAGCTTCAGTATCATCTGAGAGCTTGTTAGAAATAGAGACTCTTGGGTCCTACCCAGACCTACTGAATCAGAAACTCTGGGGAAGGGGTCCAGTGTTCTCTGTGTGTGTGTTTCTTTTTTTTTTTTTTTTTTTTTTGAGATGGGGTCTCACTCTGTTGACCTCAAGTGGTCCACCCACCTCAGCCTCCCAAAGTGCTGGGATTACAGGCATTAGCCACTGTGCCCAACCTGTTACGTGTTTTAAGAAAGCCCTCCAGGTCATATATTCATATGTATCATGGTCTACAGTACATCTCCACATGCTGGCTTTGGCTGAAATCTATTAAACTAGAGAAAACCTTAAAATCCACTAATAGAAAAGAGTAAAAGTTTATCAATAATAATAATAATAATAATAATAATAATAATAAAAGCCAGATGCTGTGGCAAATGCCTATAGTCCCAGCACTTTGGGAGGCCAAGTGGGTGGATCACCTGAGGTCAGGAGTTTGAGACCAGCCTGGCCAAAATGGTGAAACCTCATCTTTACTAAAAAGACAAAAAATTAGCGAGGCATGATGGCACATGCCTGTAATCCCAGCTACTCAGGAGACTGAGGCAGGAGAATCGTTTCAACCTGGGAGACGGAGGTTGCAGTCAGCTGACGCCACGCCACTGCACTCCAGCCTGCGTGAAAGAGTGAAACTCCATCTCAAAAACAATAAATAAACAAACAAAAAATAACAATAAGCATTTGCCAAGTTTTGACTATCTGCCAGGCATGATGCTAAGCATTTTACCAGCATTATCTTCTTTAGGACTTGCACATGCTGTAAGTATAGGTAGCATTATTATTTTACAGATGAAGAGACTGAGACTTAGAGACCTGAAGTGACTTAACCTAAAGTCACCAGCCAGAAAGTAGCAAAATGATGACTTGAATCCAGACCCCTCTGATGACACGGTTCTACCCTGAACCATTACTCTTTTGCCCTTCTGGTTAAGAATTATTGAAGAATGGGCATAAGTCAAAGTGTATATGTTGACTTTTTTAATTAACTTTTTTTTTTAAGTGGCAGATGACTTCATTAAATATTTTGAGTTCTTCCCATGCTCCAAGACGAGCCTTTATTCCCAGAACTGATTACGCCCAGCATCCCTTCCTGGGTTTAAGGGAAAGTGGTGGTGGTTATGAGCCTTCCTGGCCACACGGGGGCATCACCAAACAGTGCAGGTTGCTTGTTGCTGCTCCGTTCTTTGGGAAGAAGCCAAGCTGGCCCCTCGGGCCAAGCTGCATGTTCCCTGTATACCTATTTCCTTTCACTTTGGCTACACAGAATGGGGTGAAACTCTTCAGATGAGAGACTAAATTCAAACAACAGCAGGGTTACACAAGAAAAATGACTTTAGATAAACTCACTATAGTAACATGTCAGGCTTGTATTCATCAATATGACAAAACAATTTTTTTTCTTTTTTATTTGAGACAGAGTTTTGCTCTTGTCGCTCAGGCTAGAGTGCAGTGGTGCGATCTCGGCTCGCTGCAGCCTCCACCTCCCGGGTTCAAACGATTCTTTTGCTATGATTCTTTTGTCTCAGCCTCCCGAGTAGCTGGAATTACAGGTGTCCTCCTCCACACCTGGCTAATTTTTGTATTTTTAGTAGAAACGGGGTTTCACCATGTTGGCCAGGCTGGTCTGGAACTCCTATCCTCAAGTGATCCACTGGCCTTGGTCTCCAAAAGTGCTGGGATTACAGGCGTGAGCCACCACGTCCAGCAAAAACAGTATTCTTAATGTGCTTGGATGAGGTCGGGTGATTTGCATATTTTAGCCAAGAATGATACTCTTGGTGTTCAGTGAGCTATTTAGATCAAAATTTTTGTCATCTTGGACTCCAAGGAGAGAACGGCCAGTGTTCTTTTTTACTTTCTTTGTCGTTACTGAATTCTTTTGAGCAGTCCTAGGTTGTAGGATGTTATAGTAGGCGGCTGGAGATGGTGGGAAAATGCATTTCTGACTTCTGGTTTGAAGAGAAGTGTCTCACAGTAACAGTACTGTCTTAGGGTTCACCCCGGCCAGGATCACTGAGATGCTGTCCTGATGGCAGCTTCTGTGGATCTTGAACCCCATTTCCACGTGGGCATGCCACAGTACCCTGTCCAAGCCCCAGTTTCCATGCCAGAAGCCGAATTCACTAGAATTTTGACCAAGGTGATCATATAATTTATTGTCTAACCCAGGACACTTTTTGAGAGTAAAAGGGGCTGCTCTGAATAATCTTGCCAGAATGACAGGGATACCCCAGAACTATTGAGGGGAAAATTGGGACATGTGGTCACCCTAAAACAAATCTTTCATTTTTCCTTCTTGATCAGTTAAGAGTTATATGACACTGTATTTATTTGCTCATTCATTCAACAAATGTTCAAGTGTTTTTTACATGCTAAGTTCACTACTTATTTTCTCCTCACGAAAACCCTCTGAAGTAATTATTATTATTACTCCCATTTTTACAAATGAACAAAATTGAGACTTAGTAAATGACTTTTCCAAAGTCCCAGTACCAGTACATCAGAGATCTGAGATTAGAATGCAGGTCGTTCCTACTCTTGATCCACACACACTCAGAACTGTATTAAGGGCTGGGTGCAGTGGCTCACGCCTGTAGTCCCAGCACTTTGGAGGCCAAGGCAGGCCAATCACTTGAGGTCAGGGAGTTAAAGGCCAGCCTGGCCAACATGGTGAAACCCCATCTCTCCCAAAAATACAAAAATTAGCCAGGCATGGTGGTGTGCACCTGTAATCCCAGCTACTTGGGAGGCTGAGGCAAGAGGATCACTTGAACTCAGGAGGTGGAGGTTGCAGTGAGCCAAGATCATGCTATTGCACTCCAGCCAGGGTGACAGAGCAAGAACCTGTCTCGGAAAAAAAAAAAAAACAACTGTATTGAGGTTACCGGCTGTTTATCCAGCCCTCTTTATCATCCTAACCCCATCTGACATTGTCCCCCCATGAAAATCTCAGAGGCATATAACAAAGTAGTTAAGTGTAGGAGCCCAGAAGCCAAACTGCCCAGGTTTGAATCCTGGATCTGCCACTTACCAACTCTGTGCTGCACCCAGTTTCCTCATGTATAAAATGGGTACAGTAACTTAGTATCGACCTCAAAGGGTTGGGGTGAGGACTGACTGAGTTAATACTTTTGACGTTTGAATAGAGGTGGTAGGAGACAAGGTTGGAATGGCAGGCCAGGGGAGTCAGCTGGGACACTGTGATTTTACTGACTAGGGCCTGGGTTGGGAACCGACATGGGAGAGAGGTTAGTGGGCTGCACAGCACTTTCTGGAGAAACAGCAGGGCCTGGGCACTTAGGGGTCAGACTGGCAAAATCATGCATTTTCATAAAGCAGCACATTTGGTGGGGTGCTTCTGTGGAATATCCAACACATCCACCTGGAGAAACACACTTTGGTCTGAGACTGAGGGAGCAGAGCTGCAGAGGGGCAGGCAGGCCAGGCAAGACCTGGCCAGCCCTGAATTGGCCACAGCCAGCTCTGGCACCCGGGACCTCCTCTTCACCATTGGGCTGGTTCCCTGCAGTGTGTACACGTGCAGAACCTTTCCCCAAGACTCGGACTCCTGAGTAGCTTCTGTGGTCGTCACGGGGACTGCCTTCTTTTTTTGGTTTCTTTGTGAAAGGCACCTTGTGCACCATCAGCAGAGTGGCCGCTGAGGTGGTCACATAGCCTTCTTTTCTGTCTAGGACCTGAGGATCAGCGCAGTGTTTGATTAAATGGACTGTTTTGTCTTTGATACTTTGGTGAGTTTTTTTCCCCCTGACAAAGTGTGATCAGCTACTCAGGAAGGGGGTGCCCGGTCTGCGCACGGTGACTGGAATAGGAAAGGTGGCACTAGACCGAATGTGATCACTTTAGGACACTTTGCTGCATTTCTTCATTTGGTTATGAAACTCGCATTTGGAAACTTTAAAAGCTGTTCTTCGAGAGCCAGTCTGTTGGCTCCCAAGGAAGGGTGCCTCCATGTCTGCCTTTCGGGGAAGGTGGCCTCTGCAACTGCTGGACAGCTTGCATGGGATCAGGGGTGCAGAGAGGGATGAGGGACCCAGCTCAGGCACGCGGCAACCCTGGTGATCACCGGCAAGGCAAATGCTGTAGCCAAGTCCTCCTCACATGCGCTGTGAAGTTTTTTCTTCATACGTCTTTGGATTTTTTACTTGTTATAATATGCAGCATATAGTACTTTTTTAATTAAAGGGAAAAATTGAATTACAGAACTTTAAAAAAAAGAGAGGTAGTATGATCTTAAAGTATCTCTAAGTGATACAAGAATAAATGGTTTTAAAAGCACGAATCTCTCAATTCTGCAAGCACTTCGGCATGTAAAGATTCCCTCGTCACGCTGTAGGACCTGACACACTTATTTGTTATCATGAGTGGATACTTTTTTCCTCATTTTGCTGCCTTTCTGAGTATTAGAGAAAACATCTTGCTTCTCTGTTATTAGAAACAAGTGCCTAACATGTATTTAATTCATTCTGTCTCCACCATTTCTAGGTACTTACCAAATAACAGATTTCATGGGGTTGCATTTCTCACTATTTAAAAAACTGCCTTATAAGAGGTATCAGGAGCGTAGAAATTTTTGTATCCAAATTTTTGTAATATAAGCCCTATACTTATATTTCTGGTAATCTATTCTTTTTTTGTTTGTTTGTTTTTGATATGAAGTCTCGCCGTGTCTCCCGGGCTGGAGTGCAATGGTGCCAACTTGGCTCACTGCAACCTCCGCATCCTGGGTTCAAGCGATTCTCCTGGCTCAGCCTTCTGAGTAACTGGAGTTACAGGCACCCGCCACCAAGACTGGCTGATTTTTGTATTTTTAGTAGAGACGGGGTTTCGCCACGTTGGCCAGGTTGGTCTCAGACCCCTGACCTCAGGTCATCCACCCACCTCAGCCTCCCAGAGTGCTGGGATTACAGGCGTGAGCCACCGCACCTGGCCTGCTTCTAGTAATCTATTCTAAGGAAGAAATCTGAACACATGCACATGTCAGGCAAAAAGATATTTGTCACTACATTTTTTTTAATAGCAAAAAGTAGTTACCATTTAATTTCCAGCAGTAGAGGATTTGTTAACTCAATTAGATGATTGAACATAATGAAGCAAATAGAAGTGCATTAAGTGTAGTACCTTGTAGTTGTGGGAGGGGAGTAGTGTAAACTGGTATGATTGGCCAAACCATGGAGTGACTTCCTGTCCTCTTACTCTATCTTCCAGTGTTTTGCTGTGCGTTCTCTGGGATGGGTAGAGATGGCAGAAGAAGACCTCGCCCCCGGTAAAAGTAGTGTTGCGGTCAACAACTGCATCAGGCAACTTTCCTACTGCAAAAATGACATCCGAGACACGGTCGGGATTTGGGGAGAGGTAAGTGGCGCGGAGAATGATGTCCGGCAGGCTGTTTGCGTTCTCCTGTGTTTCAGGAAGCCCCACAGCTCGGTGACGTGGTCCTAAGGGGCTCCGAGGTGTTTTTCAGGTGTCTTTTCTCATTAATGCAGGAAGTGTAGGCATGGTGCCCCCGCGTGACTGATCCCTCAGCACTGCCAGATCCCAGTGAGGACAGGGGCCTGGAGAGAGAGCGTTTCTCAGTAGCTAAGTGACACAGATTTATGGGTGAGCATTAAGGACCCAGAACTCCCCTAAACATGCCTGCAAAATGGGATGTGCCAGTCTGTAAGAGCAGTTTTGCAGACTGGAAGAAGGACCCATAATTTTTTTTTTTTTTTTTTTTTTTTTTTTTTTTTTTTGAGACGGAGTCTCGCTCTGTTGCCCAGGCTGGAGTGCAGTGGCGCGATCTCGGCTCACTGCAAGCTCCGCCTCCCGGGCTTACGCCATTCTCCTGCCTCAGCCTCCCGAGTAGCTGGGACCACAGGCACCCGCCACCTCGCCCGGCTAGTTTTTTGTATTTTTTAGTAGAGACGGGGTTTCACCGTGTTCGCCAGGATGGTCTCGATCTCCTGACCTCGTGATCCGCCCATCTCGGCCTCCCAAAGTGCTGGGATTACAGGCTTGAGCCACCGCGCCCGGCCAGGACCCATATTTTCAAAGGGGAAGGTGACTTCCACACATACACACAAAAATGTTGATGCTTCTACTCTAAAAGTTGACAAATTATCCTTGTATAACATTCTTCTTTACTTACATTCTGAGGAATCAACATTATACATTAATTGTGGAATTGATGTTTATATATTTCTCCCTTTTAACATAGTGATTACGTTTTGAAATGTTAGGTGAGATAATTTCAGAAAGGAAAGAAGTAAGTACAGATACCAAATGTGTATAAAACTCACATCAAACCGGAAAAGCTGTATTCCTGGTGTGCCCAAGACCTGTAGAAAAAGCATTTTGGGAGCATCTTGGAATAGTGTTTGCTACATGAATAGATGCTGTTCTCTCTGCTTCTAGTGAACAGAGCAGTGGTTGAAAAGTTTGCTTTTTGGTTGAGCTGACTGGAACTCCACTCACATTTTCTCCTAGCAGCACGTCTCAATGGGAGGTAGGTTTCCAAGCCTTTCCATGGTGGAGTTTATCTGCCTTAAAGTGGAGCTGAATCACTGCATTGCCAAGCTGACTTTTAGATTCCAGGCATAAGGGAGAACTGGAAGAATTTTCGTCCATCCAAGAAAAGCCATTTAGACTCTTCTGTTGTTTGACTTTACTGTCCTCTCTCACTGCATTATCTCCCATCCAAATACCCAAGCATGGCTGGGCATGGTGGCTCATGCCTGTAATCCCAGCACTTTGGGAGGCTGAGGCAGATGGATGACCTGAGGTCAGGAGTTCGAGATCAGCCTGGCCAACATGCTGAAAACCCGTCTCTACTACAAATACAAAAATTAGCCGGATATGGTGGCATGCATCTATAGTCCCAGCTACTTGAGAGGCTGAGGTAGGAGAATCACCTGAACCTGGGAGGCAGAGGTTGCAGTGAGCCAAGATCATGCCATTGCACTCCAGCCTGGGTGACAAAGCGAGACTCCATCTCAAAAAAAAATAAAGAACAAAACCCAGGCCTGTGTTTCCACCAAATTCTCCACCTGTTTTCTCTCTCCTTCAGTCAAAAATGCTGTTCCTTCTTGGCCAGGATTCACAAGGAAGGTGGTTGTATTTATACTAACATGTGAATGACTGACCTTTAGAGGAGCCGTAGGTCTAAAGCAGCATGCTCCAGGCTGTGTGAATCTGTTTCACCACAATAGTCGACATGAGTTGTGTTTTCTGCCAGTGCTTTCATCCATAAATGGCTTAGCTGCTCTTGGGGGAAGATTTGAGACCAGGCTGGATCTCAGCTGTAGACACAGGCCACAGCTTCAACACTGGCAGACAGAGGCACCAAGATACCTATCTCTGCCTCCCTGAGCATTAGAGCTGTATTTCACTCTGAGAATGTTTGGTGGGAAACTAAAACATTGTTCCCAAAAACTATACCAGAAAGCAGTTTATCTGTTTCACTTTGAGATTTGAAGACCTACCAAGAAGCCTCACTGTTCTGCCAAGCCAGATCTTCCATCAGCAGTGCCATAGCATCTAGATGACCTTGAGGAGAGAAAGTGTTTCAGCTGTGCAACAGATATTTAATGATGTCCTAAAATTATGCCTGGGAGATTGCAGGGGGAGTCAGTAGTCTGGTGTTTCTGCCCACAGAAAGCCAACACAGGTGGGGAGATGGGACACCGGAGTGTAAGACTCCGGACAGTGCAGGAGTTGAGAAACCTGGGTGTTCCCCCATGCTGGGATCCCAGCAGCACCCACAGGTTATGTGTCAGACCTTGAGCAAGTTACTTAAACTTTCAGTGTCAGTTTCCCCAACTGCCAACTGGTGATAGTAACAATCCAAGCCCTCAGAGGGCAATTTAGAGAGATCGTGAGCCAGTGCACCTTAAGCATGTGGCCTAATGTAGTCATTTAAATGTTAGCCATTGTTAGTGCTGAGAAATGTCACGAAGCTGTGCCTGCTGTCTGCCGGGCAGACCACACAGCTAGGAAGTGGTGTAAAAGCCGAGAAGAAGCAGGTATCGTTGTGGGTCTGGAAAGGCCATCGAGGGGATGCTTGGTAGGACCTGGCCAGAAGAATGGGGAGAGGGGGTTCTAAGAGTTTGATGGGCACAGAATTAGTGAAAGACTAAATTCTCCAGGGAACTCACCATTAGCCTTTTGTCATAAAGATTCAGAAGTGTAAATAATTAAATTTAAGAGCAGCCTGGAAAGCAGGATGGGAGCACATTTCAGAGGACTCAGAGAGGGAGAGAGAAATTGGGTGTATGAGAGAAAGCTGAAAGGTATCAATATTCTTGTCCAGAAAGGAAATTTCTTGGGCAGACAAGTTACAGACCGCAGGGTGACTTCTTTTGATGGCTGACACAGCGTTCTTGGATGCCACACGCAATTAGGCTTTCCAGCCTGCATGAGGAAGACAGCGTGTTTTCTCATTGTGTCCCAGGGGAAAGACATGTACCTGATCCTGGAGAACGACATGCTCAGCCTGGTGGACCCCATGGACCGCAGCGTGCTGCATTCGCAGCCCATCGTCAGCATCCGCGTGTGGGGCGTGGGCCGCGACAATGGCCGGTGAGTCCCCGGGTGGGGCAGTCCGGGTCACCTCGCCCGTGTCCCTGTTCTAGCTGAACACCAAAGCATAGTCTCGCAGCATTTCACCGAATACGAAACTCGTGTAGCCTCTGTATAGAAATGTACAAAATGAAAGCGTGTCTCTAGTTCCCTGCCTCTTAAAGCCTCCAAACTGCTTCCCTTCCTGGCTTCTGTGTCTCAAATCTTTTGTCAATTCTGACCCTGATCCTGCCTTCCAATTCTGCATGTTTCTCCTCCTGACCCTCCTCATTCAACCAAGTTTCCAACCCAGGCCATCTGAACCCCTTTTTCCCCTCCTCTCTGCAGTCTTTTTAAAATTAATTCCATTTCATTCAGTTGAGTCTCAGCCATTTCAGAGGCTCTCCTGCTGCTGTTTTCTTCATCAAGGGCTTACTTGAAGGAGGACGTTGTACAGCCTTTCATCACAAGCCTCAGGTCATTAAATCATGATCTCAGGAATTTCCGGGGTTTGAGATTGGCTAAACTTTTTTAAACACTGGAAAGGTCTGGTCTTATCAAAATTCCATTTGATGTATATTTTTCTGAAATCCCACTGAAAATACGTTATTTATAAGAAATGAATCTTAGATGTGTTACGAATTTTCTGTTCTCCAGGATGATTGGAAACAAGGAGTTCCAATTTTCAAGTGCATATTTTAATAAAGTAGCAGTTATACAGACTTTATACTCAGAGACCATTGTTAAGTAATTGGTCTACATTAAATGCAGTTAATTCTTAAATTATAGTCAATCTTTGGCAATTCCCAAGGTACTAGAGCATCTCCTAGCATTTAGGGATGAGCTATACGATGATAGCTTGTTATTGCTTTGTTGAAAATGGACAAGAGCATTGCAAAAGAGGATAAAAATCCCAGACAACAGAGAGCGGCTCTCCTGAGCTTATGGTTCCGTTTCTGAACATTCTGCTTTTTTATTGAGTCATTTGGTCTCTCTAATGGGGGTGTGGTCTACCTGGGCTTATGACAGCCTTTGTCAACCAACGCTGGGCATTAGTACGTTTGATTCAGTTCCAAGTCCTAAACCAGAAAGGAAGGATTATGGCCAAGTATTCATCAGTTAAAGAATAAGCATTTATGCTGGAACTAGACGTGAGAAATGGTCTGCAAAAGAGAGAGCTAAAGTGTCTTTCTTCTCACTGCCGATTGGATAAGCCTTCCTGGTAGCACAGTTGCATCTTTGAGCTTTTCTAACGGAGTAGTGAATGATGACAGCTGGGCCAGGTGCTTTGGGGGAATGGGTGGATGGATTATGTGCACACACCTGTCATTCCCTTGCTTGCCAGAGCTGTAGCCCTGGAGAGATGCATGGATTAATTTTACAAGGAAGCTCTCTGGTGATGTTTGGTCATCATTAAAAACATTTAGCTTTGGTGGAAGGCCCTGGGTATAAGATGCTTGAGCTTTTCCTGGTTCCTGTCCTCCATGTTTGTTTTTAAGGCAGGAACCAAGGTGTGGAGCTTGTTACATTACATACGTGTACAAGTGGATGAGCTTGGGTTTTCTTAAGGTCAGATTGTCAGTGGTTTGTATTGATGAGGTTTTCAGCTCACCCTAACTCTTTAAAGTAAGGCCAAATGCTACATGTCTGGAAGGAAACAAATGATTCAAACTCTAGTTGACAAAATTATTCAAGTTTTCTGAACCTCAGTTCTCTCATCTGTGAAGTGAGGATCATAATAAGGACCACAATACATACGTATATGTGCATGTGTATGTATACAGTAATCGGTTCAGTGATGGAGACATGACAGGTGCTTAATGAATGTTAGCCCTTGACTTTTAAACACATGCTAGCAGATGCAGCTAATGACATGGCTTCCTTTTAAAGACAGTGGAGGTTGGAGAGGAGTCAGACCTCAGGGAGACTTGAAGTACACTTGATCATGTGATCTAGAGGATGAGAGGCTGTTCCAGACCCTAATGAGTTCAGTTGTCCCACAAAGCAGGAAGAGCTTCCCACTCCCACTCCCTGATGAAATCAGTGTGAATTAGGTTACATTGCCTTGGTTATGGCTTTGAAACGTGGGCTGTATTACTCATGTTCTTATTCTCACTCAGTGTTAGCAGATGAGTGTAATTTAGAAATACACTCAGGGCTCCACATAGCTAGCAGGACCTCAGCGAGATCATGGGACGGTTCCACATAGCCAACAGGACCTCAGCAAGATCATGGGAAGGTTCCATATAGCTAGCAGGACCTCAGCAAGATCATGGGACGGTTCCACGTAGCTAGTAGGACCTCAGCAAGATCATGGGAGGGTTCCGCATAGCTAGCAGGACCTCAGCAAGATCATTGGAGGGTTCCGCATAGCTAGCAGGACCTCAGCGAGATCATGGGACGGTTCCACATAGCCAACAGGACCTCAGCAAAATCATGGGAAGGTTCCATATAGCTAGCAGGACTTCAGCGAGATCATGGGACGGTTCCACGTAGCTAGTAGGACCTCAGCAAGATCGTGGGGTTGTGGGTGCCTTCAGCCGGATCGGCATGGAAACAGCAAATTTTAAAAGTGTGTTTGCCAGTGAAAGGTTCGATTTCTCCCCATTGGTCCCCTGAGTTTCCATTCCCCAGAAGAAGGGGCCTTTGTACTCCTGCTTTTTTTACTTTCCTTTGCTTTTGATTCCTTTTTTTTTTCTTTAACAGCAATTTACAAGAGCAAATTCAATTTGTAATGTTGCAAAGGAAAGGAGTTTTCACTTTGCATGAATAAAACATAAAAGTATTTCATTTTGCTCATGAAAAACGAGCCCATTTTGCATTCTCTTTTGTAACTTTCCTTGCTGAGAAAGTAGAATCTCTTCGGGGATTTCTTGATGTGGTTAAAATGAATGAGAGAAGTATGTATTATGCCAGACATGAAGGGCACAAAATCTTTCTGCAAATCCAGAGTGCTTCCCTGAGCCACGTAATTTCAGAAATTATCAAAGTATTTTGGATGTAACATTTTTTTACGGCTTTCAAGTGGTTTTGATTTGCTTGGAAGAAATTCCCTCAGGAATGAGTTTACTTTGCATGAGGAGGGGATCGGCTCTGACACCCCCACTAAGCCCCAGGGTTGAGTTGGAGAGACCTTTTATTATGAACAGCACGAGAAGTTGAGTCACATCGGATACCGGTCTTCTGTGGGGTTTTGGTTGTCACATGACTAGGCTGAAGTCTTTGTCTTCTTGAGAGCCATGTCTATCTTTATTACGGTGTTTCTTGGGGCCCATTTGCTTTATTGCCTGGTAGAGTGAGGGCTGCCTCCTCTTTCTTGGCCATAGTTGACTTTTGTTCCCTTTGATCAGTGAGGTAAATGTCATGGCCCCTAGAGACGGAGACTGGGGAAAGGGGTTTCGTGAGCTTTGTCTTTCCAATCCAGTTCAGCCCCAGGAGCCACCCAGGTTTGCCTGCTTTCCTCCTGCCCTCTATGCAAAGGAGGACGTATGCAGGTGTGTGCACTGGGCCTTAGAGATGGCATTTCTGCCCTTGGCGACTGAGGCCAATGACCGAATGCTTCCTTTCATCTTGTCTCTGTGGGCCTGCCAGGCTACTGTCCCAAAGGTGAGTTGGGAGGGATGTCCCCACCCAGTTTCAGGGACCTATGCTAGCTTCCAGCCTCAGTGTTCTTCTTATTCACTCAGACCCTGGCAATCACCTTCCTCCTTATTTTTTTGCAGAAGTACCAAAACCAAGCAAACATAATTTCTTTTTTTTTTCCTTTTTGAGACAGAGTTTCATTCTTGTTCCCCAGGCTGGAGTGCAATGGTGCAATCTCAGTTCACTGCAGCCTTTGCCTCCCGGGTTCAAGCGATTCTCCTGCCTCGGCCTCCCAAGTAGCTGGGACTACAGGTGCCTGACACCACGCCTGGCAAATTTTTTGTATTTTTAGTAGAGACAGAGTTTCACCATGTTGGCCAGGCTGGTCTTGAACTCCTGACCTCAGGTGATCTACATGCCTCAGCCTCCCAAAGTGCCGGGATTACAGGTGTGGGCCACTGTGCCCAACGCAAACATAATTTCTGAACACAGGGAACTTGGAACAGGGACTCCCCTCTTGCCTTGTGGTTGGCACAGGCTTATCTTCTGGGTAAGGGCACAGAGATCCTTGTGTACTTCACCAATACGCCCTAGAGTCTGCTAATCCAGCTGTTTCCCACAAGAAATGAAAATGATTATTGTCAGAGGGTTTCAGACCCCATAAATGGCATGTTTCCAAGAGGCTTCCGTATCAGTGTACCATGAGGATTAATCAGGTAAGATGTTCATGGTTTTCCCTTGAGAAAAAAAAAAAAAGATTCTATAGTCACTTGGGAAACTGAGTTAAACTAAGTACACTGGGCCCTCTCAGAGGTTTTCCTATGCTGAGATGGACTAGGACTCTGCAAAAGAGCATTTCCCAGTCTTGGCTGGAACCTTTTCCTTGGTGGAAACACAATCACATGGAACACACTTCAGGAAATACTGCTCTCGTTAGTAAATTCATTCATTTAAATTCGTGGCAACATTAAAGTGCTCTTTTTGATTATTAAGAAAAATAGGAATTACTTTTAATGAATATTATAAGTGGAGACCCCATTGGGCCTGCTCTAATGAAGATAAAATGTCTTCATAATGAATAGCAACTATGAGAAATACACTCACCCATCCAAACCCAAAGAATGGACTTAGAGGCATGAAGAACAGTGAAAGTGAGACTTTTTAATAACAGTCTTGCAAGATCGGGTATCTGGTGGGCAGGCACACCTAGGATAGTCACAACAGGTAATTTATCTCCTAGCACGCCAGCCCCTCCCCCAGTTCCTCACTGGCCGAGTACTATGGGGCTACGATCTTCCTGGATGTTGCCTGAGTTTCATTATCCCCCTTGTAAGGTTATACCCCATTCCCTTCCCCACTTAATTTTCATTTCCCAATAACAAAACTTTCTTCCCTTTAATGGGCTGACTCCTCCTCTACATTGTTAGCTTATTGTGACTTTCTAGGTGCATGAGCCATGTGGTGTGTTACATTTGCAAGCAGGCTGCCAGGACTTAGATTTATCATGCCTTGAAAATGGACCATTTAAAATGTTTTCTCACACAACCATCCACAGTCATGATGTGTGCAAGTGGTTTTTAAACAGTTCTTTCTTACTCAGTGTTTACCCTGCGATGTTGCTTATGCTTACAGATTGTGTAGCCAAACTTCTCTTCCTAGAAGGTGTTTAATACCTCTGTTTTCTGGTTTTGATGAACAGCTTTTAATAAAATATTTCTGTGTCATAGATTATTCATGAATTTCCAAATAAGGTTATCTTTGACTTGATTGTTTTATCTGATTATGATCTCAGGAACTTTTGTCTAAAGAATATAGTCCCCACTGTACCGAATTTTTTCTCATATTCTCTTCTAAGATATTCCCAGCTGTTTTTATCCACCAAGACCCCGGCTCAAGATGTTTTATTTCTTTTTATTTTTAGAGACAGAGTCTTGCTCTGTTGCCCAGGCTGGAGTGCAGTGGCATGATCATCACTCACTGCAGCCTCCAAATTCCTGGGCTCAAGCGATCCTCCTGCCTCAGCATCCTGAGTAGCTGGGACTACAGGTGTTTTTTTTAATTTTTGTAGATACGGGTCTCACTTTGTTGCCCAGGCTGGTCTTGAACTCCTGGCTTCAAGCAGTCCTCCCACTTCGGCCTCCCAAAGTGCTGGGGTAGCAGGTGTGAGCCCCTGTGCCTGGCTAGGTTGTTTTTAAAAAGGCCTTCGTCACACGTACTTTATGTTCTCGTTTTCATGCCAGTGCTGTTCTGCTGCTTCGTTTTGACTTCTTCTGAAAACACTGCTGAATTTTGGGGAGGAGTTCAGGGATCCTGAGGAATATTGGGATTAATTATTTAGAATATGCAAAACTTTGACTCACAGGTTTTTAGATTTAAAAGGTGCTTTAGTATCAGTGTCTTTCAGTCTCTTTATTTTAGAGGTTAGGAAACTGAAGACAGAAGAGCGTGATTACCTTAGATGACCCATGTAGTTCATGGCAGAGCGAAAAACACACCCCAGGTATTTTTGCCAGCCCAAATGGGAAGCTACTCTATTAATCTTGACAAGAGATGGTGAATGGTCTAAATGTCCCAGGGTTGGCAGGGGAGGAGAGGCTGGGTCTATGTCCTAAATACTATGCTAGACAGCAGCAGGACACAGAAGGCAGTGGCATGGTCCCTATCCTTACAGTCTGGCTTCTTCATTGAGGAGCTAAGACCACATGAGTGAATCGAAAGCAAAGGTGGACACACCATGTGCCTGAGGACTGTTTTTGTGGGTCCATGAGCTGAGAATAGTTTCCACATTTTCAAAGCATTAAGAAAAAGAATGGGGGACCCAGGTATGGGAACTCAGCACAGCCCAACTCTTCACAGAAAGAACATTTGAGTAATAACATACTCAGAATGGAATGAGGCGATCTTTGTAGCTGCTGTATATAGAAAGTCATTGCGGAAAAGGCCCATTTTTTTTGGCAGTCTCTATTTCCTTTCCTAACTGTGTCTTCTACTAGCAGCATTTGGGGGTACCTGAAAGCACTGCTCAGCCTTGCTACTGTTCCTTAGAGCTAAACTTGAGTAAGTTTTTCTTTTTTTTAAGATGGAGTTTCACTCTCGTTGCCCAGGCTGGAGTGCAGTAGCATGATCTCAGCTCACTGCAACCTCAGCCTCCCAGGTTCAAGTGATTCTCCTTCCTCAGCTTCCCAAGTAGCTGGGATAATAGGCACGTGCCACCATGCCCAGCTATTTTTTGTATTTTTAGTGGAAGTGGGGTTTCGCCATGTTGGTCAGGCTGGTCTCGAACTCCTGACCTCAGGTGATCCGCCCACCTCGGCCTCCCAAAATGCTGGGATTACTGGTGTGAGCCACCGTACCCGGCCATTTTTTTTTTTTTTTTAAAAGGAATGAGGTCTTACACTGTTACCCAAGCTAGAGTGCAGCGATGTGATCATAGCTCACTGCAGCCTTGAACTCCTTGGGCTCAAGTGATCCTCCCGCCTTGGCCTTCTGTGTATTATAATAGGGTATAGGCCAGGCTGCTGCCACAAGTACTCTGCAGTCCACTGGCTTCAGTGCCAGAGGTTAGTTCTCATGCCACAGCTGCAGTGGGCACCGCCACCTGGCAGAACAGCTCTGTGCCACTCAGGGGCTCAGGCTCCTTCCAGATTGTTGCTCTGCCATCCCTCAATTGTCGTCCTGGCCTGACCAAACCAAGTGACTTGTCTCCAAGTTGAAGACACCTGGAACTTGCACACCTCAGGTACACTCACATTCCACTCACACCCCACTGGCCACACTCAGCTGCAAAGGACTCTGGGAACTAGAGTCTTTAGTTGCACAGACATTTGCCAAATGTGCAGTTGAGGTTGAGGTTGTGGTCTGTGCAGCTCAACCACCAAAGAAGAAGTTTAACAGCTAATGTTCTGACACAGCGTGAAAACCAATCGCCTCAAGTTTCTCACTCCCACGGCCTGTTGCTTCCTGTACTAGAGTCATTAAGCAGCTGTCCCCTCAGCTCCAAACCCACACTTCCCCACTCAGCTTTGTGATGCTGGGGCTGGGACTCTGCAAACCATGCTCCTGCTTCTCTCGTCTGCTACCTGTTAGACTGACGACTGTGCAGCACTCGAAGGAGAACTGCCAGGTGGAGGAGGAAGGAGGAACTTGCTCCCTCCTTTGCTTCCTGTTTCTCTGAGCACCATCCTAGAAACACATCTTTATCCCAGTTGCATCGGTTCTGAACCCAGTTTGCAGTTTCTCCAACTTCACAGAAATGCAGAACTGGCTTCATCACATGCCTTCTTCAGAGATTCCAGCACAATCAGCAGTCAAGCCCACTTTTTAGGTCTCGGTCCTGGCCCTGGGGTCCCTCCTTCAAGCCTGGGGGCACCACCAGCAGCCAACAATGCCTCTTCCTCTGCAGTCAGAGGTTTTTCTCCAGGAGGTTCTTCCCAGACGCTTCTGTGTTTTAATGATTACAACCTCTCTCCTCTCTTCCCTCGGCCCTGCAGATCAGAGCCCCCCTCTTGCAGTTGCAGCCTCCATGGCAGCTTTCTCAGGATCCCCTTTTGCCATTGTAGTTACTAGTTAAAATTCTTTGTGCTATTCTCCATTCAAATGACTGGTGTGGTTTCTGTCTCCTGCCTGGTCCTGCCTGTCCCCTCCCTGGTTGACCTTTAAGATTGAATTAGCACTGAATAAAAGGGACAGCCACTCACACAGTGCAGAGTCTGTCCGCCATACGGAGGGCAGTCAGGAATGCTTTTCTGAGCAAGCCAGTGTGGCTCTTTCTGTTTAACTACACCACACTGCAGGTGACACCGCAGCCCCTGTGCCAAGGAGGCTTCCCTTCTAAAGTAGTAGAAACTGTCCGTGATAAAGGGCAGTGTTTTAGGTGACAGTGATTTAGAAATGGGTCTCAGCTGGGCACAGTGGCTCACACCTGTAATCCCAGCACTTTGGGAGGCCAAGGCAGGTGGATCACTTGAGGCCAGGAGTTAGAGGCCGGCCTGGCCAACATGGTGAAACCCCATCTCTACTAAAAATACAAAAATTAGCCAGGTGTGATAGTGCACACCTGGAATCTCAGCCACTTGGGAGGCTGAGGCAGGAGAATTGCCTGAATCTGGGAGGCAGGGGTTGCAGTGAGCCAAGATCACGCCGCTGCACTCCAGCCTCGGTGACAGAGCGAGAGTCTGTACCCCAAAAAAAAAAAAAGAAAAAAAAGAAAAGAAAAAAAGAGAGAGAAAAGGAATAATGGGTCTCTCTTGTTTTTGAGCTGATCCGAAAGTTATCTCTGTTTCTTCTTGGTCATTGTTTTTTTTTCCCTAGGAGTGATTAGGTGGGGTCTCGGTTTGGAAGAAGTAGAGTTTCCTGATGACATCTGGTAGGGGATTCTCTGAGCCAGACAGTAATGAAAGATTGATGGAATTCCAAGTCTGCCGATGAAAGTTTAATCTATGGTATGTGCTGTCTTGCCTCAGGGAGAAAAGTCTTCAGGGAGGAGCAATAATTCTCTCCCTACACTACAGTATTGTCTTGACCTCTAGAGTTAGTTTCTCTTTAATGCAGCTCCATGATAAGCAAAGGCAGCACGATTTACTTGACCATTTTGCTGACTTACACTGTGGTTCTATTTTATCTCTTTAAAAGTGGCTTCCCTGCCTTCCATTAATCATGATGGGATGCTTGCGATACTTTCAGCACAGAATAACCTTTAAGGAAAGACATTGTAAGTGACTGTCCAAGAACAGTTTCCCTTAGAGGAAAGTGGGAGGGCATTTTCAGACAGATCGTTCGTGGCGGTACTGTCCCTGTTCATGAATATATGAAGACGACAGTTTCTCCTGAGAAATACATCATCCATTTTGGTAACTCTGGCTCAAAGCATAGTTCAGGATTTCTTGTGAACATGTTTCAGTAACAGCCAGTGAAGTGTGGGGGCTTGAGGCTGTTGTGTCAAGACAGAGCAGAAAAGTCTGATGATGATCTCTGAACAGCTTCCATCTGGCACTTCCCCTGAGTCCTGAGCCAGACAAAGGATGGGCCTTTCTGGATGCAGAGCGAGGGAGATCCATCATGTTTGATTCTCTGTGGACATCCTCAAAGTGCCATGATCTTCTTTGAATACTTGGAGCATCCCAGGAAGAGAAGAGTCATTTGAGTAAAGAAATAGCCTAACAACCCATGTAAACATGGATGAGTGTCTTTGAGAACAGAGGAAGTCGTAACCATGATAACCCAGAACTTACGCAGATGTTCAGTGCATGGTTAGGTGCTTGAAGAATTACTAAAAGCCTTGTGTTGTTGCAAAGGAAGGTGCAGTTACCACTTTTCATACACGAGTTGTCACCTGGAATATTTTTACTCAAATGTCATCATCCTGATGATTTTTGGTTTCCTGGGGAGTCCAGTGACTATGAACTTAGTGCAGCACAGTTCGTCACTGGGGAAGAAGAATTTGAGAACATCAGGTGGAACTCAAGGAGTCTCATTGTGTATAATTATGTCAAGTTTTTGAGAGCTAGAGAAGGTCAAGAGAAGGAATACTGGAGTAGGAATCTCACCATTTGCAATGTAATCGTGCCTTTTCCCTTGCACTGAGGCTGGGGTACTCTGCGTCCCACTCTCTCCACCCGCAGTGGAGATCATCTCTGGGGTAGCTGAAATATGGAGGTGCTTTCATGCAAGGATCACAAGTGCCATCATTCCCAGTGGCACTCTTTTTATTAACATAGTAATATTTCCTAGAAATACTGTCCTGGGTCTGTTGGGTGCGGTGGCTCATGCCTATAATCCTAGCACTTTGGGGGGCTGAGGCGGGCAAATCACCTGAGGTCAGGAATTTGAGACCAGCCTGGCCAACATGGCAAAACCCTGTCTCTACTAAAAATACAAAAATCAGCTGGATGTGTTAGCTCATGCCTGTAATTCCAGCTACTTGGGAGGCTGAGGCAGGAGGATCACTTGAACCCAGGAGGCAGCGGTTGCAGTGGGCTGAGATCGTGACATTGCACTCCAGCCTGGGCTTCAGAGTGAGACTCCATCTCAAAAAAAAAGAAAAGAAAAGAAAAGAAAAAAATATATTGTCCTGGGTCAACCATAACATATTATTAAAAATAAGGAGAAATTTAACGAGAGCTTAGTATTATTCTCTTTTACTTTTAATATCTAGAAATTATCTCTAATTAGTTCATAGTGAGTCTCGACTAATGAGTTGGTGACTCTTCATAGAGTTCCCTAGAGCTATTTGATGCTGCCCTTCAAAGGCTAAAATTGTTGTTTAGAGCCCCTCAAAATGGCTTTGTATTTTTCTAACCCTCTTACGAAGTCAGAATTGGTGTTTACGTATCAGAGCTGTGAACTCAAGCCTTGGAATGGCTTGTGTTCGGAGGAGTTATTTTTTGATAGAGAAAAGTGAGAATGTAGGAGAATTACCCTGTCA
Source organism: Papio anubis (assembly GCF_008728515.1). NCBI lineage: Eukaryota > Metazoa > Chordata > Mammalia > Primates > Cercopithecidae > Papio > Papio anubis. The sequence goes on from NC_044978.1 coordinate 145,640,721, forward strand.
TGAATTTTCAGCTAGCCTTTGGGTGGACTGAAAAAGTCTTGGTCACTTGGGAGCCGAGGGTTCCTGCTGCTGTCGTACGTGAGTCCACGTGAGGCTGCACCAGTTTCCCTCTGGGACCCACGTTCTAGTCTCCTCCTGCTCACTGGCCTCTCTGTGAAGATAAGAAGACAGTAGAGTTATGTTCCCTGCAGTCCCTTGAAGCAGCACACATACTTTGGGCTCAGGCACTGGGTCCCATGTTTCTTTGTTGTAACTTCAACTGGGAATTCTGTTCTTCTTGGCTATTCCCCAGAGTGGCCTAGGGACGTGCTTGTTTGAAAAGGGAAGACAGGAAAGGAAATCAAAGACAAGAATTAGGAAATTGAATCCAGAGTCCTCAAGCAAGAGCCCAATTTCCAAGAGTAAAAAGGTCTTGGGAACAGAATCATGCAGGCGCGGTCATGGCAGCCAGAGGACGGAAACACCAAATCACAAGTGGGACCAAAGAAAACGAAGGGAGCCAGAGAGTCGACTTAAAATGGAAAGAATAAACCTCTCCAAACCCAGGAAGAATGATTGAGGCTATAAATAAAGGAACACAGAGTGAGGGACAGACTCATTCTGTCTGCTTTGACACCATTCACCCATCTAGAGGAGTGTGATGGGGGAGGGGAGAGTCAGAAAAATAAAACCCAGAAAATGTTCTCATTCAGTCAGAAATTTTATACCAGAAATACTCCAAAGAGGAAGAAACATTTGAAAGTCCTGAGGCGGGACAGGATGAGGTAGGGGGCACAGGTACAGTCTCTGAGGGAGATCCGGACAGGAGGGATGGCAGGGACACAGTGGATGAAGACGGATGCTGACATGGCAAACAGACAGGTAATGTGATGGGGACGACAAAGCCAAGCAGACGCAGACGCCTTTCTCTCATGGGCAGTGCGTTAGATAAGCTTCTGATTGCTTCTCTTTTTTTTTGCTTTTTTGTTCTGTTTGGAATAGAGTCTCACTCTGTCATCCAGGGTGGAGTGCACTGGCAAGATCTCGGCTCACCTCCACCTCCCAGGTTCAAGTGATTCTCATGCCTCAGCCTCCTGAGTAGCTGGAATTACAGATGTGTGCCACCACACCCAGCTAATTTTTGTATTTTTGGTAGAGATGGGGTTTCGCCACGTTGGCCAGGCTGGTCTCGAACTCCTAGCCTCAAGTGATCTGCCTTCCTCAGCCTCCCAAAGTGCTGGGATTACAGATGTGAGCCACCAAGTCCCGCCTGATGGCTTCTCTAGTGCTCAGCCACCCACCCTGTCTTGCTGAGTCCGCCCCTTTAGGAAAACGTTCCAGCTGCATTTTCAAGGGCTACTTTTTCTCTGCACCAAGCACCCTGCCCACTGGAGAGCCATCTTCAGGCAGGGCTCATGAGCCTCATGCCCTGAACCCTGAGCTGCCCTGCCCGGGGTGTGGCAGGTCATGATAGAGTTAAGAGTCACTTTGCCACTGGACAATAGTTCCTGACACATGGCTCCTACCTCTCTGATCCCTAAATCCTTCTTGCCTCTTCCCTAAAGGAGAGCTCCTGAATGTGAATTTGTTGGAAACAACACCAGAAAACTGCAAGTCTCAGTCTTCAACTCAGCAGAATCAAATGTTCCTGTGTGGTCCTAAAACCAGGTCTGTCCCAGCAGGTGAACTAAACAGGGCACAGCAGGATGAGTTTGCAGGAATTTTATATATAGCACCGATGAAGGCATTAATGCCATTTTTCAAAGAGTTGACCCTTCTTTGATTACCAAATCTGTGAAATAGAGATTTAGTTCAGATTGAAAGTATCTGATCCCCTCTGACCCTGGCTGTCAGCACTACACCCCTACATGACCTACCTTTATACAAACCTGGAATGAGGATGGGAACAAGGATGAGAGGGCACATGTCATCCCTGAGTCCATAAGCAGCTTCTGAGCTCCAAAGAATTGAGTTGTCTTTTGAGAGAAGCCTCTTTCCTAACCACATGCCACAAGGTTATAGGGGGTGTGGCCCAACCTCGGCTAACCTAGGCTAGGCCACCTTTGCTCTCAGATGGGTAACAGCTGCCTGCTGGGATGCCAAGGCAAATCTGTTATACTCCACATTGGCCAAGATGGAGAGTATCATCTTGAAACATCCACACTCCTGACCCCATTTTCAAAGCTGTTCTTTGTATTCATTCTCCCGTGTTCTCCATTCATACATTCACTCATTTCAGTATGTGTTCATCCACTGGACTTACGCTGAGCCACCATGGTTAATGGCTCTGCCATCTAGTCCGCCATACAGGTCAGCAGTGTGGGAGCCCCTGACCCTGCTCCTGTGGGTCCTCCCCACCCACAGTGGTGGTCAGTCCTAAGGAATCTACCTCCTTAATACCTAGGTCAGAGTTAAAAACAGGCAATCATATCGACAGTGTGTAAAGATTCAAATATCCATCAGCAGGTAAATAGATAAACAAACCGTGGTGTATCGTACAACAGATATCCATACAGCAGTGAAAAGGAACCAGCTGTTGATACAGTCGGCCCTCTATATCTGCAGATTTTCTACATTGGCACATTCAACCAACTGCAGATGGGAAATATTTGGGAAAAAAAATACACAATGAAAAATAATACAAGTTTTAAAAAACAATACAGTATAACACTTATTTACATAGTTTTGCATTGTATTAGGTATTATAAGTAATCTAGAGATTATTTAAAGTGTACAGGAAGATGTGCATATGTTATATGCAAATACTGTGCCATTTTATATAAGAGGCTTGAGCATCCTTGGGGGTCCTGGAACCAATTCCCTGCAGACACCAAGGGACAATGGTGTACACAGCAACATGGTGAATCTCACAATAATTGTGCTGAGTGAAAGAAGCCAGATCAGGAAAAAAGGTAGTGTGTGATTGCGTTTATGTAAAATTCTATAAATGCAAGGTAAACTAATTTGTGGTGACAGAAGGCAGTTCAGTGATTACCTGGGGAAGTACAGAAGGCAGGGATTATAACGAGGCAGGAAGCATCTTTGAGAGTTACAGATAAACTCATTATGTTGATGGTGGTAGTAGTTTCACAGGTACATATATATATGTCAAAACTTGTCAAATTGGATATTTTAAATATATGCAGTTTGTTGTGTATCAATTATACTCAATAAGGTTGTTTAAAATAAAAGTTTTAAAATATGCAGTGAGTGCATACCAAAGATTTATTTAACTCATGAGCCAGCTACCAACACCAGTTCAAAGGAGCCTAAGGAAGGCTGAGAATCTTCTAAACCTGATAACCAAGCCACCAGGAAGCACGTGTGCTTTCAAGAATTTGGAAAGGTTTCAAAAAACCTCAAGCCAGGAAGAATCACACACATACACAAACACACACGTACTGCTGCCTAGACACAGCCTAATAAAACAGTTGAAACCAAAGGCATAACACAAATCATAACAGCAGCTAGAAGAAAAGAGAAAATACTAGAATAGATGACTAAGGTGGATACAAAACTGATTAATGTCCTACTGGTAATGAAATCCTCACTTTTGGGGTTTTTTTTTTTTTTTTCTTAGCAGAAAGTTGCAAAAATTACTTGTAACATGTTAATGTTCTACAAATTAACAACTACTCTCCCAGAGTCTGAGCCCTAATCACTAACCAGAAAGTTAGATAAAAATACAATTCCCTAGAGCTGGGCTGTTCATTTCGGTGAAGGCCTTGAGCACTTGAAATCTAGCTGATCTGAATTGAAATGTGCTGTAAAGTATAAAATACATGCCAGAATTCACAAACATTGTATTAAAAAGATGTAAAATGTCCCATAACAGTTTCATATTGATTACACATTGAAATGATAGTGTTTTGGACATACTAGCTTAAATAAAATATTAAAATTAATTTCACTTCCATTTTCCAGTTGTTTAATGTGACTACTAGAAAATTTTAAATTACTTAATGTGGCTTGTATTGTATTTCTGTTGGACAGCACTGCCCTAGTGAAGTAAGTAATCCTTAGGAGGGTCTGTTAAGTATTGCTCTACTGTGACATTGAAAGACACAGTCCTCCTTTTGTCTTATTTCCAAGTGTTGGTTAATTTTTCTTAACTACTTCTTAGGCCTGTTCCTCCACCCCTGATCTTCAGCTCCCATCTGTCTCTGTGTCCTTGACAATCTGCAACCCAAGTGATTTTTCTGATGGGTAAAAAGACATGACATGTTCCCTGCTGCTCAGGATGGAGCCAAACCCCACGGTGTGATATGGCCGGTCTCACCCCTGCCTGTCCCCATCCCAGGCAGCACAGCTGAGCCAAGCACTTACCCAGCTGCACCGGACTGTGCCTTCACACACTTAGCTAACAAGAATGTCACACAACAGTTCTCATTTGCACTGTGTGCCCTGCCCTTTGATTTTTTTTTTCTTTGCTACTCTTTTAACTTCTAAAATGCCGTTTGTGACCCCTGATTGGTCATAGTTTGAATAACACTGAATCTTGGTCAAGTTTTCTAAGAAGTTTTTAAGCTGAGCACTCTACCAGCTTAGTAACTGATGTTTAAAGAAGAGGAAATTCCACACTCACATCGTTTTGGGAAACACTGTAGGCAATGTCCTGCTCTCAGAGAAAGCCCCTAAAACCTCAGCTGCTGAAGGCTCTGAGCTGTCCCGCAGTCAACACTAGATAAGCAGAAGACATATTATTGGCTTCGTTATCAGTGAACCTTCAGAGGGCCAGCACTTCTGGGACCCACCAGGTCAGAAAACATGGTTCTAGGGATTCTGAATGAGAACATTGTTATCTGGGCACAGGATAAGGAAGCTAGATTTTCAGACTTTCATTTACTTAGCCCCGCCCCTGCCTCCTGTGCCTTCACTGGAAAGTGTTGTGTTCTTATGAACAGTACTTCCACTGCATTCAATGCAGTAGTAAGTGATGATCCCATGATGGAAATCTCTCCTTCTTTGGTAATATCATCACCGAAGACGTCCTTTTTATTGTTAAATTGCCCTGGGATAAAAAACTGAAATGCAGATTTCTTTTAGATTTCAGTCTCTAGAAAATATTGTCTGTCAAAGGATTTGCATGTAAGAATTTGGTTAACAGGGAAAATTGTATACTTTATCATGTTTCCCTTTTTGCTACAAAGTTTCAAGTTAAATTAAACCCTCAATTGCAGTAATTAGATAGAATCATATAACATTGCTGTTTTTGTGAATCAGAAATGGTTGAATGTGGTTCCAACTAATATTTTGCCTAATTTATAGAATTACTTTCTCTTCCTTATATTTGGCTTTAAATTTTACTTTTCTGAATTTATGATAGGCTGTGTGTGCCTTTTATTGTAAGCCACTTAATTCTTTTGGGAAGGAAATGCCATATAAATTTTGGTAAATAAACAGAGTTCAATTGTAACGCCCCATTAACCAATGAGTGTTTAAAATACAGATTTTTTCTCTGACTTCTCTATTATTCAATAATTGGGAAATGCTATGCATTCTAAAACAGGAGTATTTTGAGGATTTTTTTCCTTCTGTAAAATCCCTAAGCAGCTAAAAGAGCACAATGTTAAAAATTTATCTCTACAGCTAATTAATATTTATTGACCTATCCAAATGACACTTGTGGCCTTCCCCATTAATCAGAGAATCATAGTGTCATAGAACCACCTCAGCCCTAGAGGTACTTGCTTGCCAAACAAGTTTGGCAAGGAATCCCACCAGGAATCCCATTGTGAAGATTAGCAGCAATTGCTAAAAGCATTATAGCTAATGGATGCTGTGAAATTTCTTAATATATTTCCCCCAACAAGTTCAGTGGCATAGTGTAATTGTCTCAGCCCCTTCTTACCTAAAGGAAATGTCCTGATTCATCTCTCTACAGCTTTGAGCTTGCTTTGTCTTCTTCACTGATGTAAGAGAAGGTGTAGAAGTTATTTATTAAGAAAAATAAAACCTGATACTATTTATTAAATTCACTAAGTCAAGGGTTGAAAATAAAGAGGGAAATTTTTTTAAAATAAAAGATAAGGTTTAAATATGTCTACCCTGTACAAATTAGAGTGCTTCTTTAAAAAAAAGAGAAGATACGTATCTTAAGTGGTCAAATCTTGGGTCACTTCTAATCATAACATTGTTAATCATTCTCTTAGGCCCCAGAACTGGTAGAGCAGATTATACCACAGAAGTATGCTAACCAGGGCAGGAGGATAGAAATGGCTCTCATCATCCATATAGGGTACTATCTTTTTTTTGTTTTGTTTTGTTTTGAGATGGAGTCTTACTCTGTTGCCCAGGCTGGAGTACAGTGGCACGATCTCAGCTCACTGCAACCTCCGCCTCCTGTGTTCAAGCAGTTCTCCTGCCTCAGCCTCCTGAGTATCTGGGATTATAGGCATGCAACACCACGCTTGGCTACTTTTTTGTATTTGTAGTAGAGACAGGGATTCACCATGTTGGCCAGGCTGGTCTTGAACTCCTGACCTGAGGTGATCCACCCGCCTCAGCCTCCCAAAGTGCTGGGATTACAGGCATGAACCACTGCACCCAGCCCCATTTTTTTTTAAACCTTTATCATTATAATTTAACCAGATTTCTTCCTGTGTATCTTACAGTGATCTGTAAAGTTGGCTTTCTTCATGTCCAAGGCCACATCTTCCTCATTCCTAACTTAAGATGTCAAGCCATGGAATTCCTTTTCTCCCTCCTTGTTCCTCTATTGATCCCATCTAGCTTTCTGGGGATTTACTGGACATTCATGTATTCAGTCCCTAGCATGTGTCTGCCACTATGCTTGGCATCAAGAATGTGGCCATGAATGAGAACACCATGGTTCTTGCCCTCATGGGATGTACTAAGAGGAAGAGACAGGTAATGACATGGGCCCATGAGTCCCATGAAGCACTTTCTAACATGACTGTCAAGCCCCATGCCAGTATTATGTGACATCCCTGTCCTTAGGACTTACTGCAGGTCCCGCCTGTTCTGTTAGCCTTTCTACCACCATTCGTGTCCTTTGGCACAGGCTAGGTTAGACTGTAATAACAACCAAAAATCTCAGTGGCTTATAACAACTCTTCCTGCTAAATGTCCATGGTAGGTTGGCTGAAGACACGGCTTCCTGGGTCATTGTCCTCATTCTCTGTCTAAAGCTGATGATACAGTCACTATCTAGACTAGAATATTGGCAACAATGGTGGCAGAAGGAAAAGATGCGCTGACTCTGAACATTTCTGCTGGAAATTATGCTTAGTACTTTTGCTCACATTTCACTGGCCAAAGCAAGATGCGTAACTGCGCCTCACTTCAAGGAGTGGGGAAATATATGCCACCCCTACAAATGGGAGTGAATCTTCACAGCACACCGTGCCCTGTGCTGTCTTTCACCTCTGCAGTCATGCATATCTTTATGGTACTAGATCTCTTCAACCTCGGGTTGTCACTAATGTCACAGATGTGTATGTCTCCCTGGTTAGACTGTGAATTCCTTGACGGCCAGCGCAATGTCTTATACTTCCTTGTGTGTGGTTCAACATGAGTGTTATATTTAGATGCTTAAAAATACTTTTGATTATCTGAAGGGGAGAATAATCAGAACTATGCACGTTTTGACACAATGTTTTCTGGTTTACTGAAAGTCTCTGCACATTATCTCCATTAGTCCTTTCAGGACTATAGGGTGTAGCATTGTGTCCCTTTTACAGATGAGGAAACTGAGACCTAGAACTTCTACACGACTTGCTCAGTTTTATACAAAAATGTGGCTGAACTGTGTCCGAAACCATGAATTCTAAATGAATGACTCAATGTTTCCTACTCCTTTTAGCTGTTAATATGGACACTGCAGTTATCTGGTGTGGAGGCCCACATGAGGGAAGGTAGAGGAAACTTCAGAAAAGGAGTTGAGGCCAGGTGCAGTGGCTCATGCCTGTAATCCCAGCACTTTGGGAGGCTGAGGCAGGCGGATCACTTGAGGCCAGGCGTTCGAGACCAGCCTGGCCAATGTGGCAAAACCCCGTCTCTATTAAAAATACAAAAAGTAGCCTGGTGTGATGACCCGCGCCTGTAATCCCAGCTACTCAGGAGGCTAAGGCAGGAGAATCCCTTGAACCTGGGAGGCAGAGGCTGCAGTGTGCCAAGACGGCACCAATACACTCCAGCCTGGGCAACAGAGCTAGACTCTGTCTTGAAAAAAAAAGAAAAAAAAAAAAAAGAAAAAGAAAAGGAGTTGAGAGTGCCTGAGCAGAATGGGGGTTTATCTCTTGGTACTTGGGGCCCAGCAGAGCTGGGGTGTACTACATAGCAATAACTGCCAGCTTGTACTTAGCAGGTCAGTGTATTTGTTTGCTGTAGCTACAAATTACCACAGATTTACTGACTTAAAATAACAGAAATTTATTCTTTCACAATCTGGAGGCCCAGAAGTTCAGTATCAGTCTTCTGTTGTTTTTCTCTGTAAGAGACAGGGTTTTGCTTTGTCACCCATGCTGGAGAACAGTGGCGCAATCATAGCTCACTGCAGCCTTGACCTCCTGGGCTCAAGGGATCCTCCCTCCTCAGCCTTCTCAGTAGCTGGGACTACAGATGTGCACCACCATGTTTGGCTAATGTTTTTTATTTTTAAAAAATTTTTTGTAGAGATAGGATTTCGCCATGTTGCCCAGGCTGGTCTTGAACCCCTAGGTTCAAGCGATCCTCCCACCTTGGCTTCCCAAAGTGCTGGGATTTTAGGCTTGAGCCACCGTGCCAGGCCTCCACATCAGTTTTCCTGGGCTGAAATCAAGGTGTAAGCAGAGCTGCACTCCCTCTGGAGGCTCTAGGGAGGAATCTGTTCCGTGCCTCCTCCAGCTTGTGGTGGTTGCCAGCATCCTTTAGCTGTGGCTACATCACTGTCTCCTCTTCCAAGTATGTAATCTTGCTACCTCTCTCTTAGAAGGACACTTAAGACTGGATTTAGGACCCACTCAGGTAATCCAGGATAATATCCTCATGTCAAAATCCTTAGCTTAATCACATCTGTGAAGACCTCCTCACCCCGCACCCCTTTATTTTATTTTATTTATTTTTTGAGACGGAGTCTCATTCTGTTGCCCAGGCTAGAGGGCAGTAGTGCAGTCTTGGCTCACTGCAGCCTTCACCTCCTGGGTTCAAGTGGCGATCCTGCCGCCTCAGACTCCTGAGTAGCTGGGACTACAGGCAAGAGCCACCATACCCAGTTAATTTTTGTGTTTTTAGTAGAGACAGGGTTTCACCATGTTGGCCAGGCTGGTCTTGAACTCCCTACCTCAGTTTGTCTGCCCACCTGGGCCTCCCAGAGTGCCAGGATTACAGGTATGAGCCACTACCATGCCCAGCCATTAAAAATATATATATATATATATATATGGCTGGGTGCGGTAGCTCACACCTGTAATCCCAGCACTTTGGGAGGCTGACGTGGGTAGATCACCAGAGGTGGGAAATTTGAGACCAGCCTGGCTAACATGGTGAAACCTCGGCTCTCTACTAAACATACAAAATTAGCTGGGCGTGGTGACGCGCGCCTATAACCCCAGCTACTTGGGAGGCTGAGGCAGGAGAATCACTTGAATCCAGGAGGTAGAGGTTGCAGTGAGCTGGGGTCATGCCACTGCACTCCAACCTGGGTGAGAGTGAGACTTGGTCTCCAAAAACAAAAAAACAAAAAAAGTATGTGTGTGTGTATATATAATCTATATAAGGTAACACTTGCAGGTTCCAGGGATTAGGACCTGATTTCTTTGGGATATTTTTTCAGCCTTCTACAGTCAGGGCAGTGGGAGCCCCTTCTGCTACCCAGCTTTGCTCCTCCATCTTCCTCACCCAGCTGTCTCTCCTCTAGGTGGTACCAATTATATGGCATCTTAAATGAAAGGGCCTTTAGAGTCAGGCACACCAGTTGACTTCCTGATCTGCCTCTGTTAGCTGGGTGACCCTGAGCCAGTTACACACTGTGCCCCAGGGCCCTCTTTTGTAGAGATGGAAGCTTTGGAACCTTCATGCAGCTTGGTTATAAGATATTAAATGGCAGAGGGCTTGGCACGGGCCCCTGTCCCCTGGTGGGCACTCAGGAGAGAATGCTGTCCCTCCCTCTGCGCTGCCTCTCGCTCCGCCCTCCCTCATCTGCACTGGCAGCAGCGGGCACAGTGGGCTGGAGGCAGAGGATGCTGCTTGTTGAGATTCCTGGAGCACTTCCTCCTGTTTATTTTTCTCAGTGAAGTTAACAACAGACAACGTTTATTAAATAATGAATCATTCTTTGCTAGAAGGATTATTTCATTTCATGGGTGAGCAGTTTATTGCCAGAGAATGATGTCTTCCCCCAAAATGATGTATAACTTGGTTTGGTCCCTAAGTTTTTAGACACTTGAATGTTTTTTCTCTCTTCCACTTAAACTTGAAGGTGGTGAAATGTAGTGCATATTCATTCACACTCTTCATTTCAGGAGACACCCACAAGCAGGGTGGGGTGGCTGGGGCCCACTTCGACCTCATATTTTCCTGTTTCTACAGGACTATATAGAATATTTACTAAATACTAGGTATTCAGTAATAAATACCATAAGCCTTCCTAGGTAATTAGCCTGTTAAGAAAAGTAAGCAGTTGTATAATTGGCAAGGAAATTAATACAAACATCTAAACCAAGAAATATCAAGCCTTTTTTTCTTGGAATATTTTTCATTTCATGTATATTCCTTGTCTGCCTTCAGAATCTAAAATTCTGGCCCACTTTGTTTATGGAGTAGTCCCTTTAGATATTGGCCTTATTTTTAGGCCTCTTTTTCTTTTTTTTTTTTTCCTTGAAGACAGAGTCTTAACCCAGGCTGGAGTACAGTGGCAAGACCACAGCTCACTGCAGCCTGGATCTCCTGGGCTTCAGTGATCTTCCCACCTCAGCCTCCAGAGTAGCTGGGATTACAGGCATGTGCCACTTCACCCAGCTAATTTAAAAAAAAAAAATCATATTGATGGGGTCTTGCTGTGTTGCCCAGACTAGTCTCAAACTCCTGGCCTCAAGTGATCCTCCTACCTGAGCGTCCCAAAGTGCTGGGATTACAGCTGTGGGCCACTGTGCCCAGCCCATTTTAGTCCTAGGGCTAGGATTACTTGCCATTACCGCACACTGTTGATTATTATAGCTATATATGCAGCTTTAAAATTGGCTACACTGATTCCTTCTACTTTATTCTTCTGCTTATAGGCAGGTGCCTGTAATCCCAGCTACTCAGGAGTCTGAGGCAGGAGAATCACTTGAACCCGGGAGGTGAAGGTTGCAGTGAGCCGAGATCGTGCCACTGCACTCCAGCCTGGGCGACAGAGCAAGACTCTGTCTCAAAGAAAAAAAAAAAAAAAAAAGAAAGGTGGTGTGGGGACAAATCAAGGTAACACATGTACAAGAAATAAATATTATTGATCCTTTAGTAGTTCATAAGGTTCATAAGCATGGTGATTGGCCTTTCATGTGCATGTCTGAAATGTGCCTTCCACAAACCTTGTTACAAAGTTGGCACACAACCATTGATGTGAAAGAAAAAAGATGAAAATAAGAGGTCCTTGGTGGCAAAAATAATAAAATGGCTCTTTGGTGGTTAAAAGGACCAATTTGGTCCAATCTCAACTCTTTAAATAAAAAGGAATTTTGCTTGAGGTAAGTAATTTAGCTCCTTTGTGGAAAGTTCTTTGACTTCTAAGATGATTCAGAGTTTGGAATTATTGATTTAGTCTTCTGACTGTATCAGGAGTCTTTAAATATACATTTTCCATTCAATTAATAAGTCATGAGTCCTGTTAATTTATCATCAGTGCAATCAGAAGCCATCAAAGTAGACTCTGAGTTGCCAGCCTTTACTTCTGGTTAATCCTGACACATCTCATATGTCATGGATTTCTGAAATTCTGAAACTGAGATTGCTTATGGTTCAGATTGGTCCTTAGATTGTTGTGTTCCTAAAGAAAAATTATACAGCTCACTTCAATGATGCAGTTTCCCCTCTTTTCCTCAAAAAATTTTGTACATGAGTGAAGAAAGCAGAATCTGTGGTCCCGTAAAGCAGTGATGCTCAAATTCAAGTGCATGTCAGAATCCACTGTGGGTCTTTTTCAAACAAAGCTGGCTCTGCCCCAGCCTCAGTGGTTCTGATTAATTCAGTAGGTGTAGGGTGGAGCCTGAGAATTTGCATTTCTACTAAGTTCCCAAGTGACACTAATTCTATCTGTGGACCATACTTTAAAAATCAGCTGGGTGTGGTGGCTCACCCTGTAATGCCAACACTTTGGGAGACTGACATGGGAGGATTGCTTGAGGCCAGGATTTCGAGACCAGCCTGGGCAGCATAGCAAGACCCCATCTCTAAAAAAAAAAAAAAAAAAAAATAGCCAGGCACGGTGTACCTGTAGACCTAACTACTCAGAAGGCTGAAAATTTAGAGCCCCTTTCAAGACCCTAGGAGGAGGGCTAGCAGTTAGATCACATGGTTTTTGTAAAATGGTTTTGCAAAAGGAAGATATTTTTATATTCTTAAAAAAAAAAAAAAAAAAAGGCCCCAGAAATTGTCTAAACTTTAGGTCCTACAAAACCTAGATCAGCTCCCTGGTAATTGATAAATATAATTGACTAATATATATGAAAGGAATACAGACTGTACTCAAGAGAAGTTTTTTGTAGGCTAAGCAGTCCCTAAGTCCCAGGAATGAGGGTACATGGGGACTTCATCTCAGAGAACAGGAGCCCCATATGTGAACTTTGTGTGGAACTTTAACTGAGTGAGCTCAATGGAGCATTTAGGCAGATGCAAATTCAAGTTGATCTTCACTCACCTGCTAAATGATCAGTTTGCTGTGTGTGATGTATCAATTTATTTGTGACAAGAGCAGACGATTTGGAGAATGAGACAGGTTCAGATGTTGGCTTCACCTCTTACAATTGAGTTCACTCATTCCCTCTGAGCCTATTTTGTTTACAAAAAGGGTGTTGGTAATAATAATAGCTAATTTAATAGGGCTAATGGGGTGCTATAGTGACATGATAGATATGACAAATGCTCTGAAGATAGAAAATGCTGCTCAGATATTAGTAGCTATACAAAGCTAACAAATAGTATACTCATCGTTTATATTAATAGAATGACTAAAAGGCCATTCTGCTAGAGAAGGAGTCAGTAGACTTTTTCTGCAAAAGACCAGACAGTAAATAGGCTTTGTAGGTCATGCTGTCTCTGCCATGTTAGGCAAAAGCACCCACAGACAAGATATAAATGAATGTGCATGGCTGTGTTCCAATAAAGCTGTTATTTATAAAAACAGGTACAGAATGGTGATACACTAAATCTAAAAGGACACTGTTCGCTGGGCGTGGTGGCTCATGCCTGTAATCCCAGCACTTTGGGAGGCTGAGGCAGGCAGATCAGTTGAGGTCAGGAGTTCAAGACCAGCCTGACCAACACAGTGAAACCCCATCTCTACTAAAAATACAAAAAATTAGCCAGGCGTGGTGGCGCACACCCATAATCCCAGCTACTTGGGAGGCTGAGACAGGTGAATTGCTTGAACCATGGAAGCGGAGGTTTCAGTGAGTGGAGATCACACCACTATACTCCATCCTGGGTGACAGAGCAAGACTCTGTCTCAAAAATAAAATGAAATAATAAAAGGACACTACCCTTCAAATTAGGAACTTCCAATTGAATGTGAAGATAAAACAAATAACAGCAACCATATATGATGTTTTTATTTAAACTCAACACTGAAGGATCAAAATTATATCAGCCTCAGTTTCTGTGGCCTTCTAATGTAGCTGATATCTCTCTAGGGGATGAGGGCACATAGGTGGAATAGGAAAAGCAAACTGAGGAGGAGGAGAGAGGCAAGATTAAGAACAGTTGAGGGTGAAAATAGCCGCTTGTTTGTTTTTATGCTTCTTGGCACTGGAAGTAGTGATCATCGGGTAAGCTCCTGCTTAAACCGTCCTCTGGGATTCAGCCTCAACAGTAAGCTCCTGAGCATGGAGTTTCGTGACCACCAAGAAAGTAAAGTGGTTCTATTTTGTAATCTCCTAATGAATTTTTAAAGATGACTGATGGTGTCCAGGTCTGTCAACATGGAAAACTGAGATAAACCCGTCAAGAGACAGTTGCCCGTCCATCTTAAAAGGGAAGTTAATTATGAACCATGAATAGAGCCGCTATAATCATTCACATACAGGTTTTTGTGTGAATAGAAGTGTTCACTCGTCTTGGGTAAATATGTAAGAGTGGGATCACGTAAATACGTGTTGTAGGGTGACAGCATGCTTAAGTTCATGAGAAACTGCCAGCCCACTTTGTGAGGAGCTGTGCCATTTTGCATTCCCAACAGCAAAGTAAGAAAGTTCTGGTTGTTCCACATCCTCACTAGCAGTTGGCATTGCCAGGATTTTTTGGTTTGTTTGTTTGAGGGTGATGGTGGTGGTGATCTTAGCATTCTAAAATGTGTGAAGTGGTAACTCACTGTGGTTTTAATCTGCATTTTCCAAACCAATGTTGAGCATGTTTCATGTGCTTGTGAAAAACATTTGTCTTCTTTGGTGACGTATCTGTTCAAATGTTATTGCCCATTTAAAAAACTGTGTTGTTTGTTTTCTTATTACTGACTTTATTCATAGTTGCCAAAACTGGAAACGGTAAAATACCTGTCAACTGGTAGAAGGATACACAAACTCTTGTACATCCATGCAAAAGAATTCTCAGCCATAAAAAGGAATGAACTGTTGATACACTCAACAATTACGCTAAGTGAAGGAAGCAAGTTTCAGAAAGCTAGGTATTACAGGACCCCCTTTATATGACATTCTGGAAAAGGCTAAACTGCAGGGACAGAAATCAGATCATTGGTGGGCTGGCAGTGAGGGAAAATTTTTATTTATTTTTAAAGAACTTCTCTTGGCTTCGCTCCCTAGCCCCTACTGTCTTACTCTCCTAACCCCACCTTCCCAGCCATGGGTTTAGTATCAGTTTCAGCTTGAGTTTCTGAGGCAGAAACACAAACATGATTTTCTCGAATTATAATCATGGAACTTGCCAGACAGCCAGCTTTGTCCTTGGCCCTCCATGACTCTGTCCCTATGTGTGCAGTATCCCGGTATTGCAAGTATTCCTTGCAATTCTGCCTTCCAGGGAGAGCAAGCCAGGGGGTTGAGTGGGGAGATGGTTGAACATTTTAAGAATTGAAAAGACCGAACGTGGTGGCTCACACCTGTAATCCCAGCGCTTTGGGAGACCAAAGTGGATGGATCACTTTAGGTCAGGAGTTCGAGACCAGCCTGACCAGCATGGTGAAACCCATCCCTATTAAAAATACAAAAATTAGCTAGACATGGTGGCACACGCCTGTAATCCCAGCTACTTGGGAGGCTGAGGTAGGAGCATTGCTTGAACCTGGGAGGCAGAGGTTGCAGTGATCCAAGGTTGCGCTACTTCACTCCAGCCTGGGTGACAGAGTGAGACCCTGTCTCAAAAATAAATAAATAAATAAAAGAGAGAGGGAATGGAATGTTATGCTCGTTCCCTTAGGATTCTGAACCATGGAGGATAACAATTTATGCTCACCCTCACTACCCCCCGCAGCAGTTAGGAAGAAGAGATGTGGTGGGTGGTGGGTGGTGGGAAGATAAGTCAAATCTCTTTATAATACAGCGAAGGCCAGGGAATGGCCCAAAGTCTTTGGAGCAGTGAGAGGTTTTTTCTGCTGAATATTGCATGAAGAAAATGAGCTATGCTGCCTGTCCAGGGCTTGGGAATCTCTTCCACTTAACAAAGATTCTTGTTATACACATTTATTATAAATAGCCTTTGCATTTTACAGTGCAGAACAGGCGGACTCCAGGCTATCGAGCAGGTGAATTTCTTTTCCTTTTTTTCAAAATTTTTGTTAGAGTTGAGTTAAAGAGATACTGTGGCAACCCTGGAGGTCTTTTAGATAAAGGGCACATCCTTATGTGAGTGCAAGCTGAGCTTCTGCTGTGACTGATAAGTCTTGTGGGGCAGTGGGGGCTTTCTTTTACAAATACACATTATAGATTCCTGCAGGAGCAATAATCAGGTACACAGTGCTTTTTTTTTTCTTTCTTTTTATTGAGATGGAGTCTCACTCTGTCACCAGGCTGGAGTGCAGTGGCGCAATCTCAGCTCACTCCAACCTCTGCCTTCCCGGTTCAAGCAATTCTCCTGCCTCAGCCTCCTAAGTAGCTGAGATTACTCAGTGCCACCACGCCCGGCTAATTTTTGTATTTTTAATAGAGATGGGATTTTGCTGTGTTGGCCAGGATGGTCTCCATCTCTTGACCTCCTGATCCGCCTGCCTCAGCCTCCTAAAGTGCTGGGATTACAGGCGTGAGCCACTGCACCTGGCCTACAGAGTGCTTTAAAATAAGTTGGGAATATTACTGTTAGTCCACAACTCCCTGACTTTCTTTTCTTTTTTTTCTTTCTTTTTTTCTTTTTTTTTTTTTTTGAGATGGAGTCTCGCTCTGTCACCCAGGCTGGAGTGCAGTGGCCCGATCTCGGCTCACTGCAAGCTCTGCCTCCTGGGTTCATGTCATTCTCCTGCCTCAGCCTCCCAAGTAGCTGGGACTACAGGTGCCCACCACCACGCCCAGCTAATGTTTTGTATTTTTAGTGGAGGTGGGGTTTCACCGTGTTAGCTGGGATGGTCTCGATCTCCTGACCTCGTGATCCACCCACCTTGGCCTCCCAAAGTGCTGGGATAAACAGGCGTGAGCCACTGTGCCTGGTCTTTTTTTTTTCTTTTGTTTTTTTTTTTTTTTTTTTTTTTTTTTTTTGAGACAGAGTCTCCCTCTGTCACCCAGGCTGGAGTACAGTGGTGTGATCTTGGCTCACTGCAACCTCTGCCTCTTGGGTTCAAGTGAATTCTCATGCCTCAGCCTTCCAAGTAGCTGGGATTACTGGCGTGCACCACCATGCCCAGCTAATCTTTGCATTTTTCATAGAAACGGGGTTTCACCATGTTGGCCAGGCTGGCCTCGAACTCCTGACCTCAAATGATCTGTCCACCTCAGACTCCCAAAGTGCTGGGATTACAGGTGTGAGCCACCGCACCTGGCCTCCCTGGCTTTCACTGTCCAAGCTCATTGAAGATCTTTTTTGCTGCTCATTTGTCCCTGTGGTCATGGTTTGGATGATTCACGTCTGGATTCTTGCTACTCAAAGTGGAGCCTCTGAATAAGAACTTGGGCATCACCTGGGATGTAGTTTTTAGGATGACAGGGCCCTACCCAGACCCACTGAATCAGAACCTGCATTTAACAAGTCCTCAGACAATGCATTTGCACATTGAAGTTTGAAAGGCATTGATCTACCTCAAGGTCCTGCCAAAACATCCCGCCTGCTCTGTTGATAACTTTGTTGTGATGTTACCATCAGAAATGTACCCGTAGGGCCGGGCGCGGTGGCTCAAGCCTGTAATCCCAGCACTTTGGGAGGCCGAGACGGGCGGATCACGAGGTCAGGAGATCAAGACCATCCTCGCTAACACGGTGAAACCCTGTCTCTACTAAAAAATACAAAAAACTAGCCGGGCGAGGTGGCGGGCGCCTGTAGTCCCAGCTACACATGAGGCTGAGGCAGGAGAATGGCGTGAATCCGGGAGACGGAGCTTGCGGTGAGCTGAGATCCGGCCACTGCACTCCAGCCCGGGCGACAGAGCGAGACTCCGTCTCAAAAAAAAAAAAAAAAAAAAAGTACCCGTGGTGAGTGCTTCTGCTGTCCACATAGGTATGAGTATAGATGCATGCCACTATGCCACTTTGCCCCGAATGCACTTCATTTATTAAGTGCTCAGTGCTGAACTGGGCACAAAAGATACAAAAACAAGTAAAGCATGGTTGCTGCCTTCAAGGAGCTCAGAGTGCAGAGCGGGACACAGGAAGAGCTGCAGCACCCCATTCTCCAGTGTCTTTATCTGTCATCTGACTTTCTCCACTGACACAAAGTACCAGTCCCCTTCTCTGGAAACAGCTTTGAATCCTCAACGTACAGCCCACCGAACACCTGCCTCCAAATCATTTCGGTCAGAAGGGACAGTACTTATGTGAAAAAAGCAGGGAGTCTGAGACCTACTGAGTCACACCCTCTAGGTGAGACTGTGGCTCACTCTGGAAATGGAGTCTCACTCTGTTGTCCAGCCTGGAGTGCAGTGGCGTGATCTCGGCTCACTGCAACTTCTGCCGCCTGGGTTCAAGCGATTCTCCTGCCTCAGCCTCCCGAGTAGCTGGGATTGCAGGTGCCTGCCACTGTGCCTGACTAATTTTTGTAGTTTTAGTAGAGACGGGGTTTCACCATGTTAACCAGGCTGGTCTTGGACTCCTGACCTCATGATCCACCCGGCTCAGCCTCCCAAAGTTCTGGGATTACAGGCATGAGCCGTGGCGCCCGGCCAAAGCTGTGGCACTGTTATTTTAAGTGTTAGGATGCACGTTATAGTTTGAGACCACTAACTTGGGTGCTGCTTTGATATTCTCTGATTATGCAAGTGTCATACAAATGGATGTTAAAATAGTCTCAAATATTTAAGGAATCCTTCAGGGATTCTCTTATCCTCAATTCAGGAGATTTTGAAGTGGCTTCCAAGTTCAGAGCTGCTTTTATCTTTGGCTGAGGCAATATAAGGATCTTTGTGGATGGTACTTAAGGATAGTTCAAATTCATATCTATATATTTTAGTAGCATGTTCTCTAGGAGCAAATGACAGTGCTTTGTTCTATAATGAGTTAACAGCATGAACAGTGTCATGACAATCCTGTGACTTTCTTGTTTAATGTTTGTACTTATCTAATCAAACAAATTGAAATTGGATTATGGCTGTTGCACATTATATCAGTTATTATCCAGTTAAATGCAGGTCTGAAGGAAGTAAAATTGATTTTTCTGTGCTACTTGGGGACATCATAGGTTATTGGTATGCTGGTTGAATTTTCAATTAGGTTTCTACAAGAGAAAGATGAGTGGTTAGGTTTGTTGGATTTTTTTTCTTTCTGTATTTTGTAAATAAACTGTGATATTTCATTCTAATTAGGAAGTCAGATGCCTTTTAAAAGTTGGGTGATCAGTTTCCATATTTTTATTTAAAGCATATCTGGCTTTTTAAAGTGTATCATAATTCTGATGAAGATTTTTATTTTTAGAAAGAAAAAAAAGAAAACAATAGAACATCTTCATAATAGTTACTACAGTAACAGCTACCATGTTTATCAGGGAATGAGCTGTAATATGTACCAAAATTTCACACATAATTGAACCTATCTTTCTATGAATCAGACCTGTTTTTAAGAAACTGCCTTTATTCTATAAACACTGTTTGTGTGCCTGCTCTGTGCAAGCCCCATGCCCAGTTAGTAGGGATTCAGAGTTTATCTAACATAGATATCCTTCACAAAAACAGATGTTTTATTTTTATTCATTCATTCATTTATTTTAGAGATAGTATCTCGCTCTGTAATACAGGCTGGAGTACAGTGGCAAGATCATAGCTCTCTGCAGCCTCAAACTCCTGGCAATACTTCTGCCTCAGCCTCCCAGGCAGCTAGGACAACAGGTGCAAGCCACCACACCTGGCTAATGTTTAAAAAAAAAAAAATTTTTTTTTTTTGAGACAGAGTCTTGTTCTGTTACCCAGGCTGGAGTGCAGTGGTGTGATCTCTGCTCACTGCAACCTCTGCCTCCCAGGTTCGAGTGATTCTCCTGCCTCAGCCTCCTGAGCAACTGGGATTACAGGCACATGCCACCACGCCCAGCTAATTTTTGTATTCTTAGTAGAGGCAGCGTTCCACCATGTTTGCCAGACTGGTGTTGAACTCCTGGCCTCAAGTGATCCGTCCACCTTGGCCTCCCAAAATGCTGTGATTACAGGTGTGAGCCACCTGGCCTAATGTTTAAAATTTTTTGTAGAGGTGTGGGTCTCGCTATATTGCCCAGCTGGTCAGAAATATGTTTTATTACTACTTAATGTGTCGAAAGCAAAGCAGTGGGCCAGAGAACACAAAGGCAAGGATGACGAGCCCTCAGGAAGTAGGGAAAGGCCTCATGGGAGAGATGGCGTTTGTTTAATCTGGACCTTAACTGGTAAATAGGCATTTGCAAAATGGAAATTTGTTATTTAAATCATTAAAGTATTATATGCTGATTACCTGGTCATGTAAAAAGATCTCTCAAAAAATAGTAACTCATTAAATTTAATCAATAGTGGATGTATTAAGCACTTACTGTATGTCAGGAAATGTGCTTGCTGCTGAAAATACAATGGGAAACTGCCAAGTCAGAGAACAGTCACCGAGACCAGCCTCAGGTTTGACAATGTGCTGGAAGGACTCACAGAGCTCACTGAATGCTGTCATTATGCTTGTGGTTGTGGTTTGTCACAGGGAAAGGATTCTGATTAAAATCAGCCCAAGGAAGACGCAGGTAGGACAGAGTCCAGGGAAGTTCTGAGCTTTCAGTTGTCCTCTCCCCACAGCGTCCTGGGCAGCATAACTTCCCTGGCATTGCCGTGTGACAGTAGCACAGAGTATTGGCAACCAGAGAAGTTCATCCAAGCCTTGGTGTCCAGGATTGTTATTGAGGCTCCAGCCCGGAGGCACAGACAACTGGTCCAGGGCTAATCTTAGTCTCGAGCTCCTCCAGAGGTGGAGCTGATACTGCATGGGCCAAGCGCCCACCCCAGATCATCCGGTTAGATCCTCTAGTGTGACCCAAGGCCCCTAGGCAAACAGAAACACTCCGGTCAGGCACAACATTCCAAGGTGTTCGAGTTTACCTCCCAGAAGCTGAGGGCAGAGGCTCTCTTCAGCCAAGGCTAAATTCTTCACTGTACAGAAGCAAAACCAGACTCTGTAAGTTTATAAAGCTCACTGTAAAGTGAAGGAGATTAATAATAAATGGATGATTTTCCAAATATGTAATACCCAGCTGCAGCAGGGGTATGAAGGAAAAGCCTGGGATGCTGTCAGGGAGGACACTGCCTGTCAGGAACATCTTCCAAAGGAATCAACTTTTGGGCTGAGATTCCTAAAAGATGAGAGGGATTCATCAGGTGAGCAGTGCAGGGAAGAGCATTCTAGGAGGGTCACAGTCAGCGCAAAGGCTCTGAGGTGGGAAGTAGCTGGGCACGGTCCAGGAACTGGAAGAAGAAAAGGGGGCTGGAGCAGAGACCAAGAGGAGGGAATGTGGTTGCTGCATTGGAGATAGAAGCAGGGACCTGATCCCAGGCGACCAGCCTGTGAGACCCTGAAAGTGATGGAGACTTTATCTTCAGTGCAATGGGAAGCCACTGTGTGGTTTTAAGGTTTGAGCATGGATACTCATATTTGTGATTTTTGTTTTTGAAGGGACACAAATGTGGCTCCTGTGAGAATAGCTTGTTAGAGATCAGTGGAGGCAGGGAGACTGTTAAAACACTACTGCAGGCCGTGTGCGGTGGCTTAGGTCTGTAATCCCAGCACTTTGGGAGGCTGAGGTGGGTGGATTACTTGAGGTGAGGAGTTCAAGACCAGCCTGGCCAACATGGCAAAACCCCCTCTCTGAAGCACAAGAATCACTTGAACCCAAAAGAAGGAGGTTGCAGTGAGCCAAGATAGCGGCCACTGCACTAGTGAGACTCTGTCTCAAAAAAAAAAAAAAATGACAGCAGCCCTCCTGATGAGAGATGATGGCTGGAACTAGGGTGGCAGCATGGAGTTGAGAGAAGGGGGCAAGTTGGAGAGAGCAGGAGGAGGCAGAATTGGCAGGACTTGTCACACATGACTTCCTGCCAGCAGACCCTCAGCTGTCACACTTGCCGCACCCTGTGGACATCTCGCAGACCCATCTATTTGTTGCTTCTGCCCTCCCATAGACAGAGAACCAGACAACCAAACTCACTGGAATGATGTGTAAGGAAGGAGAGGCAGCCTTTGAAGGGGTAACAAGTACAATCCTGTTAACTTGTTTCTTATCTCTGAGCTTGCTGCTCTCTGTTCTGGCTGCTGAACCCCAAGTCTCAAACCTTCTAGCCTCACTTACAGTTTGGGCTGTGTTCCAAACAATTGTGGTTGCCAGAGCGGTTTACTGTCAATAACTCTTTCAAATAATTGAAATGTTAATGATCATAGATTCAGAAACAGCATGAGTTAAATCATGCTCTCCCTAGAAAGACATCTGTTAACTGGAAAAGCCTAATATAAAATTTTCTGCACAGAACCTGGCACTTAGGAGGAGCTTAGTAAATGTTGAAGAAATGAGAAGACACCTGATCCTCGTTTAAACATGATCATTAAAGTTTTCTGTACACCTGTGGTGTGTTTTACCAAACCCAAACAAGACCTACTACTTACATACTCCCTTGATTTTCCATGTGTATTTCCTATTTTCTGTTCCTTTCTTTGTAAAAGGAGTGTATGAGGCTTCGAATATACCCAAAAATGTGGCAAATATGCTCTGCCTATTTTGCTCTTTTTTTTTTTTTTTTTTTTGAGACGGAGTCTCACTCTGTCACTCAGGCTGGAGTGCAGTGGCACGATCTCGGCTCACTGCAACCACCGCCTCCCAGGTTCGAGCAATTCTCCTGCCTCAGCCTCCCTGTTTCACTTTGTTAATTGGCCAAATAACTTATGCTTGCCCAGAAACAATTAAAAAGAGGAAGTACTTTTAGTGCTCACAGAATACAGTCAGTAAGAGACCTTGGATTTTCCTTTCCAACTTGTATATTGACTAGTGGCTAGCCAGGACTCTTAGAGTGCTGTCACTTAGCCAGTTGGACATTTTCTGCTTCCATGTATATGGGAGGAGGGGGATGCCTGTGGGATCTTGGGTTCAAGTCAGCTGTAAACAAAAGGTGTCTTAAAAGAGGTAGGGATTACAAAAGGGTGTAGGGGTGAACTGCTAAGTGCTTTGTGTAAATTGGCAGGTAATCTGTAAACACTTGCCAGCTCAGTTCAGAATTTGCTGCGTCTTGAAATCTGATTCTTCAGATTTATCAAACTACAGTTTGGTTTCTGTCTTTCTGCCCAAAGGCTTTTTGGCTGTGGACTGCAATACCTCCCTTTCCCAACCAACGCTCCCCACCCCCCATCTCCCCACTCGCCCCACAATCAGGATCGTAGAAACCTAGCCTAGTGCAGTGGCTCACCCCTGTAATCCCAGCGTTTTGGGAGGCCAACGCGGGCGGCTAACTTGAGACCAGGAGTTTGAGACCAGTCTGGCCAACACGGTGAAACCCCGTCTCTACTAAATAAAAATAGAAAAAATTAGGTAGGCATGGTGGCGGGTGCCTGTAATCCCAGCTGCTAGGGAGGCTGAGGCAGGAGAATCGCTTGAACCCAGGAAGCGGAGGTTGCAGTGAGCCGAGATCGCGTCACTGCACTCCAGCCTGGGCCACAGAGCGAGACCCTGTCTCAAAAAGAAAATAAAAGAAACCAGAAACACAGCAGGCCTAGAGCATCAACTTTTTCTAAAGAGGTGCAGTGGCTTTGAATGAACTTTCTAAGTCCTGAGAGTCCAAAAAGGGAAACGTTCGTTCCAGGAAGAGAGTATGTGGGGTGGCGGATCCTCTTTGCCGGCCCTGAGCCAGGCCTTTAGCAGCTGGGAGCATCTGGCGGGAGCACCTCGCGGGAGCACTGGACTGGAGTGCGGCCAGGCGCGGCGGGGCCACGCGCCTCCCCAGCAGCCAATGGGCGGCGGCGGCGGCGGCGGGCGGGCAGCGCGGGCGGGGCGGGGAGGCGCGGGCGCCGCTCGCTTCAACTTGAGCCCCGGGCAGTGCGCGCTGCTGCTTGAGCGACGGCATTCGCTGGCTGGTGCCGGCACCCTGGGGCTCGTCGTAGCACCTGGGGGGGCATCCCCGCCCGACCTCGGAAGGACCGGGAGACAAAGGTGAGGAAGTTGGCGAAGGAACGGCGCGTCTTTGTTTGCAGGTGCGTTCAGAGGGAACGGGGGTCGAGGCAGGGACGGCGAGGCGGGCGCGGGAGACCCGCGGGACAAAGGCTGCGCCCTCCCTTCCCCGAGTCAGCGCTTAGCGAGATGCCTGGTCCTGGGCGGTTGAAAGGGCTGAAGAGGGGGCCCGGCTGGTGGGAAGGAGGAGTGAGGCATGTATAAAATGGGGGGAGGCATCCTTGGACCCCCAATTCGCCAGTGCATCAGGACTGTTTGGGGTGGGCTATTCATTGATGTGGTCTGCACAGGGCATTTCTGCCGTGGACAGCGTTCTGCGATTGAGGCAGTGACTGCCTTCGCCTTACATGCCCCGTGGTGAGGCCACATTTCTGTCTTCCTGTCTACATTAGGACTGAAAGATATTTCAGGGTTTTGGTAATCCAATATTTGGATTAAAAGCAATATTCTTTCGTGTAGAAAAACTGCATTTCCAAATGCTTTAGAATATTGGTGTGACTTCCATGCGAGAAAATATCTCAAATTCCCCAAATGTAGAAACTCAGCCAGCTCTTGGCACTGAGAAAGAAGTAGTGTTTTTGAAAGAGAGGCGTGATGATTTAAATATTGCTTACAACACTCTATTAGCTTGTAGGGGAATCTGTGCCTTTTCTATTATCTGTTTCCCTATATCAATATTGTAACCAGGCACGTCTATGGATTCCCTAATTAATGTGTAGCTGTGAATCTTCATTACTGCCTTGGGTGGGAGAAGGCGGGAGGAGGCGGCAATCCCATTAGTCTTTTTCTTTCTTTTTATAACTCTGCAGCTGCAGCCTGGCTTTGACTTGTATCGTGAATGGGGGTTCTGCCTGCTTTCCTCATGCTGTTCTCTTTTAGGTTTTCTTAGGCCATTGAGCAGTTGGCCCCTCCTCCAGCCGAGCTCTGACACAAGAGTAGTTTGTAAGATTCTCTCTAAAGTTCAGATCCTTGCTGCTGCCTTTTAGTTAGTTGCTTTCAGAAAGGAATTGTTAAGTGTCCTGAGGCCTTTCCTAAGAGGTTAGAAGCAAAATGTGTTGTGAGGAAAACAACCCTAAATACGTGTTTGTAAATGTGGTCTGTAATTTTGTAAAAGTTATAAGTAAAAGAGAGTGTGAATTAAATGCTTAAGAGGGGAAATTCCGTAAAGCATCAGCCAGTATCATCAAAGAAGGTGTCATGGTGTGTAGCTCTGTAAGAACCCTAGTTTCCTTTTTGTTTCCTTTTTCTTTTTCTTTTTCTTTTTTTTTTTTTTTTTTTTTGAGACGGAGTCCCTCTCTGTCGCCCAGGCTGTAGTGCAGTGGCACAATCTCGGCTCACTGCAACCTCCACCTCCCGGGTTCAATTGATTCTCCTCCCTCAGCCTCCTGAGTAGCTGGGACTACAAGTGCACACCACCACACCCGGCTAATTTCTATTTTTTTAGTAGAGACGGGATTTCACCATGTTGGCCAGGCTGGTCTCGAACTGCTGACCTCAGGTGATCCACCTGCCTTGGTTCTCCCACAGTGCTGGGATCACAGGCGTGAGCCTATAATCCCGGCCTAATTTTATCATTCTCATTTTGCAGATGTGAGAAACCCACTTTTGTAACAGCTGCCACGATTTTTAGTTCCAGTTTTTCTGCAATGGGGATAATCTATTTAATAGGTATTTATTGGACACCTGCCATGTGCTGGGCATTGGTGCTGGTATAATATTAAGTGGTATAATAAATACAACAGGTGGCTTCTTCCTTTCTTGGAGCCCACACTATGCTGGCGTGGGGCCCATTGCAGGTCCTCTGCACTGGAGCATCCCTGGGAAGCAGTGTGGATGACACCGAGGTGAGACAAGAAGATACTGCTGCTGCCCTGGAGGTCAGCTAAATGCGTGGCAGTAGGTGCAAACAACAAGGGGCCTCAGGTCATCTGCACTCCAAGGGTGGAAGTATTAATCAGACCAGTGGGCCACTGGGCACTAAAGTCGGTCATCTTCAACTTGCTTACTTTGATCCGTGGATACCTCTCAGAGGAGCCTGCAGCTGCAAGGAGGGGCAGAGCTGAGTTCTAAAGAGTTCGAACATTGGCATTGTTGATTTGAATGGGGTAATTCCAGTTTGTTACAAAAACTATCAGTCATGCAGCCTCCTTGTCTCACCTCTACAGCTTGATAACCCCTCCAGGAAATGAATTTCTCTTTTTTTTTTTTTTTTTTTTTGCAGATGGAGTTTCACTTTTATCGCCCAGGCTGGAGTGCAGTGGCATAATCTTGGCTTACTGCGAACTCTGCCTCCCAGGTTCAAGCGATTCTCCTGCCTCAGCCTCCCAAGTAGCTGGGATTACAAGTGCCCGCCACCAGGCCTGGCTAATTTTTTTGTGTTTTTAGTAGAGACAGGGTTTCGCCATGTTGGCCAGGCTGGTCTCGAGCTCCTGGCATTAGATTATCCGTCCGTCTTGGCCTCCCAAAGTACTGGGATTACAGGCATGAGCCACCACACCAGGCCTAGGAAAATGAATTTCATTCTGTACCACTGGCTGAACAAAGCTTTATGTCTGGACAGTCTCCCGAGTGTTAAGAGATGACTTAACTATGTCCCTATTTACTCTCCATATACATTTCGTGGGTTTTGGAGAGTAAACTGATGGCACATAACCTCTTATCTAGGTTTTCAGATTTTTCCACAAATCTCTAGGATCACAGAAAAACATACTAAGTAGTAGTGTAACTTGTCTTTTTAAAGGACCTGTGTTGAACACAGAATATGACATATTTGAGAAGTTCTTAGACTTTTGGATTCCTTGGGCCCTAACATAATACCTAGTATAGGATGCCCTCCATAAATAACCCACTTGTTGAATGGGCAGATGAATGAATGTAGATTAAAATACTTCATTGTCTACTTTTAGGGTTTAGTTTTGACCATCCATGTGCTTAATGTTTATAGTCTAATGGTTAATATGCTGTTCGGCAGATAAGGAACATCCGTGTGTCAGGCACCTTGTGAGGCAGCATGAAGGACTGAGACAGACAAGGTCCTGTTCGAAGAGGCAGGAGATAAGCTGGAAAAACAACTCAGGAAGCAAGATGATACAGGTTATGCCGAGTGCCTTGAAGACCATCAGCAACATGATGCAGCAGAGTAGCTCAGAGGGGAAAAGGGGCCATCAGGAGGCAGCCCATCCTAGGAGGCAACATTTGAGCTGGGCTCGAAGGCTGAGAAGCCAGCCACATGGGGAGTGAATAGAAAGCACTGAGGAACGGCTGGGCGTGGTGGCTCATGCCTGTAATCCCAGCACTTTGGGAGGTTGAGGCAGGTGGATCACCTGAGGTTAGGAGTTCAAAACCATCCTGACCAACATGGTGAAACCCCATCTGTACTAAAATTACAAAAAAAATTAGCCAGACATGGTGGTGCATGCCTGTAATCCCAGCTACTTGGGAGGCTGAGGTAGGAGAATCACTTGAACCCAGGAGGCAGAGGTTGCAGTGAGCCGAGATCATGCCATTGCACTCCAGCCTGGGCAACGAGCGAAACTCCATCACAAAAAAAAAAGGAAAGCACTGAGTAAGTGGAGCACTCAACATGCACAAGGATGAAGAGGAAGCCAGTGGTTTGTGCTGGAAGAGGTGGATGGGGACAGGATCCATTAGGGCTTCTGGGCAGTGGTTAAAGGTTTGCCATGAAGTGCCTGTGAAGAGGGTTAACCAGGAGAATGCCATAATCTAGTTTATTTCCTACAGAAAGATCTCAGGGAATGGATGTTGGGAACAGGAGTGGAAACCGAGGGACCAGTTGGCCAGCCCTGGTCCGGGAGAGATCAGTGACGTGGCAGAGGGCATGAAGAGAAGCAGGCAGATGGGAGAAACGCGGAGGTTGAACTCGCCAAGTTGACTGTACAAGACGCAGGAAGGGGTGTGATCTAGGACCACACCTGATTACTTTGATGCGTTGTTTATGTCTGTAGAAAATACATGCTAATAGAAGTAATGACTGTTCGAGGACAAAGTTATTAAGCCATGGAACAACTCTCTTTACATTTATGTTGTGTCAAGACCTTGATTTGGGCCAGACATGGTGGCTCATGCCGGTAATCCCAACACTTTAGGAGTCCGAGTGCCCCCAAAGGATCACTTGAGGCTGGGAGTTTAAGACCAGCCTGGGCAACGTGGCAAAACCTTGTCTCTACTGAAAATACAAAAATTACCTGGGCATGGTGGCGCATGCCTGTAATTCCAGCTACTAGGGAGGCTGAGGCACGAGAATCTCTTGAACCTGGGAGGTGGAGGTTGCAGTGAGCTGAGATCGTGCCATTGCACTCCAGCCTGGCCGACAGAGAAACACACTCTGTCTCAGAAAAAAAAAAAAAAAAGATGACTTTGACTTTTCTTTGGTTTTCCAGTGTAGATAAGCAGACGTATCCATCCAGTGCAATCGTGTGTATTTGGCCATTTTTCCAAGATGTTTTCACCCTTCCATACCCTTTCTGTCCTTCTCAAGTGGTTATGAGACCTTTGAGCATTTTTCTATGTTCTGGCGTGAAAATAAAGAATCAGACTAAGAAGAGGAGATAGGTTTCAGCCTTAATTTATACGGAATTGTTCTACCTTTGTTCCCAATTTATAAGAATCCATTCATAATTACTTTTTTTTTTTTTTTGAGACAGAGTTTTGCTCTGTCACCCAGACTGGAGTGCAGTGGCACAATCTCAGCTCACCACAATCCCCGCCTCCCAGGTTCAAGTGATTCCCCTGCCTCAACCTCCCAAATAGGTGGGATTACAGGCACGCACCACCACGCCCCACTAATTTTTTGTATTTTTAGTAGAGACGGGGTTTCACTATGTTGGCCAGGCTGGTTTTGAACTCTTGACCTTAAGTGATCCACCCACCTCAGTGTTGGGATTACAGGCATGAGCCACTGCGCCCGGCCCCATATTTACATTTGAAGTTTCTTCACATGCAGCGTCCTCTGTAGTTCCAA
Source organism: Papio anubis (assembly GCF_008728515.1). Classification (NCBI taxonomy): domain Eukaryota; kingdom Metazoa; phylum Chordata; class Mammalia; order Primates; family Cercopithecidae; genus Papio; species Papio anubis. Next base: position 145,669,609 of record NC_044978.1, read on the forward strand.
GTTGATATTCTCTCATAAATATAAAATTTGTTCCATATGTATTTCAATTAAAAGAAAGTAACTTTCTTAGTAACTTTGCAGGAAATTCAGTGAGCATTTTGAGAGCTAGAGAAGCCATTTCCTTATAGATGTAAAGTAGAACTAAATACTGAGTTTCTGATAGGATTCTCTGCCCCCTTCTTCCAGCTGCAGAATTGTGAACTTGAAAGCTGATGACATGTTTGTCAGAGAACTTGAGTTTTGAGGTAACTTTGGTTTGGTTTTGCAATATATATATATATGCATAGAAAATATTCCTTCTGCAGTCAGTATTTTGAGCAGATGGGAAAGGGCAGGAGTGACTGGAGCTGCCAGCCATTTCAATCTAGACGCCTGGACTGGGTACCTTATAACATGTAAGCTTGTCTGGGGATGAATAAATTATAGCAGTTGAAATAATTATGATAGAGGACAAGCAGCAGCCGAGGGCACAGTTGACAACGGGGCCAAGTTGGCCTGATTCTGTCATATCGGAGCATGCATCTGTTTGCCAGGTTACCTGAAAATGCTGTTTTCGAGGATTCTGGTGTGTTTTGTTTTTCTTCGCCCTCCCCCTTAAAACATTGTAAGAGCTATCGCCTGCTAGTGACCTTTTAGAAATAAAATGGCTGGGGCAGACGTCCGCATGGCTGCTGCTTCACATGTTGGGCATCCGTGTAAGATTTCAGTTGAGCAAAATTTGGTTCTAAAGCATTTGCAAGTTGTAAACGCTCTTACTCCTGCATCCAGTGCTCTTACTCCTGCATCTTGGTGGAAGAGTTTCTAGCCAGCCCTGGAGTTTGTCACCAGTAACGAGAATTATTCTACCATCTCAGCCAGTCACAGGGTCCCTCGATTGGTTTACACTTTGCTGTTAACATTTTGAAAATGTTCATTGTTTTTTTGACAGGGAGCCTTGCATTTTCGTTTTGCACTGGGCTCCACGAAGTATTTAGCCAGTGCTGTCCATATCGTATGTTGCACCCTGGAAACAGATTGTCCTCTAGAGCAGGGGTTGGCAAATTTTTTCTGTAAAAGGCCAGATTTTTTTTTGTAATTATTTTTTTGAGACAGGGTCTCACTCAGTCACCCAGGCTGGAGTGCAAGTGGTGTGATCACAGCTCACTGCAGCCTTGACCTCCTGGGCTCAAGCAGTCCTCCTGCCTCAGCCTCCTGAGTAGCTGAGACTCACAGGTACCACCACACCTGGCTATTTTTTAAAATAATTTTTGTAGAGATGAGGTCTCGCTATGTTGTCCATATTGGTCTCGAACTCCCAGGCACTGGCCACATACTAAATATTTGAGGCTCTTGGAGCCATGCGGTCTCTGTTACAACTACTCAGCTCTGCAGTTGTGGCGCAAAAGGAGCTGTAGCCTCTGCATACGTGAATGAGTGTGGCTATGGTCCAATACTCTTCATTCACAAAACAGTGTGAGATTTGGAGGGGATCGTAATTTGCTGATCTCTGATCTGAAGGACCTACATAGAACCCTTAATGACAATTCAAATAGGGATTTCGTCACTTGGAAGTAAGAAGGTTCAGTCATCTTTGCCCAGCTATGTGTTGTGTTGAAAATTAGCCCCCAAAGAGACTTCTTGCAGAAGGTCAGGGTCTTTGAGCCTCTTTTTTTTTTTTTAGTATGACATACTTATTTTAGTTGTCAAATATGGACAATAACAGGAAGCCAAACTCAAATAATAATAATAGGGTGTTACAAAGCCAGGCATAGTGGTACCCACCTGTAGTCCCAGCTACTCTGGAGCCTGAGGTGGGCAAATCACTTGAGCCAAGGAGTTTGTGTCCAGCCAGGACATCTAAGACTCCGTGTCTTAACAAAAACAAAGCAGGATGTTGCAGCAGTGGCATTGTGGTTTTTGTTTTTTAAAGATTCTTCATCATATTCAATGAAAAAGGAAAAAAAAAGATGCTGAAACAAAGAGACAAACTGCCTATAAAAAGTAACCTGAATAGCAGGGCACGGTGGCGCATGCCTGTAATCCCAGCACTCTGGGAGGCTGAGGCAGGCAAATCGTCTGAGGTGAGGAGCTTGAGACCAGGCTGGGCAACATGGCGAAACCCTGTCTCTACTAAAAATACAAAACTTAGCTGGGTGTGGTGGCACCAAGTCATCGCAGCTACTCGGGAGGCTGAGGCAGGAGAATTGCTTGATCCTGGGAGGCAGAGGTTGCAGTGAGTTGAGATGGTGCCACTGCACTCCAGCCTGGGCAGCAGAGCGAGACTCTGTCTCAAAAAAAAAAAAAAGTAACTTTAGTAAACAGAAAGAGTACATATTCTTTCAAACTGTATCAAGAAGTTAACTCCTGCCATTATACTCTAGTACCTCTGAGGGGCGGGAGGAATACTTTGTGGGCGCCCCAAAGGGCAGCTTTTCAGTCCATCACTGCCTCAGCACGTATAGGAATGTGTTGTCTTGGGTCTTTTACCGAAATGATAAGCAGGGGTTTATTTCTCTTAGAGCACAAATATAAAGAAAATTATCTGGGGATAAATCTTGATAGAAATCAATATACAAGGGAAATTGATATATTGACTTCTTCAGGAGCAGAGGAGCTATTTCTCATTTAGACAAATGTTCCAAAGAAGGAATCTCGTTAGGAGCTCTGGCAACATCATTGTTGTTTCTGCTGGAGATGATCAGAGTATAGATTCGCTTTGCTTTTAAATAGAGTCATGAGAGATTAATAATCTTCTCAGAACTTGCCTCCTGCCTGTTCAGATGAAATATATGTTTTATTAACATTGTTTCAGCTGACATGAAAACAGGATGTGAACCAAAGTCATTTTAAAAGTGCTGTCTGCAATAAGCAATAGCAGGAGAAAAAGGAATCCAGCCACCTCCCTACTGTTCGTGGCATCGTTCCCTTAGCTTCTTACCAACATGATCAGGAAGAAGGGAGTTCTCTGTTTCCCCTACTTAGTTATTCACATATTCAAAAATATTGATTGATTGCCTACTGTGTGCTTGACAGTGGTAAGTGAACGGGCAGAAAGGTTCTTGCTCCATGAGCTTTACTTTTTTGCTGGAGAGAGGGACAGGGTAGTTTCAGATGGCTGTGAGTGTTGACAATGACTGGGGGATCCTCAGGGTTCTTTTGGAGGCAGTGATGATCAGGATGATGACGGGAGGGCCTGGGGGAAAAGCAGACCAAGCGGTGGAACAGGAAGCCCAGAGGCTGTCAGGCAGGGGCAGTCTTGTATGTTTCAGAGCAAAATGGTCCCAGTGTGGCTGGATGCAGGGAGTTTGTGGGGGGAATTGTAAGCAGGGAAGTCATGGAATAAGTGGCAACTGAGCAGAGGATGATAGGAAGGTAATTTAAACCAAACACAGCACTTAATTACCATCACCAGCTCCAGCAGTGATGGAACCAAAAGTCCAATAGGGACAGAGAGAAAGGCAGAGCAGAGGCTACTCCCACTGAGGGGAGGGTCCTGAGCAGAGCCAATTAATTGGGAGGGAGCCAGGCTCAGGTGCTAGGTGCCCCAGAGCTACACAGCAGAGAAGAGCCCAGCCAGCAGGCCTGCGTTCTGTTTGCAGATCCACCACCTGCTAGCTGTGGGCTTTGGAGCAAGTCAACTTAAACTGTCTGACCCTTCGATTCCTCATTTGTAAAGTGAGAGCCGCGATGCATCCCCCTGCAGGGTTGTTGTGTGGCTTGGTGACAGTGCGTACCAAGAACAGAGCCTGGAGAGAGAAGCGAGCACGGTCAGGAGCCACTACTGTTACTTGGTTAGTGGTAATCAGCCTTCCTAGGGTTGGTGTCTGCTTTTCTTTAGATATTATTGAGTTTACATTATGCCAGAAATACTTGTATCTAGATGGAAGTTAACAAAATTCAGGTCTGGGCATGGTGGCTCATGCCTGTAATCCCAACACTGTTTGAGAAGCTGAGGTGGGTGGATTGCTTGAGCCCAAAAGTTTGAGACCAGTCTTTGCAACATAGTGAAACCTCATTTCTGCAAAAAATAAAAGATTAGCCGGGTGTAATGGCAAACACCTATAGCCCCTGCTACTTGAGAGGTTGAGGCCAGAGGATTGCTTGAGCCCTGTAGTTTGAGGATGCAGTAAGCTATGATCATGCTACTGCAGTCCTGCCTGGGCAACAGAGCAAGATCCCATCTCAAAAAAAAAAAAAAAAAAAACCAAAACAACAAACAAAATTCAAATGAAGGCCATATGTATTGGCTTTCCATGTTATCTACCTTAGTACTCCTTTGAACTGCACAAAGAAAGCCCGTTGAAAATTCAGAAAGTGATTTAAGAATATGCCATATCCACAAGAGGTCCTCGGTGTGGCTGGGTGCTCACCAGGTTTTTAAGTAGGAGTCTTGTCTGCACCTTGCCAGGAGTTTGTACCTTGATGGCGTTCTGGCATGGAAACCACTATGCTGTCATTTTCCCTGCTCTGAATCAGTTCTAAATCCTTATGCGTTCCTGCGTTTTGTCAGATAGGAGCCTTCTGGTGTCAGGGTGTTTTGTTTTGTCTTTTTGAGACAGTCTTGCTCTGTTGCCCGGGCAGGAGTGCAGAGGCACGGTCTCAGCTCACTGTAACCTCTACCTCCTGGGTTCACTTGATTCTTACATCTCAGCCTCCTGAGTAGCTGGGACTACAGGTGTGTGCCACCATGCCCGGCTAATTTTTGTATTTGTAGTAGAAACGGGGTTTTGTTATGTTGGCAGGCTGGTCTTGAACTCCTGGCCTCAAGTGATTCACCTGCCTTAGCCTCCCAAAGTGCTAGGATTACAAGTATGAGCCACCATGCCTGACCTAGGATTTTTTATTTTTGTTTTACCATCTTGACTTTCAGAAAGGAAGCTAACCCATGGTTTCACAGTTCAGGTAGAATTTATGTAACGTTATCCTTTCATTATACCCTAAACTTTAAAGTTGAAACTGGAACATGGCATAAATTATCTCTCACTTAACCACTAAATATAAGTTGTGTGTGTATTCTTTTTTCTCGCAGATATTCAGAGATGCAAGATTTTTGCATTTGTTTTTTTTAATCTGTGATATAGCACAGATGAAAGCTGAAGCTCGTTAATTCTTGCTTAAAGTCTTCAAAGATGGACTTTTAAAAATACTCATTTCCTGGTTGCTTTTAAATATCCTTTTCCCCCTCATTAGTAAGCGAACTGGTAACTCTGTGTCTTCCCTCCAATGGCATGAGAAAGTCCTTTGTTTAGAAGAATGTGCCTTGAATTTCAATAACCTTAACCACTTTAAATCCTAGCTTTACACTCTTAAGTGCTGGAATTGTAACTTTCCCATCATGGCGTTGCTGGGCAGGACAGTGAGGTGGGAGGGGAGCTTGCTTTGGAAAGGAAGGCACGCTTGGTCAGAGGCAGGTGTTCATGTCACCGGTTGATCCTGGGAAGGATAGAACCTTTCCCTGAGATGAATTCTCTGAATGTCAGCCAGAAATCAGATGATAAATTTGCATAAATTCGGTATTCATTTCAGTTCAGAGGCCTTTCACCTGTGGCATGTAGATTCTAAAGGGGCCTGGGGTTGAGTTTCAAGAATCACTGAACTGTTCCAGCTCTGCCCCCCTCCAAAATTGTGTATAAAATTGGGAGTCTGTGCACTTTTTTTGGGAGGGGGGAGTGTTTTCATCGGATGCAAAGGTGCCTTGATCCAAAAGAGGTCAGGAACCTTTCCTTTCTCCTGGTGGAGCTCCCCTTCCCTCTCTCACGTAGTGGTTGGCCTGGCCTGCACTGTGAGGCCATACTCAAGCCGCCACCCTGTAGGAGCTTTCTGTGGATTAAATGATGGAATCTTTTGGCACTCTCAGGACCTGAGGGCCTCTGTGATTCCCATTTTACAGATGAAGAAACTGAAAAACAAAGAGGCTAAGGGCCCTGACCAAGGGCAGACAACTAATCACACACACGCACACGCATACACACACACACCCCTGAAGCTGGATGGAAAAAATAAACTGTCAGACTCAGGAGCTGGTGCAAGAATTTTCATGACGTAAAGTTTTGCAGCGTTTACTTCATTGTCCTGTGGATAATGGTGAGATGTGTGCTCCAAAGGCTCGAGAGATGGCCAGTGATGAAAGACAAGCATCAAAAAGAAGGATGCAACACAGACTTCTGCAAAAATGGAGTAAGAAGTCTATTGGCAAGTCCTTGCCTTGCGTGCTCAGTTTGTGAAAAGTGGACAGTCGTGCGCAGCATGAGAAGTAGGTGGCCGTGCCAGGGAACAGGAGACGGCGTCCTCTTCCAAAAAGCTGGAAGAGACGTTGTCGTTCTGGTGTGCTGGGTTGTTTTTTTTGTTTTGTTTTGTTTTTTTGAGGAATTTTCTTTTCGTTTGGATTCCAGTTACACATGCCAAGTACTTGTGTTATTTCAGGCTTATATTAATGAAAACATTGCCAATTACTCCCGCATTTACTTTCCCAAGGAATAACCGCGGAGAGCATGCTGATCAGGCAGCCTGGGGGTGTGCGGCTCATGTGGAATAAATCTTGGGGTTTAATTCTTCCCACTGGCATCTTGTACAGCGAGAAGGGAGTAAGCTTACGCCTGGCACTAAATTTAGCCTTCTCCACCCTCAGACGGGCTTGTCTTGTGCAGAAGCCCAGCTTTGAACTGATGTTTTCTTCCCAGCACATTTACAAGGTGCTGAACTGGAGTAGCTGCTGGCGCTGTCTGTGACTCTTCTGGGTTTTTGAATGACATTTCAAAGATCACTCTGCGGTCTCTATTGATGGCTGATTTTCACTTTGAGACTTAAATCAAGCAGTGTTTATTAACCCCAAATGAATTAACTGTGTTAAAAGTTTGCAGTATCGTTTTTTCTAAGTCCGCCTTCAGGGAAAAACATAGTAGCTACATCTGGATGGTATGTTTTTAAGTGAATCACTAGCAATGGATCTGATTTAAAATATCCAAGGCTACAATAATAATTATACACAAAAGAAACAGGTTGTATTCTCAGATTGTTAGGTTTTTAAAGTTTTTGTCACATACTACAGATAGGCTTTTTATTAAGAATAAGAAATTGAAAACATTTGGCATAATTAAAAGCAAGTCAAAGCACTAACAAATCCTTTTCTGATAAAAATCTGAGCACTAAGAAGTTCCTAGCACATCTGTTCTGAGTTTAGGAACCCAAGAATTAGGGAGGTTGTGTGACTTGCATAATGTTACCCAGCTGTGGATTCAGACTGGGACCAGCATCCAGGTCTCTGGGTCCTTTGCTGATCTTGTAAATTGCTACCCAATCATGGCTTTGATAGGTGGAACCGAGTAGCACAGAGGGAACTGAGCCAAGAGGTGACTCTCCAGCATCGTGTATCAGCTGGGGTCCAGCAAACCTGAGCAGAGGGCCCCTGCCCCTCCCCCAGGTCACTGTCCTTCCGTGGGAGACAGTCCATCTCAAATGCTGCCCAGTACAACCCAGCCAAAGAGATGAAGCTGTTGGATGACGCAGTGATAATAGCTGTTAACATTGCAGGTTATTGCAGCTTTGTTACATGTCCAGCACTCCCGTGCACACATCATCCCGTTTAACTTCATGCTTATAGTGCCCCTGAGCATTATGAGCATGAGCAGGTGTCCTTATCCCCTCTTCAATGATGAGGAAACAGGTTTCACAGGGCTTACCATGTAACACAGTGTGCCTGGCACACAGTGGGGCCCTGGAAATCTATATTGAGTAAATAAAGGTAGGCAGTGTACTTGAAGGAATGTAGCTACCCATCTGGATTTGAGCACAGCTGTGTCTGCCTCTTCAGCCCAAAGACCCTCCTAGGAATTTTTAGCCACCTCTTTCCCTACAAAAGTTCACCAAAAGAGAGAAATATTCCCTGTTCCTCTAAAACCCTAGGTTCTTGGCCAAACCCTTTGGCCCTACCTTGAATACCTGTGCATAGGAACTGTGTTTGCCATTTAGGAGACAAACCATTAGGGGGCTCTGCAGGACTGTGTAGAAATATGGAGTACCCATCATGGGTGCATCTAAGACGAATTCGAGTCCTGCAGCTTACCGTCAAACTCTCTTCCCCATGTAGTAGCTATGTGACCTGTTTCCTCAGCTTTCAGAACAGTAATATTGACCTTGTTCAGTTACTGTTAGGGGCCAGACAGAGCTCAATAAAGGGTAACTGTTGGCTGGTGTTATTGTAATCATTAATACTGGTCTTTTTAGCTGCCCTGGGGCATGCTGACCACAATGGCTTCCCTTCAGTACTGAGGTAGATTTGCATATTTTATCACAGAAGTCAAATGTGCTTATTGTGTAATTTTCAAAGAGATAAAGTAAAATCCCCTATAATCCTCTTTCCATATTACAGTTGACAGTTCGGGTGTTATATTCCAAGTTTTTCACTGTGTATATATAAAAATACACATGCAAACATTTTGTTGTTTTTATGAGACCATGCATCTACAACTTGGCTTTGTTTTTGCCCCACTTACTAGTGTGCCATGGTCATTGTTCTGCCTCAGGGTGAGCAGCTCTTCCTTTCCACTTAATGACTTTGTGGTTCACTGTCTGGTGCGCTTGGCATTTCATGCCATGATTTTAGCTCCATCCCTGCAGGGTCCTGCTGGCCGCTCCATGACCCTGGCCGTAGAGTGCCCGAGAGAATGGGTTTCTGTGAACATTGGGTTTCTTCCTTTCCTCCTCATTATCTATCCAGTACTCCCTGCCTCTTCGGTCCAGTTGCTCTGTGTACGGTGCATGCAAATCGGCTGTGACAAGGCCAGAAAGGAATGGTGTGAGCTCCATGGGTCAGGGGGTTAAGTGACTTCATTAGGGTCCCAGGCAGCTCTGGGCAGCTCAGGGAGGGAACTCCAAGAGTGTGGCCCCAACCAGACTTGCACTCTGCTCCTCTCTCCGTTCCATTCCTCTCTTTGCTGACACATCTCTGATCTCTCCCACTTTGAACTGTCATCTCCTGTCTCTCCCACTTCCCACCCCTGCCCTTGACCTTCTGTGCTGCCTCTCTCCCTCCCTGTTGCCCTGTAAGGATGCAACTCAGGAAAAGTGCCTGGATTCCAGTGGTGTAGCTCTGTTAATAGAGTGTCCGGAATGTCGATAAAACAGGTAAGGTTGTGTCCATGCCGTTGTTTCTGTATGTTTTGTATTGGGAGCAGGTGGAGCTGGAAAATGAAGACACGTCCTCTGCCAGTGTTTACTGCAAACAGTTTCCTGTATTTGACTGTGATATTTTAAGCTTGATTACCTCCCCCGGTTGATATGTTGCCTCTGTAAATTCAGCTGGCATCTCTTGGCTTCATCGTACTGTGGCTCAAAATACACACTTCTGGGCGATACAGTTGACCTAAAATAAGCACAGAAAGCCTATTAATCGCTGCAGAGTTGGGAAATGAGATGAGCTGTCAGTGCTCAGACTCACTGTTAACGGGGCTGTGTTATTTGCGGGAAGCCGTGTGAATGCTAACGTGTTGTTTCTGCTCTGTTCCCTCACGCCTTCCCGGATTCAGAGAGAGGTAACCGGCCGATTTTCACTTCTCCCCGCTTTGTGGTGTCTTAACGTGTCTGGCAAAGCTCACTTGCTTTCTTCATGTCGCATTGCCATCCTCACAACCATCCTTGTCTTTGAAAGGCAGAACTTTTGTTTTGTTTGGTTTCATTTCGCCTTTTATCACCAGCATTTAAAACCAAGTCTGGAATTGCGTCTGCGTCCCTCATCCTCTACTGTGTTTGACCCTGGTTGTAGAAGGTGATGGGCTGAGTGATTAAGTCTAACACCAATGTGGTCAGTCTTACTAACGACTGAGAAAAATCTCATCAGCATGACAGGGAGTGAATGTGATGGAAATAGGATATGTACCATATTGTAGAAGGAGGCTTTTCATGCTTCTGGAAAAATCACATGGCCAGGTGTGGTGGCTCACACCTGTAATCCCAACACTTTGGGAGGCCGAGGTGGGTGGATCACTCGAGGTCAGGAGTTCAAGACCAGCCTGGCCAACATGGTGAAATCTCATCTCTACTAAGAATACAAAAAATCAGCTAGGCATGGTGGTGGGCACCTGTGATCCCAGCTACTTGGGAGGCTGAGGCAGGAGAATCACTTGAACCTGGGAGGCGGTGGTTGCAGTGAACCAAAATGGCACCACTGCACTCCAGCCTGGGCAACAGAGAGATACCCTGTCTCAAAGAAAATAAATAAATGAAAAGAAAAGAAAAATTAATATTAGTGCTTATGTTACATATTCTCTAGAATTTGATTGGTAAGGGTTGGCACTAGGCTACTAGCCTAGCCAGAAGCACTGATTCAGTTTCAGTGTCAGTTATTAGCCAAAATATATGGTCCTCCCTCCCCACCACAAGAAGGGTAGAACCACGGAAAAGACGAAACGAAAGCCTCAGTTGTGTTTTTCCAGTGTTCTGCGTGTCCGCCTGCCCATTTGATTGATTGGGGACTTTAAACTCCACGATTCCATAACTACCACTTAATAAAAACTACACTTTTAATGGAAGAAGGGAATTTTGAGATTTTTCTCCTTGAAAGAATGATGATTGTTCCTGCTGGGCAAAGTGGAGAGACAGGAAGGTAGATCTCCTCGTTGTGTCAGAGTTGGTCTCATGTAACCTCCCTGCCTGGTTGGGAGCTGGAAGTGATGAGTCCTCAGCCAGTATTTCCTGCCACACTGGTGGTGTGACTGCCCCCTGCTGGTGACTGTTTTCCTCAGTGATGTGCTGCTGTCATTGCCCAGTGGTTAAAGAGGGAGAGAGACAGCATAGATTGGGCGGTGACACCTCCATGGCTGGTCTTCCAGAGAGTGTGATTAAGAAAATTTGCCAACTTCACTGACTTTTTAAATCACTTTGAGGAGACCCTGGCGGGGGGAGGTGGTGGAAGATTCTGGAGGCTGAGGGCTGTGCGTGTGGATGTGAGCTCCTTCATGTAAAATAACAGCCAGTCCCATCAGAGTCAATGGTGAAGATATTTTCAGGTGTTTGCTAGTTCCTATCCTCCTTGTTTATGTGAGTGTCCTTGCTGGGAAGCAGTTGCTGTGAATATTAACAGTAGGACTCTGTTGTAGAGAGGGCTACAGATTCTAGTTTGCCCAAGCCACCTCAATGATTGCAGGTGGTAGAATTTCAGATCTCTGTTTACACACTCTGTGTCTCATGAACGTGCCTGGTGAAGAATTCTCTGCCAAGCCTGTGTGTTTACCCAGGTGACGAGTACCTGGGATGCTCCTTTCAGAGCCTAAAAATCTTAGCATCTTTTTAAGCTTGCAAAGAAGGAGAAAGTAAGTTACGGTTACCAAGCAAGAGCCTGAACTTTGTGAAATTAGTGATGTGTGCATATGATACATGTGACACTGGGTTAAAAAGAACAGAAAACCAAAGTCTTCCATGTGTGTGTGTTGTGGAGGGGTCATTCTGGATTGACCATCTAGAAAGATGAAGTTTCTCATGTACTTTCGCTTCCCAGTTCCTCCCACTCTCAGAACAAGATTTTCAAAGTGCAGTCAGAAAATCAAAGCATCCAGTCTTGAAAACAGGACTCATTCTTCCTCCAGACCTTGTACAGACTGTCAACCCACATTTTTGTGTAGCCCAGGAACCCTATAATTTCACTGTTCTCATGTGGGCTTACCTTTTGAATTCTATTTTTTATCTCATGCTGGGCCCTGCACAGGTGAAACAAAGAAGAGAGAAAGCCCTTTGTCCTAAAGTGCCAGAAGTGCAATGTTTGGATCCAATCCCTTTGCTGCTGTCTTATCCTTATTTGTGGATGGCACCTGCCCTTTGCAATAGCATCAATAGCAAGATAAGCTGGGAGGAAATGGTCATTGGGTATATGTTAGCAAGTCTTAGTATTATTCATATGAGTGCAAATATTTATTAAAAACACCCCTCGTGGGGCCAGGCTTATGCCTGTAATCCCAGCACTTTGGGAGGCCGAGGCGGGCGGATCACTTCAGGTCAGGAATTTGAGACCACCCTGGCCAACATGGTGAAGCCCCGTCTCTACTAAAAATACAAAAATTAGCCAGGTATGGTGTCACATGCCTGTAATCCTAGCTACTCGGGAGGCTGAGGCAGGAGAATTTCTTGAACCTGGGAGGCAGAGGTTGCAGTGAGCCGAGATGGCACCACTGCACTCCAGCCTGAGCAACAGAGCAAGACTCCATCTCAAAAGAAAAAAGAAAAATCCCTCATGGATAAGGTGACAGTATTTCAAAGTGGGCTTTTTGTTTGACTTCTTTTTCCTCATTTATAATATGGTACCTACAATTTATTGAATGCCTATCGTGTGCCAGCCTTCACAAATTCCCCTGAATAAAACATGCCATGTATTTGACCTGAGCAAATGTGATTGATGTGAAAGATGTTATCAAATTGTGGATACTTGGTAAGGAATCCCAGCAGCAGAGAACTGGTGAGAGATTGTGTGTAATGTGAATCTAACAGAAAAGGACAGGCGAGTTCCTGCCAGTTACATGGGCTCTCGTGCAGCTGACAAGGTCAGCTTGTTCTGTGCCACTCCAGAAGGCGAAACTGGATCCTACAAGCAGAAGTTACAGGGAGGCAAGGTTCTGTTCATCATTTAGAAAAAATATATTTTGAGCCAGGTGTGGTGGCAAGTGTCTGTAGTCCCAGCTACTTGGAAGGCTGAGACGGGAGGATCACTTGAGTCCAGGAGGTCGAGGCTACAATGAGCTGTGATTGCACCACTGCACTCCAGCCTGGCCAACAGAGTGAGACCCTGTCTTGAAATAATAAAATGAAAAATAATATATAAAAATGTTTTAAGAAGACATATATATATTATTCACTGGAGCTTTCCACCAACAGAACAGGCTGATTTATTAAAGAAACGAGATGTCCTATCATGGAAATACTCTAGGTAGGTACCATCTGCTGGTGGTGCTGCTGTAAAAGGGACTTTGAAAAGTTAGCCTGAGTCACAGCTAAGGGGTCTGTAGATGCCTTTTTGAAGAGAGGTAAACACATAAGCAAATTCCACTTACACTAAGAGAGTTGCAAAGGAGAGATTTAGGGAGAGAATAAGTAGTTCTGGCTATTTTTTAAAATAGAGTCTGCTTTTGCCAGGCATGTTGGCTCATGCCTGTAATCCCAGCACTTTGGGAGGCTGAGGTGGGCAGATCACTTGAGGCCAGGAGTTCGAGACCAGCCTGCCCAATGTGGTGAAACTCCATCTCTACTAAAAATACAAAAATTGGCCAGGCATGTGGCTCACGCCTGTAATCCCAGCACTTTAGGAGGCTGAGGCAGGCAGACCATGAGGTCAGGAGATTGAGACCATCCTGGCTAATATGGTGAAACCCCATCTCTACTAAAAATACTAAAAATTAGCTGAATGTGGTGGCACACGCCTATAGTCCCAGCTACTTGGGATTCTGAGGCAGGAAAATTGCTTGAACCTTTGAGACGGAGGTTGCAGTGAGCTGAGATTGCACCACTGCACTGCAGCCTGAGCGACAGAGTGAGACTCCGTCTAAAAAAAAAAAAAATTAGCCATGTGTGGTGGTGCACACCTGTAATCCCAGCTACTCAAGAGGCTGAGGCATGAGAATCACTTGAACCCAGGAAGTGGAGGTTGCAGTGAGCCAAGATCATGCCACTGCACTCCAGCCTGGGTGACACAGTAAGAATCTGTCTCAAAATAATAATAATAATAATAATAATAATAATAATAATAAATAGAGCCCGCTTGAATAAAGAAGCATTTATTCATTCATTGCATAAAGATGGATTAAGATCCCACTGCGTGATTAGAATGCTATTTAACTGAGAATATATAAAAGCAATCTTTGGTCCTTTTTATTTTTTTAATTAAGAAATTTGAGGCTGTCAGATAAGATGTATTAACACTGTCATTTTTCTACAGCAAAACTCTAGCCTGGTCCTCTGGGGGAGTGATTAATTACTGAGGAGGACAGCAAAAAAGACAGTAACGAAAAGAGTTGGAAACACCAGGGCTCAGTAAGCAGGTGGCAACAGGGACTTGATTCCTGGTACTAGCTTCTGTCACCATTTAAAGAACAGACACAAGAAACTATAGCTCTAAGCCTTCCACTTCCTGGCTTAGAAAAGAAAATGCAATGATTCTCATGACTGCAGGCATTAAATGGAGTGGGACTCCGTGTATGGGGAGCGGATGGCTCCTGGACCAGCCTTGTAAATGGCGAGGGAATGGCATGAGTTGGAGCAGAGGGCAGAAGTGGGTCTTGCTGCCAGGTGTCAGACAGATCGTGGCTGATGATTGCAGGTGGTAGAATTTCAGATAATCACAGGTTCCTGGGAATCTAGAAGCTGTTGGAAAAACTGGGAGCCATGTTCTTTCTGGCCCTCGGAGATCTTTTGGACCAGCTGTGTGGTTTTACAGACGAGATGCTGAAGCCTGGAGCCTGCGTGGCTGTGTGAGGCCCCCGGTTAATGAGTACGGCTCCCATCCCGTCTGAGATGGGACCCTCCTTGTGTTCTGGAAGCCGGGAGTGCTAACGGAAGGAGAGCCCTCAAGGGCTCCCCACCTGAAGGCGCCTCAAAGGTGCCTGCAGTGGACCAGCCAGCCCCCGTGTCCCATGCAGCAATGGAGCTGGCTACGGACCCTGCCTGCTTGACTGCCTGACGCCTGATGGCCATGTGGCACCCGGCACACTCTTTCCTCCCCAGCTCACATGCTCAGGCTGAGCTGATCGCACCAGTGTAAGTTTGCACAGTTTGTCAGGAACACTCTGAGTGTGGAGGTGTGTTTACTACAAAGCAATTTCTTATCCCCTTCAAAATACAAGAAAATCTAGGAAATATTATGTTGCTCTTACATATAACAGTAGTGGCTTTTAGCATCATAACACTGGGATTGGAGAAAAAACCCAGCTGTATAAAAAACTAATTGGCGACATTCTGATCACTGTGGAAGCCAGCTGATGGGACATAGAATTTGTTTACTATCTTCTCTATTTTCATGTGTGTTTGGAAAGTTCCAGAAGGAGAAGAGTAAAAAACAGAAAGGAGAGAGAGAGAGATGAACTCTGTTCTTTTAACTCCTGTACTCCTCAGGCTGTGGCCCCAAACTCCTTCTCCCAGGAAAGGGTCCAGGAGGCCAAGGTCACCGCAGACCTACCTGTGGCTGAGACCACCTGGCCTGTCTCCCACTGTTCTGGAAAACTCTCTACCCCTTTCCCTCAACCCCCATTCTTTGATGTCTTTGGGACCAGCCTCTCCTGGGCTTTTCCTGCCCTCTTCCCCAGCAATTTTTTCTCCACCTTCTCATTGGACCTCCTGCCTCAACAAGGCCTCTAAATGTCTTTCCTGGTCGCCAGGCCTTGGTTTGACATGTTTTTTGTTTGTTTGTTTTTGAGATGGAGTCTTACTCTGTTTGCCTAGTCAGGAGTGCAGTGGTATGATCTCAGCCCACTGCAACCTCCATCTCCTGAGTTCAAGCGATTCTCACGCCTCAGCCTCCCAAGTAGCTGGGATTACAGGTGCGTGCCACCACACCCGCCTAATTTTTGTATTTTCAATAGAGATGGTGTTTTGCCATGTTGGCTAGGCTGGTCTTGAACTCCTGACCTCAAGGGACCCACCTGCCTTGGCCTCCGAAAGTGTTGAGATTACAGGCATGAGCCACCGCGCCCAGCCAGCTTTGTCTTTTCATGCTCCACACTCTCACCTGCTCCCCTGACTTTACCCAACTCCCAGATCCATGTCTCCTGCCCAGGCCGCAGGCCTCAGCGCAGGGTCCCAGCACCCACCTGCTTCGTGGGCCTTGTCACCTGGTGCTCCTCAAGCACAAGCACCCCACACATCATGTCCACTCTGGAGCTCATCAGCTTCCTGCACCAAACCGGCCCTCCTTTCCTCCCCCACTCCAGTGATGGGGTGCTTAGCTATCCTAGCAGGGACCTCAGAGTTATTCTTAATCCTCTCCCTCATCCACATCTCTCACACATCTGCCACTCCTGCCAGCCATCCTTCCAACACCTCTTCCATCTATCTCCTCTGCCCCGTTCTCACAGATGCTGATTTAGCCTGCACTTTCCTCATCCCCCTGTGCTGGACCACCGCAGTGGCCCCCAGCAGTCTCCTTCCCTTGGCTGGCTTTGTCCCAGCAAACAAATCACATGGGGTCACCTGTAATATTGCAAGACTGGGATGGCTCACAGTAAGGGTCAGTCCTGGCAAGACACGAGGCACTTTGCAAACTGAGTACAGACTCCTGCATAGCACCCCTGCAGCTGCACCTGGGCCTCACCACAGTGCCTGGGGCACACACATAGGACAGCCAGGAGGTCTCCCAAACACTCGGGGGGCCTTCTGACCTCCCTGCCTTTGCTCATACCTGTTTCAATGTTCTTTGAACCGTCTGCTGCCTTCTTACCGTGATGAGGTCCTTCTTACACTTAAAGCAGCAGCTCAAACCCCTCTACCCGTCTGTAACATTAGACGGGCTTGCAAGGCTGGAACCTCAGCTGTTTGAATTTGCCTCGCTGGTGCCTGATACATAATACCAGCTAGAAGGTACTTGTAGAAGTGAACTGATTTTTTTTTTTTGAGACAGAGTCTTGCTCTGTCACCCAGGCTGGAGTGCAGTGGCGCAATCTCGGCTCACTGCAACCTCCACCTCCCAGGTTCAAGCGATTCTCCTGCCTCAGCCTCCCCAGTAGCTGGGACTATAGGCACCTGCCAACACACCCAGCTAAGTTTTTGTATTTTTAGTAGAGATGGGGTTTCACCGTGTCATCCAGATTAGTCTCAATTTCCTGACCTCGTGATCCGCCCACCTTGGCCTCCCAAAGTGCTGGGATTACAGGTGTGAGCCACCGCGCCCAGCCTTTAATGAACTGAAAATTTTTAAAAATATCAGTCTTGAATACCACACCATAAAATCCAAATGGCAGCTGCATTCATTTCCTATTGTTGCTGTAACAAATGACCACAAACCGAGTGGCTTAAAGCCACACCACTTGATTCTTTTCCAGTTCTGGAGGTCAGAAGTGTCAAATCCCGGTGTTGGCTGGGCTGTGTTTCTTCCAGGGGCTCTCAGGGAGAATCCATTTTCTTGCCTTTTCCAGCTTCTCGAGGCTGCCTGCATTCCTTGGCCCCTGCCTCCTGTTCTTTCGCTTGGGAAGAAAGTGCCTCCCGCCTTCCCTTGTGAATTTGCGGGCCCACCCAGGTAGTCCAGGATAACATCCCCATCTCGGGATCCTTCGTTGATCACATCCGCCAAGCCCCTGCTGACATGTAAGGGAATACAGCCACAGGTTCTGGGGATGCGGGGAGGGGTCACGACTCTCCCGCACCAGCCCTTTTCAGAAGTCAGGTGCCGAAAAGGCAGGCTTTTCACGCAGGCAAGTGATGCTTGGATTTCATCTTAAATCAATGAAATTCGATCACTTGTATATTTCATTGTCCACAGACGAAGTCGTTCCACCGGTCTGTGCTCTAGGCCTGAAAGAAAGGCCTCACTGCCTCTTACAGATGTCAGCTGTTTTAGGATGACTCGGGATATGTTACATGAGAGTGAAATGGGAAATGCACAAATCTCTTGACCTCCACAATGAGAAGACACCTCTTTTATCCTGGGAAGTGATGAAGTCTCGAGGGAGTTAGTTACCGGACTCACCCACCATCATGGACTGACAACTTGCTGCCTCCCTAATCTATTAGCCTCTACCTGGGAGGAAACAACAAAAGATAAGGCTGTAAAAAAAAAAAAATTGTGAGAATTCCTCCCAAAAATGCCTGAGGCTGCTGAGTTTCTCCCTGGGGAAGCTGTGGGTTCCAGATGGTTGCCCTTAAGGCAGCAGTCACCTTCCTCTGTGCCAGAGGAAAATGAAGATTAATAATCATACTTTTTTAAAGTTAAGCCTAAAAAGGCTGCCTGTGGAAGAAGCGAGGCACAGAGGGCACAAAGCCGAAGTTCGATAGGAATAATCGATTGCTTATTGACCGGGGTCTGTTCATCCGCCCTGTCGGTAACCTTGGGATGTTGCACTCTGGGGCCTGCCAGCCACTGTGGAGAGGCTGATGGATCTTGGAAGCTTCTATCAGACAATGTCAGAGTCGGGGAGGGACTTGGAAATCATGTTTTTCAACCCCTTCACTTAAAGATGAGGTCCAATTCCACGCCCAGGGTTGTATAGCTAAGTGAAAGCAGGGCTGAGACTCGAATGTGGGTGGCCAGAATCTCATTGCCTGGCCCCTCTGGCTGGTGCTGTCACTTAGAAGACAGACACAGGTGACACCTGTAACAGTAACTACAAAAGATATAACGACCTCTTCTTCTTTGTAGCACAGAATGTAAATACCGTGGGCATTCAGATACAAGCAGGGTCCTGGGGTCAGAGGACCAGGTGGACCGCGGAGCTGGGCCCGACTGAGTAGACGGGCATGCACTGGACAGTTTGGGGAGGGCCACTGGCCACCACATGAGGGGAGACAGCACTGCAAGCAGACATGAGACCCACCTCTTCTGGAGCAGTGGGGAGTGCCGCGCAGTGGGAGGAACATGCTGGAAAGTTGGTGGGACAAATTTTGGAACTCTTAAAATCCAGCCAGAGGTTTTTGAACTTTGTGTGGTTGACCACAGGGAGCTTTGGGGAGATTTGGCAGCAGGAAGATGGCGGCTGCACGTGGAAGTTGGAAGGATTGGAGTTGTGTGCGGGAGACGTGGTGTATTTCTGAAGGACCCTCTAGGGAGGAGAACCAGAAGCAAGGCATCCCTTGAGTGTGATCTCCAAATGGGATATCTTCTGTCCATTTCTTATGTGTTGCCTTGATGGTGGTTGAGGCTGGATGGGAAGGCCGCAGGACCACAGTGTGGAGAAGACTGCTCACCCCTCAAAGTGTGGGTCCAGTGCCTTGCCCCAGCCCACCCCCAGCCCAGTCGTGGAACCCGTTAGGCCTGAGCGTTGGGCTGACTTTCCCAACCGGAAGGAGGGATGTGTGCCGCAGGCCCACGCTTCCACTCAGCCCGCAAACACTTATTAGTACCAGGGATACGCCAGGCCTGGACTAGACACTGGGATGAGTTAGGCACAGTCGTCTTCATGGAGCTGCAGAGTGTTGAGGAGAAGACACACTTAGACACTTGCGGTGCCCCCGTGTATGTACTCTGTGTGCGAGGAACCTTACAGGCTCTCACCCATCTTCAGCTGAGTCCTGGCAAGGGGATGGAGATGACCTGAGCACAGGCAGGGAGGCAAGGAGCGGCTTAGAATGGCTGCATGGTGGGGGGGCTGGAAGTGGAGGGATGGATGCCAGAAATTTCCAGGAGGTGAAACAGGACGAATGTGGGGACTGGGTGTGGCACATGAGGCGGGGGAGTCCGGTTCTAGCATGGAGGACACTGAGCTAGAACGTGAGGAAGCAGGAGGAGGTTGGGAGGAGAAATGTTGAGGTCATGTGTGGACAGCCCGTGGTTAAAGCGTCATGGGGCAGCCAGGTGAGGTGCCGCTGAGCTGGAGCCTGGGCTTAGGGAGTCCCACTGCAGGGCTACCTGGGGCATGGCGAGGTGAGGTTGTGAGGCAGGGTTTTCCGGCCGGACCTTCACGATGGCCAGTTGCCTGCCATTGTAAATCCCTGTCCCTTCCCAAGGCTGCCAAGGCTATCTTGGGGAAAGTATCCATCATAGTCTATGAAAAGGCTGCCAGGTCTTACCTTAAGAGAAATAACTTGGGGCCGGGCACGGTGGCTCAAGCCTGTAATCCCAGCACTTTGGGAGGCCGAGAGGGGCAGATCACTAGGTCAGGAGATCGAGACCATCCTGGCTAACACCGTGAAACCCCGTCTCTGCTAAAAGATACAAAAAACTAGCCGGGCGAGGTGGTGGGCGCCTGTAGTCCCAGCTACTCAGGAGGCTGAGGCAGGAGAATGGCGTGAACCCGGGAGGCGGAGCTTGCAGTGAGCTGAGATCCGGCCACTGCACTCCAGCCTGGGCGACAGCGAGACTCCGTCTCAAAAAAAAAAAAAAAAAAGAGAGAGAAATAACTTAAAAATTCCTCTGTAGTTATATCTCCAGACAGTATCCTGGCCTAGCATCAGATGCAAATAAATCACTGTGATCCATTCCCAGATGGGTAAAGCTGGGTTTTTATGTGTGTGTGTGCGCGCATGTGTGTGTGTGTATATAACATATATAAACATATATATCATATATAAAACATATATATAAAACCTATATATCATATATATAACGTGTGTGTATATATATGTAAAAACACTTTCATCTTTGAACCGCTGTCCTCCAATGTTAACATTAAGAAATATAGTCGTATCGCATGGTGGTTTTGAATCCAAGTGATGTCACAGTCAGTATCCTTTTTATCAGTAGAACAAACGCAAACACCCGTCAGCGGCATGCTCACTGAGGTGTCTGAGCAAGCGGTAAATAATGCGCCATCGCTCTGAGATCTGGAGTCTGAGACGTGTTTAACACAATCAAAGGCCTTTGATAGGACTGCTAGTCCATGGTGTCTGTGTTCTGACTCCCTGTGATTGCCCTTCAGCTGTCTCAGTCAGCCGTGGGCTGGCCCATTGTCTGTACACATGTGTATACATCAGCACCTATTGTCTGTGCACATGTGTATATATCAGCGCCTATTGTCTGTGCACATGTGTATACATCAGCGCCTATTGTCTGTGCACATGTGTATACATCAGCGCCTATTGTTCGCACCACGGTCCGTGTCATTATATCATCATGCGATTCATGCGTTCCTCAAGCCTTTGTATTCTCTAATCATAACATGGTGTTACACTAGACAGAAGGGTTCTGTGAAATTCAGTGTGCACTAAGGGTTGTTAGAGATTCCAAGAGTTCAACAGACTGGGTTTTGAAGTTATTGTAGGTTTTTTTTTTCAGAGGGAGTTTCGCCCTTGTCACTCAGGCTGGAGTGCAGTGGCACAGTCTCAGCTCACCGGAACCTCTGCCTCCCGGGTTGTTCAAGCGATTCTCCTGCCTCAGCCTCCCAAATAGCTGGGATTACAGGCGCCCATCACCATGCCCAGCTAATTTTTGTTTGTTTTGTTTTGTTTTTTTGAGACAGAGTCTTGCTCAGTCACCCAGGCTAGAGTGCAGTGGCCCGATCTCGGCTCACTGCAAGCTCTGCCTCCCGGGTTCACGCCATTCTCCTCCCTCAGCCTCCCGAGTAGCTGGGACTACAGGTGCCCGCCACCATACCTGGCTAATTTTTTTGTATTTTTACTAGAGACAGGGTTTCACTGTGTTGGCCAGGCTGGTCTCGAACTCCTGACCTCAAGTGATCCACCTGCCTCAGCCTCCCAGTGCTGGGATTACAGGCATCAGCCACCACGCACAGTCTTTTAAAAAAAATTTTTAGAGGCTAAGTCTTGCTCTGTTGACTAGTCTAGAGCACAGTGGTACGATCATAGCTCACTGCAACCTCAAACTCCTGGGCTCAAGCAATTCTCCCACTTCACCCTCCAGAATAGCTGGGACTACAGGTACATGCCACTGCACCTGGCCTTTTTTTTTTTTTTTTTTTTTTTTTTTTTTTTTTTTGACAGTGGTTTCACTATGTTGCCTGGTTCAAGAGCTGGTCTCAAACTTCTGGCCTCAAACAATCATCTTACCTTGGTCTCTCAAAATGTTGGGATTACAGATGTGAGCCACTGCACGTATCCCACATTGTAGGTATTTTACTCAGAAATCAATTTCTAATTGTCATAGACCTATATGTTAGGAAGTTGTTGAAATTAAATTTTCTTTTAATCACTGCATACATTGTTTACCATTGACACGCTGGCTGCTAGCTCAGTTAACTTCATAACTAAAGTATGTGTCGGTAATCAGTTTCTCTTACTAATGTCCTGATACATTTTGCTTGCACAGGGATTTTGCTTATGTAGCAAGAGATAAAGATACAAGAATTTTGAAATGTCATGTATTTCGATGTGACACACCAGCAAAAGCCATTGCCACAAGTCTCCACGAGATCTGCTCCAAGGTGAGGCGCGTCAGGGCAGTGCGGGCCGCCTTGCTCTTTTTTTCTTACTGCATGAAGGGACGTGGAAGGGCAGGGGAGGGGGCACATCGACCTGCAGTAAGCTCAAGGAGAAGTAGGCAGACTGTTCAGCCAGAGTCGTTGAAGTATTCTTGCTGCAGGCCAGGCATCGCTGTGAGTAGCACTCCATCTGCACAAAATGAATAGAACTGTAGTCCCTCCCGCAGCCTGGAAACATATATCTCAGGTAGGCACAACAATGACAGAGATACGTACACCCTGGAAAACAGGGAAAAGGGGTCAAGGTGAATTTTCCAGAGGCAGGGCCATCTGACCTGAGGTCAATGTGGGTAGAGAAAAAGGCTACAGGAAAGGAGGTGGCAAGAAACCATCCGGGGTTTCTGCAAATGCAGGGAACTAGGGGTTGCCGTTAACACACACGGACTTCCTGAGGACACACAGTGTCCCGTAGAAGCTCCCTGTCCAGCTGGGAGGCAAGACTGCGGTCCCTGTCTCATGTCTCATGCTAGTGAGGGTCCCGCTTCCTTAACCAGAGTCACAGAGCCTCAGAATGAGAACAAATAGTCTGGCGTCAGCAGTCCAGCCTCCGCCTCCCACAAGCATAACAGCCCCCTTGCAGACATCCCCCCACCCTCTGCCCTGCACGCCCATAGACTCCCACAGATGGAGTCTCTTACTTTTCAGGAGGAGGTTCTATTACTGCGCAGCTCCGGCTGTTACAGATTTCTTCTTTACGTTGACCCAAAATCTTCCTCTTGGAACCTCCAGGTACTGACTGGAGATCTGCCATCTGTAGCAGCAGAGAAAGGTCCCCCATTCTCTTTGCTGGCCAGCTCTTTAGACACTTAAAACCTTGCTGTGTTTCGCCATGTGTTGTGTGTTTTAGAGGCGCTGGACAAGCATCTGTCGTTGAGTCTTCTTGCCCCTGACTTCCTCCCTCTCCAGATCCCCCACCCCATCTCTGCAGCCACCTTTGGGTAGCATGGCTATTCTAGGCCCCTAACCATCGTTTTCTGGGCACACTCTTTTTGGATCCCCCAGATGAACACAGTATTCCAAAAGTGAGCGGACAGCAGACCCGGGGCCGCTCTGTCTTTTGACCTCCATGGATACACTATTGTGGTGCTCGATGTTCTTGGCAACCACATCACCCCCTGATTTCTCTTCACATGGTGGCAGCCGAACCCCCAAGACACTGACACAAGTTTCCTTCAGCCAGGCCTGTTCCATGCCCCAGACTTGCTTAATTTCTTGAATTTAAATGCAGAATTTTGCTATCCCTTCTGTTGAATGTCACCTTTCTGATTCAGGCTGACATCATAACCGAGCATCACTCCCACAATTCCTCCTTAGCTGGCAAGACCCAACCCAGGCCAGGGGTTGGCCCAGCCTGTTACCCGGCAGGAGGTGCAAGCCATGGTGCCTGAGGGAGGGACAGGGGCAGGGACAGGGAGCTGTCCCCAGCCTCAGAATGAAAGAATGCCCCAGTCTGCTGCTCTGACTCACATGATGGGGACGTGCAGGATGGACACTGGTCTTGAGATCACCACGTTCATTCCAGCCCATGTTCACATTCTTGCATTGATGAGACTGGGGTGTTGCTGCCGTTCGCAGCATTGCAGCCTGCTCCCTGGATTTCGTTTCTCATTCATTCATGCAACACATAGAATGGAATGCCATTTATGTGCCAGGTACCATCAAAGGCACTGGGGAGAGAACAATGACCAAAACAGGAAAAAAAAAAAAAAGTCCTTGCCTTTATGGAGCTTTATTGTGGCATAAAGCCCCCAGAACATGGCCTGGCACAGAATAAGTGTGCAGGAAACACTTGATTTTATTCTTGTCAGCAGCCCTCTTGCTCGCTGCCCCGGGCATGGATCTGGAGATAGGCAGAGTGGAGGTCTGCGGTGGAAATGACTTTCAATCCACTTGGAATGGAAAACTTAGTCTGGGAATGAAGATCCAAGTTACTTTTGAGGTCACTAAAGGGTGGGCTTCTTTCAGTCCCTAAACCCACAGCACCATATGTAACTGGTGGAGAACAGGAGTATAAAGTGCTTTACTCTTAAGTAAAGCAGGCATCAGTGTCCTTTACAGAAGAGAAGCAATTTAGAGCAGTTTGAGGATAACAGCAGAAATGGCAGGTGCATTAGTCTGTTTTCACACTGCTAATAAAGACATACTCAAGACTGGGTAATTTATAAAGAAAAAGAAGTTTTATGAACTCTCAGTTCCATGTGGCTGGTGAGGCCTCACAATCATGGTGGAAGGTGAAAGGCAAGTCTTACATGGCGGCAGGCAAGAGAGAATCAGAGCCAAGTGAAAGGGGAAACCCTTGACAAAACCATCAGCTCTCTGGGACTTACCACCACGAGAACAGTACAGGGGAGACTGCCCCTATGATTCAGTTATCTCCACCAGGTCCCTCCCATAACACATTGGGATTAAGGGAGCTACAATTCAAGATGAGATCTGGGTGAGGACACAGCCAAAGCATGTCATCAGGGAACATTTCTCAGCACTTACGCTGTCTGGGCCTTCCCTGTGCTTACACACCCACTTGTGATCCTCAGAACTACCGTCTGAGACAAATACTATGATCACCTCCATGTGCAGTCGAGACACTGGAGGTCAGGGCACTTGCCCAAGGTTGAGGTCACACAGCTAGTAAGTGGCAGAAGTGCAGTTTGAACCCATGTACTCTGTCTTCAAAGGGTGGCATTTGGAATCACCGGAAGAAGCCATTGCTGTGGCTGCCACTGGTCACTGTGGGCCGGCAGGGTCCATGCAAGACCAGGGAGACTCGTTTGAGTTGTTTCTAGTAGAGGCGGGAGCCTGGTGAATGGAAAAAGTCCATTCCAAGCAATCAGGGGACTGCTACTCTGAGGAATAGTTTTTCACCTATCATCCCCAGAGAAAATTAGCAGAATTCCTCCACAAAATATGTAGCCCAGAGATACAGGGTGGAATTTCAGGCAGTAGACTAAAGCTGATCTAACTTGGAAGTGAAATCAACCTAGACACTTTACGGGCTGGAATAACTGAAGACATGGGGGCTTGAACCCACACTCCAAAGCTGTGCTTTTTCCCCCTTAGATTATGGCTGAACGGAAGAATGCCAAAGCCCTGGCCTGCAGCTCCTTACAGGAAAGGGCCAATGCGAACCTCGACGTCCCTTTGCAAGGTAAGTCAGCGGCACCTCCTGTCCTCATTGTGGCCCTGTGCCCCGGTCCAGGACTGAAGGCTCTCACATGGTTCTCTGGCATTTCCAGTCTCCTTAAAGAGCACATTCAGCTCAGCACGGTTTGAGCCTGCACGCTGGGCCCCACAGAGGCTCAGAGTTGATTTTGCATCACTAGGGTTAGGCACAAAGCCAGAATGAGTTTTGTTGTTACTGGACAAGATTAAAGAATATTGTCTTTAGTTTTTGCCTTTGTTTTCATTTTATTTTGTATTTTATGTTCTTTGTTCTAAGAATACTGTCTTCCTATTATAACTCATGTGCAACCTGGGGTAAGAACCCCAGCTAGTTTAAAAACACGTGGGTTGGGCTGGTCTGAAGGTAGTGAGTTACCTCAATTGATGGTTCAGCCAGTTACAGATCAACCTCCTTGTCCTCCTCTTTCTCCCCTTCCCACTACTATACTTGACTAATCTTAAAAACAGAAAACATGGGCCAGGCGTGGTGGCTCATGCCTGTAATCCCAGCACTTTGGGAGGCTGAGGCGGGTGGATTGCCCTAGCTTAGGAGTTCGAGACCAGCCTCTGCAACACGGTGAAACCCCGTCTGTACCAAAATGCAAAAACTTAGCCGGGTGTGGCGGCGTGCACCTGTAGTCCCAGCTACTCGGGAGGCTGAGGCAGGAGAATTGCTAGAACCCAGCAATTCTCAGGTGATGAAGGTTGAAGGTGAAGGTTGCAGTGAGCCGAGACCGCACCACTGCACTCTGCCTGGACAGCAGAACAAGACTCTGTCTCTAAAAAAAAAAGAAAAAGAAAACATGGGTTGAGTACTGAGGGAACTCAGTTATTTTCCTGTGTCTCTGGTTGTGCCCTTTGAGATTGCATTTTCTGTGGGCATCAACCACACCTAATTAAATAGGACACCAAAAGCTGCTACGTAATATACATCAAAGAGACGGTAGCAGCTTTAACACAGAGATGCCACCTCCTGCTTTCAAATGCATTCCTGTCTTGAAAGTTGAACAGGATTTTGACAGAGCCCCACTATGTGGAGTAATGCTGCTCTTGTAGAAAGTTGCTACATTTCCATCCAGAAACATAGGGCGTTATGGCACAGGGGGTGTCCTGCGCATTCTGATGATGCAGAGCTATGGCTCTTGTGTACATGTGTGTTGGAACCACTGAGAAAGATGTGTTGCTTTTGTTCCCTATAGTAGATTTTCCAACACCAAAGACTGAGCTGGTCCAGAAGTTCCACGTGCAGTACCTGGGCATGCTACCTGTAGACAAACCAGTCGGTATGTGAAACATTTATTGTCTTTCCACTTTGCAAGTGTGCGGGAGCTCACAGGAGGCGTTCGCCCTCCCTCCAAGGAGGGTGAGGTCGGCTGTTTACTCTCGTGCCTTGTCTTGAATCAAGCTGTCACCCTGTCACCTGCCAGAGAACATAAACGGTCCCGATCAAAAGATCAGTAGAGGGACAGGCCCTGCTGCTTTGACCTGCCATCCCCAGCGTACAGGACTTTAGCAATACAGACATGGATTTCTTGTGTGCCCAGAAGTCTAGAGCTGTGTGACCCAGGGCTGTGGAAGAGCTCTGCTGCTGTGAAACGAGGCCTCCATCTCTGAGGCCGGGGCACCTGCTTCGTGTCTCGTCAGCTGGCGGGCCAGGAGAGAGGGCTGCGGAGGCTTCATGCTGTCAAGGAGTGACACAGTAGTGGCACACACAGCATTCAGCTCACTTGCCGGTGGCAGAATGTAGTTGCTGGGCTATACCAAGCCAAAAGGAGACTGGGAGATGGAGCCTTCACCAGGGTTAAAAAAGGCTGTGGAGAAATCGCAAGCCGCATACACTGCCGGGGGGCTGTAAGATGCTGCAGCTGCTTTGGAAAACAGTCTGGCATTCTTCAGAAGGTGAAACATAGTTACCTTAGAACCAGCAGCTCAGTTCCTAGGCATAGACCCAAGAGAAATGAACAAAAACGTGTATGCAAATGTTCACAGCAGAATTATTGATGAGAGTCAAAAAGCGAAACCACCCAAATGTCCTGACAAATCCACTGACAGTTAGATAAATAACAGGCGATACTTCCATACAGTGGAGTTTTATTTGGTGATACAAAGGAGTGAAGGACTGAAGTGTGCTATAGCATATATGGATGAAGCCTGAAAACATGCTATGAGAGAAGTCAGTCCCAAAAGACTGCGTACTGTGTGATTCCGTTCATACGAAACGTCCACAATAGGCAGATCTCTAGAGTCAAAGTAGGTAAGGGTTGCCTTGGGCTAGAGGCTGGGAGGCGGGGGGAAATGGAGAATGACCCCTGCCAGGTATGGGGTTTCTCTTTGGGGTGATGAAATGTTCTCAAATTGATTACGGTAGGTCCAGCATGGTGGCTCACACCTGTAATCTCAGCACGTTGGGAAGCCAGGGCAGATGGATTGCTTAAAGTTCAAGACCAGCCCAGGCAACATGGCAAAGCCTCATCTCTACAAAAAAAAAAAAAAAAAAAAAAAAAAATGTAAACAATTAGCTGGGCATGGTGGCATGTACCTGTACTCCCAGCTACTCTGGAGGCTGAGGTGGGAAGATCACCTGAGCCTGGGAGGTCAAGGCTGCAGCGAGCCGTGATCATACCACTGCACTCCAGCCTGGGTGACAGAGCGACACCCTGTCTCAAAAAAAAATTGATGATGGTGATGGTTGCACTCTGTGAATGTACTAAAATCCACTGGATTGTACACATTACATGAGTGAATTGCGTGTGAATGATACCTCCAGAAAGTTGTCACTCCCACCCCTATCCCCCAGAAAAACTGGGAGCAGCCGGCAAAAGGGCCCCTCTGAAGGGGGGGATCCACTGTAAAGGAGCCGAGAGATGGCGAGGGTGGGGAGAGGCTGAAGGGCCGTGGTCTGCTTATATAGCCAGCGTGTCAGCACCAGGTGCCTGGAGCTTCTCCTGACTCTCCTTTCCTACTGAAAAGGCTGGTCTTTCTGTCTTTCTGTCTTTCTTTCTTTTTTTTTTTTTTTTTTTTTTTTTGACAGAGTCTCACTCATTTGCCCAGGCTGGAGTGCAGTGGTGTGATCTCAGCTCACTGCAACCTCCGCCTCCTGGGTTCAAGCAATCATGTCCGGCTAATTTTTGTATTTTTAGTAGAGACAGGGTTTCACTGTGTTGGCTAGGCTGGTCTCGAACTCCTGACCTCGAATGATCCTGCCTCAGCCTCCGAAAGGGCTGAGATTACAGGCACGAGCCACTACGCCCAGCCAAAAGCTGGTATTTCATTCCTGTTGCGCAAACATGAGAATGAAGTGTCCTGGCTTTTATTAAAAAAGATCAGTCTGGGTGTAGCTGTTATTGGTGATTTGGGCCCACATTTGAGTGTGGTAAGTGGCTTTAGGACACTTTAAATTATCCTTTTCTGTCCCCAGGAATGGACATTCTGAATAGTGCCATAGAAAATCTCATGACCTCATCCAACAAGGAGGATTGGCTGTCAGTGAACATGAATGTGGCCGATGCCACTGTGACTGTCATCAGTGAAAAGGTGAGAAGGAATCTTCGATGGCATTGGCATGTCTGGGTTACAGTAAGTATAAGATACAGTGGTTTTCTATGGAACTTAGGAACATAGTCAAGGCTGGAGTTGTGCATCCTTGATTAAGATGGCCAGCATTTGAAAGATTTGGCCCTTTGTCTGGGTCTAAATCTGTGCGTACCTCTGTTTTCCTGTGGTCTGAGAAACTTCTCTTCTGGTGCTCCTGATTCTGTCTTCCTCATGTGCCCCGGAGACAAGTTGTTTGCTAGAGGTGACAGGGTGAGGCTAGCAGCCACTCACTCTCAGGGCACCAGTGTTGCCTGGGCTGTGTGATCTGGGGCTGGGAAGCAGAAGATGCTTCCATTCGGGAGAGCTCTGTGACTCTCTCGGTAGCAGAAGGAGCTACTGGCTGTCTTGAGAGAGGCCACATTAGCCTCAGCCCAAATTATCCCAGTTTTGTGGTTGAAGAAATTGAAGCATAAAGAGGCTCAGTCATTTGCCCAGCCTCACACAGTTGGAAGCAATGGGATCAGGACTCAAATCCAGGCAGCCTGGCCCAGACTCGAGCCTACTTCTCTATTCTGCCTCTGTGAAGCACCTGCCATGGAAAGACCACCAGTCATCAGCCTGCTCCACGGCCGCCCGGTTCACCCTGGAGAGAGGAGCAGGGTGCGCGTTGCCTGCCTCCAGCTGGCATGCTGAGCTCTCCTCCGCTCTTCAAGCAGGTCCTGCCCTTCCCCACCCCAGCGTCATCGCAAGCACTGCACCCTCCATGCTCCACCCTCTGCCTACCTGACCCTTACCCAGATCTCCACCACAGCCTCCTTCCTCCTGAGAAAACTTCCCGACCTCTCACACTAGCGTACTTTGCTCATTAAACACTCCCAAGGCACCAGAGTGAATATTTAATAAGTCAAGATGTTAATGATCCAAAAGTCAACATTTTGGATGTGTTTATTAATTCAGAACTTGCATATGGTTCTTGCAAAGGATGTAGTGTTCATCCCTATAAGAAAGAATTCTGGGCCGGGCGCGGTGGCTCAAGCCTGTAATCCCAGCACTTTGGGAGGCCGAGACGGGTGGATCACGAGGTCAGGAGATCGAGACCATCCTGGCTAACACGGTGAAACCCCGTCTCTACTAAGAAATACAAAAAACTAGCTGGGCGAGGTGGCGGGCGCCTGTAGTCCCAGCTACTCGGGAGGCTGAGGCCGGAGAAT
Organism: Papio anubis; assembly: GCF_008728515.1. Lineage (NCBI taxonomy): Eukaryota > Metazoa > Chordata > Mammalia > Primates > Cercopithecidae > Papio > Papio anubis. The sequence goes on from NC_044978.1 coordinate 145,699,547, forward strand.
GGCGTGAACCCGGGAGGCGGAGCTTGCAGTGAGCTGAGATCCGGCCACTGCACTCCAGCCTGGGCTACAGAGCGAGACTCCGTCTCAAAAAAAAAAAAAAAAGAAAGAAAGAATTCTGAACATTTCTTTAGCTGCCTCATATGGATCCCAGATGGACACCAGTTTGCCAGAAAGAAAAGAAAAAAACAATTTGACAACTTTTTGTTGATTTGGCAGCTTTTTGTTTTATATGGTTTTAGATGGAAATGTGATTCAATGTGTTGTTTAGTTTGGGTAAGAATCACTGGACGAAGAAAGACACCGTGAATCCCTTTCTTCTGGTGCTCTGGGGGTTTACTTGGGCAAATGGGTTTTGGGCCACCGGGTGTCCTGTATTGGGCTAGATGTAACAAGTGTAGACGGCATTGCTCCTCCCGACAGTGAACTCACAGCCACATGCAATAATGGAGAATGGGATGCACATCACAGCCCATGACAGCAGTGCAGTTCAGAGCAAGAATGACCTCCGGAACAGGGTAGCCACACAGTGATGGCCTCTTTAGACGTTTGGCAAGGTTCCGCTTTTTGAGAAAAACACAGGTCCTTTCTGAATTGGCCTGGCTATACTTTCTGAATGCCAGTTCCTATGTGCTGCCACTCTAAGCCTGATCCTGGCACCTCCTGACTGGATGCCGCATAATGTCTCCTGCAGAATGAAGAGGAAGTCTTAGTGGAATGTCGTGTGCGATTCCTGTCCTTCATGGGTGTCGGGAAGGATGTCCACACATTTGCCTTCATCATGGACACGGGGAACCAGCGCTTTGAGTGCCACGTTTTCTGGTGCGAGCCTAATGCTGGTAACGTGTCTGAGGCCGTGCAGGCCGCCTGCATGGTGAGTAATCCCGGTACAGGCTGTTGAGCCCTCCCGCCTCTGCTCATCTCTAATATGCCATGCATTAGAGCAGAATCACTCATGGAAATGGAAAAAACCCTATCCCTAAAGTAATGCTTTACTTTATAACGCTGTCATTCCTAGGGCCAGAATCAGTTATGAGAAACAGATTACATCTCAAAAGGCCAGGACTCCTGAAAGAAGTGGGCCAGATAGAGGCTCCAACGAGCTTCACAACCACCAGCTTGACGACTGTCAATCCTTGATCCCAGATCAATTTCATACGTGAAATGTTGGTCATGCATGAGTTGGTACTGTTTGGATTCAATTCAGCACTTTAAAAATCAATACATTGAATGACTTTTATTTCCAGTGATTGGTTTCTGTACACTGTTCTTATACATTTTATTTATATCGATTAATTCAGTTAGGTAGTTGTTAGTTCTATTTTATTTATGAGAAAATAGAGATTCAGAAAAGTTAGAGAATGGGCCCCAGGGCTTGTCAGTGACAGAGCCGAGCCTGGATTCAGCCCCAAGTCTGCCAGGTGACAAAGCCAGGGCTCTTTACACCACATGGATACTTGGAAACAAACAAGAACACCTCATTATTCCTCCATCATATGTCCTTTGTGCCTCTCTTACGCCAGACACTGCAAATAAAAATGAGAGAACTGGGCTGGGCGCAGTGGCTCACGCCTGTAATCCCAGCACTTTGGGAGGCTGAGGCAGGTGGATCACTTGAGGTCAGAAGTTTGAGACCAACCTGACCAAATGTAGAAGCCCCGTCTCTACTAAAAATACAAAATTAGCCAGCATGGTGGTGCATCCCTGTAATCCCAGCTACTCAGGAGGCTGAGGCAGGAGAATCACTTGAACCCGGGAGACAGAGGCTGCAGTGAGCCGAGATCATGCCATTGTACTCCAGCCTAGGCAACAAGAGGGAAACCCATCTCAGAAAAAAATGAGGGTGCTGTATGAGTGTGGGCACCAGAGCCTATGGGCAGGTGTGTTCTAGCAGCAGGTTGGGTGCTGGGCCCGAGTGGAAGGAGGTGCAGTCCGGATCATGGTGGGCTTAGGATGGTGTGTGGAGGCCTGATTTTCTTCAGCAGGGATCGCTAAACTGGGGATTGAATTGATTGTATTTAGATTTTATTATTTATTTATTTATTGAGATGAAGTTTTGCTCTTGTTGCCCAGGCTGGAGTGCAGTGGTGTGATCTCAGCTCACTGCAACCTTCGCCTCCCGGGTTCAAGTGATTCTCCTGCCTCAGCCTCCCAAGTAGCTGGGAAGACAAGCGCCCACCACCACACCCGACTAATTTTTTATATTTTTAGTAGAGACAGGGCTTCACCATGTTGGCCAGGCTGGTCTCAAACTCCTGACCTCAGGTGATCCACCCACCTCAGCCTCCCAAAGTGCTGGGATTACAGGCGTGAGCCACCGCACCCAGCCTGTATTTAGATTTTAGAAGAGTATCCAGCAAAAAAAAGAAGACGACAAAGTAAAGGATAGGTTGGAGGAACAAGGCTGAGGTGGCGATCAGGCAGGAGGCCAGTTACCTTCTGCAGGTGGGAGAGAGGAGGGGTGTCCACGCCAGGAGAGCAGCGTTGGGAACAAACAGGAGCAGAGGCTTTGAGAGGCGCCGAGCTGCCTGGTTGGGGGAGAACTGCTGCATGTGAAGCCCTGTGCTTCATTTAATTCAGCCTCACACTTGCGGGCTGGAATCTAGGGCGTTCGGCGTGACTGAGATACAATCCTTGCATCGTAGAGCTCAGGTTTAGTGGGCGAGACACAGAACCCAAACTCTGTTACAGTGTAGAAAGTGCTGTAAATAAAAGTATGAGGATCTTCACTTTCAGCCGGTGCCACATGCCTGTAGTCCCAGCTTCTGAGGAGGCTAAGGTGGGAGCATGGCTCAAACCCAGGAGATCAAGGCTGCAGTGACCTGTGATGGCACCACTGCAGTCCAGCCTGGGTGACAGAGCGTGACCCTGTCTCAAAAAAATAAACAAGAAAAATAAGTATGAGACTGTGCTGGATTGAGAAGTAACTGGGAAGAAAAAGACCTGGAGGCCCTAAAAGCAGATAACTTACAAAGTTTGCCAGTGAGGGGGAGCTTGAAGGGTGGGTAGCATTGGAGGGTTTGTTCATGTGTTTATTTCAGGACAGGAGAGGCCTGCCCCTCCCCGCTATTTTTTTTAAGAGATGGAGTCTTGCTGTATTCCCCAGATTGGTCTTGAACTCCTCCCTGGAACGACAGGGGAGCACCACCATGCCCAGCTAGGTTTTCTTTTGTGGAAAATGGTGGTAGATAAAGAACCGAGGAGGTTGGGTGCAGTAGCTCACTCCTGTAATCCCAATACTTTGGGAGACTGAGGCGGGTGGATCACTTGAGGTCAGGAGGTTGAGACCAGACTGGCCAACATGGTGAAACCCATCTCTACCAAAAAATACAAAAATTAGCCGGGTGTGGTGGCATGCAGCTGTCAACTCAGTTACTCAGGGAGGCTGAGGTGGGCGGATTGCTTGAACCTGGGGGCAGAGGTTGCAGTGAGCTGAGGTTGCACCACTGCACCTCCGCCTGGGTGAAAAAGTGAGACCCTGTCTCAAAAAAAAAAAAAAAGCCAAGGGGAGGGACTTCACCTCTGAATTAGTTAGAGGCCTTTTACTTTAGGATAGTCCAGAAGATGCTGAGAACCAAGAATGGGTGGAGCTTAGGGAAGGGAAGAGAGTTCTCTAACCGCCCCCAACGCCCCCGTACAGCATATTGTGAGGTTATGAATGAAGGGAAAGTTTGCACCTGTAATTCCAGCTACTCGGGAGGCTGAGGTGAGAGGACCCCTTGAGCCCAGGTCCAGCCTGGGCAACATAGAACGGCCCTATGTCTAACAAAAATGTTAAAAGGATGAGGTGGGAGAGCAGATGGCAAAGGTGGGGCACAGAAAAGAGCCACTTGACCTTTATCATTTGAAACAGAGCAGGAAGGAGGGAGAAGGGAAGGCTGGCGTTAGACGCTTGTTATCTGGTGTCACACTTACACCATCCTCTGTGAGACTGGCTAACTTCCCCCAAGAACTGTGGGGCCAGGATTCTAACTCAGACACTCTGAATATGCAGGAGCAGGGCTGGGGTTCAGGGGAGCAGGGACAGTAGAGGAGTCAGGTGAACCCGCTGACCAGGTGCAGGGAGTTGATGAGATAAAGGAGATCTGTGAAGAAAATAGAAAATGGGAGATTTCAGCCAAGCGAAAATGGATGACGACTATTTTGGTATTTTATGAAGTTGCAACAAATGATAGCAGATGGTTTTAGTCATAAAATGAATGGCTTTCAGACTTAATTATACGTTTTAAGTGATAATGACAATGAGCTTTATCTCTTGGCTACAGCTGGTTTTCTGATTCTCAGATTCATTTTCCCTCTTGGAAACAACTTTTACTCATTTGCTTCCTATTTTAATTGTATCACTGCAACGAGTGGACACAGCTCAGCCAATCTAGTGTAAGGCATACTAGTAAAATGAAACTGTTCTTCCCTCCCGCCCGCTCTGAATCCAGTGTTTCTGGCTCAAGGGCTTTCTTCTTGGTTCAAATCTGCATGATTCTCCATGTGAAAGATCCATATGTGAATTTATACCATGTGAATATCTATTGACACTAACATTCTTTTGAATCTACTTAATTTTTAGGCATATTTTACAGCTGTGTGGTATAGGCCCAACAGAAGACATTTTGGCAAAATTTAGAATAGAACAGAGAGGGATCCTTTATGAAATCCAACACTTAGGTGCAGCTTTGATTCACGCTGCATGTGTGTGACTACGGTTTGAAATTCCAAGTCCAGAGTCCCAGGTTGCCATGTATAAATCCGTGCTTTAGATGTGTGTGGTTTGAGTTGTGATGTGGGCCTAGTAAGATACCTTACACAGAGGAGACATGTAATCGATCATCATTTTTCGTATGATTGATTTGAAAGGGGTTGTTTTGTGGCCTAAAAGGTATGATAGAACACTGCACCATATCCTTCCCCGAGAGTCTTGCTTCTTACAGGGACATCAGCCTGTTCCATTACTAAAGAGCCTGTTAATATTTAAGTTGATTTTTTTTTAAAAAGCCATGGAATGACAGTCCTGCCTTGGTATATACATAGGGGATTGATTCTAGGACCTCTGAGTATACCAGAATCCTGCATATTCAGGTCCTGCAGAACCCACGTATAGGGAAACACTGCCCTGTGAATAATTGGGTTTTGCAAACCAGGAATACTATTTTCAATCTGTGTTTGGTTGAAAAAAATCCTCATATAAGTGGACCTGCACAGTTCAAACTCTGTTGTTCAAAGATCAGCTGTATTGTATTTTCATTATTTGTTTATTTTGAGACAGGGTTCACTCCGTCGCCCGGGCTGGAGAGAAGTGGCCACACTCACAGCTCACTGCAGCTTTGACCTCCCAGGCTGAAGCAGTCCTCCCACCTCAGCCTCCCAAGTAGCTGGAACCACAGGCGTGTGCCACCACACCTGGCTAATTTTTGTATTTTTTTGTAGAGACAGGGTTTCACCACGTCCCCCGGGCTGGTCTCAAACTCCTGGGCCCAAGTGATCCGCCTCCCTTGGCCTCCCCAAGTGCTGGGATTACAGGAGTGAAACACCATGACTGGTCAGGTCAACTGTATTTTTAAATGTTTGGATGACAAAAAAAATTTTTTTGATAACTTTTAACTTTTTATCTAATCTTAAAGAATTACTTACCTTCCCATTATGCAAAACCAGGTGGACTACATTGTTATATTTCTGAAAAACAGGAATTATCCCTTGTGCCAGTGCTAATGGATTTTTAAAAATTAATCCATAAAGATTTAGACTTGTATGTAAAATGTATCCCGAAATCTTAATACCTCATCTTTTTAATTAAAACAGGAAATAGGGAAGGAAACGTTTTTGAATGCCTTCTGTGTTGGTAGACCTATTTCAGGCGTTCCTCAAGCATTACCAGCATTCCTTATGTAATCATAACACCCTCTCTAAACAGTGCCTTCTTCAGCCATTTTACAGTTGAAGAAACTGAGGCTGAGAAAGATTTAATAATTTGCCTGGGGTTCACAAGTGATAGACCTTAGATTCAAACCATGCCTTTCTACTGTGCTGTCAGTGCGCCATGAGTACCCACCTAGATCTGCATGTCTCTGATGAAAAGTGTAACACTCTCTCCCAATGCTTTCTGGTTTCATTAGCTCATTGACTGTGAGGTGTATTCACTGCGGACTGTCAATATAGAGGACATGTGGAGAGTGGAAATGGATGGAAGGAAAGGGTGGCAAAAGCCAAAACCCCTTTGTTGAGCCTAATATTTTAGGAGAATTTAAAGCACTCACATATAGAAAAAAATAACTCTTGGATTTATGTTTAGGAACTAGGTCATTAACCTTTGGGAGTCAATGTATGGGTGATGACTTAAAGTCATATTAAAGAAGAAGAAATAATATGTCATTAATTACCTTAAAACACGTTTTGTTTTATTTCAGTTACGATATCAGAAGTGCTTGGTAGCCAGGCCGCCTTCTCAGAAAGTTCGACCACCTCCACCGCCAGCGGACTCAGTGACCAGAAGAGTCACAACCAATGTAAAACGAGGGGTCTTATCCCTCATTGACACTTTGAAACAGAAACGCCCTGTCACCGAAACGCCATAGCTGCACATGGGAAAAGACTCGGCTATTTACCTGAAAATTGACTAGCTACACTAAAGAAAATGAACTCTGCCATCTGACCTTCCATCCAGTTGCTGATGCTTTGTCTTCAGAGAATTTACCCTTAACCAAGCAGTGTTAGACAAGCATGTTCTCTCGTCTTGCCACCATCATGTGATATGAAAAGAAGCATGAATAATTTTTTTTGCTGTAAGTTACATCATGCGCAGTGGAAGGTCTTTTTCTTATTGTAAATATTGTGAACATTACTTAACTTCACACATACAGAGAGAAGAATGTGGCCACACCCCTCCTAGTGAACTAATGCTGCGTCCTTGGAGTGAATGATACGTGAGTTAGTTTCACTGTCTTCTTGGCTGGATCTGTCACAAGCAACATTTAAGTCCTACTGCACTTTGCCCTGTTATCCACATTGGAGTAGGCACTGCATAGCAGATACCATTGAATTGCTGTAAAAAAGGATGGCGAGTTTGTGTTTTAATTTTTCATAAAATTGAACCTGTTGGTTGACAAAATTGGCTGTTGGCATCAGTATAGAAACCAACTGGCAGCTTTCCTTGACAAGCTCTTTGACACATGGACACCATTTCATGTCTACAGCTGTTTGTGGGATGTTGGAAAAAGTGAAACTTCAAAATTGATGAAAAACTAAATTTGAGGAATTAAAATCGAACAAAACATAGCTTTTCTTTTCAGATGGTTTTCAAACTGATTATTTTTAAAAGAGATTAATAAAATCATAATGCATTTTGGGTGGGACATATTTCAAACTTCTGCCTTATATTGTACGGTGCAGCTAGAGAATTATAGTTCACTATGGCCATTCTCTACATAAACATTAAGATGAAATACTCCTCATCAGCCTTTCATTCTTAGTTTGAGAACTAGCTGATATGCAATTTGAAGTTGAGGAAATATCATTGATATTTCCATCATGCACGATTATTTTCGATTTCTACCACCATGTTATTTTTGCTAGTCCATGTGCTAGAGGTAAAGGTTCTGCTGGAATTCTGCATCCAGCTCAGTCCCCCTCTGATGCTTTTTGCCCAGAAAGCTGTCTGTCCATCAGTTATTGTCCATGGCAACAAATTACATTAGGTTGAACCTTTCCTTGAATTTATGTATTTAATATTAGAATTTGTTGGACTCAACTAGATACATTTTTAAATTTATATTTTTTCCATTTTTACTTTGAAGATTTGAAATTTTCATATCTGAGCAAAGTCTACATAGAAATAATGGACTATTTCACAAGTTTCCCAAAAATAGCATTTTCCTGCTCCTTTTTATGTAGATGAGAAACTTAGCTGTAAAGACATACAGATTTAGACTCTTGTTGACATTGTCGTTTTAAAAGGAAGTTGCTAAGGTGATCAGTCTCAATATTAGTCTTGTTTACTTCTTTTTAATGTTAAAATTAACATTTACAACATCCAATTATAAAAGTAATGCTTTATGTTTATGCACTGCTATGTACTTGTCTAAATGATTTCCACATTTTTATCACATTTGAGCCTTACAAGGTAGAGAAGGTACTAAATACACTTTAGAAGTAAAAATATGAAGTACCAAGAGGCTAAACCCACTGGCCTAAGATCTCACCAAAGTTCATGAGATAACCAGGACTAGGACCCACGGCTCCCGACGCCCATACTTGCTGTGTTATGCTGCCTCCATATCCGTCAGGAAGAGCCGTTCCAGAACGACTCGGCATATACTAAGAAGAGCAGGTATGGAAAGATCTATTGTCAGGCAATCTTAGAATTCCCTATATGAGTGGGAGAAAGATGTCCAAATTCCTTACGCAGTGGTATTAATGATGATGCCATTGCCTTCTCTAAGTCCAGGACTGTTTTCCTACAGTGTGCCTCAAACGTGTGGTAGAGGACAGGATTCTACATTCACAGCCTGTTCCATCTACGAGCTTTTCCAGATGCTACTTGTGGTAGAGACATTCCTAACTCATGGTACTTAGCCACCAGAGATCATGATGGAATGAGTGGGTGGCTTTTCTACCAGCCATTCCTTCAGAATTCATGAGGGGTGGGGGGCAGGGGGACTGGAATTGTCTTAGCACCCTAATGTTATGACAAAACTATGCTACTTTAGAAATGCAATCTACTTTTCACCAATACTACTGATCTGAAGTAACCAATGATATCATAAGAAATCACTGCATTAAGAAAATCCTTGCCGTGCCCTTTGAAAAGCTGTTCAGAAATCATTTACAGTGATCTTTCATCATGGTCTCTGTAGTGAAACGTTTTAGTGTGATAAATTTCAAAATTCTAAACAAATTACCCACTTTTATATTGGAAATCTCTACCAGAACCCCCTCTTCATTTTTTAAGGCATACATTTGCTTGTTTTCAAGATCAAGAATTCTGAGCTAGCTTTAAGTAGCAAACTGATTTATATATGCAATTATAGGATGCATTAAGATGAATGATAGCCTTTACTTAACATATTGAAAACTTTACTGCAGATGTTTTGTTTTGAAAATGGCATTGTATGGTAAATGCAAATTAATTTTGTAAAATTATGTTAAACAGTATGTTCAGACACTTTCTGCCATGGCCAAAAAGTATGTATGAAAGTATGTGTGTATTTGTCTGTGAAAGGATACCAATGTTTTACCTGATATCTTAGTGACACTTCAGTTATCTATCTATGCATTCTTTAGATCTGTGATTCGGTAAACAGGCAGCCATGTTCACGATGCCTTGTATGTCTTACCATATTTTTAATTAACCTGTTAAATACAGCTTAAAATATTTTTATTTTATTTATTCTATTTTTACTGAAATATACTGCATTATTGTGTTAATGTATTATCTTTCCTGGATATTATCTCCCAGTATATCCAGATCTAAGTAATCTCAGTGAACTATACATTGCCTAAAAAGTGGTTTTGTAATGATTTATAGTCACATTTCTATTGGGATATGTAGAAGAAAAGGCAAAATGCTTAAAGTTCCTTTTATTTTTTAAAAGCAGCTAGATAGACACAGACTTGCCACCTCATACATCTGCTCCTTCGCAGTGTCAAGGGGAATGACTAGCCAACACGCCTATGGCTAAAAACTTTCCTTTGCAGACTAAAGCACTGCTTGGTGCTTCATTTTTCTACCCTTCACAACATGTGTGATTTCACCTAAGAGATATATACATGTCCACATGCCCTTTGTTTCCACCTGGATGTAAGATCACTCATAGCTAATTAGGACCATTGTTTTTTGTTCGTCTGTCTTGTTGCATGAAGGGACACTAGACCCATTTCCATTAAAATAAGTTCTTGGTGATAAACTGTGGCACTGCTACTTCTTTTTAAATCCACTTTATGATTTCAAGATGGACACTTGTAAGATGACTTGACACAAGGCCATTGCCTGGAAGCCCCAGAACTTTCATGGCCCGTTCATGTCCCAGGCATTGCAACACAAACTCAAGATTTCGCCACAACATGACAAGCACTTTCCTAACTGATAGCACAATTTAACTAACAAGCCCCTTCGCTCTCTAGTTGGCCAGGCTTAACCTAATACACATCTAACGTGTGCCGCATGGCCAGTAGAAAGTTTAATTTCAGCTTCAGGGCAAAGATACTCACTCACACCGTGTCAATCGTGAGCAGTAGTCCCTGGCCTCTGGAGCAGCTTGCTTCCCCTGAAAACGCTTTGTTTTCCTTTACGCCCCTTTTCCTGTTGACCACTTTTACACATTTAAATGTAATTTGTTGTGAGAATAAATTTAGCTGCATAAAACGTTTGGCTCATTTATCTGGCATCTTAGTCACATATACAAGGAATAGAAATAGAAATTTAGTGTCTCTAGTTATCTTTAAATTATTCTTACCTCACACTTCTTAGAAATCACTTTAGTAAGGGCGGGCGTGGTGGCTCACGCCTGTAATCCCAGCACTTTGGGAGGCCGAGGCGGGTGGATCACGAGGTCAGGAGATCGAGACCATGCTGGCTAACATGGTGAAACCCCGTCTCTACTAAAAATACAAAAAAATTAGCTGGGCGTGGTGGTGGGCGCCTGTAGTCCCAGCTACTTGGGAGGCTGAGGCAGGAGAATGACGTGAACCCGGGAGGCAGAGCTTGCAGTGGGCAGAGATCACGCCACTGCACTCCAGCCTGGGGGACAGAGCGAGACTCCGTCTCAAAAAAAAAAAAAAAAAGAAAAGAAAAGAAAAATCACTTTAGTAACGGGGCATTTTGCTTTGATTAGTTACTACATATTTCCGCCTGGTAAGAACTAGGAAGTAACTTTAAATTTTGAGGAACTACCCCATGCTTATTTGGTGATCAGGAAGGCCAGCTGGCCTTCTGGACACAGAAGCCTATTTAGTCACCAACTTGAGTCTTTTGTAAGCGGTCTTTCTAGGATTGTGATATTTCAGCACAAAGAAGTTTATCACTTCGTTTAAGAACCTGACTTCAAAGAATAAAGAATAGAAGTGTACACACTGGCCAGGCACAGTGGCTCACGCCTGTAATCCCAACACTTTGAGAGGCCAAGGTGGGTGGATCACAAGGCCAGGAGATCAAGACCATCCTGATTAACACAGTAAAACCCTGTCTTTACTGAAAAATACAAAAAAATTAGCCAGGCGTGGTGGCGGGTGCCTGTAGTCCCAGCTACTCGGGAGGCTGAGGCAGGAGAATGGCCTGAACCCAGGAGGCGGAGCTTACAGTGAGCCGAGATGGTGCCACTGCACTCCAGCCTGGGCAACAGAGTGAGACTCCGTCTCAAAAAAAAAAAAAAAAGAAATGTACACACACTAAATCCAAAATGAAAGGTAACTAGAAAAATCAGTTGAATCTGATTTAGCTTAACTGTTAGGCACAGGAAGGCAGATAAATAGAATTTAAAGTATGTCCCCGCTTTTTGTTCATCTTGCGCTTCCCCAGTGGTTTCTCTCTAGGCAGTAAAAAAGAATAAAATTTCATTACAGTTTCAAGCATTGTATGGTGGTAAATAATTTCAGATTAAAAATATAAATTTGCTATTGGAGTATCTGAATACCAGTAATTTCATTATTTATAATTTTGCAGCACTTTAAAGTCTAAGAATGTAAAATGCCAAGTGAAATGTGTCAGTGTAATCAATATTCTCCTTCATTAGAATTCTCTCATATTGCTTTTTTTTTTTTTTCCAGACAGAGTCTCACTCTGTCGCCCAGGCTGGAGTGCAGTGGCGCAATTTCGGCTCACCGCAACCTCCACCTCCCGAGTTCAAGCAATTCTCATGCCTCAGTCTCCCGAGTAGCTGGGACTACAGGTGTGCACCACCACGCCCGGCCAATTGGTATATTTTTAGTAGAGACAAGGTTTCATCACGTTGGCCAGGCTGGTCTCGAACTCCTGACCTCAGGTGATCTGCTCGCCCCAGCCTCCCAAAGTACGCGATCCATCATGTCCGGCCTCATACTGCTTTTATCCAAAGTACCTTTCCCTTTTCACTCCACCAAAGCATTTAAATAATTGATCCTGTCCTTCATAGAAGGTTGTCAAAGAAGAAAACTGCAGTGTAATTAATGAATGGTTTAATTCAGAATCTTCATATACTTCTAAAGAGAAAAATAATTTAGTGCCAAATTGCATGTTAGGAGATACTCAATGTAAGTGGCAACAAATTGTGACTTCAATCACATGCTACTGTAGAGATGAGAAAATTATCCTAAACTATTCCATAACAATGAGCCCTAACATCACAGAAAATACACTTGAAAATAAAAACCTCAGACCTGTTACTTCTGGACGATGGAATACTTTTCAGTCTGGTATCGGGGAGGGCCAGGAAAGGATAAGGGATTCTTGTGATATATAACGGGATTCTTTGCTGAACAATTTTAAATTAAGCTGCACTGCCTTCCTTGAGGCATGGACTACTCTAACCCAGATAGAAATCTGGATGGGTAAGAGGATGAGCCACATGCTATAATTTCAGGGCAAGAAGATATTGTTTCATTTTCAAAATCAGCAAAATAAGCTGAGCATTTTATGTCTTTCTGTACTTTTCAAGAGTGATAATTAACATGGGAAGAATTCTTTGGGAATTTAAAATATAAGCCTGGTTCAAGTATAAAAAGTCTTGTTTTCTTTCTTCACTGACACTTTTTTTTTTTTTTAGGCAAGGTCTCACTGTTGCCCAGACTGGCCTGCACTGGGGCAATCTTGGCTCACTGCAACCTGCACCTCTTGGGCTCAAGCGATCCTCCTACCTCAGCCTCCTAAGTAGCTGGGACTACAGGCATGTCCCACCACATCCAGCTAATTTTTGTATTTTTTGTAGAGATGGGGTTTTGGGGTTTCACCACATTGCCCAGGCTGGTCTGGAACTCCGGGGCTCAAGTGGTCTGCCCACCTCAGCCTCCCAAACTGCTGAGATTACAGATGTGAGCCACTGCACCCAGCCCACTGACAAGTTTTACTGATAAATGTAAATCTAAGCTAAAAGAAAATTTATTACCGCTATAATAAAATTTGCCATTCTCTTTTAATCCTCACTTCAAATAAGAAAGTAAAAATAGAATATCAGAGCTGAAATAGACCTAAATATTCATCTTGAAGAGGGTAATATTCTAAAAATCATGCCACCTGAATTGAGCATTTTAGGAATTTACATAACATTTCTATACAACTGAATTACAAAAATAAAACTTTAAATTCAAACTTTATGACTATGTCTATGAATGTTTTTAAACAATAAGATATGTAGTTGTATCTTATTCTATTTAATGACAATTTCTGTTGCCATGATGAAAAATCAATAGACCCAGAAATGATAACCATACCAATTCTTGGTAGGCAATTGATAATACATTCAAGATGAATCGACATTTCATATAATTAAGAGTGCTACAATATATTTAATTGTGCATCAGAAATGATTTACCAAAGTTTGATTCCTGTGTGTTGTTTGAAATGACTTGTAGATTTTGTTGTATCACCTGATCTTTGAAGAGAATCAGAAATGTATGGCTTACTTCAACAGTAGGTATCACTTGCATTCAACAGTTTTGCCTCTTCAGAATTATTAATATTTAGGCGGAAATTTGCTCACAGTCTTTTTTTATAAGAGTGCTTGACATATAGGAAGGGAGAGATGATTGTGTCCAGTCTATTCACGATCCTGGAAACTCCCCCAGTGAGAGACACCTCACGTAAAAGCGTCTCTGAGCTACACACACCTGGCACTTGGGAACTTCCTGCGCTTCCTACTTAAACTCAACTTCAGTCACGTTACAAAAACTCATGTCACTCCCTGTTCAAAGAACAGCTTGATATTTAAGAAAAAAATCACCCTTGATTGTGGTTGAGAAAGTCACGACTCCAACTGCGTGGATGCTGAAGAGCAGTCAGCGGGCGGGAGAGGCCGGGATCGCTTGCCCGTTCGGCTTTCTAATGAGCTGCCTGCTGAAAGGAGGCAGTGTTTCCTTCCCTGCAGGAGAAACTGGGCAGCTTTAAGTCCAGCCTGAAAGTTCACAGGAGTGAGATAAGTTCTGACAGCTGACACTGAGTCTCTAACTGGATCCTCTCAGAGCAGCACTGATCGGTTGAAGTCTCTGAATTCTGCTTTGCTGACTCCTCCATTATTGTTTCTCACTTGTCTGAATTCTCTGAAACTAATATCACACTTAGAAGATCCCTAAGTGACCAAAAGAATGAATACCTTGTGTCGAGATGTGGAACCTTCAGAGAAATACTAGACTTTGAAAAAAAAAATCAACCGCTCTTTGGCCCCTATAAAAAAACAAGACAATCAAAGCCATCGCCGAGGAGGCCTGAGTAGGGAGGAACGTGTGTCATCTTTAGGCTTTTCCCCTTTTCTGGATAGTGAAGGTGTGGGAAGGCAGGTGGGCACAAGTGGCTTGGGGGCAACCCAATGACAGTACAAATGTTGAGTTGGCATCCGAGATCTGATCCCTTGGGGACTTGAAAATGGCATAAAGACTGGAGGCAGAATAATCTCGATGGGTTTCAGAGCAACCATTCTGTCTTCTGGCCGAGGTCTTATGAAGTGTGTGTGCCGTTCACGCGGTCTGGAGGGACAAGTGTTCTTCATAAATGTAGGCACTGCAGGATGAGGGGCCAGCTTGTGTTTTCTGGTCTGTGAGGAAGCCCCCACTTGAGCAGTATTTTTCTGGGGAAGAGATGGTTTTGTTACAGTCTCTGATAGATTAGCACTGGCTTTAGTTTCTCGATTCAGGAACTCAGCAATCTTCATTTGGATGCCATTATCAGTAGTGGCAGCTTTTGTCAATGATGTTTTTGATTTTTTCTTCTTCTTCTCCCGTTTTGATGATTTACCCAACTCAATCCCATCCAGCAGACCCTTGGCTGCAGCTCGGGCCAAAACATCTTTCACAGACACTGTCTCAGAAGGGTCCCGCTGCAATTAAAGAAGCACTTACTAAATGTGGGAGTTAGCTATTATTGTGTCTCTTGCAAATATTTATCAATGTATCAGTAAAAATAAAAAGACTCTCTTTATTATACTAAAAGAAATAAATAGTTTTTAGGCCTTAGTCCCCAGTCTCATAAGCCTCAGCAAATGCCAAAAACAAAAACAAAAATGTAAACTTCCCCATTTATGAACCTGATACCTGATAGAAAAAAAGAATCACAGGGGGGTTTTTTTGCTTTTTTGTTTTGTTTTGTTTTGAGATGGAGTCTTGCTTTGTTGCCTAGCTCACTGCAACCTCCCAGATCTCAGCTCACTGCAACCTCCACCTCCAAGTTCAAGCAGTTCTCGTGCCTCAGCCTCCTGAGTAGCTGAGATTATAGGCATGCGCCACCACGCCCAGCTGATTTTTGTATTTTTAGTAGGAGTTTCACCATGCTGGCCAGGCTGGTCTCGAACTCCTGACCTCAGGTAATCCACCCACTTCAGCCTCCCAAAGTGCTGGGATTACAGGCATGAGCCCCCACACCTGGCTGCTTATTTCTTACATATGAGGGAAGATGCACTAGATGTTGACAAAATGCTTGGGGAGGTGGGGTGGCAGCCAGGCAGAAGAGGAACACTCTGGGGAAGTAGAAAGAACAGGGCTGGCGGGGTGCGGTGGCTCACACCTGTAATCCCAGCACTCTGGGAGGCCGAGGTGGGTGGATCACGAGTTCAGTCAGAAGTTAAAGATCAGCCTGGCCAACATGGTGAAACCCCATCTCTACTAAAAATACAAAAATTAGCCAGACGTGGTGGAGGGCGCCTGTAATCCCAGCTACTTGGTTGAGGCTGAGTCAGAGAATCACTTGAACCCAGGAGACAGAGGTTGCAATGAGCCGAGATCACGCCACTGTACTCCAGCCTGGGCTACAGAGCAAGACTCCGTCTCAAAAAAAAAAAAAAAAAAAAAGAACAGGGCTTACTTGCCACACAGCAGTCATTCTTGCTGCTGCCCTTTAGCTGTTTATGAAATGCAAACACATCTTTACAGAATGTGCACAGTTTCTGGCTTACTCTTATGAGGCTTTGTAGTTTATTAATTCCAAAGTATGACATGGATTAGGATTTTCTTTTTCCTTACCTCCCTTGTTAAAATAGAAAGAAAACAACCATTGGTAATTTCAGATGGTTCCATTCTAAAAAATTTATCAGTA
Organism: Papio anubis; assembly: GCF_008728515.1. Classification (NCBI taxonomy): domain Eukaryota; kingdom Metazoa; phylum Chordata; class Mammalia; order Primates; family Cercopithecidae; genus Papio; species Papio anubis. Next base: position 145,715,742 of record NC_044978.1, read on the forward strand.
GACAATTGAATTTCCTTTAAGGAGCACAGTGGAAGAACAGGAGGACTCAGCCTGCAGCAGACGGGAACAAGCATTCAGCAGTTAGAATGGCTTCTTTGCCAAGAGAGGAAGAAAGTAAATTGCAGCTACATTTTTTTCTAGTATACTTTACTAATCATTTAAACAGAAATTCCAATCAAGAACACAATTCTGAAGCAGCCTTTCCCTAAATACTATTATAAGTTAAAAGCTCTAATATTTTATATTAGTTCATAATTTATTATAAATCCCAGATTCTCCATCTTTAACCAACTATGCCAAGAATAACAAATTTTTAACAAACTAAAAACTGACCTTCCCAAAGTCATTAATATGTTAGTAAGAGGTTTCCATTATCAAAGCAGGTAAACATGTACATTAATCACAAAGTTATCCAAAATTGCCTATATTTCTACCATTTTCAAAATACAAAGGAGAAAACATTTTCTTTTGGTTATTTTTTGCACAATTACAATATAAAAATATAGCCTATCACGTTAATTACATTCTTCTTCCCAGTCACTTTTTGAGGATTAATAGATGAGTTATATAGTGTTCAAGAAAGTATATAACAAAGACTGTGTAAGAAAAATCTCAAATCATGAATAGATTTAAAATGAAATTTTTGGTTTTTATGTTTAATATTGAATTTATCATTTCTTAGTAAGTGGTTCATTCATGAATAATAAATGATTCTATTTCCAGGCTTATATCATTAAAATATATTTAGTAATAAGTCAAAGCAATTAAACACTATTCTATATGAATTAAACTATCAGGAAATCTTTTATTAATCATTGTGTCCTGGCCGGGTGCCGTGGCTCATGCCCGTAATCCCAGCACTTTGGGAGACTGAGGCAGGCAAATCACTTGAGGCCAGGAGTTCGAAACCAGCCTGGCCAACATGGTGAAACCCCGTCTCTACTAAAAATGCAAAAATTCGGCCAGGTGTGGTGGGTCACACCTGTAATCCCAGCACTTTGGGATGCTGAGGCAGGTGGATGGGTCACCTGAGGTCAGGAGTTCGAGACAAGCCTGGCCAACATGGTGAAACCCTGTCTCTGCTAAAAATGCAAAACTTAGCCGGGTGTGGCGGCAGACGCTTGTAATCCCAGCTACTCAGGAGGCTGAGACAAGAGAATTGCTTGAACCTGGGAGGTTCAAGCCACAATTGCACCATTGCACTCGGGCCTGGGCGACAAGAGCGAAATTCTGGCTCAAAAACACAAAAATTAGCCAGGCGTGGTGGCAGGTGCTTTTAATCTCAGCTACTTGGGAGTCTGAGGCAGGAGAATCATTTGAACCCAGGAGGTGGTGGTTGCAATTAGCTGAGATCACACCACTGTACTCCAGCCTGGGTGACAGAGAAAGACTCCATCTCAAAATAATAATAATAATAATAATAATAATAATAGTGTCCATGTGACACAGCTACAAGCCAAAGAACACCAAGGACAGCCAGCAACCACCACAAGCTGGGAGAGCGCAGGGGACAGGCCTCTCCAGCACAGGCCCCAGGAGGAATCCACCCGGCTAGCACCTTGCCAATGCCTTGGTTTAGGACTCCCAGCCTCCAGAACTATGAGAGAATAAATGTTTGTTGTTATAAGCCACCAAGTTTGGAGGAATTTCTTTCAGCAGACCAGGAAACTAACACACATGACAAACGGGATTTTGCAGATGTAGGACAGGTCCCACATTAGTTACCCTGAAGATAGGGATATTATCTGGGTGGATCTGACCTAATCACATGACCTTTGAAATCAGGGTCTAGAGGTCAGACATGGAAGAAGTCAGAGATTCAAAACACAAGATGCTCTGATGGCTACTGCAGATGCACAGATGGGGGAGCCTTTGGACAAGGAATGAAAGTGGCCTCTAGGCGTGGAGAGCAGTCAAGTGACAGCAGCAAGGAGACGAGGACCTCAGTCCTGCAAACACAAGCATGGGTGTGGAAGTACACTGTTCCCAGAGCCTCCAGAGAATTCAGCCTAGCTCATATCCTGAGCAGAAAACCTGGCTGTGCCATACCAGACATATCTGACTTGTGTGAGCTAATTAATAGATGTTTTTAGCCACTAAGTTTGAGGTAATTTCTTAAATTGAAAACGAACACACAGTGGTTCACACTAGGCGAGGAAGCAATGCCAGGCTGCAGATGGCAAGCAGTGGAAGAAGGAACAAGAGGATGGAGAAGTGAGCTCGCTACCATGGATAATACTATTAAGGCTGGAAAACCAGCCAGAAGGCTATATTGAGAGGAGGATCCCAAAAGTACACCCACTATCAAGCAACAAGGAATGGCCTGGTGAGAGGGGCACCACAGCACTGAGAGGTTTGGTAGTGGCTTTCCTCTGCAAGCCAGGGCTGACAGTAGGGGATGCAGTGACACAACTGGGCTCACTGACAGCAATGAAAATAATAGGATCCTGAAACAATAGAGACCAGGTGAGCAAATTAACCATCAGAAGCCAGGCATATGCAGATACTGATGATCATAATGAGTACTAAGACCAGAGAAGCATGTACTCTGGTGCGTGCACACTAAGACCTCTCATGCACTGCTCACCTTCCTGCCCTCCACTCTTACTAGGTAACAGAAAATCAAAACACAGAACACAACCTAGACCTCAGGCTCAAAGACTGTTCACTATTAGAAAAGACTAATTCACCACCATGTTAAAATGTCAGATGAGAAATAACATCTGATCATATCATTAAATGCTGCAAAGGCTTTTCATAAAACTAGGCATCCATTAGTGATTTCTTTTTTTCTTTTTTTGAGATGGAGTCTTGCTCTGTCGCCCAGACTGGAGTGCAATGGCATGATCTCGGCTCACTGCAACCTCCACCTCCCGGGTTCAAGCAATTCTCCTGCCTCAGCCTCCCCAGTAGCTGGGATTACAGGAGCCTGACACCACGCCCAGATAATTTTTGTATTTTCAGTAGAGACGGGGTTTCACCATGTTGGCCAGGTTGGTCTTGAACTCCTGACCTCAGGTGATCCGCCCACCTCGGCCTCCCAAAGTGCTGGGATTACAGGCATGAGCCACAGCACCCGGCCCCATTAGTGATTTTGAAAACCTGTTATTGTGCTATTGGCTTAAGTATAGACATATAAATCAATGGATAGAATAAGAATAGAATGAGAGTCCAGAAATAAGCCCACACATCTATGATTAGTGGGTTTTCTATTTTCTTTCTTTTTGTTTTAGACAGGCTCTTGCTCTGTCTCCCAGTCACAGCCTTGACTTCCTGAGTAGCTGGGACTACAGGTAGGCACCACCACACCTGGCTGATTTTTTGTGGAGATCGGGTCTCTCTATGTTGCCCAGGCTGGGATTAACTGATTTTCAACAAGGGTGCCAAGACCATTCAATAGGAGAGAATAGTCTTTTCCACAAATGTTGCTGGGAGAACTGGATGGCCACATGCAAAGAAGGAATTTGGACTCCTAACTCATATCATATACAAAAATTAGTTAGTGGTGATTGTTGTACAACTTCATGAATGTATTAATATTTTAAGGCACTGAACTGTACACTCTAAAATGGTGAATTGCATAGTATGTGAATTACATCTCAAAAAGCTTATTAAAATAGGAATCGTTACCTATACTTAATGTATATCTATAACATAAACACACACATCCATGTAGTTGGTATTCAGCTGGTACTTGCTGGTGTGGCTGTATCAGCAATAAAAATACCAAAATTTCTGGGCTTATTCCTATTTGCTGCCCCAGCTCTCCAAGTGCCCCTCTAGACCATCACATAATAAAAAGGGACAAAGAGGTTACACCTAGCTCACCAAGGGACCTCCAAAACCCTACTTCATCCCTTTAATGGGATATTTTAGGACTTAGAAGTGGCAAGATATAGGAAGGAAATTGTTAACCACTTAATTATGCATCTTTGGATTGTGGGTGGAGTTTCCGTAACAAAAAAATAATAAAATTTGAGAAGAAACCCACTTAAAACTATAGTAGTTATAACACTGTCATATTAGTATAGAAATAGCCAAAGGTCAATGGAATAGAATTACAGGTCCACACAGAAGTATACATGGGCTTAAAGCATATTTTTAAAAGATGGCATTTTAAATCAATGGGGAACGGGGGCCAAGGAAATATTATTTGGGGAAAAAGTAAACCTTGATCCATACTTGAGTCTTTTACCAAAATAAAGAGCAGAAAACTCAATTATTTAAATATAAAAAAGATGAAATTATAAAAGTAATATAAGAAAACTGATAAAAGCATTCATAAGCTAGGAATCCACATAACACAAAATGTAGAAACCATAAGGTAAACATTGATACAAATTGCTAGACATTGATAGAAATTGCTGTAAAGCAACTACTTTTTCTTTTCTTTTTTTTAAATTTGATTTATTTATTTATTTATTTTTGAGACAGAGTCTCACTATGGCATCCAGGCTGGAGTGCAGTGATGTGATCTCGGCTCACCACAGCCTTGACCTCTTGGGTTCAAGCAATCTTCCCACCTCAGCCTCCCTAATAACTGGGACTACAGGATTGCACCACCACACCTGGCTAATTTTTGTATTTTTTTTTTTTTTTTGTAGAGATGGGGTTTCACCACATTGCCCAGGCTGCTCTCGAAAACCTGAGCTCAAATGACCATCCACCTCAGCCTCCCAAAGTGCTGGGATTACAGGCATGAGCCACCATGCTCAACCTATAAAGCAATTTTTTAATTCAAGTTTTTATTTAAAAATAAAAAGATAATCTGAAAAATATCTGTAATTCATATGAAAACAGCAACTCTTCCTAATATATAATAAGACATGTGAAAAGAAGAAAAAGAATAATCCAGTTGAAAACAGTGAGAAAGTACATGAACATGCAATTTATAAATAAACAGTAACAACTATAACAATTTAAAATTATTGAACATTTATTATATGCCAGATACTGCTCATGTGTTAATTTAATATATTCAGTCTCCACAAGGATCTAATGATGTAGGTAATATCATTAACTATATTTCACAGCCACCTTTTACAGCCACCTCACCATTCACAATACCCTTCTCCCACTTAACAAAAAAGGTATATTGTCCTGGGATATTAACATCTCCAGGATGCTAACAAAGGGACAACTCAAGAAGGTGGCCCCCTTCTCCCATGGCAATGCAAGAGTTTAGGTAAGAAATCTTTAAGAGGGTATCAAACTCAGCAAACCTTCCTTCCTTCCTCCCTCCCTCCCTCCCTTCCTTCCTCCCTCCCTTTCTCCCTTCCTCTCCTCCCACACTCACTTCCTCCCTCCCTCCCTTTCCCTTCCTTATTTCTATATATCTATCTTAGAATTCAAATTTAGAAGAAAATCACAAGAGAATATTAATGTTTATTTGAATTAAAGAATAAAGTCAGACTTTCTGACAAGGTAAATTTGGTTTTGACAATGAGAACTAGTTATGTAAAACAGGTAACAAATTTAGCAAAACACATATGTAACATAATGTTCCAGAAGTAATATATTTTGCAGCTATTTAAACTTATGATGAAAATGTTAGATATTAACTCTAAAATAAAGAACAAGATATATAGTTATTCAAAAATGTTTAGGGGCCAGGTGCGGTGGCTCACACCTGTAATCCCAGCACTTTGGGAGGCCGAGGCAGGTGGGTCACTTGAGGTCAGGAGTTCAAGACCAGCCTGGCCAACATGGTGAAACTTTGTCTCTATTAAAAATACAAAACTTAGCCAGGGGTAGTGCTGCATGCCTGTAATCCCAGCTACTTGGGAGGCTGAGGCAAGAGAATTGCTTAAACCCAGGAGGTGGAGGTTGCAGTGAGCTGAGATTGCGCCTGGGCAATAGAGCAAGACTCTGACTCAAAAAAAAAAAAAGGTTTAAGGATAATTTGAGCAAAAATGTTTGACAACCACTGCTCTAGAATCCTTACTTTTAACCACTCCACAGTACAATGACCAATCAGTAAACAGGAAGCATGCTCAACCTCAGTAATAGAGAGATGAAAATATAATCAGTAATGAGATCTCATGTTTTCACCCCACAGGTGAGTAAAGATTTTAAGTCTGATGAAGCTCAGCATTTGTGAAGCTGTGGGGAAACAGGCTTATAAGAGTGAATGTTTTGATAGTAATTTGATAATACCAATTAAAACTTAAAATAAGCACATTCTGTGGTGGTGGAAAAATCTAGAAGGCTATAAATCAAATTGTTAAGAACAATTATATATAAGAGGATGCCATTTGGAAAAAGGCTTCCTTTTTAAGTTAGTACTTCTATAATGTGAAATTTTTACAATAGGGAACCAAAAAAATTACATATTTGCAAATTTTATCATGACAGCCGAAGTCCAAAATGAGCTGAATATTTCTGGGATATTAAAAAGAAATATAAGCAATAGGTAGGTGATGAGATTAAATGACATGTAATATTGCTTTCAACTCTAAATTCTACCACTTTGGGGTACTAAGAAGTGATTCTTAGAGGCTGTCTGGTATAATTCCCTAGGTAATGCATAATTTCTTTTTTTTTTTTTTTTTTTTTTGAGACAGAGTCTCGTTCTGTTGCCCAGGCTGGAGTGCAGTGGCGCCATCTGAGCTCACTGCAAGCTCCGCCTCCTGGGTTCACACCATTCTCTTGCCTCAGCCTCCCGAGTAGCTGGGACTACAGGTGCCTGCCACCACGCCCGGCTAATTTTTTTTTTTTTTTTTTTTTTGTATTTTTAGTAGAGACGGGGTTTCACTGTGGTAGCCAGGATGGTCTCAATCTCCTGACCTTGTGATCCACCCGCCTTGGCCTCCCAAAGTGAGCATAATTTCTTTTGACAGCATCCCCAACAAGTAGTTATAAACATCTTCAATATATACTCTCCAATTTGAGCTCAAATCTCAAACCAATCTTTTATGCTATAGATTAATCATTAATCACGGCTTGCCTGAAATAAAATCAATATTCCTCCACGTTTGCCATGTCACATTCTTTTTTTTTTTTTTTAAACAGGGTTTCACCATGTTGCCCAGGCTGCTCTTGAACACCTGAGGTAAAGGTATGTGCCCGCCTCGGCCTCCCAAAGTGCTGAAATTACAGGTGTGAGCCACCGCGCCAGGCCAGTTATATCATATTCTTAAAAATATTATTCCTAGCAAATCAAGAGGCACACATTCCACATTCACCAATTTGGTTGCATACCTTCAATAATACCCTTTGCCACTGGATGATGATTTAGCTAATGCTACGTTGAGGAGCTCTCAGAACGCGAGGTTGGCTCTTAGCTACTGAAAGGAGCTACTAATTAAGGAAAGTCAGCAAGAAAGAAAATAGAGGTGTGATTAATATGCCCACTTGTGAAATGGGCAAAGGAAAAATATCAAGTTAAAAGGAGGGAGCAGACAATATGCATATTAAGAATTAGAGGAGCCGGGCGTGGTGGCTCACACCTATAATCCCAGCACTTTGGGAGGCCAAGACAGGTGGATTACCTGAGGTCAGGAGTTTGAGAGCAGCCTGGCCAACATAGTAAAATCCCCATCTCTACTAAAAATACAAAAATTAGTCAGGCGTGGTGGCATGTGCCTGTAATCCCAGCTACTTGGGAGGCTGAGGCAGGAGAATTGCTTGAACCTGGGAGGCGGAAGTTGCAGTGAGCCTGAGGTCAGGAGTTTGAGAGCAGCCTGGCCAACATGGTAAAATCCCTGTCTCTACTAAAAATACAAAAATTAGTCAGGCGTGGTGGCACGTGCCTGTAATCCCAGCTACTTGGGAGGCTGAGGCAGGAGAATTGCTTGAACCTGGGAGGCGGAGGTTGCAGTGAGCCGAGATGGTGCCACTGCACTCCAGCCTGGATGACAGAGCAAGATTCCATCTCAAAAAAAAAAAAAAGAAAGAAAAAGAAAAAGGCCCTATGGAATCTATGTTAAATTTGTAAGAAGTTAGGCAATTGTATCATACTAAAGTATAATTTTAAAAAGAAAAAGTAGAATGTCTTTATACAACTTAGAATATAATATTTTTCATTTTAAAAAATATTTGTTTGAGTTGTTTGGAAGAATCCTTCCTTTTCTTACCTATAAGGTTGTACTTTATTCCCAAGGTCTGGAAATTCCAGTGCTTTCTTAACAACAGCTTCATTTTCTTCTGGACAAACTGAACATGTGCAGTAAACAACTGCTTGAGCTTTAGTAACTATATTAGAAGAAGATGCAATGACTGTAACAATGCTATTAACAATCCTATACAAATGTGCTATGTTTCCAAACATCTATTTGATACTAATACCACATTGTTCTGACGAGAATAATTTCCCCAGGTGCTTGAATGGTTCCCCTTCAAAGCAAAAGCTTGTCTTAGTAATTTAGTCTGTGGCCAGTAAGTAAAGTCATTCTAACTGGATTGTATGGAAATTGAAAATTCAACAAAAAATGAGGCCAACTTAGTTATAAACACAAAGAAATAAATACTGCACGTTACCATGAACTTGATACTTCCGCCCATTCTTCTACAATCAATATCGCCTAAATAGTTTAAAGGATTCTAGAAACAGACAGACTTAGAGGTGAATCCCAATTCTGTCACTTACTGCTCTATGAACCTGGACAAATTACTTAAAGTCTTACATTTTTCATCCATAAAATGAGGTAATACTACCACCTGCAATTCACTCATTGATTCATACTTATTGAGTACCTACCACCTGCCAGACAGGCACTGTTATAGGCTTTGGGATACAACAACACAAACAAAAATCCATGCCCCTGGAGAGTTAACTTTCTAGTAGAGGAGAAAGACAATAAGACAGAGATAAATAGGAAAACTATATAGTACTCTTAGGTGATCAATGCTATGGAGAAAAGCAGAGCAGGGGTGAGGGATAGAGAGTTTCAGGAAAAATAGTGTGAAATAGGGCAGGGAGAGAAAGCATTGTTGAGATGGCAAACTGTGGGTAGACTAGAAGGAGATAAGGAACCAGTCACAGAGCTATTTAGAGAAAAGCATTCTAAGGTAAAGAAACAGCCAGTGTAAAGGCCTGAAGTCAACATGGTGCTGGTATGTTCCAGGAAAGTGAAGGGACCGGTTTGATCAGAGCAGAGGGAATGAAGAGAGAGTAGTGAGCCAAAGTCAGAAAGCATAGTCTGAGCCCCAGATAGTATAGGGACTTGTGGGCAACCAGAAGGGCTTAGGTTTTTACTCAGGTTATGATGGGTTTTAAAACAAGATCACTCCAATTGCTGTGTTAAGAATAGAGTGTAGAGGGCAGGGGCAGAGGCTGGTAGAGAAATTAGGAGGTCATTACAGTTGATGGTGGTTTGGACACCATGGTAGTGGTGGAGGTAGCTGGATATATTCTGGGTATAAGTTGAATGTACCTCATACACTGACAGACTGGCTGTGGTATGAAAGAGAAATCATGGATAATGCTAACGTTTTTAGCCTAAGCCAGTGGAAGGCTACAACTATCATTAACTGAAATGGCAGTACTGTGGGAGGAAGAGGTGTGGCGGGAGGAAAATCAGGGCTTCCATCTTGGACATGTCAGCTTTGAGATGACTATGAGTCCCTAAGTGGAGATGTCAAGAGGGCAGCTGGAAATACAAGCTAAGAGTTTCGAGAGGAAGTTTAGATGAAATATAGATTTGGGAGTCACATAGAGGTGTTTAAAACCATGGGACTGGATACAATCACCAAAAGAGTAAATATAGTCAGAGAAAAAAGATCCAAGGCATGGACTGTGGCACACTTCCATGTTAAACAAGGTGTTGAGACAGAGAGGACCCAGTAAGGGAGACGGAGAAGGGGGAGCCAGAGAGAAGGCCTGGAAGGTGGTGCCCTGTAAGACAAGTGATGGAAGTGTGTGAAGGGAGAGAAAGCGACCACTTCTATCAACTGCCACAGACAGATCAAGGTAGATGAGGGCTGGGAACTGATGCAACAGCATGGGATCACTGGTGATCCTCACAGGACCACTTCAGTTTAGTGGCAGGAGTGAATGTGTGATGGTAATAGCTCAAAAAAGGAGAGAAAAGATTGAGGAAACATTGTTCCCAGGGGAAAGGCAAGATACAGGAATGTTTTATGTAGGCGGAGGACATTCAAATAAGTTAAAATATAGGGAATTTTTCTCAATGAAGGACTATAAATTCTAGAGAGCACAGAGTGAGATGTGGACAAAGGAATATGAAGAGATTTATGGAGACCAGAGTATAGGAGATGAGGAATGACCTGGAGTCGGGGCCTCTTGAGTTAATTGTCATTAATAGGTATAAAGGATATAAGAAGACATGTTTCCTATAATTTGATTTATTCGTTTTTGTTTTTTTTTTTTAGAGATGGAGTCTTGCTCTGTTGCCCTGGAGTGCAGTGAGGTGATCATGGCTCACTGCAGCCTCCAAGTCCTGGGCTCAAGCGATCCTCCCACTTCAGCCTCCCGAGTAGCCTGCATGCCCCCATGCCTAGATAACTTTTTAAATTTTTTGTAGAGGCAGGGTCTCACTATGTTGTCAAGGTTGGTCTCAAACTCCTGGCCTCAAGTGATCCTACCATGTTGGCCTCCCAAAGCACTGGGATTTCAGACATTTTTGTAGAGGCAGGGTCTCACTATGTTGTCCAGGTTGGTCTCAAACTCCTGGCCTCAAGTGATCCTACCATGTTGGCCTCCCAAAGCACTGGGATTTCAGACATGAGCCACTACGCCCAGCCCATTTATTTATTTATTTATTTATTTATTTATTTATTTATTTGGAGACAGAGTCTCACTCTGTCACCCAGGCTGGAGTGCAGTGGCGCAATCTCAGCTCACTATAACAAGTGATTCTCGTATCTCAGCCTCCCAAGTAGCTGGGACTACAGGCATGCGCCAACAAGCCCGGCTAATTTTTGTATTTTTAGTAGAGATGGGGTTTTACCATGTTGTCCAGGCTAGCCTCAAGTGATCTGCCAGGCTTGGCCTCCCAAAGTGCTGGGATTACAGGCATTAGCCACCACTCCTGGCCCCCACTTATGATTTTAAAGTAGAGAGTAGTGGCAAGGCTGTGAGTCTTAGAGGGCAAGGGAATTAGGGGTCCCCATTGTTGCTCTCGTCAAAGACAGCATGCAAGCTAAGGAAGAAGGTTTGGTAATTATTAAATAAAATAGTATATATAAAGTAAGTAGCAGGTGCCTGGCACATAATAAGTAAGCAATAGGTGCTCAAATATTTAAAAATCATTTTCACAACTAACGAGGACTCAGCACAGTTAGTTTTGGTTTTTTTAAATATTTGTTTTTACTCTAATTCCATGACAGATTACATAATTATCTTTTATGTGGTTGATTTCAAATGGGGCTTTTAGTGAGTTCTATCAAAATTTGGAGTCAAACCCCTGATTACACACTTAACTACCTAAGATAGCATTCTCTTAAGGGAAAATTAAATACAACTTGTTTTGACTTACAGTATGTCTTCCAGTAATATAAACTGTCATAATCTCAAGAGTTGCCAAATTTTATGTTTATTTGGCATCATAAAAGAGCTTATGTCATTAAAATCCCTTTGCTTTTCAGATTCTTTCTGAAGCTTTTTTAAGCTTTAAATATCTAATTAAAATTTAATTTAAAAGGATCAGCTTATTATTTACCAAATTCCTGATCTTCCAATCAACTTATTTCCCATATCATATTCATATCATGTTCAAATGAATATTTATTAGCAATATAAACTAAAAGAAAAGGCCTCCTCTGTGCTTTCTATTTACTTATTTATTTTTTGCTTTTACTCCTGGCAAGCTGTGACCTCTGTGACTTCTATAGGCCTTATTTCTACCTCATGTATGTTTATGTATTTATTTACTGAATGATCTATACCCATAGATCTATACCCATAATATAGATGGGTCTATGCACACATCCATTTATCTTTAAGCCTTTGCAGGTCAGGATTTGCTAACACTGATACACCTTACATACAGCTTAATGCCTGACCCAAAGTGGGCACTTTATAAATATATATGGAATTAATAAAAGCTTATTAATTTCTCAGAGACATCTAGATTTCTGTGTGCATATGTGGAAAAGCAGTGGTACTCAAAATCTAAATAAAGTTATTAAAGCAATGATATAAATCACTCAAAGTGCCGCCTTGTTACTCAAACTTCAAATCAAGAGGTCTAGGCTTTCTCTGCGATTGCACCTCTCTGTTTTCTACTTAGCACTAAGAGAAATAAGAGTTTGGCTAAAATTTGGACTGTAGAAGAGTTGTTAGGGGTAGGCACAATGACAACAGAAAAATTATATCAAGTAAGAAATCCAAGAGAAGAAACAGGAAAGCTGAAACTACAATTATAAATATACATAATTATTTCACTTCGGCATTACAAAATTAGTAAATTATGCTTGCTAACCTGTTTAAAATTACAGTAAAGCATGTATTCTAGAAACTGAGATTAAATTGGTAAAGATAAATATTTTGTTATTTGAAGGCAGTAAGATTCTGAAAAATGTGCTCATGGCTCACACTTCATTGCTTGATTATAATAGATCATTAAAGACTAATATTTCTAAAATGTACACCGTATTTTAACAAGATGGTGCCTGTGACAAACTTACATTTCATTGCATGTGTTAGCTGTTCGTACTGCTGTTGAGCAAGAATGTGAAGTTTGTCCACTGATATGCCTCCTTGAGAGTGATCTTTAAGGAATTCTGTATCTGAATTTTAAAAAGAAATGCTTTTAAATATAGCACCATTAAAAACTTTTTACATATTGTTATCATCACATAATTTTTCAATCATTTTGCCTACCAATAAAAGTGTTTCATGGAAAATATCTATTACAACTAAATAGACATTAAAATGTTGACTTAAAAATTAGAACAATAAAGTTAATTCTGTTTCATTTTAATATTGCTTTTCAAAAATACTGAAAATATTTAATATTGTTTTTCTGCAAGTTGCTATGAGATAGTCATCCAAGTAGTCATATAAGTCATTTGGACACAGAGAAAATGCAGTCAGTTCTCGAGACTAACACTGGAAAGAGAAAATAAGATTTATTTTCTAAAATAAAAGCAAATGGGCTATAGTCAGATCTGAGAACACACAAGGATATAGTTTAAAATACTAACTTTCCAAAAGAAACCTTGGAAGAAAAAAATTCAGAAAAGAAAATGTTATGTCTTCATAACAGATTAAGAAATAATGTCTTACATTTTTTAATTTTTGAAAAATAATTTAAATATATATATTGATATTAATGAAGACATACTGAATGCAATGCTACTACTTTATGTAGATTATTTTAATGACCACTTGAAGAATTACTATCCTTTTAACATTAAGATAATTGTTTAAACATACATTAAACAACTTGTCTAAGGTTATATAGCTACTAAGTGGACAGCCAGGATTCTAACTCAGAAATCTAACCAGAGGGCCCAAATTTCTAAACTCTGTATTATACTACCTCTCTAGAACTCGCTAGAGTATGACAGCCAATTATTTATACCATGCATGTGGCTGTTGCCCATACCAATAATATCACTAAAGGTTAATTAAACTCCACTTCTTCCCAATTTTTTAGTTTTACATTTCATGAGGGGTTTTTTGTTTTTTGTTATCGTTGTTGTTGCTATTTTTTTGAGACAGGATCTCACTCTGTCATCCAGGCTGGAGTGCGGTGGCACAGTCTCGGTTCACTGCAACCTCTGCCTCCTAGGTTTAAGCAATTCTCATGCCTCAGCCTCCTGAATAGCTGGGACCACAGGTGCACACCATGATGCCCAGCTAATTTTTGTATTTTTAGTAGAGACAGGGTTTCATCATGTTGGTCAGGTTGGTCTCGAACTCCTGGCCTCAACTGATCTATCCACCTCAGCCTCCCAAAGTGGTGGGATTACAGGTGTGAGTCACTGTGCCTGGCCTACATTTCACATTTTTTTTTCTCTATTCTAAAACTCTCCATTACTTGTTAAAGGACTATTACAAATTATTATACTCTAAAGCCATATCATCTACTTCTTTAATTCTATCTTAAAATAATTCCAAGTCTTTAGCAAGGACCAACTTCATATATTCCTCAATGGTTCTAATATTTTTCAATGTTAATGTTTTTAAAACTAATTCCTTGTATCTAAGTTTAATAAAATAATCTTTTGGATTCACCTCCACTGTTTCTGACTAATGTTCCACGTTCCCACCACAGCCACTAGGTCAGCAACTCCTTATTTGCTCTGGCTTTTAGCTCCTCAGAGTACAGGTTCCTTCAAAAGCCCACTTGCTTCAGGATGTGACCACTTCTTAGCTTATCCTATCATCTCCTCATCAAGGCTTTCAAAACATTACCAGTACCTAGGAAATGTTTTCCTTTCCCCCCTTTCCTTATTTGTAATTTCCTTCAGGCTTTTCTCCCCTAGCCTTTATTTTTAATCTGTGGTTTATTTTTTTCTGGATTTCCACCTCAAAATGGCCCAGGATAAGGCCAGAGTCTCACAGTTCTGAGCTCTAGTTCTCCTGACTGCTATGCCTATTATAGCTGCTATTTATTCCCCCTTTTTTCCTTCCCCCTTTTCTTTCAGTGTCTACTAATTGTTCTTTGATTATTTCTTAAAGTTCATCTAGAAATTTTCTCAGCCTGCCTACCATTCTACCATCTGAATTGGTTATTCTTCTGTTTAAGTCTCTCCGGAAAGAAATTTTCTATAGCAAGTCAAAATTCCATGTGGTACAGTGTAAACCCAGTTAAAGACAGTGTCTTTTAGTGGAAAGAAAATGTGCTGACAGACCTGAATTTGAATCCCAGCTTCCCTACTTACTAGCTCCATGATCATAAGCAACTTGTTTAATTTTTCTGAGTCTTGGTTTTTTTCCTCTACAATTATAAGAACACTATCCTCAAAAAGTTATTGTGAATACTAAGTGACAGTATGTGAACACTACCTAGAATATTGCCTGGGACATTGTTTTGTTTAATAAATATTAGCTCCTTTCCCTTCATTTCTTTTCCTCCTCTTTCTGTCCTTGCTAGAAATAGAAAACAGTTACTATATTCTGTACGTTGATGGAATGTCTTCTGTTTCTAATATTCTAATTAACCTTATCTATGCCTTTCAATATAAGCAAGGGATAAGAATAAGTTTCATTTAATTTGGAGCAATATAATGTGATTAAGAGAGTCATTAAAAGTGCCAGTCTCAGAGTCAGACTGGTTATATTTGAATCCAAGCTCTGCCACTTACTAGCCCCATTATCCTAGGAGACTTCATTAACTTCTCTGAGCCTGGGATTCCTCATTTGTAAAATAGAAGTTAACAAGTTACTACTTCACAGAATTCTTGTGAAGACTTACTGAAATAATCCAAGAAAAGTGCCACACCCAGGGCCTTACATCTAAGTTCTCAGTAAATATTAATGCTAAATAATAATTATTTTAAATGTATTTAAAAGCCAATAAAATTAAATGTAAATGCTCCTATATTTAGTCTGAGATATTCATTTCATAA
This sequence comes from Papio anubis, assembly GCF_008728515.1. Lineage (NCBI taxonomy): Eukaryota > Metazoa > Chordata > Mammalia > Primates > Cercopithecidae > Papio > Papio anubis. The sequence continues at coordinate 145,731,222 of NC_044978.1, forward strand.
AGCATACATCCTAGAGATTAAGACACTTTTGAGTTTGAAATAATCTGTTTATGATTTAATTAGGATCATGTTTAGAACATAGGGGCTCTAGAGTCAAACAAATCTAAATTTGAATCCTAGCTCTTCTCTAGTTCCTTGACCTGAGAAAAATGAATCAATCTTTGAGTCTCAGTATTTTCATCTATAGAGTGCTGGTAAATTTTAACACTCACATCAAGAGCTCTGGTATATTCAGAATAGCATACTGGCCAGGATCTTTTCTGATTGCCTACATTATTCCAATTATTAAATATTTTTAATATCACCCTGGTCTATTAGATTGGTGTAAGGATTAAATGAGGTAACAGAGGTAAAGGACTTTACACATATTAAGTACTTTATATATGGTTGCTATTATTTATCAGATGTATTTGATATGCTATTTTAATTATTTTAAATAATTTTATATTTTAAACTGTCAATTAATTTCAATAATTTAGAAATTAAAACAAGTACCTTCATGTTCATTTAAAATAAATTCTACTGGATTACTAACACCCAGTCCTGAACAACGAGGTAGCAGCAAAATCACTTTAACTTTCTGTAACCTGTGATCCTTTGATTCAATGTTAATAAATGTCTCACGAAGTATTTCAATATCTGGGGAAAAAACACAGAAAAATTAATGTAAAATATTAATGAAAAATCTTAATGTAGTATGCGACTATATCTATTTATTGTACATTTTTAAATCCTCAACCTCACAAAAATTCATTTTGATGTAGTTAGAAAAGAGGGCTATTCTTCTCTGATACCTACCCAAAGTTAATACAGGAATCCTATTAATAGAATGCTTTCTCCTTCACCTGAAATGATGTTGAAATTTAAAATTAAATTTCTCATTCTGAACTGCAGGATATATAGTAGGGGAGAAATGGACTTCAGAGGCAGAAAAATTCAAGTTGACTCCCAGCTTCACTCTTTGCTAGCTGTGCATTTTAATCTCCCTGAGCCTCCATTTCCTTCTTCATAAAATGAGATGGCTACCTCATATAACTGTGGTGAAGACTAAGATAAAGTAGTTAAGCTTAGCATGGTGTCTATTACATAGCAAGGGCTCAATATTGGTTATTTCCCTCTCCCATTCTTTATCCCCTTTTATGTTCTACTCTCCAGGAAAAAAAAAAAAACAAGGTAGGGGAGGGTTATCAGAAGCACTTATAAGTTGCCAGTCCAAGGTACAGAATCCATACAAACTGGTGTAAAACATCAATCAGAACTTTAGGGATCTTGTGACTTAGCTTAAGAGTCTGCCTTCCCTTGCATTATAGTCATCTGTGCCCCTATTTTACAGCCAACCCTTCACTTTTGCAGTGGCTAGCACACCCCTCACCTGCTGAAGAATCACTCTTGATATGTCCCCACCTGCTGCCTTTCTCTTGCCTCATCAATTTTTCCCTCTTCCTATTCTCTGTGTCTTTTAAAACTGTTTTTTCTTTCAATAGTCATCCTTTTCTTCTTGCCCCCTGCCACTATTTTAAACATTTTATTTGAAAACTTCAAACATCTGCAATTTGGCATAATAATATAATAAATTCTCAAGTGCCCATCACAGAGTTTCAACAGTGAAACATTCATGGTTAATCTTCTTTCATCTGTACAATGCAGCCCCTCCCACCCAGCCCCCTATTATTTTGAATCTATAAATAGTTCCACATATATCTCTAAGAGGATAAAATCTTCTTTTAAAATGTAACCACACCAAAAAAGTTAAAAATGTTTCCTTATTATCATCAAATATCTAATCTGGCTCACATTTCCCAATAGTTTCACACATGTCAAAAGTTTTTTGTTTGAATCAGGATCTAAATAAGGTACATACATGGCAATTGATCAGTCTTACTTTAAATTTCTTTTCAGCTACAGGTTCTCCCTCCATTTTTTCTTAACATTTATTTCTTACTGAAACTTCATTATTTGCCCTGCCGGGGTTTCCCACTGTCTGGATTTTGCTGTTTTCCTAGAATGCAGCTTAACATGTTCCTATTTTCTGTACTTCCTATAAATTAGTAAGTGAATCTTTAGAAGACCAATATTTTTTCCTTTGGGGGACGGAGAGAAAGGGGCAAAACTACTTATAGATGGCATGATATTCCTCCACTCAGTTGCCTTTGTGGTACCACCAAAGGGGTTGCAAAACACTCACATTCTAATTCTAAAACGCCTTTTTCCTTTATTAGCTGGAATACTTCTAAAAGGAGAAATTTCCTCTCTTCTACTGCTTGGCTCCCCAGTAGTTCCTATTCCCTCTTGTTAAGTAGGTAAAAACTGCTCAACTATTTGAAAACTCTAATGTGTACAGATGTAAGAACTGAAGACAGCAGCCACTATTCCCACCCTCAGCCCCAAGACTGAGAGAAAAGTGAACAAGGAACTTAGAAACTCAGCGGAGCACCTCCCTGCCGCCAACCCTACACTCAACACAGACCAGGCTGAGATTCGGGTCTCTGAGAAGAGGGCATGATACCAAAGGAAGATGCTGTCGTAAACACTGCCAGGATTCTACACAGCCACCACAGGGATAAACAAGCATTGGAAGAAGAAAAGTCCTTTCTTCTTCCTCTTTCAGTCTTACAAAGTCTCTCCGGCAACCTCTAATGACAGAGGCAGTTGGCAATGGAGAAAGGGAGAATCAGAGCACAGTCCCAGCATCGTAAGACAGGACAAAGTGTGGGTTTAGAGCTGAGAGGCAATAATAAGAACTGGCCCAGTTTCTGAACCTGCTTTCTCTTGATTCTTCTTCTAATTCTCTGTGGCTCCTCTGCTGATTCCCTCTTATTCAGCTTCCTAACCTCTAGGTATTGGAGTGTCCAGAAATCAGCTTTTAGATTTCTTTACTACCTAAACTCACTTCTTTAGTGATCGTGACATTCAATATTATGTAAATGCTGACAAATCCCAAATGTGTGTCTCTAACACAGACTTCTCCCCTGAACTCCAAAAGAGTGTACCCAAATAACTGCTTGACATTTTCACTTAATGTCTAACAGGCATCTTAAACCTAATATAACTAAAACCTAACTGTACCACAGTCTTTCCCATCTCAGGAAAGGGCAACCTCGGCCGGGCACGATGGCTCACATCTGTAATCCTAGCACTTTGGGAGACCGAGGCAGGCAGATCACGAGGTCTTGAGCTCAAGACCAGCCTGACCAACATGGTGAAATCCCGTCTATACTAAAAATACAAAAATTAGCCGGGCGTGATGGCATGCCTCTGTAATCCCAGCTACTCAGGAGGGTGAGGCAGGAGAATTGCTTGAATCTGGGAGGCGGAGGTTGCAGTGAGCCGAGATCGCGCCACTGCACTCCAGTCTGGGCGACAGAGCGAGACACCGTCTCAAAAAAATAAATAAATAAAAGGAAAGGGCAAGCTCATCGAGATTATAAAATGAACTGGGAAGTAGTTCCTCCTTCCATTCTCTGAAAGAGTATTATTTCTTCCTTAAATTATTTGCAGAATTCTGTGACAATACCATATAGGAATAAAATTTTTAAAAACTTTTTGTCTTGTGGGAAGATTTTCAATTATGAATTCAATAGATATTAATAGCCATTAATCTTAAGATCTTAATAGCCAGATCCAAGAGTATCCAGATTTTCCAAAACTATTTCTCACTTTTGGCAACTTGTCTATCCAGGAATCCATATCAGTTAAATGTTCAAGTTTATTGGCATAAAATTGCTCATAGTATCTTTTTATTGTATTTTTAAATGTATCTAGGATCTGCAGTGATATTATTGATAACTGAATTGTTTTATGTTCTTTTTCTTGATGAATCAATTCTATTTTCTTTTAAAAAGTCACTTTTTGGTTTTGTTGAGAGAGATGCTGTTTGTTTTCTATAACATTAATTTCTGCCATCTTTATTATAGTCTTCCATCAGGTTTATTTGATGCTGTTTTTCTAACTTTCTTATCATGCATGTAAGCATCATCAATCTTTACTATTTCTTCTTCTCTAATGGTAGTATTTTAGGCTACAACATTCCCCCTTAGTTGCATTCTACATGTTAACATGTATTTTTACAATCATTAAGTTCAAAATATTCTCTAATTCCCACTGTGATTTCTTTTATGACTGATAAATTATTTTGAAGTATGTCATATTAATTCCAAAGTGTGGCGGGGTGTGGTGGCTCATGCCTGTAATCCCAGCAGTTTGGGAGGCTGAGGTGGGTGGATCACCTGAGGTCAGGAGTTCGAAATAAGCCTGGCCAACATGGTGAAACCCCATCTCTACTAAAAATACAAAAAATTAGCTGAGCATGGTGGCACGCACCTGTAATCCCAGTTACTCGGGAGGCTGAGGCAGAAGAATCACGTGAACCTGGGAGGCGCAGGTTGCAGTTAGCCAAGATCCCGCCATTGCACTCCAGCCTGGGCAACAAGAGTGAAACTCTATCTCAAAATAAAAGAATCCAAAATGTCATGGGATTTCCTACTTTTTCTTTTTTTTTTTTTTTATCGATTTCTGGCTTGATTCCACTGTGGTTGAAAAACATATTATGGGCTAGGTGTGGTGGCTCATGCCTGTGATTCCAGCACTTTGGGAAGCTGAGGCAGGAGGAACGCTTGAGGCCAGTAGTTTGAGACCAGCCTGGGCAACATAATGAGACCTTGTCCCTACCCAGAAAAAAAACAAAAACGCTGAGAGTGGTGGCATGTGCCTACAATAGCAGCTACTTGGGATGCTGAAGTGGGAGGACTGCTTGCACCCAGGAGATCAAGCTGCAGTGAGGCAGGATCACACCACTGCACTACAGCCTGGGTGACAGTGAGAACCAGTCTCTAAAACAACAACAATTTTGTATGATTTCAGTCCTTTGAAAGTCACTGACACTTGCTTCCTGGCCCAGTATGTAGTAATTTTTGCTATTTATGTGTGCTGTGCAGTTGCTAGGTACAGAGTTCTACAAATGTTAGTTTGGTTAACTTGCTGATCATGTTGTTTCCATCTTCTATATAGTTACTTATCTTACTAATTTGTTTTCAATTTGAGAGAGGTCTGTTAAAATCTCCCACTAAGATAAATTGATAAATTGTCTAGTTTTTGGTTCTGATTGATTTTCTTAAGGTTTAAGTATACAATTCAGGGGTTCTTCTGAGTATATTCACCAAGCTGTGTAACCATCACTATTATCAAATTCCACAACACTTTCTTCACTCCCAAAAGAAACCCTATACTCATTGGTAGTCATTCTCCATTCACCATTTCTCCCAGCCCATCACATTTGCTCATCTATTCTATGTTTCCATGGATTTGCCTGTTTGGGATATTGTCCTCTTCCCTCATTTATGTAATCACAAATGAGGACTTTTTTGTTTGGCTTTCTTACTTAGCATCATGTTTTAAGATTCATCCATCTTGCCCCATTAGGATTTCATTCTTTTTTATGGCCAAATACTCTTCCATTGTATGGATACACCACATTTTTAAATCCACTCATCATTTGATGGACATCTGGGGCTATTTCCACCTTTTAGCTATTATGAATAACACTGCTATGAACTTTCATGTACAAGCTTTTGTGTCAATATATGTTTTCAGTTCTCTTGAGTATGGACCTAAAGGTGGAATTCTTAAGTTATATAGTAACTCTATGTTTAACTTACTGGAAAACTGCCAAACTGTTTTCCAAAGTAGCTACACCATTTTATGTTCCCATCAGCAAGTTTTCCATATTGTTGCTTACACGTTGTTTTCCTTTTTTTTTTTTTTTTTTTTTTTTTTTAAACTATAGCCATACTAGTGGGTTTGAAGTGGTATTTCATTATGGTTTTGATTTGCAGTTCCCTAATGATTAATGATTTTGAGCATCTTTTCACATGAGCTTACTGGTCATTTGTAGATCTTCACTGGAGAAATATCTATTCAGATCTTTTACCCTTTCTAAGTTGGGCTACTTGTCTTTTTATTGTTAAGTTGTTTATATATTCTGGATACAAGTCCCTTTGCAGACAGATGATTTGCAAATAACTTCTCTCATTCTGTGAGTTATCTTTTTTTTTTTTTTTTTAAATGGATTCTTGCTTTGTTGCCTAGGCTGGAGTGCAGTGGCGCAATCTTGGCTCACTGCAACCTCCGCCTCCTGGGTCCAAGTTATTCTCCTGCCTCAGTCTCCTGAGGAGCTGGGATTATAAGTGTGCACCACCATCCTGGCTAATTTTTGTAATTTTAGTGGAGACAGGGTTTCGTCATGTTGGCCAGGCTGGTCTTGAACTCCTGACCTCAGGTGATCCACCTGCTTCAGCCTCCCAAAGTGCTGAGATTACTTGCCTCAGCCTCCCAAAGTGCTGAGATTACAGGCATGAGCCACCGTGCCCAGTCAGTCTTTTCAGTTTTTTGATAGTGACTTTGAAGCACGAAAGTTCTTAATTTTAATGAAGTCCAATTTATCTGTTTTTTTTTCTTGTTGCTTGTGCTTTTGGTGTCATATCTAAACAACCACTGCTAATTCCAAGCTCATGAAAACTTACCTGTGTTTTCTTATAAGAGTTTTAGCTCTAACACTTATATTTTTGATCCATTTTGGGTTAATTTTTATATATGATTTGAGATATGCATCCAATTTTATTCTTTTCTAAGTGCCTATCCAGTTGTCCCAACATCATTTGTTGAAAAGACTATTCATTTCCCATTGCATGGTCTTGGCAACCTTGTTGCAAGTCAACTGACCATAAATGTAAGGGTTTATTTCTGAACTTTCAATTTTGTTCCACTGATCCATACATTTATCCTTATACTAGCATCACACTTCTTGATTACTGTAGCTGTGTAGTAAGCTTTTAAATCAGGAAATGTGAGTTCTATAAACTTTGTTCTTTTTCACAACTCATTTAGCTATTCTGGGTTCCTTAAATTTCCATGTGAATTTTAGGAACAGTGTGTCAATTTCTGCAAAAAGCTCAGCTGAGCTTTTTATAAGAACTGCGATGAATCTGTAGATCAATTTAGGGAGCACTGCCATATCAAGTGTTCCGATCCTTAAACGTGGAATATTTTCCATTTGTTTATGTCTTCCTTAATTATTTTTTATTTTTTTAGAGACAGGGTCTCACTCTGTTGCCCAGGCTGGAGTGCAGTGGCATGAACCAGCTCACTGCAGCTTTGAACTCCTGGGCTAAAGTGATCCTTCCACCTCAGCCTCCCAAGTAGCTTGGACTACAGGCATGTGCCACCATGGCTGGTTAATTTTTAAATTTTTGGTAGAGATGGGATCTTGCTACGTTGCCAGATTGGTCTCAAACTCCCGGCCTCAAGTGAGCCTCCCACCTTAGCCCCTCCCAAAGTGATGAGATTACAGATGTGAGCCACTGCACCCGGCCCTAATTTCTCTTTTCTTTTTTTTTTTTTTTTTTTTGAGACAGGGTGGAGTGCAGCGGTGCAATCTCAGCTCACTGAAACCTCTACTTCCCAAGTTCAAGAGATTCTCCAGCCTCAGCCTCCCTCGTAGCTGGGACTACAGGCATGAGCCACCACACCTGGCTAATTTCTTTTTGTATTTTTTATAGAGACGAGGTTTTGCCATATTGCCCAGGCTGGTCTCGAACTCCTGAGCTCAAAGTGATCTACCCACCTTGGCCTCCCGCACAAGCCACAGCATCCAGTCTCCCAATTTGTTTAAATGATATTTTGTAGTTTTCATCGTACAAGTCTTGAACTTCTTGTATTAAATTTATTGCTAAGAATTTTATTCTTTTTGATGTTATAAAAAGGATTGTTTTCTTTCTTTGGTTTTTTATATTATTCATTGTTGGTGGATAGAAATACAATAGATTTCTATATATTCATTTTGTATCCTGCAACCTTACTATATACTAATTTGTTAGTTCTAATAGTGTATTCATTGATTCCTTTGGACTTTTTGTATACAGAGAGTGTTCACTTGTTCTGGACAATTTTACTCTCTATATATTTTAGGAGTATGTTATTCATACATATATCTTTAGTACTGTCATATTTTCCTGATGAATTAAACCTTTCATAATTATAAATATCTCTCTTCATTGTTAGCAATGAAGTGACTTATGCCTGTAATCCAAACACCGTGGGATGCCAAGACAGGAGGATTGCTTGAGCCCAGGAGTTCACAACCAGTCTGGGCAACATAGCAAGATGTCATCTCTACAAAAAAATTTAAAAATTAGCAAGGCATGGTGGCACATGCCTGTAGTCCCAGCTACTTGGGAGGCTGAGCAGGAGTATCGATGGAGCCCAGGAGGTTGAATTTATATTGAGCTGAGATTGCCCCACTGCACTCCACGTGTGTGTGTGTGTATTTCTATGTTTACATAATATTTTAATGTCATATGCATATAATGTACGTTAGCTTAAATACATATTATTTGGTTTAATCTACCATCGTATTTGCTATTCGTCTTGCTTTTTTTATGTCCCCTTTCTCTCCTTTTTTTTTTTTTTTTTTTTTTTTGAGACAGGGGCGCTTGCTCTGTCACTCAGGTTAGAGTGCAGTGGCACAATCATGGCTCACTGCAGTCTTGATCTCCTGAGCTCAAGCAATCCTCTAACCTCAGCCTCCCAAGTAGCTGGGACCACAGGTGTATGCTACCACACCCGGGTAATTTTTTGTATTTTTGATAGAAATAGGGTTTCACCATGTTACCCAGGCTGGTCTCAAACTCCTGGGCTCATGCAATCCACACACCTCAGCCTCCCAAAGTGCTGGAATGGAACTACAGGAATGAGCCATTGTGCCTGGTCTTCTCTCCTTTATTTATTTATTTATTTATTTATTTATTTATTTATTTATGAGACAGAGTCTCACTCTGTGGCCTAGGCTGGAGTGCAGTGGCATGATCTCAGCTCACTGCAACCTCTGCATCTGGGGTTCAAGTGATTCTCATGCTTCAGCCTACCAAGCAGCTGGGACTACAAGCCTGTACCACTGCATCCGGCTAAGTTTCGTATGTTTAGTAGAGACAGGGTTTCACCATGCCGGTCAGGCTGGTCTTGAACTCCTGGCCACAGGTGATCCTCCCGCCTTGCCTCCTGAAGTGCTGGGATTACAGGCGTGAGCAACCACACCCGGCCTCTCCTTTTTAATCTTTTTTTAGACTCATATTCCAATTCTATATTCTATTCCTCTCCCCCTTAACTATTCATTATACATTATTTTATTATGTGTTTACTTATTATCCCAGAAATTATAGCACACATCATTGACTTAATATACTACTTTACCACTTCCTAGAAAAGCAAAAACCATAGGACACATTAATTCTATTTTCTTTCCTCTAAAATTATATGCCATGGTTGTAATTTATTTTAGTTGCATTTAACATTAAATATCTTTAGTCCCACAGACATTAATTTGCAACCCCATTAGACATTAGATTATAATCATTTAGATTTACCTAAGTACTTAACTTTTTTTTTTTTTGAGACGGAGTCTCGCTCTGTCGCCCAGACTGGAGTACAGTGGCACGATCCCGGCTCACTGCACGCTCCGCCTCCTGGGTTCATGCCATTCTCCTGCCTCAGCCTCCTGAGTAGCTGGGACCACAGGTGCCCGCCACCACGCCCGGCTAATTTTTTGTATTTTTAATAGAGACGGGGTTTCACCGTGTTAGCCAGGATGGTCTCGATCTCCTGACCTCATGATCCACCTGCCTCAGCCTCCCAAAGTGCTGGGATTACAGGTGTGAGCCACCGTGCCCGGCCGCATCTCCACTTTTTTTAGAGACAGGGTCTTTTTTTTTTTTGAGATGGTCTCGCTCTGTCGCCCAGACTGGAGTGCAGTGGCACAATCTGGGCTCACTCCAAGTTCCGTCTCCTGGGTTCATGCCGTTCTCTAGCCTCAGCATCCCAAGTAGCTGGGACTACAGGCACCCGCCACCACACCCGGCTAATTTTTTGTATTTTTTAGTAGAGAGGGGGTTTCTCCATGTTAGCCAGGATGGTCTCAATCTCCCGACCTCATGATCTGCCCACCTCGGCCTCCCAAAGTCCTGGGATTACAGGCGTGAGCCACCATGCCCAGCTGAGACAGGGTCTTGCTCTGTTGCCCAGGTTGGAATGCAGTGGCACAATCATAGCTTACTGTAACCTCAAACTCCTGGGATGAAGTGGGAGTACAACTTGAGCTCAAGTGGTCCTGAGTAGCTACATCCAGCTATTTTTTTATATTTTTAGTAGAGACAGTGTCTCACTGTTACCCAGGCTGGTCTCAAACTCCTGGCCTCCTAGCTTGGCCTCCCAAAGCACTGGGATTACCAGCATGAGCCACTGTGCCCGGCCTCCAATTTCCTATGTAACATTTCTTCTACCCAAACAATGCATCTTTAGTATTCCCTTTACTGTGTCTACTAGTGACAAACTCTCGGATTTTGTCTGAGAATATCTTTATTTTATTTTATTTCAAAGAGTATTTTCGGTGGATATAAAAATCTAGCTTGGTAGTTTCTTTCAGCATTATGAAGACATTGTTTAATGGTTCTGGTTTTAATTGTTTCAACTGAAAAGTTAGTTTTTAGTTTTATTGCTATTCCATTGATGGTATATGTATTTTCTCCCTGGCTACTCACCAATGCCTTTCTCTTTGGTTTTCAGCAGGTATGCTATGGTATGCCTAATATGTTGCCTTAGTCTGTTTGGGCTGCTACAACAAATGCCATAGAATGAGTAGCTTACAAACAAAAGAATTTTATTTCTCACAAGTCTGGAGACTAGGAAGTTGAAGATCAAGGCACCAGCAGATTCAGTGTCTGGTGTGGGCCTGCTTTCTTACAGATGGTGCCTTCCTGCTGTATCATCAGGTGGTGAAAGGGGGCTACCTAGCTCCCTGGGGTCCCCTTCATAAGGGCACTAATCCCATTCATGAGGGCTCTGCCCTCACAACTTCCTAAAGGCCCCACCTCCTGATACCATCACTTTGGGGGTTAGGATTTTAACATACAAATTTTGGGGGGATACAAATAGTCAGGCCATAGGATATGTTTTCCATGTATTCTGATTAGACTTTTACAGGGCTTCTTGAATCTGTGGCTTAATGTCTTTCATCCATTTTCAAGAATTCTCAGCCTGAAATTCAAATATTGTTTCTTTCCAATTCCTTTTCTCCTTTCCATCTGCAATTCCAATCAAACACACATGAGATAACTAAATCACTGAGTCTCATGTGTGTCCTATGACCTCTTTCATATCCTTTGTCTCCCCATGCTTAAGTCTGGATATTTTCTTCAGGCCTATCAGTTCACTTATTGTATCTTCAGTTCTGTGTAATTTACTGTTAAATCCATATCACATTTATTTCTTAATTTCACACATTGTATTTTTCAGTTCTAGAACTTTCTTTTAGCTTTTTTGATTATAGTTTCCAGTTCTTTGCTAAAATTCTAAAACTTGACATTTAGTCCCTCCAGCTTATTAATCATAGTTATTTTAAAGTGTACATTTTGAGCCAGGCGCAGTGGCACCTGCCTGTAATTTCAGTTACTTGAGAGGCTGAGGCAGGAGGATTGCTTGATCCCAGGAGTATGAGATCAGCCTAGGCAACATAACAAGATCCTGTCTCAAAAAAAAAAAAAAAAAACTAAAGTCCACATCTGATAAATCCAGTATCTCCAGATATGCTGTGGGTCTGCTTCTACTGCAGTGCTTTCTCTTTCAGTCATATCTTTTCTTGTTCTGTCAGTGTTTTATAAAATTAAGTGGTAGATATTGCATCAGAAAAAATTCAGAAGATACGGGCCGGGTGCGGTGGCTCACGCCTGTAATCCTAGCACTTTGGGAGGCCAAGATGGGTGGATCACCTGAGGTAAGGAGTTCGAAACCAGCCTGGCCAACATGATGAAATGCCATCTCTACTAAAAGTACAAAAATTAGCCAGGCATGTTGGCAGGTGCCTGTAATCCCAGCTACGCAGGAGGCTGAGGCAGGAGAATCGCTTGAACCTGGGAGTAAGAGGTTGCAGCGAGCCAAGATGGTGCCAACTGCACTCCCACCTGGGCAACAAGAGGGAGCCTCCGTCTCAGAAAAATAAAAAAATAAAAAATAATAAATGAAAAAAATTAGAAGATAATTAGAAACGTCGGATAGTGTTGTTTTCCTCCAGAGGGAATTTACTTTTGCTTCTGGCAGGCAGCTAAGACTGGGCACTAGCAATCCCAGATCACCTTAATCTAATTGGGAATTAAGATGACTGGAATGTGGGTTCTAATTCTTTGGAGGACTGATCACTATCCAAGATGGACTTTGGGGCTCCAAGTGAAATCCTGAGTGTTTACCAGGCTACCTCTCCTGGTCAAATCCTGAATTCCACTTTTTGTCTCCCTATGCCTGTGAATCTGTTAAAAGTTTTGCTTAGTTTTTCAGCCTCGCTGAACCTACAATAAAATGTAGTCTTTAGTTAGCATGATCCAATGGAAACATTTTTTAAAAACAAGAAGCCTAAAAGACCTCCTAGGCCAGGCCTGGTGGCTCATGCCTGTAATCCCAGGACTTTGGGAGGCCCAGGCAAGCAAATCACTTGAACCCAGGAGTTTGAGACTAGCTTGAGCAACATTGCAAAACCTTGGCTCTACAAAAATTAGAAACATTACCCAGGCATAGTGGCATGAGCCTATAGTCACAGCTACTTGAGATGCTGAGGTGGGAGGATCTCTTGAGCCCAGAAGGTAGAGGCTGCAGTCAACTGTGATCATACCAGTGCACTCCAGCCTGGGCAACAAAGTGAGACTTTATCTCAAAAAAAAAAAAAAAGACTTAGCTTCTAGTCCTAGATACTATCTTTGTCACTTAAGCGCTTATGTAAGTATTTATTAAACGATAATCATTCTTATTTATTAAATGATAAAATTTCTACTTTAACTAAATGTTTGAGCCTCAAATTATGTGAGCTAAATGTCAAACACTATTACAAAGTACCAAGATATTAATTTAACCTACAGTTGTTTAACCAAATTAAGTAACAAGGACAATCTGATAAGATATAGATTAGTTAGGATTTTAAGATATTAGTTCACATATAGAGCTTTTGCGTTACAAAAAACTAATAAATTAAAACTTTTTAACATTTCTAAAATCTTGTAGAACAATAATCACCAAATGAAGAAATATTTTTACATACTTTTACATCCCATTTTTGTGAAAAGGGTCTTCAAGTCAGGATCCTTAGCTTGTGATTGTACTCCACACACAAATACTTTTGAGGTATTACTATTTGTTAAAATTGACATATGGGCAACTGTGTACCATGAACCTGTATTGACCATTAAGATATCATCATCCATATTTAATAAAGCCTTTACAGAATGGACAGCAAGACTTCGAGATTTGTCCTATAAGATAATAGTATGATTAGAATTTCAAAGGGTATCACTAGAAATATAAGCTGACTTCTATTTGCTTTACATAAAAGAAAGTACCTCATAGTAATATTAGATACCTAATCCATTTTAGTTTTAACATCTTAATATATGTTTAAGTAAAGAGTTAGCAAAGACAACTGATGTTTAAAACAAAGAGCTTAACTTTGTTTGGCCTAAATTATGACTGTTATTATCTAATTTTTGTATAAAGCAATGACAGAATCTCTAAAATATGGTCAACATATTAATGATGTCCTATCTTAGCTCCAATTCTTACCCCTTCACAAAAACCCACTTATCTACTACATCCATTTTCTCTTCCCCATTACCTTGTCACCTAAATTGCCACTAGCTCACAGAATAACACTAAGATGTTTGAGAAGCTTATCAAAGGGGGCTTGACAGGCTGGGCTTCTGCAGTTGATCTCAGTGCTTGATATGGTAAGAGATTCTGCCCAAGAATATGAATGTGGAAAAAGGATAAACCTTAGAAGATCAAGGTACATCTGAGGCAATAATTGGAATCTAAGGATGTAAAAATGAATTTAAACTACTTTTTTATACCTTTTATTTTCGTTCTGTTGAAACCACATTATACCTCACATTCTCTTCCTGGACTGATAGGCTTTATACACCTCTTACAAATCAAAGCTATAAGACTATATTAAAGAAATTATGAAAAACCATTACAATTGTTTTTTCATATGCAAGATGGCACTAGTATCTTCCCCAGAAAGAGAAGGAAGAAAAGGTCTCATTGTTCTCTCTCTTGAATTCTCCTTTAGGGGAGAAAAGTAGAACCTTACAGCTGCCAGCAATGCAAATCTTCCCATTTATGGAATCTGGGAGAAGGATATGTTCTTTGTAAATTCACATGAGACAAAGATGCCAATCAGATGCACTGATTGTAGAGGTATTAATTTTATTCAAGGTGACAATTAGGCCTTATAAACCTCCCTGATAATCTACAAAAATATAAACAGTATTAGGTTTTCTTTTTAAGTGGAGAAGTTCTTTGGCTAGGTTGGATTGTTGAGAATCACAATGAAAGTAAATATTAGTTTACCTGAAAAATAAGTTTGTAATCTTTGAAAAGATCTATATTTATAAGATCATTTTTAAGATGAGATGGAAAAATTAAGACATCATAGCAATGCTGATCCACAGCAAAGACTTTATCATCAACATGCAATACAGACTTGACTTTATTATAGCCTCTTCTCTTCAAATTATTATAAACTTCTTCAGGGCTGTAAATATACAACAGTAGCTTGTAATTACAAATATAATACATTAAAAATGCACTTAACACTAACACCTTTTTCCTGTAACAAAGAAAAATATCACTTAATACATTACATCTAATGGAACTAACAATGTTAACTAACAATAAACTAAAAGATAATTATAGGCAGAGAAGTTAACATATTTATGTAATAACCTTTGGTAATTTGGTCATAAGCTCTGGAACTTAACTCTGATTGCCTAATCGCTCCCCTTGATGTGCCACCCCCACCTCTTAAAAAGGTAATGCTTCTCATCACATTATTTTAAAAGGATGGAGACTTGAAATATAAAGAATTTGATTTAAACACTTACCTGATTTTACAAGTATTTATCCAAGCATAAAGTGGTAAAGTGGAGGCCCTTAGTTCCTGTTTCCTAACTGTTTCTGGAAGGATGTGGTAAATTGAAAGGGCATCATGCTTGATTCGACATCTTGCCAATGCCGCAGCCAATTTTATCTTAAAACTAGAGACAGAAAATCCATCCTTAATCTATTGCATTTGAGACAAGACTATCGATTTTCCACTGGAAACTCTAAAAAATTACATTTAGAATTTTAACAAATAATGATTCCATTTCAAATTTTTGAAGTCTAAAATAAAAATGTGTCATATTTGTAAATAGAAATCCAAGGCTGGGCACGGTGGCTCATGCCTCTAATCCCAGCACTTTGGGAGGTCGAGGCAGGTGGATCACCAGAGGTCAGGAGTTTGAGACCAGCCTGACCAACATGGGGAAACCCCATCTCTACTAAAAATACCAAATTAGCTGGGCGTGGTGGCGGGCGCCCGCAATCCCAGCTACTCAGGAGGCTGAGGCAGGAGAATCACTTGAACCCAGGAGGCGGAGGTTGCAGTGAGCCGAGATTGTGCCATTCCACTCCAGCCTGGGCAACAAGAGCGAAACTCTGTCTCAAAAAAAAAAAAAAAAGAAATCCAATAATCCTGATTTATTTCTTTCTGTTTTTGCTCCCCCTGTATAGTTGTATAGCAACTTCTTAATCATTATATTAATTGCTGGTTGAAAAACAAACTTGTTTTTTTTTTGAGATAGAGTCTCCGTCTGTCGCCCAGGATGGAGTGCAGTGGCATGATCTTGGCTTACTGCAACCTCCGTCCCATGGGTTCAAGCAATTCTCCTACATCAGCCTCCCAAGTAGCTGGGACTACAGGTGTACACTACCACACCAAGCTAATTTTTGTATTTTTAGTACAGGTGGGGTTTCGTCATGTTGGCCAAGCTGTTCTCAAACTCTTGACCTCAAGTGATCTGCCCGCCTCAGCCTCCCGAAGTGCTGGGATTACAGGCATGAGCCACTGAGCCCAGCCAAAAGACAAACTTTATTTACTGAGAAGGGTCTAGGATTTAGAGTCAGATAAACTTGAAGTTAAATCCAGGTTTTATCACTTACTAGCTGTGTAACCTCAGGAATGTTACTTAATCTCCTTTTTCAGCCTAGTTTTCTCATCTGTTAAAGGTGGTCAACTTACCTTGTTATTAATGTAGTGATTATCAATCATGTGTGCAAAATTCTTAGCGCAGTGCCTGGTGTATGGAAGGCACTCATTATAGGCTAGTTATTAGTATCACAGATGGCAACAGTATAGTCTTGATAAGATTAAAGAACTTTCATGAGTCTGTATTAAGTCCTTCCCAGTTCTGAATGTCCCATGCTTCAAAGTTCCAAATCACAAAAGAAAAACAAGAACTGGTTAGCATCACCATGATGGCTCAGTGATTTTTCTTGATCTCATAGCCCAAAACTTTAATGAATGAGAACACAGGACTTATTCCTGACCCATATTCATAGCATTTACACAGTAGGAATCTAACTGAAATCAACCTCAATTATAACCTTGAGTGAGAAATAAGAAGAGATGTCACAAAAGAGTCAAATATGATCTGAGTTGTGGTTGGTGGGTGGCAGAGAAAGGGAGGACACTTTCAGGGAATTACTGTCAGAGCCACCTAAATTGTTTCAAAGAAACCATTGTCCTGCTGGGAGCCAGGACAAGAGCGGGTAGTAAATGAGCATCTCTGTTATTTTTTTAGCACCAACTGTGAAATCACTAAGTCTTTTCTTTATGCCTGCAATGTCCTTATTCTACATGTCTTATCTACTCAATAGAATGAGAACATCTCACCCAAAAAAATTGTTTATGTGGGAATATTATGTGTATGTATATGAGAGAGAGAAAATAAGGGTACTTGGGAAGGAAAGGGAAGGGTGGTCAAACATTAAGCTTTTTAGGACTACAATAAAATTAGATTTGTCTAGTTCTGTGTCCAAATGTCACAGAACTACGGCAGTGGATACGAAAAAAATGACATAGTACATTAATACACCTAAAAAAAATTAATGTAAAAGGGGTGAGTTACTGTTCTATATTATACATTGTGAGATACTCTGAGTACAGACTATTTTTTATTAACAGTACTTGCAAATACGTACTTAGTTCAAATTTATCATAATAAATGCTATTTATTGAATTATTCAATCATTAAAGACTAAAAATATGAAGCCAAAAATATATATTTGCTGTGTATATGGGAGGAGTGTAAGGAGAAATAAATCTCCAAATAAATTTTCCAGATAGTAAACATTTTGGACCATGATTTTAAACAAAATTTAATCCCACAAAAATTAAAGCATACATGCAGTTATACAGATTTTTATATAAATATACTATATTAGACTTAGGGCAAATATCAAATCCATATGTTCTTAAAATAACCAGACCTATACTTCTGTAGATGAAGTACCCTATCTTGTGGTTACTAAAAAAAGCTTCTTCCATAGCTTTAAATAAGGAGGACTGCAATGATGAAAATGGTAGCAAAGTAGCCTTCCCCAATATTCCTGATCCAGAAGTCCTTTTTCTACTACAATTTGTATGTTATCACAGAGAGCTGCCTGATTATCTTTTTTACCATCATCCCAGTTACACACACAGTCAGAGCTTCCTTTATAATATTAAATTATAATTATGCGATTCCTAAGCTTAAATTTTAGATGAAATCCATCAGCCACAGGACAGAATCTAAACTGCTTATGAGGATATTCTAGGATCTTAAAAGTTTAACCTGAACCAACTCTTCCTGCCTCAGTTCCCATCACTCCCATCCATAAATCTATCTTCAGTCACGTGCTGAAATATTTGCCACTCCTATGGTACGCCATGTCACATCTCCTCTTTCTCTCTCTTCCATATTCTCTCTCTCTCAATTATCTGAATTCAAGTAATTTGATTGCAGAGTTCAAGTCCAACTGGCGTGCATGAGAGAGAAGAGAGAGAAAGACAGAGAGATTTTTTGGATGTAGGAAGAGAGAGTCAAGCCAGTTTTTCCAGTGTTTGGTACTATACGATGTAACTTCCGTGTTAGGGAGTTGTTGGCAGCCAAGCTTCTTATCCTGGAAATATAGAATGATTAGAGAATGCAGGCACAGAGCAGCAGAGACTACAGTCCTGATGAATTTGGAGTCACAGGCTCTAGTTAGTAGAAGCATAGCTACATCACCGCCCTTCCTGCAACCTCATGTTCAATCATTCCAAAAATTATCTTAAAGTCCCTCTTTTGCAGAATCTGTCAGTTGCAAAAAATAATCTTAACTAATATGCCATTTTTCCTCAGTTTATTATTTTTTATTTTTTTGAGATGGAGTCTTGCTCTGTCACCAGGCTGGAGTGCAGTGGTACGATCTTGGCTTACTGCAACCTCCGCCTCCAGGGTTCAAGCGATTCTCCTGCCTCAGCCTCCTGAGTAGCTGGGACTACAGGCACACGCCACCACGCCTGGCTAATTTTTGTATTTTTAGTAGAGACAGGGTTTCACTATGTTGGCCAGGATGGTCTCTATCTCTTGACCTCATGATCCGCCCACATCAGCCTCCCAAAGTGCTGGGATTACAGGTATGAGCCACCACGCCTGACCTTGATTGTATTTTCTTAATGCCAAAAGATAATCTTCAACGAACTGCTTGAATTTCCCAGAAAAATATAAAATCAGACATCTGCTTCAGACTCTTTACTAGGTAAGTGAAACAGGTAAAGAGTTTCTGAAGAAGGAGTAGAGAGAATGTGAGAGATAAAACCCATGAACAAGTATTTAAAGGGCATTTTGGCAATTAGAAATTCTGGAGCATTATGGGCAATGAGAGAAACTGGAGAAGACAACAAAAAGAACATATCTGAGCAAATGTGCCTTATCCCAAAAATGCATGGCTGGTTTAACATTCATAAACCAGTCAATGTAAATCACCTGGCCACTTAATACAATAAAGAAGAAAAAACAATCACTTCAATTTTCTAAAACTGGTCTCTGGTTTCTTAACTCAGCAAGACTGCTATTTTCTACTTCCTACATTGCAGTTTGAGAATTTTTCCAGGCATAAAGCCAGGACTATTCTAGGGCTCACCTCATCTGTTTTGTTCTTTCAGGGATCAAGTTTCTGTGCGGCTGCTTGTCTAATGTCCAAAACCTTTACGTCCTATAATATATTTTGGCCAGTTTTCTAGTTGTTTACAGTAGAAGGGGAAGTCTGATCCAAGATATTCTATCATGACTACACAATTACATTTTGAAAATACCACTCTACCTGCCACGTGGAACTGATTGCAGGAAAGTGAGAGTTATAGGCCAGGGAAATGTGTCTAAGGAAGCTATCATGGTAGTCCAAGTGATAGATTATGGTGGCATAGGTTTGGATGGTAGTAGTGGAAATGGAAAGAAGTGCACAGGCTCAGTGTATGCTTTTGAATTGGAGTTACAGGACTTGACATATTAGATACAGATTGAGTGCAGGGGAAGGGAGGAAAGAAGAATCAAGGATGGTATCTAGGTAGATGGTGATGCCTTAGCTGTGAAGTGGAAGACATCAGGATAAATGGTTTTGGGGTGGTTTGGAAGGAGAACTAAGTCTTTCCCCTCCTTTCTCTGGTTTTTCACTGCTTATTTTCCAATTGCTGCTTCACAACAGTTCAGCAAATAATTTAACAGAAATAGATTACTGGACTGGTGGAAAGGCATGGGGAGTGAGAAACAAGGGGTTGTGGCTCTCTTTTTTTAACCTAGTCACACAGTATTAAAAGGACAGTTGCATATTATACAAAGAATGGATTCTTAAAGATCTTTCATATGTAAAAAAAAAAAATGATAATAGGTATCATCTTGGATTACATGTCTAAACCCATGAATAAGTGA
The DNA here is from genome assembly GCF_008728515.1 of Papio anubis. Lineage (NCBI taxonomy): Eukaryota > Metazoa > Chordata > Mammalia > Primates > Cercopithecidae > Papio > Papio anubis. The sequence continues at coordinate 145,751,081 of NC_044978.1, forward strand.
AGAAAAAGATACATGTTGGTGCATAGAGGTGTAAGAGTGAAAAAACAAAAGGATTCCCAGGAGGAACAACAACAAAGGTCAAATCACTTATACAAGGAGGAAATCATTCTCATTTAGCTTCTTGCTAATTACTTCTTCTTCTAGAACCTCTTAGAGTTAGTTTTATCGGGCCAGGCATGGCGGTTCACACTTGTAATCCCAGCACTTTGGGAGGCCGAGGCGGGAGAATCACCTGGGGTCAGGAGTTCCAGACCAGCCTGGCCAACATACTGAAACCCCGTCTCTACAAAAACACAGGCATGATGGCGTGTGCCTGTAATCCCAGCTACTCAGGAGGCTGAGGCAGGAGAATTGCTTGAGCCCGGGAAGTGGAGGTTGCAGTGAGATGAGATTGCGCCATTGCACTCCAGCCTGGGCAACAGAGCAAGACTCTATCTCAAAAAAAAAAAAAAAGAATTAGTCTTTATCCTCTAAGTAGATATATACTAAGGTATACTTTGAGCTTGCAGTGACTGAACTTCCCTGGGAACTACAGTCTCAAGCCCTAGAAGATGGATAGAGTCGGCTTCCAGCTGTCTTTCTGTGGTTTAGAATACCACTTCATTGGCTACAGGGAATTGGCCCGGGAGAGACCGTACCTGACCTGCACTGAGGCAATTGAATTTCCTCTCACAGGAATTTAGAAATGGGAGGTAAGATAATAAGTTAGTCTAAGCGAAGAAACTAGTGTACAACTGTAACATAAGCTTGGGTACTGGGGTACAACAATAGGGCCTTTTCCATGCCCTACTAGAAAAGCCCAGTAGGCAGATGTGCAGGGGGAAAAAATGAAGCAGATACTACAAGAGAAGCAGAGATAAAAAGATAAAGAGATAAAGCAAATTAAAGTCCTAACATCTTTCCAGTTCCTGATTTCATTCTTTTCCTGAGTCCTTGAGTTGTATGAGATATCCCAGCATCTGTATTTTCCATTTTTGCTCAAGCTAACTGAAGATGGCTTCAATTACTTGAAAGCTAAGAAGACTCTTGAGTAAAATACTACGGCATCTTTGTACATGTATTTTCTCAGAAATGTGCTACTATTCTTCTCCACAATTCAATCACTAAACATAGGCATTTCTCCTACAGTATATTATGAATTGAGTATAACGTGAATTGAGTACAATATGACTGATTAGGAAAAAGATTCCTAAATTAATTCCTAGCAATAAGATTTGCAATGCATAAAATTCTATTGGTTTGGGTATGGGAAAAAACAATTGCACTGACAACAATGTAACCAGAATATGTGTTAAGGCAGGTGGTAGCATGATGTGAATTATAGGAATGGGGAAGATCTGGAGAATCAGAAATCCTTAGACATTAATATCTTCTGGTTCCTCTGACCTCTTAAACCAGGTCCTTTGCTTGTCCTACTCCTACTTTCCTTGCCAGCATCCTCAGCTAAAGTCTACTTCTGATGAAACCAGTGTAATCTTTCTTACTTGGTTAGAGCCCTGTGAGTTTCTTGGTTGATTCAGCATAACCCCAGCTCTCATCTGTCCCTCTGAGACTAAGTTCAGACATGAAAGTCCCCTAAATCCTGACTATGTCAAACAGAAACTAGGAGAAGCACAGGGAAACCGAAACTCAGAGCCTGTCCCATAGCATATTGCTGCACCAAGTTTCCTCTGAATGCCCATCCTGGGAGTCGGGCTGCCCAATACTGGTACTACCAATAAGGCGGTTTCCCCCAAACCCAAAGTAAACAGGCACAAGATCCTTACTTATTTAACACAGAGAGTACATACATCTGATTGCTTTTGCTCTTCTCCATCCCGTGATTTCTCATGGCTATGACACTGACATGAGATATGACTATGTTCTAAACTTCCAGAGTACCTCAGCCAAGCCTCACTATGCTAAGTGGAAGGAATGTTAGCATATAAATGGTTGAAGTTTGGACTCTGGAGTCACTCCTGAGTGTGAATTCTGGCTACTCCCCTTTCCAGCTCTGTGGCATTAAACAGCCCCTTTAACTCAGCAGTCTTGAACCTTTTTGGTACCAGGGAACAGTTTTGTGGAAGACAATTTTTCCATGAACTGGGGGAAGGTGGAGGGAATGGTTTCAGGATGAAACTGTTCCACCTCAGATCATCAAGCATTAGATGATCTCATAAGGATCATCTAATTAGATGAATCCTTAGATTCTCATATGGAGCATGCAACCTAGATCCCTGTGCAGTTCACAATCAGGTTCACACTCCTATGAGAATCTAATGCTGCTGCTAATCTGACAGAAGGTAGAGCTCAGGTGGTCATGCTCATTCACCTGCCACTCACCTCGTGCTGTGCTGCCCAGTTCCTAACAGGCCACACACAGGTACTGGTCTGCAGCCCTGGGGTTGGGGACCCCTGCTTTAACTTGTCTGTTCCTCATTTTTCCCATGTGTAAAATTACAGGTTGGTAACAGTAACCAGTGCATAAAGTTGTTACGTAAAGAGCTTCTGAGAACAGTGCCTGATACATATTAAGTGCTCAATAAATGTAAGCTATTCTTATCATTACTCTATTACCTGAGTCTTCTGGTCTCAGCCTTCAATAATTTAAATAAAACTGCTTAAATTTCCTGTAAAATCAGACATACTGACAATTGTTGACAGTGACAATCAGATTATTCACTAAGCCAAAATCTTCTTACAAGATTGTTGTTGTTGCTATATTGTACTTTCTATTAAAGTTCAACAACATAGTACTAAAAGCTGTAATCAACAGTGTCTTAGTTCATTTTGCACTGCTATAACAAAATACCTGAGACCAGCTAATTTATAAAGAACAGAAGTTTATTTTCTCATAGTTCTGGAGGCTGAGAAGTCCAAAATCAAGGTGCTGGCATTTGGTGAGGGTCTTCTTGCTGCATCATCAAATGGTAGAACACAGAAGGGCAAAAGCACAAGAGAGCAAGCTCACCTCACAAGCCCTTTTGATAATAGCATTAATCTATTCATGAGGCTGAAACCTTCATGACCTAAACACTTCTCATTAGGCCCCAACTCCCAACATTGTCATACTGAGGATTAAGTTTCCAATACATGAATTCTGGGGGACACATTCAAACCATAGCAAACAGTAACACTTAACATTTACTGACCAATTTACTTTATGTCTGGTTCTAACTAAGCATTTTCATGCATTAATTGAATTCATTATCCCATCTACGCTTTGAGGTAGAAACTTCTTATTCTCATGGTAGACTTCTGCTGATATTTAGGATAAGAAGAAAACAAATTTAAGATGTTAGTTTGTTCTTAAGTAGAATTTTTTTTCTTTACTTTGGAAAAATAGTTGATTCTTGTCTACTGTTGGAATTTTCTCATTTGACTCATGTTAGAGGTTTTCTTTTTTTTTTTACAAAGCTATAAATAAAGTGAACTAAGCAATTAGTAGCTGTTTCAAATACAGTTGAATTTATGTGCTAAAAATTATTGGGAATTTTTAATGATTTCTCACATGCTTACACACTGGATCTTGTAATTCAAGCTTTGAAAAACAAATTCATTTTAAACAAAATACTTAACCTGTTCAAGACTGTAAAGGAATTCAAGAAATTTATGAATTATTATATTTTTCTCTATAAAATTTAACTCTTCTCTACACATTATGCTGTATGTAATTTTACCAATAAAAATGCTAATGTAGGTTTCATATAAAACATTCTTTTCACTTTTACGATTACCTGTTAAGAAGGTTCTCTACTTCTTGAACTTCTGATATGGACTCTTCATTATCAGAAAGGACACGAGTTTGAAATTTTCTATCTTGGAAATCATATAGCATCACAATAATAAGACTGCTCAAATGATCTGGCTATCAAGGGAAAACATATATAAAGAAAAGTATACAAAAAATATCTAACCAGCAATATTTTCCATTCCATTATTTTTCATAACAGAGCAGGAATATGACTATTTTTACATAGTCTGATTGGATTTGGAGACAGGGAAGGTCTTCAAGATAGAAAAAAATCCAGAAAAAAAAAAACCTTTCAAAAGAGACAGTTTTTGGTATGTTCACCAAAATGAATGATATTAAAAGTCGAAAAGAATCTATATTTAAGAGGTCAGTATTCAGCAAACTATTTCAATCTAAAGGCTTTAAAACACTTTCTTTTAAAAAAAAATCATGAAACGATGTAATTCTAAAACTTATCTACTTACTATTGTGGTACTTGGGAAGATACAGCTGTCTATCAATATAGTTTCCAGAATATCTTGATCTGCAAGACAAGGGAAAGGCCTATCACCGAAAATACAAAGTGGAAAATGAAAACTCTGGAATCAAAATATACTATAATAATGCCATAAAATACATTTACTTTCATATCTAAAATATACCTCAATTCTGGATAATGACTTAAATTACAATGACATGATAAATTTTTATAATCTTTATGAATGCTGGGCCCTTATGACCTAGGGTCCGCAAGGAATCATGGTCAAAGAAGCATTATCTGAATAGTCAAAGCAGTAATAAAAGGATTCCAACCTTTAATGTATGGCCTTTGAAAAACATTAAAGAGGATCTAATTAATAATGTTGAGCAACAGTTTTCTTATTCTTTTTATTATTGCTGGATTTGATTTGCTAATTTTTTTGGTTTTGTTTTGTTTATTTTTAAGACAGTCTTGCTCTGTCATCTAGGCTGGAGTACAATGGTGCGATCTCAGCTCACTGCAACGTCTGCCTCCCAGGTTCAAGCAATCCTGCCTCAGCCTCCACAGTAGCTGGGACTACAGGTATGCATCACCACACCTGGCTAATTTTTGTGTTTTTTGTAGAGATGGCATTTCACCCTGTTAGCCAGGCTTGTCTCGAACTCCTGACCTCAGGTGATCCGCCCACCTAAGCCTCCCAAAGTGCTGGGATTACAAGCATGAGCCACCATACCCGGCTGCTAATGTTTCATTTAAAATTTTTGTTGTACGTTTATGTTCATCAGGGATGTTGGTCTATAATTTTCTTCTCTTGTAATAGCCTTGTCAGTGTTGGTATCAGAGTTTTGCAGCCTATGGGTGGAAACTGTTCTCTCTTCCTCTAATCTCTCAGAGTTTGTGTTAGATTGGTATTATTTCTTAACTATTCAGTCAAACTCAATAGTGAAGACATTGATGTGATGACATTTAATATAAGACCCAAATGACAAGGAGTTAGCCACGTGAATACCTAGGAAGGGACAGCATGCCAGGCAGAGGTTATGATAATTGCAAAGGTGGTTAAGAGGAAACAAATGGACATATTTAAAAACTTCCACAGGGAACACAAGTGTTCTTTTTGTTACAACTACTTAAACTATATACACATCATATAACAAAGGTTTTATTTTATTTATTTATTTATCAGACGGAGTCTCTATCACACCAGTTAGAGTGCAGTGGTGCAATCTCGGTTCACTGCAACCTCCGCCTCCTGGGTTCAAACGATTCTCCTGTCTCAGCCTACCAAGCAGCTGGGATTACAGGTCTGCATCACAGCATCACAGCTAATTTTTCTATTTTTAGTAGAGACAGGGTTTCACCATGTTGGCCAGGCTGGTGTCGAACTCCTGACCTCAGGTGATCTGCCCACCTCAGCCTCCCAAAGTGCTGGGATTAGAGGCGTGAGCCACCATTCCTGGCATATAACAAATGCTTTAATCAGTTGAACAGACAGGTAGGCCTGCCTAGCTTCAATTTATTCAACATTTATGGAAAACCTACTATAACCAAGGTATAAATTGAATTTATACCTTGAATTTGAATTCATGAATTTTCTTTTTTTTTTTTTGAGACAGAGTCTTGCTGTGTCACCCAGGCTGGAGGGCAATAGTGCTATCACAGCTCACTGCAACCTCTACCTCCTGGGCTCAAGCAACCCTCCTGCCTCAGTCTCCCAAGTTGCTGGGACTACAGGTGTGTGGCACCACACCTGGCTAATTTTTGTATTTTTTACTTTTTTCTTGTTTTTATTTTTATTTTCTGTTTGTTTGTTTGTTTGTTTTTAATTATTCTTGTATTTTTTGTAGAGATGGGTTTTTGCCATGTTGGCTAAGTTGGTCTCGAACTCCTGGCCTCAAGTGATCTGCACACTTTGGCTTCCCAGGCATGAGCCACCATGCCTGACCTAAATTTCATTTTTCATTTGGGAGATAGGAAAACTAAAAAGAAGTGACTAATTTGGGAGCACAGACTCCAATTTTCCCACAGAAATCCTCTGGGAATCATTATCCACATTCTAGCCACAATTAGGTACTTGTACTTCACAAGGTAATTATCCCTTAAAAGGAAATGAAGTTTACAGTTTCACATCTTTAGTTCTTTCAAACCAATTCCCATCTACTCCATACTTTTTGTACAGTATTAGAAGAAAGAAGGACTTCTAACTTGGCAAATCTCTTTGAGCAACGGAGATGCTGGACTCCTAAGAAACAGAAGAAGCTGGCGGGGTGTGGTGGCTCACGCCTGTAATCCCAGCACTTTGGGAGGCTGAGGCAGGTGGATCACCTGAGGTCAGGAGTTCAAGGCCAGTCTGGCTAACATGGTGAAACCCAGTTTCTACTAAAAATACAAAAAATTATCCGGGCATGGTGGCGCACCTGTAATTCCACCTACTCGGGAGGCTGAGGCAAGAGAATCTCTTGAACCTAGGAGGCAGAGGTTGCAGTGAGCCTAGATCATGACATTGCATTCCGGCTTGGGCAACAAGAGCGAAACTCTGTCTCAAAAAAAAAAAAAAGGGCAGGATGAACGAAAAGAGAACAGAACATCCTTTTCCCAATATTGCAGTTTTTCCCTCTAGGGCTCTTGTTAAAACCAGTATCACCTTTGGGATGCCTTTGATATTGTGCAGAATGCATTACTTTTGTGTATATATATAATTTTAGCATCTCACATAGTAATATCAACATGAATAACTGTATACTTTATACAGATGCTCCTTGCCTTATGATGGGGTTATATCCTGATAAACCCATCATAAGTTAAAAATATTGTATATCAAAAATGCATAGAATACATCTATCCTACCAAACATCATAGCTCAGCTTAGGCTATCTTAAACACATTCAGAACACTTACACAGGCCTGTAGTTGGACAAAATTATCCAACACAAAGCCTATTTTATACTAAAGTGCTGACCATCTCGTGCAACTTATTTATTTGTTTATTTATTTATTGAGACAGAGTCTCGCTCTGTCACCCAGGCTAGAGTACAGTGGTGCGATCTTGGCTCACCACAACCTCTGCCTCCCGGGTTCAAGCAATTCTCCTGCCTCAGTCTCCTGAGTCGCTGGGACTACAGGCACCCGCCATCATGCCTGGCTAATTTTTGTATTTTTAGTAGAGACAGGGTTTCACCATATTGGCCAGGCTAGTCTCAAACTCCTGACCTTGTGTTCCGCCCACCTTGGCCTCCCAAAGTGCTCGGATTACATGGGTGAGGTACTGCGCCCAGACCTTTTTTGTTTATTTTTATGTAACTTATTAAATACTGAAAGTAAAACACAGAATGGTTGTATGGGTACTCAAAGTATGGTTTCTACTGGAAGCGTATAGCTTTTACATCATGTTAAGTGGAAAAATTATAAGGACCCCCATCATAAATTGAGGACTGTGTATATGTTTTCTATGTGCTTGACAATGTTCTAAGTGCATTTCATACATTAATTCATTTAATCTCCATAACAACCATATGAATTAGGTTATTTCATAGGAAATGGGGCACAGCACAGTTAAGTAATATGTTCATAGTCACATAGCAAGTAGCAGATCAAGGAGTCAAACCCAGGCAGTCTGGCACCAAAGTACATGCACTTCACCAAATATTATGCTGCCTTCCTCTTATTATTATTATGACAAACCAGAGTAACCAAATACACCACACTGATAATGCCTAATTTAGGTTATCAGGACTTCCTTGAAAGTTGCAAGTGTGAGTATTCTAGAATTCAGCCCGATAACTCCAATTATCTCTCCCTCTCCCCACTAATCAAAGCTTCTCTTCAGTCTACTTCAGAGATCTCTTAACTACCATTTTACATGTTTCCATGTGGAGGGCCTTACCCTAGAGAAACACCTTAACTCTCTCTCTCCCCTTTCTTACTACTCCTCATGAAAGAAAAATTGGGTTTATTAGACAGGTGAAATTGGGAGAAGGAACCGGGGCATCGCTCTCCCTCTTCCCACTCAGCAGGCCTGGGTGGCCAAACTCTGGACATTCTAAAGAAAGGGTTGGCCTTTGACCGGTTCCTAGGAGATAACCTCTAAGTTCTTAGAATATCTTGTCTGATAAAGGTATCTTTTTTTTTCTTTTTTTTTTCCTGGGGTCCTAGACTACACAGTATCAGCTTGGCCTCTGAAGAAGCTAGAGATTGAATAACTAAGGTCAGCCACATGACTGCAGCTTGTCTACGAGACTGACCCCCAATAAAAATGCTAAACAAACAGCAAGGCTCAGGTGAGCTTCCCTAGTTGGCAATGCTTCATTCATGTTGCCACTTATCACTGGTGGGAGAATTAAGCACTCTCCATAGACCACTCTGGGAAAGAAAAATAGGAAGCTTGCGTCTAGCCTCTCCTGGATTCTGCCCTATGTACCTTTACTTGTTGCTGATTTTAATCTGTCCTTTCACTGTGATAAACTATAACCACAAGTATAACAGCTTTGCTGAGTTCTGTCAGTCCTTGTAGCAAATGATTGAATCTGGAGGTGGTCTTAGGAACCCCTGACTACAATTACTAATTCCCAAAAGCTATAACCAAACCACATGTTAAGCATTTACTAAGTTTTTCACTGACAGATTATATGATTCTGAAATCACCAGGTTAATGCTACAATCTGTTCCTGGACTCGAAGTTCAACAACAATACAAACCTAGAGAAGGTGGAGAAAGAAGCCAGGAAAAAGATCAGCAATTTCAGGGATATCTCTTTCTCCAAGTTTTTGTTTGTTTGTTTGTTCATTTCTTTAAAGAAAAAATTTGCCAGGTTTTTATTTTTTTTTAAATTTTTTGGCTGGGCACAGTGGCTCACGCCTGTAATCCCAGCACTTTGGGAGGCCGAGGCGGGCGGATCACGAGATCAGATCGAGACCATCCTGGCTAACCCGGTGAAACCCTGTCTCTACCAAAAACACAAAAAATTAGCCGGGCGTTGTGGCAGGCGCCTGTGGTCCCAGCTACTCGGCAGGAAAATGGAGTGAACCCAGGAGGCGGAGGTTGCAGTGAGTTGAGATCGCACCACTGCACTCCAGCCTAGGCAACAGATATAGGGTCCGTCTCAAAAAAAAAAAAAAAAGAAAGAAAGAAAGAGAGAAAGATCACAGCACTTTGGGAGGCCAAGGCAGGTGGATCACGAGGTCAGGAGTTCAAGACCAGGCTGGCCAAGATGGTGAAGCCCCATCTCTACTAAAAATACAAAAATTAGGCTGGGTGCGATGGCTTACACCTGTAATCCCAGCACTTTGGGAGGCCAAGACAGACTGATCATGAGGTCAGGAGATTGAGACCATCCTGGCTAACACGGTGAAACCCCGTCTCTACTAAAAATACAAAAACTAGCCGGGCGCGGTGGCAGGCGCCTGTAGTCCCAGCTACACGGGAGGCTGAGGCAGGAGAATGGTGTGAACCCGGGAGGCGGAGCTTGCAGTGAGTGGAGATGGCGGCCACTGCACTCCAGCCTGGGCTACAGACCGAGACTCCACTGCAAAAAAAATAAAAAATAAATTTAAAAATTAGCCAGGCGTGGTGGTGGGTGCCACTTGGGAGCTACTTGGGAGACTGGGGCAGAGAAGTGCTTGAACCTGGGTGGTGGAGGTTGCAGTGAGCCTAGATCGTGCCACTGCACTCCAGCCTGGGTGACAGAGTGAGACTCCATCCCAAAAAAAAAAAAAAAAAGAAAGAAAGATAAAACAATCACAATATCTTTCATAAAATAGAAAATAGGATGGAGAGGATGAAAACAATCTATCACACATATCAGTTTAATACAATCATTTAGTTAATGCATTAATTTTATATAGAATTATAATTCAGGCTTTTCTTATTGAGTACTAAAGGTAATATTCAATATTCTATTAGGAGAACAAATTGCCTAGAATTCTAGAATTAACATTAAATGCCAATTAATCAACACAGCTGCCTAGTCCGCATTTCATTGTTGCTAGAAAAAAAGTGTAGGCCGGGCGCGGTGGCTCAAGCCTGTAATCCCAGCACTTTGGGAGGCCGAGACAGGCGGATCACGAGGTCAGGAGATCGAGACCATCCTGGCTAACACGGTGAAACCCCGTCTCTACTAAAAAACACAAAAAACTAGCCGGGAGAGGTGGCGGGCGCCTATAGTCCCAGCTGCTTGGGAGGCTGAGGCAGGAGAATGGCTTAAACCCAGGAGGCGAAGGTTTCAGTGAGCCAAGGTCGCGCCATTGCACTCCAGCCTGGGAGAAAAGAGCGAAATTCCATTTCAAAAAAAGAAAAAAGATAAACCTAAGCACTTAAAATTTTAGGAGTTTGATTCAAGAATCAGGCAGTGCCAGACGGCGGGTGGTTTGGAGCCCAAGGGGAAAGCTTGTATAAGGTGCACACCGAAGCAAGGCAAAGAAAGCATTTGAGGCCGGGCGCGGTGGCTCAAGCCTGTAATCCCAGCACTTTGGGAGGCCGAAACGGGCAGATTACGAGGTAAGGAGATCGAGACCATCCTGGCTAACACGGTGAAACCCCGTCTCTACTAAAAAATACAAAAAACTAGCCGGGCGAGGTGGCGGGCGCCTGTAGTCCCAGCTACTTGGGAGGCTGAGCCAGGAGAATGGCGTGAACCCGGGAGGTGGAGCTTGCAGTGAGCTGAGATCCGGCCACTGCACTCCAGCCTGGGCGACAGAGCGAGACTCCGTCTCAAAAAAATAAAATTAAAAAAAAAATAGAAAAAAAGTGTAAAAATGTTCATTTGATTCATTGCATGAAATGCAACACCTTGGTTGGGGAAGAGGGGAAGAAGAGGGATGAAACAAAATCTCAAAGATTAAACTGGAGGAGGAAGAATGGTTAAGACAGACTTAAAAGGAAAAGAAAAATTACTGAACAGGAGAAAACAAAGAAACGAAAAATAAAGAGAAGTTGTTTCACATCATACAAATTTTTCTCCATGACAAATTGCTGACTTCAGAGTTAAGCTACATTATCTCTGCAGACAACCAAAAATATATATTCCTATCTAAATAATCAGTGAGACATTTTAATTCAACTGAGCATTTTTTTTTTTATTTTTAAAAATAGAGATGGGGGCAGGGCACGGTGGCTCACGCCTGTAATCCCAGCACTTTGGGAGGCCCAAGTGGGCGGGTCACGAGGTCAGGAGATGGAGACCATTCCGGCTAACACGGTGAAACCCCGTCTCTACTGAAAGTACAAAAAATTAGCTGGGCATGGTGGCGGGCGCCTGTAGTCCCAGCTACTCGGGAGGCTGAGGCAGGAGAATGGCGTGAACCCAGGAGGCGGAGCTTGCAGTGAGCCGAGATTGCACCACTACACTCCAGCCTGGGCGACAAAGCCAGACTCCGTCTCAAAAAAAAAAAAAAAGAAATAAAATTAGAGATGGGGGGTCTCGCTATGTTGTCCAGGTTTGTCTTGAACTCCTGAACTCCAAGCAATCCTCCCACCTCCGCCTCCCAAAGTACTGGGATTACAAGTGTAAGCCACTGCGTGTGGCTGAACTGAGTAATTAACTGCCTCCTATGAACAAGGATGTACAAGGCTCATTAAGTACTAAGAAAATCATGCAAAAGAGTGTTGCCCTTTTTGAGGTGTCTCTTTAGGAAGGCTTCTGCTCTGCTCATCATTTTGGCCATGCTGCTAATATTCTAAACATATCTGGAACTTCTTTTTGGAACTACATTCAGTCAGTTTACAAACCAACATAAAGTTTTTAGTCACAGCTAGTACTAAAACAAACAACTTCAGGCCTTTTGACTGCTGTCCTCATAGTAACAATATTTGGTCATTTCCTAGTGTCAATTCCACATTTAGATTGATTTTTTTTTTTTACAGGGTCTTGCTCTGTCACCAGGTTAGAGTGCAATGACACCATCTTGGCTCACTGCAACCTCTGCCTCCCAGGCTCAAGCGATCCTCCCACCTCAACATCCCAAGTATCTGGGACTACAGACATGAACAAGGATGTACAAGGCTCATTAAGTACTAAGTACTAAGCCACCACACTGGGCTAATTTTTAAATTTTTTATAGAGAGGAAATCTCACTATGTGCCCAGGCTGGTCTTGAACGCCTGAGCTCAATCAATCCTCTCACTTTGGCCTCGAAAAGTGCTGGGATTACAGGCCTGAGCAACCACCCCTGGCCTCAGATTGATAACTAACTATCCTTGAGGGAATCTGTAACACTTGAGTCTCAAACCCTGAAGGCAAATTAGAAAGGGAAGTTCTACTAAAGTTTGGCTCCTCCCATTAAAGCTATTAGCTATGAATGGGATAGTCTTAATTGGGGTTGGTATAATTTTAACATTCATTTTTTAAATTTTGCACCTTTTCTTTTTATTCTGTCTCTGTTCCTCTCCCCATCCTCCTTTACTGGTTTTATATTTGTGAAAGCTCATAAACTAAAATACCAAAAAAGATAAATACAGGGAATGGAAAGAAACACACAGGGAGGCCGGGCGTGGTGGCTCATTGCCTGTAATCCCAGCACTTTGGGAGGCTGAAGCGGGAGGATCCCTTGAGGTTCAGACTTTGAGACCAGCCCAGACAATAAAGCGAGACCCCCAACTCTACGGAGGAAAACAAAAAGAATACAGGGAGAGGGAAATTATCATCGGAAGAAATTGTTTCCCTGTTCAATTTAATGACCGCGCACAATACCGCTCTAAGGACAAAGCACAGTGCACGGGGAAATCTGCAGTCCTGGGCTGGAAGAACTAGTTTCATTGGAACCCTAATTCCTTGACACTTGCAGTTAACCAAAGAGATGCACATGCCTAAACCAAAACCTGGTGTGAATAAGGGGCAGGGAGGAGGAGGGCTGCATTCCCCAAATTCTCTCGCTATTATTTTCTTTTAGTGTTGGTCCTCCAGACTGGCACAACTCACATTTCAGGGCACTGAAAGCAAGCTCATAAGACAAACGCTGAAAGGACTGATCCTCAGACTCGGAGAAGGACCGCAGGGGTTCATTCCCATACTTGATTAAGACTTTCTGTGCCGACTTTTCGATTCGAATACCCTGAAAAATGTTCGCTGCCATGACATAAACGGAGTCCGGATAGCCCGTTTTTTCGGGTGCACCAGCTGAGCTTTTCCCATCGGACAGAGCCAGGGAAGTGAGTTGGGAGATGATCTCGGGATCTTCTTCGTTCGAAAACTCCAGTTCGCCCGTGGAGTTCAGCATGTCTGCCCCTCGCCTGTCGTGAGTCCCTCGCCCTGGGGTTAGAATTCCGACGTTCCAGGAAACGGCTTTCCACGCATCTGCAGCATGGCCTCTGTGAAGAGAGAAGGTGATCGCAGTAAATCACTCTGCAGCACCCTTCCGGGTGGCCCCCTTCGTTGTGGCCTTAAAGACTAAGAGGGGACATTTCCTGGCCCATCTGAGTGTCCCAGACTTCGAGTCGGAGAAGCAGCTCACGAAACTTCCACACGCTCAATTTAAAAAAAAAAAAAAAGGCGGCGAGGAGAGGTGTCGCGGCGGCGGCGGAGGGAGAAGCGCCCCGAGGAGACCGGCGGCTTCCTCCAGAGCCCCGTTCGCGTCCCCACAGCCCAGTCACCGGCTCCCGCGACTCCTCCCTTACCCGAGGGCAGATGGTTCCCGGGGCTTCGGGGACGAAGACGCGGAGGCCGGCGTCGGTCACAGGCCCTCGGGAGCCCTGGGACTGTGGGGCGACGGCTGCTGCCCACGAAGGCCGTTTGGTTCAAATGCAGCCACTCCCACCGGCCGGATTCGGGGCAGGGGGGTCGCGGCCTCTGACGCCCGGTTCGCTCCGGTGTAGTGAAGTGGTCTCGCCTGGCCTCGCGCGTGAGGCCTTCGCGGACGTGGCGGCGGAGAGGAGTGAGCGCGGGGCCCGGGGTCTGGCGGGCTCAGGCCGAGGAAGGCTCAGCCTCCCGAGTCTCTTGCAGTCGACCTGTCCTGGACCCGGTCTTCATGGCAACCGCGAGCGGAGGTGGGGCAGGGGGCGCGGCGCGCGGGCTGTTCCCGCGGGATTTGGCGGGTGCCGCCTGTCGCCGGGAGAGTAGCTCTTCCTCCTGCGCGCGGGGATACCTGTTTCAGCCCCCCCAGCCAGAGGCCTCTTGCACAGTTCCTGGAGCTCACCGGGCCTGAATGCGTGACCTTGGCTTTGTTTATAAACATTTGGGGATATTTTTGAGGTAGTCTGACGTAGTACCGTGGTTTTCAACTCACAAGTCCCTGAAGTCCCTGTTAAAAATACACATTCTTTAAAACATTTTTTAATATAGTAATAATTTTTTTTTGAGACATGGTCTCGCTCTGTCGCCCAGGCTGGAGTGCAGTGGCGCAATTTCGGCCCAACTGCAGCCTCCGCCTCCCCGATTCAAGTACTTCTCATGCCTCAGCCTCCCGAACAGCTGGGATTACAGGTGCCCGCCATGACACCCCGCTAATTTTTGTATTTTTCGTAGAGATGGCGTTTCACCATGTTCGTCAGGTTGCTCTTGAACTCCTGACCTCAAGTGATCCGCCTGCCTCGGCCTCCCAACGTGCTGGGATTACATGCGTGAGCCACCGCGCCCAGTCTGTAATAATTTTTTTAAGTAACAGACGGGGTTCCCATTATGCTGCCCAGGGTGGTCTCGAACTCCTGGGCTCAAGCAGTCCTCCCGCCTTGGCCTCCCAAAGTGCTTGGATTTCAGGCGTGAACCACCGCCTCCAGCTGAAAAAAATCCTTGGAACCCATCCCAGAGATTTGAGTCTGTAAGACCCAGTAATTTGCATTTTCATCAGGTAACTCTGGCGATTCTAATGCAATCAGCCCAAAGACCACAGTCTGAAAAACTCTGGTATAGTTGAAAGACAACTGGTCCTGATTCCACCTCTGCCTTTCCTCCTTAGGGATTTGCCCTTCCCTCCTTAGTCTAAGGCCATGTCCATTTCCAGCCAGTGGTTAGTGGGATAAAGGAGAAAGAGAGGGCAGTCCTTATTTTTCAATGACCTGAAAGGTGCACATACCACTTTGGCTCACATTTTATTGGTCAGAACTCAGTCATATACCCAGCAACCAAGAGGCTGGTAAATGTGTCCAGCTAAAAATAAGGGAACTATTACTGTAGAAGGACAGAATGGATAATGGGGGAAAAATTAGCAGTACAGAACTCTAACCCCGACCCCCTCTCTCAGAAATCCACCCACTTTCATTATCACCAGAATACGTTAAACGTTCCATAACATTTTATGTATATATGCATTCATTCATTCGTTTAACAAGTATATATTAAATTCTTGCTGTGTCCCTGGCATTGTGTTCAGCCCTACAAGTAAAAGAATGATGTATAGAAATGATCAGAGACCTAGCCGGGCGTGGTGGCTTACGCCTGTAATGCCAGCACTTTGGGAGGCCGAGGCGGGCGGATCACGAGGTCAGGAGATCCAGACCATCCTGGCTAACACGGTGAAACCCCGTCTCTACTAAAAATACAAAAAATTAGCCGGGCGTGGTGGCGGGCGCCTGTAGTCCCAGCTACTCGGGAGGCTGAGGCCACAGAATGGTGTGCACCCGGGAGGCAGAACTTGCAGTGAGTGGAGATTGTGCCACTGCACTCCAGCCTGGGTGACAGAGTAAGACTCCGTCTCAAAAAAAAAAAAAAAAAAAAAAAAAACAACAACAAAAAAAAACCAGAGACCTTGCTCTCAAGAAATTAAAGATGAATATACTTGTATTTTGGTACCTTTTCATTTTTATTATAAATATTTGTGTACATACCTGTATTACCCCTCTTCTGCCATATTTCTATCCACACAACACACACACTCTAAAATAGTCTTGTTATATAGCTTTATCTTTTCATTTTTATTTTATGTCTTTTTTATTCCCAGATGCTAGCAAAATATCACTCTCTTTCACATACATTCACAGATTACAAATATGGAAGGTGTCTTAGAG
This sequence comes from Papio anubis, assembly GCF_008728515.1. Taxonomy (NCBI): domain Eukaryota; kingdom Metazoa; phylum Chordata; class Mammalia; order Primates; family Cercopithecidae; genus Papio; species Papio anubis. The sequence goes on from NC_044978.1 coordinate 145,767,205, forward strand.
GTCATGATATATTTTATCATGCATCACCCAGTACACAGTACACTATGCAGAAAATGTGAGGCAATAGCTAGCTATAAACTTTGAAATACTGTCATTCAAAATATAATTTGAGGAGTTTCTTTTATTTAATAATAGTTTAATGTAAGTAACACTTCACTATATTGAAAACAAGGTTTAACGAGTCTCTATCCCCAAGATAGAGCTTAGGCAAAGAATTGTTGGGTTAGCAAATTCTTGGTTACTCTTTACTTTAATCATGTGTATAATTCTGCCTCCTTACTTCTCACTCCTGGTTTATAGCCTCATTGTGGACTTAATGTATTTGAGGGGCGGGTCAGAGGAGAGCATATTAAATTTCAGTGAACACTGTAAAAAAGTAACCATAGAGACCGGCATATGAATTCAACTGTTGCGAAAGCAGGATAGTAAAAAAAAAAAAAAAAAAAAAAAAAAATGTAGTTTTTGTGTAAGTTACACTCTGTAATATGACCAGAGCATTACATCAGAGATGAGGAGAAAATCAAAAGTTACCTGAGGCTTTCTGCCAAAGGAAATTAATGATTTTTCTTTCCCCAGGTGGTAGAGTATTTAAGATATTTGTAAATTAACATTCTTGCATTTGACTCAGAGTACTAGTATGTTAGGCACGTGAATATTCAAAATACATCTGCTCACTTGCATCAATTTGATCTAGACAATATAAAATGATGCCCAGTTCCACTGAAGCCTGCTACAGAAATATAAAAAGCATAAGAAACATAAAGAATATTAACTTGTGTTCTTAAACACCAGGACTCCACTTCCAGTTATTGCTTCTTAGAAACAGTATGGTAAATTTTCTTTGCAACACCTTTTGCAGGTTCCCCTGTCACCTAGGCTGGAGTGCAGTGGTGTGATCATAATGCACTGCAGCCTGGAACTCCTGATGGCTCAAGCAATCCTCCCGCCTCAGCCTCCTGAGTACCTGGGACAACAGGCATGCCATCACACCCAGCTAATTGTTTTGTACTTTTGTAGAGGTGGGGTCTCACCATGTTACCCAGGCTGGTGTCCCCTGAGCTCAAGGAATCCTCCCACCTTGGCCTCCAAAAGTGTTGGGATTATAGGCATGAGTGACCATGTTCAGCCTTTAATTATTTTTGTTTTATAAAGTGTTTTATTGTAGACCTAAGCTATATCCAGTTGAAACTCTGGGGACTACGGCAAGCCATCAGGAGTGCTATTTGAGGATCATTAGGGCCTTGTGGGTTAGGTACATTTGGGGGCTGAATTATTCCATCCCCAGAGGATGAAAGGGAATAGATGCTCAAGAAAGCATCACTTGAGGTAGATGAACTTCGTTCTGTGGTACTGGGTGATAGTTGGTATGGAGGAACACTTTACATATGCTAGAGAGTAGCATTACTCAAGTGTCCTCTTGACACTTAGCCAAAAGATTAGCCAAAGAGTCATAACCACTTGCAGAGGAGGAAAAAAAAAAATCTCCCTTAATTTGAAGCAGAAGATTCAAAAATGATTCCTGAAGGGTGGGGCAAGTGCAGAAGAATGAAACTCCACACCATAGCAGTTCAGAGGCAGCACCATTAGAAAGAACTCTCTTGAGATTTAGAAGCCAAAAATGACAAGAGCAAATGAGGAGGAGTTTGAGTGACCTAGGATACAAGGGGAAAGAAGATTCAGGGCCAGGTGTGGTGGCTCATGCCTGTAATCCCATCACTTTGGGAGGCCGAGGTGGGCGGATCACCCAAGGTCAGGAGTTTGAGACCATCCTGACCAACATGGAGAAACCCCGTCTCTACTAAAAATACAAAATTAGCCGGGCATGGTGGTGCATGCCTGTAATCCCAGCTACTCAGGAGGCTGAGGCAGGAGAATTGCTTGAACCTGGGAGGTGGGGGTTGCGGTGAGCCAAGATCGCGCCATTGCACTCCAGCCTGGGCAACAAGAGCGAAACTCCATCTCAATAAACAAAACAAAACAAAAAGATTCAAAAGAGTTGTCATTCCAGGTCTTAATTACAATAGACAACCATTTGTAACAGATTCCAGCAACACAGTGTTTCCTGGAGTTAGTCACTCAAGCACTGCCTTCATGATTTTTTTTTTTTTTTTGCCATGTATACATATACAACCATTTATAGTATTTACTCAATATTTTACTCTAAATCAGATTCGCTTTCTTACTTAAATTGAAAACTAAAAATGGAAAGTCAGTATTATTTGCCATAAATGAAAGCAACCACCACAAAAGCAGAACAATATTATTAAATGCTAGCTAGAAAAGGTTGTGACAAGTCTCCAGGCTTGAGGTTGGTGGTTCTTTATTAAAAAGGGAATGGACAGTGTCCGAGAGGTGTTAAACAGTGGTACAAAAATGAGACTTTGTCCTTGTCAGAAGGGTTGAAAAAGCATTGTATAAAGCAGCTTTCTCACAGTGTGATTAAATGTTATTCAATGCCAAATCTGCATACTACTCAAATCATCTCCCATACTGTCAGTGCTGCTGACCTCACACTTTGGGCCAAACACTGCATTGAGAAACTTGAATTCCACCAGGTGTGGTGGCTCACATCTGTAATCGCAGCACTTTGGGAGGCCGAGGCAGGCAGATCACTTGAGGTCAGGAGTTCAAGACCAGCCTGGCCAACATGGTGAAACACCTGTTTCTACAAAAAATCCAAAAATTAGCTGGGCATGGTGGCATGTGCCTGTAATCCCAGCTACAGGGAGACTGAGGAAGGACAATCACTTGAATCCAAGAGGCAGAGGTTGCAGTGAGCCAAGATTGCGCCACTGTACTCCAGCCTGGGCAACAGAGCAAGACTCTGTCTCAAAAAATAAAAAGAAACTTGAATTAAAGAGAGGAACAGGCTAGGCACAGTGGCTCACTCCTGAGATCCCAGTGCTTTGAAAGGCCAAGTTTAGTGGGTCACTTATGGGCCAGGAGTTCTAGACCAGCCTGGGCAACTTAGCAAGTCTCCATCTCTGCAAAAACTAAAGAAATTACCTGGCATGGTGGCACATGCCTGTAGTCCTAGCTCCTTGGAAGGCTGAGGTGGGAGGATGGCTTGAACCCAGGAGTTTGAGGTCACAGTGAGTTAGGATTGTGCCACTGCACTCCAGCCTGGGCAACAGAGGGAGACTATCTCTTAGAAAAAATACATATTTTTTTAAAATATATATTTTTAAAGAGAGTTAGAGGAATGGTGCTTCCTCTGCAGCAAAGAGAGGAAATACAAGAAAATCAGAACTGGCAAAAAAAAAAAAAGTTTGGAAAGTCTCATGTCACATACGAATTCAGCCCATTTATATGATACTGTCATAGTGGGAATTTTGAAACTAGAGAGACTCAGAGGACCTGGTGTCTAGTTTTAATATTATCACCAATTAGTTGTAAACACCAGGCAAGTCTCTTCACTCTTGGTAGCTATTTCCTGATATGTTCAAGTCTATGATTTATTTACTAAGAAAATAGTGGGTGGAGAAGGATTTGAAGAGACTGAGAAGGATTGGCAGTCAATAGGAAAAAGTGATAGGAAGTCAAAAACAAAAATAAATGTTTTAGGTTGCTGAGCAACAATGAGGCCCTAGCTGGCATAGGCACAGTGTTACTAAAACACTCTGGAGGCATACATGGCTTGATGTGGTACAAAAAGATCTGTCCACACTTAGGACTTAATTAAGGAAGCAAGAAAGAATAAAAGTAAGAAATCAGTTTACCAAACATCGTTAAAAGTATGTGAACACATGAATTAATAAACTCATGCTTGATGCCAGGCTTAATACTAGTCTGGCAGAGATGGTGCCAATTAAAATGTTATTGTCGGTTAAAGTATACAAAGTGCTTATTGTGTGTCATTGTTCTTGTTTTCTATTTTGATGAGAGTTTCCTGATTTTTACAATGCTATAGAGCAAACAGAACTGTAACTTGTATTTCATAATGTTTGTAGCTGATTTTGTGTACTTCAAGGAGTTTTAAAAAAAAAACTTTTCTCCTGAAATGTTGTGGGGTAGCTTGTGCACCTTGTGCATACTCCTTCCTTATGACTTAACCAGCATGGATTATTATTATATCCTTTTCAGAAAATGGAGATAAACAGGTCGGGCGTGGTGGCTCACTCCTATAATCCCAGCGCTTTGCGGGTGTGGTCACGCACGCCTGTAGTCCCAACTACTCTGGAGGCTGAGGCATGAGAATTGCTTGAACCCAGGAGGCAGAAGTTATCATGAGCCGAGATCACACCACTACACTCCAGCCTGGGCCACAGGGTGAGACCCCACCTCCAAAAAAAAAAAAAAAAGAGGGGAGAAGAAAGTGGCTGGTGAGGATTAAACAGGTTTTGTTTTGTTTTGTTTTCTGTTTTTGAGACGGAGTCTCGCTGTGTCGCCCAGGCTGGAGTGCAGTGGCGCAATCTCCGCTCACTGCAAGCTCCGCCTCCTGGGTTCACGCCATTCTCCTGCCTCAGCCTCCCAAATAACTGGGACTACAGGCGCCCGCCACCACGCCCGGCTAGTTTTTTGTATTTTTAGTAGAGACGGGGTTTCACCGTGTTAGCCAGGATGGTCTCGATCTCCTGACCTCGTGATCTCCCCACCTCGGCTTCCCAAAGCGCTGGGATTACAGGCGTGAGACACCGCGCCCGGCCTAAACAGGTATTTTTTAATGGCAGAAGGAATAGCAGAAGGTCAGTGAGATGAAGGTTCCTGAATTATGGTTCCTGGTCTTGGATTTTCATTCAATTTTTTACTCCCTTATTACCATCCTTCACCTTCCAATACCTTACCATTGCTTACGCTGTTCTTCCTTGTGACCAAATCTGAACAAAAAGAGGCTGAAGGTAACTGGTAAAGAAAGAAGACTAGTCCGGGGGATGGAATCCGAAATGGAAGCGCAGAGCGCCAGGGCAGAGGAGGGCTTTACCCAGGTCACCGGTAAGGGTGGCCGGCGGGCGAAGAAACGACAGGCTGAACAGCTGTCCGCAGCGGGAGAGGGCGGGGATGCGGGCCGGATGGACACAGAGGAGGTCAGGCCGGCGAAGAGGCCCGTCTTCCCACCCCTCTGTGGGGACGAGCTCCTGAGTGGAAAAGAAGAAACAAGGAAAATTCCAGTCCCAGCTAACAGATACACACCATTGAAAGAAAACTGGATGAAGATATTTACTCCTATTGTGGAACATTTGGGACTTCAGATACGCTTTAACTTGAAATCAAGGAATGTAGAAATCAGGACTTGTAAAGAAACCAAGGATGTTAGTGCTCTGACAAAAGCAGCTGATTTTGTGAAAGCTTTTATTCTAGGCTTTCAGGTGGAGGATGCACTTGCCCTCATCAGGTTGGATGACCTCTTCCTAGAGTCTTTTGAAATTACAGATGTTAAACCCCTAAAGGGAGACCATCTATCCAGGGCAATAGGAAGAATCGCTGGCAAAGGAGGAAAAACCAAATTCACCATAGAGAATGTGACACGGACGCGGATAGTTTTGGCTGATGTGAAAGTTCACATCCTTGGCTCCTTCCAAAACATCAAGATGGCAAGAACTGCCATTTGCAACCTAATCTTGGGAAATCCTCCTTCCAAGGTTTATGGCAATATTCGAGCTGTGGCTAGCAGATCAGCAGATCAATTCTGATTTCAAGTCAGAGACTTTTTATCTTGCCTTTGGACTCTGGAGAAAAATACTTTATGAGGGGTCGGTCACAAAAAACCATCTGAAGAATTTCAGTCATTTGAAGCCTCCGTCCCTTCTTCCATTCTCAGCCAGAAGCATAAACAGAAAAGAAAGATTTAAGAGTATTCACACTCAACAGGTTTTAGAATAATTTAAATATCAAAAATTGATTCTATTATACTTACACCTTAGGTATAATTTATCATTTATCTGAAATTACATGTAGCAGATTACATAGTCTGTAATCCTCAGAGGGAAACTTCTTTAAACAAGAAGTTAAAACAGCTCTATATGAATAAGTTTAAACAGCTCTATATGAATTTATACTTTTATATTTATAAATTTATAACTTCATAAAAATTTATAAACATTTATTCTTTACAATTGTAATTTAATAGATTATCTCAGAAAAACCTCTCTGAATGATAACCCTTCCTTACTACTGGGTGATGTGTAAGTATTTGTTGGGGGACAGGGTCTCACTTTGTCACCCAGGCTGGAGTGCAGTGGTGTGATCTCAGCTTACTGCAGCCTCTACTTCCTGGGTTCAAGTGATCCTCCTGCCTCAGCCTCCCTAGTAGGTGGGACTACAGGTGTCCACCACCATGCTTGGCTAATATTTTGTATTTTTTGTAGAGATGGGGTTTCACCATGTTGACCAGGCTGGTCTCGAACTCCTGACCTCAAATGATCCATCCACCTCGGCCTCCCAAAGTGCTGGGATTACAAGCATAAGCCACTGTGCCTGGCCTTGATGTGTGAATATTTGAGAGGTCATAAGCAGTGGTTTTGGCTATACTGTACTACACCATATACATCAGTAAGAGCTCATCTTGGAACCTGTTTTGCAGTTTTAAAAATTAAAGACCTACATCACAGGATTGATGTGAAGAAAGTTTTATTTTTCAAATGAGTATTTAATGAAAGTATATATAACCAGTGTTGGGTGTACAGATGCTTCTCAACTTACGATGGGTTTATGTCCAGATAAGCCCATTGTGAGTTGAAAATACCAAACGTCGAACATCACAGCTTAGCCTACCTTAAAAGTGCTCCGAACACTACATTAGCCTACACTTGGGCAAAATCGTCTAATACAGAGCCTATTTTATAGTAAAGTATGTTGAATGTCTCACATAATTTTTGAAGATTACATTGAAAGTGACAAACAGAATGGCTGGGTACTTGAAGTACAGCTTCTACTGAATGAATAATTCTAAAGTTGAAAAATAGAACCATCATAAGTCTGTTTCCTCTAGTAAAGGTGAGATAAATGTTTTTTCCCACCCAAAAAACTATACTCTATAAATTCAGATTAGCTAGTTTCTGTGTGTTTAAATAGTATGATTATACATTATAAACTGGAAGGAACTTTATTAAACGTGACTTTGATACTTCAAAAAAAAAAAAAAGAAAGAAAGAAAACTAGTGATGAAATTCAATGGCTTGAAGAGTCAAAGTGTTTTCTGGAAAAGGGGATATTAATGTTGTCATCAGCTATCTTCCTAAGCCATTCCTGGGGCCATACTAAGCCACTTCTGGGTAGTGATTTTGTGAATATATTACTCAATATAAAAAGTAATTTTTTACTTTATTTTTTCTAAAACTACCCCTAAAGGCCTTATGACATGTTTGTTCTCTGGACTCAGTGGTCAGGATTGATGAATTTCATTTCTATCAAGGTTAAGGACATTAAAATCCAAGGACAAAAATATTTCTAGTCACTGAAAAACTCCGCAAGATGAATTTTTTTCTCCCTGTTTTATTTCATTCATACCTTTCATTCATTCATTCATACCTTTCATTCATTACATTATAATAGATGACATAAATGAGGCAAGCAGCCTCAAGAAATTAAAATTGGTGAAGTTTTAATACCTATATTGTAAATTTTATACTGAAGCTGTATTTATAAGTTTTTGACAAAGGTCCATATAGTTAAACTTCTTTGGATATCTGTTTAATGTGTTTTCATTCTAATCTTTATTTTCTTCCTTCTGCTTTTCTCTAATTTCATTTGCTCATCTTTTTCTAGGTTCTTAAAGTGAAAAGTTAGGTTATTGATTTGATACCTTCTTTATTAATAGGCATTTACAACTGTAAATTCCTTCTGAGTACTGTTTCTATTGCATCCCATAAGTTTACTATATTCTGTTTTCATTTTTATTCATCTCAAAGTATATTCTTGTTTCACTTGTGATTTCTTTTTTGACCCATTGGCTGTTTAGGGGAATATTATCTAATTTCCACATATCTCTTAATTTCTCAAATTTCATTGTATCGTTGATTTCTAACTTCGTTCTGTTGTGTGTGAACGGTGAACATACTTTGCATGACTTTCATCCTTTTACATTTACTGAAGTTTGTTTTATGTCCCAAAACATGGTCTATCCTGGAAAACATTCTGTGTATGGAATATGCAACAGAAGTATGCATATCCTGCTGTTGTGGGTGAAGTGTCCTATAGATGTCTGTTGGGTCTAGTTAGTTTATAGTGTTAATCAAGGCTTCTCTTTCCTTTCTGATCTCTGTCAAGTTGTTCTATTTATTATTGAAAGTGAGGCATTGAAATCTCCAACTATTATGTTGAATTATCTATTTCTCTAATTCTGTCAGTCTTTGTTTTATATATTTGGAACTCTTTGGCAGGTGTATTATGTTTATAATTGCTATGTCTTCCTGACAGATCAAACCTTTTATCATTACAAAAAAAAAAAATTTTTTTTGAGATGGAGTTTCGTTCTTGTTGTCCAGGCTGGAGTGCAATGGCATGGTCTCAGCTCACTGCAACCTCCACTTCCCTGGTTCCAGTGATTCTCCTGCCTCAGCCTCCCAAGTAGCTGGAATTACAGGCGCCCACCACTATGCCCAGTTAATTTTTGTATTTTTAGTAGAGATGGAGTTTTACCATGTTGGTCAGGCTGGTCTCGGACTCCTGACCTCAGGTGACCCACCTGCCTCGGCCTCCCAAAGTGCTGGGATTACAGGCATGAGCCACGGAGCCTGACCAGATATTAATATTAACTAAAAATATTCTAAGACAATAAGGGCATGCAGTTACATCATCATTAGGGCTCTGTTTAAATGATAAGAAAGGGCCGGGCAGCCGGGCGTGATGGTTCACGCCTGTAATCCCAACACTTTGGGAGGCCGAGGCAGGCGTATCACCTGAGGTCAGGAGTTCAAGACCAGCCTGACCAACATGGAGAAACCCTGTCTCTACCAAAAATACAAAATTAGCTGGGTGTGGTGGCACATGCCTGTAATCCCAGCTACTTGGGAGGCTGAGGCAGGAGAATCACTTGAACCCGGGAGGCGGAGGTTGCAGTGAACTAAGATCACGCCATTGCACTCCAGCCTGGGCAACAGGAGCGAAACTCCATCTCAAAAGAAGGGAAGGGAAGGGAAGGGAGAAGGAAAGGGAGAAGGAAAAGGAGAGGGAAAGGAAGGAAGGAAAAGAAGGAAGAGAAGGAAGGAAGGAAAGGAAGGAAGGAAAGAAAGGAAAGAAAAGGCCGGGCTCATGCCTGTAATCCCAGCACTTTGGGAAACGGGGCTATACTTTCCTGTTTCATTGCATGTTTCATACCTTTTTTTTTTTCAATGACATTTTAGATAATATAATGTGGCAACTCTAGAAATCAGATGTTCCCTGCCTGACCAGGTTTTGTTATTGTGCCTCTTGCTTGTAATTGCTGTTGTTGCTGTTATTGTTTAGTGACTTTTGTGAATTAATTCTATAAATTCTGTATTCCTTGGAGTGTGTGGTCATTGACATCTCTTCTCACTTGGCCTAGTAGTCAGCATATGATTGGTCAGAAATTTTCCTATATGCCTAGAATCAATCTATCTATCTATTGATCGATTGATTGATCTATTGATCTGTAGATATATGTGTGTATATATATATCTAAAAATACACATATACACACACAGATAGATGGATAGATATATACATAGATATGTATGTTAGACATATTTTTAAATAAGTATTAAAATAACTATTTGTATTGTATGTATCAAATTTTCACTAAAGGAAGTCTTAGTTCTATCAGAAATATCTTATTTTCGGGCCAGGCATGTTGGCTCCCACCTGTAATTCCAGCACTTTTGGAGAACTCATGAGTTTGAGACCAACATGGTCAACATGGCAAAAACCCAACTCTACTAAAAATACAAAAAAAATTAGCCGAGTGTGGTGGTGCGTGCCTGTAGTCCCAGCTACTCAGGAGGCTGAGGTGGGAGGATGGTTGAGCCTAGGAGGTGGAGATTGCAGTGAACAGAGATTGCACCATTGCACCGTAGCCTGGGTAACAGAGCCAGACCCTGTCTCAAAAAAAGAAAAAAAAAAAGAAATCTTATTTTCAAAGACTAAGATAAAATTTATTATTAATTACTAACTACATTTCTGTTCATGTGTAAATGAAGAACTATAATGAATGGTTTTGCTTAATCCTCTTTTTTCTACTTTGTTTTGCCGATAATTTTTTCTCAATAAATTTATTAGCCCAACTCATCTTGAAATGAGTATTTTCAGAGGAAGAAATTCTAATGTGGTGAAACCCAAATATAAATTGCAATATTTACTTACCAAAAAAGGATAAATATATTTAATTTTCTGAAGTAGGAGAAGAGATTGTTAAAAGGAGTTTTGAAAAAAATTAAGAGTATATGTTTGAACTTCATGCTGAAGTAAAATTCCTGTGAAAGTTTCAAGGAAACTGAAGGGTTAAACACTATAAAATGCTAAGTGGTTCTGTTCTTACCCTAGGGCTATCTTTATATATTCATGATAAAATTAAGTTTGGTCATTTTCTAGTTAATTTGATCAGTATCTATTGTTGGTTCGAATAATCTAAGGCTTAAAATTAATTTTTTCATTGTCGTTGGATTATCTAGATCAACTATTTTGCATTGCTGAACTTAACTAGATAAATGCCAAATCTGTAATTCACATGCTATTAACTCCACTACAAGTTATTTATTTATTTATTTATTTATTTATTTTTATTTTTTTTTTTTTTTTTTGAGACGGAGTCTCGCTCTGTCGCCCAGGCTGGAGTGCAGTGGCCGGATCTCAGCTCACTGCAAGCTCCGCCCGGTTTACGCTTATCTCCTGCCCTCAGCCTCCCCGGTAGCTGACTGCTGTATGGCCACCGCCGCCCAGTTTTTTGTATTTTTTAGTAGAGACGGGTTTCACCGCAAGCCAGGATGGTCTCGGTTTCTGACTCGGATCCGGCTTCGCCTCGGCTCAAGTAGTGCTGCTGGGATTATAGGAGCCACCGCTACCGCCACAAAGTTATTTATTGTGTGTTCCAAAGCTCTGTGGGCAAGAATAGATCAGATCGGCCGGGCGCCGTGGCTCAAGCCTGTAACTTAGCATCTCTTTGGGAGGCTCTGACGGGCGGATCACGAGGTCAGGAAATCGAGACCATCCTGACTAACACAGTGAACCCCCGTCTCTACTAAAAATACAAAAACTAGCCGGGCGAGGTGGTGGGCTTCGTAGCCCCAGCTACCGAGGCTGAGGCAGGAGAATGGCGAAACCCAGAAGCTGGCAGGAGCTTGCAGTGAGCTAGGAGACCCGGCCACTGCACTCCAGCCTGGCGACAGAGGAGACCGCCCGGAAAAAAAAGAAGAAAAAAGAAGAAAAAAAAAGAAGAAGAAGAAAAAAAAAAGAATGGATCAGATCTCTGTTAAGTAAACATACTTTATCTCTACATAATATAATGCCTATTAAATATTGTTCCCATAAATTCAGATGATATCATGATTAGCTCTTTAAAAATATGACACTGATCTCAATGCAAGAAAAAAGTTCATAAGATACTATAATATTCTAAAAGATTATAAAGCATATATTAAATATAAAATATAAGCATTTTTCATCTATGTTTTAAAGTCACTTTAAAATTTTGAATCCTTTTAAAAAATTATTATAATGTTGGGTGAAGTGGCACACCTATAGTCCCAGCTACTTGGGAGGCTGAGGTGGGAAGATTGCTTAAGCTGAGGAGTTCAAGGCTAACCTGGGCAATATAGTGAGATCCCATCTCTATATATAAATAAATCAATAAATCTTTATTAAGAAAAGAATATTAAACCAGGCTTTTCAGTGACTCATTTAAGATTTCTTAATTTTTTAAGACCCAGCAGGATTTTGCCCTTGTTCATGTGAAAAAGAGTTAGAGAAATACTCTTTTTATTATTAAAAGTTTTTTTAGAGATTTAAAAATATTATTTAAATTTTTATTATGAAGTCTTTTATCAAATGAAGTGAAGATTTACTGAACGTCTACTATCACTAAGACAAAAATAAGACACAGTTCCTAGTCTTGTGGAGACTTACAGTTGCAACAGGTGGGCAGAAGATTATAGTGCAGTATAGTGACACTAGCATCTAAAGGCCCAGTGGAGCACACAGGAGCTCTACTCTAGATTTGGGAGAAGGGAGTCAGGAAAGGTCTATTTAGAAAAGGTCACCCGATAGGCCAGGTGTGGTGGCTCACGCCTGGAATCCCAGCACTTCGGGAGGTTGAGGCAGGTGGATCACCTGAGGCCAGGAGTTTGAGACCAGCCTGGCCAGCAAGACGAAACCCCATCTTTACTAAAAATACAAAAATTAGCTGGGCGTGGTGGCACGTGCCTGTAATCCCAGCTACTCAAGAGGCTGAGGCAGGAGAATCACTTGAACCTGGGAGGTGGAGGTTGCAATGAGCCAAGATGGTCCCCCTGCACCACTCCAGCCTGGGCGATAGAGCGAGACTCTGTCTCCAAAAAGAAAAAAAGAAGGAAAAGAAAAAAGAAAAAGAAAAGAAAAGATCACCTGATAGAACCTATAGCCTTCAGTAGCAGTTTGCATCCAACCCGTGGCAACTCACCAGTAGAGTGAGCTGGAGAAACATATTTCTGATGTCACTTTTCCCACTCTCCCCATCTGCTGAAATGTCTACAATTGGCTGATTCCAACCCACAGTCTGAGAGCAAGCGAGCCCTTTGATGCATTCCATTCAGGGCACCCTTCTGGGGCACAGAGCATTGGAGGATGGAGACCATTTCTAGCATGACATATACATCTTATTGTGAATGCCACATTAAAATAGTGCCCTTCATGTTGTATGAGAACATTTTAGCCTAATTCTTTTGCAATGCAGGAAAGCCATTATTATAGAATAATCATGGTTTCTCAGCACATTCTTTGAAGGATTCTGTTAAACCAGTGGGAAACTAAGAATGAATAGTATACAACAGCAGTTTTAAAAAATCCAAAATTTAGTTGTACTTTATGTATTAATAGAAATGTGGAAAATGTAACTTAATTATTATATGTTTCTTGACAATGGTTCTTATCTTTTTCACCGGAGTCTAAACTCAATTGTTTTCGGAGGTATTCTGGCATTCACAAAGGGTTGGTAAAATTGTGGCAGATCTAAAAATTCCACTGAATCAATTATTTCATTGGGAGCGCTGGGTGTGTGCTTTGGAGTCAAAACAAAGCTCATGCCTCAATGCTAAAATATTCTAGCAAATCAGACTGCATGAAAGAGGCAAAGGTATAGTTTTTATAAAGATCCCTAACCTGATGCTTGGCATACATAATCTAATGGGCATGGAATTCCTTTGCGAAATGTCAGACTCACCTTATACTGAAATTATACATGTTGCCTTGGTATTTAAATGCTTGAGCAAATATAAAAGAAAAAAATATGGAAAATTAAATTGTGATTTCCTTTTCATTTTAACATTAAAGTTAAGGATCATGAAGAATCGTGTGAAATGATGGTACGAGATATTTAATATTTTTATATAACTACTAAAAATTATCACTGCCCCATCCCACCACCCCTGGCAAAAAATGAATCCAATCAGACCAGGCCAATCAAATAAACACTCAAAACAAAAGCCCTGAAACAATAATGATTTCTCACCATGTTTGGATGCGCTATTTCATTCTAAACTAGATTTGGGGAGCCATCTGCTGGCAAATTGGTAAGTTGTTTATGATTTTTTTTTTTGATTGCATGTACAGTTAGGGTTGCCAGATAATTTACAGGATACCCAGTTAAATCTGAATTTTAGATAAACAACAAATAATTTTTTAGCATGAGCATGTCAACACAGTTCAGTATTTACTCCATATGCCAATGCTACCCTGTTTTATTTTTTTATTTTATTTTTTTTTGAGATAAGGTCTGGTTCTGTCTCCCAGGCTGGAGTGCAGTGGCATGATCTCAGCTCACTACAACCTCTGCCTACCAGGCTCAAGTGATCCTTCCAACTCAGCCTCCCAAGTAACTGGGACTACAGGCATACGCCACCATGCCCAACTAATTTTTGTTTTTTGTTTTTTGTTTTTTTTGGTAGAGATGGGGTTTTGCTATGTTGTCCAGGTTGGCCTTGAACTCAGATCAAGCGATCTGCCCACTTCGGTCTCCCAAAGTGCTGGAATTGCAGGCGTGAGCCATAGAACCTGGTTCCTACCTTGTTTTAAATGTAGAATTATATGTTTTCAAGTGACTCAAAAAAGGTTTTCTTGAAAAATCTGGATAGCATGATTATTTAGGATTGCTCAGCTCATATGGTTCTATTCACACTGCTCCAGCTTGAACTGCTTGCCTTTCCCATTGAACCCTACATATGACTGCTTGTCTATTCTCTTTTTCTTCTTTGTCTATTCTTAATTGAGCTCCGCTTCCTAGCCTGTGTATTTCTTTGTTGCTGCTACAGTCTTATGTTTAAGCAATCTAGGTCAATTACAACAGATAAATGAAAAACCAGATGATAATTGTGTTCTGGTAGTAACTTAGTTGTAGAATCTACTTGTTTAAAAATAATAATAAAAGGGAGACACATGCATGTTTTATTTTTGACCTAAAAATGTCAATTTATTATCAAGCTATCTTGCTCTGACTGAAAAATTTAATAAATAATAAAAATTGACCGGGCATGGTGGCTCACGCCTGTAATGCCAGCACTTTGGAAGGCTGAGGTGGGTGGATCACTTGAGGTCAGGAGTTCGAGACCAGCCTGACCAACACAGTGAAACCCCATCTCCACTAAAAATACAAAAATTAGCCGGGTGTGGTGGGGGGCGCCTGTCATCCCAGCTACTCAGGAGGCTGAGGCACAAGAATTACTTGAACCTGGGAGGCAGGGGTTGCAGTGAGCCACGATGGCGCCACTGCTCTCCAGCCTGGGTGACAGAATGAGATTCTGTCTCAAAATAAATAAATAAATAAATTTTAAAATTAAAAAAAATTAATTTTGTGTTTGAATTAGTAATATATTCACATGCTCCTAAGTTTTTTTTTTAATACCCAAGGATATTCAGTGAAAAGTCTCCCATTCCTAACCTTCAGATACCTAAAAGTTCCTTGACGCAGAGGCACCCATCGTACTTGAGATGTATGTACTCAGCCATCTTGGAGAAGGACATTATTGTAAAGTGGAAGGATGCAGGAGGGTTGTCTCTCAGAAAAGAAAAAGTAAGACAGATGACAATAAGAGACCTTTCTTTCCTCATAGCTATGGTTTTTAATGTAATGGCTTAATTTTATTTTGCCTATGGAGCACAATTTTTTTAAGTATTCTCTTAAATTTCGGTTGTGTCTGAACGATCTCCTACAGTTGTAAAATTCAATTATTTAAAAAGCGTATCATAAAATCTCACAAGATGGAGACGTTGCTCCTTGAAAGTGGCAGTTAAAGTGGGTGAGGAAAATCATCTTTTTGTCTCTTCTTGGACATCTTTTTTCTTCTCTATCTTGCTGTCTGTCTTCAGTCATTCAAGGTAGCGAGAAACTTTCTTTTTTTTTTTTTTTTTTTTTTGAGTCGGAGTCTGGCTCTGTCGCCCAGGCTGGAGTGCAGTGGCCGGATCTCAGCTCACTGCAAGCTCCGCCTCCCGGATTCACGCTATTCTCCTGCCTCAGCCTCCCGAGTAGCTGGGACTACAGGCGCCCGCCACCTCACCCGGCTAGTTTTTTGTATTTTCAGTAGAGACGGGGTTTCACCGTGTTAGCCAGGATGGTCTGGATCTCCTGACCTCGTGATCCGCCCGTCTAGGCCTCCCAAAGTGCTGGGATTACAGGCTTGAGCCACCGCGCCCGGCCTAGTTTTTTGTATTTTTTAGTAGAGACGGGGTTTCACCGTGTTAGCCAGGATGGTCTTGATCTCCTGACCACGTGATCCGCCCGTCTCAGCCTCCCAAAGTGCTGGGATTACAGGCTTGGGCCACCGCGCCCGGACTTGAGAAACTTTCAAAGCTTAGTGTTCAAATCCCAACTTTGTCTCTTTCTGCCTGTAATTCTGAATTAAATTAACCTTTAGGTGCCTTATCGTCATCTAAAAATTCAGGCTTATGCTCACATTATGAGGATGAAATTAAATAATGTACTTGAGATGGCAGTGCCCTCCAGCCAGAACCCACCAGGAGCACAGCAGTAGTGGAACGAATTGGGTTTATTACTCATTGCAACAAGGGAGAACACACACCATGGGGATCTGTGGGGCTTCTCAGTAAGAGGGTGTCAGAAGACCTGTATTATTGGATTCGGGCTGCGGTTGGGTGATCTGTGGAAGGATCCAAGGAAGTAGGGGTTCACTCTGGATTGAATGCTGCCAGAATGCAGGGAAAGTCTATGACTGGGCATCTCAATGTTTATAGGGACAGTAGACTAGAGCAAGGCTAAAATTCTAAAGATGAAGAATCACTAGAGATTCATATTAGCTGGAAGAAGAGCTATTGGTATTTTAGGGGTTGCACAGTAACCTCATTTTTGTCTGTGCTTAGACAAAATTATGAAGTGGTCTTGTTTTGTTGCACTTCCTCATTTGTCTGAGTGACTTGACTGGTGTCAGTGTTCTGTGAAACTGTTTACACGCAACAGGAGAATAACTTGGCCTAGCTGTGAGCTCCCGGCCAGCTTCTGCTCCCACTCAGGCCTACCTATAAGTTTTAGGCCAGTTCCTAGATGTTAGGGGCTGCATTTTTTTTTTTTCTCAGAAAGCATCTGGCTCTTACTAGATGCTCAATAAAACTTAATTACATCTGGATTTTATTTAAATTATTTAATGACATATTGTTCTCCCCTGTTATTGGATAATGAGCTTCTTAGGGCAGAGGACATAGTTCACTCAACTTTTTCTCTGTCCAACATGAAATAGGTACTTAATACTATTGAAACAAGAAACGCCTTCCATGGCCTGTCTGTGAATGCTTTTCTTTTCTCTCCTTCTATGTCCATACTATCCTCTTCTCTCCCTTCATCACCTGTAGCGAACAAATACATATAAGGTTTATAAAGCAGTGATTTCTATGGCACAATCACAGAATCATATTCCTTTAAAGCAGTCACCCAGGACAGAAATTTTACTCTTTATTCTCTCAGAGTTAAGGGGGCCTAAGCTCAAGTGGATCACTAATGAGCTCAGTTCTTTGAGACCAACCTGGTCATTATGGTTAAACCCCATTCTCTAATAAAGCACCCAGAAATTAGCCTAGGTGTAGTGGCTCTCATCTTCCTCACCACAACTTCACGCAGCCTCCTGAACACACCTCGTGGCCCCTCAGTTTGCTCTGCTCTGCTCTGCACAGCAGCACACAACACTGCACTCTCTAGGACCTGGGCAATAGAGTGAGATTCCAAAAACAAAAAAACAAAGAGAGAGAGAGAGAGAGAGAGAAAGGAGAAACTTTGTAAAGCTGACAACATGGTGAGGAATTGAAAGGCAAAACTGAAGCTAAACCAGGAAAACCAGAAAGGTGATGAGGGCAGAGAATCTGCTTTTGCCCTGAGGGAATTTGTGGGTCCCAGCAAATGGGAACCTTCATTGAGAGGAACTTGTTATGAGGTGAGAAAGGAGGTAAAGAGGTGAGAAATGAAAGCATCAGGTCTATAGAAGATGCAAAGTCTAATCAGACTTTCACAATCATAAGCTGGGAGCCCACACGGCTGCAACCTTAGGGCTAGGCTGAACCCTACATAAATGAGACCTCATGTAGATTTTCTTTGTGGGTTTGGGAATCTCAAGTCTTGGACCAGTTGGTCTTATGTTGGTTGTGCCCCCAAGGGGCATGGTAAAAACAAACGCAAATCTTCTTTGAGGAAGACATTTTTCACCTAGGCCTCAGATTATTCATACAAATAATACTTCAGATACAGGCTGGGTGCAGTGGCTCATGCCTGTAAACCCAGCACTTTGGGAGGCCGAGACAAGTGGTTCACCTGAGGTCAGGAGTTGGAGAGCAGCCTGGTCGACATGGCAAAACCCCAGCTCTACTAAAAATACAAAAAAAAAAATTAGCTGGGGTGGTGGCATGTGCCTGTAATCCCAGTAACTCGGAAGGCTGAGACAGGAGAATCACTTGAACCCTGGAGACAGAGGTTGCAGTGAACCGAGGTTGCACCACTGCACTCCAGCCTGGGCGACAGAGGGAGACTCCATTTCAAAAAAAAAAAAAAAAAAAAAATTCAGGTACAGTGGGCTGCTCAGCACAATAATGAACATGATAATCAACACAATAAAGAAACACAACAATGGAAAACCTTAACCATTTAAATAAAAAACAAAATAAGACCTGGTTAAATGACAGCATGTGTGAATAAGCTTTAGAGCTGCACCTTGGCTATGAAAGAGGTGCATTAATAGAAGTAGATTGTTTGAATAATTTCTTTCCACAAATGAGGCAAGATTCCTCAGAGTGTTCTAACCCATTTCTGTGAATTGTGAGGCTTTCTACTGTGGCTGGTAGGAATAGGGACTCTCTGGCCTTTTGTGAGCTCCAACAACTGTTTCCTCATCTGTTTAATCCTTTCATGTGGTTCTTCCCCTGACCTTGGGTAATTTCCTCACACATATGCATTAATTAATACTCAACTGGATACTAAAGGGGACCCTTGGCACATCTCCAGAATTGTCTCTTTGCGCATCTTTTTGATCCTGTACTTGGCTCTCCTGGACTTGCAGCTGAATGTCCTCGACTCAGAGACACTGCTGGTCTCCACTTGGGCTCCCGGTGTGCTAGGGCCTGAAAATATTCTCTACACATTTAAGTGGAGATAATTGTAGTTACACCTCATTTGTTTCCATCTTTCAGGGATCACTGTCCTCAGTTGCCTAGTGTAAATATCTTGAATGCTGTTGGTTCTTATATTTTGTCCAGTCTTTTGGTTATTGCAGGTGGGAGGGTAAATCAGGTCCCTGTTACTCCATCTTGACTGGCAGCACAAGTTGTCTTTAAAAAAAAAATTTTTTTCTCAAAAAAGTTTTTTAAAAAATAGAGAAAAGCAAAAAACAAAACCACCTATAAAAATCATTAGATTATAGTGACTTAAACACAAAGAGACAAATAACAAATACGTAACATTACGATAACATGAGAAACAGATTTTGACTCAATGGAAAGAATGGCTTTCTATAATCAAAGTTACGCAAAGATGGAATAGTTTTCTTTGAAAAGTGGTGAGTTTCTATATTGCAGCAAATGCTAACAGGTTATCAGCATTGTTGAAATACAGGACATATGCAAGTAGGAGTCTGCAAACTACAGCCACGAGCCACACCTGGCCCGCCACCTGTTTTTGTAAATTACGTTTTATTGCCACACAATCATACAATTTTTAAAAAAATATTGTGCTACAGTGGCATAATGGAGCAGAGACTGTGCCACTCAAAGCCTAAGATATTTACTATGTGACCCTTTTCAGAAAAAGTTTGCCAAACCCTGGATTCAAGCATCTGATATGGTTCATGTGAGAAAATGATTAATTTGACCCCTTCCAAACCTGAAAGTCTGTGGACCTGGGGAAGCGGGGAATACATTTTTTGTCTGGCTGGGTGCGATGGCTCACTCCTGTAATCCCAGCACTTTGGGAGGCTGAGGTGGGCAGATCACTTGAGGTCAGGAGTTCGAGACCAGCCTGGCCAACATGGCAAACCCCCGTCTCTACTAAAAATACAAAAATTAGCCAGGTGTGGTGGCACACGCCTGTAATCCCAGCTACTTGGGAGGCTGAGGCAGGAGAATCACTTGAACACAGGAGACAGAGGTTGCGGTGAGCCGAGATAACACCACTGCACTCCAGCCTGGACAACAAGAGCGAAACTCTGTCTTAAAAAAAAAAAAAAAAGTTTATTATCTAATGCGAATGCTGTATCTTCCTTTATCATATATCTATGTTGATTTTACCATTATATTTTCCTCCCCACTTCAATTCTTTGGATAAAGTCAATTGTCTGCAAATATTACTGTTCTTGTCCTTTGATTGCATACCTTCTATACTACCACCATAAACACCTTGTGCAGCAGTAGCTGTTTATTCTTCCCCTTTTTCTTCTACTACCACTTTTTTCCTTTCTTTTCATCTTCTTTCTTCCTCTTGTTTCTCCTTTTCTCTTTCTTAACCTCTTCTTTCTCTTCCTTCTCTTTCCCTTCCTTCTTCTTTTGCCTCCTCTCCCTTTTTTTTTTTTTTTTCTTTTTCGAGACAGAGTCCCACTCTGTCACCCAGGCTGCAGTGCAGTGATACAATCTCAGCTCACTGTAACCTCTGTCACTCGGGCTCAAGCAATATTTCCACCTCAGCCTCCCGAGTAGCTGTACCCACAGGTGTGCCCCACCACACCCTGCTAATTTTTTGTATTTTTTAGTAGAGACAGGGTCTCACCATGTTGGCCAGGCTGGTCTCAAACTCCTGACGTCAAGTGATCCATCTGCCTCGGCCTCCCAAAGTGCTGAGATTACAGGCGTGAGCCACTGTGCCTGGCCCCTCTTCTTCTTTTTTATTCAATAATTATTTATTGAGCACTATGCCAGACTGTATTCTAGATACTGGGTATATAGCGGGCAACAAGACAATCTGCTGTCCCAAAGCTTACATTGGAACCCCAATTTGGAAAGCATAGCCATAGCATGTTCCCAGGCCACAAACAAGTCAGCATCATTGAAAGGGCCTTCAGAGACTCCAAAGCAAGGCACACTCACCAACCTTCATGATGCAAGAAAATCCACAGTGATCATCCTGAGCAGAGCTGACGTGCTTTCACAGCCTTGTCAACTTGCTGTCAAACGTAAGTGGAAAAATCTCCTGATTGAAAAAACACTTATAATAGTCACCTAGGATGACAGTGAGAAAAGATTGGGAGCCACTGTCCTCAAAGAACAATCACAGTGCCACATACGGTTTTGTATATGTGCTATATCAAAATGGTTTTGCCTCTAAGTTGCTGAAAGAGATCTTCTTTTGAGGATGAAAGGTACAATCACTGAAAGAGCATATGATGACATGAAGTAACTTATATATCAGAAAGTCACCAATGCCCCAGAGTTAATCTTCCTAATTTTATTGAAAATGTAAAAATAGGGGCGGAGGCATGATGGCTCCGCGCCTGTAATCCCAGCACTTTGGGAGGCAGTAGGCCAGGATCCACCGAGGTCAGGAGATGAGACCATCCCACCAGCTAACACGGTGAAACCCGTCTCCACTAAAAAATGCAAAGGCCAGCCGGGCGAGGGGCGTGAGGCCTGTAGTCCCAGCTACTCGGGAGGCTGAGGCAGGAGAATGGCGTGAACCGGGAGGGGCCCGAGGCTTGCAGTGAGCGAGATCGCCACTGCACTCCAGCCTAGGCTGACTAAAAGCGAGACTCTGTCTCAAAAAAAAAAGAAATAAAAATAGCTTCTGCTTCAATCTCCATGCAAAATCTTTCCACTTTAGTTTCTGTTAATTAAATTTAAAACATTTTTGTTGTTGTTGTTTTGTTTTTGAGATGGAGTCTTGCTCTGTCACCCAGGCTAGAGTGCAGTGGCACCATCTTGGCTCACGGCAACCTCTGCCACCCGGGTTCAAGCGATTCTTGTGCTTCAGCCTCCCGAGTAGCTGGGACTAGAGGTGTGCACCACCATGCTGGCTAATTTTTGTATTTTTAGTAGAGATGGGGTTTTGCCATGTTGCCCAGGTTGGTCTCAAACTCCTGGCCTCAAGTGATCCTCCCACCTTGGCTTCCCAAAGTGCAGAGATTACAGTGTGAGCCACCACACCCAACCCTAAATTATTATTATTATTATTGAGATGGAGTCTTGCTCTGTCGCCCAGGTGCCCAGGCTGGAGTGCAATAGCATGATCTCGGCTCACTGCAGCCTCTGCCTCCTGGGTTCAAGCGATTATTCTGCCTCAACCTCCTGAGTAGCTGGGATTACAGGCACATGCCACATGCCTGGCTCATTTTTGTATTTTTAGTAGAGACGGGGTTTCACCATGTTGGTCAGGCTGGTCTCAAACTCCTGATCTCATGATCTGCCCACCTTTGCCTCCCAAAGTGCTACGATTACAGGCATGAGCCACCATGCTTGGCCCCTAAGTTAATTTTTTAACAAAAAATCTTCAGAAGAATCTACATTTTTATCATGGTCCATTTTTTTTTCTCAGAATCTTGGCTTTAATATGGGACTAATATAAGTTATAATACTGAGAAATAAGCAATGCTAATTATAGAGTAGTGTATACTTATGAAGCATTTTACCCAACAATTTAACAGTGTCTTCACCTGTAAAATGAACTTTGTTCTTTGGACTTTAAACTCTAGTTTACAGAAAACTTCTAAAACAAAATTGCTGCAAAGTTCTCCAATTGTTTCAGACACAGGGAGCCACTGTTTTGGCAAACCAGACTGATCTTGTTTCTTTGTTCTCTTCTTGAATCCTGCTGCCTATTCCATTTCTCTGGGTATGTAGTTTATACCTTTGTTTAGATGCTTTCAAACTGAAATGTGCGTTCATGAAAGGTATTCAGTAGATCTGATGAAGAGGTACCTTGATATTACTTTGCTTCAAATAAACTTTCAAAGATCTACTACTGAAAAGGATATATCTCTGATATTCCTCATTGCTTCTTTCTGATTCATTTGAACAGAACAACTTAAAACTGGCTATGTTTTGGAAAAAATATAATATTGCATCATAGCTTTATCAAAATTCCTCTTACCTGCTCAAAATGTTACAGAAGGAATACATGCAGATTAAGATTAAGCAAATGCTATGAAAAAGTTACTGAGTTTAATGTAATATCCAAAGGAAGTTTGTTATTATATTTATATTATGATGAATTTTTTGCTTTGTTAACTGTATTTTTTGTGATTTCTTATTTAATAAGATTGATGACTTGAAAACTGTAATTTTCTACTACTTAGACCACTTCTGTGTAAACAATGGTAGATAATATATATGATTACAAATACAAAATTTAAAATGCTAATGTGTGTGTTTTAAACACATATACAAAAATTAACTCAAAATGAATCACAGACTGAAATGTAAGACCTAAAACTACTGAACTCATAGAATAGAACAGAACTCTTTGTGACCTTGTATTAGGCAATAGTTTCTTAGCTATGACACCAAAAGCAAAAACAACAAAAGAAAAAAGATAAATTGAATGTCATACAAATTTAAATATACATCATCAAAAGTAAAAACTTTAGTGGTACAAAAACCACTATTGAGAAGATGAAAAGGTATCCCACAGAATGGGAGAAACTCTTTTCAAATCATTTATTTGATAAAGGGCTTGTATCCAGAATTTATTTTTTAAAAACCTCTTACAACTCAAACTAAAAAGACAAATTACCCAATTAAAATATAAGCAAAAGATCCAAGTAGACATTTTTCCAAAGAAGAAATTCATGTGCCCATAAGCACATAAAAAAGATGTTCAGTATCATTAGTCTTTAGGAAAATTCAAGTCAAAATCGCAGTGAGATACCACTTCACACCCACTGGGATAATCATATTTTTGAAAGAAGGAAATTAAGTGTTGGTGAGGACATGGAGAAATTGGAACCCATATACATTGCTGGTGGGAATGTAAAAATGATAAAGTTCCTTTGGAAAACAGTTTGGCAGTTCCTCAAAAAGTTAAACATAGACTTACCATTTTATTCAGTATTTATATTCCTAGGACAAATGGGAAACGGTTTTCAAACAAAAACTTGTACACAAATGTTCATAGCAGCACAATTCACGATGGTCAGAGGTAGAAACAACTCACATGTCCGTCATCTAATGATTAGATAAACAAAATGTAGTTTAAGAAAGAATGAAGTACTGATACACGATACAACATGGATGAACCTTGAAAACATGCTAAGTTAAAGAAATCAGACACAAAATGCCATCTACTGTATGCTTTCATTTATATGAAATGTCCCAAATAGGCAAATCCATGGAGACAGAAAGTAGATAGTGTTGCAAGGGGATGGTAGGAAGGAGGAATGAAAAGTGACTCCCACTGGATACAGGATTTCTTTTGGGGGTGATGAAAAAAATGTTCTGGAATTAGATAGTGGTGATGGTTGCATGACTTTGTGAATATACTAAAAACCACTGAGTTGTATACTTTAAAATGTTGAATTTTATGGCATATGGAGTTATAACTCAATAAAAAATTGTATGAGTAAAAAGTGCGAATGTATGGTTGAAATCAAATCCTTATAGACTACCCAATAAAATTAACGTCATCTAATTTATAAACATGCAGGTGACATCAGAGCAATCCTTTATAATGCTATCATATAGTATATATTTACCTGGCTTAAAATTTAAGTATAAAATTAGAAATTGTTTACTGTCCTCATGTGAACCTGGGGAAAAAAATAAAGTTGCAATTTATGAATAATGGAATGAAAGAAACTGCTGGTGGTTCCAACAAAATTGATCCAATTGAAAATAATTTTCGGCTGGGTGCAGTAATTGCTCACGCCTGTAATCCCAGCACTTTGGAAGGCCGAGGTGGGCGGATCACCTGAGGTCGGGAGTTTGAGACCAGCCTGACCAACATGGAGAAACATGTATTTTGTCTCTACTAAAAATACAAAATTAGCTGGGTGTGGTGGCACATGTCTGTAATCCCAGCTACTCAGGAGGCTGAGGCAGGAGAATCGCTTGAGCCCGGGAGGTGGAGGTTGTGGTGAGCCGAGATCGCACCATTGCACTCCAGCTTGGGCAACAAGAGTGAAACTCCATCTCAAAAAAATAATAATAATAGTAATTTTCATAACTGATGAACGCATATTTATTAAGCCTTTACCATTTGTAAGACAATATGATGAGCGTTTTGATAGGTTATCTACTATAAGGCCAGCATGATGCAAGACTCCATGAAGCTTACAGAAGAAATGAATGAGAATCCTTGCTTGAAATCTGGTTAAGGAAATAGACTAACACAGCTAAAGCAGTTAGCGAGCAAATGTTTTATGTATTTTAGGACTGAATGGTATTACAGACTTGTCAAATTACAATGCTCAGTGTTCCTTGGTACTCTTCTACCCCAAATTTCTCTTTTTGCAAGTTCTGCCTTCAGGAAGAAAATGTGACAAAACTCCACAAAGAGGCAAACGTATCAACCCATCCAAAAGATATTTAGTGAGTACCTACTACGTGCCAGGCATCTGAATCTCAATAATTTATTATGAAAATGAAAATCAGGCACAATTTAGTCATGAAATTTATTAAATTCAACAATAAAATTTGTGGTTAGGAAATGTGTTTTCTCAAGAGGCCCATGTTTAAACACACCTATCTATGTATTTTTCTATTATCAAAGAGATATTCAAATTGAATGCTGTAAACTTTTTTTTTTTTTTGGAGATGCTCTGTCCCCAGGCTGGAGTACAATGGCGCAATCTCGGCTCACTGCAATCTCCACCTCCTGGGTTCAAGTGATTCTCTTGCCTCAGCCTCCCGAGTAGCTGGGACTACAGGCACCCGCCACTATGCCTAGCTAATTTTTGTATTTTTGTATTTTGTATTTAATTGTACGATTTTTGTATTTTGTATTTAATTTTTAGTAGAGATGGGAATTTTGTCTTGTTGGCCAGGCTGGTCTCGCACTCCCGACCTCAGGTGATCTGCCCACCTCGGCCTCCCAAAGTGCTGGGATTACAAGCATGAGCCACTGTGCCCAGCTGCTGTAAACATTTAAAACAGAATTTAATGTGGCCAGGCACAGTGCCTGTAATCCCAGCACTTTGGGAGGCTGAAGTGGGTGGATCACTTGAGGTCAGGAGTTTGAGACCAGCCTGGCCAACATGGCAAAACCCCATCTCTACTAAAAATACAAAAATTAGGCTAGTGGTGGTGCACACCTGTAGTCCCAGCTACTTGGGAGGCTGAGGCAGGAGAATCGCTTGAACTTGGGAGGCAGAGGTTGCAGTGAGCCAAGATCGCGCCACTGCACTCCAGCCTGGGCGACAGAGTAAGACTCCATCTCAAAAAATATAAAAGCAAAAACAGAAACAGAATTTAATGCTACTTTTCAGAGTAGACAATATGTGATTAAGCTACCATTTAATGTGACCATTAATTTTTTTCCCGGAAAGAACATAATGGATTCTGGGTCTGTAGTCAGAGACCAACCTAGGTTCTGATCTTTAGTTACTGGCCGTGTAACATTGGACAAGTCATTTAATCTCTCAGTCTCAGTTTCCTCATAGGCAAAATGGAGATAACAATATTTCCTATCTTGCTGAGTTGCCCTGGGTTTTAATTAAGGCAATGTAGATAAAAGTTTTAGCATTGTGCCTAGTACCTCATAGACTTCAATTAATGTTAAATATGATATTTGGGGAAAAGATTATTTGATCAGCTATTTTCTCCAATTACAATTCATAGGCCGGGCGCGGTGGCTCAAGCCTGTAATCCCAGCACTTTGGGTGGCCGAGACGGGCGGATCACGAGGTCAGGAGATCGAGACCATCCTGGCGAACATGGTGAAACCCCGTCTCTACTAAAAAATACAAAAAAACTAGCCGGGCGAGGTGGCGGGCGCCTGTAGTCCCAGCTACTCGGGAGGCTGAGGCAGGAGAATGGCGTAAACCCGGGAGGCAGAGCTTGCAGTGAGCTGAGATCGTGCCACTGCACTCCAGCCTGGGCGACAGAGCCAGACTCCATCTCAAAAAAAAAAAAAAAAAAAAAAAACAATTCATAAAGCAGCCTTGGAGATGGAGGATATATCTTTACCTTAAAATGATGTCAATTTTTTTAACTATTACTTTTCATTACATATTTCTGAAAACAAAAACTAAAAATGTAAAAAAGTCTTAACTAAAAGATTTTGAATAGAGGCAATAAAATAGTTCACGTAAGACAGGTTTTATTTATTTATTCTTTTTTTTTTTTTCTAAGAAGGAATTTCACCCTTGTCACCAGGCTGGAGGGCAATGGAGTGATCTCGGCCCACTGCAGCCTCCGCCTCCCAGGTTCAACTGATTCTCCTGCCTTAGCCTCCCAAGGAGCAGGGATTATAGGTGCCCGCCACCACACCCAGCTAATTTTTGTATTTTTAGTAGAGATGAGGTTTCACCATGTTGGCCAGGCTGGTCTTAAACTCCTGACCTCAGGTGATCCACCCACTTCAGCCTCCCTAAGTGCTGGAATTAGAAGCGTGAACCACCATACCTGGCCTATTTATTTATTTACTTAAAAAAATTTTTTTTAAGTAAGACAGGTTTTAAAATGTTGATTTGTCCCGGCACAGTGGCTCACATCTGTAATCCCAGCACTTTGGGAGGCCGAGGTGGGAGGATCACTTGAACTCAGGAGTTCAAGACCAGCCTGGGCAATATGGTGAAACCCCATCTCTACAAATACAGAAACATTAGCTGGGTCCGGTGGTGCATGCCTGTGGTCCCAGCTACTCAGGAGGCTGAAGCGGAAGGCTGGCTTGAGTCCTAAAAGTGGAGATTGCAGTGAGCCAAGACTGTGCCACTGCACTCCAGACTGAGTGACAGAGTGAGACCCTGTCTCAAAAGTGGACTTGCCAGAATCCAAGTTCCTTGAAATCAGAGTGGAAGAAACTCATATTTACAGAATAGGGAAGAGTGTAGGCTGGAAGGCAGGGACTTGAGGAACTGGTCACAGCAGTCATGGAAGGTTCCTCTGAGCATACTGAGAGGTTCTGCTTCCTGCCACAGAAACTGACATTCCTGTAAGTGGAAATTCTATGAACTGACCAGAAAAATAAATGAGAAGCTGAATAAGGCGAAGTTTTATATGACAGTCAGCGATTAAAACTGGAGGTCAGGCTGGGTTCGGCAGCTCACGCCTGTAATCCCAGCACTTTGGGAGGCCGAGGTGGGTGGATCATCTGAGGTCAGGAGTTTGAGAACAGCCTGACCGAAAAGGAAAAACCCTGTCTCTACTAAAAATACAAATTAGCCAAGCATGGTGGTGTGCACCTGTAATCCCAGCTACTCTGGAGGCTGAGGCAGGAGAATCACTTGAACCCGGGAGGCAGAGGTTGTGGTGAGCCGAGGTCGCACCATTGCACTCCAGCCTGGGCAAAACTCCGTCTCAAAAACAAACAAACAAACAAACAAACAAACAAACAAACAAAAGCCAGCAGGTCATCTTATGGCCTGGGCCCTTGAATGAGTAGACATCCTTTCAAAGTTAAGGAAATAAGGCACAAAAAAGTTTAATAATTGGCTTGGCACTTAGTTACTAACTCAATATTCTTATTTTAAAAGTTAGTAGTAGGTCTGGGCTCAGTATTTCCCACTGGCAACTTGCTGAGGGAGGTTGAATTCCATAGAGAGAGAAAGTAAATTGGTGATTGATTGCCAGGGGCTGGAAAGGGTAGGATGAGGATGGAGTTCTTGATTTAAATCAATGGTGATACAGGGGTGAAGAGAATAGACAGAGTCCCAGTCCTTATGGAGGTTAGTGTCTATCAGGGAGACAGACAAGTTAAACAAACATTGCAGGAGGTGGAGGGGGCTGGGTCAGCGTCACTTATGCAGGAAGTAATTTCTAAGAAGCAGTAAGTTACGGTAAGAGAGATTATGAATATAATTTGCTTCCAGCTCTATTCACCAGGAAGTAAATTATGGTGTTCTTGGCAAAGTAAACAGTATAGTTAAAGGCTCTCAGATGAAACAGCACATGGCATGCTTAGGGAACTGAAAAAGGTTAGATCAGTGGAAATGGGGTGGGGAGCAGGAAGAGGCAGATGAAGGTCAGATCACTCATGTGACAAAACAAAGGGGAACCATGTTAAGGAGGCAAATGACATGATCAGATTTGCATTTTTGAGACATCACTGCAGAATGAAGGATGGATTGGGGTAAGGCATGGCTGGAGGTGGAAAGACTGGTTAGGAGACTAGGAAGGATAACCTTGGTGAGAGGCAGTGTGCCTCAACCAGGGCGGTAACCCTGAGGATGATGAGAGGTAGACAGGAGTAAGAGATGTGAAGTTGAATCAGCAGGATTTAGTGATTAATTGGAATGAGATATCAGAGAAAAGGAATCAAGGTTCTGGCATGGGCAACTTGGGGTCCTTCACTGTTCCAGGGGCACAGAAAGGGAGGCAATTTGGGGAGATTTCAGTTTAGAAATGTTAGACTTGTGGTATTTCCAAAGATACTCAAATGAATATGTCTACTAGGTTCAGTGAGTGAAGACTTGGCCTGGAACCTTCGCTAGTCATCCACCTGGAGATGGTAATTGTAGCCATGGGAGAAGAGCAGATCCAGGAAAAGTAGAAAGGAATGAAAAGAGAAGGCATCTCTTCTCTTTTGGTAGAACCATGGGGAAACACTAACAAGTCAGAAAAAGACAGAAGGGAGGAGCCAGAAAAGGAAACGGAGGTGAAACCAAGAGGAATGAGGAGAATCATAGGATCATCGTGCCACAGAGGCCAAGGAAAGGAAGAAGTGGTCAAATGTGTCAGCTGCTAAAGAGAGGTCAGTAGAACAAGGACTGAAATTTGCTATTGAATTTAGTAACAAGGAAGTTGTTAGTAACTTAGGAGATTTCAGTGGAAACCCAGATTTCGGTAAGTAGATGAGTAAGTAAGGCAGTGGAAACCATTCTTTTATGAAGTAGATCTGTGACATAGCCAGAGGGAAATGTGGAGTCAAATAGAGTTGGTTCTTAAAACAAACAAACAGAAAAGGTGGGACAGGGTTAACTAAGTTTAAATGAGAAAAAGAAGCCAGTCAGTAAAAAAGGGGGAGGTTGAGAGCCGGGCATGGTAATCCCAGCACTTTGGGAGGCCGAGGTGAGCAGATCACTTGAGGTGAGGAGTTCAAGACCAGCTTGGCTAACATGGTGAAAACCCGTCTCTACTAAAAATACAAAAATTAGCCGGGCATGGTGGCAGGCACCTGTAACCCCAGCTACCTGGGAGGCTGAAGCACAAGAATCACTTGAACCTGGAAGGCGAACTTTACAGTAAGCTGAGACTGTGCCACTGCACTCCAGCCTGGGTGACAGAGCCAGACTCTGTGTAAAAAAAAAAAAAAAAAAAAAAAAAAAAATTTTGGTTGGGGGGAAGTAGAAGATACAAGAGAGAAGGATTTTATTGATAGAACAAGATACCATAGAAGGCAGATCACTTGCTTTAGATAGGAGAAGAATAGGAGAGACCTCTCTCCTATTGTAACAGATGGGGGAAGGAGGAGAGGATGCCTTGGATCCATATAAGTTTCTGAGTTTCATGCAGTGGGTGCTGGAACGAGCTCCTGCAAGCTCACAGGAGCCAATTGTTAAATTTTCCGCAATTTTGTTGATTGGTTAACATCACATTAACAGCTGGAATTCAGCCACAGTGGGGATATCTACATCATGGAAATTAGTAAATACTATACATCAGGACTTCCCCATACCCTGACATCTGGAGAGCCAGTTATAAGGCATTTACTCATACCACTGGTTAGGGTAGGAAAGTGAAGGAGTTCCTCTCTCCTGTGAAGCATGTGCAGAGGAGAGAGAGCCACCTAGGAAAATACTAAATGACTACCATGCTGTTTTGAGGAACCAGTTAAGGATGGAGACTGTTAGTTTACAGTGCAATCGATGTATACATTTGTAAGATTTCTTCTTGCAAAGTCAGCAGCCTTGGGATCTCAGCAGAGAAATGGATAGGTGGTTTGATCTGGAGTCAGTCTTTTACCTGGCAACTGTACTGGAAGAATGAAACGTAGCAAGGATGACAGAGTTTTTGCAAGAGAGTAGCTGCAGTAATGGACCATGGAACTTAAACTGTAAAGGGAAGGAGATAAAGGTGAGAGAAGGTGATATGTAAGAAGGCAGGGGAGTCACGTTTTCCTGGTATCACATGCTTTGAGTCCCCTTACTATCCTAGCCTCATTTTTGCAACTTGGCCCTCTCGTTTGGCAACATCCCTTTTTGAATGTGGCATCCAGCTGCAAGCCCCTCAGTCTTGCACAATGTTCCAGCTTGGCCTGACCATCAAACACCACATCGTTCTTATTTTAGATGTCATGCCTGAAAGATGTCAACACCCAGCCTCATTGAGAGAACTTAGAATAATTGTTAGCCACCCAAGATCAATGAGCGGAAACAAGGATAGGCAGACTTTTAAAATTTATAGGGAATGATCTGATATTCGAAAATCTTTTCCCCTGCATTAGCTAACTGAATATCCAATGGATAATCAGATCTAACAGAATATCCAATGAAAAATCATGGATATACTGTAATGTAAGCAATCACTCTGGATCATCAATACCAAACATAATTGCCATAAGGACATTCTTTTTTTATGAATTATTAGAAAAGCATAAAGTACGAACTAAATAGGGAACTTCAGAGAGTTAATGTAAAACCTCAAAATGGCTTTCAAAGATGCTTATTTTCTCAGAGTAGTTTAACCAATGGGAGGAAAATCATTTCTGGATTATACAGAATTTGTTCATAAGGTTTGATCAGAAGGTGACCTAGTGATGGGGCTATATTAATAATGAGAGAACTGCATGAAAGAACAAATCTGCTGTTACGAGACTCCAGGGCACAGGAACTATTGCTCTAATTTCTTTTTTTTTTTTTTTTTTTTGAGACGGAGTCTCGCGCTGTGTCACCCAGGCTGGAGTGCAGTGGCGCGATCTCGGCTCACTGCAAGCTCCGCCTCCCAGGTTCAGGCCATTCTCCTGCCTCAGCCTCCGAGTAGCTGGGACTACAGGCGCCCGCCACCACGCCCGGCTAGTTTTTTGTATTTTTAGTAGAGACGGGGTTTCACCATGTTAGCCAGGATGGTCTCGATCTCCTGACCTCGTGATCCGCCCGCCTCGGCCTCCCAAAGTGCTGGGATTACAGGCTTGAGCCACCGCGCCCGGCCTTATTGCTCTAATTTCAAGTGACAATGAGTTTTTATAACTGATAGCTACTTATGTCTCCCAAAACACTCCAATGCACGTACCTGTCAGAAATTTGTGTATTTAATAGACTACATTCCCCATGTCACCTTTCCATCAGATTTAAATGAATTGGGTATAGTGTCATATTTTAATTTCTCAATAAATATAATATATATGACAGGAATTTTCTTCCTGAATTAAAAATGTCATTTCAGTGAGACAACCAAATTGATGGTACTCTGAATTTGCAATTCGTCATGATTACTGCCAGATTTAACAAATATAATTCACTTTCTCCTACTACTCTGTGATTAGCTAGAGGTCATGGCTTTGACAAATCTAGACTCCCTGGTGCTTTGGGTATAAATCTTGCCCACCTAACTTCTGTTATTTCTTATGAGGTATGTGAAGGTGAATAGCATGCAGTTTTTACACTAGGGAGGGCATTTTTCTTCAGCAAAATAATTATCTCATTGCATTTCCCACTTGAATAGCTGATACCCCCCTGCCTATGTTTTGTTTTCAAAAACATAGAAAACAAAAGCTATCCATTTTAGTCCCTTCACACTAGATTTTTTTTCCTTACCATTTCCCCCGTTTTTTCCATTCTTGGGGTATTTGGATATGAGGGAAGATGAAGAGGTAACAGAGTGAGAAGCATTCAGACATTTTTCTTGTGTCACTCTTCACATTGGCCAGCAAGGGGAGTTGTAGGAACAATTACAGTAGTTTGAGCTGACACACTTGTGAGCATACCTCTCACGATTGGTTAGGAGTCACTATGTCTTTTGCCCTGGACTCCCTGGGTAACACAGGTAGTATTTTGTATACCAGTCTAGTTTTCCTTTCATCTCGTAGTTTGCTGACCAAAAATTAATTGTCAACTTCAAAATAAAACACCTACTGAAATGGCGAGACATTGGAAATGAAGTGAGCCTTCTATGCCCAGGTGGCA
Organism: Papio anubis; assembly: GCF_008728515.1. Lineage (NCBI taxonomy): Eukaryota > Metazoa > Chordata > Mammalia > Primates > Cercopithecidae > Papio > Papio anubis. The sequence goes on from NC_044978.1 coordinate 145,799,973, forward strand.
TAAAAATCTAATTGTAGCTTCAAGCAGCCCAAGACCCCTTAATGCGGATAAGGGAGCATTCAACTGACTTCAATAAAAAGGGACTTAAATGGAAGGGAGGTGGCCTTGAGGAGAGCTGGCCTTGACTGCTGGGACTGAGGAGGCCATTGTTCTACATTCTCCTGGGGCTTAGGGAGATTGACAAGGCACCTGCTGCTTTCCAGAGATGAACGTTTAGGTCAGCCCTGAAAACACCCAGGCCTGAGACACTCCCCTGGCCTCTTGGCCCCCTGCCATCCAGGTGCAGGAGATTCAAAGGTACAAAGCAAAGGCATGGGCAGAGCCCTTTGGAGAGATCTGGGGAGACTGTTTCTGCTCCATGAACAATCCAAGACAGCTCTCTCCCCTTTAAATCATCTTTCATGCTTCTTAGCTCCAAGGCTTTCTATGTTCTTCCATGGATTCCTCTACTGTATCTATGCCATAGGAACATTTGATTACTAACCACTTTCACAGATCATGGTGCACTTCACTGAGTTTGGGACCAGGATCCATGAATACGTACCCTATTTATTGCCTTAATGCTGCTTTCCCAATTCCCATCCTGGCTACTGAATATATTTTGCTGTTGATTGCAAAATAGACCAAAAATCAGTAATCACCAGTTTTCTGAATGTGAAGTTCAGGTTTTTATTTCTATGTTTCTTTTATAAGTACTGAATAAATTTTGTCCTGTGCTTTGTTCACCAACAGGCTGTGTTATATAAAGCAGAGAATCTGGGAGAATCTGGGCTTGACAGTAGGAGATTTTTTTTTTTTTTTGAGACGGAGTCTCGCTCTGTCACCCAGGCTGGAGTGCAGTGGCCGGATCTCAGCTCACTGCAAGCTCCGCCTCCCAGGTTCACGCCATTCTCCTGCCTCAGCCTCCCGACTAGCTGGGACTACAGGAGCCTGCCACCTTGCCCGGCTAGTTTTTTGTTTTGTTTTGGTTTGGTTTTTTTAGTAGAGACGGGGTTTCACCGTGTTAGCCAGGATGGTCTCGATCTCGTGACCTCGTAATCCGCCCGTCTCGGCCTCCCAAAGTGCTGGGATTACAGGTTTGAGCCACCGCGCCCGGCCTCCTTTTTTTTTTTTTTTTTTTTTTTTAACTTTATGGTACTACAGGCATATACCACCATGCCTGGCTAATTTTTAAAATTTTTTGTAGAGATTGGGTCTTACCATGTTGCCCAAGTGGTCTCAAACTGCTAGACTCAAGCAATCCTCCCACTGTAGCCTCGCAAAGCGCTGGGATTACAGGTTTGAGCCACTGTGCCTGGCCTAGATTTTAGTTCTGGTTCTGCTACTTAATAGCTATATGATGTTAGACAACTCATATAATTTTTCTAGGCTTGACTATTTTCTCATCTTCAAAAATAGGGAGGGTGGACAAGATTCCAGACTTGAGAGTCAAGCAGACCAGAGTTTTAATCCTATTTCAGGTATTAGCTGGATGGCTTTAAGCAAGTGACAATTAGTGTTGTTTTAAGGCTTTAGTGAGATAATGTATGTGAAACCCTTAGCATCATTCTTAAGACACAATCAGCACTCAACAAATAATAGTTATTATAATAATCATGACAAAGTTCATGCTATTAAAGTCCTTTAGAACCTTTTTTTAAGCTCTAAAATGCAATGATTTAAGTCTGAAATGTTGTGATTGATTGCTGTGAATAAGCCTGCTCACTTGATCTTGGGCTTCTTATGAGAATTTGGTAAGAAATAGGCTGAAATTATAGAGGACTTTGCAAAGTGCTTAGATTTTGTTTTATAGTACTATAGTAACATTCAGCAAACAATGTGATTATCGGCATTGTAATAAACACAGTCATGGGCCAATTTCCTTTGTTTTTTCATAGTGTAACACCTACTAGAAATTCTTTTTTTTTTTTTTTTTTTTTTTTTAATTTTTTTTTTATTTTCTCTGACTGTTGGAGTTGTTTCTCTGAGAGATCTCTGGTCTGCCACAAGTTGCTCAGTCATAGCCAGAAGCAGAGGCTACTTTTTTATGCAGATCTTGCACATGTGCATTGTTCCTTATGTTGCAGAAAAGGTGATGCTAGTCTGTGCTCTGTTTACTAAGGAAGAAATATTCAGTTTATAGGGAATCGAGAATAAATGATCTGTTTATTTTATTTTTTATTTTTATTTATTTTTGAGACGGAGTCTCGCTGTGTCTCCCAGGCTGGAGTGCAGTGGCGCGATCTCAGCTCACTGCAAGCTCCGCCCCCTGGGTTCACGCCATTCTCCCGCCTCAGCCTCCCAAGTAGCTGGGACTACAGGCGCCTGCTACCACGACCGGCTAATTTTTTTTTTGTATTTTTGGTAGAGACGGGGTTTCACCGTGTTAGCCAGGATAGTCTCGATCTCCTGACCTCGTGATCCACCCGCCTCGGCCTCCCAAAGTGCTGGGATTACAGGCTTGAGCCACCGCGCCCGGCCTAGAAATTCTTTAAAGGTTAAACTTCATATTCAGCACACCATGTCCTCTCTACAAACCCTCTCTTCCTAATGTGTGTATACTTTTTTTTTTAAATGAGATGGAGTTTCACTTTTATTGCCCAGGGTGAAGTGCAATGGCGCTATCTTGGCTCACTGCAACCTCTGCCTCCTGCGTTCAAGCGATTCTCCTGTCTCAGCCTCCTGAGTAGCTGGTATTACAGGCACGTACCACCACGCCCAACTAATTTTGTATTTTTAGTAGAGACGGGGTTTCTCCGTGTTGGTCAGGCTGGTCTTGAACTCCCAACCTCAGGTGAGCCACCCACCTCGGCCTCCCAAAGTGCTGGGATTACAGGCGTGAGCCACCGCGCCCGGCCCTAATGTGCATATACCTTTTTACAGATTACAAGGTGCTTGCACAGACATTTCCTCACTTTAGGCTCCAACCAAACCATGAAATAGGTAAGTTTGGACTTACTGGTTGCTTTATATAGGAGATTTTTTAAATGAGACCAAAAGGCAATAAGTCCTCTGGCTTTTGAAGTGTTCAGAGGAGAGCAGAGGAGGTGTCCCAGATGTTTCATGAGGAAGAGGAGAATAGTAGAAAAGGAGAATGAGTACAAATGTCATATAAAAATCTTAACTGTGAGATAGAGGAGAGTTGGGGGGCGGTAGAGCTGGGTTAGAGCATTGTGGTGGGGAAAACACTGCGTCTCAGCGATTGACTTATTTACAAATAATGCTAGAGATACATACAAATCTCCTCAACTTCTAATGGGGTTACATCCCAATAAACTCACTTTAAGTTGAAAATATCCTAAGTTGAAATGTATTTAATACACCTGACTACCAAACATCATAGCTTAGCCTAGCCTACCTTAAATATGCTCAGAACACTTACATTAGCCTGCAGTGGGGCAAAATCATGTAACACAAAGCCTATTTTATAATAAAGTGTTGAATATTTCATGGAATTTATTGAATACTGTACTGAAAGTGAAAATAGAATGGTCGTATGGGTTCTTTTTTTTTTTTTTTTTTGAGATGGAATCTCGCTCTGTCGCCCAGGCTGGAGTGCAGTGGTGCAATCTCGGCTCACTGCAAACTCCGCCTCCCGGGTTCAAGTCATTCTCCTGCCTCAGCCTCCTGAGTAGCTGGGATTACAGGTGACCGCCACCACGCCCACCTAATTTTTTTATTTTTAGTAGAGACGGGGTTTCACCGTGTTAACCATGATGGTCTCGATCTCCTGACCTTGTGATCTGCCCGCCTTGGCCTCCCAAAGTGCTGGTATTACAGGCGTGAGCCACCACACGTGGCCCGTATGGGTTCTTGAATTACAATTTCTACTGAATTTATATGGCTTTCATCCCATGGTAAAGTCAAAAAATTGTAAATCAAACCATCTTCAATTTGGAACTGGAGAAAGGGGAGTAACCATGAATGGAATGAAAAATTGCAGGTGGCCAGGCACAGTGGCTCACGCCTGTAATCTCAGAACTTTGGGAGGCCGAGGCAGGTGGCTCACTTGAGGTCAGGAGTTCAAGACCAGCCTGGCCAACATGGTGAAACCCCGTCTCTACTAAAAACAGAAAAATTAGCCGGGCATGGTGACAGGCACCTGTAATCCCAGCTACTTGGGAGGCTGAGGCAGGAGAGTCACTTGAACCCAGGAGGTGGAAGTTGCAGCAAGCCGAGATTGAGCCACTGCACTCCAGCCTGGGAGACAGAGTGAAGGACAAACAAACAAACAGGCCGGGTGCGGTGGCTCATGCCTGTAACCCCAGCACTTTGGGAGGCCAAGGCAGGTGGATTATGAGGTCAAGAGATCGAGACCATCCTGGTCAACATGGTGAAACCCCATTTCTATTACAAATATAGAAATTAGCCAGGCGTGGTGGCGGGCGCCTGTAGTCCCAGCTACTCGGGAGGCTGAGGCAGGAGAATTGCTTGAACCCGAGAGGCAGAGGTTGCAGTGAGCCAAGATCACGCCATTGCACTCCAGCCTGGGCAACAGAGTGAGACACTGTCTCAAAAACAAACAAACGAACAAACAAAACGAAATTAAATTAAGACTGAAAGCACATAGGCCGGGCTCAGTGGCTCACGCCTGTAATCCCAGCACTTTGGGAGGCCGAGGCAGGCGGATCACCTGAGGTCGGGAGTTCCAGACCAGCCTGACCAACATGGAAAACCCCGCTTCTACTAAAATACAAAATTAGCTGGGCCTGGTGGCACATGCCTGTAATCCCAGCTACGCAGGGAGGCTGGAGGCAGGAGAATTGCTTGAACCTGGGAGGCAGAGGTCATGTGAGCCGAGATTGTGCCATTGCATTCCAGCCTGGGCAACAAGAGTGAAACTCTGCCTCAAAAAAAAAAAAAAAAAAGACTGAAAGCACAAAACAAGATAAAGAATATTATGTAAGGATGCAAAATTATGCACAACTACATATTTTAAACAGTACATTTTATTTTTTTGAGACAAGAGCTCACCTGTCTCCCAGGCTGAGTGTGCAGGTGTATGATCTTTGGCTCACTCACAACCTCTGTCTCCCAGGGTTCGAGCAATTCCTCCTGCCCTCAGCCTGCTGAGTAGCTGGGGAGCACCGTGTGCATCACCCTAATCAGCCACTTTTACTTTTAGTAGAAGCGGGTTTGTCATGTTGGCCAGGCAGGACTCGAACTCCTGACAAAGTGATCCTCTGAGTGATCCGCCCATCTGGGCCTCACAAAGTGCTGGGATTACAGGTGTGAGCCACCATGCCTGGCCACTAAAATTTTATTTATAAACATAATGATAAGAAAAATTGATCATGGGCCAGTTGTTGTGGCCACGCTACTAATCCCAGCACTTTGAGAGGACAAGGTGGGCAGATTACCTGAGGCCAAGAGTTCGAGACCGGCCTGGCCAAAATGGTGAAACCCCATCTCTACTAAAAATACAAAAATTAGCCGGGCATGGTGGTGGGCACCTGTAATCCCAGTGATTCAGGAGGCTGAGGCAGAAGGATCACTTGGACCTTGGGAGGTCCAGGCTGCAGTGAGCTGTGATCATGCCACTACACTCCAGCCTGGGAGACAGAGTGAGACTCTCTCTCAAAAATAAATAAACAAATAAAAAATTAAAAAGTTTATCAAGGACTTAACCATCATTGGAGAATAAAAAAAAAATTAAAAGAATGAGCAATCCATTTTAAGAAATTAGAAGTGAGAAAAAGAAAAATAACCAAACAAACAAGGAAGAGGAAATTAATAATGGCGAAAGCAGAAACCAATTAAATTTTAAAAACCAAAATGATAGGACAAATAAATGTAAAATCTGTTTTTTGGAAACATCAACGAAATAGGTACCCCTCCCCTCCTCCCTCCTCATGCTCACTGAAAGGAGTAGCAAGAGGCAAAATGAGGAAGGAGAAAGTAGTCATATTCACAGACATAGGAAAGATGAAAGGAGTTGTTAGAGGTCACTTCCTGCAGTTCTATGGCAGCAGTTTGAAAACAGAGGAAATGGATGAGTTCCTGGTTAAAAAAAAAAAAAGAAAAAGAAAAAAAGAGTGAGTAAAACTGACACCAAAAGAAGAAAAAAATGTGAATAGGTCAATTACTAGAGAAGAGGCTGAGAAGGTGATTGGAAATCAATCAAAAGGCCACCAAAACCATATGGCTTTCCAGCTGAGTCTATCTGACTTTAAAAGAAGAGATAATTACAATATTTACCATTCCAGAAGAAACTCTTCTAATTCGTTTTATAAAACAGTAAACTTGAATACCAAAACCAGAAAAATATAAGACCTGCCACAGTTTGAATGTGTCCCCTCCAAAATTAAGGTGTTGCCAACATGATAGTATTAATGACTGGGTCAAGGGGGTTCCTCCCTCATTAATAGGACTAAGGTCCTTATACTAGGGACTTCACTCTAGAGGAGCTAGATTGCTCCTCAACTCCTCTGCCATGCGAAGACACAGCTCCCTCCCAGGATGCAGACTCGCCATGCATCTGAGCCTACCAGTGCCTTAATTTTGGACTTCCTAACTTCCAGAACTGTGAGAAATAAATTTCTGTTCTTTGTAAATTACCCAATCTCCAATATATTGTTATAGCAGCACCAAATTAAGACAACAACATAAAACTATAAAGATCTCACTTATGAGTATAGATATAAAAATTCAAAATAAAATATTAGCAAAGTCTAACTATGTAGCAAAAGCATAATATGCTATGAACAAACAGGATTTATTTCAGAAATACAAGAATGGCTTATTATCAAATAACCTACTACTTAATCTATTGTATCAATAATCAAAAAGAGAAAAATATAAGCATATAAATAAATGCTAAAAAATTATTTTATAGAATTCAGTGGCCATTCCTGATCAGGAATAAGAATAAAAGGAAAACTATAGATGGCCCCTGACTTATGATGGCTTGACTTATGATTTTTGACTTTGTAATACTCACACAGTTATTCTATTTTTCCCTTTCAATACAGTATTCAATAAATTACATGAGATATTTAGCACTTTATTATAAAACAGGCATTGTGTTACATGACTTTGTCCACGTTTAGGCTAATATGTGTTCTGAGCATGTTTTTATTTTTTATTTTTTGCATTCCCTGCCTCCCTCCAACTCTGCATGTTTGAAGTGAGCTAGGTGGCTGGGTGTAGTGGCTCACACCTGTAATTTTAGCACTTTGGGAGACGGAGGTGGGTAGATCACTTGAGGTCAGGAGTTCAAGACAAGCCTGGCCAACTTGGTAAAATACAAAAATTGGTCCATCATGGTGGCATGTGCTTGTAGTCCCAGCTACTCAGGAGGATGAGGCAGGAGAATTGCTTGAACCCACTAGGCAGAGGTTACAGGGAGAAGAGATCACACCATTGCACTTCAGCCTGGGTGACAAGAGCAAAGCTCCATCTCAAAAAATAAAAGTAAAAATTAAAAAAAAATAAAGCTATAATGTTTGGTAGGTTAGCTGTATTAAATCCATTGTTGACTTACTCTGACTTGGGGTTGTTTATCAGAACATAACCCTTCATAAGTTGAGACGCATCTGTACTTAAATATGCTTCAGAATGGCAAAACTCAGCAAACAAATATGCAATGGCAAAACACAAATACCATTTTGATTAAAAAATGAGATACCTACCATCACTAAATATTATTTACATTGCCGTGTAGTTTTTTTCAAACAAAGAATATAACTGTCATCTATGTAGGAGAAAATGAAACAGGAGCTTCACTTTATACCAACACAAAATAAATTCCAGGAAGATTAAAAACTTATATGTAAAAACAACGTAGTGAAGATATCACACACAGAAATCTAGGTTATTATATGTTCAATCTAAAAGCAGAGATGATATTCCTCATCTTATCCTTTAGATTTTAGATTGGCTAAAAAACTGAAACTCTAATAAAAAATGCAGACATATTTGACTATATACAAATGACAGCCTTTTTATGCAGAAAATATAAACAAAATAATAAACAATGGACTTGGAAACATGGACTTTGGCTTTTTCTGTGAACATCATTTACACAATCAGAAAAAAAAGATAATTTTTCACTGTAGAAAATGAATCTGATTAGATCTAGAGACTCTCTGAGAAAAAAAGTATGTACACATATAATTTAGTATACAGTATCAGTGTCTTCATGACTGCTTGAATCCCATCCATTGGTACTAGTGGAGTTCCTGCACCCTAAATTAAGAATGCCTCAACAACAATAACAAGGCTGGGCACAGGGGCTCACGCCTGTAATCCCAGCACTTTGGGAGGCCGAGGTGGGCAGATCAACTGAGTTCAGGAATTTGAGACTAGCCTGAGCAACATGGTGAAACCCTGTCTGTACTAAAACTACAAAAATTAGCCAGGTGTGGTGGCACATGCCTGTAATCCCAGCTACTCAGGAGGCTGACACAGGAGAATCACTTGAACCCGGGAGGCAGAGATTGCAGTGAGCTGAGATCCTGCCACTGCACTCCAACCTGGGCGACAGAGTGAAAGTCTGTCTCAAAAAAAAAAAAAAAAAAAGGCTGGACGGGGGGAGGGGCCGGGTGCCATGGCTCACGTCTGTAATCCCAGCACTTTGGGAAGCCGAGGCGGGTGGATCACTACGTCAGGAGTTCGAGGTCAGCCTGGCCAATATGGTGAAACCCCATCTCTACTAAAAATACAAAAATTAGCCGGGTGTGGTGGCACACGCCTGTAGTCTCAGCTACTCTGGAGGCAGAGATAGAAGAATCGCTTGAACCTGGAAGGCAGAGGTTGCAGTGAGCTGAGATTGTGCCACTGCACTTCAGCCTGGGTGACAGAATGAGACTCCATCTCAAAAAAAAAAAAAAAAGAAAGATACCTTGCTGGGCACGGTGGCTCATGCCTATAATCCCAGCACTTTGGGAGGCCGAAGTGGGCAGATCACCTGAGGTCAGGAGTTTGAGACCAGTCTGGCCAACATGGTGAAACCCATTTCTACTAAAAACAAAACAAAAAAACAAATGACCTGATTAAAATTGGGCAAAGAACTTGAATCAAAAATGCTCCAAAGAAGAGAGAATGGCCAACATGCATATGAAAAGATGCTCAACATCGCTAATCATTAAGGAAATGCAAACTGCAATAACAATGAGATATCACCTCATACCCATTAGGATAGTTACTATTTCAAAAAAAAAAACACACACACAGAAAATATGTAACAAGTATTGATAAGGATGTGGAGAAATTGGAACTCTTGTATGCTGTTGGTGGTAATGTAAAATGGTATTGCTGCTATGGAGAGAAGCATGCTGGTTCCTCAAAATATTAAAAATAGAATTACCATATGATGCAGTAGTTTCACTTTTGGACATATACCAAAAGAATTAAAAAGATAAATCCTAAAGAGATTTTTAGTGCACCTGTGTTACTCATAGTAGAAAGAGGTGGAAGCAACTCCAGTGTCTCTCGAGGGATGAATGGATACACAACATGTGGTAATATACATACAATAGCACATAGCCTTTGAAAATAATGAAATTCTGACACATACTACGTGGAAGAACCTTGAAGACTTTATGCTAACTGAAATAAACGAGTCAGAAAAATACAAATGCTGTATAAATTCATTTATATGAGGTATCTACAGTAGTTAAACTTACAGAAAAGAATGTAGAATGCTGAGTGCTGAGGTCTGGGGTTAGGGGAAAATGGAGAGGAGTTGCTTAATAGGTATAGAGTTTCGGTGTTGCAAGATGAAAAGGTTCTGGAGATGGGTTGCACAACAATGTGAATATACTTAGCACTACTGAACTGTACACTTAAAATCATTAAGATGGTAAATTTTGTTATATGTATTTTACCACAATTCCAGAAAAAATTCCTGCCTTACGCATTTTCTACTTACTCCTAATTTCGACTACTCTCAGTTTATGCAAATGACCCCCAGATCTATAATTTTAGTACAGGCTTCTCCATCTTGATGTGATGATTGACATCTCTGCTGCCTGCTGGGCTGCTCTTACTGGATCATGTTCCACTGGCTTTTCAAACTTAGCATCTCCCAAACTGATTTCCCCACAAACCTCCTACTCCTCCTGTTTCCTATCCTGTGTCTATTAGCGAATGAATGAATAAATGAATGGATGGGTGAATTGATAAATGTACCCTGGATCTTTTTCATAGGGACCTAATAATCTGTCTGATTTCAAGATAATGAGTCATTTGAATCGTGTTATATTTTCCAACATATATAATTGTGTTATATATTTCCAAGTATTGAGGTATAATTCATCTACCATACAATTCGTTCATTTAAAGTGTACAATTCACGGCTTTTAGTATATTCAGTTGCACAACCTTTGCCACAATCCATTTTAGAATATTTTCATCACCCCTCGCCACTAAAACCCTGTACTTTTTAGCCATCACCCCCTCAATTTCCCCATCTCCCCTAGCCCTAAGCAATCTCTAATCTACTATTTGTTTCTGTAGATTTGCCTATTCCAGACATTTCATATCAAAGGATCATATAATATGTCGTGTCTCTTGTGACAGTTTTCTTTTCTTTTTTTTTGAGACGGAGTCTCACTCTGTCGCCCAGGCTGGAGTGCAGCTGCGCTATCTTGGTTCACTGCAACCTCCGCCTGCTAGGTTCAAGCGATTCTCTTGCCTCAGCCTCCCGCATAGCTGGGATTACAGGCACGCACCTAATACCCGGCTAATTTTTGTATTTTTGATAGAGACAGGGTTTCGCCATGTTGGCCAGGCTGGTCTCAAACTCCTGACCTCAGGTGATCCGCCCACCTCGACCTCCCAAAGCGCTGGGATTACAGGCATGAGCCAGCACACCCAGCCAACTGTTTTCACTGAGCGTAATGTTCCTAACATTCATCCATGTTGTAGCATATGACAGTAATTCTTTTTTTTTTTTTTTGACAGAGTCTCGCTCTGTCACCCAGACTGGAGTGCAGTGGCATGATCTCTGCTCACTGCAAGCTCCGCTGAGTGAATGGTTCAGGCCATTCTCCTGCCTCAGCCTCCCGAGTAGCTGGGACTACAGGCGTCCACCACCACGCCCCGCTAATTTTTTGCATTTTTAGTAGAGATGGGGTTTCACAATGTTAGCCAGGATGGTATTGATCTCCTGACTTTGTGATCTGCCCGCCTTGGCCTCCCAAAGTGCTGGGATTACAGGCGTGAGCCACCGTGCCTGGCCTGTCAGTACTTCTTTACTTTTTCTGGCTGAATAATATTGCATTGTACGATACACCACATTTTGTTTGTCCATTCATTAGTTGATGGAACATTTGGGTTGTTTCTCCTTTTTGGCTATTAGGAATAATGCTGCTATGAACAGTCACATATAAGTTTTTATGTGGAGATATGTTTTCATTTCTCTGGGGGCATATACCTAAAAGTGAATGAATTGCTGGGTGAAATGTGAATTCTCACTTTTAACTTTTTGAGGAACTGCCAGACTGTTTTTGACATTGGCTGCCCCATCTTACATTCCCACCAGCAATATATGCGGGTTCTGATTTTTCTACATCCTTCTCAACACTTGTTATTTTCCTTTTAAAAAAGGTATTCTAGCCATCCTAGAGGGTGTGAAATGGTATCTTGTGGTTTTGATTTGCATTTCTCATGACTAATGACGTTGAGCATCTTTTCATGTGCTTACCGACCATTTGTATATAATTTTTACAGACGCATCTATTTACCTTGTTTGCCTTTTTTTTCTTTTTTTTTAAGAGACAAGATCTCACTATATTGCCTGAGCTAGTCTTGAACTCCTGAGCTCAAACTGTCCTCCGGCATTAGTCTCCCAAAGTGCTAGGATTACAGGTGTGAGCCATCACGTCCGCTCTCTTTTGCCTGTTTTTAAATTGAGTTATTTGTCTTCTTTTTATTGTTGGGTTGTAAGAGTTCTGGGGATTTTGTTTGTTTTTACAAATTCTAGATGCAGTTTCCTTATTGGGTATGATTTGCAAATGTTTTCTCTCAGTCTGTGTGCCTTTTCAGTCTCTTGATAGTGAGTGTCCTTTGCATCACAAAAGGTTTTATTTTGATGAAGTCCCATTTATCTATTTTTTCTTTTGTTTCTTGTGCTTTTGGAGGTTTTTTGTTTTTGTTTTTGTTCTGTTTCGGTAGAGATGGGGGTCTCACCATGTTGCCCAGGCTGGTCTCAAACTCCTGGGCTCAAGCATTTCTCCTACCTCAGCCTCCCAAAGTGCTTTGGGAATATCTATGAAACCATCACCTATCTAATTCAATGTCTTAAATATTTACTGTTGTATTTTCTTCTAAGAGTTTTATAGTTTTAGCATTTACATTTAGGTGTTTGAAACATTTTGCTTTAATTATTATATGAAGTTCAGGGCAGAGGTTCAACTTCATTCTTTTGCAAGTGGATACCCAGACGACCCAGCACCATTTGTTTAAAAAGTCTATCCTTTCCCATTGGATGATCTTGACACCCTTGTCAAACATCAATTGACCAGATATATGGGTTTATTTCTGGACTCTAAATTCTATTCGACTGATCTCTATGTCTCTCTTGGGCCAGTACCCACACTATCTTGAATACTGCTGCTTTTGTAGTAAGTTTCAAAATTGGGAAATGTGAGTCCTTCAACTTTTTTCTTCTCTTTCAGGATTGTTTTGGCTATTCTAGGTCCCTCAAGTTTACACATGAATTTTAAGATCAACTTGCCAATTTCCACAAAGAAATAGATGATATTATAGGATGGTGTTGAATCTGTAAATCAGTTTGGAGAGTATTACCGTCTTAAAAATATTAAGTCTTCCAGTCATGAACATGGGATTTCTTTATCATTAATTAGATCTTCTTTAACTTTTTTCAAAATTGTTTTGTGGCTTTCAGAGTATAAGTTTTGCCCTTCTTTTGTTGAATGTATTCTTGTTTTATTATTTTTGATGCTGTTATACATGGAATAATTTCTTTTTTTTTTGAGAGAGGGTCTCACTCCAGTCACCGAGGGTGGAGTGCAATGGTGGGATCATGGCTCATTGCAGCCTCAACTTCCAAAGCTCAGATGATCCTCCCACACCAGCCTCCTGAGTAGCTGGGACTACAGGTGGGCATCACCACACTTGACTAATTTTTTGTCTTTTTGTTAGAGACAGGTTTTTGCCATATTGCCCAGGCTGGTCTCGAACTTCTGGGCCCAAGTGATCTGCCTGCCTTGGTCTCCCAAAAGTGCTGGGATTACAGGTGTAAGCCACTGCACCCAGTCATAAATGGAATAGTTTCTTAATTTCATTTTAGATTATACTTTGCTAGTATACAGAAATGCAATAGATTTTTTCATATCGATCTTTTATTCTGCAACCTTGAACTCATCTACTACATTGTGTTTTATTTACTTACGTTTGAACCAGAAAATACTGCATTCCTCAAAGAGTTCATAATTGTGAAATGCTACCATTCTGGAAGTAAAGGGCACAGAAAAATAAATTTTCAATTTATATGTCATATTATTTATGAGTGTGCCTTTCAAACCAAATTTTTTATATCTGCTATCTTTTTTTCAGAGAAAGTCATTGGTTTCTCAAGTGATTGAAAGCAACAGAGTTTAGACAGTCATGCTAAAAAAGTAAATACAACTTGTAAATTTGTTTTTTCACTATTTTAAACAAAATGAACAGTTTTGCACTTACCTGCCAAATTTACTTATGAAATCAGCAATTTATCAATGGTTTGGTTTATCAGGATTCTTGTATATATCTGATAAGTTACTTGCTTATGATTTTAGACAGCTGTAGCTAGAATTCAGATTGCTCCAGTTTAAATGTCAAGATTTATATCAAGCACAACTTTTTGCTTTTTGTAGCTTTTTTTAACTTTTCAAATTAAACAAGTTATTATTTTCTTTTTTTTTTTTTTTGAGACGGAATCTCGCTCTCTCACCAGGCTGGAGTGCAGTGGATCTCTGCTCACTGCAACCTCCACCTCCTGAGTTCAAGTGATTCTCCTGCCTCAGTCTCCCGAGTACCTGGGACTATAGGCGCGAGCCACCACGCCCAGCTAATTTTTGTATTTTTAGTAGAGAAGGGGTTTCACCATGTTGACCAGGCTGGTCTTGATCTCTTAACCTCATGGTCGTCCTGCCTCGGCCTCCCAAAGTGCTGGGATTACAGGCATGAGCCACTGCGCCCGGCCTAACAAAGATATAATTTTCAAAGAATAAGACCTGAGTTTAGATCAATATCTTTAAAAAAAATAAAGCTTTGTTCACATGGGGGTAATTATTATAAAAGTATTTTTTGATATGAGCTAACTTTGAATTTGCATTTTGCTTTAGAATAAAGCATAGTACTCTCTTTATCTACCTAAGCAGTTATGTCCTTAGACATAAACGATTAGAATTATTTACACACAATTTGCAGCATTGTATACACACACTCACGTATAAAGGTCACTCTGCCAGCAGCACTAAATATACCGATCATTTGTAAAAGTAGTTACACATTAGACTTTCATCTTGCCATGTACAGGAAATCCTCATTTCTTTTGATCATATATTTTAGTGTCTCTTTTTAAATAGGAATACGAATGAAGTTATTTTTCCTCATCCATTAATTGAAGTTCTTGAACTTATTTTGACAAAAGAATCACTGCCTAAATTCAGGCTTGAAAGTCTCTCTTTGCTGGCCGGGTGCGGTGGCTTGTAATCCCAGCACTTTGGGAGGCCGAGGCGGGCAGATCACCTGAGGCCAGGAGTTTGAGACCAGCCTGACCAACATGGTGAAACCCTGTCACTACTAAAAATACAAAAAATTAACTGGGCATGGTTGCTGGTGCCTGTAATCCCAGCTACTCGGGAGGCTGAAGCAGGAGAATTGCTTGAACCTGGGAGGCGGAGGTTACAGTGAGCCAAGATTGCGCCACTGCATTGCAGTCTGGGCAACAGAGCAAGACTCCATCTCAAAAACGAAAGACTCTCTCTTTGCTAACCTTTGTGGTAATATCGTCATGGTTTGAGGATAGTTAACCATAACTTAACTGGTATTATTATTGTTGATAATGCTGTGATCGTTTCTGTCAATAACAACAGTTGTCTTTACCACTCGTTTCATTTCTGCTGATAGGGTACATTTTTAAAAATGAGTTGAAGATGACCCCAATGTTGTAATCCTCAGGACTTTTAGTTTGGCCCAATCTTAATCATCCCTAAACTAGGCTTTTCTAGAACACCATTTATTGACCTCTAATTGTAGGTTTATAAAAGAGTATTTAGCTGGGGCACAAAAGGTTCTTTACTGAGGCAATTTTTCCACATTTAAGGAGGCAAAAGCAGAATCATTGGTGGGGCGTAAATCAGTAAAATAAATGATTTATGTCCCCTAAATTTTCTAGAAGATTTTGCAGTAAATTATCTAAATAACTGCCTTTTGGGTCATGTTGCTTTTGGAAAGGCATCTACTCTGAGGTTGCTTCCTGTGCTCAGAATCACCAGCATACCCTGCAAACCTACAGTAACAAGCAGCTGGGAGACAGACTGGGCAGGACTAATCCTTCACTGGGTAATACGACTGGGATTTGTGGCAGGGCGTGGTGACTCACACCTGTAATCCCAGCACTTTGGGAGGCCGAGGCGGGCGGATCACGAGGTCAGGAGATCCAGACTGTCCTGGCTAACATGGTGAAACCCTGTCTCTACTAAAAATACAAAAAATTAGCCAGGCGTGGTTGCAGGCGTCTGTAGTCCCAGCTACTCGGGAGGCTGAGGCTGAGGCTGAACCCGGGAGGCGGAGTTTGCAGTGAGCCAAGATTGTGCCACTGCACTCTTGCCTGGGCAACAGAGCGAGACTCCGTCTTCAAAAAAATAAAACTGGGATTTGCAAATGAAATGAATGGAGAGGAAGTGGCATCCTCGGCCTGAAAATTTCCTCATTCAGGTGGTGGCAGGGTCTTTCACTCTATTTATCAATTGTGTTTTTTTGTTTGTTTTCAAACCTCTCAGGGATTGTTAGTCCAGAGTCCATGGATAGAATTCAGGCTGATCTTGGATAAAAAACTTAAATTTTTGGTTTCACCAATATCTAAATAAAATTTAGCATGTTCTTCAATAACGAATGTAGGCAAAAAACTACAGTAGGATTAGCAATACTTGTGATTTTTTACTAAAAGAAATTGCTGGTCATGGTGGCTCATGCCTGTAATTCGTACACTTTGGGAGGCTAAGGCAGGTGGATTGCTTGAGTTCAGGAGTTCGAGACCAGTCTGGACAACATGGTGAAACTCTGTCTCTACAAAACAACAACAACAACAAAACTTAGCCAGGCATGGTGGCATGTGCCTATAGTCCCAGTAACTTGGGAGGCTGAGGTGGGAGGATTGCTTGAGCCGTGGAGGATGAGACTGCAGTGAGCTGTGATTGCATCACTACATTCCAGCCCGGGCAACAGAACAAGATTCTGTCAAAAAAAAAAAAA
The DNA here is from genome assembly GCF_008728515.1 of Papio anubis. Lineage (NCBI taxonomy): Eukaryota > Metazoa > Chordata > Mammalia > Primates > Cercopithecidae > Papio > Papio anubis. Next base: position 145,816,377 of record NC_044978.1, read on the forward strand.
AAAAAATGCAGGTATTTTCTTATCACATTACAGTTGTTGCAGATATTTTGGAAATATCATTTAAACTACTTTAAATATATGGAAGTTATTAGAACCCAGATTTTGTTAATGAATGTTTTAACAAGGAAGCACATACTTTATAGTTTTAAAATGGATAACTGTATTCCAATACAGTCAAAAATAATAATTTGTTTTTAAGTCATATATATGATTTAAATATAGGGTTAAGATTAGGGTTAAATGTGGTGGGGCACGGTGGCCCACGCCTGTAATCCCAGCACTCTGGGAGGCCAAGGCAGGTGGATCACCTGAGGTCAGGAGTTTGAAATGAGCCTGGCCAACATGGTGAAACTCTGTCTCTACTAAAAATACAAAAAAATTTTAGCTGGGCGTGGTGGTGCATGCCTGTGATCCCAGCTACTTGAGAGGCTGAGGCAGGAGAATCACTTGAACCTGGGAGGCAGAGGTTGCGGTGAGCCAAAATCGTGCCACTGCACTCCAGCCTGGGCGACAGAGCAACATTAGGGTTAAATGAATAAAATCATTCATTTAAAAAAATTACTCTTACAGTGAATAAGACATGCGTGGTATGAAAAAGATAAAGAACCAGCTGGGTGTGGTAGCTCACGCCTGTAATCCCAGCACTCTGGGAGGCCGAGGCAGGTGGATCACTGGAGGTCAGGAGTTTGAGACTAGCCTGAACAATACGGTGAAACCCCGTCTCTACTAAAAATACAAAAATTAACTGGGCATGATGGCGTGTTCCTGTAATCCCAGCTACTCAGAAGACTGAGGCAGAAGAATCGCTTGAACCTGGGAGGCGGAGGTTGCAGTAAACTGAGATCGCGCCACTGCACTCCAGCCTGGGCAACAAGAGTGAAACTCCATCTCAAAAAATAAATACATAAATAAATAATAAAGAGCCTAGGTATAATAGGCCTAGGTGTAGTAGGACTTGCCATGTGCTCTGGGCAAGGGGCTGCCTGTGTGTGCTCATTGACTTTGCCCCACTCCTTTTATTCCCTGTGCTTGAAGGGAACTACACCAGTTTCAGTATCCACCAGAACGGCAGGTCCTGGTTAGCTGTAGTCCAAAAGCCGATTTTTTTTCTTTTTTGGGGGGGAGGGGCGGAGACAGGGTCTCTGTTGCCCAGGCTGCAGTGCAGTGGCACAATCTCGTTTCACTGCAACCTCTGCTTCCCGGGTTCAAGTGATTCTCGTGCCTCAGCCTCCCAAGTAGCTGGGACTACAGGCGTGTACCACCACGCCTGGCTGATTTTTTGTATTTTTTGTAGAGACAGAGTTTCACCATGTTGGCCAGGCTGGTCTTGTACTCCTGACCTCAAGTGATCTGCCGGCCTCTGCCTACCAAAGTGCTGGGATTACAGGCGTGAGCTACTGCACCCAGCCCAGAAGCCGATCTTAACAGAAGAATTTCTCCTGTTGATCTAAAGTTAACTTGCGAACTTACATGAAAATGCAGCTTCTCAGAATCTGCCAAAACTAGATGAGAATGATAAGCTTGGCCCTTAGCCAGCCCTGAGTCATGTGGATTTCAGTTTTCACCCTTGAACCAAAAGTTGGGGTTATGAGACCAGCCAGAATATGCTGAATGGGGTCTCCCCCCATCACCACTGCCACCTACCACGTTCATCCCTTAATTTGCCACTAGATGCTCTGAGGAAAGGTTCAAAATAGGGGCAATTTAAATATTTTTTATCAGTTGAAGTATAATCCAAACCATAAGTGAGAAGTGGAAAAAAATATACAGGTGAAGGCATGAGTTTACCAGCAATGTCATTTCAGTGGTTGGGCCAGGAGATGGGGATTGGGGCAATGGAAAGACAAACTGATAATTTATTTAAGGAAAAGTCAGCCATCTAACCCAGGGGCTCAATGAAATCATCACATTTCAATTTTAGCTGTTTGTGACACATGTAAAGCGATCTTGCAGGTGAAAAGTTCAGCTTGCCATGCATTTATTACCTCCAGGTCCATCTGGTATTTCTAGTTTTGTATGTTTGTAGAATAAAAGTGAAAAGGAAAAAAAAAGTGTCCTTGTTTTTGCTCATGTTGAACAGAAATACTGTGTGTGACAAACACAGAGTTTGCTTACAAGTTGGAGCTGCCTTTTGATTAATGGTTTATTTAAATTTTTAGTATAAGAGATAATGGGTAAAGGAAGATTCTTAAAAATGGAAGCCCTGGGTTCTAGCTGTGATACTTCCCCAGCTTACACCAATTACGTTCTTTTTCAAGTTTCTGTATCTTGCCCTGATCTGATTTTTTTTTTAACCCGTTTGACACAGAAATTGTGGGAAGAAGTGAAAGAGGTGAATGAGAGAAAAAAACATGTGTGACGTGCTTTAAGTTTACTGGAAAATTCATCACACGTATTATTGTGAATTTTTTTTTTTTACAGTTTATGCCAGTGATACTTTGCCTTGCAAATAGTAAGTGAATGTTTATCGATTTGCATTTGCATGACGGCATTGTTCTTTATGTTAAAGCACTTTTTAATAATCAATTAACTGTTACTAGTTTTCTGAATGTTCATTTTGTTGATTGTCATATAAAGAATATGATGGTAGTAGAATGTAGCTAAAATTTGCGAATGTGGAGAACTTTATATTGTTCATCCCTCTGAAAAGGCATATAAAATAATTTGTTTACTACAATATACTCAGGGCTTGGAATAGTGGCTGGTACATGGTGAAACCTCAATAAATACTGAATGATATAAGAGAGGAGCCAATGAGCAAATCTTCAAAGGAATAGCATATTGATTATATATAAATGGTACATAAATTATACATTCATGGAGAAGATTTAAGCAAATCTTTCTAAGTCCTCTAACTCCAGGTTGGGACAACAAATATTGTAATTTAAATTTAACCGGCTGGGTGCGGTGGCTCACGCCTGTAATCCCAGCACTCTGGGAGGCCGAGGCAGGTGGATCACGAGGTCAGGAGTTTGAGACCAGCCTGACCAACAGGGTGAAACGCTGCCTCTACTAAAAATACAAAAATTAGCCAGGCATGGTGGTGCATGCCTGTAATCCCAGCTACTCAGGAGGCCGAGGCAGAAGAATTGCTTGAACCCGGGAGGCAGAGATTGCAGTGAGCCAAGATCATGCCACTGCACTCCAGTCTGGGCAACAGAGCAAGACTCCATCTCAAAAAAAAAAAAAAAATTACCCTATTGCTCTCCTGTCCTCTTCCACTTTAGCTTAATATTTGCAGAGTTTGTAGTTAAGAATACTATAACATTTTGTGGCAGAGGAAAGGAAACATTCCTAATAGAAACGCATAGAAACAGTGTATTGTATTTTTGCCGTTATGTTATAGATAAGGCATATGGGGGAATGATGGCAGGCCTTTTGACTTTGCTTTCATTAAGGATTCATAGCCTGGACTCATGGCCTTAAGATGTCCTTTCTCCACAGATAATTAAATTATCTTCTTGTGGCTTTCATGATTTCCATTTCCTTTTTTCTTGTTTTAATAGAGACGGGGTCTCACTATGTTGCCCAAGTTGGTCTCGAACTCCTGGACTTAAGCAGTCCTCCTGCCTCAGTTTCCCAAAGTTCTGGGATTATAGGTATGAACCACTGCACCTGGCCAATTTTCATTTCTGTTTTTTTTTTTTTTTTTTTGAGATGCAGTCTTGCTCTGTCACCCAGGCTGGAGTGCAGTGGCTCACTGCAACCTCTGCCTCCTGGGTTCAAGCAGTTCTCCTGCCTCAACCTCTGGAGTAGCTGGGATTACAGGCGCCTGCCACCACGCTGGGAAAATTTTTGTATTTTTAGCAGAGATGGGGTTTCACCATGTTGGCCAGGCTGGTCTCAAACTCCTGACCTCAGGTGATCCACCCACCTTGGCCTCCCAAAGTCACAGGCATGAGCCACTGCACCCGGACTTATTTCTTTATAATAGAACACAACCCATTAAGCTGAGCAAGCAGAAAAAAAAATGGAGCATGGTCTTATTCTTTCATATTCTTAGGCAAGCTCCTACATTTCTCCAGGTTTTGATTTCATGCTCTACAATCAGTGTTAGCAAACTAAGAACTGAACATCAAATCCAGCCTACCACCTGTTTTTATATGGCCCATGGGCTAAGGATAGTTTTTATATCTACAAATTAAAAAAAAATCAAGAGAAGACTAATATCCTGTGGCATGCAAAGCTATATAAAATTCAAATTTCAGAATCCATAAATAAGGTTCTATTGGAACACAGTCAAGCTAATTTGTTTATGTATTTTCTGTAGCTGCTTTCACACTACAATGGCAGAACTGAGTACTATGTAAGTTTTTAAATAAATGAAAGCAATTTAAATATTTTTCATCAATTGAAGTATAATCTTTAAAATGAATTTGGTGAAACCTCCTCACTTGAGGTCAGGAGTTCGAGACCAGCCTGGCCAATGTGGTGAAACCCTGTCTCTACTAAAAATACAAAAAATTAGCCAGGTGTGGTGGCCAGTGCCTGTAATCCCAGCTACTTGGGAAGCTGAAGCATGAGAATCGCTTGAACTCGGGAGGCGGAGGTTGCAGTGGGCTGAGATCATACCACTGCACTCCAGCCTGGGGGACAGAGTGAGACTCTATCTAAAAAAAAAAAAAAAAAAAAAATCTGCTTCCTTCAAATACAAGTTCAGGTTTTTAAATGGATGTTTTAACATTATCTTTTCAATCAGAATTTCAACCACAAAAATCAGAGAAAGATGAGTCAGAGTCAATTCTACCCAACAGGGAGTCAGAATGGAATTCTTGAGCAGATTAGACCCAGGTTTCAATTTCTACCACTGATTACCCAAGAAATACAGCACTTAACTTCTTCGAGCCTCAGTTTTCTCATCTGTAAAATGGCAGTAAACATAGTTATCTCTAGGGCCAAACTAGTACATGAGAGCATCCCAGGTATTTATTTTGTGTCTTTATTTCAAAGGAATATTCCTTAAATATTTATTTACTGTTAGTGGGAGTGAAGAGAAACTGTTTTCCTGTTGACAAAAATAAATTGCTTGTCATTTTTTAATGTTCAAAATATTTCTTTTTTTTTTTTTGAGACAGAGTTTTGCTCTTTTTGCCCAGGCTGGAGTGCAATGGCGTGATCTTGGCTCACTGCAACCTCCGCCTCCCTGGTTCAAGCGATTCTCCTGCCTCAGCCTCCCAAGTAGCTGGGATTACAGGCATGCGCCACCAACCCAGCTAATTTTGTATTTTTAGTTGAGACGGGGTTTCTCCATGTTGGTCAGGCTGGTCTTGAACCCCCGACCTCAGGTGATCCACCTGTCTTGGCCTCCCAAAGTGCTGGGATTACAGGCGTGAACCACCGCACCTGGCTGTTCAAAATATTTCTTACATGAAGTTATTTGGAATTGCCTTTTATTTTGCAGTTTTTTGCATCACTTGCAACTGTCAGTTACTCTTAGCCACCAAAGATTAGGCCAACATATATAGATATATTTATTAAGTCTAATTCAAAATACATTTGAGAGTCTGGGTGCGGTGGCTCACACCTGTAATCCCAGAACTTTGGGAGGCTGGGGCGAGCGGATCTCCTGAAGACAGGAGTTCAAGAGTAGCCTGGTTAACATGGTGACACCCCTTCTCTACTAAAAATACAAAAATTAACTGGGTGTAGTGGTGCAGGCCTATAGTCCCAGCTACTCAGGAGGCTGAGGCAGGAGAATTGCTTGAACTCAGGGGGCGGAGGTTGTAGTAAGCTGAGATGGCACCACTGCATTCCAGCCTGGGTGACAGAGTGAGACTCTATCTCAAAAACAAAACAAAAACAAAAACGAACCCCTTCCATCTTATTCTTGTATCTGTGTGTGTGTCTGTATGCTCACATATGCATGCTTGTGTGTATACTTTCCTGAAGCAGACCTTTTGTTAAGGGATAGATTAAAGCTGTTGTAATTTAAATGGCAAACAGTAAAGTTCTCCTCAGTAAAGAACACTAGGCCCATGCATTGCTTTGCTTTAGATTTGAATCTCCCCTGGCTGCCTTTGGCCTCAGGGTTAGTGCCCTGTGGTCATTGAATTTGTAAGCCCTCCAGATTCTGAAAAGACATAGTTGCCACACTGACAATAATTATTTTTTATTTGCATTCAAGGTCTCTGTACGATCTGATGGAATTTAGATCAATCTGCATTTTTTAAACTGTTTAGACATATATAGGCTTTTTTTTTTTGTCTGCCCCATAGACAGAGCAGGGCCATCCCATAGGCAGAGTAGCCCAGTTTACATTTTGCCTGTTGAGTAGAGAGTGGGGATGGAAGTCTGAGTTAATGGTCATCAGATTTCTGATTTATTACAATGATCTTATAGAAGGGTCTCCTTGAGCTGACTCATGGTTGAATCCTATGAGGACTAAATAAGATAATATGTACATAAGGCCAGACGTGGTGGCTCACCCCTGTAATCCCAGCACTTTGGGAGGCCAAGGAGAGCAGATCACTTGAGGTCAGGAGTTCAACACCAGCCTGGCCAACATGGTGAAACCCCGTCTCTACTAAAAAGACAAAAATTAGCTGGGTGTGGTGGCATACGCCTGTATTCTCAGTTTCTCAGGAAGCTGAGGTGGGAGAACTTCTTGAACCCGGGAGGTGGAGGTTGCAGTGAGCTGAGATGGTACCACTGCACTCCCGCCTGGGCAACAGAGACCCTGTCTCAAAAAAAAAAAAAAAAAAGTACATATGTAAGATACTCTCTTACTACTTTACTGCTTGACACAAAGTAGGCACTGAAAGAAAGGTGATTGAGAGTCATTGTCACCTTGTTGCAGATATCTCCTCAGAGACAGAAGATACATCAAAGCAGGAGGGAGATGTGAAAGGTAGGCTGTCCAACAGAACTCTGCCGTGACAAAAATGTTCTATATTTGTGGTAGCCACTATCCACATAAGAACTGAGGGATGCATTTTTTTAAAATCTGATTTTAATTAATTTAAAATTTAAAGCCACATATGTGCCTGGGCCACCATACCATATTGAACAGCACAACTCCTGAATTTTAAAAGATATCAACAAAGTGTTAGACAAATTAAGATTTTTTTTTTTTTTTTTTTTTTTTTGGAGACAGAGCCTTGCTGTGTAGCCCAGGTTACAGTGCCTTGGTGCTATCTCAGTTCACTACAACCTCGGCCTTCTGGGTTCAAGCAATTCTCCTGACTCAGGCTCCGAGTAGCTGGGATTACAGACGCCCGCCACCATGCCTGACTCATTTTTTGTATTTTTAGTGGAGATGGGGTTTCACCATGTTGGCCAGGCGGGTCTCAAACTCCTGACCTCAGGTGATTCACCTGCTTCGGCCTCCCAAAGGGCTGGCATTATAGGCCGGGGGTGGGGTGGGTGCGGGGGGTGCGGGGGGGGGGGCGCGGGGGTGCGGGGGGGGGGGGGGGGGGCGCGGGATGGGCGGGGTGGCGGCGGTTCGGGCATGGTGGGCTGCAGGTCCTGAGCCCTGCCCCGCGGGGAGGCAGCTGAGGCCCAGCGAGAACTCGAGCGCAGCACTGGCAGGCTGGCACTGCTGGGGGACCTGGGGCACCATCTGCAGCCGCTGGCCCGGGTGCTAAGCCCCTCACTGCCCAGGGCCGGCAGCACCGTCCGGCCGCTCGGAGTGCGGGCCTGCAGAGCCCGCGCCCACGCCTGCCGGAACTCGCGCTGGCCCACTAACGCCTAGTGCAGCCGGGGTTCCCACCCGTGCTTCTCTCTCCACACCTCCCCGCAAGCAGAGGGAGCCAGCTCCGGCCTCGGCCAGCCCAGAGAGGGGCTCCCACAGTGCAGTGGCGGGCTGAAGGGCTCCTCAAGCGCCACCAGAGTGGATGCTGAGGTCGCCGAGAGTGAGGGCTGCTAGCACATTGTCACCTCTCACTACCATATAGTAAACACTCATACCAGCTGTTAAGATGATGGCTCATTGCCTGGCGCGGTGGCTCAAGCCTGTAATCCCAGCACTTTGGGAGGCCGAGACCATCCTCGCTAACACGGTGAAACCCCATCTCTACTAAAAAATACAAAAAACTAGCTGGGCGAGGTGGCGGGCGCCTGTAGTCCCAGCTATTTGGGAGGCTGACGCAGGTTAATGGTGTGAACCCGGGAGGCGGAGCTTGCAGTGAGTCGAGATCCGGCCACTGCACTCCAGCCTGGGCCACAGAGTGAGACTCCGTCTCAAAAAAAAAAAGATAATGGGATCTTTAATCTACTAAAGGTAGATTCTCTATATGCCTAATTTTAAAAGGGGGAGGAATATTCTCTGATTTTAAATATAGAAAATGGACCAATGGCTGGGTGACTCATACCTGTAATCCCAACACTTTGGGAGGTTGAGGTGGGCGGGCGAATCACTTGAGGCCAGGAGTTCAAGACCAGGCTGGCTGACATGGCGAAACCCTGTCTCTACAGAAATACGAACATTGGCCAAATATGGTGGCATGTGCCTGTAGTCACATCTACTCGACAGGCTGAGGTGGAAGAATCGCTTGAACCCAGGAGGTGGTGGAGGTTGCAGTGAGCTGAGATGGTGCCACTGCACTGCAGCCTGGGTGGCATGCCACCGTGGGCAACAAAGTGAGATTCTGGTTTTTTTGTTTTGTTTAGTTTTTTGTTTGTTTGTTTGTTTTTTAAAGAAGTCAGGGGTTGGAAAGAGATGATGACAAAATCAGACTTTGCATTTTAAAGAATCTGATGATTGGAAAGAAAACAAATGGAGGGAAATCTGTCTAGGGAGAAACATAAAAACCCACCTACAAAAATAAGAGGGCAACTGAGTAATATACAAGGCCTTCCAAGAATGAAGAGATTTCCATCATGTTCCATGGCATAGCCCCAAGATATTTTCCAAAGCAGCTGGGAGGATTTTTAAAAAGTCAGATCCTATCGTTGCCTTGCTCCATGCCCTCCAGTGGGCCTCTATCTCCTCTGAGCCTAACGCTGTCCTGCAGGTCGGGGACCCACTATCTCTCTGACCTCATCTACACTTTCCCCCCTCCTGCTGCTCCAACCCTACTGGCCTCCTAGCTGTTCCTTTAACATGCCAAGTACTCCCTACAGCGGAGTCTTTTCACCTGATGTTCCCTCTCCTTAGAATTCTCTTCCCATCAGATATTTTAATGGCTTCTTCCCTCATTTCCTTCAAGTCTCAGTTCTAGATGTCAGTGTCAGTGGTCAGCACGTTATCAGCCTAACCGGCATATATAAGATCACCTCTAGCCCGAAACAACCCCTTTTCCTGTCACCAGGCTTTCCTGTTCTCCAGAGCACTTATCATCAGCTGACACGCTACAGGCATACCTCACTTTAGTGCACTTAGCAGATATTGCACTTTTCACAAAGTGAAGTTTTGTGGCAACTCTGTTTCAAGCAAGTCTGTTGGTGCCGTTTTTCCAACAGCGTGTGCTTACTTCGGGTCTCTGTGTCACATTTTGGTAATTCTTGCAATATTTTAACTGTTGTTATTATTATATCTGTTATGGTGATCTGTGATCAGTGATCTTGGATGTTACTACTGTAATTATTTTGGACACCACGAACTACCCATATTAAATTGAGAACTCAATCAGTAAATATTGTATGTGTCTGACTGCTCCACTGAACAGCTGTCCATCTCTTTCCTCAGGCCTCCTGATTCCCTAAGAAACAACAATACTGATATAAGGCCAATTAATAACTCTACAACAGCCTCTAAGTGTTCAAGTGAAAGGAAGAGGCGCATGTCTCTTACTTTAAATCAAAAACTAGAAGTGGGCAGGGCATGGTGACTCACGCCTGTAATCTCAGCACTTTGGGAGGCCGAGGTGGGCAGATCTCTTGAGGTTATGAGTTCAAGACCAGCCTGGCCAACATGGTGAAACCCCGTCTCTATTAAAAATACAAACATTAGCCAGGCATGGTGGTGCATGCTTGTAATCCCAGCTACTCGGGAGGCTGAGGCAAGAGAATAGCTTGAACCAAGGAGGCAGAGTTGCAGTGAGCCGAGATCGCACCACTGTACTCCAGGCTGAGCCACAGGAGACTCCATCTTAAAAAAACGAATAAACAAAAACAAACCAACCTATAAATCATTAAGCTTAGTGAGGAAGGTATGTCTAAAGCCAAGTTAGGTTGAAAATTAGGCCTCTTGCAGCCAAGTTATGAATGCAAAGAAAAAGTTATTGGGAGGAAATTAAAAGTGCTACTCCAGTGAACACACAAATGATACAAAAGCAAAACAACTTTATTGCTGATATGGAGAAAGTTTGTGTAATCTGGATAGATGCTCAAACCAGCCACAATATTCCTGAAGTCAAAGCCTAATTCAGAGCAAGGCTCTAACTCTCTTCAATTCTATGAAGGCTAAGAGAGAAGAGGGAGCTGCAGAGGAAAAGTTTGACACTAACAGAGGTTGGTTCATGAGATTTAAGGAAAGAAGCCATTTTTGTAACATAAGAGTGCAAGGTAAAGCAGCAAGTGCTGATGTAGAAGCTGCAGCAAGTTATCCAGAAGATCTAGCTAAGATTATCAATGAAGGTGGCTACACTTAACAACAGATTTTCAGTATAGACAAAACAACGTCGTATTGGAAGAAGATTCCATCTAGGACTTTTATAGCTGGAGAGGAGAAGTCACTATCTGGCTTCAAAGCTTTAAAGGAGAGGCTGACTTGCTCGGGGCTAATGCAGCTGGTGACTTGAAGTCGAAGCCAATATTTATTTACCATTCTGAAAATCCTAGGGTCCTTAAGAATTATGCTAAATCTCCTCATCCTATGCTTTATACATGGTACAACAAAGCCTGGATGACAGTACATCTGTTTACAGCATGGTTTACTGAATATTTTAAGCCCACTGTTGAGACCTGCTGCTCAGAACAAAAGATTCCTTTAGAAATATTAGTGCTCAATGACAATGTGCCTATTCACCGGAGATCTTTCATGGAGATGTACAAGGAGATTAATGTTTTCATGCCTACTAACACAACCTTCATTCTGCAGCCTACGAATCAAGAGTAATTTCGACTTTCAAGTCCCACTATTTAAGAAATAGATCTCGGGGCTGGGCACGGTGGCTCACACCTGTAATCCCAGCACTTTGGGAGGCCAAGGCAGGTGGATCACGAGGTCAGGAGTTTGAGACTAGCCTGGCCAGTATGGTGAAACCCCGTCTCTACTAAAAATGCAAAAAAATTAGCCGGGCATGGTGGCATGCACCTGTAGTCCCAGTTACTCAGAAGGCTGAGGCAGGAGAATTGCTTGAACCCAGGAGGCAGAGGTTGCAGTGAGCAAAGATTGCGCCAATGCACTTCAGCCTAGGTGACAGGGCGAGACTCCATCTCAAATAAAAAAATAAAGAAAGAAATAGATCTCAGCAGGACGCAGTGCCTCATGCCTGTAATCCCAGCACTTTGGCAGGACGAGGCAGGTGGATCACTTGTGCCCATGAGTTCCAGACCAGCCTTGAGTAACATGGTGAAACCTTGTCTCTACAATTAAAAAAAAAAAAAAGTTAGTTAGGCATGGTGGCAAGTGCCTGTAGTCCCAGCTATTCAGGAGGCTGAGGTGGGAAGATCACTTGAGCCCAGGAGCTTGAGGCAGCAGCGAGCTGTGATTGCCACTGCACTCCAGCCTGCATGACAGAGCAAGGCCCTGACTCAAAAAACAAAGAAAGAAAGAAAGATGATCTTATAAGGGACTGAAGCTTGCATCAACAGTGATTCCTCTGATAGATCTGGACAAAGTAACTTCTATACGCACTGGGAAGCCAAAAAATTGATATGGCTCACTTTATTGCAATATCGACATTATCATGGTGATATGGAACCAAACCCACAAAATCTCCAAGAATGCCTGTATATTTTGCTTGCTTAATGTTTGTCTCTCCCCACTAGAATGTAAACTCCTTGGGGGCAAGGACTTTGATTTCTTCCCTACCATATCCTAAGCACCTCTAGGTGTTCAATAATCATTTGTTGAAGGAGTGAACAGATGAATGAATGAATGGATGGATGAGAAATGGACCTGATGACCTCTTAAACTCCTTCCCCCGCTCACCAGCTGCAGTTTGTAGAACCAGAACCAGCACTTCATGTTCTGCTACCTTGTGCAAAAGCTTCCTGGCCCCTTCCTTTGGGGCAAGTTCCAAAAATTGTGGCCAATCCTTTCCATCTTCTACTTCTTTCCTCACCTTAAGTGTCTATAAGGAACTATGCCAACCCTTCATCCAGTACCAACTTTTCCAGTGCCAACTACCTTCTCCCCCACTCCTGTGTTTTACCAGATGAGAAAGCAGGCCAGGGCAGCTGGGAGCCACTGGGGCTGGATTGGGAGCAAGATTTGGTTGCTGTCGACCAATTGCAGTGCACTGGAACTCCTCCAAGGACACAACAGAGAAGCTGCTACCAGACCATAAAACTGTCCCCCAACCAGGCTGCATAGACTTCATCCCCACCATACAATGCCAGTCCTGTTGATTCATACAACGCCAGTCCTGTTGATAAATGCCCCTATACTGGTTGTAGCACAAAGGTGCCAACTACATTGAACACACCTGGTAAGTTATTTGTGTTTTTTTTTTAGAGGGGGAAACAGGCAAATGAGATTTTTAGTCTGTCTTAAAACATCAATATCTTCTTTTTGTGGGGAGAAAGTGCTGGGGAGGGGGGAAGCAAAAGAGAGTGGATTAGGCACCAGAAGGTCTGGATTTGAATCTCAGTTTGTGAGTTGGTGTGTGCCACAGCCTTGGGTAAACCTCTTCTGTCTTCAGTTTCCCGTCTGTAAGTAGGGATTCGAATTCCTGCTCTGCTGGCCTTTCAGGAATGTTGTAGGGATCATGAGGCAATAATAGGTGCAAACTTTGTGAACTATACAATACTATTCCTACGTGGAGATTTTTATGAACAGAACATCTCTCAAATGCCTGATGGTGGCATCTCTCAAATGCCTGATGAAATGAAAGCATGATCTCTCTTCACTCAGTAATGAAAGTTCAACAGAGGTGAGGAAAGGAATCACTACACATTTTTAAACTTCGTATTTCTTTTTTGTTTTTTTTTTTTTCAGAGTTGAGGTCTCACTCTGTCATCCAGGTTAGGGTGCAGTGGCATGATCACTGCAGCCTTGACCTCCTGGGCTCAAGCAGTCCTTCCACCTCAGCCTCCCTACTAGTGGAGACTGCAGGTGTGAGCCACCAGGCCAGCTGGACTTTGCATTTCTATGGAAAATGACCTTTAGTCATTTATATTAAGTTAACAACAAAAAAATGGATTCACGCAGACATGGTGACTATTTGAAATTATGGCTCTGAAAAGAATTTACTTTTTTTTTTTTTTTTTTGCAAAGAGGGGGTTTTGCCATGTTGCCCAGGATGATCTCAAACTCCTGACCTCAAGTGATCCACTGCCTCACCCTCCCAAAGTGCTGGGATTAAAGGTGTGGGCCAGTTTTTTAAAGAATTTTCTTTAAAAAGAAAAAAGGTTGCTTTGATTGTGTGTGTATGTGTATGTGTGTGCGTGCGCTCATTTGAAATAAGTGTTCATCCAGAAATGCTTTAAAAATATATTCCACATACCTGGGCGCAGTGGCTCGCGCCTGTAATATCAGCACTTTGGGAGGCTGAGGCGAGAGGATCACGTGAGGTCGAGAGTTCAAGACCAGCCTGACCACCATGGAGAAACCTAATCTCTACTAAAAATACAAAATTAGCCGAGCATGGTGGTGCATGCCTGTAATCCCAGCTACTTGGGAGGCTGAGGCAGGAGAATCACTTGAACTCAGGAGTCAGAGGTTGTGGTGAGCCAAGATTGCACCCCTGCACTCCAACCTGGGCAACAAGAGTTGAAACTCCGTCTCAAAAAAAAATATATATATATATATACACACACACACATACACATATATGCACACACATACACACACACACACACACACATAATCTTAACCTAAGCAAATAGTTTAATTAAGATTGACATTTTAGGCTGAGCGCAGTAGCTCACGCCTATAGTCCCAGCACTTTGGGAGGCCGAGGCAGGCAGATCGCTTGAGCTCAGGAGTTTGATACTAGCCTGAGCAACATAGTAAAACCCCATCTCTACAAAAAATACAAAAATTAGCTGTGCATGGTGGCATACACCTGTGGTTGCGAGGCTGAGGTGGGCGTATGACTTGAGCCTGGGAGGCACAGATTGTAGTGAGCTGAGATTGTGCCACTTGAATGGCCTGGGTAACAGAGTGAGACCTATCTCAAAAAAAAAAAAAAATTCAGAAATTTTTTAAAAGATTGACATGTTAGAGTACAGTATTATGAAAGAAAATGTCATTATCCTTGTTGAAGAGTATGAGCAAGACAGTACCCTAGTGTTCATTTGTCATTTGCACGCATGACATTACAGTGTATATCCAGAGAAGTGGTAAGAATGCTTTACTGTTTCTAGGGGGAAGAGTAGGTGGGCATAGGTAAAATCTCAGATAAAAACCCTACAGTGAGTAGAATTAAATTATCTATATGTCTCTTCCCCACATTAAAAAGACTTGAGACTTATCAAAGAAAAAATCTAAAATTGCCTTGGGTGGTTGATTCTGAGAATGAGTCAGGTAAACCTGGTGTGCTGTGTGACACTGTAATGAAGTCTTCTGACTGCACTCCAATGTTCAGTTTCCAAAGCGTTTCCATCCAGCTTGGAACTGAGCCATGACCTTGGCATCTTTATTCACGTACTTTGTGACTCAGTAGTTCCTTCTGCAGGATGTGAATGGAAAGGAGGGTGGAATCCTGCCTACAACATAGGCCTTGGTTACAGTATCCCTTGGTTAGCAGAGTTGATGAAACTAATTCAGTTGAAAGTAAACTGCTAAAATAAGAGCTCGAGTTTGTCTGTGAATTTCAGATGTTTGTGTTATCCCTACCTACATAGCATGGAACTCCAACATGGTACTCCCCACCTAAACCGGCATGGCTACAAGGATTTCTGAGAAATGAAGGGAGGTATGCATTTTTCCTGTTTTGCCAGTTAATGTTTGCTCACATTGGGAGGGGACCAGTGCGTATCTGGTAGTTCTGCCTGTGTCACTTGAGGTCATCAGGTCATCATTCTGTCCTCTCAAGAGCTGAAAACACCACACTTTAAGCCTGCACCTTGACTCCTGGTTGCTCATACGTTTGGCAGCCTAGAGACCCATTTCCTTTCATGTGTGTTTTAACCATGCAATATATGACACCTGGGAAATAAAATATCCACATTATATAAATTGCAGTCATCATCTCTTGGCAGATTTCTGCAAAATGTTTGTCGATAGCTTCCTTCAATGTCCTGAGACATTTTACAAAGAATCATTGTCAGTGTTTCAGAGTGAAAGAAAAATGAGATGGTTATCTACACGATTGCTCCATTCTACTATTGCATGTGCTTGGACGCCAACCAGATTTCTAACAGAGTTTAAAATGTCAGCCAGAACGTACTGAATCTATAATAGAGGCTAAGATTAAATTTCCTTTGGTTTACTTAGATCAGCTGAGTTTGGGGTTAGTTTGGAAGGAAGGAAGGAGGAGTCACTGGTTTTAATAATATAATTCACTACCCTTTAACAAATCTGGTCTTACTTTCCCCTTTAATCTGTTCCTTTCTGTGCTTTTTATCATATCCAGAGAGTTGGGTAATATTCAAATCTCTAAATGGCACCTTCTTTGAAGAAGTTCTTTAAATAAAAAAAAAAAAGGCAGGGCGCAGTGGCTCACGCCTGTAATCCCAGCACTTTGGAAGGCTGAGGAGGGGGGATCACCTGAGGTCAGGAGATCGAGACCATCCTGGCCAGCATGGTGAAACCCCATCTTTACTAAAAATACAAAATTAGCCAGGTATGGTGGCTCACGCCTATAGTCCCAGCTACTTGGGAGGCTGAGGCACGAGAATTGCTTGAACCAGGGAGGCGGAGGTTGCAGTGAGCAGAGATCATACCATTGCACTCCAGACTAGCAACAGAGTGAGATTCGGTCTCAAAACAAACAAACAAAAACAAACAAACAAGAAAACTTAGCCGGTTATGGTGGTGGGCACCTGTAATCCCAGCTACTCAGGAGGTTGAAGAAGGAGAATCACTTGAACCTGGGAAGCAGAGGTTGCAGTGAGCAGAGATTGCGCCACTGCATTCCAACCTGAGCAACAGAGCAAGACTCTGTCAAAACGAAAACAAAACCCACAAACTACCATGAAAAGAAATTAGCCATTGAATCACATACATTTCTCTATCCCATGAGAAAATAAAAATGGAAGAACTCAAGCAATCCCTTCATACTCTCCCTAAATTAAGCAAAGATGTAGAGTTCCCCACTGAAAATGAATTTACTTAAATCAGACCTGAAGAGCATTACTTTGTTTGAAATTCAAATAGACACAGATGTTTTCTGTTTGATGAAAACGATTTCTACTCTTAAATTGCAAACAGGCTGGGAAACATGCCTGTAACCCCAACACTTTGGGAGGCCGAGGTGGAAGGATCACTTGAGGCCAGGAGTTTAAGACCAGCCTGGGCAATATAAAGACACCCTGTCTCAAAAAAGAAGAAGAAGAAGAAGAAGAAGGTTGAAAACAGATATGCTAAGTTCACTTGTCACTTTTGGACCCCTTCGAGTATGCCTGGAAATGCTCCAGATTCAGCCCAGCATGGCAAGCAGCACAAGCTTTGTGGACATTTCTTGGGCGCCGTCTGTGGCTGGAAAAGGTCTCAGATCTCTCTGCACCTGTCTTCCTGCTGATATTGGCAAAGCAGAGCCATATTGCTGAAGCTCTATAACTCTTTCTTTTTTTCTTTTTAAACAATGGCCTTTGGCAATATCTGGGCTCCTTTATCTTCTGCCATGGAGACTTTCTTAGTGTCCAGGAGCTGCCAGTGGCCACTGGCCCAGCTCCTCTCCCTCTGCATAGGCTCCTGGATTGAAATCCTGCTGACAAAAAGGAGTTCATGTCTTTAGGTCAGGGTAAAGAATCACCATGATTGTGTGCTTTTTAAAAACATTTCTTTGGCAGGGTGTGGTGGCTCACGCCTATAATCCCAGCACTTTGGGAGGCCGAGGCGGCGGATCACCTGAGGTCAGGAGTTTGAGACCAGCCTGGCCAACATGGTGAAACCTCGTCTCTACTAAAAACACAAAAATTAGCTGGGCGTGGTGGTAGGCGCCTATAGTCCCAGCTGCTCGGGAGGCTGAGGCAGGAGAATTGGTTGAACCTGGGAGGCGGAGGTTGTGGTGAGCTGACATCACACCACTGTACTCCAGCCTGGGCAAAAAGAACAAAACTCCGTCTCAAAAAAAAAAAAAAAAATTCTTACCTTTTCTCGTCGTAAGAGATGGGATCTTGCTATGTTGCCCAGGCTGGTCTGAAACTCCTGAGCACACATGACCTGCTTGTCTTGGCCTCCCAAAATGCTAGGATTACAGGCATGAGTCACCATACCCAGCCAATTGTATGGTTTTAACTCCTGAGGAATCCCAAGTATCTTTCTATACAAGTGTAATTATATGGATGGAATTGTTATGTGGTTGAAGTGCTGTGACTACACTGTCACACATAGACCATTTCAGTTTATTATTTAGTTCATGAGCATAAAGTCATGGGAGGTTCATAATTATAGACATATGGACCTGGATGGGGGTCTAAAGGTAAGTCTCGAACGTGAAATGTACATTAGCTACCTTTCAAAGATAGTTTGTCTATTCCTAGTGACCTCGAAAATATATAAGCAAAAAAACCTGGACACCTTTTACAAAAGGAGAGTCTTTCCTTCTGCATCTCCCAGCCCTGTGGCCTTCCTTGGGGAAAAGTGGACGCAGGGATCTAAATCTTCTCAGAATTTCTTTTCTCGGTGGAAATCTTTGATTTACTCCAATCTCTGTATTCTAAAGATGGGGAAAATGGAGGCCCAGAAAGTTGCAAGGAAATATAGGTATTTGATGATGAATGGATGTTCAAAACTACAAAAATTAGCCAGGCATGGTGACACATGCCTGTGGTTCCGGCTACTCGGGAGGCTGGGGCAGGAGAATGGTGTGAACCCAGGAGATGGAGCTTGCAGTGAGCCGAATCGTATCATTGCACTCCAGCCTGGGCAACAGGGCGAGACTTCATCTCAAAAAATAAAATAAAATAAAATCAGAAATAAACTAACAAAAACATTAATACATTCTAAAAGCTGACCATTAAATAAACCTATGTAACCTACATAAATAAACATCTATGTAAAGCTATATGTTGCTACCTAACAAGCCACCTTAAAACTTATTGACTTAAATTTATAGTGACAGAAAGTAGAACAGTGGTTACCAGGGGCTGGGAGGAGGCGGGAAAGGGGGAACTATTGGTGAGTGGGTACAGAGTGTCAGTGTGGGATGATGAAAAAGTTCTGGAGATGGGTGGTGGTGATGGTTGCACAACAATGTGAATGTACTTAATGCCACTGAACCACACACTTAAAAATGGTTAAAATGGTTAACTTTATGTTATGTACGTTTTACCACAATAAAAGAGAAACACGGGCCAGGCGTGGTGGCTCATGCCTGTCATCTCAACACTTTGGGAGTCCGAGGTGGGCGATTCACCTGAGCTCAGGAGTTCAAGACCAGCCTGGACAACAGCTGGTCTGAAATTAGCCAGGCTGGTGGCTAATTTCAACATTTTGAAATTCAAAAATTAGCTGGGCGTGGTGGCAGGTGCCTGTAATTCCAGTTACTAGGGGGGCTGAGGCAGGAGAATCGCTTGAACCCAAGAGGCAAAAGTTGCAGTAAGCCAAGATTGTGTCACCACACTCTAGCCTGGGTGACAGAACCAGACTCTGCCTAAAAAAAAAAAAAAAAAAAGAAGAAGAAAACACTTGGTGACCTAAAACCACAACACTTTTAGAGTTAAAATTTTGGCCAGCTCATCTCTTCCCTGTATGGTGTCTGCTGGGACAGTTCAACTTGAACCGAAGCATCCAAGATGACCTCCTTTGCCACACTGGTGCTGGCTCTTAGCTGGGGTGCCTCTCTTTTCCTCCATGTGGACTCTCAACCTCCAAGGCTTCTTTCTCCACGTTGCTGCTGTCTATAGCTAGACAGCCCGAACTTCTTTACAAGGCAGTTGGGTTCTCAGAGAGAAAGCAGAAGCTCTAGATCTCTTAAGATCTGGGCTTGAAGTCCCAGAAAGTTGCTGCTGGTGGCTCTAAGCCTGGTTAATCCTAGTCACTTTGCTGGTACAGAGCCGAGACGTGGCGAGATCACACAGGTCAGGAGATTCAGAGGGGCATGGTTCCTTTAGGGCTAACACGGTGACAATCTACTACCGTCTCCATACTAATAAAGTAGCAAAAAACTATGCTCGGGCTGAGGTGGCGATGCTGCTTGTAGTCCCAGCTACTCGGGAGGCTGAGCACATAGGAGTAATGGCGTAAGACCCGGGAGGCGGAGCTTTGGCCCAGTGAGCTAGAGATCTCGGCCACTGTCATCTCCAGCCTGGGTGACCTTTGGCCAGTTCTTCACTCTCTCTCTGTTTCAGTTTTCTTACCTATAAAATGGGATGACAATAGTCTTTATGTCATCGTGTTGCTGTGAGTATTGAATGAATATGAATCAAAAGCTTAATAACAGTGCCAGGCACAAAGTAAGAACTATATAAGCATTTGCCATTATTGTTATTGTCATTGTCGTTATTATAATAAACATAAGAAGCAGTATGGTGGAGAAGGGAATATTTAAAGCTAAATAAGACAGAAAGGCTGGAAACGCTTGGATACACGGGACCTCCCTGCCTCACAGAGTTCTCACTTACATCTAAATCCTTTGCTGACATTTAAGCTTCTTTCCTTTTGTTCTGTCCACAGGAGACATGGAGAACAGCTGATCAACATCTCTCCATAATAATCCTCTGAACACCTGAAGACAGCTGTGAGAGCTTAAAGATTTGCTGAGGCTAATCTGAGCACAGGTAATTGTGTTGATGATATGTTCAAATGCATCTAAGTCTATACCTGGGTATAGTTGCTGGGTTATAAACAGGCACGTCACACTTCTCTTATACATTTCAGGAAGCTGGAGCGCTGGCTCTTGTTTTCCCTGAAGGCGTTAGGGAATGTGCCTGCTCTTTTTCAGAGCGTAAACCTAGAATAGGTTTCCAAGGAGGATAGTGTAAGCCGGGACTGAGAGGTGCCATGTGTATGGCACCCTACTGGCCCCAAAGACCAGTTAGCCCAGGAGCCAATCCTGTTGAACAGTTAATTAGCACCTATTGTTTATTACCGTGAGTTCTTTCTGAGCTTACCAGTGGCCCTTTTGCCTAATCCAATGGACACTTTTCTTTTTTCTTTGCTTTTTTTTTTTGAGATGGAGTCTCGCTCTGTCACCCAGGGTGGAGTGCAATCGTGCCATCTCAGCTCACTGCAGCCTTTGCCTCCTGGATTCAAGCTATTCTCCTGCCTCAGCCTCCCAAGTAGCTGGGACTACAGGCATGAGCCACCAAGCCTGGCTAATTTTTGTATTTTTAGTAGAGACGGGGTTTCGCCATGTTGGCCAGGCTGGTCTCGAACTCCTGACCTCAGGTAATCCATCCACCTCAGCCTCCCAAAGTGCTAAGATTACAGGAGTGAGCCACTGAGTCTGGCCCCAGTAAGCACTTTTCTATCCTCAGCTTCATGGACAGCCCTGCAGCATTTGCCATCCTGTCTTATTTTGGAGTGAAGCAGTACATTGTGATGTATTGGAGCCAGAATACCTGGATCCAAGTCCTAGCTCTGACCTTTCCAGGTCCATTGACCTTGAGCAAGTTACTTAACCTCTGAATTTCATCATCTTTATCTCCATCTATAAAATGGGGTTGATAATAGTACATTGTCATAAGGTTGCTTGAAAATTTGTAAGGCTATTTTTTTGGTAACTGTCTTAGCACAGGGGAGGAAAACAGTAAAAATTAAAAAAAAAAAAATTAAAAACCTCTTCTCCATTGACTTCTGGAACATTTGGTTCTTCTTGTGACTGTTGGACCAGTCCTTCTGTTTCTTTTGCCAACCTTCTTCCACTCATCCATGAAAAACTGGTGGTTCCCCCAAGATTCTGTCTTTGATCCTCCCCTCTTCTCATGTTGTATAACTTTCCTATGTTATTTCTGCCCTTGGTCTTCCAAACCATTGTGCCCTGATGCCTTCCAAACCTTTATCTCTAGCTTTTTTTCTTTGTAGAGTCCTTTATCTGGGTGGTCCAAGCTTCCTTAAATTCAAAACGTCTAAAGCCAGAACTTCCACTCTTGGCTATAATGGGGTAGTAATTGGTACTAGACCAGCCATCCCACCATTAAAACACACACACACACACAGACACACAGACACACACACCTGTAATCCCAACACTTTGGGAGCCTACGTGGGCAGATTGTTTGAGCCCAGGAGTTTAAGACTAGCATGGTCAACATAGTGAGACCCTGGCTCTAAAAAAAAAAAAATATATATATATATATATATATATTTTAATTAGACAGGCATGGTTTCGCATCCTGTGGTCCCAGATACCCAGGAGCTGAGGTGGAAGGATCGCTTGAGCCCAAGAGTTCCAGGCTGCAGTAAGCTGTGATTGTGCCATTGCACTTCAGCCTAGGTGACAGAGTGAGACCCCGTCTCAAAAAACAAAACAAAACAGAACAAAACAAACATTAGTCAACTGTTTCAGGAATTGGCCAGGAGAGAGTACAAGTCTCTGATCCCTGGGAGAAGAGAAACTCATCTTTTTTTTCTTTTTTTTTTTGAGACAGAGTCTCGCTCTGTCGCCCAGACTGGAGTGCAGTGGCGTGATCTCGGCTCACTGCAACATCCACCTCCTGGGTTCAAGCAATTCTCCTGCCTCAGTCTCCTGAGTAGCTGGGATTACAGGCGCATGCTACCACGCCCAGCTACTTTTTTGTATTTTTTAGTAGAGATGGGGTTTCACTGTGTTAGCCAGGGTGGTCTCAATCTCCTGACTTCCTGATCCGCCCACCTCGGCCTCCCAAAGTGTTGGGATTGCAGGCATGAGCCACCGCGTCCGGCTGAGAAACTCATCTTTTGTAAGCCCCAGAATCATTCTGGCTCTTTACCTGGGGGGGCAATTTCCTGGTATCCAAGCAGGAAAAGGAGAACTTGCTAAGCTGAGGAGGCAGAGTTCAGAGTTTGGGGCAGCTGAGCAGCTGGAATCTGCAGGGTAGAACACTGGAGAGAGGAGCTTTGCAGAGGAAGGACTCCAAAAAATCCCCGTGGGGGTGTCCTCTGAGCACTTGGTTAAGAGCTGTGTTGCACATGTGACAGGTGAGACTACCCAAGGATGACCAGATACCAGCTTCTGTGCGGTGGAAGAAGCTGAGCAGCGACTGAGTTCAAGCAGCAATGGAGGGGGCGGGCATTAGAGTTATGGCTCAGCCTGAGTGGGAAAGCACTTTAACACTTTGTTAATGACACTCCAGGCATCCAGCTGGGACATCGAAGAGTTCACATCTTAAAAGTAAGGACCATGGCTGGGGGCGGGGGTGGCCGAGGCAGGGGGGCGGGATGGTGGCTCGCGCCTGTAACCCCAGCATTTCAGGAGGCTGAGGCTGGCTCAAGCTTGAACTTGAGCTGTTGAGCTTCAGCTCAGGTGTTTGGGACCAGCCTGGGCAACATGGTGAAACCGCATCTCTACAAAAACTACAAATAGCCAGGTGTGGTGGCACGTGCCTGTAGTCCCCGCTACTCAGGAGGCTGAGGCAGGAGGATTGCTTGAAGCTGCAGTAATCCCTGATCAAACCACTGCACTCCAGCCTGGGTGATGACAGAGTGAGGCCCTGTCTTAAAAAAATAAATAAATAAAAGTAAGGATCATGGTCTACAGCAATATTTCTTAAATTGTTGTCCCCTGACCATTAGCATCAACATAACCTAGAAATTTGTTAGATGTTACTGTTGGAAATGCAAATTCAAGGGCCCCACTTCAGACCTACTGAATCAGAAACTCAGGAGAAGCCCAGAAATTTATGTTCTAACAATAGCTCTTCAGATGATTCAGATACAAACTAACTTTGAGAGCCACTGTCCTAGAGGAAGGCCCACACTAGACATGCCCTAACAAAGCCTAAAACTACACCTTAACAAAATCCACAGGGGAAACAGAGCTTGAAGGTTGGGAAAAATATCTTGAATTTTCCAAAGATCTACCCTAACAAAGGTAAAAGCCAACCAAACAAACAAAAAACTTGTACACAAGCTCAAAGTGACCAGAAAATAACTGACCTGCCTACTAGAACAAAAATAAAGATAACAGAATCCAGAATTTCTACAATGTATTAGCTGTAGTGTCCAGTATTACCATGAAAAATTACTAGACATGCCAAAAAAAAAAAAAAGAAGGAAGAAAGAAAATAAAGAAAAACAAAAGTAGTCAATAGAAATTGACCCTGAGACTACTCAGATATTAGATGTAGCAGACGAAGACATTTAAGCAGTATTTATAAAGATATTTGTCCAGGTGAGGCGGCTCATGCATATAACCCCAGCACTTTGGGAGGCCAAAGCAGGAGAACCACTTGAGCCCAGGAGTTCGAGACCAACCTGCACAACAAAGTGAGACCCTGTCTCTACAAAAAACTAAAAAAAATTAGCCAAGTATGGTGGCGCAGGCCTGTGGTCCCAGCAAAATGGGAGGCTGAGGCAGAAGGATTGATTGAGCCCAGGAGGTCAAGGCTGCAGTGAGCCAAGATTGCACCATACATTCTAGCCTGGGCAACAGAGTGAGACCCTGTCTCAAAAAAAAAAAAAAAAAAAAAATCAATTAAAGTAAAATAAAAATAAAGACATTCAAGCCTGGGAAATATAATACTACCCTGTCTCATAGCCGGGCACAGTGGCTCACGCCTGTAATCCCAGCACTTTGGGAGGCCGAGGTGGGCAGATCACTTGAGGTTAGGAGTTCGAGACCAGCCTGGCCAACATGGTGAAAACCCGTCTCTACTAAAAACACAAAAATTAGCTGGGCGTGGTGGCAGACGCCTATAGTCCCAGCTACTTGGGAGGCTGAGGCAGGAGAATTGCTTGAACCTGGGAGGTGGATGTTGCATGAGCTGAGATTGTGCCATTACACTCTAGCCTGGCGACAGAGCAAGACTCCATCTCAAATAAAATAAAATAAAATAAAATAAAATAAAATAAAATAAAAATAATACCCTGTCTCTACTAAAAAAACGAAAGTAAAGGCCAGGCGCAGTGACTCACACCTGCAATCCCAGCACTTTGAAAGACTGAGGCGGGCAGATCACGAAGTCAGGAGATCAAGACCAACCTGGCCAACATGGTGAAACCCTGTCTCTACTAAAAATACAAAAATTAGCTGGGCATGGTGGTGCATGCCTGTAATCCCAGATACTCAGGAGGCTGAGGTGGGAGAATCACTTGAATCAGGGAGTTGGAGGTTCTAGTGAGCCGAGATCGTGCCACTGCACTCCAGCCTGGGTGACAAGAGTGAGCCCCCATCTCAAAAAAAAAAAAAAAAAAGAAAAAGAAAGAAAACAAAAGAAAAGAAAAAAATTAGCTGTGCATGGTGGCTTGTGACTATAGTCCTAGCTACTCAGGAAGTTGAGGAGGGAGGATTGCTTGAGCCTAGAAGTTCAAAGCTGCAGCAAACTGTGATTGTGCAACTGCACTCCAGCCTGAGTGACAGAGGAGATCTTGTCTCTAAAGAAAGAAAAGACCAGGCGTGGTGGCTTATGCCTGTAATCCTAGCAGTTTGAGAGGCTGAGGCTGACAGATTGCGTGAGTCCAGAAGTTTGAGACCAGCTTGGGCAACATAGCAAAACCCCACCTTTATTTGAAAAAAAAAAAAATTAAAAATAAAGATATTTAAAGAATTAAAGGAACACATGTAAATATGTTTAAAATAAAGGAAAATATTATCTTAATAACTAAATAGGGAACCTCAGCAGAGAAACGGAAGCTCTAAAAAAGAAGCAAATGCAAATTCTAGAACTGAAAAGCAAAATAAAATAACAAAACTCGCTGGAAAGGCTTAACAGCAGATGGAAGATGGCAAAAGAGTCAGTAAACCCAAAGACCAACCAATAAGAATTATCCTATTCGAAGAACAGAGAAAAAAGATTGGAAAAAAATAATGAATAGAGTCTCAGAGACCTGGAGGACAATATTAGACGTACATGTTAATGATGTCCCCCCAAAAAAAGACAGTGAGAATGGGACAGAAAAATAATGGAAGAACTAATGGCCCAACATTTCTCAAAGTTGATGAAAATACCAACAAATCCAAGAAGCTCAGTGAATCCCAAGCAATACAAATACAAAGAAAATCCATACCTCAGCTCACCCTCCCCAGATTGTCCAACAAATTTCGTTTTTAGAAATTAAAAAAAAATGGGGCCGTG
Organism: Papio anubis; assembly: GCF_008728515.1. NCBI lineage: Eukaryota > Metazoa > Chordata > Mammalia > Primates > Cercopithecidae > Papio > Papio anubis. The sequence goes on from NC_044978.1 coordinate 145,841,745, forward strand.
CGAGGTGGCTCATGCCTGTAATCCCAGTACTTTGGGAGGCCAAGGTGGGTGGATCAACTGAGGCCAGGAGTTTGAGACCAGCCTGACGAAAACCATGAAACCCCGTCTCTAAAAATAGAAAAATTAGCTGGATGTGGTGGTGGGTGCCAGTAATCCCAACTACTCGAAAGGCTGAGGTAGGAGGATCCCTTGAATCCAGGAGGTGGAGGTTGCAGTGAGCCGAGAACGTGCCACTGCACTACAGCCTGGGCTACAGAGCAAGACTCCGTCTCAAAAAAAAAAAAAAAAAAAAAAAAAAAGGCTCAAGCCTGTAATCCCAGCACTTTGGGAGGCTGAGACGGGCGGATCACGAGGTCAGGAGATCGAGACCATCCTGGCTAACACGGTGAAACCCTGTCTCTACTAAAAAAATACAAAAAGCTAGCCGGGCGTGGTGGAGGTCACCTGTAGTCCCAGCTACTCGGGAGGCTGAGGCAGGAGAATGGCGTGAACCCAGGAGGCGGAGCTTGCAGTGAGC